>NC_141135.1:118326222-120726222 GCF_053477565.2 Lygodium microphyllum
TTGTCACAGTTGGGCATCAAAGAGGTGTGAAGGACCATGGTATAGGCAATACTAAGATTGACATTGAGGAAAATGCAATTGTGCAATGGGTAATGGAACAGATGATAAGTAGCCCCTTTAATTTTTGTTATGGCTGCTTTATCTCCACCTCTTATCCTATTTTAGATCATTCTTTGTAGGAAAGAGAGGGACAGCTGGATGAGTCTCCCAAGAACTTCTTGCCTCCATGACCTAGAGCAGGAAAGCATGTTGTCACCATCAATATGCAATCACAAGGGGGGAGTCACCCTCCAAGAGAGTGAGGGGGAGAGCAACACAAACATGATCATTGGCATCCATCGAGCTACAAGGCAACCATTGCACTTACATGTGGGGAAGGAGTGACATCAAGAGAAGGTGGAGACGCTTTGATGATGCGGATGAGGAAGGGTAAGAGAAAGCTCATAGTATTGAAGAGTAATACTAAAAGGAAAGTGAGGACCACAAAGCATCGATTCCTTCAGTGCACAATAGGGACATGGCCATATGCAAAGAAAACTGAAGCAAACACAAAAAGTTGAAAAGGAGCGCATGACAAAGGCCCTAGCGAGACTGCTCTCACTATCACTTGTCATAAATGTATTGTGCAAGCATGTATCGAAGACCAGTTGGAAACATTGACAGTGAATACTTATAAGAGATGGTGACATGATACTGATTCTGGTTTTTATTTTGTTATGTTGATGTGGATATTACTTCATTGTTTTATATAGATGTGGACATCCACTCCTTTGCCACCCATCCCATTATGTCGTTTGGTTTCTATGCCTAGAATAATACAAGACACATCAAGGTACAAGTAACCCTCAAATACCTTTTTTAACAACAAGTACATTAGAGGGATGGGTATATTCATAGTATCATTAGAGACTCCAAGGCACCAATGATGTTGAGATTTGCAATCACATCCCATGCTACCTCTTTGTATGAAGCAGATGGGTAGAGGATATGCAGGCTACTTGAATCCCATAGATATAGAGGGGAAGACTACCACCTACCCTATTCTATATAACATTGTACTTGGATGTCACTTTCATATATGATGAATGCAATGCCATTGTCCTTTTTTTCTTTAGCTTAGTATACTTTATTTTCTTGTGTTTGTACTTCCAGCCAAGTCTTGAATTATGTCATGTTAAAGTACTCATGAGTCTAGTGTTGCTCTATGAGCCAGCATAGCTACCATGCTCTAGATCTGTGTTTTTCACATGGTATCCGAGCACAGATGAGCATGGCTTAGCATGTTTTAGCTCACCTCTTTGCTCCTACAGGTCTCCTCTTGCTCTTCTTAGCTCATGTCCAACTTGGTTTGAGTGTAGGAACTCATTTTACACCTTCATCTTTAATTTTCCCTCTTGTCTACCATAGTTAGATAGTACCCTGCTCACTTGGAGCTTCTTGATCTACTCGTGTAGCCCATATTTATTAACTCTTCCTTTTAGAGAAACATTCCATGACTTTGGGCACTTCTCTATGCCACATAAAACCTTGACATTGGTGCCTTCCTAGCCCAACATTGCAAAAATTGGAGGTCACTGCCCATTATGCACCATATTTTGATGGTACAGTTTGTGTTGCCTCTGCGTGCTATGATGGTACACAACTGATGGTGCATTAGTGCATCCAACACGGTCTGCTGGCATAGGTGCAAGTAGGAAGGCCAGGGAGGCTTGTTGTACAGTGTACAAAATAGGATAACGTGTCCTGTGATGACGGCAAAGATCCATCTCGTGGGTGCATAGGGAAATGAGAACATATCTAACTCCAATTGTTATAACATCCCTCAATCCTCACCTCACAATGATTGTTTTGAAGACACACCAGTCACATTCTAACCCCCCTCTATCTCACACACTTGATGAATACAAGAGGGCAGCTCGTTCCTTATAGCCATTGATGTTAGCCTCATAGTAACTTTTGTAGAGGTTGTATACCTTGTGTGCATTTAATGGTGCAACTGTGCATCCCACCAGATGTCAGCATACAATGCAAGAAGAAAGGCCAGGGAGCCTTATAGTGCTGCACATGAATAGATCAGGCTTTGTGCATTGAGAGGCCCAACCCATACATACAATACTCCATTCACACATCACACCTCTCACTTGAACTAAAGGGAAAGGACTGGTTACTCACCCAACCCTCTGTCTCACACTTAGTGATAGATACAAAGGGCAAACCATACTCACATCCCCATCCAGTTAGGATGAAAGCTCGCATCACGCAAGGGGTTATCGATGAAGATCACTTTATCTATTATTGTCATCAAGGTGTTGAAGATGAGGCATACCCAGGGAGGGAGTCAACATGTCTGGTACTTTGATAATTTGTATTAGGATTGTTGGTTAAAGAGGGTCAGATGGATTGATGAAATTGTAGAGATAGTGCACCAAGGGAGGTGGCTTGGAATCGTATTTGAAGAAGTTCTACTAGTGAGTCAACTATCTTTAATGTGGTGTTACCACCTTTTCCATAGCCAGCTTCCCGCCCAAGAGTGTTTGTCACATTATCTTGGAACGAGGCCTACTATGACAGGAAATTGCTTCCTTTTTTCCCATAACAATTTGTTCAAGAAATTGCTTCCTTCTCTCCCGTAACAATTTGTTTGTTTTTTTTCTTTTTTTCTCTTTCCTACTCCTAAGAGTATTTCCACCTTTTCTCGAAGAATAGGTCGATATGACAGGGACGTAAGTCCTTTTCTCCCATACCTATATTTGTTTTTTTCTCTTTTTTTTCTTTTTAATAAATGGAATGATTGAACTACCAAGTTGTAGAGCCATCCTCGCCCAAATTGTTGGTTGAAAATGGAAGAGAGGAGATTAGGGGCATGAGGTGGAGTTGAAGGGACAGAGGGATCAGGCCACATCATCAGCAAGAACTGAATTGCTATTAGAAATAATATCATGAACAAAAAGTGACATCCTGGAGGGGGAGGGACTGTCAACTATGATTGTCAAGATCCCTAGGGAGGGAAGTACTTCTTCAGATGATAGCCATTAATTAGGAAGGGATCATCAAAGGCATCAACTGTCTGGACTTGGACTAAGCCATTCAGATTGACGGCAAGTATCTTATAAGGGTCCATCCAGCATTGTTGAAGCTTGCTATGAAACTTCCCAAATCACGAATCATAGACAAGGACAAGATCACCTTCTTTGAACTCCTTGTACTTGATGAAGCTGTCATGATAGGCCTTGCGTCACACTTGAGTGGTTTCCATGCACTATAGGGCCATCCACCGAATCTCATCCAAACATTCCAAATGCAGCAAGCGCCATTGGAGAGACTTATAATCTCCAAGATATTCTTTGATTGCCACTCGCAAAGACGAAAACTCCAACTCAACAAGGAAGAATGCTTCTGTGCCATACACTAACTAGAAAGGGGTTTGTTCTGTAGCAGCCTTGTAAGAGGTTTTGTACGTCCACAGGGCCTTTATAAGTCAATCATCTCAATCACGGTGATGTGCAGTAATCATTCTTGTCAGGATCGAGTAGAGGATGCAATTGGTGACTTCAACTTGGTCGTTGGATCTAGGGTAATAAGGGGTGGACTTGCGATGGAGGATCTTATACAATTTTGTCAACTCTTCCATAATCATGTTAAGAAAGTGCGTATCTTGGTCACTTACAAGCTCTAGGGGACTGCCAAAACAGGTGATGATATTCTCACACAGGAACAATGCCACGCTATTTTCATCATCCCGCTTCAAAGCTTTTGCTTCACACCACTTGGTGACATAATCTGTACATAATACTAGAATGTATCTCTTCTTCTTCCATCTGGTGGATGGATCAATGGGACCTACAAAATCAATCCCCCACTTCTAAAGGGTTGGCAACCAATATCGTACAAGTAAGGCCTTTCTGGCTATCGCTTCTCCTAGGAAGTTTCCACCACATGGCTTGTCATGAAAAGCCTTAAGAACAATCCTGATCTTGTCTCCTACAACACATCTTTGCAACACTTCATCTTTTTCCTTCTTGTACAATGCATCGCCTAGCAAGGTGTAGGGGGCCGTAGTGATTCCAATAGAAGCTTCTTCTTCTCTTTGCTAGAGAGGCCAGGGGGGTACTCTTGAGTTGCCAGGAGGTTGGATATGTCTGCATACCAAGGAGTTATAGTCTCAACCAAAAATAAGGAAGCATCAAGGAGGTCCGGATCATCCTGTTCCTCTTCTCTAGTTTGAGGGATCCATGACAGATGATCGGCTAGGATATGGGAACGGCTAGGCTTAGTGACCACTTCAAAATAAAACTCCTAGAATAGGAGCAATCATCTTATCATTCGTCCTTTGATATATGCTTTGTTCATTAGGAAGGATAGGGCTTCATGGACCACATAGAATTTGAAATGCGTCAACAACACATACTGTCAAAACTTCTCCAATACAAACACCATTGCCAAGCACTTAAGCTCTGTCACTGTATAGTTCCATTATCTATCAGTGACCTTTTGGCTTGCATAATATATTGGTTGATCCAACTTGGAAGAACCCTTCTAGCATAAGACAACACCTAGCCCTTCGACTGCATCTATCTGCACATGGAACTCCTTTGTCTAGCCAGGAGGCTGTAAGATGGGTTCTCTGATGAGGCACTATTTTAGGGTACTAAAGGCTTCTTTGCAGTCATCAATTCAAAGGAAATTTACATCTTTCCTTAGGAGCTTGTGCAGAGGGGCTGCCTTGGTCGCAAAATGTGCAATAAATCTTTTGTAGTAGCCCACATGGCCAAGAAATCCCCTTAATTTCTTGAGGGCTGTTGGTGTTGTTTATGCTACAATCTTCTCAGGGTCTGTTGCGATCCCTTGTGTAGAGACAATATGGCCCATAAGAACTCCTCATGAGATTGCAAAGACATCTTTGTCGGGTTTGAGAGAAATCCCATACTCTCAGCATCTATCAAAACATTGCTCTAGGTGTCCCCAATGCTCATGGATTAGGCTATCTACTTTGGTACACTCTGATGCTTCGATTTCCAATAGACAAGATCAACATTCCAAACCTGGGCCGGATGGAGGGAGTGGTTCTGGGGGATGCCGCGGAGACATGGATGCAATGTGCCCAAGGTTGACTTAAGATACAGGTGCTACTCCTCGCTCTCGTGCAGGTTCGAGAGAGGGTGGCTGAGGTGGTTGTTGTGGATGTACCGACAATGTCTTTGTCTTGTCATTCTGCTAGAGTTGGGACACCTGTGGGATTTGTCACACCTGTGGGAACATCTACTTTAGTCACTCCAGCTTTTGCTTAGCCGTCTATAAGGTGGCACCCTTATGGGTGCTACTCTGAGAGATACCACCTCTGTAGGTACACCAAATATAAAGGGGTCTTCTGGACATGCCCAAGAGCATGGTCGCAGGTGCGAGAGGACACACCTTAGATATATCCTATAGGGGTATGGATACCTTGTAGATAATAGGATAGGAGCCATCATCATGAATGATGAGGGGAGGAGGGTGATGGCTTGTATGAGAGAGTTGTGCCAATAAGTTTTTCGGCACAATGTCTTGGATCATTGGAAGAACATACTGAATGGGAGTAAGGACTACATAGTACATCCTTGCATGAGGAGTTTCCGATACCCGCCACAGTAAATAGGTTTTCCATAGGTTGGATGATGAAGCGCATGTGTGTGTACATGTCACACAGACGATTGGATGCACGGAAGGCACTTAAGAGTGGGGCCTCAAAGCCTGAGTAGCTAGACGTAGATGAATAGCACCAACTCATGGAGGAGGCTACAGATTCTCCAAGACGTTGAAGATAACAGTGCAAGGTAGTGATGGTATGAGTGGACGTAGGAGTGGTCCATCATCTTGGAAGTGGCGACCACATGACTTATCTAGAAGACTTTGTAAGATTTTCTTTTGTTCTTCTCGCTTTTTTTTTTTGCAATATCCCTTGTACTAAAAATCCTGTTTCTAACAATTGTATTATGTTTTCTTTGCAGCACTTCATTACGAACCGTGATTCCACTAGCCTAGAGACTCGATATGCAGAGACACGGTCTCACTCCATTGATCGACCGATTATATGCACATGGTCGCCCAATAAGTCACTCATCTTTCTTGTCCATAGTTACTAATTTTAATTAAAATGCATTATTGTATGGTGGATTAATATGTAGTTGTTTCTTTTTTTGTAGAGTCCATTTGATGCTCCTTTGTAGTAGGACGAGCTTTGGGATGGCAAGGATCTATAGCTCACCCTTGGATTCGTGGAGTGCACATCCTCTTCTTTTTTGGTCATGTGATTTATGTAGGCATTTTCTATGCACTATGTTATTATCATCATTTGTATCTTGGCATGATTCTACTGTCGCTTTTATTACGCGATCTTGTCTTTATTTATTTATGAATCTTATGGTTTCAAGTACACTTTACCTTCATTTTGACGAGCATTGTATACTTTACTGTAAATATTTGGTATGGCCCAAATAAAGCACATAGTGCTATTTGTGGTAGGGTAGCTTACTGCCCTGCCACAAAAAAAAAACCTCTATAACTATCACTATTAGTGTCACAAATTTACTGCATGCATCGCTATCAGCATCGTAAATCATTGCTATGGGCATCCTTATTTGCATTGCTATCAGTGTCATATTTGCGACACTGATAGCAATGCAAATAGCGACACCCATAATGACGCTTATAGTGAGGATGCTATGACATTGCTAATACTGACAATTTTAGCAACAAGAGGGGAAATTTTTTTTATAAACATTTTTGTTGCTTTGAACGTCGGTATGAGGCCTATAACTTGTAGTGAAGGAACGTTATATGTGATCAACAAAGTGTTTACGGGTGAGGGAAGTTTGCCGTCCCCAAACACCAAACAATGAAATAAAAAAAGAAAGACTCCTGCAAGACAGAGAGAATATGAAGAGACTCTTTGGTAATTGTCCATCCATACCTCAAAGGACACTCGAGTAAGGCATGCATGCATGCCATTCAACTCTTGCTTGTGCATGGTCTTGGTACTATGGAGGGCATGAATGTGGCGTGACCACTTGAGGGAGATGGCTTTGAATTTGATCAAATAAGCCTAAAGCTAAGCATTAAGGGCTAATTTCATTATGTCGTGGGTGGGAGTAGAGGTGTTTTTAAACAACAAGTCATCAAGGTGAGGATCTCCACCTCCTTGACCCTAGCTTGGATCATCAGGATTTGGAGATTTATTTTCAAATCCTAATGATCAGGGGGATATATCCCCCTTGATCAAAGTGTGGCTTGTGCTTGATCCTAAGCTTGGGATAGAGGTAAGCACTCTGATGGTGCTTGGTGGAGGGCGAGAGTCTTGGCTGAATCCAGACCGCAGGCCAATAGATATTGACTTTATTCATCTCCCAAGCTACTCTAGCCCACTATTCCTCTAGGATGTTCCAACAAAGAAGATTGAATTCTGCCTTTGAGTCATGATTTAAGTCTAGAAAACTTGTTGTAGGACTTGAATCCAATGCTCTTCCTCAGTGTTTTGGTGCTCCTACACTTGGCAATGAAGTATGGAAGATTCAACTAACACAAGAGATAAATAATCTAAGGTTTTGATAGAGATAGAGCATATTCATCATATATGATGGTATTCCAAAAGGTTGATATGGTGATCATCTCAAAAAAGAAGAAGAAGAAATGCAACAATAGCAAATGAAAGCCAAATCTTTTGAGCTGGATGAGATCGTAGATAGAATAAAGATAAAAAATAGTTTGGGAGAAAGGAACTTAGCAAAGTCCACCATCTCATCTACTTTGTCATGATAGAGATGGGAGCTTGGAGCAAGAGTCTGTCATGGCGGCGTAGAGCTCATGTTTTAGCTTCTTCTAGTGGGTCGATCCACTTGCGCTCGTAGTTCTACTAGATTTCCTTAATGATCTCTAGGGCAAGTGCGACCACACTATCTGAATTCTTCCCTCCAACCACTCAAGCTTGGAGAAACAAATTCTCTCCTGCTGTTGGGTTCTACTCTACAGCATCATTGACAAAGGTGAGTTGGGAAAATTGGCATGCTTTCAGCCATTGCTGATGGTCATGGAGGGTAGCATCTCTCTAGTAAGCTGTCCCAAGAGGGAAATGTTCACCTTTTTTAGGGGATCGATGTGCATGGCAAGCTCCTACCACTAGTGTTTCTACCAAGTAAAGAACTGGTTGATGAATTTCAATGACTAGAGAGCCATTTCCTAATTGAACTCTTAGAGGATGAGGATCAAGGATGTAGGCCTGATATTCGGGAGGGGCTGTGGGTAGTAATAAGGGTGGTGCTATGGCCTATGGGATTTTTATCGCTATGGCAAGGGGCTTGTTCCCCTATTGGGGGTCTTCTTCTTGTAGGTGCTTCTGTCCCTTTGACTTCATAAGGGAGTGTTTGGTGGAGATTTTGGTGGCGAAGGTGGCCTTCTTAGGCAAGGAAAATTTTGAGGTGGCTTTTTGGGGGCTGTTCTTGGGTGGTGGCCTTCTTGTTGAGGGTTACTCTTTGAGAGGTCCTTCTCTTTTAGGACTTCATCTTTGATGCTTTGTATGGCAATCAGGACCTCATCTTTGATTCTTTGTCCTTCCTGGCCTTCCATGAGCTCCTTGATAGGGTTGGGCCTCCTACTTTAACTTTTCTTATAAGTCAATTAAATAAAACAAATTAATATCAAATTCATGAAATACCTAAAAAGACCACTCCACCAAAATGTGAGCTTGGCGAGGATTATTTCCATCCGGGTTTTGAAAACCAAATCGAGTTGGCCCTTGTAGAACAATGGATTCTTGTACAGTCGACTGACTTGGTATTTTTACTAGGCTTAGACTAAGGATTGGATGTAGGTCCTATGCAAATTCTCACTACAAGGATGCGGAGGCATAGCGATGGCGCTTTCTGATGCAAAATAGTGGCATCACTATTTTGCATCGCAAATGCGACACAAATAGCGAAGGTGCTCAGACGAAAAAACGCAGGCCGAAACCCGGGCACGTTATTTTGTGTAAACGAACAAAAGAGAGAGCGAAAGGGAGAGGGAGCTCCATCTTGCATTTGAGAGGGAGAGGGAGAGAAAGAGAGAAAGAGGGAGAAGGAAAGCTTCTTACCACCGCCGTTGCCGTTTGCAAAGAAGAGGACGAAGTGTATGGAGGGTGAAGAGGAGCCACTATCGTGAAGAGGAGCCGCTGAATCCATCCTCGGGCCTTTGCGGTGAGTGCATTGTTCCTTCTTGCTTTGTTTTTTTTTCTTCTTTTCTTTTATTTGTTTTTATTAAAAATCGTGTATATTGAGAGAGAAAGAGAGGAAATGAGAGAGGGAGAGGAAGAGAGAAAAGGAAAGAAGGAATGAGAGAGAGAGGAAGAAAACATTAAGCATAATAGGGAAAGAGAGAAAGAGAGGGAGAGAGAGGAAGGGAGGGAGGGAGAGAGGGAGGGAGAGGTTGTTGTTATTATTGTTGTTGTTTTATTTCTTCCTTTCTTTTTTTCTTGTTTGTTGTTGTTGTGGTAGTAGTAATAGTGGTAGTGGTAGCGGTAGCGATAACGATAGTAGTAGTGGTAGTGGTTGTTTAATTTCTTATTTTCTTGTTTGTTGTTGTTATGGTAGTCATAGTAGTGGTAGTGGTAGTGGTAGTGGTAGTGGTAGTGGTAGTGATAGTAGTAGTAGTAGTTGTTTAATTTCTTCTTTTCTTATTTGTTATTGTTATGGTAGTCGTAGTCATCGTAGTCATGATTGTAGTAGTAGTACTAGTAGTAGTAATAGCAGTTTTCTTGTTTGTGGTTGTTGTTGTTGTAGTAGTTTTTTTTCTTTTCTTGTTTATTGTTGTTTAGTTTTCTTGTTTGTTGTTGTTTTTGTTATTGTTGTAATAGTATTTCTTGTTTGTTGTTATTGTAGTAGTAGTAGTAGTAGTTGTTGTTGTTCTTTCTTCTTTTCTTGTTTATTATAGTGGTAGTGGTAGTGGTGGTTTTCTTGTTTGTTGTTGTTGTTATTGTTGTTGTAGTAGTTTTTCTTTTCTTTTCTTGTTTATTTTTGTTTAGTTTTCTTATTTGTTGGTGTTGTAGTAGTGGTAGTAGTAGTTGTTGTTTCTTATTTTCTTGTTTATTGTTGTTGTAGTACTAGTAGTAGTAGTTGTTGTTATTGTTGTTTTTTCTTCTTTTCTTGTTTATTGTAGTGGTAGTGGTAGTGGTAGTGGTAGTGGTAGTAGTAGAGAGAGAGAGATGTCTGGTTAAAGAAAATTGGTAGTAGAGAGAGAGAGATGTTTTGTTAAAGGAAATGAGAGAGGGAGAGGAAGAGAAAAATGAAGAAGGAACGAGAGAGAGGGGATAAAAATACAACATAATAAAAAAAGAGAAAAGAGAGAGAGATGGAAGGAGAGAAGAGAATGAATGGATAAAAAACAAAGAGAGAGTGGTGGCGAGGTCTGATGCAATAGCACGAGACGGAAAACACTCCAACATACATTAATTTGTGGGTGGGTGGAGAGTTTACATACGTTGATTTTTTTGAGTTACAAGAGAAGAAATCCCTTCTCAAACAATTTAGGAAAGAAAAAAAAATGATTAAAAAAACAAATTGTTTTTCGTAACGTAGACCAAATGGAAAATAATGAAGATTGTGATGTTCAAGATCACGAGCGTATCTTAATCAACATGTCCCATGTCCTTGCTCTCAATGCACACTGGCAATTAGAAAAAAATGTCGATTGTCTATAGAACACGTACGATGCTTCGGTGAGTTTCAATTTGAGATCATTGATCAGGCAATCTCAGATTTTGAGCAAGCAGTAAGAAAAGTGTATAACAATCATGCATTGTATTTGCAAGCTTATTGAATACCATATACAAAAACATTGGGTGTGGCTGGTAAATTTTCTATTTAGGGAGGTGACGTCTTGTCCTAAGGAGGAGTGCACCCTTCATGGCCAGTTAGAAGAGTTTGTGGGTGTGCGATGGATGGAGTGCCTGAGCCAATCCACCACTTGGAAGGTACTACCCAATCTATACCATCAATACTAGAGGAGACAGGCAGCCTTCCAAACTTACCTACAATCTTGGAGCCTGAGATGGAGGCAATGATCGATGCATTGATGCCCATGGATGTCGAGACTTTTGATCTGCTTAGAGAGGAAGTATCAATACCATTATATGATGGATGCCGAGTGTTAGCTATATATAGTCTGTCTATATATAGCGCCCCAGGTCCCCTCTATATATTCCTATCATGTGTGCTTAGCTAACACACTTCTGGGGTTCCACTTCCGGTGTCTCGTGTCTCTCTTCTCCTCTCTTCCTCTGTTCCTCATCTCCCTCGCGCATTGTTCAACATGGTATCAAAGCAAGGTTTCACAATTACGCAAAGATAAGTTTTTGTTCTTTGTTCATTCTTAGATCTTACTTTCATATATATGGTTTCATATTTATGTTGCTCATATATATTGCTTTTATATCATATATATATGTTAATAAATCTTTATGGCTATACTTTGTTGCAATTTTTGACTTGAGTTATGGCTTTGAACATGTGATATAATCATGGTAATTATGGCTTTAGGTTGTTCTCTCTGAGAGAAGAGCAGAGCCTTGCATTCTCTCTCTCTCTCAAGAGCCTGGCACATGTCTCCCTTTGTTTGGCATACTGCATGTTCATGTGATAAACATCTGCCCAGTCTGTTATCCAAGGACCTCTATGGTGTTAACTATATATAGTCTGTCTATATATAGCACCCCAGGTCCCCTGACACACATGATAGGAATATATAGAGGGGACCTGGGGTGCTATATATAGACAGACTATATATAGCTAACACCTTCCCTCTTTCTACTTTACTTTCTCTCTCCTCTCTCCTCTTTCTCTTCTTTTTTTCCTCTCTTCTCTATTGTCTCTCTACTCCTCTCCTCTTCTCTCCTCTACCCCTACCCTCTCTCTACCCTCTCTCCCCTCTCCTCTCTCATCTCTCTACCATAGTTTCTCTCTTCTCCATACTCTTTTCCTAGTCTCCTTTGTCAAATCTCCACTCTCTACTCTACTTTCTCTCTCTCCATTCTAGTCTACTTTCTCTCTCCTCTTTCCTCTCTCTACTACACACTCTCTCTCCTCTCTTATCTTTTTTCTCTTCTCGCTACTCTCTTCCTACTTTATTCTTTTATATCAAGTAAATAATTTGTTATTTAATTAAGTAATATTCTTTTCTCTTTGTCCTCTCTCTTTTCTATATATATTCTCTCTCTTCTCTCTTTTATCTCTCCTCTCTACTCCTAGCATTTCTCTATCGTTTACTTTCTCTCTTCTCTCCCCTCTCATCTTCTCTTTCTACTCCACTCTCTCTCATCAGTCTGCTCCCTCTACTCTCTCCCCTTTCCTCTTCTCTTTCTACTCCTCTCCCCTCTCCCTCTCCTCTCTCCACTCTCCTTTTCTCTATCCTCTCTCTACTCCCTCTCTTTTCTATTATCTATTATCTCTCTACAATATGTTCTCTCTCCTCCCTACTCTCCTCTCTCAAATCTACTCTCTACTCTCTACTCCCTCTTTCCTTTCTTCTATCTTCTCTCCCTATCTCTCTATCTCTATCTCTCTGTCTCTCTATGCATACCTCTCTCTCTCTCTCCACAATAGATGGTGGATATACCAACAAAGTTTAAGAGGGGAATGTGCATGATACAATTTTCAAATGTTAGGCCTTGCTATTGGAATAAGCATCGATAAATGCTTTGGAGTGAGTACACTAGTATATGCATCAAAATAGGCAACATAAAAACATCAAAGACAACAAATGTCATATATCAAGGATTAACCATGTATTTCAAGGATTTCATAGAAGAATATATCGATAGTTATAATGATGGGGATACAAAAAAAAGGAACAAGTAGGTATTTTGGCCCTAAGGATCAAATCCGTGCTATTTATATTTGCTATCTGATTAGACATAGGCCATAAGGATAAAACATTAGAAACAATAAATGTCATATATTAAGGATTATACGAACATGTATTTTGATGATTGCAGAGAAGAATACATCGATAATTATAGTAATGGGTGTACAAGAAAAAGGAACAAGTAGGGATTTTGGCCCTAAGGATAAAATCCTTACTATCTATGTTTGCTATCTAATCATTATAAGGAAAAGAAGTGTAAGACATGATATATGCATCCATATATAGGGAAAAATGCACATGATGAGACTTTCAATCAAAGATATTGTCCTTCTATAATTGCTCAACATAGCAATCTTGCAATTAAAAAAAAGATATAGAACTAAAGTTAATTCCATCAAACATTATGTGTAAGCATGTATAGAACCATACGTTCTTGGATTGAAGATTGCTACCTCTCCTTAAAGTTGGAATAACTTGTTCACAAGATGCTTCATTCCATCTTGCTACCTATACTCCCTCTCTACTCTTAACTTGGCTTGCATATGAGAACTAGTAAGAACAACCCATGCAATAAATTAGTATGTCTTAAAAAACTAAACATATAAATTTTAAAAAAACTAATTAAATAAGGTTATCTTTAGAAAGTTTATTTCAAAGGTAGCATAACCACCACTTCCAAGGTTTTATGTCAAGCCAAACTCAACTCACATGCATGCATGCCTCCTCCTTCTATTTCTTCCACTTATTAGTATTTTCCTTAGTTTCCCCACTTACTAATTTCAATTGCTTTTTTCAAATTAGGTGGGATGAGACATGCCATTGATATAGGGATCTCATGCCTTTGAGTGAAGGTATGAGATATGTTTCATGGTGGACATTTGCATGTAATCAACTGAAAATCTATCTTCTATAGATGGCTATGGAAACTCTCTATGGAGAGTTCTTATGACCATACCCTTTTTCTCAAGTCACAAGATTTTGCGCCTTCCATAGCATAGTAATGTTATATCAATATTTGAAGACAACAACGTCATGCATATGATTTATAAGTTCTTTCCCCTCCTTATTCATGACCACTACCATGTTTGCATATTGATAATGTAGGAGAAGCCAAGAGGAGTCACTAGTGTCCTAGTCCTATGTGTTGTAGACACCTCGAACATGGATGGTAGTTGCTATGGGATAGACCACCATTGTGCGATGAGTTCTCCCCTTTGATATGTATTGTTGGCTCATAAACCTTTGTAATGATGTCATAAAATGGGAGAGCAAGGATATAGTTAGGGGGGAGGGAGTAGGCAGTGGATCTAAGGTAGTAGGATCTAAACCTTTGAGATTACTCGGTGGAACTATTAAAGCTCCCAAAGCCATGATCGAATGTGTCTAGTATCTATCTCCTTATTAAGTGTGGGGAAGGGGCCATTGATGGCTCAATAGAATAAAAATTGGATTGGGAAGAGGACTTGAGGGATAGGCCGAGGAATGGATTGGGGAAGGTCACTCTGTCAAGTAGTGGGTCATTGTCTCTATGGTGTCAAGGCATCACTACCACTGCAAGGATTCCAACCACAAGCAAGGTTGCAACCTGAGTGAGGACGAGAGCATGTGCTCTGCTCGATATGAGCAAAGTGCTTTGACTCTGCTCATATGATATAATTATATTTTGAGTTTAAGGTGTGAATATCCTTGTCTAGATTGAGAAAAGAAAACTTCTATGTATGGTAGAGTTTGGTGAATTTGTTACTTGTCTTGCTTGAGATAACAAAGGAAAGCACTTGATAGTAGGTGAATAAGATGTTGTTCAACTTTTCCATCTACCATTCATTTTGATTGGGATGGGTCATGATTTTACCTAATCAAGATTGAGCAACATATCAAAACAAGATGAGTTTTCTTTATGTGTTGCAAATCCAATAAGTAAAGTGCGCTTTTTAGGAAAAGAAAAAGCATTGAGCTGAGCTAGATTAGGAAAAAAGGGGCCATCTAAAAAGAGGAGGAACTTCATGATGAAGGGGGGAAGGGGGAGAAAATTCTAGCTAGGCAATATTTGTACGGGGGATGCATTGTCCTCTCTATCATTACGAGCCCCCATTGATAACAAGGGAGGAGTTTTTGTGATGAGCCATAGCTAGCTGTGTATCTTGATTGATGTGGGAAGGTAGAGATGCAATGATTCATGAAGAGGTGACAATTTTTTTCTATCGATCATTTTGGTTGAAGATGAAGAGAGGAAATAATATTCTTGAAGGCATGTATGTGTTTTGTACATGAAAGCTGGTGATGGCAAGGTTAAAAGGTAGAGTTTGTATCAAATTATGGTAGCCATAGACAAATAATAATTTGTAGAGTAGACTTTGGTGCTGAGTGATATTGTATATGGTGATGGTAACCTATCAAACATAAATTGTAGTGTGTTCCTAAAAGAGCAAAAGGAGGTGACCTGCTTGATGTAAGCTGCTATATAATCTTGTATCTTATCTACTAGGAAGCTTGGGACTGTAGTTAAGAAGAGGTTTTAGCTAGGACTATAGTCAAGAAGAGGTTTCTCATGGAATTATAGGATGAAGGATGGATCTTCATTGTGGGCAACGGTGTGAGTCTAAAGGGACTTAGGAGCTTGCATATATAATGTAGGTAGCATGGTTACTATTGAAGGAAAACTTGGCATTTAGAAAGGTCCACTATAAATGTGTCTATTAGAGTAGAAAAGAACTTATATAAGCCTCATCCTAACAAGTCATGGCTATTGATAGAAAGGCTAGACCTTCATTGTGGGCAACAGTGAGATTCTAAGCGATAAGTCATTAGATCAGGAGCTAGCATAGATATTGTAGGTATTGTGGTGACTATTGAAGGAAAACCTAGCAATTAGAGAGAATGACTATTAACATGTCTATTGGAGTAGAAAAGAACCACTATAAGCCTCATATTAACAAGTCATGACTATTTGATAAAGAGATTATGAAGACTAGAGTACTATTCACCATTGAGAAAGCACACTTTACGTAGCTAAGTAGGTGAGTTTTGGGCTACAATTGTAGCATGATTGGGAGACAAAGATGGCAATCAGTGCAAATTGAGGCGTTTGGTCCATGTGAAATTGCATTATGGATTTTTTCCTTTCATGTCCTCTATGATACCAAGATTGAATAGGAGACAAAGATTGCAATTTGTGAGCTAACTAAAAGTAATAATAGTACAGACATGAAGACCATGTGATCATAGATAGCTTCCATGTTTGATTGTTGCATGAAGACTTGACAACAACAATATTGGAATAGCCAATGTGATTACTAAAGGTGGAAAAGAATTTGATAGTCAGTTAGAGAGGCTAGCAATGAGTGGAAGGTCATTGTTGGGATTTCTTTCACTTCTTCAGGTGATCCACTCAATTCTTTTAGTGCCAGTTTGAGTTTGATTGTATGGGACACAACCAACAATCCTTCTAGAGATGTTGATGAGAAAGAGAATATATGGAGGCATCTTTGCTCCAATTCTAGGATTCATAACTAAAATATATTTTCAGTGTATTGATCCATGTCTACTAGGATAATTGCCATGGCAACATTCATGTCTATCCAACTAGTTTAGCACTTGAAGAGGTTGCAAGGGCATTGAAAGATCATGTTTCTATTTTCCTTGGTAAGGAAAAATCCTCCATGTAAACTTGGAAAAGAAAAGATTGTGTATATCTCTCTCTCATATAGGGTACAAATTTGAAAGGAAATTAGAATCTTACATCTAGATCTTTAGAACATATCTATATGATGATTTTTTGGATTGGAAGAGTTTCAATGAAAATAGACAAAGGGGTGAGAAGATGACACTTATGTATAGGGTGATGATTAAATGCCAAGTAATTGATCACACGGTTTTGGATATATGGACCCATGTTTCATGATGAAAAGTGAAACTTGAGATAGTGTTATTAATAGGTTTTGGATATTGATTGTCAATAAAAAGTTTCTACTTCATCATCTTCTCTTCTTGGTTCTTCACTTTTTGAACTCTCACAACCAAAGGTCCACAAGCCGCATACACATAAAAATCTTCCCCACATCTTTGGCAAACCCAATGTGAAATTGACTAGGGTAAGTTTTCTAATATGGAATTCCATTTGGATGTAGATGGCATTTGCAAGGATTTAAGAACCCGATTGAATCCAGACATGGTTTATAAAGTGGATGTCATGTAGCTATTTCATACATTTGCAACATGTATGTAGCAACAAGAAGTTGCAAAAGCTACTAAAAGGATGGAGGATTTGGCCATAGAGGTGTCTGTATTAATAGAAAATGAGTTGGATCTATTTGATGAGTGGGATACGACAAAATATTTCAAAATTTATGATAGGGAGATGCAACTACAAGGTTTCCTAGAAGATCAAAGGATAGTGTATTTTGAACATATTGTGAAAAGAAAAATTAGGACGCAAGTTTAAGACATATGGTTCAACTTGGGAGAATTTGAAGCATACTCTTAAAAAATAGTAGTTTAGGTTGGATCTACAAGAAGATGAAGATCTAGAGTTGGGTTGTGAAGATGATTTAGAATAGCATGTAATAAAGATTGTGCATGATAACCTTGGAAATTTGCTACTTGCTTCTTATGATGCTATTTTGGATACTAAAGATCTAGATGACTTGCATAATATAGATGTGGTCTTTATAGATGCTTGTGCTAAATTTTCTAATGATACATAGATGCAAATACCTTCTCAAGGTGCTTACCATATGGAGGAGTTATTCAATGATACAATCATACTATTTGAAGGTGTGCAAGGTATGCATGCTTTATTTGTTGATGCAAATATGCTATCTATTGATGCTAAAGAATGTGGAAGATATCATGATAGTAGTTGCTTTGTTTAATAATGTAAATGAGGCAATGGCTTGCATGCCAATGATGCTTAGTTTATGAGTACACATGATAGCTTGTATAGAATGCATATGATGTTTTCAATAGGGATGCAGAAGATATGGATGTTATGAATGAGGATACAATTGTGAAGATTGCATATGTTAGTCAATCTGTGCAAGACACCAAAGAAGGTGCTCTTCAAGGTCTATTAGTGCACTGTGTCAAGGGACATATGTGGTAGGCTCTAAACCATATGGGTTTGCGTAAAGAGACAAGATAGAAGTGACTCATGAAATTCTATAATTCAAATTAAATAAAACTCTAACAATTTCTCTCAACAACAATTCCACATTGTTGAGAGATAGACATGTGAACCCTACGTATGCAAGGGTGGATAAGGGTAATTGGGTGTGAATGAATTAGAGGGCAGGGGGAAACCCTAACTCTAGCCATCTAGAGGCTATATAAACAACCTAAAGGCCACTCTCAATGTAGAGGATAGTGTACTAGTTATACTTGTGAAGAACTCACTAAGCAAGATCTTCTTGTACTTGAGCTCTCTCTCTCCCTCTTGTGCACACTCTCATGCTCTCACTCTTATATTTCAACAGGGTATCATAGCCATCTCTAATTGAACAAGCTTCCTTCTACTCCATTTCCCACTAAGTGCACATGAGCATGCCATTTTCTCATTATACATCTTTACCTCCATAGTTGCATGCCATACCCACTTTTGTTGGAGGACCTGGGGTGAACAAAAGAGAGCATATTTTTCCTTAATTTCTCCTAGCTCAAGGCACTTTAGCATGCCACAACAATCCTCAACATTAGGCAGCCAAAAGGACACCGTTATTAGAATTTCTGAATCTATAGTGATACAACAATGGCAATGGCAATTTCCAAGCATAGTAATGGATTACTTGAGATTAGGATACCTATAGTGATACTTTTCTCTTTTTCTTGTGGCATCAACATGTTTCCATAAAAATTGAGCACATCACATCAAGAAATTCCAAGCATAGTAGAGGATTACTTGAGATTAGGATAAATTTGGGACCTAGGTGGTTTTACACCAGGCCCCCATTGACCACATGTTATATGTTCAAATGAGGATATTTTCTCTTTTTGTTGTGGCATCAACATGTTTTCATATAGAATTGACCACATGTTATATGTTTCAGGATATTTTCTCTTTTTGTTGTGGCATCAACATGTTTTCATATAGAATTGAGAACATCACATTAAGAAATTCCAAGCATAGTAGTGGATTACTTGAGATTAGGATAAATTTTAAAAATTTCCAAGCCTAATGGATTACTTGAGATTAGGATACCTATAGTGATATGTAAAACCAATTGCCTCACATTGTAGGAAAAGAGTAAGGAAACATCCTACTACATGAGGTAAAGTAACTATCTAATGTTGTCATATGCTTACTCATGAGATCATCTTATCTTCCTCTGAGAATTTTTTTCTCATTGTTGTGATGCCACTTTCATTTGGATAATTTTAGGCCAGAAAGACTTTTCCAAAAGATAGGAATGTGAAAATGGAAGATGACATTGGCTAGAGAGTCTTGTGTATAGTGCATATCAAGAATCAAATAATAATAACTTGATTAGAAAGTAAATGAAAGAATCATATGCAATCTTTTCTTGAGAAGTGATGTCAAACATTCATAGAGTGATTGAGTATACTTGCACTACTAATGAGGGATATTGAAAGGATCTACCAGTAATATTTTAAATTTTTGCTTTTTTTTATAGATCTATTGCATGCTCCAATATAATGAGATAAAATCTCGATTTTATAATTCGAGAAATAATTGTCACTTTTTATTTGGAAGAGCTCCCACATGAATTAAGATTTAGGACCCTATTGACACATGCATGATACCACAAAGTTATATTGAAATAAAAATTATATATAAAATTATCACACTATAATATATGAAGGATACGCCAATGAAATTGAATACAAAAATATGCACAAAATTTTTAAAATGTTAGGCACCACCATCAAAATAGGCATCGATAAAAGATTCACTCTCTATATGCTAGTATATGCATCTAAATAAGTGTAATAGAATAAATCTTGAGAAAATAGATTATATATAGACACAAATTATTGATGCAAATTTTGACGATTGCAAGAAAACATACCCACATGTACATTGGCAAATACGATTTAAAAAATGAAGGGATTTGACAATTTCTAGTGTAGAAAAAAAATAAAATCAAGGATTTGGCTCTTTGCAAGGCCAAATTCCTATTATACATGTAGACACAAGCCTAATTGGAATTGTGTGGGTAGTTGGATAGGACGATGAAAAGAGTGATAGATATGCTATGAGACTTTGTGTGAAGGTGCTAATAAATGAGAAGTAAAGAAGATAGCCACAAGTGAGAAGAGAGCATTGGGGCATTATAACGACCCTCAAATGTGATAGAGACACTACAAGGAAAAACATGTATAGTGACGGTGAGTAGCGACACAGGAATAGCGGCGTCGCTATTTGCGTCGCAAATAGCGACGCCCCACAGGGAAACAAAAGAGGGCGAAAACCTGAGCGCGTTTTACTTCACGCATTCGTGAGACATTTTGAGAGGGAGAGCGATTGTTTTGCATAGAGGGTGAGAGAGGGAGAGGAAGAAGGCTTGCCGCCACCACCGCCGCCGTTCACGAAGGAGAGGAGGAGCCGCCTTCACGAAGAGGGGCCGCCAAATCTTTACGGTGAGTTCATTCTCTCTCTCTTTTACTTGTTTTATTTGTGTATATTGAGAGAGGGAGAGGAAATGAGAGAGAAAGAGAGGGAGAGGGAGAGGGAGGGAGAGAGAGAAAGAGAGGGAGAGGAAGGGGGAGGGAATGAGAGAGGGAGAGGGAGGGAGAGTGCATTCTCTCTCTCTCTTACTTTTTTTAATATAATTTGTGTATATATATTGAGAGAGGGAGAGGAAATGAGAGAGAAAGAGAGGGAGAGGGAGAGGGAGGAAATGGGAGAGGGAGGGGGAGGGAGGGAGAGAGATAGAAAGAGAGGGAGAGGGAGGAAATGAGAGAGGGAGAGGGAGGGAGAGAGGGAGGGAGAGAGAGAGAAAGAGAGGGAGAGGGAGAGGGAGGGATAGAAAGAGAGGGAAATTAAAGAGAGGGAGAGGGAGGGGGAGGAAATGAGAGAGGGAGAGGGAGGAAGAGAGCGAGAAAGAGAGGGAGAGGGAGAGGGGGAGGAAATGGGAAAGGAAGAGGGAGGGAGAGAGAAAGAGAGGGGGAGGGAGAGAAAATGAGAGAGGGAGAGGGAGGAAGTGAGAGAAAAAGAGAGGGAGAGGGAGAGGGGGAGGAAATGGGAAAGGAAGAGGGAGGGAGAGGGAGAGGGAGAGGGAGGGAGAGAGAAAGAGAGAGGGAGGGAGAGGGAGAGGGGTGGAGAGGCGAAAACATAATAGGGAAATGAGAGAGGGAGAGGGACTGAGAAGAAATGAGAGAAGGAGAGGAAGGGAGAAAAAGAAAATGAGAGAGGGAGAGGAGAGAGAAAAAAGAGAGAATGAGAAGAGAGAGAAAAAGAGATAAGATGTTAAACATAATAGGAAAAGAGAGAAAGAGAGTGTGTGGGTGAGGATGAGGACGAGGGAGGGAGAGGAAATAAGAGAGGGAGAGGAGAGAGAAAAAGAAATGAGAGAGAGAGGAGAGAGAATAAGATCATTAAACCTAATGGGAAAAGAGAGAAAGAGAGGGTCAGGGTGAGGGAGGGAGAGAAAATGAGAGAGGGAGAGAAAGAAAGAAAGGGAAATAAGAGAGGAAGAGGTGAGAGAGAAAAAATGAGAGAGGGAGAGGAGAGAGAAAAAGAGAAAAAAATCATTAAATCCAATAGAGAAAGAAAGAAAGAGAGGGTCAGGGTGAGGGAGGGAGAGGAAATGAGAGAGGGAGAGAAAGAGAGAAAGGTAAATGACAGAGCGAGAGGAGAGAGAAAAAGAAATGAGAGAGAGAGAGAAGAGAGAAAAAGAGTTATATCATTAAACCTAACAGGGGAAGAGAGAATGAGAGGGTTAGGATGAGGGAGAGAGAGGAAATGAGAGAGGGGGAGAAGGAGAGAAAGGGAATTGAGAGAGGGAGAGGAGAGAGAAAAAGAGAAAAAAAATTTAAACCTAATAGAGAAAGAGAGAAAGAGAGGGTGAGGGTGAGAGAGGGAGAAAGAGAGAAAGGGAATTAATGAGAGATGGAGAGGAGAGAGAAAAAGAAATACGAGAGAGAGAGAGGAGAGAGAAAAAGAGAGAAAATTCATTAAACCTAATAGGGAAAGAGAGAAAGAGAGGGTCAGGGTGAGGAAGGGAGAGGAAATTGGAGAGGGAGAGAAAGAGGGATTGTTGATTTACCTCACTAAGAATAGGATTGGCAATTTACCTCACTAAGAATGAGTCCATGTACCTAGCACATACCATCATAGTACTCTCTTTGCATCATCCCCATAGCCTCATAGTATCCTAGAATCAAGCTTTCACTTGTGTCAGCACAAGGGTACCATCGTATTTTACCCTCCTACTCTCTATATTTGTGTATGCATCTAGGTACAAAGGGTACAAATACATTATCCTAGAAACTACATTATACAAGCTTCCACTTGTGTTGGAACAAGGGTACCATCATATTTCAACCTCCCCCTCTCTATATTTGTGTATGCATCTACGTACAAAGGGTACATATAAAAACAGATAGAAGAGAAGCCAAATTACCTAGTAGCAAAGTACCCTAGTAGCTAGTACCTAGTGCCCTATCTAGCATACACTCTCATAGTAGCCTTGTCCTTAGAACCTAGTGCCTAGTACCTAGCACATGGTGTGATAACAATCTAAGAAAAAAAAGAATGATAACAAAAATAAAATGTTTGTTGTAACTAGACAAAATGGAAAACTATGAAGGTCCTGTTGTTCAAGATTGTGAGCCGTATCTTAATCATCGTGTCCCATGTCCTTACTCTCAATGCAAGCTGGCAATTAGACGAAAACATCGATTGTCTATAGAACACATACGACGATTTGGCGAGTTTGAATCTGAGATCATTGATCAGGAGATTGTGGATTTTTAGTAAACGGTTAGAAAATTTAATATCAATCATGCATTGTACTCGCAAGCTAATTGAATACCATATACAATAAGATTGGGTCTCGCTGGAAAATTTTCTACCCAGGGAGGTGATGTCTCATCCCAAGGAGGAGTGCACCCTTTGCAGCCAATTATAAGAGTTCGTGGGCATGTGATGGATGGAGTGTAGGAGCCAATCCACCATTTGCAAGGCCAATCTATACCATCAATGCCAAAGGAGACATGCAACTTTCCAAACCTACCTACAATCTTGGAGCCTGAGATGGAGACAATGATTGATACATTGATTCCCATGGATGTCAAGACTTTTGATCCGCTTAGAGAGGAAGCATCCATACCATTATATGATGGGTGCCAAGTATCTCGCCTAAAGACACTGCTTGCACTCTTAAGTGTGCAAGCAAAATATGGGTGGAGCGATACGAGTGTGACTGAGTTGTTCAGGTACCTTGCACATATGCTTCGTTAATTTTTTTTTCAACACTATTATTAAAAACATTTGTGCTTTTTCAAGGTGTTTATGATTTTTTTTCAAGTTATTGAAATATCATATATTACCACCTACAAATACCATGCTAGAGTCTCGTGATGATGCACGACATGTTATACGAAAGCTTGGCATGGACTACAATAACATCCATGCATGTATCAACGATTGCATATTGTTTTGAAGAGAATATGAGACTATGAACACATGTCCAAAGTGTGGTGCTCACAGGTATCGACCGGACTTGTAAGAGCAAACCATCCCTTAAAAAGTTCTCAGACACTTTCCGCTTATCCCCCGCATAAACCACATGTTTCGTACATCCGGTATGACGAGCTTGACAACATGGCATGCGCAGAATAGGTCCACGGATGGAGTTTAACAAATATTAGCAGATTCACGCGCATGGAGCCACATTGACTCCACCTTCCCAGGCTTTCCTCGAGAGCCAAGGAATCTTCGGCTCGGTCTTGCAATGGATGGCATGAACCCATTCGGTCTGCGCTCAACTTCTTACAGTGTGTGGCCTATAGTCCTTGTCAACTACAATATCCCTCCATGGCTTTCTACGAAGAAATGACATCTCATCCTTAGCTTACTCGTCCCCAACCGCTACAAAGTCAAAAATATGGATGTGTATCTTCGTCCATTAGTCGATGAGCTTAAGATTTTGTGGGAGGAGAGGGTCAACATGCAAGATATGAGCATGCACGATAGTCAATGGTTAGCCAATATTCGAGCCATTCTCATGTGGACAATGCATGAATTTTTTGGATTTGGAGAGTGCTCAGGTGAACAAGCCTCCGTCCTCGTTGGTAATATCTATATTTTATCTCGTTCAAGCAAGTATTCACTGGGTCGTGGTGTTGGCATAGGTCTAGTTACCTTAGGTTATCATGCATGTCCATTGTGCGGGCCGGAGTTAGACTCCCGAGGGTCACGAACCATGAAGAAGATGGTATATCAAGGACACGTTGCTTTCCTGCCAGAGAATCATGAACTCAAGGAAGGTTTCCTTGGACGACCTCCAACACTATGAACGCCGCAAGCTGGTATGAGCTGAAAATGGTCCACGCGGAATCACATCCAAATGGAATGCGACAGTTCTCAGTTTTCTATGAGTTGCCATATTGGACCCACTTATAGGTCAACCACTTGTTGGATCCCATGCATATTTTCAAGAATGTGGGTAGCTTGCTATGGGACCACATCACAGGAAAGAGAGACACTATAGGGGCACGAATGGATTTGAAGGACGTAGGTAAGATGGAGGCGCTTTATCCGTAATCGAGTGTTGATGGTCGCATGTAGCTTCCTTGCGCTCCTTGGGTTTTGTCCACTAAAGAAGAGCGCATTGCGAAGCAAGTAGTCAAGTCTATCCGCACTCTGACGGGTATGATGCGTTCTCTCAGGTCTCCATTTTCTGAAGACAACCAATTATCAGGGCCAAAATCCCATGACTAGCATAAGATATGTCAGGTTTGTACTACGAATGGATTGTAATTGGCATGCACATTTTGCTATTTGGAGTGTAGCCATTATTCATAATGCTTTCTCATTTATGGCAGTTTGTAGTACCGATCGCGATCGTAGGACGTCTTACTCCAAAAATACGCGGGGCCATTTATAGGTTGTCGACTTTGGTGCTATGGATCTCATAGAAGGAGATTAAAAGGTCCTCTATTGAATCCGCGAGGTGGGGAGTAGTGGAGACGGTCTGTCTCTTTGAGAAATACTTGCCCACCAGCATGCTCACGATACAAATCCACCTTCTTGTCCATCTTGTAGATGAAGTGGAGATTGTTGGACCTGTCCATACGTGATGAATGTTCTTCTTGGAGTACTTCATGAAAACCCTGAAAGGCTTTATGTGACAATGAGCTCGGCCAAAAGGTAGTATGGTTGAAGCTTGGTTGGTATCTAAGGCGCTAGCGCATATTTCACAATGGCTACCAACGGTGGATCCAGACAACAAAATGCTATGGTCGCTGAAGGATGATGATAGAATGACTAGAGATGTGGTGGTTGGAAATGGGGTAGAAAAAAGAATGGATGCCTCAATGGAGGAGAAGTTGAATCGCTTTTATATGTTGTACCATGTCTCTATGGAGACGTGGCTCGCCAAGTACCAGATTACTAGGCAAGATCGAGAGGAAGCGTGAGCTGAATTCCAACCTAGTACACATTATCAACTGATTCGATATCTTGAGGGCATGGAGGAGATGCCGTGGTTCATGTCAACGTGATGGTTGCATGGAGCTTTGACCGCAACGTCTCGCGAAGAGACAGAGGTCTTAATGGAGGAGTGGGAATTCTTGAGAGGATGTAGTCCAAAGGTGATGAGGGGTTTAGGATTTTTCGTATCTAAATTTTATATGCGACATCTAATTTGAGTGTTTCAATGTACAGTACAAAATATATAGTGTAGGATGGTCACACGGACGGCATTTTTGCGTGGAGCATATTGACAAAATGCGCTCCACAATGGACTATGGTATCATGGCAAGGTTCGAGCAAGAGAGCTGGCGACGAGCAACGGATCCAAACACAGTTGTGGATAAGATGGAGTATTTTGGAAACTTGCAAAGTTTTGTTACGGTGGATTACCATAGCTTCTCCATGATATTATTCGATGTGCAGTGGTACTTGGAGAAGCTGGAGCAACAGTTTGACGAGGTTCATCTCGATTTTTCAAAATAGATTCCGAAAAA
Source organism: Lygodium microphyllum (assembly GCF_053477565.2). Lineage (NCBI taxonomy): Eukaryota > Viridiplantae > Streptophyta > Polypodiopsida > Schizaeales > Lygodiaceae > Lygodium > Lygodium microphyllum. The sequence continues at coordinate 118,352,236 of NC_141135.1, forward strand.
AAATGGGCGGATTTGCGCGACACCTTTTTGTTACCGGCCCATTGTGAACAAGTGCATGGACTCATTTGTTTGCTAATCGTATTACGACATGGTTTATGTCACAATGGTTTGAACTTTCTTGTACGTGTTTGTGAACACGTAATCCTCTATCCAGACCCTCGACAACCTCAATGGTAGTATGTTATACCTTCAACTCCCCAAAGTGCAAGAGTATATGATCAAAGCGATGTTCCGAGCATAGATGAAGATAATATGCAAATAGAGGGGTTGATATTGCAAGGGGTGAAGGCCACCAAAAGCTTGGAGCCAGCATCGGCTAACAATGATAGAAATACAGGAGTCCAAGAATTCTTTGAGAATGAGGTGCACTCATCCTTTTATGGTGACATGTCTATCGACCTTTCAGTATATACGAAGTTGTGTCAGGAGATTGACATGGGACCATAGAATACTTCATACTTGGAGCATCCACTTACTCAATTCGTTGACCAATTGCTTATAAGGGTACATAAGATATACATTTTAAGTGAGATATTTTTTTAGAGGATTTATATTGATGTGCTTTGTATGATTTAAATTGATTATTCTAACATCATTTTTTGTTTGTGCAGGTGACATTTTCAGGATGAGTTGAGAGATGAGCGATGAGGAGTTACAAGATATCTTCACACGCATGTCTCCAGATCAGATTGAAAGATTCAAAGATATGGTAGACCAGGAGCTGTCTCGGTCTTCTTCAGGGCGCTCTGGTAGATCTACTTCAGTACAATCGGATGCTTCAGCTTTGAGTAGATGAGCTCGACACTCCAGACTTGGGCCAGAGGGAGGGAGCGCTTTGGGGTCGCGGTCGACATGGGATATATGTGCAACTCCTCACTCTAGTGGCCCTTCAAGGGAGCGTGGCTCAGGCTCAGGTGGATACTGTGGAGGCATGGACGTGGTGTCTCTCCATCTTGTAGTTCAGCTGGAGTTGCGTCACCTTAGGGATTTGTCACACCCATGGGGACGTCTACTCCAGTTACTCTGGCTTTTGCTCAGCCATCAGGTGGCACCCCTATGGATGCCACTTTGAGAGATATTACCTCGGTCGGTACACCAGATGCATAGGGGTTTCCTAGATATGCCCAGGAGCGTGGACGCAGATGGGAGAGGACCCATCTTAGGCAGACTCCAGGGGGATATGGATATCTAGTCGATGATAGGTCATGAGCCATCATCATGAATGATGAGGAGAGGAGGGTGATGGCTTGCATGAGAGAGTTGTGCCGACAAGTTTTTCGGCACAACGTCTTAGGTAATTGGAAGAACATACCGGAGGGGAGTAAGGACTACATAGTAGCATCCTTGCATGGGGAGTTTCCGGTTTCAGCCTAAGTAGATAGATTTTCTACATGATGGATGATGGATTGCATGCGTGCATATATGTCACACAGACGATCCGACGTATGCAAGGCAATCAAGAGTGGGGCTGCAAAGCCCGAGTGGTTAGATGCAAATGACTGGTGTCGACTGAGGGAGGAGGCTACAGATTCTCCAGGACGTTGGAGTCAATAGCGCGAGGCGGTGAGGGCACAACTCGAGGCCGGAGTGATCCATCATCTTGGGAGTGGCGGCCATAGGACATATTTGGAGGACTTTATAAGTTTTTCTTTTGTTTTGCTTTTTTATTTTTCTGCAATATCCTTTGTACTGACAATCATGTTTCTAACAGTTAGCATTTTGTTTTCTTTGCAGCACTCGATTACAAATCGCGATCCGACCAGCCTTGAGACTCGATATGCAAAGAGGCAAAATCTCACTTCATTGATCGACCGATTGTATAGATGCAGTGGCCCTGTAAGTCACTCATCTTGATCTTTCTTATCCGTACTTACCATGTTTAATTAGAATGCATTATGGTATGGTGGACTGATGTGTTGTTTCTTTTTTTGCAGACTCCGTTGGATGCTCCTTTGCGGCGAGATGAGCTTTTAGTGGGGGCGAGGATATGTAGCTCGCCCTTGGATCCCTGGAGCTCACACACCTTTATTTTTGGATCTCCTGATCTATGTAGACATTTTCTATGTATTAGTGATATCTTGTCATGATTGTACCAATCGCTTATTATACGATCATGTATTTATTTCATGTATCAGTGTTATGATTTCAGTATACTTTTTTTTGTTTGCAAGCGCATTGTGCACAGTGCATATACTATTTTGTATGGCTGTAATAAAGCACACAATGCTATATGTGCTGCCCTGCCACAATTTTTTTTTTCCTTGTTACCGTCACTATTAGCGTCGCAAATTTTACTGCTCACGTCGTTATTTTAGTCGCAAACCGTCGCTATCAACATCAATATCGACGCGAATACCGACGCTGATACCGACTACTACCATCTACTATGCGTCCAACAATCTCAATGGCTTTCGAGTCGTGTACAGCAACAACACCACCGTGTTGCACGACAATGCCAACGGTACCTCCGTGGAGGTATGTATGTCGTAAAATTACTAGCCAAGTTGTGGTGCATTGCTTTGATATTGCTATACGTTAATAGTACGTACTAGTACATCGACTATACGTTCGTTCACTGACGACGTGGACGTGGACGACTTTGGATATTGTGGGTTGACTTTGGCTCCAACTGGGTCGCAGCCCCAGCATTGACATCTCTCTGACCGTGGGTGATAACAAGAGCATCTTCCATCCCAACTCCAACTACAAGGGAGTGCTAGTGATGGGCATCTCCTCCGCACATGCGCCTAAACTAAAACCCTCTAGCATGAACGGTCACGTTGTTTACCCACAAATCCTTGACTTCTTCAGCCGTCAGGGTACCCATATCGATAGCCTGGGCTTCTAGATCTCCGATCCTCACTTCAAGTAATTTATAAGAAGCCGGCTCACCTCTTTGTATAATTATCCCCTGGTGGAGGCATGCATGAATAAATAACTTCCCTTGCCATCTTGTGAATGCTAATTTGGAATTTCTTTGTTGAGAAATCCTCAATGTTTGAGCCACCGCAATGGGTAGAACACGACAGTTGTCTTTTCACGGTTCAACGTACTAGAAACGTCTAGAGGAATTAGAGACCGGTCACGCCTAAGGCCAGTGCAGGGAGCGGGACCGAACTACCCCCCCATTTCCCCCACTCGTCTAAGGGTTGCAATTAGTGTAAACAATGGGATTGGGGGTTCCTTACCCCTCTCTTCCTACCACTTACACTTGCCAAAAATTGAGTGCTAACATTGGGTTATTAGGGTTATCGCATTTCATTGGGGGATGACATGTTTGCACGGATTAGCAACTAGTCAACACTACACTTCTGATAGAAAATGTGGGATTGATTTTGTCATTTCTCATGACTATTATATAGCTGGGACATGGTGCGACCCCTATGTGTGGGCAAGCTAGAGACATGCAATCTTTCTCTTCTTCTATGCTTCTTCACAAGTGCAGTAACAGCTTCCTTGACATGTCGCCGCTCTGTTTTCAAACCTGTCTCTATAGTTTGATCCTCCAGCAAATCATCGAGATTTTCTTGAAGCTTAGGATCAACTGCCTATAGAAACAATTCAATTTTTTGACTTGCAAGAGCTTGATGTTCTACAAGATCCAACTACTCAAATCTACTTTCAAATTCTCTTAACAATTCTATAGCGACAAGACCCTTATTGGGTTGTATAACTCACTCCTGAAAAGTCTTGCGTGTAATCAAACTGGTGTCCTCAATGTAAAACTCTTCCTTGAGTGTCTTCCTAAAGGATACCCAATCAGCATCCTACGAGTATATTTCAGTAATCTGTGCTTTCAGTTCATGAACAGTAACAGGTACAAAATACTGGCTCCATGCAAATTGAGCCACTCCAAAGAATTCCATCTTCTCAACATAGGTATGTACATATGCAGATACATTCCTACCATTAAATAACTTCACCTCACGCTCAACTGATTGTAAAGCATTCATCACAATACTTTCTGTTTGAGTTGAAGCTTGGATCACCTATTGTTGTTGTTGTACCTATTATTGATTCCTTTTGTCTACCTAAGAAAGGTGAGGTTTATATCCTATAGTGCATTGAAACCCTCTAAAATGCTACTATCTCTTAGAATATTGGAGGGACCCATCGTGTGTAAAGCAGCATATATTTTTGTGGAAATAATTGAGGGCATTCCTATATTATATCATGGAGTTAAAATTAGGGAGCACCACATTACCCTCTTGAGCTTGTAGGCAGTAGATTAGTTCTTAAAGCAACCTCAATTTCTCACTATGCCACTTGATTTGTGAGCATGTAGCCAACATTCCTTGTATGCATGCGTTTCAACCCTGCTTATAGCTCATCTAATATTTTCCATCAATAAAATGCCTAGATATTGGGTGATGGAGATGGTAGAAAGGGTGTGCTACTCAATAATACTTCCTTGTACCCTCTTCTGAGCTCCTAGGGTCCACTTAAGAGAACTTTTTCAACTTTAGGTCTTTGTGCACTATTGCAATTTAGATTTGCCTCCCATCCAATTAGAGAAGTCTATGCTTCTCTATTCTATAATACAAAAGTTGCTATAGCTAGAGAGGAGCATTTCTAGGGCATTTGTTTGAGACCTACCATTAAAGCCTAAGACTACCCATTCTATTCCTTATGTTATTATTCCTTAAAAATAGTATCATTTTAAAGTACAAGGAAATATTATGTTGAAGTAAATCAATGCATTTTATATACTAAGAAAATCGAGTCTATTTATAAGCATATTTCTACATGTATTCATGGATATCTATGTATAATTATGTCCAATGTGTAGGTGCTTAGATGTGCAAATAAAGTCTGGAACATGTTTATGCATATAACTGGGGTAAAAATACAAATGAGATGCACGTGTATAAATTTACCTATAAACACAGATATAGAGGTGACCTTAAAAATGTTTATATAATCTACATCAATAGCAAGAATGCATTCACTATGACATATGAGGGATAGATCAATGAAAACTAAAAAATGGAATGACATGTAAAAAGGGATTAAAATGTCAAGTCTAATGATCAAAATGTTCATTTATTTATCAATTGGAGAGAGCACCTTAATATATTTGATGGTATAGGCATGGAAATAAGCATTGGAAAATATGCCAAGGAATATTCATGCTTACATTGATGCATATATTGACAAGTATAGAAAATTATGCTATCTATAACAAAGATATACGAGGATCTATCCCCTTTGTCCACATTTGTTATCTTGTAAGAGATGGACCACTTTTTTTGCAAATATACATAATGCACAATATGATTTGATAACATATTCTTTGTGTAATTAAATTCATACTAATATATATTAAACTATTTCCCATATGCATATACATAATGCCAAATGTTGCACGTGCCTTGCTAGCACCTATGAAGGTCATACTACAGGAAACTATTGTGGAACATGAGAATCCCCTCATGAAGATGTACATGTTTTTTGTGATTTAATAAGATGACCCTCTAGGTCCTAGATTCTCTTGATAGCTCCTTATATGAACTAGCATACAAAACATGACAAGTATGAGAATCATACCAATGATAATAAACACTATCACATAGGCCTCCATGTACATATGTAAGCACCTCATAATTTAAAATACCTTAATCCTAATAAATAACATATTAAACCCTAGCTAGAATATGGTTTTAGTATTACTGACTTACTAGTCTACATTTATAATATTGTTATTAATTTTCTACTCTATACATATTTGTTCATTCATTAGTTCATAAGTCATTAGGTATATTCAATCATGTATGTTTTTATTATTCTTAGTTGTATTGAATCTTATATATTCTAATTATTATTAGAAATCATTTGACATATTCAATTTCGTATTAATAGGATCAATTTTAGAGTTTGACTTAATTGATTTACAATCACGAGGTAATTTAATTACTCTAATCAATCAAATATAATATAACGTAGACTAGGAGACATAGAACTACTTGACTTATAATTGTCCTATGATGTGTTGAGGTCTATATGATAATTGACATTCCAAATTTTTATGCTTTTTCTAAGTGCATGCAATCATCAAGAACTAATTAAAACTAATTAATCTTCATTTTACCCTCCAACAAGATAAGTCAATATGAATATTACTATAAGGAATAGTTATATTACACCTAAGATTTAATAGTAGTTCACACTCACTCACACACACACATATTATAGTGGTTGTAGTTTTGTATATATATTCACCTACCTACTGTAAGAGAGAGGACGGGAGAGAGAGAAGGAAAGGAGAGAGAGAGGGTGAAGAAGAGATAGAAGAGGTGCAGGAGGAGAGATAAAGACTTTAGAGAGGAGAGAAGGAGAGAGAAATGGCTGTCAGCCACCATGGAAGGACAGGAGAGAAGGTGAAGAAGGTGAAAGGATAGATGTATATTACAAATTGGTACCATGCCAATGTCATTCACACCTTTTATACCTAGGTCAGTGTGACACTAGGTATTTCCCTCCATTACAATCCATCCCCACTCAAAATAAAGTTTTTGTCCTCAAAAACAAAGATTAGACTTATTGGTAGGGCTAGGTAGTGGGCTACAGAGTACTACTTTGTACAGTGTTACAAGTGGGAAAAGATAGTTGGGGGGGGAGGCAGGGCTGAAATCATGTATGCACTGTGAGCATGAGGGAAGGTGTCTCAATACAAGAAGATCACTAATTCCAAACCTCGGGATCAAACGGATAACCTGCATGGTAAGCATCACCAGCGTGCAGGTCATCCATACAAGTGTGGATCTCTGCACTACCACCGAGATCAAAAGGAAAGTGGTGATCCCTTCCATGCAGTGGATTATCATTCATGAGTGAAGCTGGAATGATCATGACTGTTGACTTTTCCATCAAGTGTCTGATGAGCATCATATGATTAACCTTGGCATGTGCATGGGTGCTGTTGGAAACATACAATACTACATACTTTGAAAATTTTCCTGCATCATTCCCGATGTGTTGCATGTCCATGATCCTAGCATTCTTGGTAATTACCGAGCATACAAACACAACATCCTTGGACTGAAGGGTCTCCACATGGGGCTATAGTGGAATGTCGACTTGATCAATGATCTGCTCATGATCTTCATGATCCACTATGTCATCCGCTTGTTCGTCTTCCTCTTCATTGTTCTCGTCATCCAAAAACTCTAAAACAATTGCTAGTTTAGCATTCCTTTCGCTACATGTATCCTTGTGATTGGAGGACATAGGCTCAGCACATCGGTAGCAATGCCCTTGAGCATGCAGTTGTCTTATATCAGCATGGGTGAGAATCTTTCCTCGAGTAACATCATGATGCACTTTCCTCAAGTAACATCATGCTGCACTTTCCTTGAGTAACATCATGCTGAACATAATTTTCTCTATGGTACTTTTGATGACCTTTCCATATGCACACTGCTGTCCATGAGAGTAAGCATGAACATCATACATATAGGCATCTGGTGCTGCCCAAAACCAGATGATGGCTGCTGTTCGTGCATGGATTGAAGCCCATATGGGGGCCCTGTGCTCTCTGCATGCATTCCATACAATCCAAAATTACCAGCAATAGGTGATGCATGGTTGTTATTCACACCTAATATAACCATATCGCTTTAACAAGGTGCTCCTGGAGCATTGTAATAGCCATAACAGTCTAGATGCTTTGCATGCATTCCCAATCCATCTGGCAGCATATTGCTACCTATATATGACATTCCTTTCTGCACAAAAGCAGGCTGGCTGTTATAGCCGCTACTCCAATATACATGCTTTTGCCCCATGATTCTCCATATTTTGAATGATTTCCCTTCAACTGTTCTCTAGAACAAAATCAAAGCCGATAGAGCTATACCATGTCTACAAATGTTACAAAATAAAAACTACAAGTGTTGGGTCAAAGTGAAAACTTAACTACAACCTTTGGAAACCAAATAGTTGGGATTTCAAATTAGAACATGCAGTATGAAACCAATTTCAGTAAAACTATCTCTTAGAGGTTATCATTGGGATCAATCCAGCATTGATTGAAGTTGATAGAAAACTTCTTGCTTTGCAGTAAGAATTTAAAAAAAAAAACTCCAGCAGTGTGTTTAGCACTGTGTCATTACGGTCAATCTGCAGGTAGACCTATGGTAGAACTAGTTATGGTGCCTTTTGGCTATGGTAGTTTTGGTGCCAGTGGTTCAGGCTTTGCAACAATCACCCCAATTGTATCTGTAGGGAGTGCTTCATGGTATGATGATATGGTTGGCCAATAGTACAAGGAAAATACCTATTACACTCCGAACCAGTAAGGAGAGGGGTCTACAGTATGGATACTCGAGTGCTATCTCCCATGTGCTGCAAACAATCAAGACCTTGAATTTTTCTGCAACGTCTCACAGTGTAACGTAGATCTACTACTGTAGAAGATCAAGGCCTGGAAATTTCGTGTGGCAAGATATGTGCAAAAACTTCGGACACGGACATTATTGACCTGCGATCAGTTGTAAGTGAAAATCGACCTCTCCATCTTCATCGTACAGTGCCTTTTCTGTTTGTTTGACAAACCATGGCCATGGCCAATGCCTCAGATCTTCCCCTGTAGCAAAACCCTCGCCAACACCGGCATCTATATCGCTTGTGACAGCATACACAACTGCCCTATTGCCATTACATTGTCGTGTTGCTGCGCATCCGAGCCGTAAACACCTCCATTTATGTTGTGCATCTGTGTTATCTTTTTGCGTGTGTTTCATTGTGTTTGACTGTTGAATTATCTTTCCTTCCTTTTTAGTACCCGCATCCAATGTACATACTCCACTTGTGTGTTTGTGTTTGTGTGTGTTTCTGTTTGTGTGCATGTTATGTGTGCGTCAGAAAAATATGAAAAGCTGATGCCAAAGGACATTATCAAGCTATTAATTTCAATGATGAACTCCAAGAAAAGTGCAGGATATCATGGAATCAAAGGAAGCCTTGAAGAAGCCTCATTAAGAAGAATAGCAGAACTTGAAGAATAGGTCATGTGGCTGTAGGCAAGGCTAGAAGAAGTAAAGGATGAACTTCAAGCTGAGAATGAACAACATGTTGAGGCTTTGATTCAGTATGAAGAGGAGAGGGTTCTCATGGAAGCTTCAAGCAGCTAAGCGTGGCTTGAAATCAAATCATGCTGAAGCAGACAAAAATATTAAAGAAATGAATGATCTCTCTCTACAAGACCATGTTGAAGTTCATTTAGTTCTTAAGGAATCATTAGAAAGGAACTAGTGCTCTGACAGCCAGAGGGAACATTTGGATGATGTAGAGAACAATTTACTCTTAGAAAGGAAGCTTCCGGTTGAAGCAGAGAATAAATAGAAAGAGCTTTCCAGTGCACTAGAAAGAACTCTTACTCAGCTTTCTGTAATGGAAAGGGAATTTGACATAGAGAAGAAAAAGATTGAGCAGCTCGAGCAAGATCTGCAGTGCAATGAGAACAAGATTTTAAGGTTTTTGGAGGAAGAGAAAATGATGTAGGACAACATTGAAATGTTGAGGCAAATTGTTCTAGAAAAGGAAGAACTTGTATCTTCTCTAACAGAGGAACTTTTCCTACAGAAAGAAGCTAATAAAGAAGCTAATAGAAGTCTGATGATCCGTTCATCTTCACTTGAATCAGATCTTCAGGCTGTGTATAATCAACTAGTTATATGTGAGTCTCAAGCCAATGAAATGGGTTTGACTATTGCAAATTTACAAGAAGCATTGCTCCTTGAACGTATGAAGGCATCACAGGCTGAAGAGGAAACAATACTGCAGGCTAAAAGACTTAACAGGAAAGATGAGGAATATTCACATCTGAAGATGAAATATAACACTCTCTTTTCTAAATTTGAATCGCTACAGTTAAATTTATCGGAGTGTGGAAGATAAGGAGAAGGTGATTGACAGAGAGGAGCAGAGGGACAAGCGAGCAAAAAGCTGGTTGTCATTGTTGATGTCATCGACCAGAATAGGTCAGACACCAGAAATGTTTAGTTTATTGGTTTTTTTTTAGAACGAGCTGTCTCTCTCTCATATAATCAACGGAAAAAGCTAGTAAGAAGAACGCTCTCATTTGGTGATCACAACCAGCAATATTAGGTAGTGATTCATAAAATAAAACTGGTGCCTTCTGTGAGGAGCTAGAGGTGGAGCTGGAAGACGTCCTCTGGTGATAAGCAGTGTGGCTGATGTAATTGTGGCCCTTGTTGTTTTGACTGCTGCATTTCATGTCACATCACATGGCTCTCCCTCAACAGATAAAACCTTGTTGTTCTAAAATGCCAGCTATACCTGTGCTGACTATCAGAAAGCTATCAATTCTTCTTGGGATTGCATAGGATGTTTGAAGATGCATTGTGGCTTTTGTGCTACACAAACCAATCAGAATGATCTTGGATCTTGTCTTATATCCTAGTCTACAATTGGTGACGGTTGCAAAGCACAATCACGGGCATGATATACAGTCGTCGTTGCTACTTCCATCTCTTCTATTGCTGTAAACACGATGTCTGTCTTCATAATCATCATCATATTCAAATTCATAATCATCTCCATCATAGCTATCTCGAGTACGAGCTCCATATCTGTTGGTTCTGTTTAGACTATGTCTGAATGCCTAGAGTAGTCACGATCCACATCACGACAAGCCTCCCTACTAGATTGATGGAACTACCCCTAAAATCCAGGACTCATCACTGAAAAAGGAGGAATAAGCAGAAGAGGAGGAAGAGGAAAAACGAGTGAGATAAAGGAGGCATAGCACCTCTGTCCTCGGGACGTTGTGATCTCAGCTACTCAGAGGTCCAAACAATCATTGATTTTTGAATGATGAGGATGGTCTAATGGGTCTAGAGACTGGCTGCTCTAGAAGATCGAAGAATTCAATCAAATCATCTTCTACGGTGCTCTTTGATCCTGTTGCATGTATTAAAGACTGGAAACATTAAATCAAGGTCTTGACAGAGGAAGACGACTGTGAGTTTCCTTCACATAGCAAATTAGCAAAGGAGTTACGCCAAATAGGTGCTGAAAAGGTGGAATTTCTGAACTTGTGGCTGTGGAGGATCATTATTTCTATTCCTTGAATTATATGCACTTTGGCTCTCCAAAGGTGTGGTATGGTGTGCCAAGCAGTGGTGCCCGTATCTTTGAGGAAGCTATGAAGCATCACTTGCCACATCTTTTCAAAGAACAACCTGATCTTCTTCATAAGCTGGTGACCCTACTATCACCATCTATTTTGAGGGTAACAAGTGTTCCAATTTATAGAACAGTGCAAAGGGCTGGTGAATTTGTTGTGACATTTCCCAGAGCTTAACATGCTGGTTTTAAATGTGACTTCAACTGTGCAGAGGCTGTGAATGTTGCACCTATCGACTAGCTACCCTTTGGGTAGAATGCAGTAAAGCTATACAAAGAACAGAAACGTAAAAGCTCTGTTTCACATTATAAGCTTCTATTAGGGGCTTTGAAGCAAGCTCTAAGGAGTGCATGCCATGGTTGACAAGACAGGAATGATGCAGTTGATAATGTGTGGCAAGAGCTCCTTGTTGAGTATGGGATTGTGTTGAAAGTCTTAAAGAATCAAGTGGATTTGGAACGTGTTAGACGTTTCAGGATAGTGAATACCATACAAACAAGGAAAATGGATACAAGTTTTGATGTAGTGGATGCAAGAGTGTGCCCTATATGCCATTATGGACTGCATCTCTCTGCAATAGGTTTCAGCTTGCTGACCTGAGCAGTATACATGTCTGGAGCTTATGCATGCACTTATCAGATGCTTTATCCGTTGGACCTGGAATTTGATCAAGCTGTTTATGACTAAGTCCTGAATCCGGTTGAATTATTTGGTGCCCTAAAAACCAAGCTCATACGCTTATTGTAAAGCAGTGGACAGATTGTCATGCTTTGTCATTTATGTTGACTCTTCTTTTGTAATGTACTTGACAAGCAATATAGTGATCTTTGGCATCAAATATTGAGTTATTGAGATCTTCTGGTTAGCCTCTTTCCTTGTTGTACCTTGAACCCCGTGTTCTGCAGCTCTTGCACGAACTCTACGACAACGTTGCCCAGAAAAGGGGAGGCACCAAAAGCTCAAGATTCAAATGCTGAAGATGACCCAAAAGCAAGAGTACTTTGGGCTCAAAATGGAGAAATAACAGGATGTCCCTCCAAAAGGACTTGACGTTGCTCCAAAATTCCAGTGGCAGGTTACTTTGCAGCAATGCTAGTCCAGCATTTGGCAACCTTCATACACAGTGGGGCCACAGGCTAGTCGTGTGGGGATCCAAGCCCCCTCTAGGAGCCTAGGATCAAATATGAAGTGGGAGAAAGAGAGTGCTCTTCACAACAATTGATGCATAGCATGTTCCTTGCTTCACCCATCCCTCCCCTTCTTCCCCACCCTCAGCCTATGTAACCCTAGCCTTGTCATCACTTCCTTCCCCCATAGCTGCTAACTTCCCATGGGCTTCTTCAGCACCATTTTCGGCCTCTTTGGCTACTTCCTCTTCATCTAGTGGCAGCCTTCAGATGTCAAGGATCCTATCATAAGAGCTTTGAACGAGCTAGATTCTAGAAGTCTTCAAAGCCTCCTTTCAGATATACCTTTATGGGTCAAGAATCCAGATTATGTGAGGGTGGATTGGTTGAAAAGCTTCATAGGTGAGTTATGGCCATATCTTAATAAGGCTATGGAGGCTACTATGATCTCATGGTGGTGGATGAGAAATCAGCTTTGTGTGTTTCGGAAAGCCTACCAATGGACGTTGCTGGGCCTTTATTGCGTGATGGTATTACTTTCTACAGCCCCATGGCGTACTTTTGTATGACAGAAAGGGGTAAGAAATTTGGTGTGGCTGCTGGGATTCTTCAATGCTGTACCATTGTAAGAGAGCTTGCTTCTTAGAGTTCCAAGCTTTTTCTTCGGATGATCAGGAGGCTCTGGTTTCTCTCCTCCTTTGTGATCGGGATGCAACTTTCAACTTCTGAAAATGCCTTCAATGCAACGTGTTTTCTCCTTGGGAATGTCCACTGGTTAATGCATTACTGCGTGTAAGTCTGTACTCCTCGTACTTGTCTGCCATAGATGAGCTGACTAAAGAAATAGGAAAAATTAGTTGAAATGTAACCAAACTAAGATCAAGAAGCCTAGGCTCTGATACCACTGTAAGAGAGAGGACGGGAGAGAGAGAAGGAAAGGAGAGAGAGAGGGTGCAAAAGAGAGAGAAGAGGTGTAGGAGGAGAGAGAAAGACTGTAGAGAGGAGAGAAGGAGAGAGAAATGGCTATCAGCCACCATGCAAGGATAGGAGAGAAGGTGAAGAAGGTGAAAGGACAGATGTATATTAAAAATTGGTACCATGCCAATATCATTCACACCTTTTATACCTAGGTCAGTGTGACACTAGGTATTTCCCTCCATTACACCTATAGTAATGTTTATCAATATTATTACTTTTTATGTACTTTTGATAACCATCATGGAATGTAGCAATACAATTTTTGGTTGCTTATGATCATGCCACTTAATACCTATTCCTTCTAGTATGCATGCCATTATTGTTTTTTCTTTTCTTAGTATATTGCAATATAAAGAAACCCTATGATTATTTGTATGTGTATGTATATATATGTGTGCATATGCTTATACAAGTATTCATGCATATAGATACACATGCACTTGTATGTAGCTACATGCTTACCAATCTTTTTGACCACCCATGCATCAAGTAGGACCAATCTCATTGGTCCAATGACCATCTACTTTGAAACCATTCTGTAAGCTATTTTGCACTGAGTGTACATGCCTATGACCATTACTGAAGCTATTTTGTATTAGGAGACTGAGTGGGCTTAGGGGTCCATTCTCTTTATGTGAAATAAGAGTTAAAGAATGGTATTACGACCATTTCTTTCGTTGTTGCTTCTTGTCTATATGGTTTCCTTGTTTCTATCTCTTCCCTTCCTCTCACTCTGATTCTCAAGCACCTCTATCCCCTTTTCTTAATACCTTCCTTTGTGGGGTGCACGTATAAGAAGCCATCCACATCTCATGGATTCAAAGGATATTTACAATACTCTGCAAGGGCATCTCATAAATATGTAACTATATCACATGGGTAAAGGATTCTAACAATTAAGTTTCTACATATTTTATATACATTGAAGGGTAATATATATACATACATACACACACACACACACACACACACACACACACATATATATATATATAATGTTCCATAAAAAACCAAATATATCAATTCATTTTAAATTTTATTTCTACATTAAAAATCCTGATGAGCTTGTTTTGGGAGTTTTATCTAGCAAGGTATTGAAAAGTCATTTGTTAAGTAGGTGTCGTAGTAATGGAAAGACCCAATGAGCTTAAGTTGTGAAATCCTAAGAATTTGGTACTTGTGTGCCATGCAAATTTATTGGAATATCGATCAAAATCCTTAGGGGGGAGCCAACACCTTGAATGATGGAGATTTACACATAGTGGTGTAGGAGTGGGGGTACCATTGATAAAGTCCCATTAATATAATAAATATGTGGAATCTATTGTGAAAAAACTAGATTAGAATAGCACATATGTGTGTGTGTGTGTGTGTGCACGTGTGTGCGTGTGTTTCCCCCTTTAAAAAAATATGTGCTTTGCTCTATATTTGAAGGGAAAAGGTAAAGACAAACAATTCTCCTTCCCCCCTTCAAATTTTTCCTCCCTCCCCCTCCCTAGCATGCCACCCTCCAACTAATGGCCACTAGGTGCAAAGCCTCTAGCATCTCTATTGACAAGACTTTTTAGCTCTATTCGGGTCTGAACCATGTACCATTTGAATATTATAGATCATTAATAATGTCCCTACAAAGAGGAGATGCTATTTGTTGTTGTTGTTGTTGTTGTTGTGCAATGAGCTACTCTACTATGGTACATGAATGCCTCATCTTTGTCCATGGGGGTGAAAACATGTGTGGATGTCCCAAACTAAATGGTGATGAGTGTATGGATGTTATTGAGAACTGTGTTGGGAAAATTTTGGGAACATCCTTTTAATGAAGAATATCATCTTGATTCATAGAATAGGTGTAAATAACACTCATGAACTTGAACTATCGATGACACGAACTGTATTGGTAAGTGCAATAGTGGCCCTATGATAGAAATCACATTAGTATTATATTATAATTGAAAATTCATGCATAAGATAATAATCTCTATAATTTTCATCATTGATTAGTGTGAAAAATACACAATAGCTACCTATCATTACTATGTGATATCCTAATAGAAAAACAAAAGTGGAAATACACACTAAACTTGAGTTGGAAAGCTTGGAAATAAAGCCACCTCAAAATTTTCCTTGCCTAAGAAGGCCACCTTCACCACCAACCTCTCCACAAATATGCCCTTTTGAAGTCAAAGGGCCAGAAATGCCTATAAGAAGAAGACCCCAATAGGAGAACAATCCCCTTTCCATAGCAATCAAAAATCCCATAGACCATAGCACCACCCTTATTACTCCATAACCCCTCCCCAATAGAGATAAAACACAAATTGTGTATAGATAAAACACAAATTGCCAACTTTCCAAGCTTTTCAACTCAAGTCTAGTGTGTATTCCCACTTTTGTTTTTCTATTAGGATATCACATAGTAATCATAGGTAGCTATTGTGTATTTTTTACACCAATCAATGATGAAAATTATAGAGATTATTATCTTATGCATGAATTTTCAATTATAATATAATACCAATGTGATTTCTATCATAGGGCCACTATTGCACTTATCAATACAGTTCGTGTCATCGATAGTTCAAGTTCATGAGTGTTATTTACACCTATTCTATGAATCAAGATGATATTCTTCATTAAGACGATGCTCCCAAAATTTTCCCAACATGGTTCTCAATAACATCCATACACTCATCACCATCTAGTTTGGGACATCCACACATGTTTTCACCCCCATGGACAAAGATAAGGCATGCATGTACCATAGTAGAGTAGCTAATTGCACAACAACAACAACAACAATAAAAATAATAGCATCTCCTTTTCAGAGTGATATTATTAGTGACCTATAATATTCAAATGGTACATTGTTCAGACCCGAATAGAGCTAAAAGTCTCGTCAATAAAGATGCTAGAGGCCTTGCACCTAGGTGGCCATTAGTTGGAGGGTGGCATGCTGGGGAGCGGGGAGGGAGGAAAACTTTGAAGGGGGGAAGGAGAATTGTTGGTCTTTACCTTCTCCTTTCAATATAGAGCAAAGCACTTTTTTTTTTGAGGGGGAAACACGCACACACATGCGTGTGCGCGCCCACACACACACACACACACACACACACACACACACACACACATAGATGTGCGATTCTGATCTAGTGTTTTCACAATAGATTCCACATCTTTATTATATTGATGGGACTTTATTAATGATACCCCCACTCCTACACCACTATGTGTAAATCTCCATCATTCAAGGTGTTGGCTCCCCCTTAAGGATTTTGATCGATATTCCAATAAATTTGCATGGCACACAAGTACCAAATTCTTAGGATTTCACAAATTAAGCTCACTGGGTCTTTCCATTACTACGACACCTACTTAACAGATGACTTTTAAATACCTCGTTAGATAAAAATCCCAAAACAAGCTCATCACTATTTTTAATGTAGAAATAAAGTTTAAAATGAATTGATATATTTTGGTTTTTATGGAACATTATATATATATATATATATATATATATATATATATATATATATATATATATATATAGTACCCTTCAATGTGTATAAAATATGTAGAAACTTAATTGTTAGAATCCTTTTTTGGAACTCATGTGATATACTTACATATTTATGAGATGCCCTTGCAAAGTATTATAAATATCCTTTGAATGCATGAGATGTGGATGGCTTCTTATATGTGCACCCCACAAAGGAAGGTATTAAGATAAGGGGAAAGAGGTGCTTGAGAATTAGAGTGAGAGTAAGGGAAGAGATAGAGACAATGAAACCATATAGACAAGGAGCAACGACGAAAGAAATGGCCGCAATACCATTCTTTAATTCTTATTTCACATAAGAGAATGGACCCCTAAGGCCACTCACTCTCCTAATACAAAATAGCTTCAATAATGGTCATAGGCATGTACACTCAGTGCAAAATAGCTTATAGAATGGTTTCAAAGTAGATGGTCATTGGACCAACGAGATTGGTCCTACCTGATGCATGGGTGGTCAAAAAGATTGGTAAGCATGTAGCTACATACAAGTGCATGTGTATCTATATGCATGAATACTTGTATACACATATGCACACATATATACACATACACATACAAATAATCATAGGGTTTCCTTATATTGCAATATACTAAGAAAAGGAAAAATAATAATGGCATTCATATTAGAAGGAATAGGTATTAAATGGCATGATCATAAGCAACCAAATTTTGTATTGCTACATCCCATGATGGTTATCAAAAGTACATAAAAAGTAATAATATTGATAAACATTAGTATATTTAGGTGAATATATATACAAAACTACAACCACTATAATGTATGAGGGGTATTATGATGCAAAATTCGAGCACAGTTTACATACAATTTCATGTCATGGGTATATATGTCCAAATGTCGATGAATCTATTGGAATGCACATCAATACATGGCCCTCGTATATAGTAAAGTGCATATTGATGCTATTTAGAAAAACTATTAATATATATCAATGCTTTTATTGATGCATATTTTGACATTAGTTAAAACTATCTGAACTTGAAACTTACCCTACCTTGCTCATTCTTGTTGGTGACATCGAGCTCGAGAGATAAGTACTTCACTCACTTTCATTTCTTCTTCTTTCTTATTTTATGATTTTGTATTACTTATCGACAACACCATTATGCAATGTAGCTATGTGTATTTTTTTTTCTTTCCAATTTTTGCAAGTATTTATGCATGTGTTCTTACACACACACACATAATGTGTGTGTGAACTACTATTAAATCTTATAAAAGAAGATTGGGTATGGCTGACAAATTTTCTATCTAGGGAGGTGACGTCTCATCCCAAGGAGAAGTGCACCTTTTGCGGCCAATTAGAAGAGTTTGTGGGCATGCGATGGATGGAGTGCCTGAGCCAATCCACCACTTGGAAGGTACTACCCAATCTATACCGTCAATACCAGAGGAGACAGGTAGCCTTCTAGACCTACCTACAATCTTGGAGCCTGAGATGGAGGCAATGATCGATGCATTGATTCCCATGGATGTTGAGACTTCTGATCCCCTTAGAGAGGAAGCATCCATACCATTATATGATGGGTGCCTAGTATCTCGCTTGAAGACGCTACTTGCACTCCTAAGTGTGCAAGCAAAATACGGGTGGAGCGATGCAAGTGTGATAGAGTTGTTCAGGTACCTTGTAAGTACGCTTTGTTGATTTCTTTTCGGCACTATCATTAAAAAAAATTGTGTTTTTTCAAGGTTTTTTATGATTTTTTTTAGATTACTAAAATATCATATATTACCACTTGCAAATACCATGCCTGAGTCTCGTGATGATGCACGACATGTTTTACGAAAGCTTGGCATGGACTACAATAGCATCCATGTATGTATCAATAATTGCATACTGTTTCAAGGAGAATACGAGACTATGTAGACATTTCCAAAGTGTGGTGCTCACAAGTATTGACAGGACTTGCAAGGGCAAACCATCCCTCAAAAAGTTCTTAGACACTTTTCACTTATCCCCCACATAAACCACATGTTTCATACTTTTGGAATGGTAAGCTTGACAATGTGCCATGCGCAGAATAGGTCTACAAATGGAGTTAAATGAATATTAGCGGACTCACGCGCATGGAGCCACATTGACTCTACCTTCCCAGGCTTTGCCCGAGAGCCAAGGAATCTTCGGCTCGATCTTGCAATGGATGGCGTGAACCCATTCGGTCTGCGCTCAACTTCTTACAGTGTGTGGCCTATAGTCCTTGTCAACTATAATATCCCTCCATGGATTTCTACGAAGAAAGGACATCTCATCCTTAGCTTACTCGTCCCCAGCCGCTACAAAGTCAAAAATATAGACGTGTATCTTCGTCCGTTAGTCGATGAGATTAAGATTTTGTGGGAGGAGGGGGTCACCGTGCAAGATATAAGCAAGCGGGATGGTCGACGATCCGCCAATATTCAAGCCATTCTCATGTGGATGATGCATGACTTTCTGGGAATCCAAGAGTGCTCAGGTAAATAGGCTTCCGTTCTCGTTGGTAATATCTATCATAGCTCATTCAAGTTTGTATTCACTGGATAGAGGTGTTGGAACAGGTTTGGTTATCTCAGGTTATCATGCATGTCCATTGTGCGGGCCACAGTTAGACTCCCGAAGGTCATGAACCATGAAGAAGATGGTATATCAAGGACACGCAACTTTCTTGCTAGAGGGTCATGAACTTAGAGAAGGTTTTCTTGGATGACCTCCAACACGTATGAATGCCGCTAGCTGGTACGAGCAGAAAATGGTCTACATGGAGTCACATCCAAAAGGAATGTGGCAGTTCTCAGCTTTCTATGAGTTTCCATATTGGACCCACTTACAGATCAACCACTTGTTGGATCCCATGCATATTTTCAAGAATGTGGGCAGCTTGCTATGGGACCACATCACAGGAAAGAGAAACACTATAGGGGCACGAATGGATTTGAAAAGGAGGTAGGCAAGATGGAGGCGCTTTTGCTGCAGTCGAGTGCTGATGGTCATGTGCAGCTACCTCAGCTCCTTGGGTTTTGTCCACTAAAGAAGAGTGCATTATGAAGTGAATAGTTAAGTCTATTAGTACTCCGACAGGTATGATGCATTCTCTCAAGTCTGTGTTTTCTAAAGAAGACCAATTATCACGGCTAAAATTCCATGATTGGCATAAGATATGTCAGGTTTGTATCTCGGGGGAGTCACTCGTGAATATATGTATATATAACGTAAGTTCAAAATAAGGGGTTTTTAAAATACTATTTTTATGCATTTTTTACATACAAAAGGGTATCATACAAAGGGATTACTTACAGATTGAATAGAAAAGGGTTGCCTTTTATTCAAGGAAATTTTAGAGATTAGGATATTTATAAATAGGCCATGAATGCATGCTATATGGAGGATATATATATAGTGAACCCCCCGAGGTTTGTACTATGAATGGATTGTAATTGGCAAGCGTATTTTTCTATTTGGAGTGTAGTCATTGTTCATAATGCTTTCTCATTTGTGGTAGTTTGTACTACCGATTGTGATCGCAGGATGCCTTACTCCAGAAATACGTGGGGCCATTTACAGGTTGTCGACTTTAGTGTAATGGATCTCATAGAAGGAGATTAAGACGTCCTCTATTGAATCCGCAAGGCGGGGAGCAGTGGAGACGGTCTGTCTCTTTGAGAAATACCTATCTACCAGCATGCTCACAATACAAATCTACCTTCTTGTGCATCTCGTAGATGAAGTGGAGATTGCTGGACCTGTCCATACACGATGGATGTTCTTCTTAGAGCGCTTCATGAAAACCTTGAAAGGCTTTGTGCGACAACGAGCTCGGCCAGAAGGTAGCATGGCTGAAGGTTGGTTGGTGTCTGAGGCACTAGAGCATATTTCAGAATGACTACCAATAGTGAATCCAGACAACAATATGCTATGGTCGCTGAAGGACGATGATAGACAGATCGGAGATGTGGTGGTTGGAAATGGGGTAGAAAAAAGAATGGATGCTACAATGGAGGAGAATGTGAATCGCTTTTGTATGTTGCACCATGCCTCTATGGAGACGTGGCTCACCAGGTACCAACAAGCTAGGCAAGATAGAGAGGAAGCGCAATCTAAATTTCGACGTAATACACGCCATCGACCGACTCGATATCTCGAGGGCATGGAGGAGACACCGCGGTTCATGTCAATGCGATGGTTGCATGAAGCTTTGATTGCAACGTCTCGAGAAGGGGCAGAGATCTCAACCGAGGAGTTGGAATTCTGGAGGGGATGTAGTCCAAAGATGATGACGTGTTTAGAAGTTATCATATCTATATTTTATATGCGACAACTAATTTGAGTGTTTCAATGTACAGTACAAAATATATAGTGCAGCGTGGTCGCATGGACGACATTTTCGCGTGGAGTGTATTGACAAAATACGCTCCACAACAGACTGTGGTATCATGGCAAGGTTCGAGCAAGGGAGCCGATGACAAGCAACAGATCCAAGCACGGTTATAGATGAGATGGAGTATTTTGGAAACTTGCAAAGTACTATTATGGTGGATTACTGTAGCTTCTCCATGATACTATTTGATGTATAGTGGTTCAAAGTGGTACTTGAAGGAGTTGGAGCAATAGTTTGACAAGGTCCATCTAGATTTCTCAAAATAGATTCAAAAAAAAAAATGGACGGATTTGCGCGACACCTTTGTGTTGCCAGCCCATTGTGAACAGGTGCATGAACTCATTTGTTTATTAATTGTATTATGACATGGTACATGTCACAATAGTTTAATCTCTCTTGCATGTGTTTGTGAACAGATAATCTTCTATCCAAACCCCCGACAACCTCGATGGTGGTATGTTATACCTTCAGCTTTCCGAAGTACGAGAGTATATGATCAAAGCAATGTTCTGAGCATAGATGAGGACACCGAAAGCTTGGAGTATCTAGAGGAGCCATCATTCGATAACAATGATGGAAATACAAGAGTCCAAGAATTCTTTGAGAAGGAGATGGACTCATCCTTTTGTGGTGACATGTCTATCGACCTTCTAGTATATACGGAGTTGTGTCAGACGATTGACATGGGACCATAGGATACTTCATACTTGGAGTATCCACTTACTCAATTCGTTGACTAATCACTTATAAGGGTACCGTGCTTTGTATTATTTAAATTGATTTATATTAACGTGCTCTGTATGATTTAAATTGATTATGCTCACATCATTTTTTGTCTATACAGGTGACCTTTGTGGATACTTAGATCATCAAGATGAGTCGAGAGATGAGCGATGAGGAGTTATAGAATATCTTCACGTGCATATCTCTAGATCAGATGGCGAGATTGAGAGACATGGCGGACCAGGAGCTATCTCGGACATTGTCAGGCTGCTCTATTAGATCTACTTCAGTGCGATCAGAAGCTTCAACTTTGAGAAGATGAGGTCGACGCTCCAGACTTGGGCCAGAGGGAGGGAGTGCTTCATGGTCAGAGGGATGCTGCAGAGATATGGAGACAATGAGTCCGCGGTCGGCACAGGATACATGTGCTACTCCTCGCTCTCGTGGCGGTTCTAGAGAGCATGGCTCAAGTGGTTGCTGTGGAGGCACGGACGCGGTATCTCCATCTCATCGTCCTACTGGAGTTGTGTCACCTCCACAATTTATCACACCTATGGGGATGTCTACTTCAGTTACTCTGGCTTTTGCTCAATAGTCCGCAGGTGGCACCCCTATGGGTGCTATTCCGATAGATACTACCCCTGTCGGTATACCAGATGTATAGGAGTCTCGTGGATATGCCCCAGGAGCATGGTCGCAAGTTGGAGAGGACCCATCTTAGGCATACCCCAGAGGGGTATGCCTATCTTGTCAATGATAGGTCAGGAGCCATCATCATTAATGATAAGGGGAGGAGGGCGATGGCTCGCATGATAGAGTTGCACCAATAAGTTTTTTGGCACAACGTCTTAGATAATTGGAAAAACATACCGGAGGGGAGCAAGGACTACATAGTAGCATCCTTGCATGAGGAGTTTCCAATTCTAGCCACAACAGATAGGTTTTCTATGGGCTGGATGATAGAGTGCATGTGTGCATATATGTCACACAGACGATCGGACGCACGCAAGACACTCAAGAGTGGGATTGTAAAGCCCAAGTGGCTGTTAGCTATATCTATATATAGCGCCTATCTATATAAAGCACCCGTCTAT
Organism: Lygodium microphyllum; assembly: GCF_053477565.2. Taxonomy (NCBI): domain Eukaryota; kingdom Viridiplantae; phylum Streptophyta; class Polypodiopsida; order Schizaeales; family Lygodiaceae; genus Lygodium; species Lygodium microphyllum. Next base: position 118,375,234 of record NC_141135.1, read on the forward strand.
ATATAGCGCCCCAGGTTCCCTCTATATATTCCTATCATGTGTGCTCAGTTGACACACTTCTAGGGTTCCACTTTCGGTGTCTTGTGTCTCTCTTTGCCTCTCTCTTCCTCTATTCCTCATCTCCCTCGTGCACTGTTCAACATGGTATCAGAGCATACTGCAAACCCCTCACTATGCTTCCATGGCCATTATTCCCCTAGCCGTGATGCCGTTCCCCGTGACCAGGTCATTGCCACGACTCCTCCCCCTCCATCTTCATGGCAGCAACAGCAGCAGCGAATCCTTTTACGTGAAGTGGTATATTTTGACGATGGGAGGAATTCAGCGTGACACCCAGAGCCAGAAGTAGGTCAAGCGATGGAGATCCCAGTTTGTGGAGGTAATGCTGGATGTAACGGATGACGTCCTTGTTGTGAGAAGCGTGGCCTCAGGAGCATCGACAGCCACTACTGCGTGAGGATAATAATTTGAGGGACATCAACAATCCGGTTCGTGAAATCAGGCTTGGGGGATCCAAGAAATGATCTCCTCTTCGCAAGAACGAGTCGAGGGCTTCGCAGAAACGGAGAGATGTCTGTTCTCTCCAGATGGCTACGAGAAAATCAACCCATTCCCTCCAAGGGCATCGCTTCTAATTTTCGGGTCTGTGGGGGTTGAGCCTCTTTTTCTTTGCTTTTATTTGTTTGCTCTTCAATACGTACGAGGAGAGCTTCGTCTTTAGCTTCCATCTGGCTGGTGGCCTTAGCAGACAGTCGACCAGCTGTGCAGAAATTTCGTTGTTGCCTTGTAGTCTTTAGCTTGTTCGACTTCTCAGCACAGTCGACATGCTATTGCACCCCCCGCCATGGAGATAGAAGCTGAAAATGAAGCTTAGAGTAGGCACAGGCACCACGCAGCATGTACCGGATATGATTTTACTCAACCATCTCTGGAAACGGCTATTGCTGCTACTCAACCATCTCTTGAGTAGACTGATGCAAGCATATCAGAACCTATTCCATTGTTCTGATTCCAACTCGCCATCAAAGGCCATATCTCCAGTCCTTAGTTCTAACAAGGTCCAAAAGCCTTACAGTAAAGGATGGATACCGAAACCTGCTTTATGGAAGTGGAAGAGTTTTAATTCTGAGCAGCAACAAAATGAACTTCTTACACCAACCTCCAGTCGAGGTCACAAACTCAGAACATCTTCTTTAAAGTGATTGGATATTGGAACGTGTTCAATAAGAGTCAGTGCTGGGCAGACATCATCTCTGGGCTGATTCAGATTTTGAGTTTTATTTCAGAAGTGGTCTGAGGCTGGTTTCCTGACACTGCAAGATTCTCAGGAGATCAAGTGCAAGCAGTCAAATGGGCTGAAATACTCAGAGCTCCCATGTCTCAGTCAGGCCCACAACCAAGAGGCAGTAGCCTGACAAAATACAGGCTAATACTCCCTCTCAGATCGTGGGGAGTGTCTGGAGATTCAAAGACCTCATGTGATGAAGCATAGAAGCTTGAGATATTTGACAAAGGCTTCGTAAAAAGGTATGTTGCATTGTCCCTCAATTGTTTCATTTATATTCTTTCCAGTTGATGAGGGTCTATATTCCAGCTGATGACACATTATTTCGTTTATATTATTTCCAGCTGATGACACATTATTTCGTTTATATTCTTTCCAGCTGATGAGCGTCTATATTCCAGCTGATGACAAATTGTTTTATTTATATTCTGTTCATGGGGCCCCACATGTGTTATGTTGTCTATAGAGCGGCATCGCGAACCGTCTCTATAGACCTTGTGTTGTTCTAATGTCATTGTAACGTTTTTATTTAAGTTTTGATGTGACATATATATTGCTTACATCCCAAGTTTAGTTGCAGGAATTTCTTCGAGATTTTATCAAGTTCAGTTGTAGGAATTTCTTGGAGATTTTATCTTTTGTAGTGATGTCGCTTATCCTTATTTTACATTTTGTATATTTAGGAGTGATAAGCTCTTTTGATGCCTCTAAATAGGCTGTTGTAATTCAGGAGTGATGTAGCTCCTTTGATGCCTATGAATAGGCTCTTGTAAGTTCAACTTTGTAATTTTATATTTTAAATATTAATATAACAGTAGGCCTATATAGAGCTATGGGTTTTTCCCTTAAGCCCCCAAGGGTTTTTTTCATCCATAGTAAGGGACCTTTATTTGAGCGGGGGTGTTAGCTATATCTATATATAGTGCCTATGTATATAAAGCGCCCATCTATATATAGCGCCCCAGGTCCCCTCTATATATTCCTATCATGTGTGCTTAGTTGACACACTTCTAGGGTTCCACTTTCGGTGTCTTGTGTCTCTCTTCGCCTCTCTCTTCCTCTGTTCCTCGTCTCGCTCGCGCACTGTTCAACAATGGCTAGACGTAGACAACTGGCGCCGATTGAGGGAGGAGGATACAGATTATCTAGGACATTGAAGTCAACCAGCGCGAGGCAACGAGGGCACGTCTAGAGGCCAGAGTGGTCCATCATCTTGGGAGTGGCGGCCACAGGACATATCTGGAGGACTTTGTAAGTTTTTCTTTTGTTTTGCTTGCTCTTTTTTTTGCACTATCCTTTGTACTGACAATCATGTTTCTAACAGTTAGTGTTTTGTTTTCTTTGCAGTACTCCATTACAAATCGTGATCTGATCGGCCTTGAGACTCGATATGCAGAGAGGCATGGTCTCACTGTGGTATTGATCGACTGATTATATAGACGCGATGGCCCTGTAAGTCACTCATCTTTCTTGTGCGTAGTTTCCATGTTTAATTAGAATGCATTATTGTATGGTGGACTAATGTGTAGTTGTTTCTTTTTTTGCAGATTCCATTCGATGCTTCTTTGCGGCGGGATGAGCTTTCCAATGGCGAGGATGTATAGCTTGCCCTTGGATCCCTGGAGCTCACACACCCTTCTTTTTTGGTCACCTGATCTGTGTAGACATTTCCTATGTAGTAGTGATATCTTGCCATGATTGTACTACTCACTTTTATTATGCGATCATGTATTTATTTAATGTATCAGTGTTATGATTTAAGTACACTTTGTCTTTATTTACACAAGTATTATATACAGTGCCGAAACTATTTTGTATGGCCCAAATAAAGCACATAGTGCTATATGCTGCCCTGCCACAAAATTCTTTTTTTTTCTGTTACCATCGCTATTAGCGTCGCAAATTTACATGCACACATCGTTATTGGCATCGTAATTAGCGTCACAAAGCGTTGTTATTAGCGTCGTTATTTGCATTGGTTGCGATGCTGATACCGATGCAAATAGTGATGTTGATAACGACAGCAATACCGACTGTTCTATGGCATTGCCAATAACGACACTTTTTACGATGATGGGGGCAAATTTCTTTATTTACATTTTGGTCCCTTTTAACATCGGTATAAGGCCTATATCTTGTAGTAAGTAATAATATTGATAAACATTACATAGATGAATATATATACAAAACTACAACCACTATAATATATGGGGGGTATTGTGATGCAAAATTCGAGCACAATTTATATACAATTTCATGTCATGGGTATGTATGTCTAAGTGTAGATGAATCTATTGGAATGTGCATCAATACATAGCCCTTGTATATAGTAAAGTGCATATTCATGCTATTTAGAAAAACTATTGATATATATATCAATGATTTTATTGATGCATATTTTGACATTAATTGAAAATATCTAAACTTGAAACTTACCCTACCTCTTGCTCAGTCTTGTTGGTGACATCAAGCTTGAGAGTTAAGTACTTCACTCACTTTCATTTCTTCTTATTTCCTATTTTATGCTTTTGTATTACTTATTGACAATATCATTATGCAATGTAGCTATGTTTTACTTGTTTTCTTTCCAATTTTTGCAAGTATTAATTCATGTGTTCTTACACACACACACACAATGTGTGTGTGTGTCTGTGTGTGTGTCTGAGTGTGTGAACTACTATTAAATCTTAGGTGTAATATAACCATTCCACATAGTAATATTTATATTGACTTATCTTGTTTGAGGGTAAAATGAAGATTAATTAATTTTAATTAGTTCTTGATGATTGCATGCACTTAGAAAAATCATGAAAATTTGGAATGTCAATTATCATATAGACCTCAATACATTAATTGTAGGACAATTATAAGTCAAGTAGTTCTATGTCTCCTTGTCTACGTTATATTATATTTGATTGATTAGAGTAATTAAATTAGCTCATGCTTGTAAATCAATTAAGTTTAACTCTAAAATTGATCCTATTAATACAAAATTGAATATGTCAAATGATTTCTATAAAATATATAAGATTCAATACAACTAAGAATAATAAAAACATACATTATTGAATATACCTAATGACATATGAACTAATGAATGAACAAATATGTATAGAGTAGAAAATTAATAACAATATTATAAATGTAGACTAGTAAGTCAATAATACTAAAACCATATTCTAGCTAGGGTTTAATATGTTATTTATTAAGATTAAGGTATTTTAAATTATGAGGTGCTTACATATGTACAGGGAGGCCTATGTGATAGTGTATATAATCATTGGTAGGATTCTCATTTGTGCCAACTTGTCATGTTTTGTAAGCCAGTTCATATAAATGGCTATCAAGAGAATCTAGGACCTACAGGGTCTTCTTATTAAATCACAAAAAACATGTACATCTTCATGAGGGGATTCTCATGGTCCACAATAGTCGACTCTTCCTATAGTATGACCTTCATAGGTGCTAGCAAGGCACGTGCAACATTTGGCATTATGTATATGCATATGGGCAGTAGTATAATTTTCTGTATGTATCTTGCCAATATATATTAGTACGAATTGAATTACATAGAGAATATGTTATCAAATCATATTGTGCATTATGTATATTTGCAAAACAAGTGGTCCATCTCTAACAAGATAAAAAATGTGGACAAAGGGGATAGATCCTTGTATATCTTTGTTATAGATAGTATAATTTTCTATACTTGTCAATATATGCACCAATGTAAGCATGAATATACCTTGGCGTATTTTCCAATGCTTATTTTCATGCCTCTACCATCAAACATATTAAGGTTCTCTCTCCAATGGATAAATAAATGAACTTTTTGATCATCAGACTTGACATTTTAATCCCTTGTTACATGTCATTCCATTTTTTAGTTCTCATTGATGTATCCCTCATATGTCGTAGTGAATGCATTCTTGCTATAGATGTAGATTACATAAACATTTTTAAGGTCACCTCTATATCCATGTTTATAGGTGAATTTATACACGTGCATCTCATTTGTATTTTTACCCTGGTTATATGTATAAACATGTTCCAGACTTTATTTGCACTTCTAAGCACCTACACATTGGACATAATTATACATAAATATCCATGAATACATGTAGAAATATGCTTATAAATAGACTCGATTTTCTTAGTATATAAAATGCATTGATTTACTTCAACATACTATTTCCTTGTACTTTAAAATGATATCATTTTAAAGGAATAATAATATAAGGAATAGAATGGGCAGTCTTAGGCTTTAATGGTAGGTCTCAAACAAATGCCCTAGAGATGCTCCTCTTGAGCTATAGCGACTTTTGTATTATAGAATAGGGAAGCATAGACTTCTCTAATTGGATGGGAGGCAAATCTAAATTGGAATAGTGCATAAAGACCTAAAGTTGGAAAAGTTCTCTTAAGTGGACCCTAGGAGCTCGAAAGAGGGTACAAGGAAGTACTATTGAGTAGCGCACCCTTCCTACCATCTCCATCACCCAAAATCTAGGCATTTTATTTATGGCAAATATCAGATGAGCTATGAAGCAGGGTTGAAACGCATGCATGCAACGAATGTTGGCTATAGGCTCACAAATCAAGTGGCATAGTGAGAAATTGAGGTTGCTTTAAGACCTAATGTACCGCCTACAAGCTCAAGAGGGTAACGTGGTGCTCCCTAATTTGAACTCCATGATATAATGTAGGAATGCCCTGGATTCTTTCCACAAAAATATATGCACTTTACACACGATGGGTCCCTCCAATATTCTAAGAGATAGTAGCATTTTAGAGGGTTTGAATACACTATACGATGTAAATCTCACCTTTATTAGGTAGACAAAAGGAATCAATAAACTAGGTATAATTTATAGGGATGAGGGGATGATGTACATTGCTATTTGCTCAATTAAAATCCTATTTTGCAAAGGCCACATCATGGAACAAGCCTTTGAGTGGTGGTATAGTGTGCATAACCCTATAGTGCACATGACAAGTCATAACACATTTATTCAATGGCCTTGTTACCCAATGGAGGCAGTAATCAAATGCTGCAAATCAAATGTGATGAATATATTTCAAGATACACTTAAGGTGGGTCATGCAAAATCCTTAATCTAACACATGATCTTGAGGGTGTGGCTCAAAAATATGTAAGCACATCATGCGGGCTCAAAAGAAGGTATTGATTATACATTATTTTTATAAAATGTTTATGTACAAAGGGGTGTCATATAGAGGGGAAATTTATTGATTGACTAAAAAAGGGCGTGTTTTATTTCAAGAAAATTCATAGATGAGGGTATTATTAAAAAGACCTTGAATGCATGTGATATAGAGGGTTTACATATACTGAACCCCTATAACACACAATAATATCTCATTTATAGGCTACATACAGAAGGTACGTAAGTATATCGCTACTTGTGGAAACACGGAGTGAGGTATTGCCAATAATGTTCTCAATGTGAAAAGATTGAAAAAATGATTGTCTTTGGATCTTGAATTAATGTGGGGTTTCTTCCAGAGAAGACATTGTGTATCTTTTGGGATGTAAAACCCTCGTTTTGATGAACATTTGATCTTTCTTGATTGGCATGTTGCTTTTAGAAAAATTAAGAATAGCCATTGATTATAGTTGACACCATTCGAATTTGTGAACATTTGATCTTTCTTGATGTGTGTATGTTGCTTTTAAAAAAATTAAGGATAGCGATTGATTATAGTTGACACCATTCGAATTTGTGATGTGCTTGATGAGCCAATTCCTCTGAAGAAGAGAAAGAAGAAGACATTTGATTTTCCATTTGTAAATCGCTAGTTTATTAGACTCGTAAAACTTTTAGGACTAGGAGACCACATGATCTCTTTTAAGGGTTCTTAGTACTTCTTCATGTGTGTATGTGTGTGCATGCGTGGTGTGCGTCGGTGCAAATGAGAGCGTGAGTGAGAGAAAGCAAGCTGAAGTATATGTGATCTTTGGGTTCCATTCTAAGGGCCCTAGCACACCCAGGGGCAATGGGGCGAACGGGGCTTTTGGGATCTTAGTATCACATGGGGGTCGTACCATGTCCCAACTATATACTAGTCATGAGAAATGACAAAGTCAGTCCTACATTTTCTATCAAAAGTGCACTGTTGACTTGTTGCTAATCCGTGCAAACATGTCATCCCCCAATGAAATGCAATAATCCTAGTAACCCATTGTTAGCACTCAGTTTTTGGCAAGTGTAAGTTGTAGGAAGAGAGGGGTAAGGAACCCCCACTCCCCTTGTTTGCACTAAGTGCAACCCTCAGAGAAGTAGGGGCAATGTGTGTGTGGGGGGGGGGAGGGGTGGAGGTTGGGAGGGGAAGTGCGGTCCCACTCCCCACACTGGCCTTGGGTGTGACCGGTCTCTAATTCCTCAAGAAGTTTCTGGTACGCTGAACCGTGAAAAGACAACTGTCATGTTCTACCCGTTGCGGTGGCTCAAACATTGAGGATTTCTCAACGAAGAAATTCCAAATTAGCTTTCACAAGACGACAACGGAAGTTATTTATTCATGCATGCCTCCACCAGGGCATAGTTATACAAAGAGGCGGGCCGGCTTCTTATAAATTAGTTGAAGCGGGGATCGGAGATATAGAAGCCCAGGCTATCGATATGGGTACCCTGACGGCCGAAGAAGCCAAGGATTTGTGGGCAAACAACGTGACCGTTCATGCCAGAGGGTTTCAGTTGAGGTGCATGTGCGGAGGAGACGCCCATCGCTAGCACTCCCTTGTAGTTGGAGTCGGGATGGAAGATGCTCTTGTTCTCACCCACGGTCAGAGAGATGTCAGCGGCTGCGACCCTGTTGGAGCCAAAGTCGACCTAAAATATCCAAAGCCGTCCACGTCCACGTCGTCAGTGAACGAACGTATAGTCGATGTACTACTGCGCACTATTAACGCATAGCAATATCAAAGCAATGCGCCATGACTTGGCTAGTAATTTTACGACGTACATACCTCCGCGGCGGTACCGTTGGCACTGCCGTGCAACACGGTGGTCCCATTGCCGTACACGACTTGAAAGCCATTGAGATTGTTGGACGCGTAGTAGATGGTGAGGTTGCACACCCCACCGTTGCTCCAACCGTCATCGAAGGGGCTACCGCCCGCGAAGCCCCCCCACGGCCCAACTATGGCTGCCATAGACAATATTGCTGTATTGAAGGTATAAAGGGCATTGTTTGTGCGTGAGCCTGTGTTTTTTGCGTGTGCTACCTCTGGCGCCGGGCCTGCGCTCTCCATTTATAGGTGTCGCTCCCACCAGTACTGCGTCTCCGAGGGTGAAAAGCTCTCTAGAGTTTTTAGAAACCGCTCTCTCTTTCTCTCTCTGTGTCTCGAGTCCCCCGAAGCATCTGTCGAATAAACACGTCTCGCGACGTGCTCTCGTGTGCCTTATTGTAGCCCCGACACCTCAGCGTGCCTGTCTGCTCCTCGATAACACAAAAACGTGTCCATCGGAAACGGGCCTTAGGACATGAGGGAGCCTTGACTCTTCTTAAGGGTTGGAGAGCCCTTCTAGAGGCATTTTGACCTTCAACAGAAGGCAAATATTTTTAAAACCTTGTTATCCAAGGGAAGTAAAAAAATTTGCCCTTCATAGAGAAGGGTATGATTTTACAAACCTTGTTATAGAAGGATAGTTATGACATGCGTGCTTGGTCATTGTTGCAAGCACGATTGATTATGAGAGAGGTTTCTCCTGAATGAATCATATTAAGTCCAATGATCGCAATAGATTGTCACTCTAGAGCTTGAATCAACTCATGTTCCTTTCATACAATGGTGCTAAGGATCCTACAGATGTTGATTGGGATGCCATCTATACAAGGTGGGATGAATTAAAAGCTCATCGCAATGTTAATGTGGTAGCAACAAAGTTGATATAAGAAAGTATAAGTAATGGTGTGCTTTGATTGTATTGCTATTTCATTTGAGACTATGGATGATTGCAAAGCTATCTTGTTGCCTTTCTAGACTATCTTAATTGATTGAGCTTTAGCTTCAATCGGGCATTGCAATTTTATTTTTGGTGATAGCATTATAAATTTTTAAATGCTTAAATAATTACTCATATGTTGTACTAAGTTATAAATATTCTATCATCATATCATGTCGATATTAGATTTTTGTAAATTAATGGACACGAAAAACCAACAAGATGGCTTATATAAATGTCATAAAAAATTTTTCTCTAATACTATTCTATTAGCTAGAAATGTAAATTTTAGAATACATGTCTATCGAAGGTTAAAATTTTGAAAAAGCCCTTCCACAAGAAAGGCACTTGTTCACGAGCCCTTCAATGGAAAAAACATAGGGGACTTTCAAAAATGCATCAAGCCTCGTGCTCTGGATTCTACTAGGGACTATCAATATCATGCTTTGAAACATGTGCTCCTCCAAGGCCTACATTTGACAAGATTTGCCCATTATTTCATGTGACAATTGAAATTTATTGAAGTACCTTTTATTGATCTACATTATAAAACTCAAACTATCTACAATTTTTTGTATGTTATAAGTAATGTTAAAAAAAAAAACAAGATGTGTTGTTTGACAGATAGAGCACTTTTTTGACTTGTTTTGATGGGAAAAATAGCTAAAGCAAGCATGACATCGATCAAATGAGTCGAGAAAAAACAAGAGCTAGCTTACATTTCAAAAAAGCTTTTCAAAATTGAAAAAAAGTTCTAAACATCACACTATGAAATCAAATGGATTTATGTATGGTTGAGAAAAAAGTTCTAGACAAGATGAGATGTCTATTCCTTGACAATGATAAATTTACTCTCTTGAAAGAAGGGCATACTTCCAATTCTTCACAAACAAATTGAGGTTATACTCCTGCCGTAGAAAGTAAAGCTTTGGGTTGTCCTTCGATTCTCGCATGCATTCACTCTCACTCCACCCACCACCTTATTGTAGGGATCCTTGGGATCCCATGATAATATGCCTCTCTCTTTGGTATTGCATGTGGCCCACTTTAGTTTTTCCAATAGGAAGAAGATGGATTTTCTCCCACCAACCAACAACTTGAAGCCTAGCCGGTCCTCTCGATGAATGCAAATTTTGCTACTAGCTAGCTTTAAAACTAAAAGTGTACAATCTTTGTTGGTTCTCTTAAGTTTGAAGTACATTTCTTACCAAAAAATATTTCGTTGGTTAGAAATAGAATAAAGGCCATTTCCTCAAGAGCCTCCTTTGCCCTCTCTACCATTGTATGAATTTGAGATTTTTTTGAACTATGAATGGGAACCGACTCAATACCTGAGGTACATAATGGAAGCCTTTTTGACTTGGAAGCTCGACTGCCTAATACGAAGCTCTCAAAACTTTGACTATGATTATGTGGGAAAAAGGGTTACTCGAGCTCGTTATGATTTTGTAATGAATTTTTGCCAAGGAAACCCTGAGGATCACAATTCTGGTTCTTTCTGTAGAGAGAGAGAGAGAGTACGAGAGAGATACACAATACATGCTCCCAAAGAATGATTCATATTGATGTAGAGTTAGTATATATAGGTGAGACCCAAGTCAAGTGAGAGATGATATATATAGTTGTAACATCCCCACTCAAACAAAGGTCTCTAGCTACGAGTGAAAAAACCCTTGGGGAGAACAAGGGAAAAACCCGAGCCCCTACACATACCTACGATACAAAAATGATTTACTATAAAGTTTTCTTGAATACAATGATACATGCCTCAGTCAGTGAGACAAGAACTTGGAGCAATACCAAGTTCATATCTTAATAAGCTAAAGGGAGCCTCACTAAGAGCTTTTGTGAAGATGTCTGCAACCATTTGATCACTGGGACAATGCTCCACCATAATGGAACCTTTCTTGACTTCATGTCGAACATAATGATAATAAATAGCAATATGCTTTGATTTACTATGTTGTATATAGTCTTTGGTAAGACTAATAGCACTTTGGTTATCGCATCGAAGAGGTGTACTAGATGATGAAGGATGTCCCAAATCTGCAAGTAGTTGTCGAAGCCAAACTACCTCGCAAGCTGCTAATGAAACATGATATTGCAAATAAAGAAAGTCAGAAGAACAAAAGAAAAACTTACAAAGTCCTCCAAATAAGCCTTGTGGCTACCACTCCCCAGATGATGCATGACCCCTACCTCCAATTCACTACAAGATATAGGCCTTATACCGATGCTCAAAGCAATGTAAATGTTCATAAAGAAATTTGCCCTTGTCATCACAAAAAATGTCGATATTAGTGATGCTATAAAACAGTAATAGCGACGTGTGCAGTAAATTTGCGATGCTAATAACGATACCTGCAGTAAATTTGTGACGTTAATAGCGATGATAATAGGGAAAAAAATTAGTAGCAAGGCAGCATAAATATAGCTATGTGCTTTATTTGGGCCATACAAAAGAGTTTCAGTAATGTGTACAATGCTCGTCTGAATGAAGGCAAAGTGTACTTAAATCCATAAGAGTGATACATAAAATAAATACAAGATTGCGTAATGAAAGTGACGGTACAATCATGGCAAGATACAAAAGATGATAATAACATAGTGCATAGAAAATGCATACATAAATCACATGACCAAAAAACAAGAGTATGTGCAATGCATGGATCCAAGGGTGAGCTATTGATCCTCGCCATCTAAAAGCTCATCCCTCCACAAAGGAGGATCGAACGGACTCTGCAAAAAGAGAACAAACTACACATCAGTCCACCATACAATAATGTATTTTAACTAAAATTAGTAATTACGGACAAGAAAGATAAGTGGAAGAGCCATGTTACCTTCTGGCCGAGCTCATTGTCGCACAAAGCCTCTTAGGGTTTTCATGAAGCGCTCCAAGAAGAATATCCATTGCGTATGGATAGGTCCAGTAATCTTCACTTCATCTACAAGGTTCACAAGAAGTGAATTTGTATTATGAGCATGTTGGTGGGTAAGTATTTCTCAAAGAGACAGATCGTCTCCACTACTCCCCGCCTTGTGGATTCAATAGAGGACGCCTTAATCTCCTTCTGTGAGATCCATTGCACTAAAGTTAACAACCTGTAAATCATCTTGCGTATTTTTGGAATAAGGCATCCTACGATCGTGTTCGGTAGTACAAACTACCACAAATGAAGAAGCATTACGAACAATGACTACACTCCAAATAGCAAAATACGCAGGCCAATTACAATCCATTTGTATTACAAACCTGATTTATCTTATACCAATCATGGAATTTTAGTACTTATAATTGGTTATCTTGAGAAAACGTGCTTTTCTTTAGTGGATAATGTACTCTTCTTTAGTGGATAAAACCCAAGGAGCACAAGGTAGTTGCAAGCGACTATGAATACTCGACTGCAGCCAAAGCGTCTCCATCTTGCCTATCTCCTTCTCAAATCCATTTGTGCCCCTACAGTTTCTCTCTTTCCTATGATGTGGTCCCATAATAATCGTCTCCTACAGTTAGGCAAGAAAACGATGTGTCCTTGATATACCATATTCTTCATGGCCCATGACCTTCGACAGTCTAACTATGGCCCACACAATGGACATGCATGATAACTTAAGATAACTAGACCTATCCCAACACCTCTATCCAATGAATACAAACTTGAACGAGCTATAATAGATAAAACCAATGAGAATGGAAGCCTAATTACCTGAGCACTCCCCGAATCCCAGAAAGTCATGCATGGTTCACATGAGAATGGCTCAAATATTGGCGAACCCTGGAATATTGCACTTGCTCATATCTTCCACGATGACCCCCCCTCCTACAAAATCTTAAGCTCATCGACTTATGGACGAAGATAGACGTCCATATTTTTGACTTTGTAGCGGCCAAGAACGAGCAAGCTAAGGATGAGGTGTCATTTCTTCATAGAAAGCGATGGACAGATGTTGTAGTTGACAAGGACTATAGGCCACACATTGTAAGTAGTTAAGTATAGACCAAATGGGTTCACGCCATCCATAGCAAGATCGAGCCGAAGATCCCTTGGCTCTCGATAAAAGCCTAGAAAGGTAGAGTCAATGTGGCTCAATGCATGTGAATCGGTTGATATTTATTGAACTCTATCTGTGGATCTATTCTACGCATGCCACGCTGTCAAGCTCGCCATGTTGGACGTACAAAATATGTGATTTATGTGTGGAGGATAAGTGGAAAGTGTCTAAGAAATTTTTGAGGGATAAGCGGTACACACACGCACACACACTGTCTCTCTCTCTCAATCTCCCTTGCATTGATCTCTCTCTATTCTTCTCTCTATACATCACTTCATCAACAAAAATAAAGAGAAAAGTAAAAAAAAGAGAAAAACAAAGAGAGAAGAGAGAAAGCATGCCAAAGTAAATATCATGGCACAGCAGCCTGATGGTGTCCAAAGATCTCTTAGTCTAGCATATCTCTAAATTGGGCCATTTGATCTAGAGACATACGTGTGAATATCTTCTACAACTTCTCGTCACTCATCCCTCGACTCGTCCTACTCTCCAAATATCATCAAAGGTAATCTACATAGACAGAAAATAATGTTAGCATAATTAACATAAAGATTTAAGTAAAGCACGGTGATATAAATTTGAAAAAAATGATACTACTTAAAATGCATATTCTAGAGTACCCTTAAAATGCATATTCTAGAGTACTTCTTCAAATATCGAATTGATTGATGGTATGTATTGTGTCTCTTTCTTGGCTTGCTTATACCTAGCCAGCCATGTCTCCATGGATGCATGATGCAACATACAAAAATGATTCATTGTCTCCTCCATTGCAACAACCATTCTTTTTTCTACCCCATTTTCAACCACCACATCTCTGGTTAGTCTATCATTCTCCTTTAGCGACCATAGCATACTGTTGTCTGAATCCACCGTTGGTAGCCACTGTGAAATATACACTAATGCCACTGATACCAGTCAACCTTTAGCCATGCTACCTTTTGACTGAGCTCATTGTCACACAAATCCTTTTTAGGGTTTTCATGAAGTGCTCCAAGAAGAACATCCATCGCGTATGGGTGGGTCCCGAAATCTTCACTATATCTACAAGATGCACCATGAGTTGGGTTTGTATCGTGAGCATGATGGTAGGAAAGTCCTTCTCAAAGAGACAAAATGTCTCCATTGCTCCCCACCTTGTGGGTTCAATAGAGTATGTATTGATCTCCTTCTGTGAGATCCATTGCACTAGATTCGACAACCGGTAAATCGCCCCATATATTTTTGAAGTGAGGCATCCTATGATCACGATCGGTAGTACAAACTACCACAAATGAAGAAGCATTACGAACACTCACTAGACACTAAATAGCAAAATACATAGGCCACTTACAATCAAGGCCAATAGAAATCTGACATATCTTATGCCAATCATTGAATTTCAGCCCTAATAGTTGGTCGTCTTTAGAAAAAGTGGATAAGAGAGAATGCTTCATACTTGTCATGGGGTGTGGATAGACCTGATAATTTGATTCACAATGCGCTCTTCTTTAGTAGACACAACCCAAGGAGCACAAGATAGTTGCAAGTTACCATAAGTGCTCGACTATCACTGCAACATATACATGCTATAACGATGTTTATAAGGATGTTTTCTTTATATATGAAAAATATCCCCATTGTTACTATTAGCGTCGCTACAAAACCATCGCTATTTGCCTCGCTATTTTCGTCGCTAATTTCGTCGGTATTAGCATCGCTAATACCGAAGAAATTAGCGACGAAAATAGCGACGATTACAAAGGAATTTCCGATGATAATATCGACGATTGTAGAATTATTTTGCGACACTAATACCGACGGTTGCAGAAAAAAAAAATTGTGGCAAAGCTGCAGATGCAGCCTTGCCATTGTTAGAGCCACATAGGGCTAAGAGACAATTCCTGCTGTCAAAGAAGTTAGACAATCGATCCCAAATAATGACAAAACTTTACAAACGAGTATTTAAATGACATTAATTAACACAAATGTGCACTGTATTGATAAAGAAAATAACATAATTTAAATTGAGAAGTGCTACTACAACAAAGCAAATATGTATACACATGTACATCAATATGTGGTGAAAAACATGGAGATGTGTATATGGAGTCATGCTACAACATAGAAGTCCGAATCATATACACTTAGCTATTACATATAGAGGATAGAGGCCATAAGGTCTTACATAATACAAGATGGGGAGTAATCCTATGTAGCCTAATCTGCTCTCTACGACTCATCCGCATCAGAAAACTCCTCTTGCTGTAGTGGCATACGGAAGGGAGCCTGCAACAACAAATACATATATAATTGTGAGTACCAAATACAAACTGATATATAATGACAGATTTCTCAAATTAGGAATGATATTTATTACTACTTATCGATCCTCTGCAAGCATAGAGCTTCTCGATCAGGGCACTCAAGCCATGCTTCTCCCCATATGTCACCTCTAGTGCAGTCGGGTCGCGATTCATAAAACCTTGCTGTGGCACACAAATATTGAAAAACAATGTACTTGAGATTCATGTTCGAAATACATACATCAACATGGATGTCATTAAATTAGAGTAATCTACCCTATTAATACTTACGAAATCTTTTAGGAATGTTGTGTGGCCGCCGCTACCAAGGTGATGCACCGATCCTGCGTCCAAGTGTGCCTTTGCTGCATCCTTTTGTTGCTTCCACTTGTCTGGAGAGGATGTCACCCCATCCTGGAGATTACTCCAGTCCTCTGTATCCAGCCACTTCGGCTTCGATTTGCCCTGCTTGACTACTTCGCGTGCATCAGACCGCTTATGCGACTGATAGTCACGCATACGCATCATCATCCACCCTCTCGAAAATCTATCATTGCTAGAGGGCTGAGAGAACTCTTGATACAATGTATCGATTATGTACTCCTTGTTACTGGCATCTCGGATCTCCTTTCACTTGTCTGTAATGTTGTGCCAAAATACTTGTTGGCACAACTCATGCATCCTAGAGATGACAGTTTTTCCCTCATCATTCATGTATAAATGGCCAGTGGCCTTATCTATGAGATAAGAGTAACCTGCAAGATTTTGCAAACGGGTACTTTCATGACATTAATACAAATGTGTGAAACACAACTTGAATTGATAAGTGCTATTGCAAAAAAGGATGCGAAAATACATTCCTAGAGGAGTGGGTTTCGTGTACTTCTTGTCGGCCCTAGGAGTGATCGGTGGGGTGCGTGAAGGAGTGGGAGTAGTAGACATCTGCCCACCACCGCCAGTGAAAGATGGTGTCGACTCCCTGGTGGCAGTGCAAGTGGGAGAGACTGCATTTGTATCCCCACAACAGGAGTTGCCTCCTCCTCAACTACGTGACTCTGAAGCAAAGCGACACCTGCGACTGCATCTACTGGAGACCGAAGCATCGGACCGTCTAGAGTCTGCTGATCGTGGTGAGGTGGAACGGAGAAGTTGTGCATCGGCTCTATCTCTGACCCATGCTAGCTGCTCCGATGAGAAACGTGCTAGCATCGCGTCAATGTCATCATTTGTAAAATCGCGAGTCATCCTGCCGTCCATGCCCAAATCTTAAACCTGCACATACAAGGAAAAATAATAATATTAGATAATGAATTGCAGGACATAATAAAACTAAAACTTAATTTGCAAGAATTCATTTTAAAATAATAAAAAAATTAGATAATACAAAACACCATACTCCAAAAACATACAAATTGTCCTAACCGATTTGCAAAAAGTGGCATTGCTATAGTGGGAGGAATGTTTTGATCGAGTCACTTTTGTTTAGGGTTCCACAATCTCATCTTGACATAGCTCAATATACACCGGGAGATCTATACAAAATTCTCCACAAAATGAGGACTCTGCTTTATTTTCAAAAAACCCATCCTCTATCTCCTCTATCTCCATAGGTGAGATGTCTTGGTCCTCCAAGCGGTTCATCCTAGTTTCTTATATGCCTTCTGTCATCACTATTATTAAAGGTGTCTCTTCTACGATTGATACGAGGGTTCTGGCAAACACGAGGATACTCCTAGATGTCATGGGAATGATATACCACCATTGAGGTCGTTGCGGATTAGGGAAAAAGACAACCTGATCCATATTATGATTAGTATAAAAGTCCACTTTAAGATTGCTAAAGCACATCAAGTATTAGGGACTCTTACCTGCTCACAGTGATTTGGTAAAACAAATGTATCACTCAAATCAGTCCACTTCTTTGTTGAGTCAATCTCAACAAAGCCACTTGGCCCTCGTTGAATAGTTGCACCTGCTCCTTCAAGAGTAACCTTGAACCATTGCACATCAAATATGGTCACGGAGAAACTTCGATAGTCCACTGCAAGGATACTCTGTAAACATCCGAAATACTCCATCTCTGCAACTACATGGTTTGGATCTGTGGCACGTTGTCGGCTTTCTTGCTCAAACATTGCCATCACTCCAGAGTCCATTGTCGAGCGTAACTTGTCGATGTGCTCTACTCTGAAATGTCGTCCACGTGACCATGCTGCACTATGGACCTTATACTGGGAGAAGAACAAGTATATTAGTTTCGATTTGTAGTATAGATTGTAATTTCTTGGGATTGCATACCTTGGGATTGCATCCATGTGAGAAGTCCCACTCTTCTTCAGTAATTGTTTCTCCATCTTGAGATGCTTTGGTTAGGGCCTCATGTAGCCATCTAGTGGACATGAGTAGAGGCATCTCCTCTAAGCTCTTTGGATATTGAATGGGCCGTTGCCGCGTACTCCGTCGAAAGTCAGATCTTGCAGACTCTCGCTCAGCTTGAGCATCCTTATACTATTGCAGCCACTTCTCCATTGTAGCACTATGCAACATATAAAATCGGTTCACCTTGGACTCCATGGATGCGTCCATCTTCTTCTCTATTCCGTTTCCCACTACGACATCTCCATTCAGACGATCATCCTCCTTAAGTGACCATATCAAGCCTTTGTCCCGGTCCACAGTGGACAACCACTCAGAAATGTACACCAAGGCCTCCAACACTAACCAACCTTCAGCCATGCTACCCTCAGGACGAGCCCGTTGTTGCACAAATCCCTTTAAGGTCCTCATGAACTGTTCAAGAAAAAACATCCATCGACTATGGACTAGACCTGCAACCTGCAATTCATCTACAATATGCACTAGAAGATGGGTTTGTATCATGATCATGCTAGTGGGAAGATACTTCTCCAAAAGACAAGCAATCTCTACTGCCATGCATTTCGCAGATTCAATCGATGATGTGTGAATCTCTTTTTGGGAGACAAACTGAACCAACTCAGACAATTTGTAAATGGTTGTCCATACCTCCGATGTTAGAGACCCCGCAATTGCGATCGGCAATATGAACTGTGAAAAAACAAACGGAGATTCTAAAATCTAATATGCAGAATCATGCCATATGTAGCCTCATACCGTACATACCTGACGCATCTTATGCCAATCATGGAATTTGAGTCTTGTCAGTTGGTCATTCTTTGTGAATGCTGTCTTGAGAGAACGCATTAGGCCAGTTGGCGTACGAAAGAACTTGATGTTTTCCTTTACTCGTCGCACTTCATTGCCAGACAAAACCCAAGGAGTGCGCAGCAATTGCACTCGACTCTCGACGCCACTTACATGCCAATATGGTTCCATCTTTTCCACTGCTTTCAAATCCATCCTCACTCCTAGTGTGTCTTGCTGCCTAGTGAGGTGGTCCCATAGCAAGCTACCCACATTCTTAAAAATGTGCATGGGATCTAAAAGGTGGTTAATTTTTAATTTTTTCCAATAAGTCAGCTCATAGAAAATTGAGAAGCATCGCATTCCACTGGGAAGTGAGTCTTGGTCCACCATCCTGCGATCAAACCAGCTCAATGCGTTCATTCTCACAGGAGAGCGACCAAGAAATCCTTCTCTCATGACATGACCCTCTAGCAAAAAAGCCCGATGTCCCTCAAATACCATCTTCTTCATAAATTTTGACATACGAGAATCCAACCTTGGTCCACATAGAGGACATGCATGGTAACCTGACATGACTAGCCCTACAGAACACACATGTACAATGAGGCATGCACTACAAGATATAGACCTTATACCGACGTTTAAAGCGACGAAAATACAAACAATAAAATTTACCCCCGTCCTCGCAAAAAGCGTCGTTATTGACGATGCCATAGAAACGTCGCTATTGGCATCGCGACGCATATAGCGACACCAATAGCGACGCATATAGCGACGCAACCAGTAAATTTGCGACGCACATAGCGAGGCCAATAGTGACGAGAGCAGTAAATTTGCGACGCAAATAGCGACGGTAACAGGGAAAAAAATTTTGTGGCACTGCAGCATATATTGCACTGTGTACTGTATGAGAGCCATACAAAATAGTTTCTGCACTATTGCATACAAAGCGCTTGCAAACAAAAAGAATGTATACTAAAATCATAAAACTGATACATGAAATAAATACATGATCGCATGAAATGCGATTGGTACAATCATGAAAGGATATCACTAATACATAGAAAATGTCTACATAGATCAGGCGACTAAAAACTAAAGGTGTGTGCTGCAGAAAAAAAAACAACATATCAATCCACCATACAATAATGCATTCAAATATCTCATGGTAACTACGGACAAGAAAGATGAGTGACTTACAGGGCCGCCACGTCTATACAATCGGTCGATCAATGCATTGAGACCGTGCCTCTCTACATATCGAGTCTCAAGGCCTTGCGGATCGTGATTTGTAATGAAGTGCTGCAAAGAAAACAAAATGCTAACTGTTAGAAACATGATTGTCAGTACAAAGAATATTTCAAAAAAACAAATAAGTAAAACAAAAGAGAAACTTACAAAGTCCTCCAAATATGTCTTGTGGCCGCCACTCCCAAGATTATGGACCACTCTGGCCTCGAGTCGTGCCCTCGCCGCCTGCCACTGACTACTGACTCCAACGTCGTGGCAAATCTGTAGCCTCCTCCCTCAGTCAGTGCCACTCGTCTGTATCTAACCACTCGGGCTTTGCAACCCCACTCTTGATTGCCTTGCGTGCGTCGGATCGTCTATGTGACATGTATGCACGCATCCAATCCATCATCCAGCCCGTAGAGAATCTATTTACTACGGCTAGCACCGGAAACTCCTCGTGCAAGGATGCTACTATGTAGTCCTTGCTCCCCTCCGGTATGCTCTTCCAATGATCCAGGACATTATGCCCAAAAACTTATTGGCACAACTCTCTCATGCGAGCCATCACCCTCCTCCCCTCATCATTCATGATGATGGCTCCTGACCTACTATCAACTAGGTATCCATAACCCCTAGGAGTTTGCCTAAGATGGGTCCTCTCCCATCTCTGTCCATGCTCATGGGCATATCCAAGAGACCCCTGTACATCTGGTGTATCGATGGGGGTAACCTCTCTCAGAGTGGCACTCAAAGGGGTGCCACCAAAGGGAGTGCCACCAAACGGGGTGCCACCTGCTGACGGCTGCGCAAAAGCCGAAGTAACTGGAGTAGACATCCCCATAGGTGTGACAAATCCTTGAGGTGACGCAGCTCCAGCTGAACAACAAGACGGAGACACCACATCCGTATCTCCACAGCAGCACCCCCTGATCCCGATGCAGTCTCTCCCTCTAGCCCCAGTCGTGAGCGTCGAGGTCTACTCGAAGCTGAAGCATCTGATCTCGCTGAAGCAAATCTAGTAGAGCGCCCTGACGAAGAACGAGACAGCTCCTGGTCTGCCATCTCTCTGAATCCCGCGAGTTGGTTTGGAGACATGCATGCCATCATGTCTTGAAACTCCTCATCGCTCATCCCTCGACTCATCCTGAAAATGTCACCTGCATAGAGAAAAAATGGTATTAGAATAATCCATTTAAACTATACAAAGCACAGTAATATAAATCATTTTTGAAAAATCCCTCTTAAAATGCATATCTTATGTACCTTTATGGAAGATCTAAACAATGAATTGAGTAATACCATTCTTCAAGAATGAAGTATTCTATGGTCCCATGTTAATCTCCTGTTACAACTCTGCATACACTGGAAGGTCGATAGACATGTCACCACAAAAGAACGAGTCTGCCTCGTTCTCAAAAAATTCGTGGACTACTGTATTTCCATCATTGTTAGCCGATGCGGGCTCCAAGCTTGCGGTGGCCTCCACCCCTTGTAATATCGACCCCTCTATTTGCATATTATCTTTATCTATGCCCGGAACATCGCTTTGATTATATACTCTCGCACTTCGAGGAGTTGAAGGTATAACATACCACCATCGAGGTTGTCGGAGGTTTGGATAGAAGATTACCTGTTCACAAACACGTACAAAGCGAGTTCAAACCATTGTGACATAAACCATGTCGTATTACAATTAGAAAGCAAATGACTCTATGCACCTGTTCACAATGGGCCGGCAACACAAAGGTGTCGCGCAAATCCATCCATTTTTTTTCAGAATCTATTTCGAGAAATCCAGATGGATCTCATCGAACTGTTGCTCCAGATCCTCCAAGTACCACTTTGAACCACTACACATCGAATAGTATCATGGAGAAGCTACGGTAATCCACCATAATAATACTTTGCAGGTTCCCAAAATACTCCATCTCATCCACAAGCATGTTCGGATCCATTGCTCGTCGCCGGCTCTCTTGCTCAAACCTTGCCATGACACCACAGTCCATTGTGGAGCACATTTTGTCAATATGCTCCACGCGAAAATGCCGTCCGCACGACCACGCTGCACTATATATTTTGTACTGTACATTGAAACACTCAAATTAGATGTCGCATAGAAAATTTAGATACGACATATTCTAAACCCCTCATCACCTTTGGACTACATCCCCTCAAGAACTCACTCCTCCATTGAGACCTCTGTCCCTTCGGTGGATGCTGCGGTCAAGGCTCCATGCAACCATCGTGTTGACATAAACCGCGGCATCTCCTCCATGCCTTTGGGATATTGAATCGGTCGATGATGCGTACTGTGTCGGAATTCAGCTCGCGCTTCCTCTCGATCTTGCCTTGCAATCTCGTACTTGGCGAGCCACGTCTCCATGGAGGCATGGTGCAACATACAAAAGCGATTCACCTTCTCTTCCATTGAGGCATCCATTCTTTTTTCTACACTCCCCCTTCAGCACTCGATTGCGGCCAAAGTGCCTCCATCTTACCTACCTCCTTCAAATCCATTCGTGACCCTATAGTGTCTCTCTTTCCTGTGATGTGGTCCCATAGCAAGCTGCCCACATTCTTGAAAATATGCATGGGATCCAACAAGTGGTTGACCTATAAGTGGGTCCAATATGGCAACTCATAGAAAATTGAGAACCATCGCATTCCATTTGGATGTGATTCCGGGTTTACCATTTTCAGCTCGTACCAACTTGCAGTGTTCATACGTGTTGGAGGTCGTCCAAGAAAACCTTCCCTGAGTTCATGATCCTCCAGCAAGAAAGTGGCGTGTCCTTGATATACCATCTTCTTCATGGTTCGTGACCTTTGGGGGTCTAACTGTGGCCCACACAATGGACATGCATGATAACCTGAGGTAACCAGACCTGTAAGGCGAGCCACGACCTAGTGAATACTTGATTGAATGAAATAAAATATAGATATTACCAACGAGAAGGGAGGTCTGCTCACCTGAGCACTCTCCTAATCCCGGAAAGTCATGCATCTTCCACATGAGAATGGCTCGAATGTTGGTTGACCATCGACCATCGCGCCTACTCATATCTTGCATAGTGACCCCCTCCTCCCACAAAATCTTAAGCTCATCGACTAATGGACGAAGATACACATCGATATTTTTTACTTTGTAGCGGCCCGGGACGAGCAAGCTAAGAATGAGATGTCCTTTCTTCGTAAAAAGCCATGGAGAGATGTTGTAGTTGACAAGCACTATAGGCCACACACTCTAAGAGGTCGAGTGCAGACCGAATGGGTTCACACCACCCATGGTGCGACCGAGCCGAAGATTCATTGGCTCTCGCGCAAAGCTTGGGAAGGTAGAGTCAATGTCGCTCCATGTGCGTGAATCTACTGATATTCGTTGAACTCCATCCGTGGACCTATTCTGCACATGCCATGTTGTCAAGCTTGTCATGCCAAACGTGCAAAACATGTGGTTTATGCGGGGGATGAGCGGAAAGCGTCTAAGAACTTTTTGAGGGATGGTTTGCCCTTGCAAGTCCTGTCGATACTTGTGAGCACCACACTTTGGACATGCCAAGCTTCCGTAAAACATGTCGTGCATCATCACGAGACTCAGGCATGGTATTTGCAGGTGGTAATATATGATATTTCAATAACCTGAAAAAAATCATAAAACATGTAACGTGTCCACTAGAATCCTCTAGGACACGTCTTGGCAGTCCATCGGAAGGCTGTCTAGAGAACTCCGCCTGGCACTCCCATGGAATGTTACAGGTTTTGTAATCTAGGTCTTTCCGCGTCTGCCACGTAGCGGAAGTGTCCTGGCCGTTTCCCACTTAGGATCGACCGGAATTAAGGTTTTCTAGTTTGGTCATTAGCTAGCAGCAACTAGCGTCAGACCCGAGCGAACTACTTTACGCAGAAACGCCAGGTCTGAAGCGGATTCACGCTGCACTTGGTTCAAGGAGAATGGGAAACGAGAGGGATGCCATGCTCAACCTCTCTGCCATAAGGCATAGTCCCATTCCGTTCCCCTAAAACAGCGTGAATCGGGTAACAGGTAAATCTAAGTCATCCTTCTCGTTATTTGCTCGGCGATGATGATCATCCCTCTGTTCGTTGAAGATTTTTGAGAAAAGTTCTCGGCTAACCGGGACCACCCATCCATAGGACGGACCCATGGTCCATCCTCCGCACTTTCCTCGGTTTGTTTTAGTTATGTAATTACCTACCACATTAATTTGACATATAACAAACAGCTTCCTTGATTAGCCCTGTTAAGCACTGGTTCCTTCACGTAATCTTATCACAGGACATAAAGAAAACAATGTCAAACAACTTCTTTATTATCATTTTATCCTTTTATCTTTGAAATACAAGGAGTTCCGCCCGTAGGCTTGTTCATAATCCGCCCGAAGGCTATCCAGTAATCCACCAGGGATCACTAATCCAAGCTTCTGCCCGTAGACTAGTATGCGGGCCTCGAGATCCAATCTCGAGTCACGTTAGCCTCTTGTGCAGGGCCCGGAAGGCGAGGGATTTACGGCCAGAGCCCCCTCTGGCACCCAAGGGTCCTCCTGCTCCAAGTAGAACTCAACGGTGAGACCTCTCACGGTGGGTTCGGTCCACGTTCCCGGCGCGGTTAACAACCCCCTTGGTTAGGGTCAGGCAGGCAGTCGGGGGTAACTGAAGCTGCCTCTCCCTTCAGGCCTTCAACCTGAAGCATTTAGATATCGTTTCATCCTTTAGTTGATTGAGCAAACAATGCAAACAGTGCTTTCTAAACTGTTACAAGCACAATCAATTCCAATGGTCGTTTAAGCTGGCAAACTGTTAAGGAGTGACTCCTTTTCTCCGAATGCAACCCGCATTTGATTCGGAATCAATTTCAACTTGGCAAGATTCCTATCATTCTTGGGTTAGGGTCATACCCTACCAATACTTTAGGTTTTGTTATGGTAGATTCCAGCGACCATGTCGCTTTAGTTTATTGGCTAATCATTTGCGTCCAAGCAAATACCTAGCTTCCCTTAACTTGACAAATTTTCCCTAATGAGGATAGAGTAAGAGGATGACTATCCTTTTCCCTTGCAAGTTAACTTGCACAGGAACCTGCCAACCTTAAACCATGGAATGGTAAAACTTCCTATGATCAGCCCGCAAGGCTAAGTGACGTTGCAATTTATTGCACAAGTGTCGCCTCCATTCCAAGGGATCATTTCACCTAATGAATGGCGTATCCAGGTCACGGAATTAACTTCAGGTGAGAAGGAGGGTTTAGGGTGTCTTTTTACCCAACCCATCCCTAATTCCCTAAGTCGACAACGTTTTAGTCCTAGGGTTCCAACTCAATTCGGGTTTCATCATTTTGGACGCTTGGTCCCATAAGGTAGGGATCCTAGCTTATTGTTTACATGAGCATCCAATTAGCTCAACATTTTTCGGAAATGTGGGTATGATCTTTGGGTTTGAGGGTTTTGACTTGGCAACAAGTGTAAACTAGGTCGACTCCTTATCGTGCTACCTTAGTTAGCACCTTGGGATATTTGTCGTATCGACTGAACCATGCCCATATGAATCCCTTGGGGTTAGGTGATTTAGGCAACTCAATATACTTGTCCTGCGACAAGGATGAACCTTTCCTAGAGATAATAAACTAGATCTAAAGGAGGATAAATAGTTACAACTACACCAATACCCATAAACATGTGATTTATTGCTTCTACGCATCACATGGTTCACGATAACTTTATCTTTCCTTGGGGTAGTAAAAATGCATGATAATCTGGATACTAACTTTTCCTAGGACTTACTAGGACTTACATCAAATAATCATGCCTACAACCTTATTGTCTACACTTTAGAATCTTATGCTTTGACGAACCATGCAACCTTTCCTAAATGCGGCTCCTGATGAATGACATTTTTGCACGATGACTATGCAATACGCAACGTTCTCCTAGCTACAATGAAACTTATACAAAACTAAAGCTAGTGATAATTTATTCCATTTTACATGCCACTTGCAAGTCCATAAGATCATTTCCGTACCCTTCTATTTCTTTTCGGATAATATCTTATGGGTGTTAACTTTTCCTCATGAAATCATTACGAGGAGGATGTTGCCTAACATGCGGCACACGCTTATTCCTACCATGTCTAGGAAGAAAAATGCACTTATCAATTTCATTTCTTTGCCCTAGGTAATATATGTTTAGATTCATTACTTTGATAATGTACCAAAATAGCTACATGCAGCTAGTCTTCTAAGGCGGACAACTCGTTTCAATTTCATGTCATGCTTCAACCTTGCCTAATGATTCAAGAGATACTTTATCCAATGTATTTTTACCACTGCCACATGCCTTAAAAATAAGCGTAAAATGCATTCTCCCTTATGGAACTAAGCGCACCTAATCATTTCTTTATGCGAAAATAAACTTGAAAGAACCTGGACTTGTGGGCTCGGGGAGATATCCACTTGTATGCTCGGGGAAGAGACCTCCACATGTGCGCCTTGTGACTTTGGCTTTGGAGCCATCGTAGATGTAGAGGATTGGGGCTCCGGGGTTTATCCTTACCCTTTATGGCTCTCTAAATTTCCTCCGAGTCTTGACAAGTAGTCTCAAAATATGTTTACTTCTCCCTTATGTAGGAATACCCCTTTATAGGGTATGGATTTTAAGATCCCGGAAAGCTCGTGGGAACGGGGCTTATGGGACCTAGTGGGAAGGGGGCTTATGAAAGCCCCCTTAGAAGCTTCTTAAGAAGCTTCTAAGAAGCTTCCAAGCTTCTGCAGCAACGTCGGGGGGGGGAAAGGGGCCGTGATCCAGGCGGCGGCGGACCCTGTCAGTTAGGCGGCCG
This sequence comes from Lygodium microphyllum, assembly GCF_053477565.2. Taxonomy (NCBI): domain Eukaryota; kingdom Viridiplantae; phylum Streptophyta; class Polypodiopsida; order Schizaeales; family Lygodiaceae; genus Lygodium; species Lygodium microphyllum. The sequence continues at coordinate 118,402,074 of NC_141135.1, forward strand.
TGGCGGCGGCTATGGCGGACTGGCGGACTGCAGCGCGGCGGCTTCCTCCAACACGTCCAACACGGCAACCTCCACCTCCAGCACAGCGACCTCCACCTCCAATCTGAATCCCTCTCTCTGCACGGCCCTCCCTCTAGCCTCCCCCCTCTAGCTAGGGGGTGTTTATATAGGCATGGGGGGGAGAAGGCCTCCACCACGTGGCCCCCCCTTGCATGGGTTCCCCCCCTCCCATGCAGGCCACGACTGCCATATCCCCATCCTCCCCACACTCCCTCTTCTCCAGCCATGCATCGGCTGGAGAAAAAGGGGAAAAAATAAAAAAAAATTGCCTCGAATTATTCATATTGCCCCTCCCAAGAGGGTGTTTTTGCGGGAGTTTCGATTTTTGAACCTCGGTTTTAATTTACCAATGCGGAGGACCCCATTTCTCGCGTGCGGGTCACACATTACACTGCCAATAATTTCAATGCAAGAGATAACCTTTGCACAAGGTTTACGTCGTGTGCGGGACGTCAATATTCACGGGTGGGAATATTACATTCTCTCCCCCTTAGAAGAATCGAGATGTCCTCATCTCGTGATAAACTGGGGATATTGAAGATTGAGAGAGTTTTCATCCATCCAGGTAGCATCCTCTTTGGGGTAATCTTTCCACTGGACGAGGCATTCTTTCAAGGTTCTAGATCTCAACTGTCTCTCCCTGACATCTAAAATCTTTTCCGGTCTTAGTTCAAGGACTCCTTGACTAGGCATTACAATTTGTTGGTCATCTAGTACATGATTTGGGTTGGGTACATATTTTTTTAAGAGACTAATATGGAATACATTGTGAACTTTTAGGTTATCAGGAAGTTGCAATTTATAAGCATTGGGTCCCAGGCATTTGAGGATTTTATACGGTCCACAATACCTTGGACTTAGCTTCTTGCATTCACCTAGAGATAGAGAACTCTTTTTCGGCCGTACACGAATGAAGTCCATGTCTCCTTCTCCGAAGAACCTCTCTTGGCATTTCAAATCCGCATATGCCTTTTGTCTATCTTTGGCTGCTTGTATATCTTGTCTTATTGACCTTATTTGGTCATCCATGTCCTCCAACATTTGTCTTGAAGCTTCCACCCTTAGGGTAGGATCAGAAAAGTTTAGGGGACTTCGACAATCATGACCATACAATGCCTGGAAAGGCGTCATTTGAATGCTCTGCTGGTAAGAAGCATTGTAAGCAAATTCTACTAACGGCAAGTATTGAATCCACCTCTTCGGCTCCCGACAGCAGTAAGCCCTAAGCATATCCTCAATGATTTGATTTACTCGCTCTGTTTGTCCATCTGTTTGGGGATGGTAGGCAGTGCTAAAACAGAGTTGAGTTCCAATAGCTTCAAAGATAGCTCTCCAAAAGTGTGAAGTGAAAAGAGAATCTCGATCGCTAATGATCCTTCTAGGTAACCCATGTAGCTTGAATATTTTTTTGATAAACACTCTAGCAATGTCAGAGGCTTTATAGTTTGTCTTTACTGGAATCAGGTGTGCAACCTTAGTAAGCATGTCAACTACAACCATAATGGAGTTGTACCCTCCTTGGACTTGGGGTAAGCCCACCACAAAATCCATACTAATGAATTCCCATTTCATTTGGGGAATGTCAAGTGGTTGCAATTTTCCTGGCATCATGACATGTTCAGCCTTGATACGTTGGCAAGACAAACATTCAGTGACATATTTGAGAACGTCACCTTTGAGCCTCTCCCAATGATAGCTCTTCCTAATTGCATTAAGAGTTTTTGCATAGCCAGGATGTCCTGCGAAAGGGGAGTCATGAGCTTCCCATAATATCTTTTGCTTAAGTGACTGGCTTGTTGGTATACATAACCTTGTTCTGTAGTAAATAAGTCCATTGTCAATAGAAAATTCATGATACTTGGCCTATAACTTCAGATTCTGATCCTTGGTAGATATTTCTTTTATCATTGCTTGGTAGGCTAAGTCATGGCATGCCTCCTCTCTAGCTAGTTCGAGTATAGGGTTGCTTGGCATAGATACCTTTGTAGCCAGAGATCTGGCCGTTGATGGATTCTGCAAGATTAGGGAATTTAGGAATGCCTTGCGACTAAGTGCATCGGCAACTACATTCTCTTTCCCTGGTCGATACTTGATTTCAAAATCATACTCCTCCAATACTTCGATCCATCGACGTTGCCTCATGTTGAGCTCGTTCTGGGTAAAAATCCATTTGAGACTCTTATGATCTGTTACTAGAGTAAACTTGTTACCCAACAGGTAGTGTCTCCAAAGCTTTAGAGCATGGATGACAGCTAATAACTCCAGATCATGCGTGGCATAATTCTTTTCGTGACTCTTCAATTTCCTTGAAGAGTATGCTACTGGATGACCTTCCTGCATAAGAACACACCCCAAGGCAAGAATGCTGGCATCAGTTACTACCTCGAACTCCTTATTGAGGTCAGGAAGTTTTAGAATGGGTGCTGATACCAAACATTGCTTCAATTGGTCGAAGCTATTTTGTTCGGGAGTTGACCATGTAATAGAAGTCTGTTTCTTTAGTAAGTCGGTAAGAGGTGCTGCAATCAAAGCATAGTTTTTGATAAAGACCCTATACCATCCTGTCAAGCCAAGAAAACTACGTATCTCTTTGACGGATACTAGTATTGGCCATTCAAGCACATCTCTGACTTTGGCTGGATCTACTGATATTCCTTCTGATGATACTATGAATCCTAGATATTCAATCTGACGTTTGAAGAATGCACACTTCTTCATTTTTGCATATAGCTTATGAGACCTCATTGTCTCAAGGACAATCCGTAGTTGAGGTTCATGATCTTCTTCCTGTTTAGAATAGACTAAAATGTCGTCGAAGAAGACAAGCACGAAATCATCAAGATATGGTCTAAAAATATCCTGCATTAATCTATTGAAGGTGGCAGGTGCATTTGTAAGCCCGAATGACATAACCAAGAATTCAAAGTGCCCATATCTTGTATTGAAGGCCGTTTTTGGAATATCTTCATCCTTGATCCTGATTTGATAGTAACCTGACCTGAGATCAATTTTGGAGAAGATCTTTGCACCCTGAAGGCGATCGAGAAGCTCATCTATTCTAAGAATAGGATACTTGTTTTTGACCGTTGATTGATTCAACCCACGGTAATCAATACATAGTCGAAGTGTCCCATCTTTCTTCTTCTGGAATAGAACTGCAGCTCCCCATGGTGAGTTGCTAGGCCGGATGTAGCCTTGGTTTAACAGTTGCTTGAGTTGTTCCTTCAGCTCAATAGCCTCCGGAATGGGCATTCTATAAGGCCTCTTTGCAATTGGCGCAGTTCCAGGTATTAGCCTTATTTCATGATTGACTTCTCTTGGAGGTGGAAGTTCAGTTAATTCCTCAGGGAATACGTCAGCGTATTCTTTTAGCCAAGAGGGTCCCTCATGAAACTCTTGCTTTTGATCTAACTTGTTGAGTTTGATCAAGTAAACAGGTAATCCTTTCCTAACCCCTTTTATGATCCGCGATACTTTGGCTAACTGGATCCTTGGCACTCCTGTCTCACCTTGAGTTGTAACAAACTCTCTTTCAGAGTTTCGAAAGGAAACTTGGCCCTTTCCACAGTGGATGTGAGCGTCATTAGACTTAAGCCAATCCATCCCGAGTAGGCTCTCATGGATGCCTAAGTTCATGACTCTGAATTTGACTGAGGTTTTCTTTCCTCCCAGATAGAACTCCTCCTTAGCAGTTTGCCTAGCACAAGTTACCTCACGACCGTTTGCCAATTCCACAAGTAGGGTAGGTGCTTCTACTGTGGCTATTCCTAATCTCTTAGCACACGCCGGTGAGATAAAGGAATGTGTACTGCCACAATCAATCAAGGTTTTGAAACCTTTACCTTGATAGTCCGACGGTGTTTGAATCACCGAGAATTGGCGATTCGGCCCCTTCTTGTGTAAAGTAGCATGGACCGTCGCTCTTTCGAATTCCGCTTCCATTGTCGGGTCTTCCCCTTCTTCTGCTTCACATCTTTGCCTATTGGTAATGCAGGCAGCTCTTCCTCTTCCACGGGCGGCGGCTCCCTGACCGCGCCCTACACCTTGACGGTGTCCTTCGCTAAGCCTGGGACATTGCCTTTTGAAGTGACCGAGTTCATTGCAGTGGAAACATCGGATGTTTCGGCCACTACCGTGAGTAGGAACAAAGTTGTTGACGTTATTTGTCCTTGCTTTCTTCCTTTGTCCCTGATTGTGTCCTTGAACTCTCTTAACCTGGGGTCTGAATGCTCCTCTGCTTGGATCGCTATAAGACCAATTCTTAATACCCCTTGGTTTAGCTTGCACTTCCTGAATTATAGGTGCCGCTCGAATGAGTGCATCCTGAAGATCTGATGGACGCATAGATTCGAGACGGGTATTTACAGGTGGATTTAAGCCCGCGCAAAATTTGGACACCTACTGTGTCATGTCCATTTGTGGCGCATACTTTAAGAGTGAGACAAATTTAGAGTAGTATGCGTCAAGAGTGAGTCCTAACTGTTTTAGTTCATAGAACTCATTCATTTTCTGTGTACGATATGCAGGCGGCAAATATCTCCCTTGCACGGCTTGCTTTAACTTCTCCCAGGTAACGGACCCCTCTGAAATCCCTTGATCCCTGCACCATTGTTTCCACCATAGTCTGGCTTCACCGGTGAGTTTTAATTTGGCGAGCATGGCCTGATTGGTAGGTGCAGTGCCAGCTGCTTCGAAGTAGTCCTCCATAGATTCAATCCAAATCTCAGCATCCGACTGGACGAATCTGCCTCTCCCGTCAAACTCGGGGGGCTTTATCTGTTTGAGGAGGAACTTCTTCTCCTGGATCACAGTAGTACTTGATGTAGGGGGCGAATTTGGAACCTCTACCTGGGGTTGTGCCTGAGTAAAAGTTTTCTTAACATTATTGTATGATAATTGACATTAACTTATCTTTAGTTCAGCTATCTCGTAAATCATGAAGCTACTTAACTTTTTGCAACAACCCTGATGCACAATCGGATAGTGATAAAAAGGAAGTCCTTATTTATATTTATATGGCGTAGCCTTATACAACATCTCGTGTGATGATAATCCAATCATTACATTTAGTTTGGGGAGAACAACATTATATTGGATTTGTCTACAGGAACTGTGTAATAGTAGGGTTTTGGGTCATGAATCTTTAGGAATCGATAATTCATCGGAAGCTCAGGATATCCTTTCCGCTGGAATCCATACTTCCCATGGCGGCCCAATACCTTAATTCTATCAGCTGGAATTACACGGGTTACTTCCTCATATACATATGAGTTCAATTCAACTCTCCGACCTCGAATATGCAAAGTCGAATTTACGTGAGCTTCCACAAAAATGAACAGGTTCACGACTTTCAAATCTTCCAACCACTTGATCCTCTTCAGGTTGGTCTGTAGATAAGCGAACCGGTGGGCAGCTATGTAGTAGATTCCTGAAGACCCCGTCCATCTTCGTTCTATATATAAAGGTGATGGATTATAAATCTGCTCCAGGATGTTCATCATTTCAATTCTCTGCCTATAATGCGGAGAATGCATTGCAGTCATAAACATGATCCGGAACACCAAAAACTTGTTCCATGCCTCGTAATTCCGCAAGACAGTATTGAAGATGAGGAAATGTTTGGACAGGGACAATTTCTTTACTTCATTTTTAATGAAATCTCATGAAAACAATTCCATTGTTGGTCGGCTCTGATACCAACTGTAACGTGTCCACTAGAATCCTCTAGGACACGTCTTGGCAGTCCATCGGAAGGCTGTCTAGAGAACTCCGCCCGGCACTCCCATGGAATGTTACGGGTTTTGTAATCTAGGTCTTTCCGCGTCTGCCACGTAGCGGAAGTGTCCTGGCCGTTTCCCACTTAGGATCGACCGGAATTAAGGTTTTCTAGTTTGGTCATTAGCTAGCAGCAACTAGCGTCAGACCCGAGCAAACTACTTTACGCAGAAACGCCAGGTCCGAACCGGATTCACGCTGCACTTGGTTCAAGGAGAATGGGAAACGAGAGGGATGCCATGCTCAACCTCTCTGCCATAAGGCATAGTCCCATTCCGTTCCCCTAAAACAGCGTGAATCGGGTAACAGGTAAATCTAAGTCATCCTTCTCGTTATTTGCTCGGCGATGATGATCATCCCTCTGTTCGTTGAAGATTTTTGAGAAAAGTTCCCGGCTAACCGGGACCACCCATCCATAGGACGGACCCATGGTCCATCCTCCGCACTTTCCTCGGTTTGTTTTAGTTATGTAATTACCTACCACATTAATTTGACATATAACAAACAGCTTCCTTGATTAGCCCTGTTAAGCACTGGTTCCTTCACGTAATCTTATCACAGGACATAAAGAAAACAATGTCAAACAACTTCTTTATTATCATTTTATCCTTTTATCTTTGAAATACAAGGAGTTCCGCCCGTAGGCTTGTTCATAATCCGCCCGAAGGCTATCCAGTAATCCACCAGGGATCACTAATCCAAGCTTCTGCCCGTAGACTAGTATGCGGGCCTCGAGATCCAATCTCGAGTCACGTTAGCCTCTTGTGCAGGGCCCGGAAGGCGAGGGATTTACGGCCAGAGCCCCCTCTAGCACCCAAGCGTCCTCCTGCTCCAAGTAGAACTCAACGGAGAGACCTCTCACGGCGGGTTCGGTCCACGTTCCCGGCGCGGTTAACAACCCCCTTGGTTAGGGTCAGGCAGGCAGTCGGGGGTAACTGAACCTGCCTCTCCCTTCAGGCCTTCAACCTGAAGCATTTAGATATCGTTTCATCCTTTAGTTCATTGAGCAAACAATGCAAACAGTGCTTTCTAAACTGTTACAAGCACAATCAATTCCAATGGTCGTTTAAGCTGGCAAACTGTTAAGGAGTGACTCCTTTTCTCCGAATGCAACCCGCATTCGATTCGGAATCAATTTCAACTTGGCAAGATTCCTATCATTCTTGGGTTAGGGTCATACCCTACCAATACTTTAGGTTTTGTTATGGTAGATTCTAGCGACCATGTCGCTTTAGTTTATTGACTAATCATTTGCGTCCAAGCAAATACCTAGCTTCCCTTAACTTGACAAATTTTCCCTAATGAGGATAGAGTAAGAGGATGACTACCCTTTTCCCTTGCAAGTTAACTTGCACAGGAACCTGCCAACCTTAAACCATGGAATGGTAAAACTTCCTATGATCAGCCCCCAAGGCTAAGTGACGTTGCAATTTATTGCACAAGTGTCGCCTCCATTCCAAGGGATCATTTCACCTAATGAATGGCGTATGCAGGTCACGGAATTAACTTCAGGTGAGAAGGAGGGTTTAGGGTGTCTTTTTACCCAACCCATCCCTAATTCCCTAAGTCGACAACGTTTTAGTCCTAGGGTTCCAACTCAATTCGGGTTTCATCATTTTGGACGCTTGGTCCCATAAGGTAGGGATCCTAGCTTATTGTTCACATGAGCATCCAATTAGCTCAACATTTTTCGGAAATGTGGGTATGATCTTTGGGTTTGAGGGTTTTGACTTGGCAACAAGTGTAAACTAGGTCGACTCCTTATCGTGCTACCTTAGTTAGCACCTTGGGATATTTGTCGTATCGACTGAACCATGCCCATATGAATCCCTTGGGGTTAGGTGATTTAGGCAACTCAATATACTTGTCCTGCGACAAGGATGAACCTTTCCTAGAGATAATAAACTAGATCTAAAGGAGGATAAATAGTTACAACTACACCAATACCCGTAAACATGCGATTTATTGCTTCTACGCATCACATGGTTCACGATAACTTTATCTTTCCTTGGGGTAGTAAAAATGCATGATAATCTGGATACTAACTTTTCCTAGGACTTACTAGGACTTACATCAAATAATCATGCCTACAACCTTGTTGTCTACACTTTAGAATCTTATGCTTTGACGAACCATGCAACCTTTCCTAAATGCGGCTCCTGATGAATGACATTTTTGCACGATGACTATGCAATACGCAACGTTCTCCTAGCTACAATGAAACTTATACAAAACTAAAGCTAGTGATAATTTATTCCATTTTACATGCCACTTGCAAGTCCATAAGATCATTTCCGTACCCTTCTATTTCTTTTCGGATAATATCTTATGGGTGTTAACTTTTCCTCATGAAATCATTACGAGGAGGATGTTGCCTAACATGCGGCACACGCTTATTCCTACCATGTCTAGGAAGAAAAATGCACTTATCAATTTCATTTCTTTGCCCTAGGTAATATATGTTTAGATTCATTACTTTGATAATGTACCAAAATAGCTACATGCAGCTAGTCTTCTAAGGCGGACAACTCGTTTCAATTTCATGTCATGCTTCAACCTTGCCTAATGATTCAAGAGATACTTTATCCAATGTATTTTTACCACTGCCACATGCCTTAAAAATAAGCGTAAAATGCATTCTCCCTTATGGAACTAAGCGCACCTAATCATTTCTTTATGCGAAAATAAACTTGAAAGAACCTGGACTTGTGGGCTCGGGGAGATATCCACTTGTATGCTCGGGGAGGAGACCTCCACATGTGCGCCTTGTGACTTTGGCTTTGGAGCCATCGTAGATGTAGAGGATTGGGGCTCCGGGGTTTATCCTTACCCTTTATGGCTCTCTAAATTTCCTCCGAGTCTTGACAAGTAGTCTCAAAATATGTTTACTTCTCCCTTATGTAGGAATACCCCTTTATAGGGTATGGATTTTAAGATCCCGGAAAGCTCGTGGGAACGGGGCTTATGGGACCTAGTGGGAAGGGGGCTTATGAAAGCCCCCTTAGAAGCTTCTTAAGAAGCTTCTAAGAAGCTTCCAAGCTTCTGCAGCAACGTCCGGGGGGGGGGGGGGGGGCGGGGAAAGGGGCCGTGATCCAGGCGGCGGCGGACCCTGTCAGTCAGGCGGCCGTGGCGGCGGCTATGGCGGACTGGCGGACTGGCGGACTAGCGGACTGCAGTGCGGCGGCTTCCTCCAGCACGTCCAGCACGGCGACCTCCACCTCCAGCACAGCGACCTCCACCTCCAATCCGAATCCCTCTCTCTACACGGCCCTCCCTCTAGCCTCCCCCCCTCTAGCTAGGGGGTGTTTATATAGGCATGGGGGGGGAGAAGGCCTCCACCACGTGGCCCCCCCTTGCATGGGTTCCCCCACTCCCATGCAGGCCACGACTGCCATATCCCCATCCTCCCCACACTCCCTCTTCTCCAGCCATGCATCGGCTGGAGAAAAAGGGGAAAAAATAAAAAAAAATTACCTCGAATTATTCATATTGCCCCTCCCAAGAGGGTGTTTTTGCGGGAGTTTCGATTTTTGAACCTCGGTTTTAATTTACCAATGCGGAGGACCCCATTTCTCGCGTGCGGGTCACACATTACACTGCCAATAATTTCAATGCAAGAGATAACCTTTGCACAAGGTTTACGTCGTGTGCGGGACGTCAATATTCACGGGTGGGAATATTACAAAACACCTTGAAAAAGCACAAATGTTTACAATAATACTGTAAAAAATAAAAATCAATGAAGCCTATGTGCAATTTACATGAATAACTTAGTCACACTCATATCGCTCCAACCGTATTTTGCTTGCACAATTAAGAGTGCAAGCAATGTCTTCAACCGAGATACTCGGCACCCATCATATAATGGTATGGATGCTTCCTCTCTAAGCAGGTCAGATGTCTCAACATCCATGGGAATCAATGCATCGATCATTGCCTCCATCTCAAGCTCCAAGATTGTAGGTAGGTCGAGAAGGTTGTCTGTCTCCTCTGGCTCCTCCAATCCATCCATCGCACATCTACGAACTCTTCTAATTGGCCCCAAAGGGTGCACTCCCCCTTGGGTCGAGACATCACCCCCTTGGATAGAAATTTTGCCAAGAAGACCCAATCTTATTGTGTATGGTTTTCAATTAGATTGCGAGTACAATGCATGATTAATATGAACTTCAAATTACCGTTGATTGAAAATCCACAATCTCCTGATCAATGATCTCAGATTGAAACTCGCCAAATCGTCGTACGTGTTCTATAAACAATCGGCATTTTCGTCTAATTTCCAACTTGCATTGAGAGCAAGGACATGGGACACGCTGATTAAGATACGTCTCGCGATCTTGAACAATAAGACCTTCTTCGTTTTCCATCTTATCTACATTACAGCAAACGAGGCTTAAATGGATAGCTTTATGAAGATGTACATCAAGTTGCAAGTTGACCATAAATCGTGCATTGTACATAGTAGTTGAGAGATTTTTTGATGTTATATCTCGGCCTTGTATCATGCTCAAGGATTTGTTTGTCCCGGTAGATAATTATTCGTTATTGTAAAAAACTACACTAAAGGGCTTTGAGTATAAGTAATCCATTTATGAGCATCATTGAGGATCTCTTAGTCTAATAATAAATCAGTCTCAACAAAAAACATCTTAGAAATGTGGTTTTTTTGTCCTAGGATCGCGTATTAAAATTAATTCCATCTATGAAATTTATCAACTATAGTAATAAAATTTATTTCAATCAATTCTATTCATAGTCATAAGACCTGAGAGAAAATATCCTATACTCAATTTAAGGGATTCTTCTTCTATAAAAATACTTTTGGGTTCATTTTGATGGAGTACCGTCATGACCATTAGCTAGGGTATCATTTTCTTTTAGTCCTTCCGTTGACTAGTTGGCATGATTTCTAATTTTTTATGCCTATAAAGTTAATACAAAAACAATGAATTATGCATATCACAATTAGATCCCCTACTTGGACATTATGAAGGACATGACCAATTTTAAGCCATCTTAAAGAGTCACCAATGTACGTGGCCCATGGCAAAGCACATTGCATACCTTTATCGATAAGTCTATTGTCGTGCATCTTAAATCTCATAATTAGACTTTATAAATGGTATGACTAATTTTTAGCTCCCTTAAGGAGTCGATGTAATGGTACCCATAAAAAAAGTAAAGTGGATACCATTACCATAATCATGGATATGCTATCATTCCAATATATGTTATCTTTCTCTTTCTCTCCCTCTCCTTCCCTCTCTTTCTCTTTCTCTCGTATTTCCTCTCCCTCTCACAATATATCTTAACACTCTCCAAAAGCAAAAGGGAGAGGGAGACAGAGAATGCACTCTCCCTCCCTCTTCCTCTCCCTCTCCCTCTCGCTCTCTTTCTCTTTCTCTCCCTCTCTCATTTCCTTCCCCTCCCTCTCCCTCTCTTTCTCTCCCTCTCTCTCCCTCTCCCTCTCTTTCTCTCTTTCTCTCTCATTTCCTCTCCTAAACAAGCAAAAAAGAAAGTGATTCAAACATTAAACAAGCAAGAGGGAGAGTGAGAGAGAGAATGCCCTCTCCCTCTCCCTCTCTTTCTCTTTCTCTCCCTCTCTCATTTCCTTCCCCTCCCTCTCCCTCTCCCTCTCTTTCTCTCCCTCTCTTTCTCTCTTTCTCTCTCATTTCCTAAACAAGCAAAAAAAAAGTGATTTAAACATTAAACAGGCAAAAGGGAGAGGGAGAGAGAAAATGCACTCTCCCTCTCTTTCTCTTTCTCTCCCTCTTTCATTTACTTCCCCTCCCTCTCCCTCTCCCTCTCTTTCTTAAACAAGTAAAAAATAAAGTGATTTAAACATTAAACAAGCAAAAGGGAGAGGGAGAGAGACAATGCACTCTCCCTCTCTTTCTCTTTCTCTCCCTCTCTCATTTCCTTCCCCTCCCTCTCCCTCTCCCTCTCTTTCTCTCCCCCTGTTTCTCTCTCATTTCCTCTCCCAAACAAGCAAAAAATAAAGTGATTTAAACATTAAACAAGCAAAAGGGAGAGGGAGAGAGAGAATGCACTCTCCCTCCCTCTCCCTCTCTTTCACTTTCTCTCCCTCTCATCCCCTCCCTCTCCCTCTCCCTCTCTTTCTCTTTCTCTTTCTCTTTCTCTCCCTCTCTCTCCCTCTCCCTCTCTTTCTCTCTTACTCTTTCATTTCCTCTCCTAAACAAGCAAAAAAGAAAGTGATTTAAACATTAAACAAGCAAAAGGGAGAGGGAGAGAGAGAATGCACTCTCCCTCTCCCTCCCTCTCCCTCTCTTTCTCTTTCTCTCCCTCTCTCATTTCCTCCCCCTCCCTCTCCCTCTCCCTCTCCCTCTCTTTCTCTTTCTCTCCCTCTCTCTCCCTCTCCCTCTCTTTCTCTCTCATTTCCTCTCCTAAACAAGCAAAAGAGAGTGATTTAAACCTTAAACAAGCAAAAGAAAGAGAGAGGGAGACTCACCGATGAGATATGGCGAGCGTGGGGCGGCTCCTCTTTGCGATGAAGCCTCCTCCTCTCCTTTCGAACAACGGCGGCGGCGGCAGCAAGTCTTCTTCCTCTCCTCTCACGACAGTCGCTCTCTCCCTCACTCTCGCTCTCAAAACTCACAAGCCGCAAACGCGAAATGAAAACTGCGCTCGGTTTCGGCTGCTTTTTTTCCCTATGGAGCATTGCTATTTGCATTGCATTTGCGAGGCATTTGCGACGCAAATAGCAATGCCAATAGCAACGCCGCTATCTGTCGTTGCTAATCAGCGTCGCTACTAGCTCAAATCCTTGTAGTGATGTCATAACACCAACATCGCTCAAAGAAAACTAGCAAAATAAGAAAATACGCTTTACTAGAGCATTCTCCATAACCTGGAAAGTCATGCATGGTCCACATAAGAATTGACCTTAGAGTTGCAGATCACCTACCAATATGTTTGCTCATGTCCTCCACTACAATTCCCTCCCACAACTCCTTTAGCTCATCAATTAGTGGAGAGAGGTAGACATCCATATTCGTGACTTTGTATCGTCCAGGCACAAGCAAGCTGAGCAAAAGGTGTCCTTTCTTGGTGGAAAGTCATGGCGGTACATTGTAGTTAACAAGGACCACATGCCATATACTATAGGAGGTGGAACGTAAACCAAAAGGATTTACCCCATCCATGGCAAGACCGAATTGTAGATTCCTTCCCTCCTTTGCAAAGTCAAGGAAAGTCTCGTCAATGCGATGCCATGCTTCTGAGTCAGCTGGTGTATGTTGTACACCATTAGTGGATCGATTTTCTACATGCCATATAGTCAACTTTGCAAAACTCTTGGTCCGAAAAATGTGACGAACACGCGGTATCAGTGGAAAGTGCCTCAAAACCTTCTACGGAACAGTCTGTCCTTGCAAGTCATTTCGATATCTCTGTTCACTGCACTTGGGACATATGGTGAACAATTCAAACTCTCCCCGGAAGAGAACACAATCATTGGGGCAAGCATGAATGCAATTATAATCCATGCCTAGCTTTCGCAGCACTTGTCTTACATCATCATGAGACTCAAGCATCATGTTTTGGATAGGCAAAATGTATGATTTCAATGTTCTACAAATTGCAATGAAGCACGTTATTAGAGTACTACATAGCACATTTAAAGGCTTTCAATAAAGAATCATACACATCATAATATACTTGAATAGCTCTGTCACACTCGCATCGCTCCATCCATACTTTGTTTGTATGTTCAACAATGCAAGAAGTGTCTTCAAATGGGATACCCGACTCCCATCATACAATGGAATGGAAGCCTCCGTAATTAAAGGATCTTGGGATTTCGAGTCCGTCAAAAGCAATGATTCGATCATGTCCTCTAACTCAGGCTCCAAAAAAGCAGGAGGATCGTCCATGTCTCCAACATTCTCACCCATAGAAGGGGGTTGAGAGTTATCACCTTCTATGAGACAATTAGTTATCTCGGACGGCATTTGTATAGAGCGCAGACGAACCCGTCTTACTGGATGCAAGAGATCTACGGACTGCAATGTATCAACATGGCCCTAACCCTGTAAAGGACGTTAAGGAGCTAACTACTAAGATAACCCCAAACTGTTATACTTAAATCAATTACATGTCACATAGTAATGAGAGAGAACTTACCGCGATCTCGTAATTCAAGACTGCTTGGTCGATTATCTCAACTCGAAACTCTCCATACCGTTGCACATGCTCTATGGACAAACGATATTTTTGACAAATGGCCAATTTGCATTGCGTGCATGGACAGGGGACACATTGATTGAGCCAAGCCTCACTATCACCACCATGTTGGTCGTGAGTGCTAGACATCTTGACTGCGATGTAATGGAATGATAATTTAGTAACGATTCTATATTGTATATTGGGACCACTCCACTATATATATTTCAGGTCTTTTTTTTTTAATTTTTATACCTATCTCTTTGAGTTCGGCTCTAAACTTATCTATCTTTGACGTCGGCTCTAAACTATGCTCACACACATACATTTTTATAACAGTTAATAGATCTTGCACTATGCCTTGAAAGGCACAACTCCTTTTGAAGCCTTTATTGGTCAAACACTAGTAGTGAGTTGTTTGAAAGTTTTTGGAAGCATTACTTATGCTCATAGAAAGAAATTAGACTCTAAATCTCTCAAACATATTCTCATGAGTAATAGTAACATCACCAAAGAATTTTACTTTTATGATCCTAAAAAAATAAGCATTTCTACATCTAGAAATATCATTGTGGATGAATATGTAGTTTAGAAAGATCTTGCAAAAGATATAATCCAAACAAAACAAGCATCTCATTTCTCTTTCTCTACATCTCTATCTCTCTCACTCTCTCTCTAAAATTATAATCAAGCAAAACAAGAATCCCCCTTCACACTCCTTTCCATTTCTCTTTCTTTCAACACTTCCTACTCTATATACATTGCAAAGATTGAAGAGAACCAACACAAGAAAAAATATAAAAATACTCTCTTCCATTTCTCTCTTTCAACACTTTCTAACCTACATTGCAAATTAAAAAAACACAAAGATTGAAGAAAAACCAACACTTTCTAACCTACATTGCAAAGAATAAGAACCAACACAAGAAAATTTTTGAAAACACTCGCTTCCATTTCTCTCTCTTTCAACACTTCCTAACCTACATTGCAAAGCAACACAAAGAAACACAAAGATCGAAGAGAAACCAACACTTTCTAACCTACATTGCAAATCAAAACAAAGATTGTAAAGAAACCAAAACAGGGCATACCGTCGTGCTCTCTTCTTCTTCCACAACCTCTTCGTGCGGGCGACGCTCCTCTCCCCGCGTGCAGCTCGCGGCTTGCTTCCTTGCTCACCTCCCTTTCTCTTTCTCTCCGCCTTCGCACACGCGTTTGAAAGAAACATCCAGGTTTCCACGAAATGTTACCAGAGTAAGTCGTGGATATTAGCATCACTATTTACATCGCTATTTGTGTCACTAAATAGCAACGCTAATAGCGATGTTTTTAGCAACGTAGATAGCGACACTAATACCGACGCATTTTTTGAATTAAAATATTTCGAGGACTAGTGACATAAATAGGGACGCCGAAAAAAAAAACATCGCTACTTAGCGTCACTATATATGTGTACCCTTGTAGTGTATGGCCAAAGCGCCTCCATCTTACCTACCTCCTTCAAATCCATTCATGCCCCTGTAGTGTCTCTCTTTACTATGATGGGGTCTCATAATAACCCTGTAGTTGATCTGTAAGTGGGTCCATTACAACAACTCCATGTGGAATATTTTTAACTAATACCAGCTTTGGGCATTCATTCGTGTTGGAGGTTATCCAAGAAAACCTTCCCTCACTTCATGACCCTCCGGCAAGAAAGCGGCGTGTCCTTGATATACCATCTTCTTTATGGTTTGTGACCTTCAGGAGTCTAATGTGGCCTAAACAATGGATATGCGTGATAACTTGAGGTAACCAAACCTGTCCCAACACCCTATTTAGTCAACACAAACTTGAACCAGTTATGTTAGCTATCTCCAATGAGAACATAAATGTACTTACCTAAGCACTCCCCTAAATTCGAGAAAGTCATGCATGGTCCACATGAGGATGGCTCATATATTGGTGGACCATCAACCATCGCGCTCGCTCATATCTTCCATGACGACCCCCTCTTTCCACAAAATCTTAAGGTTATCAACTAATGGACAGAGATAGACATCCATATTCTTGACTTTATAGCACCCAAGGATGAGCAAGTTAAAGATTAGGCATCCTTTCTTTGTAGAAAGCCATGATGGGATATTGTAGTTAACAAGGACTACATGCACACATTGTAAGAAGTCGAGCGGATAACAAATGGGTTCTTGCTATCCATAGCAAGATCGAGCCGAAGATTCCTTGGCTCTCGTGCAAATCTTAGAAAGGTAGCGTCAATGTGGCTCCATGAGTGTGAATCTACTGATATTCGCTGGACTCAATCCATGGATCTATTCTGTGCATGACAGGTTGTCATGCTCGCCATTCTAAATGTTCGAAACATGTGACATATATGCAATATAAGTGAAAAGTTTCTAAAAACTTTATTGAGGTAACCAAACGTGTCCCAACACCCCTATTTACTCAACACAAACTTAAATGAGCCTTGTTAGTTATCACCAATAAGAATGGAAGTCTACCTACCTAAGCACTCCCTAAATCCCAGGAAGACACGCATGGTCCACATGAGAATGGCTCCTATCTTGGCGCAGACTATCAACCATTGTGCTTGCTCATATATTCAACGATGACCCTCTCCTCCTACAAAATCTTAAGCTCATTAACTAATAGACAGAGATAGATGTCAATATCCTTGACTTTGTAGCACCCAGAAACGAGCAAGCTAAGGATCATGTGTCATTTCTTCATAGAAAGCCATGGCATGATATTGTAGTTAACAAGGACTACATGTCACATAATGTAAGAAGTTGAGCGGATACGAAATGGGTTTATGCCATCCATAGCAAGACCAAGTCGAAGATTCCTTGGCTCTTGTGCAAAGCTTAGAAAGGTAGAGTCAATGAGGCTCCATGCACGTGAATCTGCTGATATTCGTTGGACTCCATCTTTGGATCTATTCTGCACATGACATGTTGTCATGCTCGCCATGCTAGACATACGAAACATTTGACGTATATGTGGTATAAGTGGAAAGTGTCTAAGAACTTTCTGAGGGATTGTTTGTCCTTGCAAGTCCTGTCCATACCTGTGAGCACCACACTTTGGGTATGTTTCCATAGTCCCGTAGTCTCCTCAAAAAGCACACAATTGTTGACACATGCATGGATGCTATTATAGTCCATGCAAAGATTTTGTAAAATAGATTACGCATCATCACGAGCCTTGGGCATGGTATTTCCAAGTAGTAATATATGATACTTTAGCAACCTGAAAAAACACTTCTTATCAAACTGGAAATCACAACAAACTTGTAAAGGATATAAGAGGTTTCTTCTTCTTCTTCATCTGTATCTCAACATAAAACACCTTGAAAAAGCACAAGTGTTTTTTATAATGGAGCTAAAAAGATCAACAGAGCAAACATAGAATATACTTAAACAACTCACTCACACTTGCATCCCTTCACCCATATTTTGCATGCACACTTAGGAGTGCAAGCAGTGTCTTCAGGATAGATACTCGGTATCCATCATATAATAGTATGTATGCTTTCTCTCTTAGTGGATCAGATGACTCGGCATCCATGGGCATCAATGAATCGATTATTGCCTCCATCTAAGACTCCAAGATTGGAGGAAGGTCCGAAAGGTTGACTGCCTCCTTCGATATCCAGGGTGTAGATTGAGTCGTGCCTTCCAAGTGGTGGATTGACTCAGGCACTCCATCCATCGCATACCCACAAACTCTTCTAACTAGCCGCAATAGGTGCATTTCTCCTTGGGATGAGGTGTCACCTTCCTGTATAAAATTTATGAGTATGTCTCATGTTTTTGTATATGATATTCAATTAGTTTGCGAATGTAAGGCATGATTGATACACACTTTTCTTACCATTTACTCAAAGTTGATCACTTGATCAATGATCTTCGATTGGAACTCACCAAAGCATCGTACGTGTTCTATAGACAAGTGACACTTTCATCCAATTGCTAGCTTGCATTGAGAGCAAGGACACATGACACGCAGATTAAGATATGCCTCACAATCTTGGACATCACGACCATCATCATTTTCCATTTTGTCTACGTTATGACAAACAACAGGTTATTGTTCTCTTTCTCTTTTTCTTTTTTTATTTGCCTACTTTCATCCTTATTTACTTCTCTCTCCCGCTCTCTTTCTATAAATGTTTCTTTATCCAACTACCCTGTCACTTTCGAGCAATAATTTGTAGATGCCTCTTTGAATCGGCATCAAGCGTAGAAGTCCAAAGTTCACTTGGTAAGCCCACAATGAAAAACTCACATGGCAACATCGGTGTGGATTATAAGTTGGAGTAGTAGGAGCATGATAAGCTCATAGAGAATATGGCTGCTTCAAAAGGAGAGGGTCGACATCGACAGACATGCTAGTACAATATCATCTAATCACGAGCTAGATAATGCCTTTGTCTTTCTCTAAGTTGCTTTTAACCTTCAGACCTTCATGCCATCCAAATGAAGAACATGACTTCGATGCATAGAGAGACTAGATTTGACGATTACACTATCCTCTAGCCTTGCGAGAAGGGTAGAAATAAACTTGCTCTCTTGAAAGGACATACTTCCAATTTTTTACAAAGAAATTGAGGTTATAGTCCCGCCCTAGAAAATTTTGCTTATGAAGATGACATTTTCTTCAACTATGGTCATATTTTGGATATCTCTATTAATGATGAGATAGGACCCGATCAATTATGGGGCCTTTTCTCGAAACATGCTTGATATGGCAGGTGATGGTTAGTATGGGTGATGCAAAGAGTGGCCAAGACCCATTTGCCTTTGTTATCTTGGACCCATAGGTTTATCACACAACACATTATGCGTACACCTCTTGCTATTTATGTAGGAGGCATGGGTCACAATCTAATGCATTTAGTTTAGGGTAGGAGCCCTATTTCCTCCTTGGGATGGAGTATCTTGTTGTATATTAATAAGATTTTACAAGGGGGAAAAAATATATATGAGCTATTTTTTTCGATTTCATTAGACCAAGAGAGCCAAGGCTTTTAGGGTTTTAGTACTTGATTTTCTTAGGCTCAGAGGGCCAGTTTTTATCGTGTTTAAATGATTTATTGCTTTAGGCCATGAGGGTCAGTTTTGTTGGGTGTGAACTGTGATATTTCCTTAGGCTAAGAGGGCCATATGTTTGTTTGGTGTAGGTATGTTTAATAATTTTCAATTTTAATGAATTGAATCACATAAGTTGATGAAGTCATTGGAGGGAGGCTTTGCTATGGAGGAGCTTCTTGTGGCCATTCTAGGTGGTTTCGCCTCTTTTCCAAGTCTTTTTTCATGAAACAAATAATGTTATATGTGTATGTAGGGTTTTTTTTTTTTTGTTTATTGGGGACCCACAATCAAGGCATGAAATCCTAAGGTTTGGTCAGGTATATCTACGGGAGATTTAAGTAGTGGTTCTCCTCCTATTAGGACATTGTCAAGCATTAAAAGACCTATTTTAGAAGGTTGTTCCAATGACCCTATCATTCTTGCTTGCTAGGTAGCTGTCCTAGGAGTCCCTGTTAGGGTGAGGCAGTTAGAGAAGCTTGCCAAAATATTTAAAGAAGAGCAAGTTTTGAATCTATCTTTTAAAAAAATTACAGACGTGTGTAAATGGGGGTTCTAACCCCTCAATAAGAAAATGAAAAAGAAAAAAGAAAGTTCCTATAAGTAGTTTATTATCGCCTTGCGGAGGCTTGGTAGGTTCCTAGGGATGAGTCAAGACTCAGGGCCAGGACCTAGGGCTGATGCCTTGTCTTCCCAGGGGTAGCAACTAGCGGAAGAGAAAAGAAAGGAAGGTTGGAGCGAAAATAAAAGTGAACGTTAAAAAAGGATTAAGTGTCACCTTACCAGTGCTTGGTAGGTTCTTGGATACCAAGTTAGGACCTGAGGCCGATGCCCTGTTCTTCTTGGGTCACAGTACGCTTAGCTCCCTTATTTTTAGACACCTAAGTATGGAAACCCTTAATGGAAAATGTGTTATAAAAAGAAACTATGATGACCAGGCTATAGGAGTCCTCGCTTAGTAGGAATTCTTGGTCCAGTTGTCCTAAGTTAGATAGGTAGTTTAGACCTCCACTAGGATGACCTCTTTGATGGGCTTTTTATAGCCAGTCCATGTTAGAGCAGTTGGTTAGAGACTCAATCTAGATTTCTGTTGGATTATGCTCGGCCTATCCCTAGTAGATTTCCATGCATTGATGTTATCAAGGGGTAGGACAAGAGCTGTGATGTGTGTTTTTTTTGTATCAGCTTGATGCACTTTATTATTATGCAGATGCGGATTATTTCATGGGATTCCATGGACTGAGTCACCCTATCCCATGGTTGCCAATGGGAGTTGGATTTTAGGAGCCGCTTTTGAGCTATGATTGAAGTGTTTGAGGCCGTTTTTGGAGCAGAAAAGTGCATAGGAGATGCCAAAGACCAAATTTTTACGAAAAGTCAAACAATGGCAGATGGTCGAGCTAGAGTTTTCTAGAAACATTTTGACGTCAAGAATCCAAAGTAAGTCTCGGTCCGTCTATCGAAGGTTATTTAATCCCCCATTTAATCTGCAGAAGGTTTAGTGTTATAAAGCAGCTACTAGATCTGGGGGACTAAAAAGAGTACGATAGAAACAAAGCTGATAGATTGTGATGCTACAAAGCCACCTGTCCAGACAGATCTCGAATCCAGGTCCGTTTGCCCACCCTAAATCGAAATATCGACTTGTAGGACAATGTGAACACAAAGAGATGAGCTGATTATTTTAAAAGTTTTAGCCTTAGGCTTAATAAAATCCTAAACAAGTAATGAAAGTTTAATGAACAAAGGGGGGGGCACAAATTTTTCTACGCCCCTTCCAAATCGCTCAATGCCTCTCCGATTTACATCCATTTTTGTGGAGGATTAATAAATTTGATTTTCTTGTTTCTCTCTCCTCTTTCCTCTCTCCTCTTAGCAGTTATTCATATGCATCAATTCAAGAGACAAGGGGGAGGGTTGTGATGAAGAATTCGGAGCAAATGATGATGCTAGAGCGATGGAGGATGTAGATCAGGCTGAGAGAGTGTGTCAGCGGCAACAAAGAAGCGTCAATAGCCTTCTGTCTACGAGAGTTATGAGCCTCAGAATCACAGTTTTTATGCATAAGTGAGCGATTCTTATGTTTTTATGAGAAATAATTAGAGAAAGTGCTTGATTTTGATTGTTTTTTATTATCTATGTTGCATTCTCTCTAAAACATGAAAGAAAACCAAAAAATATAATGATATAATAATTTCTCGCAAAACACGCAAAAGCTGTAAGTTGCAATTTTTATAAGAACAATGGAAATTGGGATTTCTATTTGGTGTTTTGGGATCATATGGGATAAAAATGGATATCAAAATAATTTTGAGTGTCCTTGAATAGTAACAACTCATAGTTTTAGAATATCTCATGTTTATGAAGAAATAAATGGAAAAAATATAAAAAATAAGGAGAAATTTATTTTTTTGCTTGAAAATTTAGAAAATTTTGCATTTCATATTTTTGAACGTATAACAAGGCTAGAGCATGAGGATCAAGCCTGACTCAAAGCCTTGTTTACATGTTATAGTGTGTTTTTATTACTTTTTATATAAAAATTATATATAAAATGAACCCTAAACCTACTCCACAAATGCAAAATATAAATGGTAGGAGGGAGAAGGTTTGGAAAAGTGGTTAGTTCCTGAAAATGATTCAAAATATAACCTATTTGTCTCTGCACAACATATAGGATAGATTATCGTTTGAATTAGGGAGACTAATAGCACGAAGAAATTCAGTGCTAGTCTCTAGTAACACCGCACGTACGCTTAGTTGGAAAATCATTGAAGGGTTATTTTTGCACTTCACCTAGCTGGTTTCAAATGATAAAATGCTTGATCACAATGGTCATCCATATTTTCATTGAGAATAACATGGTATCAAACCTGGATGCATTGCAATTGCTTTCCAAATATTGACCTACGTGGAGTGTGTAAGGAAGCCCGAGCTATAGGGTAGAGGAATGGTTTCTTGGGAAAGCTTGGTAAGGAAATATGAAATCTCTTGGATCGTTCAAAGCATATAAGAGTGGAGACTCTTCGTATATTCTTTATGTTAGATGAGCACATCGAGGGCCAATCCTCTTGGTGTAGGAGAGCTGCAGTAGAGCCACTGCATTCGGTCTCGGAGGGGTGTCTCCTCTATGTGTGTGTTATGCGGTATATTATAGTAAGATGTGTGGGATCTCCCTTTGAGGAGTAGGGAAGGGTAATCATTGGACTACATTTCATTACAAACACAATATCTTTAGTAGTGATTAGGGCAGCATATCTTTGGATGCTCCTGGAGGCCATGTGGGGTTGTCTTGTGAGTGTTATAGAAGCCCAGATACTACCTATAGCCAGTATTAGGCCCATTTTAAGTCGCAACATTTGACCATGTGGCTAAATCTTAATCTTTTTTTAAACATGAAACTTGGTACTATCATCTATATAGTATCTAGAAAAAGTTTCACCTTCAAGGAAGGGGGTAACAATTTGACCATGTGACCAAATATTCACCATCTTGTAAATTCCCAAACTCCCTAATACAGTGTTTAGTCAAGATCTCACACTTAGTTGCATGTTTAAAATATCTTCCAAGTACAATTTCCTTCCTGACATTCTCTCTATTAGGGAGCACATAAAACATAAATGGCCAGCTTTTGGATACATGTGTGTATAGTTAGATGCACATGCATAGATGGATGCACACATGTATAGTTAAATGCTCACACGCATTCACATGTATGTGAATCCAAAAAATTTAGTAAGCCAATCTATGGTGGCCAACTATGCATGATGATGTTTGCAAGTGGATCTAGTATTGTGATTCCTATCAACGTGTAATATTTCCGCGTGATCGTACCGTAAATATTAACCTTGCGCACGCCGTGTAAACCCTGTGCAAAGGGTATCTCTCGCATTTAAATTATTGACAATATAATATGTGACCCACGCGCATGAAATAGGGTCCTCCGCTTTGGTAAATCAAGACCGGGAGATAAAAACCGCAAGAACCGCAAAAACACCCTCTTGGGAGGGGCAATTTAATTAAATTAATGCAAATTTTTTTTATATTTATCCCTTCCCCCAGCCGATGCATGGCTGGAGGAAAGGGAGTGTGGGGGGGAGGATGGCAAAGTGAGGGTTGCATGGGGAAGTTCTCCACGTGGGTGGAGACCCCCTTCCCCACCCCCAAGGCCTATAAAAACACCCCCCATCAAGGGGGTGTGCTTAGGAAGAGGAGGAGAGGGAGACTCTGTGAGTGAAGAGAGGCCGTGAGAAGGAAAGAAGGCCTGTAAGAGAGGGAGAAGCTGTCGGTGTGAGAGAAGAGAGGGAAGGCCTGTGAGAGAGGGAGAGAGAAAGGAGCTGTGTGCTGGAGGAGCGGGCCGTGCTGGAGAGGAAGATCGTGGAGGTCGCCGCCAACGAACGCTCCTGCCGCCCAGGCCGTCGCTGCCGCCATCCCCGCCATCCATTCTGCCGCCTGTCCGCTGGCCAATTCAGGCCACCGCCACACTGTCACGACCCCCCTGCCCACGTGGAGCTGAAGAAGCAGAAGCTTCTTTAAAGAAGCTTCTTTAGAAGCTTCCAAAGGGGGCCTCATTAACCCCTTTCCCACGACACTTTCCCACCCTTTTCCAAAGGCTCTTTCCCACCACCGTCCCGAAATACCCTTTCCACCACAATTCCGAATAGGCCATTAACACCCCTTTCCCGGGAATCGAAGAGGGCCATAAGGATCCCACTAGACCATCGGAAAAGGTCCCGCAATAAGTCTTTTGAAGGCCCTTCACCGCAAGCGACCTACCGTTAAAGAATCTTCCGCCTACGAGGAGAGGCAAAGGCCAGAGGGTTGCTCGTCAAGGAAAAACAATCCGTAGGCGACGAAAGCGAATTCAGAAACCGAACCTACGTGTACGATGGCCCCGAAAAGATCCCAAGAGGCGACCGCGGGAGGCTCGATTCCGAATGTACAAGTGGACATCACCCCGACTCCACAAGTCCAGGTTCTTCCGTGTTAATTCCACACAAGGAAATGATTAGGCGCCGCTTAAAAAAAGAAATTGCATTTTTACGCTTAACATGCATACGGAAATTGGAAAGAAATACATCTCTTGAGCATTAGGTAAGATTAAAATTATCATGAATTCAAACGATTAGAAGGTTAGATGCATGTAGTTTTGGTACCTTATCAATGAGTCTAAACTTAGGCAATGAAAATGGAATTTATAAGTGCATTATCTTCGTCCTAGACATGGTATACTTCTCGTAATGATTTCATAGGAAAAGGTTAGCACCATAAGGTATCATTCGGAAAGAATTAATAGGGTACTAAAGTGAACGTATGACTTGCAAATAGCTTGTAAGATGGAATAAATTAACACTAGTTTTGCATGAGTTTCATCAACTACTTCGTGGCTAGGAGAATGTTATAAATTGCGTAGTCGTCATGAGAAAAAGGTCAATCATTAAGAGCCGCAATTAGGTAAACAACAAGGTTGTAGGTACAACTATTGATGAAAGACTTAGTAGGTCTTAGGAAAAGTTAATAGCCAGATTATCGTGCACCAAGGAAAGATAGGTTATCATGAACCATGTGACACGTAGAGGAAATTAATCGCGTGCTTACGCGTAGTGGTGGAATTGTATCTATTGCTCTCTGTTAGATTTAGATTATTACCCTTGAGAAGGATCATCCTTGTCACGGGACAAGCGTAATTGAATTGACTAAGTAATATAAACCACAAGGATTCGTATAGACTTGACTGAGTCGATATGATAGGAATCCTAAAAGTTAACTAGGATTTAGTGCAAGAATAATTCGACCCCGCTTAAGACAAAAACTGTGAATCTAAGGATCTTACACGCATTCACAAAATGTCGAAGCGATTGGATGTTTATGTAGGAAATGATCTAAGATTTTATCCTAAGAGTCATAACGAAACTCCGACGGAGTTGCATATTCTAGAATCATGAGCCAAACATAATTAGAAATGACTTGGAGGATACCCCAAAATCCTGTTACTCAGCTAGGGTTAAATTCCGTGATCGGAACGCTAAGGAATGGATAGAAGGATTCCGTGGAATAGATGCAATACTTGTGCACAAAGCTGCAATATTGTATAGATTTGGGATTTGTCCGCAAAGAGTCTTGTCATCCCTTGAAATGAGGTTAGCAAGTTATTGAAAGAATTTAACTTACAAGAGGATGAGTAATCATCCTGTTAACTCACTTTTCTTGGGAAGTAATTGCCAAGGGAAAGGAAGATTAGGCGTTGCCTTGAAGCAAATGACCGACCATAAACTAAAGCGACATGGTCGCTGGATCCTGCCACAACAAAACCTTAAGTATGGGAAGGGTATGACCCTAACCCAAGAATGATAGGAATCTTGCTAAGTTGCAATTGATTCCGGATCGAATGCGGGTTGCATTCGGAGGAAAGGAGTTACTCCTTAACGGTTTGCCAGCCAAACGACCATTGGAATTTGATTGTGCTTGTAACAGTTAGAAAAGCATTGTTTGCATTGTTTGCTCAATGAACTAAAGGAGGAAAACATATCTAAATACTTCAGGTTGAAGCCTGAAGGGAGAGGCAGCTTCAGTTACCCCCGACTGCCTGCCTAACCCTAGCCAAGGGGGTTGTGAACCGCGCCGGGAACGTGGACCGAACCCGCCGTGAGAGGTCTCTCCGTTGAGTTATGCTTGGAGCAGGAGGATGCTTGGGTGCCAGGGGGGCTCTGGCTGTAAATCCCTCGCCTTCCGGGTCCTGCACAAGAGACTAACGTGACTCGGGATTGGATCTTGAGGCCCGCATACTAGTCTACGGGCGGAAACTTGGAATAGTAATCACTGAAGGATTACTGGATAGCCTTCGGGCGGATTATGAATGCGCCTACGGGCGGGAACTCCTTGTATTGCAAAGATAAAAGGATATAATGATAATAAAGAAGTTATTTGGTACTGTTTTCTTTATGTCCTGTGATAAGATTACGTGAAGGAACCAGTGCTTAACAGGGTTAATCAAGGAAGCTGTTTGTTATATGTCCAACTAATGTGGTAGGTAATTACATAACTAAAACAAACTGAGGAAAGTGCGGAGGATGGACCATGGGTCCATCCTACAGATGGGTGGTCCCGGTTAGCTGGGAACTTTTCTCAAGGTCTTCGACGGACAGAGGATGATCGTCATCACCGAGACAAGTAAGGAGAACGATGACCTAGGAATACCGATTACCCGATTCAGGCTGTTTTAGGGGAACGGAATGGGACTATGCCTTTTGGCAGAGAGGTCGAGCCTTGCATCCCTCTCGTTTCCCATTCTCCTTGAACCAAGTGCAGCATGAATCAGCTTCAGACCGGGCGTTCTGCGTAAAATAGTTCGATCAGGTCTGACGCTAGTCGCTATTAGCAAATGACCAAACAATTCCTTTCGATCCTAGGTGGGAAACGCCTAGGACACTTCCGTTACGGGGCAGACGCGAAAAGTCCTAGATTACAAAACCCGCAACATTCCATGGGAGTGCCGGGTGGAGTTTTCTAGACAACCTTTCCGATGGACTGCTAAGACATGTCCTAGAGGATGTTAGTGGACACGTTACAGTTGGTATCAGAGCGGACTCATAATGGAATTGTTTTCATAAGATTTCATTAGAAGTGAAGTAAAGAAATTGTTCCTATCCAAACATTTTCTCATCTTCAATACTGTCTTGCAGAATTACGAGGCGTGGAACAAGTTTTTGGTGTTCCGGATCATGTTCATGACTGCGATGCATTCTCCGCATTATAGGCAGAGAATTGGAATGATGAACATCTTGGAACAGATTTATAACCCATCACCTCTATATATAGAGCGAAGATGGACTGGGTCTTCAGGAATCTACTACATAGCTGCCCACCGGTTCGCTTATCTACAAACCAACCTGAAGAGGATCAAATGGTTGGAAGATTTGAAAGTCGTGAGGCTGTTCATTTTTGTGGAAGCTCACGTGAATTCGACTTTGCATATTCGAGGTCGTAGAGTTGAATTAAACTCATATGTTTATGAGGAAGTAACCCGTGTAATTCCAGCTGATAGGATTAAGGTATTGGGCCGCCATGGGAAGTATGGTTTCCAGCGGAAAGGATATCCCGAACTTCCGATGAATTATCGATTCCTAAAGATACATGACCCAAAACCCTATTACTACACAGTTCCTGTAGACAAATCCAATACTATGTTGTTCGCCCCAAACTAAATGTAATGATTGGATTATCATCGCTCGAGATGTTGTATGAGGCTACGCCATATAAATATAAATAAGGACTTCTTTTTATCACTATCCGATTGTGCATCAAAGTTGTTGCAAAAAGTTAAGTTGCTTCATGAGTTACGAAATAGTTGAACTAAAGATAAGCTAATGTCAATTATCATATAATAACGTTAAGAAAACTTTTACTCAGGCACAACCCTAGGTACAAGTTCCAAATTCACCCCCTACGGCAAGTATGACTGTGATCCAGGAGAAGAAGTTCCTCCTCAAACAGATTAAGCCACCCGAGTTTGACGGGAGAGGCAGATTCGTCCAGTCAGACGCTGAGATTTGGATTGAATCTATGGAGGACTACTTCGAAGCCGCTGGCACTGCACCTACCAATCAGGCCATGCTAGCCAAATTAAAACTCACCGGTGAAGCCAGACTTTGGTGGAAGCAATGGTGCAGGGATCAAGGAATTTCAGAGGGGTCTGTTACCTGGGAGAAGTTAAAGCAAGCCGTGCAAGGGAGATATTTGCCACCCGCATATCGTACCCAGAAAATGAATGAGTTCTATGAGCTAAAACAGTTAGGACTCACGCTTGACGCATACTACTCTAAGTTTGTCTCACTCTTGAAGTATGCGCCACAAATGGATACGACACAGCAGGTGTCCAAATTTTGCGCAGGCTTAAATCCACTTGTAAATACTCGTCTCGAATCTATGAGACCATCAGATCTTCAGGATGCACTCATTCGAGCAGCACCTATAATCCAAGAAGTGCAAGCTAAACCAAGGAGTATTAAGAACTGGACTTGTAGCAATCCAAGCAGAGGAGCATTCAGACCTCAGGTCAAGAGAGTTCAAGGCCACAATCAGGGACAAAGGAAGAAAGCAAGGGCAAATAACGTCAACAACTTTGTTCCTACTCACGGTAATGGCCAAAACATCCGATGTTTCCACTGCAATGAACTCGGCCACTACAGAAGGGAATGTCCCAAGCTTAGCGAGGGACACCGTCAAGGGGTTGGCCGCGGGCAGGGAGCCGCCAACCGTGGTAGAGGAAGAGCTGCCTGCATCACCAATAGGCAAAGATATAATGCAGAAGACGAAGAAGACCCGACTATGGAAGCGGAATTCGAAAGAGCAACAGTCCATGCCGCTTTACACAAGAAGGGTCCGAATTGCCAGTTCTCGGTAATTCAAACGCCGTCGGACTATCAAGGTAAAGGGTTCAAAACCTTGATTGATTGTGGTAGTACACATTCCTTTATCTCACCAGCGTGTGCTAGGAGATTAGGAATAGCCACAGTAGAAGCACCTACCCTACTTGTGGAATTGGCAAATGGTCGTGAGGTAACTTGTGCTAGGCAAACTGCTAAGGAGGAGTTCTATCTGGGAGGAAAGAAAACCTCAGTCAAATTCAAAGTCATGAATTTGGGTATCCATGAGTGCCTACTCGGGATGGATTGGCTTAAGCCTAATGACGCCCACATCCACTGTGGAAAAGGTCAAGTTTCCTTTCGAAACTCTGACAGAGAGTTTGTTACGACTCAAGGTGAGGCAGGAGTGCCGAGAATACAATTAGCCAAGGTATCGCGGATCATAAAAGGGGTTAGGAAAGGATTACCCGTTTATTTGATCAAACTCAACAAGTTGGATCAAAAGCAAGAGTCTCATGAGGGACCCTCTTGGCTAAAAGAATACACTGATGTGTTCCCTGAGGAATTAACTGAACTTCCACCTCCAAGAGAAGTTGATCATGAGATAAGGCTAATACCCGGAGCTGCGCCAATTGCAAAGAGACCTTATAGAATGTCCATTCCAGAGGCTATTGAGTTGAAGGAGCAACTCAAGCAATTGTTAGACCAAGGCTACATCAGACCTAGCAATTCACCATGGGGAGCTCCAGTTCTATTCCAGAAAAAGAAAGATGGGACACTTCGACTATGTATTGATTACCGTGGGTTGAATCAATCAACAGTCAAGAACAAGTATCCTATTCCTAGAATAGATGAGCTTCTTGATCGCCTTCAAGGTGCAAAGATCTTCTCCAAAATTGACCTCAGATCAGGCTACTATCAAATCAGGATCAAGGATGAGGATATTCCAAAAACGGCCTTCAATACAAGATATGGGCACTTTGAATTCTTGGTTATGTCATTCGGCCTTACAAATGCACCTGCCACCTTCAATAGGTTAATGCAGGATATTTTTAGGCCATATCTTGATGACTTCGTGCTTGTCTTCTTCGATGACATTTTAGTCTATTCTAAACAGGAAGAAGATCATGAACCCCAACTACGGATTGTGTTGGAGACAATGAGGTCTCATAAGCTGTATGCAAAAATGAAGAAGTGTGCATTCTTCAAACGTCAGATTGAATATCTAGGATTCATAGTGTCGTCAGAAGGAATATCAGTGGATCCAGCCAAAGTCAGAGATGTACTTGAATGGCCAATACCGGTATCTGTCAAAGAGATACGTAGTTTTCTTAACTTGACAGGATGGTATAGGATCTTTATCAAAAACTATGCTTTGATTGCAGCACCTTTTACCGACTTACTAAAGAAGCAGACTTCTATTACATGGTCAACTCCCGAGCAAAATAGCTTCGACCAATTGAAGCAATGTTTGGTATCAGCACCTATTCTGAAACTTCCTGATCTCAGTAAGGAGTTCGAGGTAGTAATTGATGCTAGCATTCTTGCCTTGGGGTGTGTTCTTATGCAGGAAGGTCATCCAGTAGCGTATTCTTCAAGGAAATTGAAGAGTCACGAAAAGAATTATGCCACTCATGACCTGGAGTTGTTAGCTGTCATCCATGCTCTAAAGCTTTGGAGACACTACTTGTTGGGAAACAAGTTCACTCTAGTAACCGATCATAAGAGTCTCAAATGGATTTTTACCCAGAACGAGCTCAACATGAGGCAACGTCGATGGATTGAAGTATTGGAGGAATATGATTTTGAAATCAAGTATCGACCAGGGAAAGAGAATGTGGTTGCCGATGCACTCAGTTGCAAGGCATTCCTAAACTCTCTAATCTTGCAGAATCCATCAACGGCCAGATCTCTGGCTACAAAGGTATCTATGCCAAGCAACCCTATACTCGAACTAGCTAGAGAGGAAGCATGCCATGACTTAGCCTACCAAGCGATGATAAAAGAAATATCTACCAAGGATCAGAATCCGAAGTTGCAGGCCAAGTATCATGAATTTTCTGTTGACAATGGACTTATTTACTATAGAACAAGGCTATGTATACCAGCAAGCCAGTCACTTAAGCAGAAGATATTGTGGGAAGCTCATGATTTCCCTTTTGCAGGACATCCCGGCTATGCGAAAACTCTTAATGCAGTTAGGAAGAGCTATTATTGGGAGAGGCTCAAAGGTGACGTCCTCAAATATGTCACCGAATGTTTGTCTTGCCAACGTATCAAGGCTGAACATGTCATGATGCCACGGAAATTGCAACCACTTGACATTCCCCAAATGAAATGGGAATTCATCAGTATGGATTTTGTGGTAGGCTTACCCCAAGTCCAAGGAGGATACAACTCCATTATGGTTGTAGTTGACATGCTTACTAAGGTTGCACACCTGATTCCAGTGAAGACAAACTATAAAGCTTCCGATATTGCAAGAGTGTTTATCAAGGAAATATTCAAGCTACATGGGTTACCTAGAAGGATCATTAGCGATCGAGATTCTCTTTTCACTTCTCACTTCTGGAGAGCTATTTTTGAAGCTATTGGGACCCAACTCTGTTTTAGCACTGCCTACCATCCCCAAACAGATGGACAAACAGAGCGAGTAAATCAAATCATTGAGGATATTCTTAGGGCTTACTGCTGTCGAGAGCCATTGAGATGGATTCAATACTTGCCATTAGTAGAATTTGCCTACAATGCTTCTTATCAACAGAGCATTCAAATGACTCCTTTTCAGGCATTGTATGGTCATGATTGTCGAAGTCCTCTAAATTTTTCTGATCCTACCCTGAGAGTGGAAGCCTCAAGACAAATGTTGGAGGACATGGATGACCAAATAAGGTCAATAAGACAAGACATACAAGCAGCCAAAGATAGACAAAAGGCATATGCGGATTTGAAGCGCCAAGAGAGGATCTTCGGAGAAGGAGACATGGTCTTCATTCGTGTACGCCCCAAGAAGAGTTCTTTATCCCTAGGTAAATGCAAGAAGCTAAGTCCAAGGTATTGTGGTCCGTATAAAATCCTCAAATGCCTAGGACCCAGTGCTTATAAATTACAACTTCCGGATAACCTAAAAGTTCACAATGTATTCCATATTAGTCTCTTGAAAAAGTATATACCCAACCCAAATCATGTACTCGATGACCAACAAATTGTAATGACTAGTCAAGGAATCCTTGAACTAAGGCCGGAAAAGATTTTAGATGTCGGGGAGAGACAGTTGAGATCTAGAACCTTGAGAGAATGCCTCGTCCAGTGGAAAGATTACCCCGAAGAGGATGCTACCTGGATGGATGAAAGCTCTCTCAATCTTCAATATCCCCAGTTTATCTCGAGATGAGGACATCTCGATTCTTCTAAGGGGGAGAGAATGTAATATTTCCGCGTGATCGTACCGTAAATATTAACCTTGCGCACGCCGTGTAAACCCTGTGCAAAGGGTATCTCTCGCATTTAAATTATTGACAATATAATATGTGACCCACGCGCATGAAATAGGGTCCTCCGCTTTGGTAAATCAAGACCGGGAGATAAAAACCGCAAGAACCGCAAAAACACCCTCTTGGGAGGGGCAATTTAATTAAATTAATGCAAATTTTTTTTATATTTATCCCTTCCCCCAGCCGATGCATGGCTGGAGGAAAGGGAGTGTGGGGGGGAGGATGGCAAAGTGAGGGTTGCATGGGGAAGTTCTCCACGTGGGTGGAGACCCCCTTCCCCACCCCCAAGGCCTATAAAAACACCCCCCATCAAGGGGGTGTGCTTAGGAAGAGGAGGAGAGGGAGACTCTGTGAGTGAAGAGAGGCCGTGAGAAGGAAAGAAGGCCTGTAAGAGAGGGAGAAGCTGTCGGTGTGAGAGAAGAGAGGGAAGGCCTGTGAGAGAGGGAGAGAGAAAGGAGCTGTGTGCTGGAGGAGCAGGCCGTGCTGGAGAGGAAGATCGTGGAGGTCGCCGCCAACGAACGCTGCTGCTGCCCAGGCCGTCGCTGCCGCCATCCCCGCCAGCCATTCTGCCGCCTGTCCGCTGGCCAATTGAGGCCACCGCCACACAGTCACGACCCCCCTGCCCACGTGGAGCTGAAGAAGCAGAAGCTTCTTTAAAGAAGCTTCTTTAGAAGCTTCCAAAGGGGGCCTCATTAACCCCTTTCCCATGACACTTTCCCACCCTTTTCCAAAGGCTCTTTCCCACCACCGTCCCGAAATACCCTTTCCACCACAATTCCGAATAGGCCATTAACACCCCTTTCCCGGGAATCGAAGAGGGCCATAAGGATCCCACTAGACCATCGGAAAAGGTCCCGCAATAAGTCTTTTAAAGGCCCTTCACCGCAAGCGACCTACCGTTAAAGAATCTTCCGCCTACGAGGAGAGGCAAAGGCCGGAGGGTTGCTCGTCAAGGCAAAACAATCCATAGGCAACGAAAGCGAATTCAGAAACCGAACCTACGTGTACGATGGCCCCGAAAAGATCCCAAGAGGCGACCTCGAGAGGCTCGATTCCGAATGTACAAGTGGACATCACCCCGACTCCACAAGTCCAGGTTCTTCCGTGTTAATTCCGCATAAGGAAATGATTAGGCGTCGCTTAAAAAAAGAAATTGCATTTTTACGCTTAACATGCATACGGAAATTGGAAAGAAATACATCTCTTGAGCATTAGGTAAGATTAAAATTATCATGAATTCAAACGATTAGAAGGTTAGATGCATGTAGTTTTGGTACCTTATCAATGAGTCTAAACTTAGGCAATGAAAATGGAATTTATAAGTGCATTATCTTCGTCCTAGACATGGTATACTTCTCGTAATGATTTCATAGGAAAAGGTTAGCACCATAAGGTATCATTCGGAAAGAATTAATAGGGTACTAAAGTGAACGTATGACTTGCAAATAGCTTGTAAGATGGAATAAATTAACACTAGTTTTGCATGAGTTTCATCAACTACTTCGTGGCTAGGAGAATGTTATAAATTGCGTAGTCGTCATGAGAAAAAGGTCAATCATTAAGAGCCGCAATTAGGTAAACAACAAGGTTGTAGGTACAACTATTGATGAAAGACTTAGTAGGTCTTAGGAAAAGTTAATAGCCAGATTATCGTGCACCAAGGAAAGATAGGTTATCATGAACCATGTGACACGTAGAGGAAATTAATCGCGTGCTTACGCGTAGTGGTGGAATTGTATCTATTGCTCTCCGTTAGATTTAGATTATTACCCTTGAGAAGGATCATCCTTGTCACGGGACAAGCGTAATTGAATTGACTAAGTAATATAAACCACAAGGATTCGTATAGACTTGACTGAGTCGATATGATAGGAATCCTAAGAGTTAACTAGGATTTAGTGCAAGAATAATTCGACCCCGCTTAAGACAAAAACTGTGAATCTAAGGATCTTACACGCATTCACAAAATGTCGAAGCGATTGGATGTTTATGTAGGAAATGATCTAAGATTTTATCCTAAGAGTCATAACGAAACTCCGCGGAGTTGCATATTCTAGAATCATGAGCCAAACCTAATTAGAAATGACTTGGAGGATACCCCAAAATCCTGTTACTCAGCTAGGGTTAAATTCCGTGATCGGAACGCTAAGGAATGGATAGAAGGATTCCGTGGAATAGATGCAATACTTGTGCACAAAGCTGCAATATTGTATAGATTTGGGATTTGTCCACAAAGAGTCTTGTCATCCCTCGAAATGAGGTTAGCAAGTTATTGAAAGAATTTAACTTACAAGAGGATGAGTAATCATCCTGTTAACTCACTTTTCTTGGGAAGTAATTGCCAAGGGAAAGGAAGATTAGGCGTTGCCTTGAAGCAAATGACCGACCATAAACTAAAGCGACATGGTCGCTGGATCCTGCCACAACAAAACCTTAAGTATGGGAAGGGTATGACCCTAACCCAAGAATGATAGGAATCTTGCTAAGTTGCAATTGATTCCGGATCGAATGCGGGTTGCATTCGGAGGAAAGGAGTTACTCCTTAACGGTTTGCCAGCCAAACGACCATTGGAATTTGATTGTGCTTGTAACAGTTAGAAAAGCATTGTTTGCATTGTTTGCTCAATGAACTAAAGGAGGAAAACATATCTAAATACTTCAGGTTGAAGCCTGAAGGGAGAGGCAGCTTCAGTTACCCCCGACTGCCTGCCTAACCCTAGCCAAGGGGATTGTGAACCGCGCCGGGAACGTGGACCAAACCCGCCGTGAGAGGTCTCTCCGTTGAGTTCTGCTTGGAGCAGGAGGACGCTTGGGTGCCAGGGGGGGCTCTGGCTGTAAATCCCTCGCCTTCCGGGTCCTGCACAAGAGACTAACGTGACTCGGGATTGGATCTCGAGGCCCGCATACTAGTCTACGGGCGGAAACTTGGAATAGTAATCACTGAAGGATTACTGGATAGCCTTCGGGCGGATTATGAATGCGCCTACGGGCGGGAACTCCTTGTATTGCAAAGATAAAAGGATATAATGATAATAAAGAAGTTGTTTGGTACTGTTTTCTTTATGTCCTGTGATAAGATTACGTGAAGGAACCAGTGCTTAACAGGGTTAATCAAGGAAGCTGTTTGTTATATGTCCAACTAATGTGGTAGGTAATTACATAACTAAAACAAACTGAGGAAAGTGCGGAGGATGGACCATGGGTCCGTCCTACAGATGGGTGGTCCCGGTTAGCTGGGAACTTTTCTCAAGGTCTTCGACGGACAGAGGATGATCGTCATCACCGAGACAAGTAAGGAGAACGATGACCTAGGAATACCGATTACCCGATTCAGGCTGTTTTAGGGGAACGGAATGGGACTATGCCTTTTGGCAGAGAGGTCGAGCCTTGCATCCCTCTCGTTTCCCATTCTCCTTGAACCAAGTGCAGCATGAATCAGCTTCAGACCGGGCGTTCTGCGTAAAATAGTTCGATCAGGTCTGACGCTAGTCGCTGTTAGCAAACGACCAAACAATTCCGTTCGATCCTAGGTGGGAAACGCCCAGGACACTTCCGTTACGGGGCAGACGCGGAAAGTCCTAGATTACAAAACCCGCAACATTCCATGGGAGTGCCGGGTGGAGTTTTCTAGACAACCTTTCCGATGGACTACTAAGACGTGTCCTAGAGGATGTTAGTGGACACGTTACACAACGAGCCAAAGATCTCTTACCATTCCAACAAATCCTACCCCTCAAATCTTTTAAGAAGTGGGGATTGGACTTTGTTGTGGTCCCATCTCTCCGGTTGCTACCTACACTCACAAAAAGTACATATATTGATGGAAATTGACTATTGTACCAAATGGGTAGAAGCTGATGGATAGAAGCTATACAATACCACCAAGTCAGTAGCTAAATGTTCATTGTGGGATATCTTTACTAGGTATGGCATGCCAATAAATTTGTTTAGTGATCAAGGTACACACTTTGCAAATAAAGTCATGAAAGAGCTCACCTCATTCTTTCTAATTATACATTAAAAATTGTATCCTTACTATCTTCAAGCCAATGGTTTATCAGATCCACCAACAATGTTCTATGCAAGATCTTAACCAAATTGGTATATTAGAATTGAGAAGATTGAGATAGTAAGATTCCCACTACACTTTGGGCCTTCCAAATATCCTTGAAGATTGGAACCAGTATGACTCCCTACAAGCTAGCCTTTAGGTTGGAAGCCATTATACCAATGCAATTTATAGTCCCTAATTTTTTATTGGTGATATGAGATTACCTCATTCTAGAGGAATCACTCCCATTCTAGATGGAAGTCATCACCTAGCTCAAAGAAAATACCAAGTCAATCGACTATTCAAGACACTACAAGATAGAGGCCTTATACGGACATTAAAAGCGACGAAAATGTTCATAAAGAAATTTGCCCCCATCATCGCAAAAAATTTCGTTATTGGCGATGCCATAGAGTAGTTGGTATTAGCGCTGTTATTAGTGATGTTATTTGCGATGGTATCAGCCAATGCAAATAGCAGCGCTGATACCCAAACAAATAGCGATACTGATAATGATGCTTTGCGATGCATTTTGCAATGCTAATAGTGACACGTGCAGTAAATGTGTGACGCTAATAGCGACACTAACAGGGAAAAAAAAATTTGTGGCAGGACAATAAGCTGTCGTGCCACATATAGTACTATGTGCTTTATTTGCGCTATACAAAATAGTTTTAGTAATGTGTACAATGCTCGTGTAAATAAAGGTAAAGTGTACTTAAATCATAACACTGATACATGAAATAAATACATGATCGCATAATGAAAGCGACTGGTACAATCATGGCAAGATACTACTACTACATAGAAAATGTCTACATAGATATCACGTGACCAAAAAGAAGGGTATATGAGCTCCACGGATCCAAGGGCGAGCTATAGATCCTCGCCATCCAAAACCTCATCCTGCCGCAAAGGAACGGACTCTGCAAAAAAAGAAACAACTACACATCAGTCCACCATACAATAATGCATTCTAATTAAACTTAGTAACTACGGACAAGAAAGATGAGTGACTTACAGGGCCGTCACATCCATATAATCGGTCGACAAATATAGTGAGACCGTCCCTCTCTGCATATCGAGTCTCAAGGCCGATGGGATGATGGTTTGTGATGGAGTGCTGCAAAGAAAAAAATTACAACTGTTAGAAACATAATTGTCAGTACAAAGGATATTGCAAAGAAATAAGCAAAAGCAGAACAAAAGAAAAACTTACAATGTCCTCTAGATATGTCCTGTGGCCGCCACTCCCAAGATGATGGACCACTTTGTCCTCTAGTCGTGCCCTCGCCGCCTCACACTGATATCTCCAATGTCCTGAGAATCTATAGCCTCCTCCCTGAGTTGGCGCCAGTCAATCGCATCTAGACACTCAAGCTTTGAAGCCCTACTCTTGAGTACTTTGCGTGCATCTGGATCATCTGTGTGACATGTATGCACGCATGCACTCCATCATCCAGCCTATAGAAAACCTATCTGCTGCAGGGCTGGTACCTGAAACTCCTCATGCAAGTATGCTACTATTAGTCCTTGCTCCCCTCCGATATGTTATTCCAATGATCCAAGATGTTGTGCCGAAAAATTTGTTGGCAGAACTCTCTCATGTGAGCCATAACCCTCCTCCCTTCATCATTCATGATGATGGCTCCTAACCTATCATCTACAAGGTAGGCATATCCCTCTAGGGTATACCCAAGGTGGGTCCTCTCCAACCTGCCACCACACTCTTGGGCATATCCAGGAGACCCCTGTACATCTGGTGTACTTATCGGGGTAGTATCTCTAGCAGTAGTACCCATAGGGGTACCACTTACAGACAGCTGTGAGAAAAAGCCGGAGTAAAAGCCGGAGTGACTGGAGTAGATATCCCCATAGGTGTGACAAATCTCGGAGGTGACACATTTCGAGTAGAACGATGAGACAGAGACACTGTGCCGGTACCTCCACAGCAATCACTTGAGCCATGCTCTCTAGAATTGCCATGAGAGCGAGGAGTAGGACCTGTATCCCGAGCTGACCATAGGCTTACTATATCCGGATCTCCGTAGCATTCCCCTAAACCACTCTCTCCATCTGGCCCAAGTCTAGAGCGTTGACCTCATCTGCTAGAAACTAAAGCATTAGAGTACGCCAAAGTAGATCTAATAGAGCAGTCTGATGGTATTTGAGACATCTCATGGTCCGCCATATCTCTGAATCTCACCATCTGATCAAGAGACATATGCGTAAAGGTCTCCTATAGCTCCTTGTCTCTCATCCCTCGACTCATTGTGATGATCTAAATATCCACAAAGCCACCTGCACAGACAAAATTTGATGTTAGCATAATCAATATAAATCATATAAAGCAAAATAATATAAATCTTTAAAAAATGATCTTACTTAAAATGCATATTTTATGTACCCTTATATGTGACTCGTCAACGAATTGAGTTGGTGGATGCTCCAAGTATGAAGTACTCTATGGTTCCATGTCAATCTCCTGACACAACTCTGCATACACTGGAAGGTCCATAGACATGACACCACAAAAGGATGAGTCCATCTCGTTCTCAAAGAATTCTTGGACTCTTGTATTTTCATCATTGTTACCCAATGTTGGCTCCTCTACATACTCCAAGCTTTCGGTGGCCTCCACCCCTTGCAAAATGGACCCCTCTATTTGCATACTGTTCTCATCTATGCTCGGAACATCACTTTGATCATATACTCTCACACTTCGGGGAGCTGAAGGTATAACGTACCACCATCGAGGTTGTTGGGGGTTTGGATAGAAAATTATATATTCACAATCACATACAAGAGAGATTTAACTATTGTGACATGTCTATGTCGTAATACAATTAAAAAACACATGAGTTCATACATCTTTTCACAATGGGCCGGAAACACAAACATGTCACGCAAATCCGTCCATTTTTTTTCTGAATCTATTTCAAGAAATCCAGATGGACCTCATCGAACTATTGCTCTAGCTCTTTCAAGTACCACTTTGAACAACTTTAGCTCCTTCAAGTACCACTTTGAATCACTGCACATCGAATAGGATCATGGAGAAGGTACGGTAATCCACCGTGACAATACTTTGCAAGTTCCCAAAATACTCCATCTCATCTATAACCGTGTTTGAATCCATTGCTTGTCATCGGCTCTCTTACTCAAACCTTGCGATGATACCACAATATGTTGTGGAGCGCATTTTTTCCATATGGTCCACTCGAAAATGTCGTCTACCGACCACGCCGCACTATATATTTTGTACTATACATTGAAACACTCAATTGGTTGTCGCATATAAAATATAGATAAAACAAACCCTAAACAAATTATCACCTTTGAACTACATCGCCTCGAGAATTTTCACTCCTCGGTTGAGACCTCCGCCCCTTCAAGAGACGTTGCGGTTAAAGCTCCATGCAACT
Organism: Lygodium microphyllum; assembly: GCF_053477565.2. Taxonomy (NCBI): domain Eukaryota; kingdom Viridiplantae; phylum Streptophyta; class Polypodiopsida; order Schizaeales; family Lygodiaceae; genus Lygodium; species Lygodium microphyllum. Next base: position 118,441,512 of record NC_141135.1, read on the forward strand.
ATCATGTTGAAATAAACCATGACACCTCCTCCATGCCCTCGGGATATCAAATCAGTTGATGGTGCATACTACATCAAAATTCAAATCCCACTTCCTCTTGATCTTTCCTAGCTTGGTGGTACGTAGTGAGCCACATCTCCATAGAGGCATGGTGCAACATACAAAAGCGATTCACTTTCTCCTCCATTGTAGCAACCATTATTTTTTCTACCCATTTCCAACCACCACATCTCTGGTCATTCTATCATCGTTCTTCAACAACCATAGCATACTATTGTCTGAATCCACCGTTGGTAGCTATTCTGAAATATACACTAGCGCCTCAGACACCAACCAACCTTCAGCCATGCTACCTTTTGACCCAGCTTGTTGTCGCATAAAGCCTTTCAGGCTTTTCATGAAGCGCTCTAAGAAGAACATCCATAGTGTATGGATAGGTCCAACAATCTGTACTTCATCTACAAGATGCACAAGAAGGTGGATTTGTATTGTGAGCATGCTAGTAGGCAGGTATTTCTCAAAGAGATACACTGTATCCACTGCTCCCCGCCTCATGGATTTAATAGAGGACGTCTTAATCTCCTTCTATGAGATCCATTGCACTAAAGTCAAGAACCTATAAATTGTTGAGATGGCAAGCTCAACACGTGCGGACATTGATGATGGACCACCTGGCTAGATAGGTCCACACATCTACACTTAGCACGTTGGTAATCATTATGACACTCACATAGCCACTGACTTATCACTTATTATATTTAGGTTGTTACACCTACCTACAGCTAGCAAAGATAAAGCGCCAGCCGATTAGTATAGTCATATGCACTGTTTGACTTAGAAGGCCACTTTCCTTTATGTTATATCTTATCTATACTTTGTGTACATTGTATAGTGTGTGGAAGAAGAAGAAAAAATCAGCAAGAAAACGTATTTGGCCTCTATCTTTCTTCTTGAGTTCTTGAGTGAGCTTCCTCTTGTGTATAGAATGTGTGTTTGGTACAGCAACTCAAGTAAAACCCCCCATCACGCGATTATTGACATGGTATCAGATCCGCACCACTGAGAAAGGCTGATTTAAAGGCTAAAGTGAAGGAGAAGAAGCAAGGTTCGAGCAAGCAAGGAACGTGTAAGAAGCTCTCCCATTCTTCCACTCTCTCTCTTGGATAGTGTCTATGAAGGCACCAGAAGCAGGGTAGAGCGAAAATCTCAGATTGCTATGAGATTTGATGTGTGAGCAGAGAACTGTATATTTTGGGCGTATGAGGCCATTTCAGGCCCCATTTTAGAGTCACAAGGTTACAAACAATAGTTTCAGGGTACACTGTGATTTCAACTATATTAACCGAAAGTGGGTGCACAGGTTACAGATTTCGAATCTGTAATTTTTGAGGTGTTTGCAGGAAGCAAAATAAGGTTTATTTGCAAACAGGTTGCAGATTACATGTACTATTGAGCAATCAATGAAAGAGGTTACTTGGTGTATTACTATACATGTGTTGTGAAAGATTACAATAGACTAGCTTGCTATGTTGTATCCTTGTTTGTGATAATGGGAGAAAACAATGGAAATCCCATTATTGAGAAAATGGATAAGAACAACTACCCTTCATGAAAGTTTCGTGTGACGAACTTCCTTTTTGGAAAGGGCCTTTATGAGTTTATTTTAGATGAAGAAAATGATCCAGAGCTTGGTATCCCTATCCGACTGCAAATGAATTAAAAGCATGGAAAGAATGGAATGCGAAAGACAAAAATGTGATGTACTGGTTATTAGCAGTCATTGATAATACGATGTTGCGATATATCAGGAATGCAAAAACTTCAAATGCAACTTGGATAAGTTTTTAGAACATGTTTCCAGTAAATACAAAGGCACGAAATATACAACTCAAGCAAGAGTTCAATGCCTTGAAGAAAGGAAAAATGTCTGTCAATGAGTATGTTTTGAAGGTGAGAAGCATTGTCGATGCTTTAGCAACAATTGATGCAATGCCTGATGATGATGATTTGGTTTCATCCACTTTAAGTGGCCTTAATAATTAGAATGCATGGAAATCATTTATTACTTCAGTATACGTGCGGAAGCCATTTTTAGATTTTGATGAGTTGATCTCTCTCGTGATTACCGAAGAGATCAATATGTAGGGTGACTCATCTTAAAAAAAATGGTGAACAAGTTCAAGCATTTTACTCAAGTTCAGAAAGGAGACGTGGTAAATCCTCTTCGAGAGGCTGTGGTATGGGATGTACTGGCGATAACCAGTAAAACAGGTTCAATCAGCAATTTAGTGAAATGCAGGTTTCAGGAGGCCGAGGAAACTTTAAAGGCAAGGGAAGCTCGAGAGGAAGAGGTGGATGGCAAAATAGAGATTCTCGAAATTTTGCTATTGTTTGCCATTATTGTGGCAAAACACGCCACATTGCAGCCCATTGCTATACTAAGAAGGATGATATTCGCAATGGTAAATTGAAACAAGAAAACTATGCATCGTCTTCAAGACAAAATAAAGACAAAAATGAGCGTATGTTTGTTATGCAGTTATAGGAAAGGGGACACATGATGATGTATGGTATGTCAATTCAGGTGCATCTAATCATATGACCAATCATGTTGAATGGTTTGGAGAGATGTAGGACTTACAAAATCGTGGCTATGTGCAGATGGGTGATGATTCATGCCACCCAATTTCACACATTAGAATTTTGTATGATGGCCAGAACAAGTAGTCTTACAGATGTATTACATGTGCCATCAATCACAAATAATCTAATGTCTATTGGCCAAATGGTAGAGCCAGGATTGGAGGTCCGATTCAATGCAAAAGGTTGTTTTGTAGAAGACATTAATGATAAGTGCAGGTTGATTGCAAAAGGAAGTAGAGTTGGCCGAATGTTCACTTTAGATGCTGAAATTCCTGCAATGGATGCTTCTATGTATGCTAAAGGAAAATGAGTAGTTGCAGATATTGAAATATGACATAAATGTATTGGACATGTAAATGTGCAAAGACTGAAATTAATATAGTCCAGAGGATTGGTTACAAGGTTGCCTTCTTTTAGAGTTGCAGAATTGCATAAAGTCTGTGAAGCATGCCAGTTTCGTAAGCAGGAGGCAAGCCAACACTTCTCGCATGACAGAGAAGTGAGTAGAAAAATACTTGATGTAGTGCATATAAATGTTTGGGGGCAAATAATTTATCACATTTATTGATGACAATTCAAGGAAGCTATGGATATACTTCATGAAGGAGAAGAGTGATGTGTTTGAGCACTTCAAATATTTTAAGCCAGCTGTTGAAACAGAAACAGGCTTAAAAGTGAAGTGCTTGAGATCAGATGGAGGGGGAGAGTACCTCTACAATGAGTTTATTTGCTTCTTGAGGAGTCATGGGATCAAGAGGCAATTTACTTGCAGATATACCCCATAACAAAATGGGGTTGTAGAAAGAAAAAAATGCATATTGCAGAAGTCACATGTGCATTAATGAGTGAAAAGAATATGCCCAAACATTTTTGGTCTGAGGCTGTCCATACTCTTGTCTAAATTATGAGCAGAACTCCCACAGTTGTAGTTCATGGGATGACTCCTGAAGAATGCTTTACTAGCAAGAAGCCTGATGTATTACACTTGAAGGTATTTGGCTGCATTGCATATGTTCATGTGCTAGATGAGCTACGGAAGAAGCTTGATTCAAAGGTAGAACAATATATTTTTATTGGATACTCTTTAGAGCAGAAGGAGTATCACTATTATAACCCTGTCATCATAGGTGAGTTCAAAGTGAGCAGGGATGTTATCTTTGATGAGATGAGCAGCTGGTACGCACTTGCTGTGGTGATGTATTATATGATGATAATGATCATGACAGCTATGTGCAGAAAGAAAAACAAGAATCAGGGAGTCTTAGTGTACCAAAAACATCATCTAGTACTATATCTATAGTGAGCCCTTGGTCTAGGAGACTAAGGAGTAGCCCCACATCTTCAGGTGGATCTATAAGTGTTGCAGGGAAGGACAAAGGAAAGAAGAAAGTGTTGGATGGTAATGATGTATCTACCATTCATTTGGGATTTGATGGAGATTGTAGTGGCTCAGAGATTTTGGATGATGAGCTTGGTATTTCTTCAGTCAGGACACTAGGTGTACAGAGAGCTCATAGTAATGTAAAGTATGCAGATCTAGCAGGGTCAGATACCCTGTTAAAAGATTTGGTTTTGAAGGTTATGCAGCTCACCATTATGCTTATATGGTGAAACTAGTTGAGGATGTTGAACGCACTTGTTTTGAGGATGTTGTTGGTCATGCTCATTGGGATGCAGCAATGGATGAGGAGATGGCTGCATTAGAAGCCAATAGGACTTGGGATTTTATACCCTTACCTAAGGGTAAGAAAGATATAGGCTGTAAGTGGATTTACAAAGTCAAGCATAATGTGGATGGTTCAGTTAGCATGTATAAACCTAGTTGCAAAAGGCTATGCTCAAACATATGGCATAGATTATGAAGAGACATTTAGTCTAGTTGCTAGGATGGCAACTGTTAGATGTGTGATTGTCTTGGCACCAGCCAAAGGTTGGAGTTTGCAGCAAATGGATGTTAAGAATGCCTTCTTGCATAGTGAATTCCAAAAAGAAGTCTATATGGAGCAGCCAGCAAGTTATGAGGATTTAGAGCATCCCACATATGTGTATAGGTTAAAGAAGGTGCTCTATGGGCTAAAGCAAGCACTAGAGCATGGTCTGACAAGATTGGAGAGTATCTTATCAATATTGGATTTTGTATTTCTGATGTTGATCACTCACTTTATGTGAGAAAGAGAGATGCAGGTTTAGTCATCATAGTCATCTATGTGGATGATTTGATTATTACAAGTGGCAATGACAATGGGATTGCTGAAGTTAAGGAATTCTTGAAGAAGAAGTTTGAGATGAAAGATTTGGGTGAGCTGAGATACTTTCTTAGTATTGAGGTGATCAGATGTGATGATGGTATCTGGCTATCCCAAAGGTAGTGGATATGGACAGCATGTAAGCCTCTTTCAATACCATTGGAGAAAAATGTGAAGTTGAGTACCGACTTTGGGGATGAGATAGAAGACCCTACTATATTCAGGAAGATAGCAGGGAGTTTGATTTACATGACTATCACAAGGCCAAACTTGAGTATTGGCCTTGTTAGTCAGTTTATGTAGATGCCTAGAAAGCCTCATTTGGATGTAGTTAGACGTATATTGAGGTATGTGAAGTCCACTTTACATTATGGACTTTTTTATAAGGCAAGTAAGGACATATAGGTCTTTGGATACACAGATGAAGATTGGGCTGGTAGTATGTCAGACAGAAGATCTACTAGTGGATTCATGTTTTCCCTTGGTGGTGCAGCAATTACATGGAGCAACAAAAAGTAACCTACAGCTGCTTTATGGAGTACATATGCTGAGTATAGAGGTGCTAATATGGCAGCATGTGAGGTGGTATGGCTACAAAAGTTATTAGGAAATTTGGACGTACAGGGAGATGGTCCAGTTGTCATTCATTGTGACAACATGAGCAGCATACAGCTAGCTAGGAATCGAGCGTTCCATGCTAGAACAAAACACATTGAGGTACACTACCACTTTATGAGAGAGAAGGTACTTGCAGGAGAGATTGACTTGGTATATGTCAGCACACAGGATCAATTAGTTGAAATTTTCACGAAGGCATTGGGTGCAGAGAAGCTTCAAAAGTTTCGAAGCTTAGTTGGAGTTGCAAAGATAGAGTTGAGCTTGAGGGGGAGTGTTGAGATGGAAAGCGCAACATGTGCGGACATTGATGATGGACCGCCTGGTTAGATGGGTCTGCATGTCTAAATTAGCATGTTGGTGGTCATTATGATACTCACATGGCCATTAACTTATCACTTATTATATCTAGGTTGTTACACCTACCTAGAGCTAGCAAAGATATAGTGCCAGCTGATTAGTGTAGTCGATTATGCACTGTTTCACTTAAAAGGCAACTTTCCTTTATGTTGTATATTATCTATACTTTGTGTACATTGTATAGTCTATGGAAGAAGAAGAAGAAATCAGCAAGAAAACGTTTTTGGCCTCTTTCTTTCTTCTTGTGTTCTTGAGTGAGCTTTCTCTTGTGTATACAGTGTGTGTTTGGCGCAGCAACTCAAGCAGATCCCCCCATCACGCGATTGTTGACATAAATTTCCCCGCGTATTTTTGGAGTAAGGCATCATGCGATCGCAATTATTAACATAAATTGCTCCATGTATTTTTGGAGTAAGGCATCATGCGATCGCGATTGGTAGTACAAACTGCCATAAACGAGGAAGCATTATGAATAATAACTACACTCCAAATAGCAAAATACGCAGGCCACTTACAATCCATTTGTAGTACAAACGTGACATATCTTATGCCAATCATGGGATTTTAGCCCTGATAGTTGGTCATCTTTAGAAAACATGGACTTGAGAGAATGTATCATACCCGTTGGAGTGCAGATAGGCTTGACTATTTGCTTCACAATGCGCTCTTCCTTAGTGGACAAAACCCAAGGAGCGCGAGGTAGCTGCAAGTGACCATCAGCACTCGACTGCGGCCAAAGCGCCTCCATCTTGCCTACCTCCTTCAAATCCATTCGTGCCTCTACAGTGTCTCTCTTTCCTGTGATATGATCCCATAGCAAGCTGCCCATGTTTTTGAAAATATGCATGGGATCCAACAAGTGGTTGATCTATAAGTGGGTCCAATATTGGCAACTCGTAAAAAACTGAGAATTGTTGCATTCCATTTAGATGTGACTCTATGTGGACAATTTTCAGCTCGTACCGGCTTTGGGTATTCATACGTGCTGGAGTTTGTCCAAGAAAACCTTCCCTGAGTTCATGACCCTTTATTAGGAAGGCGACGTGTCCTTGATGTATCATCTTCTTCACGATTCGTGACCCTCGGGAGTCTAACTATGGCCCACACAATGGACATACATGATAACGTGAGGTAACCAGACATGTCCCAACATCTCTATCCAGTGAATACAAACTTGAATGAGCTATGATAGATATTACCAATGAGAACCGAAGCCTACTTACCTAAGCACTCTCCGAATCCTAGAAAGTTATGCATGGTCCACATGAGAATGGCTCGAATATTGGCGGACTGTCAACCATCACGCTTACTCATATCTTGCACGGTAACCCCCTCCTCCCACAAAATCTTAAGCTCATCGACTAATGGACGAAGATACACATCTATATTTTGCCAAGAATAAGCAAGCTAAGGATGAGATGTCCTTTTTTCGTAGAAAGCCATGGAGGGACATTGTATAGTTGACAAGGACTATAGGCCACACATTGTAAGAAGTTGAGCATAGACCGAATGGGTTCACGCCATCCATAACAAGACCGAGCCAAAGATTTCTTGGCTCGCGAGAAAAGCTTGGGAAGGCAGAGTCAATGTGGCTCCATGCGCGTGAATCCGCTGATATTCATTGAACTCCATCTGTGGATCTATTATGCGCATGCCACGTTGTCAAGCTCACCATGCCAGACATAGAAAACATGTGGTTTATGTGGGGGATAAGTGGAAAGTGTCTAAGAACTTTTTAAGGGATGGTTTTCCCTTGCAAGTCTTGTCAATACTTGTGAGCGCCACACTTTGGATATGTCTCCATAGTCTCATATTCTCCTTGAAACAGTATGCAATCATTGATACATGCATGGATGTTGTTGTAGTCCATACCAAGCTTTTGTAAAACATATTGCGCATCATCACGAGACTGAGACATGGTATTTGCAAGTGGTAATATATTATACTTTAGTAACCTGAAAAAAAATCATAAAACACCTTGAAAAAGCACAAATGTTTTTAATGATAGTGTTGAAAAGAAATCAAGGGAGCATACGTACAAGGTACCTAAACAACTCGGTCACACTCGCATCACTCCACCCGTATTTTGCTTGCACACTTAGGAGTGTAAGCAGTGTCTTTAGGCGAGATACTTGGCACCCATCATATAATGGTATGGATACTTCCTCTCTAAGCGGATCAGAAGTCTTGACATCCATGGGCATCAATGCATCGATCATTGCCTCCATCTCAGGCTCCAAGAATGTAGGTAAGTCTGGAAGGCTGCCTATCTCCTTTAGTATTGATGGTATAGATTGGGTAGTACCTTCCAAGTGGTGGATTGGCTCAAACACTCCATCCACCGCATGCCCATGAACTCTTCTAACTGGCCACAAAGGGTGCACTCCTCCTTGGGACAAGAGGTCACCTCCCAGGATAAAAAATTTGCCAGCCACACCCAATGTTTTTGTGTATGGTATTCAATGCATGATTGATATACACTTTTCTTATTATTTTCTCAAAATCTGAGATCCCGTGATCAATGATCTCAAATTTAAACTCGCCAAAGCATTGTACATGTTCTATAGACAATCAACGTTTTCATCTAATTGCGAGCTTGCATTAAGAGCAAGGACATGAAACACGCTGATTAAGATATGACTCGCGATCTTGAATATCACGACCTTCATCGTTTTCTATTTGGTCTACGTTACGACAAACAATTTGTTTTTTTAATCATTCTTTTTTTCTTTCTTAAATTGTTTGAGAAGGGATTTCTTCTCTTGTAACTCAACAAAATTAACATATGTAAATTCTCCACCCACCCACAAATTAACGTATGTCGGAGTATTTTTCGTCTCGTGGTATTGCACCGCCACTACTCTCTCTTTGTTTTTTATCCATTCATTCTCGTCTCTCCTTCCATCTCTCTCTCTCTCTTCTCTTTCTTTATTATGTTGTATGTTTATTCTCTCTCTCTTGTTCCTTCTTTCTTTTTCTCTTCCTCTCCCTCTCTCATTTCCTTTAACAAAACATCTCTCTCTCTCTGTTACCAATTTTCTTTAACAAAACATCTCTCTCTCTCTACAACTACCACTACAATAAACAAAAGAAGAAGAAAAAGCAATAACTACTACTACTACTAGTAGTACTACAACAACAACAAACAAGAAAAGAAGAAACAACAACAATTACTACCACTACTACAACAACAACAACAAACAAGAAAACTAAACAATAATAAACAAGAAAAAAAAAACTACTACTACTACAAGAAACAAGAAAACCACCACCACCACCACTACTACTACTACTACTACAAGAAACAAGAAAACCACCACCACTACCACTACCACTACCACTACCACTACCACTACCACTACCACTACCACTATCACTCCAATAAACAAGAAAAGAAGAAAAAAAAAAACAACTACTACTACAATAACAACAAACAAGAAAAGAAGAAAAAACTACTACTACTACAATAACAACAACAACAATAAACAAGAAAAGTAAACAACAATAAACAAGAAAAGAAAAGAAAAGAAACTACTACTACTACTACAACAACAAACAAGAAAACTACTATTACTACTACTAGTACTACTACTACAATCATGACTACGATGACTACGACTACGACTACGACTATCATAATAACAACAAATAGGAAAAGAAGAAATTAAATAACAACAAATACTACTATCACTACGGTTACTGCTACCGCTACCGCTACAAACAAGAAAATAAGAAATTAAACAACAGCAATAAACAAGAAAATAAGAAATTAAACAACAACTACCGCTATCGCTACCGCTACTGCTACCACTACCACTACCAGTACCGTTACCACTACCACTATTACCACTACCACAACAACAACAAACAAAAGATGAAATAAAAAAACAACAACAATAATAACAACCTCTCCCTCCCTCTCTCTCTCCCTCCCTTCCTCCCTCTCCCTCTCTTTCTCTATTTCCCTATTATGTTTAATGCTTTCTCCCTCTCTCTCTCGTTCCTTCTTTCCTTTTCTCTCTTCCTCTCCCTCTCTCGTTTCCTCTCTTTCTCTCTCAATATACATGACTTTTAACAAAAACAAGTAAAAGAAAAAGAAAAAAAAAACAAAGAAAGAAGAAACAATGCACTCACTGCAAAGGCCCAAGGATGGATTCAGCGGCTCCTCTTTGGACGGCGGCTCCTCTTCGCCCTTTGTACACTTCCTCCTCTTCTTTACAAATGGTAGCGCCAGTGGTGAGAATCTTTCCTTCTCCCTCTTTCTCTCCCTCTCCCTCTCAAATGCAAGATGGAGTTCCCTCTCCCTTTCGCTCTCTCTTTCGTTTGTTCGCGCAAAATAACGTGCTCGGGTTTTGGCCTGCATTTTTTAATCTAAGAACCATCACTATTTGCATTTGCGATGCAAATAGCCACGGCGCTATTTTGCATCGGAAAGTGCCATCTCTATGCCTACATATCCTTGTAGTGAGAATTTGCATAGGACCTACATCCAATCCTTAGTCTAAGCTTAGTAAAAATACCAAGTCAATTGACTGTCCCAGAATCCATTGTTCTACAAGGGCCAACTCGACTTGGTTTTCAAAACCCGGATGGGAATAATCCTCGGCAAGCTCACATTTTGGTGGAGTGGTCTTTTTAGGTATTTCATGACTTTGATACTAATTTGTTTTATCTAATTGACTTAGAAGAAAAGTTGAAGTAGGAGGCCCAACCCTATCAAGGAGCTCATGAAAGGCAAGGAAGGACAAAGAATCAAAGATGAGGTCCCGATTGCCATACAAAGCATCAAAGAAGAAGTCCTAAAAAAGGAGGATCTATCAAAGAGTGACCCTCAACAAAAAGTCCACCACCCAAGAACAACACCCATAAAGCCACCTCAAAATTTTCCTTGCCTAAGAAGGCCACCTTTGCCACCAACATCTCCACCAAACACTCCCTTTTGAAGTCAAAGGGACAAAAGCACCTACACGAAGAAGACCCCCAATAGGGGAACAAGCCCCTTGCCATAGCGATAAAAAATCCCATAGGCCATAGCACCACCCTTATTACTACCCACAGTCCCTCCCCAATATCAAGCCTACATCCTTGATCCTCATCCTCTAAGAGTTCAATTAGGAAATGGCTCTCTAGTCATTGAAATTCATCAATTGGTTCTTTACTTGGTAGCAACACTAGTGGTAGGAGCTCTTCATTGACATTGACCCCCTAAAAAAGGTGAACATTGCCCTCTTGGGGTAGCTTACTAGAGAGATGGTACCTTCCATGACCATCGGCAATGGTTGAAAGCATGCCAAATTTCCCAACTCACCTTTGTCAATGATGCTGGAGAGTAGAACCCAATAGTAGGAGAGAATGTGTTTCTCCAAGCTTGAGTGGTTGGAGGGAAGAATTCAGATAGTGTGATCCCACTTGCCCTAGAGATCATTAAGGAAATCTAGTAGAACTATGAGCGGGAGTGGATCGACCCACTCGAAGAAGCTAGAACATGAGCTCTACGCCGCCATGACAGACTCTTGCTCCAAGCTCCCATCTCTATCATGACAAACTAGATGAGCTGGTGGACTTCGCTAAGTTCCTTTCTCCCAAACTATTTTTTATCTTTATTCTATCTATGATCTCATCCAACTCAAAAGATTTGGCTTTCATTGGCTATTGTTGCATTTCTTCTTCTTTTTTGAGATTCTCACCGTATCAACCTTTTGGAATACCATCATGTATGATGACTATTCTCTATCTTTATCAAAACCTTAGATTATTTAGCTCTTGTGTTAGTTGAATCTTTGATACTTCATTGCCAAGTGTAGGAGCACTAAAACACTGAGGAAGAGCAGTGGATTCAAGTCCTACAACAAGTTGTTTAGACTTAAATTATGACTCGAAGGTAGAATTTGATCTTCTTTGGTGGAACATCCCAAAGGAATAGTGAGTCAGAGTAGCTTGGGAGAGATGAAGAAAGTTGATATCCCTTGGCTAGCGGTCTTCGATTCAGTCGAGACTCTTGCCCTCCGCCAAGCACCATCTGAGTGCTTACCTCTATCCCAAGCTTAGGATCAAGCACATGCCACACACTGATCAAGGGGGATAGACCCCCCCTGATCATTAGGATTTGGGAATAAATCTCCAAATCCTAATGATCCAAGCTAGGGTCAAGGAGGTGGAGATCCTCACCTTGATGACTTGTTGTTTAAAAACACCTCTACTCCCACCCATGACATAATGAAATTAGCCACTAATGCTTAGCTTTAGGCTTAATTGATCAAATTCAAAGCCATCTCCCTCAAGTGATCGCACCACATTCATGCCCTCCATAGTATCGAGCACAAGCAGCAGAGTTGAATGGCATGCATGCATGCCTTACTCGAGTGTCCTTTGAGGTACGGATGGCCAATTAGCATAGATTCTCTTCATGTTCTCTCTCTCTCTTGCAGGAGTCTTTCTTTTCTTATTTCCTTGTTTGGGGTTTGCGGAAGGTAAACTTCCCTCACCCCTAAACACTTTGTTGATCACATATAATGTTCCTTCACTACAAGCTATAGGCCTCATACCGACGTTCAAAGCAACAAAAATGTTTATAAAAAAATTTTCCTCATCATCACTAAAAATGTCAGTATTCGCAATGCCATAGAATCATCACTATAAGCATCACTATAGGTGTCACTATTTGCATTGCTATCAGTGTCGCAAATACGACGCTAATAGCAACGCAAATAAGGATGCCCATAGCTATGATTTGCAATGCTAATAGCAATGCATGTAGTAAATTTGTAACACTAGTAGCGATGGTTATAGAGGTTTTTTTTTGTGGCAGGGCAATAAGCTACCCTACCACAAATAGCACTATGTGCTTTATTTGGACCATACCAAATATTTACTGGTAAAGTATACAATACTATGTGTATAGAGAGTATATGGTAATGTTAAAGCTCCACTAAGTGATCCAGTGGTGCATAGTTCTAGTAAGAGATCTGGTTTTGAAGGTTATGTAGCTCACTATTATGCTTATATGGCAAAGGTAGTTAAGGATGTTGTGCCCACTTTTTTTGAGGATGTTGAGCATACTTATTTTGAGAATGTTATTGATTATGCTCATTGGGATGTAACAATGGATGAGGAGATGGCTACATTAGAATCCAATAAGACTTGGGATTTAGTAGCATTGCCCTTAAGCAGCATAAGGTAGATTATTCTATTAGCAAGTATAAGACTAGGCTAGTTGCAATAGGCTATGCTCAAACACATGGCATAGATAATGAGGAGATATTCAATCCAATTGCTAAGATAGCAACATTTAGATATGTGATTGCTTTGGTAATAACCAAAGGTTGGAGTTTGTAGCAAATGGATATAAAGAATATATTTTAGCATGGTGAATTGCAAGAAATGTATATGGAGTATCCAATAGGTTATAAGGATTTATAGCATCCTATATATTTATATAGGTTAAAGAAGGCACTCTATGGGTTGAAGCAAGCACCTAAAGCATGGTTTGACAAGATGTCAATATTGGCTTTTCTGTTTGATGCTGATCACTCATTTTATGTGAGAAAGGAATATGCAAGTTTAGTTAGCATAGTCATCTATGTGGATGACTTGATTATTACATGTGATAATGATAGTGCGATTGTTGAAGCTAAGGACCTTTTGAAGAAGAAGTTTCAGATGAAGGATTTGAGTGAGCTAATGTACTTTCTTAGTATTGAGATTATCAAATGTGATGATAGTATATGGCTATTCCAAAGGTAGTATGGCTTGGATATATTGTCCAAGTATGGTTTGATTGCGTGTAACTAAAATCTCTTTTAGTACCATTGGAGAAAATGTGAAGTTGAGTATTGATATTGGGGATGAGATAGAAGATCCTACTATGTTCAGGAGGATAGTAGGGAATTTGATTTACATGACTATCACAAGGACAGACTTGAGTTATGTTGTTGGCATTGTCAGCCAGTCTATGAAGATGTCTATAAGGCCTCATTTGGATGTAATTACACACATATTGAGATATGTGAAGTCCACTTTGCATTATAGACTTTTTTATGAGACCGGTAAGGATATAGAAGTGTTTGAATACACAAATGCAGACTGTGCTAGTAGCATGTCTAATAGAAGATCTATAACGGATTCATGTTTTCTCTTGATAGTGTAGCAATTATGTGGATTAGAAAAAAGAATCCTATAGTTGCTTTATTATCAAATGTAGAGGCTAAGTATAGAGGTGCTACTATGGTAGCATGTGAGATGATATGGCTACAAATAAATTATTTGGTGATTTGGATGTGTAGGGAGATGGTCCATATGTCATTCACTGTGACAACATGAGCAACATATAGTTAGCTAGGAACCCAATGTTCCATTCTAGAGGAAAACTCATTGAGATGCATTAACACTTTTAAGAGAGAAGGTACTTGTGATTTGGTACTCATTGAGATGCATTAACACTTTTAAGAGAGAAGGTACTTGTGATTTGGTATATATCAATACACAAGCTGAAATAGCTAACATTTTCACAAAGGCATTGAGTATAGAGAATCTTCAAAAATTTCAAAGCTCACTTAGAGTTGTAGAGCTATAATGGAGCTTAAGGTGAAGTGTTGAGATGGTAAGATCAATACATGTCAATATACCGTCTAGTTAGATGGCTTTACACATCTATACTTATCATATTTGTGGTCGTTATGATCCTCACATAGCCATTAACCTATCACTTATTATATTTAGCTTGTTGTACCTACCTATAATTAGCATAGTTATACTGCTAATTGATTAGTGTAGTTAGTTATACATTTTTTGACTTAGTAGGCCACTTTTCTTTATGTTGTATCTTATTTACACTTTATGCACATTGTATTGGGTGTAAAAGAAAAAGAAGAATCCAACAAGAAATTTTTTTTGTCTCCATCTCTCTTATTGTGTTCTTAAGTGAGATTCCTCTTGTGTGTATGGTGTGTGTTTGGTGCAATATCTCAAGCAAGTCCCCCCACCAAATGATTCCCAATATTCAAAAGGGCTTATTCCTTTATGGATATGATCTCTATCATAGCTAAAGGTGGTGACAATTGAGATTCATAACTAGTTGTGTTGTTTGAGGTTGATTACTTTGTCAAATCCTTACCCTAATTGGGTATGTTAATATATGATCCGGGTTTTTTACAAATCGAATTTCTATTTAAAAAAATTGGCCAAAACCCCTATCAAGAGCATTACCCATAGCTTAAGCCCTACATATTATCACTTTGGGTTTACTCTTCAAGAACTAGGTATGCTACATTGCTTCTTGGTTATAATAACTCTATCAAGTGGGAAAATAAGTTCTTAGAAGAGATGTCAATGTAGAGGGTAAAAGGGATGGGTTATCTTAGTGAAGATAGAAATGGATTACACCTAGGGATTGAGTGAGTGCATAGAGTTTTTCAAAGGACTAACCTCTAACTACACTTGGCTTCCACCTGCATCACCAATATTTGAGATCTATCACCATCATTAGAGGACACCTCAGCCTTGTACACAAGTCAATGTCCACATCATGGTGTCATTTGAATCTTACACAAAAGCTTACAAGCATCCACCCCCTCTATCACATGCTTATATGCATTAAAGTCAAAGCAGCTTTTGGAAAAAATTTTAAATAATTTTAATAAATCCCACTAAAAATCAAATTTCAAGAAAATTTACACGATTCCCGACCGACTTCGACCTGATCTACAAAGTTGTAAAAAATACTTTTTTCAGATTCTTCACCGATTTGAAGTTACAAAGGCGCAGACTATTGGCTTGGCTGCATCCAATTTTCTTTTCTCTTTCACCCTTATGACATCAACTTTCCATTTTATCCTTCTTCTAAATATATTATAATAATGTGATTTAGGCACCCACCTCTTGTAATCTAGCTCTCTTTCTCTATCTTGTCTACCACCACCCTTGGCTTCTTGCATGATAGCCAAGGTGGAGACTTGTCCCATCCACAATTCTCCATATTATCAGTTGCCATATATCATCTAGGATTATGTTAATCAAGAATATTATCTTAATCTAATCCCTCATGGAAGCTATATAAGGTGCCCATGGAGATGTAAAAAATACACAATCACAAGCAACACACAATCACAAGCACATGTGAGCACTCTAAATTACCAAGCCCAAAGGGGAGCCACTAAGAGCACATTATGCAACACCCTCATGCTAGTCCATCTCTTGGAGGTAAGCTATGAGTGAGTCTCTTTTTTTTATGTAGCATTCCATGAATACATAATGGCAAGCTTTCTCTACATCTTCTCCTCTTTTCTCCTTCTCTTCTCATCTCTCTCCCTCTCTCTCATATTCTAATATGATGTCTAGATCATATGCACTTTCTTCTAATTCTCCCTTTACATTCATACGTAAAATTATTAAGTAAGACTTGCTATATGATCTATTGGTGGGGAATCCTTATTTCCTCATGTTATATATATGTTCATGGGAGAAATTAGGAGCCATCACCTCTCTTAACTTTCCATTATCTTCATTTCCCTTAAGATGGGCTACAAATTCTCTCTTGTGAAGTTGTGTTTTGGCTCTTTCCATCCACTTAGGAAAGGGATATCCTAGCCCATTCTCCCTTTGGCTAGGTGGTGACCTTCTTTAACTCTCTTAGTAAGGATTGGAGGTTGGGTGGAGGCAACCCACTCATGTTTTCAGCTCTCAATATACTTGATTGATTTTTGTGAGTCTATTTTGCATAGGTTGAGTATCTATATGAGGTTGCTACTGTTTGGCTTCCTATGTTAGCTTTATATGAAACATTCTTAGGAGACTTGGGACTATTTGATACCTCTAATGGCTCCTCATTTCTTCTTGATGGTGCGATTCTTTCATCTTTTAAACATTCTTGTGCAACTAGAATATTATCATGGGGTGGACACTCTAATTTCTCTTTTAGGTTTACTATCCTATGAGGTATTACCACCATCTTCCTGGATTCAATAACTACATTTCATGGTTGCACCTCAATGCAGTGCTAATTCTTCTTTAGTCTAGCTTTTTTCTTTCTCTTGTAGCTTGCTCAATTCATGAGATGGTTTGTATCCTAAACTATTGTTCATATTTAAGTCGTTTCCTTTGTGTCCTTACTTTGAGTAAATTATGTGCTACTACTGAAAGAGGTGGTGATGCATGAAATTTGGGTATGTGTAGGAACCTTGAGCATGTAGCAATGCTTTGGGAATCCATTATGTCATTGTACTAACTCTCCATCAGTGTTTATGGTGGTATCCCCAATATATTTGTCTCTTAGCAATGAGATGGGAGTTGTTAGATTCTTGGATTTTCTCATTATAGGACTAGGGAATGTTGCACTCAGGGGCATTTGCTTCCTGTCTTGTTTTTCTAGTAGTCCTCTAAGAATTGCATTACTCCCTGTCATTGAGTTTCTATCTAGGGTAGAAACTGATTGCTTAACCTTTTCTTGAGCAATGATGAGGTTGCTTTTGCTAAAGATTGTTATGATCTTAACTATAGGTAGGGACAAGTGGACTCTTTGTGCCTCATAATATAGTAACACTATATTGTAGAATTCAAGAATCTCCCAAGTTCCACTCTCAAATTAGAAATAAAGATTGGATGAGAGCTAGATTTTTGAAGACACTTTTGAGCCATGCTAGTGTGGAATGCATTGTGGACTTTAGGGTTATTAGGTTCAAAGGACGGCCAAGCTATCAAGTATTATTAATAAGGCCATGGATCTTGCGATCGGACTGTCAAGTGGATATACCTAATGGTCAATTGATACTTGGGAGAGGTACAATTGTGTGGTAGTAAACACTCTCAAAGCAAGAGAGATTCTCTATTCTCTGGAATTAGAGACGTTACAAGGTGTATATGCTAGTGATATGTCATCGAGTGATGAATCAAAAGAAGGGTCCACTAGAGAGGACAACTATCAAATAACTCTAAATGAGCCAATAGAGACCCAAGATAGGATAAGAAATTCAGATGTGATTGAGTTGGATCTTGGTACGCCAAATGATCTGCGGCCAATTAAATTAGGATCCATGCTTAGTGTGGAAGAAATGGAGGACTATGTATCCCTTATCCAAGAGTTCCATGACATTTTTACCTAGAGTTATGATGAACTGAGGGGTATTCCTCCCAGCCTGGCTCTTCATACCATTCCTCTAAAGGAAGGTAGCCATTATGTGCGTTAGAAAGTAAGGCGTATGCATTTCAAATTGAGGGAGGGGTTATTTGAGGAGTTATAGAAATTGCAACAAACAGGTTTGATTTTCTATATTCAGCACACTGAATGGTATTTACATCTTGTTATCGGGAAGAAGAAAATAATCAAATGTGGCTTTGTGTAGACTTTAGAGAGCTGAATAAGCAAACAATTAAGGACTACTACTCATTTCCCTTTATTGACCAAATTTTGGACTAGCCTAGCATGTAGGGAAATACATTTGTTTATGGATTGCTTTGTGGAATACAACCAGATGGAAATTGCAAAAGAATATAAGCTGAAAAAAAAATTCATTAATGTCTTTGGTACCTTTGCATACCATGTGATGGCCTTTGATTTATGCAATGCACCCACTTCATGGCAACAAACAACAAACAAGACCTTTGGTGGCATCTGCCCAAAAGAGTTGAAAGTATTTATCGATGATCTAGGGGCAACCACCATAAGAGAAAGATAATTGATTATTTTAAGGAAGTGTTTTGTGCACTGCAAACAATTTTTCATAGCTCTTAACCTACGAAAGTGCATCTTTGGGGTGCCTTATGGCTATTGCTAGGCCATGTGGTCAATTCAGTAGAGATCGTGGCTGACCCTAAAAAGATCACCGTCATAGTTACCATGAGTCCGCTACGCACTCTGAAAGAAGTACACAACTTTCTATCATTTGTAGGGTAGTACCAAAGATTCATAAATGCCCTGGTAGAAAGAAGATTTCCAATAACTTATTTGTTATCCTTTAACTGTCTATTTGAATGGAATGACCCTTGTAAGGTAGCTTTTAATTATGTGAAATAGGAGCTAGTAAAAGCACCATTTTTAAAAGCACCTAAAAGGGGTGAAGTATTCTATATACTTTCAATAGTCACCATGCATAGTATCAGCTACTACTGCTTATCCCAAATCTAGGAGGAAAAATGGTCCGACTGCTTTTGCTAGTCGAAAGTTGGGCATATCAAAAATCAACTACGCCTACATGGAGAAGTTGTGCCTTGCAATGGTATTTGCAACTAAAAAATTTAGGCACCACATCCTCTATGAGAGTTTAGTTTTCTATATGAAGGCGGAGGGGCTTAGATTGCTGATGAACAAGATACAACCGCCTGATCATTTAGCAAAGTGGTTAATTACTTTGCAAGAATTTGATTATGAGATTAGAAATAAGCCACCAAAGTTGCAAGGTATTGTGAAATGTCTTGTGGATTTCCGGGAACCGATTAAAGAGACTTTAGTTTAAGGAAGTGATATCGAGGAAATGTTAAAAAATTGATACCGCCTCTATCCCAACTTGATATGCTACTATCACTATCAACAAGAGAGACTGGAGCCGATTTATCAAAATCAAAAAAGAGGAACATTAGACAATCCGCTTAGAAAATTTCATTGATCGTAGGAACACTATATCAAAAGGTAGTTGATGATATCTATCACTGATGTGTGATGCTTGATGAGGTTCCATTCATTTTGGAAGAGTGCCATGACTCCGCTTGTGGAGGGCATTTTGCTAGACAACTGACTGCCCAAAAAGCTTTTCGAGCTAGATATTGGTGGCAATCCATTTTTCAAGATACATTTGAGTATGTTAAGAGATGTAAAACTTGTGAATGACATGATAGTAGGGAGAATAGGAAGTGACCACTTACTCTAATTATGGCTATACTTCCATTTGAGAAGTGGGACTTAGATTTTATGGGTCATATTACCCCATCCTCTTCTATGTAGAAGACATATATCATAGTGGCGATTGATTATTTTACAAAGTGGTCAAAAGCACGAGTGACAAGGAAGGACAATGCAAAAGAGATTGTGAGTTTCCTATTAGAGCAGATTATATGCTAATTTGGTCCGCCAAAAGAATTAATATCGGACCGTGGAACCCATTTTATTGTGCTTAAAATGGGTAACAGAGAGAGAGAGATGTTTTGTTAAAGGAAATGAGAGAGGGAGAGGAAGAGAAAAAGAAACGCCAGGGCCGAAGCAGATTCACGCTGTAGTTGGTTCAAGGAGAATGGGAAACGAGAGGGATGCAAGGCTCGACCTCTCTGCCATAAGGCATAGTCCCATTCCGTTCCCCTAAAACAACATAAACTGGGATTATTGTAACCTAGACTCTAGGTTAGCGCCCTTGCTATTCATTTCCTTTGAGAATATCTCCTTGCTGTCCATCATGATGAGAAAAGTTCCCGGCCAACCGGGACCACCCATCCATAGGACGCAGACCCATGGCCACATCCACTGCACTTTCCTCCAGGTTGCTTTAGTTGTCTAATTACCTACCACATTTAGTTGGACATCCATCAAGCAGCTTCCTTAATTAGCTCATTA
Organism: Lygodium microphyllum; assembly: GCF_053477565.2. Taxonomy (NCBI): domain Eukaryota; kingdom Viridiplantae; phylum Streptophyta; class Polypodiopsida; order Schizaeales; family Lygodiaceae; genus Lygodium; species Lygodium microphyllum. The sequence continues at coordinate 118,461,909 of NC_141135.1, forward strand.
GACACTTGTTCCTTACGTAATCTTAGCACTTGATATATAAAAACAATGTCAAACAAGTTCCTTTTTAACAGGTTATCTTATTTATCTTTGGAATACATCCATAAAGTCTAGCCCGCAGGCTAATCCATAATCCGCCTTAAGGCTATCCATAATCCGCTCGAAGGCTCTCCAGCAATCCACAGGGATTACTAATCCAAGATTCCACCCGTAGACTAGTATGCGGGCCTCAAGATCCAATCCCAAGTCACATTGGCCTCTTGGGCAGGGCCCGAAAGGCGAGGGACTTACGGCCAGAGTCCCCCCTAGCACCCAAGCGTCCACGTTCCCAGCGCGGCTAACAATCCCCTTGGTTAGGGTCAGGTAGACAGTTCGGGGTAACTGAGGTTGCCTCTCCCTTCAAGCCTTCGACCTGAAGCATTAGATATCTTTCCATCCTTTAGTTCCTTGAGCAAACAAAGCAAATAGTGCTCTCTAAACTGTTACAAGCACAATCATTTCCAGTGGTCGTTATTTGGCCAACTAGTAAGGAGTGAATCCTTCTCATTGAATGCATCCAGCATTCAATCTGGGATCAATTGTGACTTGGCAAGATCCCCAAGAGTTTGTCTGTTCTCCCTTTTTTCCTTGGGTTAAGGCCATACCCTATTAACCCAACTTAACCAATACCTTAGGTTTTATTAACAATAAATCATGGCGACCATGTCACTCCAAATTATGAATTGGTCCTTTGCTTCCAAGCAAATACCTAATTCCCTTATCTTGGCAAAATTTCCCCCCAAGAAAGGTGTTGTAGCAGGAGGGCTACTCATCCTCTTGCAAGTTAAACTTGCGCAAGAATCTGCCAATCTCATTCTAGGAAAATGGCAATTCTCTTGTGATCAAACCACAAGATCATGCGACGTTGCAACTTGTTGCACAAGTGTCACATCTATTCCATGGGATCTTTTCACCCATCAAACGACGTCTTCTGGTCACGGAATCATGATTAGACAAGAAGCAGGGTTCATGGTGTCTTCTTATCCAACCCATTCCCAATTGCACTAGGCCAACAACGTTCCGTCCTAGGGGTTCCAACTCAATCCGAGTTTCAACATTTAATCGAGTGATCCCTAGTGTAGAAACCCTAGATTGTTTCTTGCAAGCACATCCAATTGTCCCTACATTCCGTGAATGTGGGTAGGACCTTTGGGTATGAGGTTTTTGACTTGGTAGCAAGTGCGAAACTAGGTCAAGTCCTCAATGTGATAAACCCTAGTTAGCACTTGGAGTATTTTATTGTATCCATTTAATCATCCTAAGCGAATCCAATGCGGTTTAGGTGTTTTAGGTAATCCAATTTACTTGTCTTACGACAAGGACAAATCATTCCTAAAGATGTCTTGATCTAAAAGGGGGAAAACTAGTTGCATTACAACACAATTCTTGTAAGCACACCATTCATTGCCTCTATGTACGATTAAATTCACAAACCCTAACTTTTCTTGTTAAGACCAAAGTGCATGTTAAATTTTGGCATAACTTTCATTGATCCTACTAGGACATGCATTCACGATTCATGCCACTAAGCTTTTAAGATTTTATGCTTAAATGAACCATGCAGCCTTTCCCTAACTACATCTCTTGATGAATGAAATTATTCGTACGATGGATGTGCATTATGCAACCTTTCCTAACTACTACGTAGTTAAATTAGATTCATGCCAATTGAAGCTAGAGTTAACCTACTTTATGCAACCCTTAGAATCTTTTCCATGCTTTGCTATTTCCTACGGTTGATAATGACTTCCTTAATGAATCCTTACAAAGGAGATTTTCAAAAAAAAAATGCAACATGCAATTTAATCTTTCCGTGCCTAATCAAAGGTGTACTTTAATCATTTTGACCTTGTAAAGCTAGGCAATAGGCGTTCTAGACCGTCACTTTGAAATGCACAAAAGGCAACTTGCTAATAAGGTCCTAAAATGCATAGACACCTTATGTTTTTTTTTTCATTCATTCCATTGAAAGTACCAATGACCAATCTTCATATCGTGAGTTACTTCTAGTAAATTTCAAATAGCCAATTTATTTCCATCGCATTTTAGCTAGGTGGATTTGACAAGCATAAGTGCATCCTAGTTCCATGAAATAACCATGCATAATAGAAATACTTCTACGTAAATAAAAAATAGGAAGAAAACCTAGAGTTGTGGGCTCGGTTTGATATCCACATGAATACTAGGAGATGATCCTCCTGTAGGCACGTGTTGTGACTTTTTAGGGGCCATCGCAGACGTGATTTCGGCTTCTGGTATGCCTTCGCAGTCTACAAATTACTCGCCTCGGTATGCAGCCTTAAAATCTTTGCCCGTCTCCCTCATATACGGAGATTTCCTATGAAGTACAGATCCTTGACAGAAGTACCAACTTGCAGGATTTGGCTTATGGAAGGCCTTAGGGTTTGGAGCTTGGGCCTTCTTTATTTTGGAAAAATAGGGGTTTGCGAAAGGGTTCTTGTGAAGGGCCTTGCGGGAATGGAGACTTTAAATCCCATACTAGGAACGGGCTTGTTGGTGATTGGTGGAAAAGGGGCTTTATAGACATCCTCTTCTTCAAAGTCCTGGGGTGGGCTTGTGGGTGATTGGTGGGAAGGGGCTTTATAGACTTCCTCTTCTTCTCTTCAAAGTCCCGGGGGGTGTAGGAATGGACTTATTGGGGAATCTAGTGGGAAGGGGGGCTTAGGGAAGCACCCTTAGAAGCTTCTTACAACAATCAGAGGACTGCATGGATGAGAGGAGGGGGTAGTAATGGGTGGAAGATGACATCTTGAAGGTGGCCCAGAATCAGCACACTGAAACGGCGGCCGTTAGATGGGATGGCGGCAACAAACTCAGCTGACAGCTGGTGGCATCTCGGCAATGGCAGCAGCGGCCGGCGCAACTTCCCTCTCTCTCTCTATGCAGCACTGCCTGTCCCTCAGCCAGCGACCTCTAGTCTCTCTCTTCCTTCCTCCACGCAACCTCTCTGCTTCCTCCCTTTTTTCCACCCCCCTCCACTAAGGGAGGTTTTATTTAGGTCAAGGGGGGAGAGGGGACCTCCCCCACGTGGCTATGCATGTAGTCCACGTCTCCCCCTTGTAATCACCTCTCCCACCTAGGCATCCCCTTCCCTCAGCCATGCATCGTCTGGGGAAAAATAAGTAAAAAAATTTGCTACAAATTTCACCTTTATCCAGTTAACCTCCTCCCAAGTGGGAGTTTTCCTGCGGTTTATGCAGTTTTGAACCCTGGTCCCGGTTTGCCAATGTGGAGGCCTTGATTCTCACGTGCGGTTTACAGTTTACACTGCTGGTATTTCCAATACTGAGAATAATCTTTGCATGAATTTCACCTGATGTGCAGGAAGTCGGTCTAGTAATATTTTTATGTGAAAATATTACATTCTCTCCCCCTTGGAGGAATTGAGATGTCCTCATCTCGAGATGAACTGGGGATATAGTTGGATGAGAGTGCTTTCATCCATCCAAGTGGCATTCTCCTTGGGATAATCTTTCCATTGGACGAGGCATTCTCTCAAGGTTCTGGATCTCAGTTGCCTCTTCCTAACATTTAAGATCCTATTAGGCTGTAGCTAAAGGACTCCTTGGCTAGGCATTAAAACTTGTTGGTCATCAAGTACATGGCTAGGATTAGGTACATACTTCTTCAATAGGCTGATATGGAATACATTATGAACCTTTAGGTTCTCAGGGAGTTGTAGTCTATAAGCATTGGGTCCTAGGCACTTGAGGATCTTGTATGGCCCACAATACCTAGGACTTAGCTTCTTGCAATCTCCTAAGGATAGGGAACTCTTCTTTGGTCGTACGCAAATGAAGACCATGTCTCCTTTCTCCAAGGTTCTATCTTGATGCTTCAAATCCACATATGCCTTTTGTCTATCCTTGGCTGGTTTAATGTCTTGTCTCATTGACTTCATTTGGTCATCCATCTCTTCCAGCATCTGCCTTGAAGCTTCAACCCTCAAGGTTGGATCTCAGAAGTCTAGGGGACTTCGACAATCATGCCCAAACAATGCTTGAAAAGGGGTCATCTGAATGCTTTGTTGGTAAGAAGCATTGTAGACAAACTCAACCAAGGGCAAGTATTGAATCCACCTTTTTGGTTCACGGCAGCAGTGTGCCCTTAGCATATCCTCGATGACTTGATTGACTCGCTCCATATGGCCATCAATTTGGGGATGGTAAGCTATACTAAAACAGAGTTGAGTCCCAATGGCTTCAAAGATAGCTCTCCAAAAGTGTGATGTGAAGAGAGAATCATGATCACTAATGATTCTTCTGGGTAACCCATGTAGCTTGAATATCTCCTTGATAAACAACCTTGCAATGTCTGAGGCTTTATAGTTTGTCTTAAGTGGAATAAGGTGTGCAACCTTAGCAAGCATGTCAACCACAACCATGATGGAGTTGTATCCTACCTGAACTTGGGTAGGCCAACAACAAAGTCCATACTAATGATTTCCCATTTCATTAGGGGAATGTCAAGTGGTTGCAACTTTTCTGGCATTTTGACATGTTCAGCCTTAATACGCTGACAAGACAAACACTCAGTGACGTATTTGAGAATGCTACTTTTAAGCCTCTCCCAATAGTAGCTCTTTCTAATTGCATTGAGAGTCTTGGCATTGATAGTAGCTCTTCCTAACTGCTTTTGAAGAAATCGTATTTCTTTGATAGTTATTGGTATTGGCCATTCTAGAATATCTCTAACTTTGGCCAGATCCACTGAGATTCCTTCCACTGATACGATGAATCCCAAATATTCAATTTGACGTTTGAAGAATGCACACTTCTTCATCTCAGCATAGAGCTTGTGTGCCCTCATTATCTCAAGGACAATCCAAAGCTGGGGTTCATGATATTCTTTTTTTTTTTAATAGACTAAGGTGTCATCAAAGAATACGAGTACGAAGTCATCAAGATATGGCCTAAAGATATCCTGCATCTACCTGTTGAAGGTGGCAAGTGCATTCGTCAGCACGAATGGCATGACTAGGAACTCAAAGTGTCCATATCTTGTGTTGAAGGCTGTCTTTGGGATATCTTCTTCCTTGATCCTTATCTGATAGTAACCAGACCTGAGATCAATCTTGGAGAAAATCTTCGCACCCTAAAGACAGTCAAGAAGCTCGTCTATTCTAGGAATAGGGTATTTGTTCTTAATGGTTGATTGATTCAACCCTCTGTAATCAATACACAATCAAAGCGTTCCATCTTTCTTTTTCTGGAACAACACTGGAGCTCCCCATGGTGAAGTGCTAGGACGGATGTAGCCTCTAACAGTTGCTTGAGTTGCTCCTTCAACTCAATTGCTTCTGGGATGGACATTCTATAAGGCCTCTTTGCGATTGGCGCAACTCCTGGCACTAGCTTGATCTCATGATCCACTTCTCTTTGAGGTGGGAGTTCTGTCAGCTCTTCCGGAAATACGTCTGTGTACTCCTTTAGCCATGGGGGTTCTTCACTAGACTCGTACTTCTGATCTAGCTTATTAAGCTTAATCAAGTAGAGAGGTAGTCCCTTTCTAACTCCCTTTATAATCCGAGATGCTTTAGCCAATTGAATTTTTGGCTTTCCAGCCTCTCCTTGAGTTGTTACCAATTCCCCTTCAGAATTTCGAAAGGAAACTTGGCCCTTTCCACAATGAATGTGGGCATCCTTAGGTTTAAGGCAATCCATTCCAAGTAAACACTCATGGATACCTAGGTTCATGACCCTGAATTCGACCAAAGTCGTCTTTCCTCCCAGAAAGAATTCCACCTTAGCAGTTTGCCTAGTACAAGTGACCTCACGACCATTTGCTAATTCCACAAGCAAGGTAGGTGCTTCTACTGTGGCTATTCCTAATCTTCTTGCACAAGCTGGTGAGATAAAGGAATGTGTACTGCCACAATCAATCAAGGTTTTGAAATCTTTACCTTGATAGTCCGATGGTGTTTGAATCACCGAAAACCTGCTATTCGGGCCTTTCTTGTGAAGGGCGGCATGGACTGTTGCCCTTTCAAACTTTACTTCCATGGTTTGATCTTCTTCTTTACACATTTCCTTATTGGCAACACAGGCGATTCTTCCTCTGCCTTGGGTGGCTACTCCCTGGTGGCCACAACCAATTTCTTGGAAAGGAGCTTGACAATGTCCTCCACCAAGCTTGGGACATTGCCTTTTGAAATGACCGGGCTCGTTGCAGTGGAAAGAACGGAGATTTCGGCCATTGCTTTGGGTAGGGACAAAGTTGTTGACATTATTGGTCCTTGCTTTCTTTCTTTTTCCCCGGTTTTGACCTTGAACTCTCTTCACTTGGGGCCTATATGATCCTCTATTCTGGTCATTATATGACCAAGTTTTGTTACTTCTTGGCCTAGCTTGCACCTCCTGAATTATGGGCACAACTCGAATGAGTGCATCCTGTAGATCTGTTGGGAGCATAGATTCGAGGCGGGTATTCACTAGTGGGTTTAAACCAGCACAAAATTTCGACACTTGCTATGTCATATCCATCTGTGGCGCATACTTTAGAAGTGAGACAAATTTTAAGTAGTATGCGTCAAGAGTGAGATCCACCTGTTTCAGCTCATAGAGCTCATTCATTTTCTGCATGTAATACGTAGTGGTAAGTATCTTCCTTGCACAACTTTCTTCAGCTTTTCCCAAGTAACGGATCCTTCTGAGATCCCTTGATCTCTGCACCATTGCTTCCACCAAAGCTTGGCTTCGCCGATGAGCTTCAGCTTGGCGAGCATAGCTTGGTTGGCGAGTGTAGTACGGGCCGCTTCAAAGTAATCTTCCATGGACTCTATTCAAATCTTAGCATCCGCTTGGACAGTCCTACATTTCCTGTCAAATTTTGGCGGCTTCATCTACTTGAGAAGAAACGTATTCTCCTGGATCACAGCTGTACTTCATGTAGGGGGCGGACTGGGAATCTATACCTGGGATTGTGCCTGGATAGAGGATTCTTAACGTTATAACTTGCTAATCGTTATGATTTATATTTCATACCCAATTCAGCTATCAACCAAGAACCCTAGCCACTTAACTTTTTATCAATTCTCATAGACAAGACAAACATTGATAAAAAGAAGTCTTATTTTATTTATATGGACATAACCCTTTCAGAGTATAATAATTCTTGGGATGATAGAGCAAGTATTACATTAGTTCGAGGAGAATAATGTTGTGTTACATCTAGCTACGGAAACTGGATAATATTATGGTTTCAGGTCATGGATCTTCAGGAATCGATAAGTCATCGGAAGATTAGGGTATCCTTTCCTTTGGTACCCATTCTTCTCATAGCATCCGAGCACCTTGATCCTGTCGGCAAGGATTATGCGGGTCACTTCCTCGTATACATATGAGTTCAGCTCAACCCTCCGACCTGCGATATGTAAAGTTGAGTTTACGTGAGCCTCCACAAAAATTAACAGCTTCACGATCTTCAAGTCCTCCAACCACTTGATCCTCTTTAGGTTGGTTCGAAGATATGCAAACCGGTGGGCAGCTATGTAGTAGATTCCTGAGTCACCCGTCCATCTCCGTTCCACGTACAAAGGCGATGGATTATAAATACAGTCTAGCACTACAACAGAAACGAAGCGTAGACATGCATGTTAGACGCGCAAAGTCGGGCGCATCTATTACAGCGTCTATAAGTGCGTGTAAACGTGCGTGTAAATAGACGCGAATTTTGCGTCTATATATCCGCGCAAATAGACGCGCTAGCAGACGCACAATTATTTAACCACCTAAAATTAGCAATTCACATAATTAAAAAACCAAAGTTAATAATTATTTAACCACCTGAAATTGATTCTTGAGCATGCACATGTGCGCATGATAAAATCCATAGAATTAAGAATACACATTGAATCATTGAATTAAAAAAATAGTTAATAGCCTGATCAAGAAGTATTTTCTTTTAACACATTTTTTCTTTTAGGTTTTTTGATTGATTCTTCCATACTCCGACATGTAAAAAGGAGGGAGTTGAGCGTAGTGACCTAAGGAGAATAGGGCATCGGCCTCAGGTTCTGTCTCGGTACCCAAGAACCCACCAAGCCCTCACAAGGCGACACTTAATCATTTTATGACGCTCACTTTTATTTTCACTCCAACCTTCCTTACTTTCTTCTTTTCCAGCAAGATGCCACCCCTAGGAAGACAAGACATCGGCCCCGGGTCAGACTCATCCCGAGGAACCTACCAGGCCTTCGCAAGGCGATGATCAACTGCTTATAAAATTTCCTTTCTTTCCTTTTCTATTGTTATGGGGGGTTAGAACCCCTTTCTACACACCTTTGTATATATTTATTTTCTTTGAGATATTCAGGGGTTTTTTCTCTCTATCATCATCATTTTTCCTCTGGTAGGCTTCTCTAACTGCCTCACAACTAACAAGAACTCCTAGAACGGCCGCCTAGAAGGCTAGCAGAGTAGGGTCACTAGGACTACCTTCTAAAACAGGTCTTTCGATGCCTGGAAATGTCTTTACAGGAGGCAACAACTACTCAAACCTCCCCCAGACATACCTAACCTAAACCTGGGACTTCATGCCTTGAACGCCGGTTCCCCAATAGGAAAAGAAAATCCCCTACAAGTACACAGACATATATAGCATAAAAACACGTTACTCACAAAGGAGAGATATCACCTGGATAGGGCCACGAGAAGCTTCCGCGCAACAAAAGGCTCCTTCCAAGCTCTTCTTTGAACCTGTCTAGCACAAGACTAAAACAAGAAACCATTAACTGCACCCGCACTAAACAGACAACTGGCCCTCTTGGCCTAACGAAATAAAACACTTCACTTGAAAAACTGATCGGTCCTCTTGGCCTAATGCAATAAAGAATTTAAAACCTCGCAAAACTGGCCCTCTTGGCCTAACGAGATCAAACGGAATAGCACCTACACATCCCTACCCAAAATAATGCTTATATACAATAATATGCTCCTTTCCAAGGAGAAAAAATAGGGCTCACAACCCTAAACTAAATGCATAAGGTTATGACCCATCCCTCCTGCATATATAGCAAGAGGCGTATGCATAACATATTGTCTAATCAGCCTATGGGTCCAGGATAACAATGGTAGATTAGTCTCGACTACTCTTTGCATCATCCATATCAACCATCGCCTGCCATATATTGCATGCTCTGATAACATTCCCCACAAGCGACCGGGTCCTGTCTCATTATTGATAGCAATATCCAAACTAGGACCACAGTTGAAGAAAATGTCTTCTTCATAAGCAAGATTTTCCAGTGAATCTGCAAACTGATTCTAGTAACCTGGAATCAGCTGAAAAGATACTCTCTCAAACTTCTCAAGTAGAGTCATCGCAGTTCGATGATACATACAAAGGATGGAATTCCGCACTGTGTATGTCCCATCTAGCTGATTCAGGATCAACTGGGAATCCCCTTTTACTAACAATCGCCGAATACCACCTTGTTTGGCAATATGCAGTCCCATAATCAAGACTTTATGCTCCGCCATATTGTTAGTGAATCCTACCCCGAGATAAGCAGTTAACTTCATCGTAACTCTACGTCGGGGATCTTGGATTAATACTCCAATACTCTCTTTTTTATTAGGGCCCCTGGATGCTCCGTCAAAATATAATGTGTACGTCCACAATGGGTTTACATAGCCTGCCATTACGAACTCCTCTACTCGTAATTATGATAGTCAAAATTTAGCATGTTGAGAGGATGAACTGACGACCCCTTCCCACCTTCTTCATTAAACTCAACAGGGATACTTGTCAACATTCGTAAGCAGTGATGGTAGAAGAATTTGATCTCCCACACAAAGGTTCCGTCTTCTTGCTCAATCACTTTGTATCCTTTGCTCCACCAGATGAGTTTCCCTTGATGGTATCTCTGCTCCAGACATGGGTGCTCCAAATAAGGAATTAGCCGCCCCATCAACCAACTTTAAGCTCTTTTGCAGGTCTCAAATCATCCCGAGCATGGACCTGCAATGCGTTTTCCTATATTAGTATACTTAGAAATAAAGAGGTTTAATCTTATTAAGATTAACCTTTTTTTTTAACTCTACTCCCTATAGATCAGCTAGTAGAGCCATAGACCTATTTTTTCCTAGCCTGACAATCTTGTAGGGGCCATCCCATTTAGGTTCCAGCTTCCTTGGACACAGCTCCCTACACGCATCATAATACAAAAATAATTGCCCTTTTTTAAAGGTATACTTCTTTGCTTTAAGGTCATGCAACTGCTTCATCCGACGTTTAGCTACCTCCTGATGTAATAAGCTCTGCAATTTCAACTCATCCAGGTGGGCTATGGTCATGAAACGTTCAAAGAGTAAATCCTCATCCCCCAAAGAGTGGTTAATTGCAAACCGTATGGTTGGTAACTCAATTTCAAGGGGTAACACACACTCTTCCCCATAAATCAATTTAAATGGAGTATGGCAGGTAGCCCGCTTGAACGTTGTATTGTACGCCCATGCTGCCACATACAACTTCTTGTCCCAGTCTCGTTTCTTCTCAGAGACTATTTTAGACAAGATACCCACAAGCTGCCTATTAGTACTCTCGACTTGTCCGTTTGCTTGCAGATTATAAGGAGTTGTTTTATTATGCTTGATTTGCCAAGCTTCAGTCAAACTTTTGATCACTTTATTCAAAAAGTGGGTTCCACGGTCCCCGACACTAGTTCCTTTGGTGGACCGAAACGGCAGATAATCTACTCTAAAAGGAAACTTGCAGTCTCTTTTGCATTGTCCAGCCTCGTCACCCGTGCTTCTGACCATTTTGTAAAATAATCAGTTGCTACTATAATGTTTATCTTCTGGGTAGTAGACAACAGGGTGATAGGACCCACAAAGTCAATGCCCCACTTCTCAAATGGAAGGACAACCATGATAGGCGTAAGTGGGTGTTTCCTATTCTCTGTACTGTCATGTCTTTGACAAGTATCACATCTCTTAACGTACTCAAAGGCATCTTGGAAGATGGATGGCCACCAATATCTAGCTCTTAAAGCTTTCTGTGCCGTCAACCATCCCGCAAAGTGCCCTCCACATGCAGAGTCATGGCACTCTTCCAAAATAAAAGGAACCTCGTCAAGCATCACACATCGGTGGTAGATATCATCAACACCCTACCGATATAGTATTCCTGCGATCAAGGAAAACTTCAAAGCCTGTTGTTTAATTTTCCTCTTTTCAGATTTCGATAAACCAACTTCAATCTCCCCTATTGATAGATAATGTGTAATAGCAGCATATCAAGATGGGATAGAAGCTGTATCAATTTTAAACATTTCTTCAATATCACTTCCTTCAGCCAAAGTCTCTTTCGACTCCTCGAAATCCACAAGGCATTTCACAATACCCTGAAACCTTGGTGGCTTACTCTTAATCTCATAATTGAACTCTTGCAAAGTTATTAACCACTTTGCCAAACGATCAGGCGGTTGCAGCTTGTTCATAAGCAACCTAAGCCCTTCCACCTTCGTATAGAACACTACCTTCTCATAGACGATGTAGTACCTGAATTTCTTAGTCCCAAAGACCATCGCAAGACACAACTTCTCCATGTAGGTGTAGTTAATTTCTGAAATGCTCAATTTTCGACTAGTAAAAGCTATCGGATGATACCACTTTTCCTTCCAAATTTGGGCTAAACCACAGGCTGATACTATGCATGGTGGCTGCTGAAAATATATAAAATACCTCGCCTCTTTTAGGTGCTTTTAAGACTAGTGCTTTTAACAGCTCCTGTTTCACATCCTCAAAAGCTACCTTACAAGGGTCGCTCCATTCAAACAAACAGCTAAAGGATAATAAATTCGTTAATGGCAATGCACTTTCTGCCAAGGAATTTATAAACCTCCGATAGTACCCTATCGATGACAGAAAGCTATGTACCTCTTTCCGAGTGCGTGGTGGACTCATAACAATTATAACCTTGATCTTTTCAGGGTCAGTTGCAATCCCGATTGAACTGATCACATGACCTAGCAATAGCCCATAAGGCACTCCAAAGACACACTTCCATGGGTTAAGAGCGATACAAAATTGTCTGCAGCGCTCAAAGCACTTTCTTAAAATAATCAACATCCTTTCCCTTACAACAGCTGCCCCCAGGTCATTGATAAATACTTTCAACTCATCTGGGGAGATGTCACCAAAGGTCTCCTCTGTTGTTCGTTGCCATGATCCAGGTGCATTTTGTACAAACCAAAGGCGATCACATGGTACGCAAAAGTACCAAAGACAGTAATAAAAGTCATTTTTAACTTGTCCTCTTCTACAATTGCCATTTGGTTGTATCCTGCAAAGCAATCCATAAAAGAATATATTTCCCTACCCACTAATTGATCCAAAATCTGGTCAATAAATGGCAACGGGTAGTAATCCTTAACCGTATGCTTATTCAGCTCTTTAAAATCTACACATAGTCGGATTTGGCTATTTTTCTTCTTCCTGATAATAACTGGTGAACACCATTCCGTGTGTTGTACAGGGAAGATTAAACTAGCTTTTCTTAACTTCTGTAACTCCTCAAACAGCTCATCCCTCAATTCAAAAGGCATATGCCTTACTTTCTAACACACAGGACGACTGCCTTCTTTTACATGAATAGTATGAACGGCAAGGCTGAGAGGAATACCTCTCAGCTCATCATAACTCCAAGCAAAGATATCACGGAATTCTTGAGCCAAGGACACATGGTCCTCTCTTTGTGCTAAACTGAGCATGGAACCTAATTTAATTGGCTGCGAATCATTCGGCGTGCCAAGGACTAACTCAATCACATCCTCATCTCTTATCCTATCTTGCGGCTCTATTGGCTCATTTAGAGTTACCTGATAAATATCCTCTATAGTGGACCCCTCTTTAGATTCATCAATGGATGATGTCTCACTACCAGATGGATCATCTGCTGTCTCTAATTCAGTAGAGGATAAAGCAGCTCTCTCACTCTGAGGAGACTGAGGGTAAGCATCAACTATTACTCGATTAGCACCTCTACCTAGAACCACTCGACCGGTGGGTATATCAACTTGACAATCTTTTCGTAAGATCCAAGGCCTACCTAGCAAAACTCGATAGCTAGGACGTCCTGCAAATCTTATCACCCTAAAGTCCAAGAAGCATTCTACACTTGCAACTGTAACATGGACTTTAGTAACACAACCTTCTGGTTGCCTTAGACTGTTATCAGCCATTCTAAGAAGGGTGGAGCTATCTTTTTGGATGCCTAGACCCAACCTCTCCATCAACTCTGAACTCATGATATTGACGTAGGACCCAGTGTCTACAATAGCATGAACCACTAATATTCTATCCACATGCTAGAACCCTAGGGCAATTCTTTTCAGCATGATCAAACCAATCTTCCCCTACTCGTGCTATGCCCAAAGGTTCTACAATATACCCGATACGCAGGATCTTCTTAAATTTCTTGCATACTCCTAGAGATAATTTAATCAATTGTAAGAGGTTTACATCTGGTTTGACTTCGCAAAGAAAACTTGCTAAATCAAAATCATGATAGGTAGCCAAAGCTCTCTTTTCTCACCAGACCATTCTTTCTTTTGGTCTCAGGACCGGCTTTGGTGCTTCTTTTTTAGCTCTTGCCTTCTTTCTTGGTACTTCCTCATCCTTCTTAGGATCGATTTTCCTGTCAACATGACTTAGAGGTCCCCCTTCCACGCTAGGATTCTTGACTTGCGTTCCCTTATCCCCTTGCTTAGGGTTTCCCTCGACCGGTTTTGCATTATCTTTATCAACCTCTTTAGCCTTTTGGCCTCTTATCATGGCTCGTAGGTTAGAAGTTTCAGTGTCATTGACGCGTACAGCCTCGATAAGGGTGACTCCATTGCCTTGTGGCAACTCTTCTATAGTAGTCTTTTCCCTTTGCAACATTTGTCTTGGTCCATCATTTTACTGCAGGTTATTACCTTGCACTCTATGATTAACTGGACCTGGCTGTTTACTCCCTTCTTGGAGGGAACTAATCTTACTCCAACAGGTAGCGGCTAAGTGGCCCGACTTTCCACAAATATCACATTTAATATTTGGACAGTTTCTAGGAAAATGTTGTCCGCCACACCACTTACAGCTGAATCTTGAGGGACCACCTTCTTTAAGGCGTCGACTCCCTATCAGATTCTACTGCTTCTTCAAGAAATTGACGTCAACAGCTATTTTCCGATATTGTTCAGAAATCATGTCGGTGTAATGCTTCATCATATCCTTAACTTCGCCAAGGACATTAGATGCACTCGACACATAGCCTCAATTGTCTACCCATCATTCCATTGGCCTAACAATTTGATTGGGCATTGGTCGTTGACTCACAGGAACAACATTAGGGTTCGAAACTTGGCCTCGATGGAGCCAACTAACTTACCATAGGCATAGTCACACTGGGAGGAGCTGGCAGCAAAGGTACATTTTGAACCATGCTTCCTCTCCCATTAGGGTTAGTCATAGGCATCCCTTGACTTCCATTCAACAATGGTATATTGCCTCCAGGTACTAAATCCGCATTAAGATTTATTCGAGAGAAGTAGGCCGTTTGTAATCCTACTTCTACTCCTTCTGCCCGCACGATGGTGGTGTCTATATCAGCCAAAGCCACACTGCTCAATTGTACCTAAATATTGAAATCTAATCCATGCAAGAAGTATTGCAATTGGGCAGCCGATGGAATAGGAATGTAAGTTTGTAACTTACGAAACACTTCCTTAAGCTTCTTGGCATAGGATTTCACATTCTCATGGGGATCTTGGCGTGTTAAATTCAACACACACAACCAGTATTGGCCACCTCTTTCGGGGGCATATTCTCCTTGGAAAGCTGCATAAAATTGATCAATTGTGGTTATGGTTCCAGGCTCTATACTATGATACCATACTTTAGCCCTTTCTTTTAACATTATGTTAAAGAATATCATGAGATGTCCCTCATCTTGGATGCGGTAATTAAACATTAGTCTTTGGAATTCACAAATGTGAAACTCCGCATCTTCTTCGGCTAACCCATTAAAAATGGACAAAGGAATTCCTAAAGCTGGCAAATCCGGCGTCCCTGTAAGAATTGCAATGGGTTGTGCCATGGCGACAATCAGATTGACAATAGGAGCTTAAAATTATGAAATCACACCCCACCTGAAGTGGCTTGATTTGGTGGAAGAGAGGAAGAACTTACACTTCCTCCTACACCTAAAGGACTATGTGTAGCAGTTGGGTTACTAATACCACTGCCTCTTATGCGTGTCGGGCTACTCCTTTGAGGAGAATAGTGACTTATGATCTCCAACCACCATCTAGCCCTCTCAGCACGTTCTGCTTTTCGTATTTCGGCTTGACGGTCCTTGTCAAAGGACATAAACCAACTTTCTTGGTCCCTAAAAACCCTAGATTCGAGAACCACCACTTGTTGGTAGCTCCCGGCATACGCACCACTGATGGGACCTGAAATGGGCCAGTACTGGCTATGGCACTAGCCAGACCTCATGTTCATGACACACAAACACCCTCACGGCCTCGCGGACTAGGAGCGTCAATCTAATGCTAAAGGACAAACTGTCCTAAAGCCTAATTTATGCATTTATAGTTTATAGTTTTCTATTCCAACATTTTCCTCTCTATAAACTCCACAGAATGAGAACCCATACATATCGGCAATGCCACAATCACATACATACATGGAGGCAACCTCTCGGTAGAAACACTGCGGCCCCACTGCAACTCTCCTACATCGCAGGAATTGGCCCCTTGATGCGCTGCTCAACATATAACACAAACAAACACAAACTCCTCTTTTTTATATTTCTCGTCCAAGAGATATACTATGTTTCCTCACTTAACATCCCTTAGGAAACCGACCCTCTATCCTATGGCAAGGGATAACCTTACACTCTCAATCGTGGGTCAAAGTCCTAAGAAAACAATTACCATGCAGTCCAGGAACTTTTTCTTTGATACCATGAACTATGCATAGTACATAATGTGAGTGGTTTAGTGCACAAACAGAAGAAAATCGGCATTGTGTATCGTGCGAAACCAATCTTTTCATGATTTCCATGCTAGCGTTTATGTACTGAAACGACGAGAGACACCGAGCCTCACGCTCATGCTGCCTTCCCCTTTATTTTAAAACAACGTCCTATAGGTATGATACAACACATAATTAGATTTTAGTTGATATTTTGACGCTCAACCTCCCCTCTCACCCTACCGTTTAATGTTTTGCATTCGTTGATAGGTGAAAGAGTCATTTTATGTGCTTTTCCTTATACATAAAGCGATAAATATGAACAAAAACATAGAAGCGAGGGTAAACCGAGGCCAAGCTCGTGCTCTACCTTCATTATACATTACACAAACACACATGTAATTTTTTGGAATTTTCCTTTTACCGTTTCCTTAATTTTTTCCATTTAAAACCCATTTTTCACCTTTTTTGGTAATTTTCCTCTATTTTCTTCAATAAAAAATTACTAGAAATTAAGATTGATTGTGGGTTGTGGCTCTTAGGTTCCTTGACAGCAAAATTTCATGGTTTTATAGGTATTATGTCTCATATTTCCTATTTATTTTGCAAAAACCCCATTTATACCCCTTAAACGCGTGTTTTTTGAGTTTTATACCATTAATTTCAACCATATCACTTATGATTTTCTGATTTTCAGATTATAAATTGATAAAACTCATAGAAAATAACATCATAATGCATAATTAGCCCATGCAAACAATGTTTCATCAACCAAATAGCATAAAAACTCATTTTTTCTTCATAAAAATTGAATTACTGCTTAGGCTTTGTGTCTCGAGATCTCGGTTTTGGTGCGGGACTGTGGGTCAGCCCACATTCAATGTCCAGCATCTTCATAATCGGCAATCTTTATGTCTACATTAATCCGGGAGCAATCTGGTCCCAACCGGACAAGCTTTCCTTCACCATTCTTCATTTTCCTCTTGCAAACAAGAACAGCCCCTTAGGGGAGAGAGAGGGAGGAGAGAGAAAGACTAGAATTGGCTCTCTTCATTCAGGCCACCATTGGACGGGCGAAGGACGGAGATATGACCAGCAAGGAAGGAGTAGTTAAGCCCCATGATCGATTGCATAGGTTGTTTGCAGGCAGGCATCTCCATCATGATGGCATCAAGCGAAAAAATCGGGCGCAAACAGCATCACGTTGCCTTCTTCATGCTCACGTTTTTTTCATCTTGTTGGTTAAAAAATTTGAGGAGGGGGATCAAGCTCCCAAAGGTCATGCACAATTTGGCCTCCCAAGTGTCCACCCTTTCATATCTTGACTGATCCTTGGCTCCGTCCTTATTCGGGCTCCGATTCGAGTGCTGTAAATTTTTGTGCATCTGGCTTGACATCCCGCATTGACTAGCAGCTCCTGACAACCCGCACGATAGTTAGAATAATTACAAAAAATTCACAAGTGTCGCTCGGGCGTCTTTTAAAAGTCGTCTTTCACTTGGTGCTTAAAATCGTCCTAGCTAGAGCCACCGCCTTCAATGTTGAATATTTTTCCTCTAAATTCTCAATTTTCTGGCAAATTTTAGGCTCATCTTGGGCTCAAAACTCCGCTCTCAGAGCCTTCTCTTTATCTATAAAGGGCGATTCTCGAGTATGGTATCAAGCTCTCCCGGAGGCTACAAGGGGTAACTGGGAGGATCTCAAGACCGCATTCATGCATGAGTGCCAAGATACAAAGTCTCCTGAAGATATTCGGAGATAGCTCCTAGATCTTTGCCAAACCTTACTAGGGGAGTACCAAGCATATGAAGGCATGTTTATAAAATTATGGGATAAATGGACAACCTCCTTAGCCAAGGGAGAGAGAGTACTTGATTTCCTTAAGAAAGATTGTTTTCTGGCCGGACTCCACCCTCTACTAAGGAAGAAGGTCAAAGGAAAGTTTCCCACATCCTATGAAGAATTGGTCACTTATGCTAGGGAGAAAGATAGAATATTGAAGGAGGGATTTGAGCCCATGCACGTTTTATCAAATATGCCAAGGCCTAGAAAAATAGCAAAGGCCCCACTTGAACCAGAGATGCCACAATAAGACCTCCTACAACACATTACTAATCAACTTGAAAGCCTTTCATTGAATTTGGTGCAAGGAGTACGGCCCCCTCCCCTCACAAATAAAGGCAATCGAGGTCCAAGAGACAAGAATTAGAGTATATTTGCTATAATTGTGGGGAGAAGGCCATGGTATGTACTTTTTTTCCTCATCCGAGGCACTTGCCAAGAAATGGGTTCCAACCAAGAAGGAGGGGACAACAAGTGACACCACCTAGGGAGAGGCTTGTTCCATTGAATCCAAGACCTCCACTACCAGTTCAAGTTCTCCATCATCCTCAACCACTTGTAGAGGTGCCGCCCTTGCCTGTCCAGTCGCTAGAGAATCATGATATGAGGATGATTAGTTTGGATGATAGTGATGTCAACAAAGAGAAGGCCAAAGTAGGAGAGGTTGAAGCAATGCCGGTGAAGAAAGCCTGTAGAATTGAGAGGTTGGAGCCTACACTACCAGAGGAGGTTGAAATAATGGAAGAGGAGGCAGAGTCTTCAAAGGGTGCAAAGACACGCATCAGTAAAAAGGGGAGAGCTCACTCACATCGACATACTGAACTAGATGATTTTTCCCTGGGTAAAGGTACTAGAGCTTATGATTTTCTTGCTGATGTGAGGAATCAAGGGCCAAAATTTTCATGGCCACAATTACTACATCTATCTCCAACAATGCGTGAACAATGGTCAAAGATGATAAGCATTAGACCCATGAAGAATAGACACGTGAATGCAATCTAGGCTAGAAAGACGAAAGATATTGTGCCTCTAGTGGAAGTCGAAATCAATGGGCAGAGAGTATCAAAGATATATGTGGATGGAGGTGCAGAGATTTGTGTCATGGCAGAAAAGTTGATGGATCATTTGGGATTAGAGGTAAATGAAACTACTGAATTTGGGGCCAAAATGGCTAACAACATAGTAGTAATTTGTTTGGGAGTTATAAAGAAAGTCAAGGTAAAGGTGTGTGGAGTGCAATTGGAGCTTGACATGTATGTGATGCTAGTGAAGGGGAATGGCTATCCACTCATTCTCGGGCGACCATGGCTAATGGGAATGAAAACCAGAAAAAATTGGGAGACAGGGGCTTTAGAGCTAAGGCTACAAAAGGGGCTGCAGAAAAAATGGAAGAGCACTATCTACAACATGAAGGAGGGCCTACAGAAGGATCTTGTGTTAAAGACCACCGCTGATGAATGGAGTTCTAGCGAGGATTGGTCATCTATGAAAGAGGGGGAGTCTTCTAATGAGGAGGAAGAAAGCTCTCTAGAAGTGATGGGGATTACATTAAAAGGGCCTTCTAGTAGTGAAATTCCGTAGCAGCTTCCAAAGGTCGAAAAGGAGGGGTTACAAAAAATGTTGGCTAAGGATCTATCAATTGAGGAGAAGGAAACCTACATGGAAGTGGTGATAAAACACTCTGCACTTTTTATTTCTGATTATGAACATATCATAAGTGTGACAACAGTACAACGTCACATTAATCTAAAAGAGGGAGCAAGGCCAGTGGTGCAGTGACTACGACGATTGGGAGTAGTTCAACGAAATACTCTACTCACAGAGGTGCAACGACTTTTGAAGGCAAGTTTCATCTATCCAATAGGGGACTCAAAGTGGGTTTCACCTGTAGTGGTAACACCCAAGAAGAATGAAAAAGTGAGGATTTGTGTGGACTACAAGCCGCTAAATGTTGCAACAAAGAGAGATCACTTTCCTCTTCTCTTTCAGGATAAAATACTCAACGAGGTGGCCGGGCATGAGAGATATACTGTTTATGATGGGTATTTAGGTTATTTTTAGATTCGAATAGCTGAGGAGGATCAATAGAAGACCACCTTCATCACACCTTGGGGGTATTTTTCTTACAAAGTAATGCCATTTGGATTAACAAATGCTCTGGCTACCTTCCAACGATTCATGAATTATGTCTTCCAAACATATTTTGGTAAGTCCATCAGGGTCTTTATTGATGACTTTTGTATTTATAGCTCTAAGGCTCTACATTTAGGAAAGATGGATGAATGTTTCAACCACCTCGCACAAATGAGAGGGTAGCTAAACCATGAGAAGTGTCATATTGGTGAAAGTAGTGTAACTCTGTTAGGGCATGTCATAAGTGAGAGGGGCATTGAAGTGGATCCAAACAAAATTAAGGCCCTATTGGCGGTGCTGTCACCATCTTCTGTGAAGCAACTAATCTCTTTCATTCAGAAGGTGCGATATATGGGGCAGTTCATTCATCTCCTCTCCCAATTAGTATTTCCATTATAACAATTGTCCCACTTTGAGGAGTTCCTGTGGAGTGACGAAAGCGAAAGGTGCTTTCACGAGGTGAAGAAGGCTCTCAGCATTTTCATATAATTTTACAGCCTTGCTGGGATCAAGAGTTTTTTGTCAACTCGAGTTTTGGGGAAGATGTTCTAGGAAAAGCACCAATACAAAAGGATGCTAAAACTGGCGTGATGAGGCTGATTTACTTTTTTAGCAGAGGAACGACAGCATCAGAACGAGGGTACAAGATGGTGGAGGTGATGGTTTTGTCTCTAATGTTTGCTGTAAGAAATTTTTGTCCTTATCTTCTCCCTAGGCTATTCACAATGATCACGACAGAAGAGCATTTTCCCTATGCCTTACAACACATGGATGTTTCAGCAAGAATCACTAAGTGGGTGATACAACTCTAAGAGTTTGACTATACCTTCAAGGTGGAGGATTCTACTCGAGCATGCCTAGCTCATTTGTTGACTATCAAAAGAAGGAAAAAGAGAAGGAAAAGGTAAAAGAGGAGACACCTCCTGTTGAGGACCCGCCACGGGTGAAGAATGCCCATGCCCTCTACTTGAATGGGGCGTACAAGCGTATTAAAGAGAGAGCGGCAACAGCAATAGTGGTGGTCAGTCCCGAAGGTGAAAAACTTTATGGAGAATGTATCAGCTTGGAGGATGTAGGATGTCCATTCTGACAATGAGGCAAAATATCAAGCCTTGCTTTTAGGTTTGAGGTGGTGTCTCTCACATGGTGTCACTCGACTTAATGTTTTTGGAGATTCTATGCTAATTGTTAAGCAAATGAAAGGAATATGGACCTGTAAAAATGATAACTTAGCAGTGAAAATGAGAGAAGCTAAAACTCTCATGAGGAAGCTACAAAAAGCCCAAATCTATTTTGTGCCAAGGCACACAAATGGCGACGCAGGTGCTCTAGCAGCTAAGAAATTGAAAGAGGTAATGGTGGGCATGATTACAATAAAGATTCCCTTGTTTCAGGGTAAGTTTCAACTACAAGATGTGCTTTATTTTCATGAGCATGGTGAGGCATCTACACATATGAGTAAGAGTGAGAAAAGGTGGCAAGCTACTAAGGCCACTAAATACCACTTGATAAATGATGTGTTGTATTGCAAAGGAAAGGATGCAGTGCTTAGAAGGGTGCCAACAGCAAAGGAGATTATGGATGTGATTAAAAGCTGTCATGAGGGGATTTGTGGTGGACATTTTTCTCAAGAAATAACCAACAGAAAGATTCTCCAAGTCGGTTTTGTGTGGCCTAGTCTACATTGAGATGTACAATATTGGTGCCGCACTTGTGATGATTGCCAAAAGGCTGGACCAAGGAAGATAGTGCATGAGGAACAAAATCCCATAACTACATATGGCCCATTTGAGAAATATGGGATTGATGTAATAGAGCTACTCCCATGAACTCAATATGGCAAGGAATACATCATAATGGGTGTGGACTACATGACGAGGTGGGCAGAGGCTTCAGCAACTAGTTGGGTCACAGCCCAAGAAGTGGAAAATTTTGTGTTTGAAAACATTTGTTCCAGGTTTGGCACGCCTTTGTAATTATCTTTGATCGGGGTTCTAGTTTTAGGGCCAATCTAGTAGGCGAGCTAATGGAAATGCTAAAAATCAAGCGCAGGCATTCTACTCCCTACTACCCACAGTGTAATGGTTTGGTCGAAAAAGTGAATGGGCTGATTTGTAAGATAATTACCAAGCAAGTACACGTGCTTGGGATAAAAAATTGAGTGCAGCTCTTTCAGCCTATATAGGACTTCATTCAGAACCTCACTTGGCTATACTCCATTTCACCTCATCTATGGCCAAGAGGCTTTTCTTCCTATAGAGGTGGAATTGGCCAGCTTACGTGTTTTAGTAGCCGATTGAGAGAAGAATCAAGATAAGAAGTTAAAGAAAATGATCTTGGATCTAGGGAGGATTTCGACAGAGAAGCAACAATCCAACACTATTCCATGCAGGCTGAAGAGAGGAGAAAGACATTTAAAAAGAAGCTGGCTAGCAAACACATAAGGGAAGGATCACTTGTGCTACGCTATGATAACTGCTTTGATAATAGAAATGATGCTAAACTTATGTTCAAGTGGGAAGGGCCATTCATAGTCATAAGGAGATATCCAAATGGTAGCTATAAGCTAGGTGACATGGATGGGAGAGTTCACAAGACAAGGGTAAATGGATGGTGACTCAAGCCTTATTTTCAAAGAGAGAGGAACACTTTGGAGCAATCATTTGATGAAGAGCCAACAATGAGGGAGTGTAGTCCTCCTTGCTCTATTGGTCCATCATTAGCAAGCTAGAGGCATCAATGCATCTAGCCTAAGGGGAGGACTTATGATCCAGGTATTTTACAAAATCAGATTTTTACCACAAAATTTGGCCAAAACCCCTATCAAGAGCCTTACCATATCACTTTGGGTTTACTCTTCAAGTACTAGGTATGCTACATTACTTCTCGATTATGATAACTCTAGAAAATGGTGAGAACAAGTTCTTAGGAGGGATGTCAATGTAAAGGGTAAAAGGGATGGTTATCTTAGTGAAGATGGAAATGGATTACACCTAGGAGTTGAGTGATGCATATATTTTTCAAAGGACTATCCTCCAACTACACATGGGTTTTGCTTGTATCACTAAGATTTGGAATCTATCACCATAATTAGAGGACACCTCACCCTAGTACACAAGTCAATATCCACATCATGGTGTCATTTGGATCTTACACAAAAGCTTACAAGAATGGACTCCTTCTGTCACATGCTTATATGTATTTATATATATAAAAGGAACTAAAGTCAAAGCAACTTTTGGAAGCCATTTTTTATAATCTCAATAACTCCCAAGGGAAAGAAAATTTCAAAAAAATTCTCATGCTACCTGATCGGTTTCGACCTGGTCTACAAAGTTGCAGAGGAAATATTTCTCAGATTCTTCACCAATTTGAAGTTACGAAGGCGCAGACTGCTGGCTACATGCAATTTTCTTCTCTCTTTCACCACATAAAATTTTCATTCTATCCTTCTTATAAATATATTATAATAATGTGCTTTGGGCACCCACCTCTTGTAATCTAGCTCCCTTTCTCTATTTTGTCTACCATCACCCTTGGCTTCTTGCATGATGACCAAGGTGGGGACTTGTCCCATCCACTATTCTCCATATTTTCAAAGATACCATACATCATCTAGGATTATGTTAATCAAGAAGATTATCCTAATCTAATCTCTCGTGGAAGCTATATAAGGAGCCCATGGAGATGTAAAGAGACAAGGAGAATGACAAGCACATGAGAGCACTCTAGAATAGCCTCATGCTAGTCCATCTCTTTGAGGTAAGTTATGAGTGAGTCTCTTTTATTATGTAGCATAATGGCAAACTTCCTCTACCTCTTCTCCTCTTGTCTCCCTCTCTTCTCATCTTCTTATTCCATGAATGCATAATGACAAGCTTCCTCTACTTCTTCTCCTCTTGTCTCCCTCTCTTCTCATATCTCTCTCTCTCATATTCTAATATGGTTTCTAGTACATATATTCTCTCTTGTGAACTTGTGTCTTGTTTATTTCCATTATCTTTGAGGAAAGGGATGTCCTAGCCCATCTTCGCTTTGGCTAGGTGGTGCCCCTCTTTAGTTCTCTTAGTGAGGATTGGAGGTTGGATGGGTAAGAGGCGACCCATTCATGTTTTCAGCCCTCACTATGATCTCATCCACCTCAAAAGCTTTGGCTTTTATTGGCTATTGATGCATTTCTTCTTCCTATTTTTTGAGATGCTCACCATATCAACCTTTTGGAATACCATCATGTATGATGACTATTCTCTATCTTTATGAAAACCTTAGATTATTTAGCTCTTGCGTTAATTGAATCTTTGATACTTCATTGCCAAGTGTAGGAGCACCAAAACACTGAGATAAAAGAGTGGATTCAAGTCTTATAGCAGGTTGTCTAGACTTAAATCAAGAGTCAAAGGTAGAATTTGATCTTCTTTGGTGGAACATCCCAGAGGAATAGTGAGTCAGAGTAGCTTGGGATAGATGAAGAAAGTTGATATCCCTTGGCTGCCGGTCTTGGATTCAGTTGAGACTCTCACCCTCCACCTCTATCTCAAGCTTAGGATCAAGCACAAGCCACACTCTGATCAAGGGCGATAGATCCCCCCTGATCATTAGGATAAATCCCCAAATCCTAATGATCCAAGCTAGGGTCAAGTAGGTGGAGATCCTAACACTGATGATGACTAGCTATTTAAAAATACCTCTCGTCCCACCTAGGATGTAATGAAATTAGCCACTAATGCTCAGCTTTAGGCTTAATTGATCAAATTCAAGGCCCTCTCCCTCAAGTGATTGCACCACATTCATGCCCTCCATAGTGCCGAGATCATGCACAAGCAGGAGTTGAATGGCATGCATGCCTGCCTTACTCGAGTGTCCTTTGAGAAACAAATGGCCAATAAGTAAAGAGTCTCTTCAAATTCTCTCTCTCTTGCATGAGTCTTTATTTTTGTATTTCCCTATTTGGGGTTTGGGGATGGTAAACTTCCGTCACCCCTAAACACTTTGGTGATCACATATAACGTTCCTTTGACCTTTCAAGATGCAGTCCATGGCATTGTCCTTGATGCCTTGTCATAGCAGTATGGCAGTGCTCCCTACAATTGTCTTCTTCCTCATTGTTGCCATTGTCAAATTCCACTGAGGGTGGTTCTGGCCTTATTCCACTCTATCCATATGCCCTTTTGGAGGTAGGTTCACTTCCACCTCTTGGCTCATCAATCTTGTTATAAGCCTTTTACACGGTAGTCTATGTCATTGTGTGGGATGCTAACAGTTGATAAAATATCTCTCCTTTACCTTACCTGTTGGCTTCAACACATCATGCATTTTGTACTATGACCAAGATATGTGTTGAAGCAAGGAGAAGTTGCCTCCCACTTGAGTGTGGTTGAAAGCTGGGACCTTGGTCCAGAGCCTTTGGTTAGTTTAGAGGCAACTAGCTAGATTCCAATTTTCCACCAATCCAAAATCTTGACTTCCAACCATTCAGGATCTGAAATCCAAAATCTAGATTCAGTAATGTGACTTTTGACTTTTGACTAGTTTGGAATTCGGAATTCCAGTGACTAGTCTGCATTTTTTACCAATCCAAAATCTCGATTTCTAACCTATTTGCATTCATTTTTGGGTTTTTCCTCCTCCACTCCTTTCCCATTACCATGGCATAACTCCAATCTCTTCGGGAAAATTTCTTAAAGTCACAAATTTATCAAGATGAAGACTTGGAGCAGTTGTTGTGTTGCCATCAACAAAATAGGGATATTCTTAGAGATTATCTGGGTGTTGTCAAATGTCAAAGAATGTAAGGGTTTTAGAAGGCATTACTTTAATCAGAGGCTATGGTAGTGCTACTTAGAGGATGTTCTTGCCTCCTCTAGTAAAGGGGAAAAAAATTTTAATGTTGGTTTTCATCTATGGATAGCAAACTATCTGGGAAGATTCAAGAGAGTTGAGATCATCTGTAGGACTAAAAGGTTGTATATACATAAAATTGGAAAATAGCTTAGAAAATATGGGGTTTGGGGTGCAAATGACTACATTTCAGGGATATTGGATGGCTGATTTTTGCTCATACTATGGCTAAAATTACAGTAATCATTAACCCAAAAAATATAGATGAAAAATAAGTCTTACATGTATGCACATTGGATATGTATCAAGCCATAGAAGTATTTTCTCAAAAGGATTGTAAATGGTAGCTAGATTGGGCTGAAGCACTTGTGAAAATCAAGTATAAGATAGTTGATAAAAAGGTTATGTCAATTGCTATGACTTTACCCCCTTCTAGTGATGATAATATGTTTGAGAAAGTGTCATAGTAGTCGAGTTTAAGAGATTCGAAGGGTGTTCTGCATAAGTTTACTATTGAATAAGTGAAAGAGTTGAAGATCGGATGTGATGGGCTTCTCTTGCGAATAGAAAGAGACTATTCTGTACAAATGTTATCAAAGCATATAAAGGCTTTTGCATTTTAGCCTATTGAAATTGGTTGCATTGATTTGAATGTTGTGGTGAGATTGTGGCTTCAATGGTTGCTTTTACATTACTACATGTTCCATGGAATCTAAGACCAATTCTTATGCCTTCGGAATACTTGCCTAAGTTGATCGAGTTGTTAAATGAGAAGATCAAGAAAAAAAATTTGGAGCCGCCATCAAATTCATATTCAAATATTTGATTTACCATGCCTAAGAAGAATGGTACATTGCGGTTCATTTAGGACATGTAGCTAGTTAACAAAGTAATGATAAGAAATATTGGAGCTAGGCCAGTAGTAGATGAGTTTAGAAGCATTTATGGAAAGGCTGTCTACTCATTTAGGGATTTGTACTTAGGTTATGATTAGTTTTGATTGGCTATGGAAAATAGAGATGCCATCACTATGAAGGCACCCTTAAGATCGGTGTGTATGTGTATCCTTTCACAAGGGGCAATAAATTTTGTAGCCCATTTGATGAACACGATGAATAAGGTCTTGAAAGACTATATCCCATAGCTTCCTATGTTGTTTTTTGATTATGTGTCTATTAATGGCTATGTGGTATATAACAAAAATGAGGAGTTGGATGCAAATGGCTACAAGCTATTTGTTTCCAATCACATTGCTGATTGCAAAGAGATTTTTACTCTACTAGAGGAAGTATATTTAAGTGTATAAGGTCAAAGTTTGTATTGGTGTTGATTATAGGTCATATGTGTGGACCCTATGGTAGAAAGCCTTCACCAGTTAAGATTAATGGTATTTACAAGTTGTAGGAGACATGCTCTAGTATGTTAGAAGTCATGAGGTTTTTTGGTGCATGAGTTTTTAATCTCATATGGATTCCTCACATTGAACATGTTGTTGATGACCTCTATCAGCTCTTGATGATAGGACATAAGTTCCATTGGAAAAAGAAGCACAATAAACCTATGAAGACGTTGAAAAGATAATCAAAGTCTCCATCAACATTAAAGAAGGTAGATTACTTGCATGGAAAACCTACATAGACTAGTACTTGGACCTATATAAAACCTAATGGAAACTCATCATCATGGAGAGCCCTTATGATTCGATTCCTTTTGTGGGGATCGTGCACTTTCCGTCCTATTGCAATGTTATGTCTATATGTCAACACAAAAAGATCATTCATCTTATTCATAACACTCTTACTTTACTTGTTCATGACCAATAAATGTGTCCATGGTCATGTGCAAGAAGCTAGAAGCAGTCAGAAGATTCCTAAGCCTACATGGTGTAGACATCTCTGACTAGGATGCAAGATCACTATGGAATGGGCAAACTATGGGATGGGATCTACTCTTTGATACGTGCATCTACCTCTCATAAACCATCGTGTTGATGTTGATATAGCTAGGAGAGTGAGGATGTGGCTAAGGGTGGGAGAGTAGAAGGTGGATCTAGCATGGTTTGAGTTGAATCCTAGAGAGTCAAGACTACTAAGCAAAACTACCAAAATTCACAAAGCTATAGTCAAACTAATCTTATTTTTTTCCTTAGTGAGTGTAGAAAAGGGGCCTTTTGATTTCCCAATGGGTTGAGAAATGGACTATGGAACTAATGTAGAATGGCTTAGTTATCCTCCTTGCCACAAGTGCAGCCACACAACCCAAGTCGAAGTATGACGCTAAGCTTGCTGGCTTTGCTTGGTGTAAATCAAGTGCTGTGGCTCTACTCATAATAATTAATGTGATAATGCTATATAGCTTGAACGATCTACTCTTTATTGTTGACATCAAGGCTTTGTAAGAATGAGAATATCCAATTAACGAACATTTGGTGACCTTAGTTCATAGTGTCAACTCTCTTCTCAACCTACAAGAAAAAATTCATGAGTATGTTTACTAGATTTCCTCTCTATTTCTTCCCTCATCTAGCGCTTCCTCTCCCACTCTTCCTTAGCTATATAATCTTCTCAAATAAGAGAATCTTGTCCCTCTCTTTCTCTCTCTCTCTCTCTATCCTCTCTCTCATTCTCTCTTCTCTTCTCTCTTTTACTCTCTTCTTTATTTTCTATTTTCGATCACTCCTCTCTCCATTTGGTCTTTCTCTCTTCACTTCTCTCTTTTACTCTTTTACTCTCTTCTCTCTTCTCTCTTCTCTCCTTTCTCTCCTCCCTCTCTACTCTTTTTCTATTTTCTCTCTCCTCTCTCTACTCAGCCTACTCTCTCCCTACTCTTCTGCTCTCTCTACTCTCTTTTCTCTCTCCTACTTGTACTCTCCCTACTCTCTCTCTACTCGTCTACTCTCTCTCTCTCTCTCTCTCTCTCTCTCTCTCTCTCTCTCTACTCTTCTACTCTCTATTCTCTTCTTCTTCTTCTCTCTCTCTATTCTCTCTACTCCTCTACTCTCTCTTTACATACTCTTCCTCTATTCACTCTACTCTCTATTTTTTTCTCTTCTCTTTCCTCTACTCTCTCTACTCTTCTACTACCTATTCTCTCTTCCTTTCTCTCTCCTCTCTCCTCTCTCACCTCCCTCTACTCTTTATACTCTTCATTATCTACTCTCCTTTCTCTTCTTTATCCTCTCTCTACTATCTTTTGTACTCTACTTTTTCTCTTCTTTCCCACGTCTTCTCTTTGTTCTCACTTTTGTCTTCTCTCTTTTTCTCTTCTCTGTTATCTGTTTTCTTATCTCTCTCCTCCCTCTTCATTTATTTTCTCTCCACACTCTCTAGTTGCTCTCTCTCCTCTCTCCTCTATCTATTCCCTCTCTTCTCTCACTGACCGTCTCTTTGTTCTATTTTTCTCTCTTCTCTCTTTGCTATCCTCTCTCTACTCTCTACTCTCTGCTCTTTGTTCTCTTATCTCTCTCCTATCTACAATCCCCCTCTTCTTTCCTCTTTCTACTTTACTTTCTCTCTCCTCTTTCTCTTCTTTTTTTTCTCTCTACTTCTCTCCTCTCCTCTCCTCTACCCCTACCCTATCTCTACCCTCTCTTCCCTCTCCTCTCTCATCTCTCTACCATACTTTCTCTCTCCTCCATACTCTTTTCCTAGTCTCCTTTGGCAAATCACCCCTCTCTACTCTACTTTCTCTCTCTCTCTACTCTAGTCTAATTTCTCTCTCCTCTTTCCTCTCTCTACTACACACACTCTCTCCTCTCTTATCTTTTTTCTCTTCTCTCTACTCTCTTCCTAGTTTATTCTTTTATATCAAATAAATGATTAGTTATTTAATTAGGTAATATTATTTTCTCATTGTCCTCTCTCTTTTCTATATATCCTCTCTCTTCTTTCTTTTCTCTCTCCTCTCTACTCCTAGCATTTCTCTATCTAGTTTGCTTTCTCTCTTCTCTCTCTCCTCTCCCCTCTCATCTTCTCTTTCTACTCCACTCTCTCTCATCTCTTTACTCCCTCTGCTCTCTCCCCTTTCCTCTTCTCTTTCTGATCCTCTCCCCTCTCCCTCTCCTCTCTCCTCTCTCTCCACTCTCCTTTTCTCTATCCTCTCTCTACTCCCTCTCTTTTCTATTCTCTATTCTCTCTCTAAAATATGTTCTCTCTCCTCCCTACTCTCCTCTCTCAAATCTCTACTCTCTACTCTCTACTCCCTCTATCCTCTTTCTTTTCTTCTATCTTCTCTCTCTATCTCTCTATCTCTCTATCTCTCTGTCTCTCTATCTCTACCTCTTTCTATCTCTCTCCACAATAGATGGTGGATATACCAACAAAGCTTAAGAGGGGAATGTGCATGATACAATTTTCAAATGTTAGGCCTTGCTATTGGAATAAGCATCGATAAATGCTTTGGAGTGAGTACACTAGTATATGCATCAAAATAGGCAATACAAAAACATCAAAGACAACAAATGTCATATATCAAGGATTAACCAACATGTATTTCAAGGATTTCATAGAAGAGTATATCGATAGTTATAGTGATGGGCATACAAGAAAAAGGAAAAAGTAGGTATTTTGGCCCTAAGGATCAAATCCCTGCTATTTATGTTTGCTATCCGATCAAACATAGGCCATAAGGAAAAAACATTAAAAACAATAAATGCCATATATTAAGGATTATACCAACATGTATTTCGATGATTGCAGAGAAGAATGCATCGATAGTTATAGTGATGGGTGTACAAGAAAAAGGAACAGGTAGGGATTTTGGTCCCAAGGATAAAATCCTTGCTATCTATGTTTGCTATCTAATCAGACATAGACTATAAGGAAAAGAAGTGTAAGACATGATATGTATGTGCATCCATATATAGGGGAAAATGCACATGATGATACCTTCAATCAAAGATATTGTCCTTCTATAACTGATCAACATAGCAATCCTGCAACAAAAAAAAAAGATATGAAACTAAAGTTAATTCCATCAAACATGATGTGTAAGCACGTATAGAACCATAAGTTCTTGGATTAAAGATTGCTGCCTCTCCTTCAAGTTGGAATAGCTTGTTCACAAGATGCTTCATGCCATGTTGCTACCTATACTCCCTCTCTACTCTTGACTTGGCTTGCATATGAGAACTAGTAAGAACAACCCATGCAATAAATTAGTATGTCTTAAAAAACTAAACATATAAATTTTTTAATAACTAATTAAATAAGGTCATCTTTAGAAAGTTTATTTCAAAGGTAGCATAGCTACCACTTCCAAGGTTTTATGTCAAGCCAAACTCAACTCGCATGCATGCATGCCTCCTCCTTCTATTTCTTCCACTTATTAGTATTTTCCTTAGTTTCCTCCCTTACTAATTTCAATTGCTTTTTTCAAATTAGGTGGGATGAGACATGCCATTGATATAGACATCTCATGCCTTTGAGTGAAGGTAGGAGAGATGTTTCATGGTGGACATTTGTATATAATCAATTGAAAATCTATCTTCTATAGATGGCTATGGAAACTCTCTATGGAGAGTTCTTATGGCCATACCCTTTTTCTCAAGTCACAAGATTTTGCGCCTTCCATAGCATAGTAATGTTATATCAATATTTGAAGAAAACAAGGTCATGCATATGATTGATAAGTTTCTTTTCCCCTCCTTATTCATGACCACTACCATGTTTGCATATTGATGATGTAGGAGAAGCCAAGAGGAGTCACTAGTGTCCTAGTCCTATCTGTTGTAGACACCTTGAACATGGATGGTAGTTGCTATGGGATAGAACACCACTGTGGGATGCACTCTCCTCTCTGATATGTATAGTTGGCTCATAAACCTTTATGTTGATGTCGTAAAATGGGAGAGCAAGGATATAGTTAGGGGGCAAGGGAGTAGGCAGTGGATCTAAGGTAGTAGGATCTAAACCTTTGAGATTACTTGGTGGAACTATTAAAGCTCCCAAAGCCATGATCGAATGTGTCTAGTATCTGTCTCCTTATTAAGTGTGGAGAAGGGGCCTTTGATGGCTCAATAGCGTAAAAATTGGGTTGGGAAGGACTTGAGGGATAGGCCGAGGAATGGATTGGGAAAGGTCACTCTGTCAAGTATTGGGTCATTGTCTCTATGGTGTCAAGGCATCACTACCACTGCAAGGATTCCAACCACAAGCAAGGTTACAACCTAAGGAGTGAGGACGAGAGCACTGGCTCTGCTCGATATGAGCAAAGTGCTTTGACTCTGCTCATATGATATAATGATATTTTGAGTTCAAGGTGTGAATATCCTTATCTAGACTAAGAAAAGAAAACTTCTATGTATGGTAGAGTTTGGTGAAATTGTTTTTTGTCTTGCTTGAGATGATAAAGGAAAGCACTTGATAGTAGGTGGATTAGATGTTGTTCAACTTTTCCATCTACCACATTTTGATTGGGATTGGTCATGATTTTACCTAATCAAGATTGAGCAACATATCAAAAAAAGATGAGTTTTCTTTATGTGTTGCAAATCCAATATTTAAAGTGCGCCTTTTAGGAAAAGAGAAAGCATTGAGCTGAGCTGGATTAGGAAAAAAGAGGCCATCTGAAAAGAAGAGGAACTTCATGAATATGAAGGGGGGAAGGGGGAGAAAATGCTAGCTAGGCAATGTGTGGAAGGGGAATGCATTGTCCTCTCTATCATTAGGAGTCCCCATTGATAACAAGGGAGGAGTTGTTGTGGTGAGCCATAGCTAGCTATGTATCTTGATTAATGTGGGAAGGTAGCGATGCAATGATTCATGAAGAGGAAAACATAATTTTTTTCAATTGATCATTTTTGTTGAAGATGAAGAGAGGAAATAATATTCTTGAAGGCATGTATGTGTTTTGTACATGAACGCTGGTGATGGCAAGGTTAAAAGGCAGAGTTTGTATCAAATTATAGTAACCATAGACAAATAATAATTTGTAGAGTAGACTTTGGTGCTGAGTGATATTGTATATGGTGATGATACCCTATCAGACATAAATTGTAGTGTGTTCCTAAAAGAGAAAAAGGAGGTAAACTGCTTGATGTAAGCTACTATATAACTTTGTATCTTATCTACTAGGAAGCTGGGACTGCAGTCAAGAAGAGGTTTTAGCTAGGACTATATCAAGAAGAGGTTTTTCATGGAATTATAGGATGAAGGCTCGATCTTCATTTGGGCAAGAGTGTGAGTCTAAGGGACTTAGGAGCTTGCATATATAATGTAGGTAGCATGGTTACTATTGAAGGAAAACTTGGCAATTAGAAAGGTCCACTATTAACGTGTCTATTAGAGTAGAAAAGAACTTCTATAAGCCTCATCTTGACAAGTCATGGTTGTTGATAGAAAGGCTAGACCTTCATTATGGGCAACAGTGTGATTCTAAGGGATAAGTCATTAGTTCAGGAGCTAGCATAGATATTGTAGGTATTGTGGTGACTATTGAAGGAAAACCTAGCAATTAGAGAGACCGACTATTAACATGTCTATTGGAGTAGAAAAGAACCACTATAAGCCTCATATTGACAAGTCATGGATGTTTGATAAAGAGATTATTCATGAAGACTAGAGTATGATTCACCATTGAGAAAGCACACTTTGTGTAGCTAAGTAGGTGAGTTTTGGGCAACAGTTGTAGCATGATTGGGAGACAAAGATGGCAATCAGTGCAAATTGAGGCGTTTGGTCCATGTGAAATTGCATTATGGAATTTTTTCTTTCATGTCCTCTATGATACCAAGATTGAATAGGAGTCAAAGACTACAATTTGTAAGCTAGCTAAAAGTAATAATAGTACAGACTTGAAGACCATGTGATCATAGATAGCTTCCATGTTTGATTGTTGCATGAAGACATTGACTGCAAAAATATTGAAATAGCCAATGTGATTACTAAAGGTGGAAAAGAATTTGATAGTCGGTTAGAGAGGCTAGCAATGAGTGGAAGGCCATTGTTGGGATTTCTTTCACTTCTTCAAGTGATCCACTCAATTCTTCTAGTGTCAGTTTGAGTTTGATTGTATGGGACACAACCAACAATCCTTCTATAGATGTTGATGAGGAAGAGAAGTTATGGAGGCATCTTTGCTCCAATTCTAGGATTCATAACTAAACTATATTTTTAGTGTAGTGATCCATGTCTACTAGGATAATTGCCATGGCAACGTTCATGTCTATCCAACTAGTTTAGCACTTGAAGAGGTTGCAAGGGTATTGAAAGATCATGTTTCTATTTTCCTTGGTAAGGAAAAATCCTCCATGTAAACTTGGGAAAGAAAAGACTGTGTGTATCTCTCTCTCATATAGGGTACAAATTTGAAATGAAATTAGAATCTTACATCTAGATCTTTAGAACATATCTATATGATGATTTTTTGGATTGGAAGAGTTTCAATGAAAATAGACAAAGGGGTGAGAAGATGACACTTATGTATAGTGTGATGATTAAATGCCAAGTAATTGATCATGGGTTTTGGATATATGGACCCATGTTTCATGATGAAAAATGAAACTTGAGATAGTGTTATTAATAGGGTTTGGATATTGATTGTCAATAAAAAGTTTCTACTTCATCATCTTCTCTTCTTGGTTCTTCACTTTTTGAACTCTCACAACCAAAGGTCCACTGGCCACATACAAATAAAAATCTTTCCCACATCTTTGGCAAACCCAATGTGAAATCGACTATGGAAAGGGTTCTAATATGGAATTCCAATTGTATGTAGATGTCATTCGCAAGGATTTAAGAACCCAATTGAATCCAGACATGGTTTATAAAGCGGATGTGATGTAGCTATTTCATACATTTACAACATGTATGTAGCAACAAGAAGTTGCAAAAGCTACTAAAAGGATGGAGGATTTGGCCATAGAGGTGTTTGTATTGATAGAAAATGAGTTGGATCTATTTGATGAGTGGGATATGACAAAATATTTCAGAATGTATGATAGGGAGATGCAACTACAAGGTTTCCTAGAAGATCAAAGGATAGTGTATTTTGAACGAATTGTGAAAAGAAAAATTAGGATGCAAATTTAAGACATATGGTTCAACTTGGGAGAATTTCAAGAATACTCTTAAAAAATAGTAGTCTAGGTTGGATCTAGAGGAAGATGAAGATCTAGAGTTGGGTTGTGAAGATGCTTTACAATAGCATGTAATAAAGATTGTGCATGATAACCTTGGAAATTTGCTACTTGGTTCTTAGGATGCTATTTTGGATACTAAAGATCTAGGTGACTTGCATAATATAGATGTAATATAGATGTGGTCTTTATAGATGCTAGTGCTAAATTTTCTAATTATAAATAGATGCAAATACCTTCTCAAGATGCTTATGATATGGACGAGTTATTCAATGATACAATCATACTATTTGAAGGTGTGCAAGGTATGCATGCTTTATTTGTTGATGAAAATATGCTATCTATTGATGCTTAAGAATGTGGAAGGTTTAATAATGTAAATGAGGCAATGACATTGCATGCCAATGATGCTTAGTTTATGAGTACACATGATAGCTTGTATAGAATGCATATGATGTTTTCAATAGGGATGCAGAAGATATGGATGTTATGAATGAGGATGCAATTGTGAAGATTGCATATGCTAGTCAACCTGTGCAAGCCACCAAAGAAGGTGCTTTTCAAGGTCTATTAGTGCACTGTGTCAAGGGACATAAGTGGTAGGCCATAAACCATATGGGTTTGAGTAAGAGACAAGATAGAAGGGATTCATGAAATTCTATGATTCAAATTAAAGAAAACTCTAACAATTTCTCTCAACAACAATTCCACATTGTTGAGAGATAGGCATGTGAACCCTACATATGCAAGGGTGGATTAGGGTAGTTGGGTGTGAATGAACTGGAGGGCAGGGGGAAACCCTAACCCTAGCCATCTAGAGGCTATATAAATAGCCTAAAGGCTACTCTCAATGTAGAGGATAGTGCACTAGTTATACTTGTGAACAACTCACTGAGCAAGATCTTCTTCTTGTACTTGAGCTCTCTATCTCCCTCTTGTGCACACTCTCATGCTCTCACTCTTATATTTCAATGGTATCATAGCCATCTCTAATCCAACAAGCTTCCTTCTATTCCATTTCCCACTAAGTGCACATGAGCATGTCATTTTCTCATTATACATCTTTACCTGCATAGCTGCAAGCCATACCCACCTTTGTTGGAGGACCTGGGGTGAACAAAAGAGAGCATATTTTTCCTTAATTTCTCCTAGCTCAAGTCACTTTAGCATACCACAACAATCCTCAACATTAGGCAGCCAGAAGGACACCATTACAGAATTTGTGAATCTGGTGTAGATTTCACTGAGTTTAGCTCAACGGCGCAACCTGTTGAGGGCATAATCATCCAAGCTACCATAGGGCTTTGTTAGCCCCCCAAGTGAGCTATCTCCACCTAAGAATATTTGGAAAAATTCCATCCCTACTACTCACACAAAGCAAAAACCTAACTAGGTATCCTATTGGCCACCATAGCCACAAGCTTGAAAGCTTGACTTTCTTGTTTTTTTCATCTTTTACTGTCATCAACAGTGATTTTAATCACTGAATCAATGCCTCCATAGTCATTTAATGACCTATGGTATTCATTTCAATGAAGATTCTTCATTTGGTGGGCATCATTAAGCTTGCCAAGATGGATATAACATCTCAAGTGGTCTTAACTTTGAGATGAGTGCTTCTTAGCACTAAAATGCATTTAGTTGTCATTAGTTGCTATTGTTTTATGATAAAATAGAAATATGGATGTAATTGAAATCTCCTTGGACTCTTCTACAAGTATTGAAGTTCTCAGTCAACCTTCTTCAACCAAACACTCATCCACTAGACCACAAGATTGGGAGGAGCCAAAAGTTCAATCCAAGTTTACTTCATTAAAGCCCAAGAAGACAATCAAACCAAACAAAGGGTTGTCCAAAGGAAAGTACCACCAAAGTATTATTTTGAATTACTCCACATGTAAAACTTTCAACCTTTCTCATCCTTGCACAGTTTTAAGTCTACACAAGTCCTCCATTTGGTTTGCACATATTGGCCATTGTGTAAAGGACTAGACACTGCCATTGCCTAGAGCAATCGATAAGACCTTCCAATCATGGTCATGGCTTATGTCGATGTTAGACCTCGAATTTGTAAGTTTGATGGAAAATACTTTCATCCATGGCAAGCACTGGTGAAGTATAAAATGATGGAATGGGCCTACTAGCCCTTCATCAAAGGGACCAAGGTTTTTGATCCATCAAACCCACTTGATGTAGAAGATGATGAAAGAGCCCAAGCCATCATCATGCTTCATTTAGATGAGTCTGTAATTCATCATATTGACCAAATCTCCACTAAGGAGAAATGGGACAAGCTTGAAAAGCTTTATGATGCTAGAAGAAAGAACTATAAAATTTTCCTTAATATCAATTTTTTTAGCTTGGAGTATAAACAAGGAGGAGACCTAGGTAAGTTCATTCCTCAAATGAAGGGGCTCATGGCATAGCTAGCCTTAGTTCAAGCTCCAATTCATGATGAAGATGCCATTGCAATTCTCTTGAAGGCTGTAAAGAAGGTATTTTCAACCCTTATAACTACTCTTACAAAGATCCCTAATCTGAATTTGGAAAGCACCATCCAATCTTGTTTAGAGGAGGAGAAAATAAATCAAAAAGAAGATAGCACTAGTCAAGCATCCACTTCAACAGCCCCCG
Organism: Lygodium microphyllum; assembly: GCF_053477565.2. Taxonomy (NCBI): domain Eukaryota; kingdom Viridiplantae; phylum Streptophyta; class Polypodiopsida; order Schizaeales; family Lygodiaceae; genus Lygodium; species Lygodium microphyllum. The sequence goes on from NC_141135.1 coordinate 118,499,448, forward strand.
TGACTAAGTCTTGGTTCATACTATATCCACTAAATGCTCCTTCTGCAACAAAAAGGGACATCTTGTCAGAAATTGTTTGAAAAAATATCCTGACAAAATGAAATGCAACAAATGTAAGAAGACATGGCATATTACTAGTAAATGTCCTACCAACCTTGGAGTACCAAAAGCATTGGAGGACAACTTTGTCTCCAACCCACCTGATGATTGAATTTTCTAAATCTATAATAGGCACGTGAACCCTATGTATTCAATGGTGGATAAGGGTAGTTGGGTGTGAATGAACTGGAGGGCAGGGGGAAACCCAAACCCTAGCCATCTAGAGGCTATATAAATAGCCTAAAGGGGTCACTCTCAATGTAGAGGAGAGTATACTAGTTGTACTTGTAAACATCTCATTGAGCAAGATCTTCTTCTTGTAGTTGAGCTTTCTCTCCCTCCCTCTTGCGCACACTCTCATGCTCTCATTCTGATATTTCAACACACAGAATGCACTATAACTCTTAGTAATCTCTTCTCTATACAACTAAACAAACTCAATTTGGCCAAGAGACTTTGTATCTAAGTTGATGGACTACACAAAACTCTTCCTACTAAGACAATAACTCAAGATCTTATCTCTACTCAAAAGGAATTTATACTAGTAATACAAAGTACTTAGCTCAAAACAATGCTTCTAGATCACTCTAAATAGCTTGAATGATGCATGTAGTCACTCCACTGATACTATTCAGACCAAGATCTCTTGAATTACCTATCAAAAACCCTCTCTTTTCACAGTCAAGGTTCACATATAGTAGTACATATTCGACCATAAATATGGCATGTTTACTTCTCTTTCCCAAACACTAAGTTTACCTTTATAAACTAAAGTGGGACTTGCCTCTCCTTTGGTTCTTGCTTATTATTAAGCTTTGATTCCCTTCAAACATAGTAGAATGGTGACCTCAACACATTAGTTTTCTTCATGTTTCATTCAATGTAGATTCTCCTCCTTTTATCCCTACTCCTCCAATCTTAATCTTGGGCACTATGTCTTTTCAATTGGTCCCTTGGTCACTTCTTTGGACTCCTAAAATGTTTTGAACCCCTTTCCTACTTGGTTCACCACTTTAGACATGAGGACTAACTTAAGAATCTCTTGAAATACTAGTACTAACTTACTCTTGGAAAGTCTTGACATACCCTGTTACTCTTGTCAGGTCATGTAAATGCCCACCGTATGAACTCTTGGGACAAGCATTCTCCATTATTTTTTTATTTTGGAATTCCTTATATACTTGAATTCTTCCTTGGACCTATAAACTAACTCTAATTTACCCAACATACACTAGATAGGATACAACTCTCATAGATTCACATGCAAAATGGATTGGGAGCTTATAAAGAGGCCTCATTACTTGAAGAAAAGTCCAAAATCAACATGAATTTAAAGAGATCATTTAGCTATGAAGAAAAATCTAAAATAAATGTATGCTTATAGCCAACATGTCATACGTGTCTTTAACCATGCTTATACTTAGATGGCAAGGGAGGTTTAAATTTTATTTTTATCACCTAAACATCACTAGAAATGTTGTTCTTATAATATTCACTCATAAACATGTAAACCTATTGCATGAATTCAAAAAAATAGATTTTTTTAAATCTCATTAAATACATTTTACATTCATAATGGGGCCAATTTCATGGACATATTCACAAGTTATAAAAGAGTATGATTTAATGGGGCCTTTACATCTACAAAGGGTTATGTAGTGAAGCCTCCATGGGTCAAAGATACCCCAATTAGTGGCAAAAGTATTTTTGGTGATCCTTTGAGTGAGTTTTCACTTTATTGTGTATAGAAAAACATTTGAAACCTAGATGATTTTACACTAGGCACCCACTTGAGCGCATGTTATATGTCCAAAAGAGGATACTTTTCTCTTTTTGTTGTGGCATCAACATGTTTTTATAAAAATTGAGCACATCACATCAAGAAATTCCAAGCATAGTAGTGGATTACTTGAGATTAGTATAAATTTGGAACCTAGATGGTTTTACACCAGGCCCCCATTGACCACATGTTATATGTTCAAAAGAGGATATTTTCTCTTTTTGTTGTGGCATCAACATGTTTTCATATAGAATTGAGAACATCACGTTAAGAAATTCCAAGCATAGTAGTGGATTACTTGAGATTAGGATAAATTTTAAAAATTTCCAAGCATAGTAATGGATTACTTGAGATTAGGATACCTATAGTGATATGTAAAACCAATTGCCTCACATTGTAGAAAAAGAGTAAGGAAACAACCTACTACATGAGGTAAAGTAACTATCTAATGTTGTCATATGCTTACTCATGAGATCATCTTATCTTGCTCTGAGAAAAGTTTCTCATTGTTGTGATGCCACTTTCATTTGGATAATTTTAGGGCAAGACTTTTCCAAAAGATAGGAATGTGAAAATGGAAGGTGACTTTGGCTAGAGAGTCTTGTGTACAGTGCATATCGAGAATCAAATAATAATAACTTGATTAGAAAGTAAATGAAAGAATCATATGCAATCTTTTCTTGAGAAGTGATGTCAAACATTCATAGAGTGATTGACTATACTTGCACTACCAATGAGGGATATTGAAAGGATCTACCAATAATATTGTAAATTTTTGCTTTTTTTTTAAATAGATCTATTGCATGCTCCAATATAACGAGATAAAAGCTCAATTTTCTAATTTGAGAAATAATTGTCAATTTTTATTTGGAAGGGCTCCCACATGAATTAAGATTTAGGACCCTGTTGACACATGCATGATACCACAAAGTTATATCGAAAGAGAAATTATTTATAAAATTATCACACTATAATATATGAAGGATATGCCAATGAAATTGAATACAAAAATATGCACAACTTTTTTAAAATGCTAGGCACCACCATTGAAATAGGCATTGATGAAAGATTCACTCTCTATATGCTAGTATATGCATCTAAATAAGTGTAATGGAATAAATCTTGAGAAAATAGACGATATATAAACACAAATTATTGATGCAAATTTTGACGATTGCAAGAAAAAATACCCACATGTACATTGGCAAATACAAAGAAAAAAAAGAAGGGATTTGACACTTTCCAGTGTAGAAAAAAAATAAAATCAAGGATTTGGCTCTTTGCAAGGCCAGATTCCTATTATACATGTAGACACAAGCCTGATTGGAACTGTGTGGGTAGTTGGATGGGATGATGAAAAGAGTGATAGATATGCTATGAGACTTTGTGTGAAGGTGCTAAATGAGAAGCAAAGAAGATAGCCACAAGTGAGAAGAGAGCATTGGGACATTATAACAACCCTCAAATGCGATATAGACTACTTTATGGGTGCTAATGTTGTTATTGTTGAAACAAATTCCTTACCATTATTTGGAATGATTACCAGTTGTGCCATATCGAATATTGGTATGTTGTGATGGATAGCATATATTAAGTCATTAAACCTTGAATTATATCATATAGCAAGAAGGGATAATCCAATTGTTGTTGACATATTATCAAGGGCACAATTTGAGGATGAAGAGGGAATGATGGAGGATGAAGAGGAAAATGAATTTGCTATTGAAAATGCTTGTTTTACAATAGGGACTTAAGTTATAGTAGCTATAATTGCAAGTATAGGTGTCATAAATTCTAGTACAACTATCATAAATGCAAGGATAATGGTAAATACAACAAGTGCAACATGTAGATTGATAGGAAGTGTTGGTGTAGTAGTAAATTCAATAGCGAATAAAGTGGGTTTAGCTATGGAAAAACCTTGTACAATAGAGAGAAGTCATTACAAATGTTATCTCTCAACCATGGAGATATTTTTGGAGGATTTATATGTAGGTGACTGGTTGAAAACAAGACAGTGTCTCAGTATGCTATCTAAGAAAGACAAGTGGTTTGAAGAGGAATTCAAGAGGATAAAAAGGAAGGTAAATGGGTTCTTCTTGAAAGATAGATATTTTAAAAGTATATGAAGAAGACGAAAGGGGCTCCATTAAGAGTCCTTGGTGATAGAGCTACTCTACTCCAGTGTTTATTTTCGAAAGTCTCCTATGTTTATTCCATTGAAGGTTTCGTGAACAAGTGTCTTTCTTGTGGAAGGGCCTTTTCAAAATGTTGACCTTCAATAGATATGCATTCTAAAGTTTGCATTTCTAGCTAATAGAATAGTATTTGAGAAAAAAAAAACTATGACATTTATATAAGCCATCTTGTTGGTTTTTCATGTCCATTAATTTACAAAAATCTAATATCGACATGATATGATGATAGAATATTTATAACTTAGTACAACATATGAGTAATTATTTAAGTGTTTAAAAAATTATAATGCTATCACCAAAAATAAAATTGCAATGCCCGGTTGAGGCTAAAGCTCAATCAATTAAGATAGTCTAGAAAGGCAACAAGATAGCTTTGCAATCATCCATAGTCTCAAATGAAATAGCAATACAATCAAATCACACCATTACTTATACTTTTTTATATCAACTTTGTTGCTACCACATAGACATTGCGATGAGCTTTTAATTCATCCCACGTTGTATAGATGGCATCCCAATCAACATTTGTAGGATCCTTAGCACCATTGTGTATGAAAGGAACATGAGTTGATTCAAGCTCTAAAGTGACAATCTGTTGTGATCATTGGACTTAATATGATTCATTTTGGAGAAACCTCTCTCATATAATCAATCGTGCTTGCAATAATGACCAAGCACGCATGCCATAATTACCCTTCTATAGCAAGGTTTGTAAAATCATACCCTTCTCTAGGAAGGGCAAATTTTTTTACCTGCCCTTGGATAACAAGGTTTTAAAAATATTTGCCTTCTCTTGAAGGTCAAAATGCCTTAGAAGGACTCTCCAACCCTAAAAAGGAGTCAAGGCTCCGTCATGTCCTAAGGCCCGTTCCCGATGGACACGTTTTTGTGTTATCGAGGAGCAGACAGGCACGCTGAGGTGTCGGGCTTACAATAAGGCACACGAGAGAACGTCGCGAGACGTGTTTATTCGACGGATGCTTCGGGGGACCCGAGACACAGAGAGAGAGAGAGAGAGAGAGGTTTCTAAAAACTGTAGAGAGCTTTTCATCCTCGGAGACATAGTACCGGTGGGAGCGACACCTATAAATGGTGAGTGCAGGCCCGGCGCCAGAGGTAGCACACGCAAAAAACACAGGCTCACACACAAACATCGCCCTTTATACCTTCAATACAGCAATATTGTCTATGGCAGCCATAGTTGGGCCGTGGGGGGGCTTCGCGGGCGGTAGCCCCTTCGACGACAGTTGGAGCCACAATGAACTTTCAATCGATCCCCATATAGGAAAAAAAGAGAATTCCCCATGGAATTCCCTAGTTGAAAATACATATAAGTGGGGAAAGTAAAAACTAGGGAAAATTGAACATTTCCTAGTGAGAATAAGTAGGGAATCACATAAGACCTTTCCTATATAGGAAATATTTCCTACATAGAAAAATACAAAATTTTCTATGTAAGGAATAATTCCTATATAGGAAATATTTCATATATAGGAAAAAATTTCTAGAGGTGATTCCCTAAGTACTCTCACTAAGAAATCTCTCATTTTTCCTATTTTTTACATTCCCTACTTATATGTACTTTCAATTAGGGAATTCCGTGGAAATTCTCTTTTTTCCTTATCACTTTATCTACTTTGCCCTTCTTAGACATGCTAATATCAAACAAAAAATTACACAATAAATTTTTAACTAGAAAATTATATAGAGAATGTCATCATTTCTAAGTAAGGATCTAATGATCAACATAGATTAAACAAATTAAGACATCAACATCTACTTCTAGCAACCAAAATAAAAATGACAATAATTTTAGAGGAGCATAGAACTAAAAACTAATTAAGCAACATGTGTGTCTTGATTGTTTTATCCCTTAAATCTCCAATATGTTGCAAAGTAATAAATATTTGTCTACCCTCTTCTCTAAATTTCAACATGGGTGGCCGATAGATATCATCATATGATGGTATGCGTATCACTCCTATTGATACTCAAGTGATCAAATATCATTAGTTAGTATAACCATTTCAAAAAATGACTCATTATCAACATAAGAAAGAAGTGTTAAGGCAAGCAATCTCAATGTCTTCCTTTCTTACATTGTCTCTTGTGTCATCTTTAGTAACTTGTTTACCTATATATACATAGAGTTAACCAAAGCTCACGATAATACAAGGTTATGAAAAATTTCAATAACACAAAAGAAAGCAATTAGATATTTTGTATCAATTTGAGTCACCAAATTTATACAAGTTTTTTATCCTTAAAGTTGGTACCTACATCTTGACTTGAAGAAACATTATTGCAAGTAACCTTCTGATCTCCCTTTCTTACATTACCTCTTTTCCCACCTTTTGTTGTTCTTTAATCTATATTTATATATATACACACAATTACTCAAAAGTTTAAAAATATGAATAACTATGAACATTTTAAATTAGACAAAGAGACTAATTAAAGCTAGTTAATCTCAAAATGAATCACCTAATAAAGCAAGATGTAAAATATGTACAAATTTTAATTTTCAAAGTTTAGTAGAAATAAAGACATATACCTATATCGTGATTTGAAGAGACATTAGGGCCAATGACCTCCTTAGCTTTTATTGTTCCATTATCTCTTGTACCATCATTTGTGATTTTGTTACCTTTATGTACACATAATAAACCAAAGTTTAGAAACATAAGAGACATTTGTAAAACATCAAAACACGCATTTGTAAAACATCAAAACATCAAAACACACATACCCTTTTTGCCCTGTTCTTTACACCATCTGATAGTAAATTGAGCAGGTGAAAACAAGAAATTCATTGTTCATACTTTTATGGGCTCACCAACTTCTCCTTCTGATTTGAAGCATCTTACAGACTTCCTGTTGAATAATGCGTGAGGGAGACGAGGAACGAAGGAAGAGAGAAGAGAAGAGAGACACGAGACACTAGAAGTGGAACCCCAGAAGTGCATCAAGTGAGCACACATTAGCTGCAACATCAGCTCCTTAGCTAGAATAGATAAAACATCAAGTAGAATAAACATAAGCTTGAACAGACGAATCAACTGAAAATAGACAAACAACTGGAAACAATGAAACATCAGCTAGAACAACTCAACAGCTGGAATAATAATGAAACATCAGTTGGAACATTTCAACAGCTGGAATAAAAATGAAATCAAATATCATCCTATCAGCTCGAAACATTTCTTATAAACAAAGCGTGGAATAATTTCAATGCATTAGTTGTAATATAGATGAAATGATATGAAACATAGCATGAAGAGCAAAAAATCAGCTGAAAGAAAGAAACATTTAGAATAATCAAATGGTGAACAAAATACCGACGATCATCAGCAAGAGCTCATTAGTTTTCTTACTACTGCTCAGAGCCCAAGCAAACATCTTAGCAATCTGCTTCTGGGACTCTAGGAACATCTTTGTACGCCTGGCCTCCAGATCATCACGAAATCGCTCAGACTCTCTCTACATCTGCAGTTTCATCTCTTCTAATTTGAGAAAGCGCTCCCCCAAAGTGCGGATCACAGAGACCAATTCGGAGAGCGAAGTGCTATCAACTGGGGGCTGTTGATGCCGCAAGCTAGACTTTGAAGAAGTCCTATGGTTGAGGATTCGAATCTATCCATCTTGAAAGCCTTCGCGGCCTCATAGTCTATATTGCGGCTGCGCTTCTTATGGAGAGATGTGTAAGAAGTATCATGGTCATCCAGAGACCGGTTGCGATACCAGCATTATCACTTATGGGACCATATGCATCTATGGCTAGACAAGTGGCAATGGTACAAAGCATTCCAAGAGCTGCAACTGTGATCCCGTACATGGCTGCTAGGGTATGGCTGACATAGATGGCAACAGCAATAGCAAATATTGGAACAATTACAGACTTGTAGCCAAGTGCCAAACCAAAGATGACATTGGTAGCAGCTCCTGTCCTGCAAGAATCAGCAACATCCTGGACTGGTCTGTATGTATTGCTGGTGAAATACTCTGTAACGTAGCCAATTACCAACCCTGCCCAAAGCCCTACTCCAACGCAAAAAAAATAGTTTCCAGTTTTGAACCATCTTTGCACCACCGTTAGGATCATATATGTAAAACATGGACGGTAGTGCCAGCCAACAAACAAAAGCTGCACCGAATGTCATTAAGATAGTGGATATCAGCATTCTCTTCAGTGTAGATTCAATATCCCTTAGATTTGAGATCTCGAACACATTAGTTGCGAACAAGGTTGTGATGAGGCACACCACAATGCCCATAGAGCTAATGAGTAGAGGGAAGCACATAGCTGTGAAGTCATGATTTGTGCCAAGTGATGACATGGAAGCCACAACAAGAGCTGCGCAAGAAGCTTCAGCAAAGGAGCCAAACAAATCTGAACCCATTCCAGCAATATCTCCCACATTATCACCCACATTGTCAGCAATGATCGCTAGATTTTGGGGATCGTCCTCTGGGATATTCCTTTCTACTTTTCCAACAAGATCTGCTCCAACATCCGCAGTTTTAGTATAGATTCCACCTCCAACCCTTTCAAATAGAGCCACGGATGAGCATCCAACCCCATAGCCAGTGATGGCCTCAAAAAGGCCCTCCCAATCATCCTTGTAATAAAGCTGGAACAGTTTTATAGTGATGTATAAAACTATGAGGCCATTAGCAATAAGTAAGAAACCCATCACCAAACCTGATTGAAAGGCGATTTTGAATACTTTGCCTATCCCTTTTCTGGCTTCCAAAGTTGTGCGAGCATTCGCATATGTTGCAATCATCATGCCCAAAAATCCCGACACTATGGGCGTCAAAGCTCCCAATATAAATGCAACTGTAGTGAAAATCGTTGTAAAGAGAGCTGGGGCACATTCCTGCTTTGGATCGTATCTGCAAGGCTGGGTCTTAGTACTGAACCCCTTCATAGATCCCAGGAACAAGAAAATGATAGCAGCAAATATGCCCATAAAATAAACCAAATACTTGTACTCTGTCAGCAAAAACGATGTGGCTCCTATGGATATGGCTTGCTGAATTTCAGCGCATTTCCTAATAGCTGGTGCATCTGATTCCTCATCCAATCTATCATCCTCGTCACAATCAAGAAATCAGTGAAATGCCTGCTGGTTCTCACCCACAATGCCTGCATGTCAAATGCCTATTGGTTCTCGCCCACAATCAAGAAATCAGTGAAAAAGTAATTGCCCTTCTCGTCATTGTACTCAAAGGCATATGCAATGCTGCTTCCTTCTATTAGCCCTGAGCTTCTGCCAACTTTTATTACCCTCCTCCCCACGATGCTGTTGATGCTTGCTTGCAAGTCAATAGTTATAACATCTCCCATCTCACCTACCCCTTTGATAGTAGTTGTGACTTTGGAGACATCAAAATTGTCCCCGAATGGAATGAAAGCACCATCAGCTCGCCCAAATGTCTCTGCCCCATGAGCAAACATCATCAAGTATCAATATTGTCATATCAAGAAACGGAAACCAAAATTCTTCTTTCAACTCACAGAGAAGTTTATAAAATGGACAATAAAGAATGCCTTAACAGCAGACAGCTCAAAAACAAGTAGCAAAGAGGGAAACCTGGATTCACACTTGTAAAAATGCCATATCACCGCTCATCTGCAATAAAAGACGTTGCCCTTTTCACTGCACCCAAATAAACACCAAGTCCAACATTTGGAGGCAGTGGATGGAACATCTTCTGGTTGGGGTAGTCCAAATCAACCACAACATGTCGATTTGTCAGAAACCCAACCTGACAAGTCCCTGTCCTACTCTGTACTATGGCTCCAAGTGTACCAAATGTCTCCTGACCTGCAATCTGTGAAATTCACCAGAGAGAGAAACGTATCAGAATTGTCAAACTAGTAATGATGCAACAATTATTTGTTGAACAGTGCACGAGGGAGATGTTGAACAATTATTTGTTGATGTTGAAATGTAGAGAGAAAGGCAAGCCAGCCATATACATATCCAGTTAATCAAAAGGCTGGTTGAGGCGATCACTCCCACAGCTTCATGCGGATCCATTTGGCTCTCTTTGGGGTCTTCGTCCCCTGTACTGCCACAAGATGTAATCCTCCAAGCACATCATACAAGATGGTGAAAACAACTGCAAGTTGGCAAGACCAATACAATTGAATGCAAGGCATTGACAAACAAGAACCATCAACAGTGTACAAGGACAAGAACCACCAACAAGATAAACATACATTATGATCAACAGAGATGAACATGGTTGCACAATGATCTACACGACAGTAAGTATATGGGACAGACTAGATACTGATTCCCAGGAAACTGCATTAGCATTTGAATCTTTGTCCTTTAACTAAAGACAGTAAGTATATGGGACAGACTAGATACTGATTCCCAGGAAACTGCATTAGCATTTGAATCTTTGTCCTTTAACTAAATTGAGGAGACCATACAATGATAGAAGACACAAACCTCTTTCTGTAGAGAAGCTCTACAACACCGTCCTACAAAGGCTCAGCAGAAAGAAGCCAGGACCTGGTTGCCTTGTAAGCTTCTTTATAAAACTTCTCCCACTTAGACTCTTCATGTGTGCGTGTTCTTCTCTCTTTCTGACATTTTCTGAACCATATTTGAAGGACCTTGGCTGTTGTTCTTCTCTCTTTCTGACATTTTCTGAACCAGATTTGAAGGACCTTGGCTGCCTTTTCCTGCTCAAACAATATATTCTCCAAATCCCTATGGATCCCCACATCTTCCACTTCCACTTCTGAGTTCACACTGTTCAAATGGGCATCCTCCCAAGCTTCAAAATCAGCTACATTCTCCAGCTGAATCTGATCATTTACTGGGGATTCATTGATTTTGATTAGAGCACCATTTCTATCAACTTCAAACTTGGATTTCACAGGATCAGAAAACCAAGATGCCGATTGCTTTCCAGCTAATTTTACTGCAACAATAGGATCTAAAGTCTGTTGCAGCACCTCTAGAAAAGGTCCATAGAACTATGTAAAACTGGATATCTGAAGTAAATTTGAGAAATTCAGAACTTGCAGTCTCTAGCTTGGCCACAATAGTTGTGGAAACATTCTCTGATACATCATATTTTGTTCCTTTCTTGGAAGATGAGAGCAAGATAAAACAATGACAGTTTGAATTCGCAATACTGCTGCTATTTTCTGGTCAATGTAATACCAAAATGACGATCTGTTTTCCCAAAAATAAAATGCCAATTCGCATATCGGTGGGGACGCGCACAAAGTGGAAGTCATGTGCCCTGATCTTGGAGTCGAAACAGGAGCCCGGGATGTTCGAAGTGGAGAGGCTGAGGGTGCCGTTGACATGGACCCAAGTTGGAGGATCTAGACAACACATACAGTGCCTCCTTGAGCAGAAAAACCGAGTAGAAAAAAAAAACCTCTCCTGATTCTTACCAGCCCCTTTTCTTCTGGCTCTACATTTCTTAGTACTGTGAACTGAAGAGCCTAGGGAACGTGGTGTAGATGCATTTGCATCCTTGTCTAACAATCCACTGCTAGCTGAAGAGGCCTGAGATTGAAGGCATGCACTCACATCTCTTTCAAGGACAGTGGAAGGGGAACTGCTTTGTTCAGGATTGGGAATGATCTCCTACGCAGGGAAGTATCCTTCTCTTCTCCCTGCAGTAGAATCTCATCGGGAAAGTTCATCTGCAAATTTGATGTCAATTGACCCTGGCCCTGTGCCATGGCAACTTCCACTGCAGCCTGGCGAGACTCCACACATCCACGGAAGGGCATTGAGTGAGGGGGATCTCCTGCCCCCTCGTGAAGCAGTCTTGCGCACAGGAGAGAGGCTCCGATCCTTACCTGGAGAGCGACAAGCTATGGTCTTTAGGAGATCGACTACCCCTGTCAGCATATGGCGATTCCTTTATGTCATAGGACGACAAGCTACGGTCTATAGGAGATCGACTACCCCTGTCAGCATATAGTGATTCCTTTATGTCATAGGATCGGCACTTGGGACGATCATCAGTACCCCTGCTAGGGCTTCTACTACGGCTCCAGCTTGGACTTCGAGCAGGGCTTCGGCTCCTACTACGACTAGGACTTCGAGTCAGACTGCGGCGGCTACGGCTCCTACTGCGTCTGCGGTAGGAATCCCTATCCTAATCATGATATCGATCACGATCATACTTGTCCCGGCTACATCCATGTCTAGCAGCAACGGTCAGGTCACTATCGGGAGGCAGAGGCAAGATACATATATTGCAACTAAAAATCTGCCGATCTTCACCTCTACAGTGTAAAAAACACCATCAGTTGTTTAATTGATATATGATGAAGCATGTACACACTCTGAGCATTTCTCAAAGTTTATGGAAAGGAGGGGAAAAATGTGCGGAAAACATCTAATGACACCAAAAACGCAAAAACACATGAGATGGTCATTTCTATTTTCTATACACAAATATGGACATCATCATGCTACAATTGAGTATATCGGTAAACAAAATGATGATAGATTCGAGAGTGATGCCCCTCGAATATCAATGTAGACATATCAATCTGCCACTAAACTGTACACTATCATAATGCATCAAATGCCCTCATTTGAGACTGTACTCTGCGGGTGCTTAGCAAACACATCCTGTGCTTCTGCAAGTAAGCCACACTTGGCGTACATATCAACCATTGTGTTGGTGACAAGCACGCCAACCATTGTGTTGGTGACAAGCTGGTCTGTTTCCAGTCCCTTTTTGAAAACATCAGTGCTTAGTCATTGGCTTACTTCAATGGATTGCATATCAGCACAAGCCTTGAAGCTACATGCAAATGTGATGACATTTGGAGGTGCATCTTCCAATTGCATCTGTTCAAAAATCCTCAAATAAGAGAATTCCAAGAAACTGTATCCCGAAAAGGAAGCTTTCCAAACACACTACATGCTTCCTCGGTACCATATGTCTCAAGATATTTACTAGTTGCGCCCCAAGTCCCCACCTTCAACAAGAAGGTTCACCACTTGCACTTGATTTTGTGAGAAGTTTGCAACAAATCAAACAACACTTTTGAAACTAATCAATGATCTGAATCAGACCCAGAAAAGATGTATGCCTTCACTAACCTATACAATGACATACAACACATCTAATCATACCAGTTAACATTGTAAGGTATGCTCACATGTAACCTCAGGGTAGAATCAGATCCATTTAACATGGCAAGACAGTCAAAGGTGTCTTACTGAATGTGTTGTATTCAAACAATTTTTACCGAAGACGTCCTGGGTGAAATATACTCCTCCTGGATCTCCGTGGTCAGCAAGAAGTGTATCATCAGAGTTCCACAAAACATTATCTTCCTGGACCAAGTGCTCCAAAACTCTCAAGTCCACCTTCAACAAGAGGTTCCACCACTTGCACTTGATCTCATGGGAGTTTTGCAGGATCAGGAAACCAGCATCATCCCACTTTTGAAACAAAATCGATTATCTGAATCAGAACAGAGAAGTGAGCCACATTTAGCGTACATATCCACCAGACTATTAACAATGTGTTGGTCATTTTCCAGTCCATTTTTAACAATATCAACATGTATGCCTTTGTTTCGTTCCATGTCTTGTAGCTTAGTACGAGCTTTGAGCAGGGCAAGAAACATATAATTGTTAGGTTGTATGCAAGCCTCTTGCATTTTCTGGTACAGATGGAAAGCATACTCTGTTTCCTCATAATTGATATAGCAGAAAATAAGGGAAGTCCAGGAGTACACATTGTGACAGGCATTTTCTGGTACAAATGGAAAGCATACTCTATTTCCTCATAATTGATATAGTAAAAAATAAGGGAAGTACACATTGTGACATGGCGCTTCTCCACATTCTGTAGCGGCAGAGATGACAGATGTCCGGGAATAGACATCGTGATGGGGCAGTTTGCCAAAGATCTATAGGTCATCCCACAGGGCGCAACACACTAACAATGCATAGCGCAACAGAGGAGGAACATTCCCCAGATCAGAGACAAGTTCGTTCCCTTTTCTGTTGCACCTGTACCTTCCTTTCCATCAATAACTTCAGGATGAAGTGAGAGAGTGTATTCGTAATTTTTCAGGCACGAATCAGTGGTAAGAACTCGATATGCAAGAATGTGCCGATCATCATCTAGTAGTTCCAACACCTCGGTGCTTTTTGACCATGCGTCACGCACCTCTCTGGTCATACCTTCCCGGATCTTCCCATGAGTCCCAACCCGCTGAGCTTCATCCTGACACTAGTCCTTTTCAACATCTGCAGCACGGTCACTCTCGCTTCCATCGATTCCTTGAGGAGAGAGAAAATAGATGTGTTCCCCCTTAACAGAAGAACGAGGCACACTGCAAGGGAGGTCTCTGTGATTGCCACAAAACAGGGACTAATCATCCTTCAAAGCATCACCGTGACAGATGCTCCTTCCCAGAGAGTTGGTTGTGGGTCTTCCTCAACATTTGCGTTTTTTTTCCCCTCCATTGCTCCTCTTTTCGATGACGGAGAAAAGCTTACATTAGCCACGATTGCAGAATTTCCCTGCGCCCCCAGAGAAAGCTTCCCTTCCAATCGACTAATAAAGCAGCCCCAAATTAGCTCTCTCTGAAAATAGCCAACTAATTAGTGATATTTCGCAGATACTCAGCCGCCTTAACTGTATTTCCATGGGGTTTGTCTTTGTCACGTAAGTAAAAGAAAATGTAGGCCTTCTGTTCAAGGACAGTTCTCTCACTCACTTGGCAAACCTGGCTATCATCCAGAACATGCCACAAGCCCCTGGCTGTTCGAACAAAATAGTAATAGTGTCCAGAGTAGTACCGAACTGAATCTTCTTATCTATGTTTTCCCCCCCGTAACCTCCTAAGCTGCCAAAGCTCTTGAGTTGTATGGTCAGAACATGAGGTGGTTTGTCAACTGTGAACCGCTTCAAAGCTCGGACTTTTGTGTTGCATTTTCCACATTGATACTTGTTGTCTCCATCCAAAATCTCAACAGCTGTGAAATATGCTAAAGCTTTCTGTAAAGATTCTGCTTTGGCAACCTCAAGACTTAAGTCCAAGAAGGGATCATAAGTATTTGAACAATGTGAGCACTTAGTACACTTCACCTGGCTTCTAAGACGTCCACTAAACAGTTGTTGGATGAGGCTTTCCTGAAAAGTTTTAGAACCACCACCAAGGTTCTTGATAGGGCAGCATTTGTGCAATGCCTCAATCAAATACCTCATATATTCACGAGCATCCTCTTGACGCCACATTCGAAATGACTGTGAAATGCACCACAGATTCTTGACAAGGTAAGTTGGAGAGAAGCTACTCCCTGAAGCAGCCAATGCCTTCTTTACATGAATTTCTAATGCACACATAGCACAAATCCTGATGTACTTTTATGTAGACCACTCTGAAGATATGCCACAAGAGGTGCTGTATATGTTAAGCATTGCAGCACAGAGTTGAGAAAGCATGTATTGCCAAAATTTGTCAGACCTGCCCCGATTTTTGGCACACCAGATTTTGCATACATGTCAACCAGAGCATTATTGATCAATTCCTCTTGCTCCAAACCCTCTTCCACATAGAACAAAAGTATAAACACAACAACTAAATATGTACAAAGTATCAAATCCCACACACAACTTTTGGGTGGTTTTCACACCTCGAATGCATAGCAATACGACAGCGTGCAAGCATACAGGCGTGTAAGTGTCGAGCCATACACAGGTTCTTCTGCTGCCTGCATTTCTGCAACAAGGAGAGGCTCGAGGCGATGGAGCTGAAGATCATGAGCATGGCCGTGATGCCGTAGACCCTCTTGCAGCCTAGCTTGTCGCCCAGCCAGCCGAAGAAAAGCTACCCAACGAAGGCCCCCAGGAGGGGGATCCCGTTCACGACTGCGTTTAAGCCTGGCGACAGTGTGCCAACCATGGCTTTCTTGTCAAAGCCATCTTCTCCCGTCAGGCCAAAATTGGGGAGAAGCAATGCGATAAAAAATGCAGATTTAATCCCCTCAGATTTGTCCCCCTCGGATTCGACGCATTTTCGCGTATTGAATCATGCCTACTCGCGGAGCTTCAAAGTTGATGGACAGGATAGCAAGGAGGAACTCAATCAGCTTTTGAACATCCTAGGGCTTTTAGAGGGGCCTGATGCATTTGGCATCTCTCCTGAGGCTTGGGAGGCTGGAAAACTATGGTCTGGATCGTTGGAGCGGTTTACCGGAGCACAGCACACTCGATCCAGGTAGGTTGAGGAGCAGCATCAAGTAGGGTTTTCTGGTCGGACATCTGGCGCAGAGAGAGGAAGCTCGCTTAGCTCTCAATTGTGACCAATCGGCTCTGTTGTCCAGTCCAGCTCCTCGTCATCAGACGATTCTTTCTCATCGGATGCAAGCAGCTCTCATACCATGTTGGAAACTACGAGGAAGACAAGAGACGAAAGGAAGAGAGGAGAGAAGAGAGATATGAGACACTAGAAGTGGAACCCCAGAAGTGTGTAAACTGAGCACACATGACATATATAGCGCCCCAGGTCCCCTCTATATATTCCTATCATGTGTGCTCAGTTTACACACTTCTGGGGTTCCACTTCTAGTGTCTCATATCTCTCTTCTCTCCTCTCTTCCTTTCGTGTCTATATATAGCGCCCCAGGTCCCCTCTATATATTCCTATCATGTGTGCTCAATTTACACACTTCTGGGGTTCCACTTCTAGTGTCTCATATCTCTCTTCTCTCCTCTCTTCCTTTCGTCTCTTGTCTTCCTCGCAGTTTCCAACAGGCACTTGGTTCAAAGAGAGTGAGAAGTGGAAGAGAATAAAATGTTGATCCCCTTGCGGATAAGGCATCATCTCACATTAGCCCCCCAAAAATGAAGTTGAACCTCATATATGTCCTACTAAATTTGGAGGATCATGTATTAATAACTCCATCTAATGTTTAAAAAAGCTACCCAAATTATTAGGTCCATCTAGCCATAGATGATTGGTCATCAAGATTGAGGTATTCTCACGTTCCTTGATGGGATTTATTTTACTTATCTAATTAGCAAAGGTGCCATACTATTACAACATAAAAAAGCAACTTCCTTTTATTATCATGTTACATAGGGTCCATTAACACAACATCTAGCACATGACAAACACTTTGGAAAACAACATTCTATTGCACAAAAGATAATATATAAAAACACCATTCCATGAAGTAGTATAAAATCCATATCCCTACAGAGAAAACAATTGTCTAGCCTAGGATGTGAGCTTCCAACCCCATAAGATTGGGTTGTATGTGATTACACTACTTCTGTCAACAACACACAGTAGGGAACTTATTAACTTAGAGCCATGATAAGCTTCCCTCATCATTAAAGGTATCCTATATAATAGGGTCACTTGGCCTTTTGCCTTCTCAAGCACTCATGTAATCAAAAACACCTATCTCCTAAAAGATCATGGGATCCCAACCCACTAGTGAGTATTTTAGCATCTTATAGGATGCTAAGGCATATTGGGATGGAAATGCCAATGGCTTGAACTACAATGATAAAAATTTTGTTAGATTGTTCCATGAAAAATAATAATTTTAGAGAATAATTTCAAAACATTTGTTATAATTAGACAAAATGATAATTTCATAGAGTAATTTTAAAATATTCGTAATAATGTTTTTTGGGGCCATAAATATAGTCGTTGGGATATGATCTTCACAAGTATATATGAATGGTCTTGCTAAAAATTCATGTATCTATTATTTCTAACGGTAGAGAAGGGATATGATAGTGCTCATGAATTTTCTTGAGTTATTCCAAGATTTTTGGGAGCTTTGAATTACCTCTAAGTCTTGACTTATAGGAATAAGGGCTAGAGCAAGTTAGGAGGGATTAGAGGATAGCATAAATAGACTTGTCATGGATATTACACTTGATGTTTGTTATGACCACAAGATGATACTAGCCAAATAGGTGCCTATAGGAGAGGTTGCTACACAAGATTGCACACATCATAATTTTTGAATTGCCAAATGCATAGCATAATTGAAATCCTCACGGAGAGTACATTAAGATCCTCTAGGGGTTCAGCCTCTCTTGTAGAGATTCAAACCTATGGTTTTTTACCCAACATGGAAGGTTTAAGATGTATAGGAGAGAATAGCCCAACATGCTTTCCTCCCCTCCTTGCTTTTTATAGTACTCTATTTTAATATTGGCCTTGTTGAGCATGTTCTTAGCACAAAAAGCATGCCTTTCTTTTAGCTCTCTTATTTTTTCTCAAAAGATAAATTCAAAATTTTTCCAATCTTAATTTGATCTTCTTTTCCCCTTGTGTTTTCCTTTTATTATGATGCACTTTCAATGTTTCATTGAGAATTTGCAAGAGTTTCTACATTGTTTGAATTATTTCACCTACCTTTGAGATTGGTGAGAATTTGATATGCTCCCATTGATACTTTTCTATAGAATTTCTCAACTTCAAACCCTAATAAAATGAGAATATCCAATGAGGATTTCTTTGTTTTGGAGCACTAGTTCTTTGTAAAGGTAATATACTTCCACCCTTGTAAGGCTATTTAGGTGTAGCCTTCCCGTTATTCAAGTCACCTCATAGTGAACCTTAAAGTAGCTTTCCATCTATCATGTTGCAAGCTTCCACATAGAGCTAGCTACAATAGTTGGCAATCACTAGAATCCTTGGTACTTATATTTTTGTGTTAAGACATGAAGTTTATAAGTTTAGTGCTAGTTTGAAAGGTGATAATATAGCAATGTAGTTTGCTTTATTTTCTATAGCCACATGTTTTGGGCAATGCAATTTAGCTTTTTCTCAATATGGCTATGCGCTTTACCTTGGTGGTTCTTTTTTTCCATGTGCACTTCCATGACCAATATGGTCATGCACTTGGTAATGTGCTTTCCTTTTTAATATGGCTATCTAATTTTCATGATAGGGTATATATGATTGTGTGGTTTTCTTGCCATGCACTTTGAATGTTTGCTCTTGTTGCTCATTTGGACAGTAGGGAATATGATGTTAGTGTGTGGAGTTTCTATTTAATCCATTGGTGCAATATGCTTTTTTCTCACTAATATAATCATGAGCTTTGCAATAAGATGGATGTCATGGCCATGATATATGCTTGGTCAATGTGGCCATGTACTTTGCTCAATTTTGTAAGTGTTATTGTTGCTAAATGCAATGACTCTATTGTTGGGGCCACACAGTTTCTGTTATTCATGTGTACTAAACATCTTTCTTTTAATTTTCTTTTTTGTTATTGTGATTACCTTTCAACAATTGTGGTCTTGCTTTTGTGTCAATGTGAAAAGCCTAGCTGTGAGTAAGTATTATACAAATGTAAATGTCTAATCAATGAATATTTATTTACTAATTATACCTAGAAAAATCATGAGTTCCAAGTTAACTTGATAGAATATCTATAATTCCCTAGTTAGAGGATAGTACTTGCTAGTTATGACTAGTAAAAAGTAAAATTTTCTAATTAGGTTGATATTATTACTAGTTATACAATAACTTGCTAGATAATGTTGCTAGATAGGGCTTCAATTTTCTAGATACTATCTAGGAAAAGGATGTTACTAGTTAGAAGAGACTAGTGATGGCAAAATTATCTAGTTATAACTAGAAAATTCTACATTCTTCCTCGTTTGGTTAGTAATCTTCCTAGTTATAATGTGAACTTTCTATATAGTAAGTGGTTTAGAGTTTCTTGTGACCTTTGTCCTTACCTTCTCGAAACCATCATTATCAACTTGAATTGAGAAATAGAGAATTGTGATAAACATCATCTTTATCTTATCCTCATTATACCTTTAATTCCCTATTACATAAAAGTAGGGAATCACATCCTTATAATTATTTATGTAGGGATTTTCAAAGGAATGTGGGGAATGCTCTATATTCCCTATTATAAGATGTAGGGAACGTAGGGACTTTCAAAGGAATGTAGGGAATGCAATTTCCTAGTTATAGATGGGGAATACGTACTTGTCTACATAGGAAATATTGGAGAATTTCCTATATTTCACCAAATTGCCTATGTGGGGAATGATTGAAAGTTCCTCGTGAGCAATGGTGGGGTATGCAACCTCACCATCTACTACGCGTCCAACAATCTCAATGGCTTTCGAGTCGTGTACGGCAACGGCACCACCGTGTTGCACGGCAGTGCCAACGGTACCGTCGTGGAGGTATGTACGTCATAAAATTACTAGCCAAGTCGTGGCGCATTGCTTTGATATTGCTATACGTTAATAGTGCGTAGTAGTACATCGACTATACGTTCGTTCACTGACGACGTGGACGTGGACGGCTTTGGATATTGTAGGTCGACTTTGGCTCCAACGGGGTCGCAGCCGCTGACATCTCTCTGACCGTGGGTGAGAACAAGAACATCTTCCATCCCGACTCCAACTACAAGGGAGTGCTAGCGATGGGCGTCTCCTCCGCACAAGCGCCTCAACTGAAACCCTCTCGCATGAACGGTCACGTTGTTCGCCCACAAATCCTTGGCTTCTTCGGCCGTCAGGGTACCCATATTGATAGCCTGGGCTTCTACATCTCCGATCCCCGCTTCAACTAATTTATAAGAAGCCGGCCCGCCTCTTTGTATAACTATGCCCTGGTTGAGGCATACATGAATAAATAACTTCCGTTGTCGTCTTGTGAATGCCAATTTGGAATTTCTTCGTTCAGAAATCCTCAATGTTTGAGCCACCGCAACGGGTAGAACACGACGGTTGTCTTTTCACGGTTCAGCGTACTAGAAACTTCTGGAGGAATTAGAGACCGGTCATGCCCAAGGCCAATGCGGGGAGCAGGAAACAACACCCCCCCCCCCCCCCTTTGCCCCCACTCCTCTGAGGGTTGCAATTAGTGGGAGTGGGGGTTCCTTATCCCTCTCTTCCTACCACCTACACTTGCCAAAAACTGAGTGCTAACACTGGGTTACTAGGGTTATCGCATTTCATTGGGGGATGACATGTTTACATGGATTAGCAACCAGACAGTGCACTTCTCATAGAAAACGTGAGACTGATTTTGTCATTTCTCATGACTAGTATATATCTGGGACATGGTGCGACCCCTATGTGATACTAAGATCCCAAAAGCCCCGTTCGTCCCATTGCCCGTGGGTGTGCTGGGGCCCTTAGAATGGAACCCAAAGATCACATATACTTCAACTTGCTTTCTCTCACTCATGCTCTCATTCGCACCGATGCACACCCACGCATGCACACACATATACACATGAAGAAGTATTGAGAACCCTTAAAAGAGATCATGTGGTCTCCTAGTCCTAAAAGTTTTACAAGTCTATCAAACTAGTGATTTACAAATGCAAAATCAAATGTCTTCTTCTTCCTCTTCTTCAGAGGAATTGGCTCATCAAGCACATCACAAATTCGAATGGTGTTAACTATAATCAATGGCTATCCTTAAATTTTCTAAAAGCAACATGCCAATCAAGAAAGATCAAATGTTCTTCAAAATGAGGGTTTTACATCCCAGAAGATACACCATGTCTTCTCTAGAAGAAACCCCACATCAATTCAAGATCCAAAGTCAATCATTTTTTCAATCTCTTCAAATTGAGAATATTATTGGCAATACCTCACTTTGTGTTTCCACAAGTAGAGATATACTTATGTACCTTCTATATGTAGCCTATAAATTAGATATTATTTTGTGTTACGGGGGTTCAGTATATGTAAACCCTCTATATCACATGCATTCAAGGTCTTTTTAATAATACACTCATCTATGAATTTTCTTGAAATAAAACACACCCTTTTTTAGTCAATCAATAAATTGGCCCTCTATATGGCACCCTTTTGTACGTAAACATTTTATAAAAATAGTGTATAATCAATACCTTCTTTTGAGCCCGCATGATGTGCTTACATATTTTTGAGCCACACCCTCGAGATCATGTGTTAGATTAAGGATTTTGCATGACCCACCCTACGTGTATCTTGAAATTTATTCATCACATTTGATTTGCAACATTTGATTACTGCCTCCTTTGGCTAACAAGGCCTTTGAATAAATGTGTTATGACTTGTAATGTGCACTATAGGGTAATGCATACTATACCACCACTCATAGGCATGTTCCATGATGTGGCCTTTGCATAATAGGATTTTAATTGAGCAAATAGCAATGCAGATCATCCCCTCGTCCCTATATATTATACCTAGTTTTTGATTCCTTTTGTCTACCTAATAAAGGTGAGATTTACATCCTATAGTGCATTGAAACCCTCTAAAATGCTACTATCTGTTAGAATATTGGAGGGACCCATCCTGTGTAAAGTGCATATATTTTTGTGGAAAGAATCGAGGGCATTCCTACATTATATCATGGAGTTCAAATTAGGGAGCACCAGGGTACCCTCTTGAGCTTTTAGGTGGTAGATTAGTTCTTAAAGTAACCTCAATTTCTCACTATGCCACTTGATTTGTTAGCTTGTAGCCAACATTCGTTGCATGCATGCGTTTCAACCCTGCTTTATAGCTCACCTGATATTTGCCATAAATAAAATGCCTAGATATTGGGTGATGGAGATGGTAGGAAGGGTGTGCTACTCAATAGTACTTCCTTGTACCATGTTTCGAGCTCCTAGGGTCCACTTAAGAGAACTTTTCCAACTTTAGGTCTTTGTGCACTATTCCAATTTAGATTTGCCTCCCATCCAACTAGAGAAGTCTATGCTTCCCTATTCTATAATACAAAAGTTGCTATAGCTCGCAAGGAGCATTTCTAGGGCATTTGTTTGAGACCTACCATTAAAGCCTAAGACTACCCATTGTATTCCTTATATTATTATTCCTTAAAACTAGTATCATTTTAAAGTACAAGGAAATAGTATGTTGAAGTAAATCAATGAATTTTATACACTAAGAAAATCGAGTCTATTTATAAGCATATTTCTACATGTATTCATGGATATCTATGTATAATTATGTCCAATGTGTAGGTGCTTAGATGTGCAAATAAAGTCTAGAACATGTTTATGCATATAACTGGGGTTAAAATACAAATCAGATGCACGTGTATAAATCCACCTATAAACACAGATATACAGGTGACCTTAAAAATGTTTATATAATCTACATCTATAGAAAGAATGCATTCACTACAACATATGAGGGATACATAAGTGAAAACTCAAAAATGGAATTACATGTAAAAAGGGATTAAAATGTCAAGTCTGATGATCAAAATGTTTATTTATTTATCTATTGGAGAGAGTACCTTAATATATTTGATGGTATAGGCATGGAAATAAGCATTGGAAAATATGCCAAGGTATATTCATGCTTACATTGATGCATATATTGACAAGTATAGAAAATTATACTATCTATAACAAACATATACGAGGATCTATCCCCATTGTCCACATTTGTTATCTTGTCAAAGATGTACCATTTTTTTTTGCAAATATACATAATGCACAATGTGATTTGATAACATATTCTCTATGTAATTCCATAGAGAGGGAGAGGAGAGAGAAAAAGAGAGAAAAAACATTAAACATAATAGGGAAAGATAGGAGAGGGTGATGGAGGGAGAGGAAATGAGAGACTGAGAAGAAGAGAGAAAATAAAATGAGAGAGGGAGAGGAGAGAGAAAAAATATTAAACATAATAGGGAAAGAGACAATGAGAGGGAGAGGGTAAGGGAGCGAGAGACAATGAGAGAGGAAGAAGAAGAGAGAAAAGGAAATGTGAGAGGGAGAGGAGAGAGAAAAAACATTAAACATAATAGGAAAAGAGAGAAAGAGAGGGAGAGGGTGAGGGAGGGAGAGGAAATGAGAGAGGGAGAGGAAGAGAGAAAAGGTAATGAGAGAGAGAGAGAGGAGAGAGAAAAAGAAATTAGAGAGGGAGAGGAGAGAGAAAAAGAGAGAAAGAGTTTAAAATCATTAACTATAATAGGGAAAGAGAGAAAGAGAGAGAGAGGGTGAGGGAGGGAGAGGAAATGAGAGAGGGAGAGGAAGAGAGAAAAGGAAGTGAGAGAAAATGAGAGAGGGAGAAGAAGAGAGAAAAGGAAATGAGAGAGAGAGGAGAGAGAAAAAGAAATGAGAGAGGGAGAGGAGAGAGAAAAAGAGAGAGAAAGAGTTAAAAAACATTAACCATAATAGGAAAAGAGAGAAAGAGAGAGAGAGGGAGAGGAAGAGAGAAAAGGAAATGAGAGAGAGGGAGAGGAGAGAGAAAAAGAGAGAGAAAGAGTTAAAAAACATTAACTATAATAGGGAAAGAGAGAAAGAGAGAGAAAGGGTGAGGGAGGGAGAGAAAATGAGAGAGGGAGAGGAAGAGAAAAAAGGAAATGAGAGAGGAGAGAGAAAAAACATTAAACATAATAGGGAAAGAGAGAAAGAGAGGGAGAGAAAGAGAGAAAAGGAAATGAGAGAGGGAGAGGAGATAGGAGAAAAAACATTAAACATAATAGAGAAAGAGAGAAAGAGAGGGAGAGGGAGAGGAAATGAGAGAGGGAAAGGAGATAAGAGAAAAAACATTAAACATAATAGGGAAAGAGAGAAAGAGAGAGGGAGGGAGAGGAAATGAGAGAGGGAGAGGAAGAGAGAAAAGGAAAGAAAGAACGAGAGAGAGAGGGAGAAAACATTAAACATAATAGGGAAAGAGAGAAAGAGAGAGAGAGGGAGAGGGAGGGAGAGAGAATGAGAGAGAGGTTGTTGTTTTCTTGTTTGTAGTAGTAGTAGTAGTTTTTTTTCTTTTCTTGTTATTGTTGTTTAGTTTTCTTGTTTTTTGTTGTTGTAGTAGTACTTTTTTTTTATTTTCTTGTTTATTGTAGTAGTAGTAGTTGTTGTTGTTTTTTGTTTTTGTTTTTGTTTTTTCTTCTTCTTTTCTTGTTTATTGTAGTGGTAGTGGTAGTGGTAGTGGTAGTGGTGGTTGTGGTCGTGGTAGTAGTAGTAGTAGTAGTAGTTGTTGTTGTTGTTATTTTTTATTCTTTTCTTGTTTATTATATTGGTAGTGGTAGTGGTAGTCGTGGTCGTGGTCGTGGTCATGGTCGTAGTCGTTGTCATGGCTATGGTCATGATCATGATCGTGGTCATGGTTGTGGTCGTGGTCATAGTCATAGTCGTGATTGTTGTTATCGTCGTAGTTGTAGTCATAGTCATGGTCGTGGTCGTGGTCGTAGTCGTATTCGTGATCGTGGTCATCGTCGTAGTTGTAGTCGTAGTCATGGTTGTGGTCATGGTCATAGTAGTTGTGGTCGTGGTCGTGGTCATAGTCGTGGTCGTGGTCCGATGCAACACCACGAGACGGGAAGCACTCCGACATATATATGTTAATTTGTGAGTGGGTAGGTGGAGACTTTACATACGTTAATTTTTGCTAAGTTACAAGAGAAGAAATTCCTTCTCAAACAATTAAAGAAAGAAAAAAAGAAATGATAACAAAAACAAATAGTTTGTCGTAACGTAGACAAAATGGAAAACGATGAAGGTCTTGTTATTCAAGATCACAAGGCGTATCTTAATCAGCGTGTCTCATGTCCTTGCTCTCAATGTAAGCTTGTAATTAGATGAAAACGTAGATTGTCTATAGAACACGTACAACGTTTCGGCGAGTTTCAATCTGAGATCATTGATCAGGCGATCTTGGATTTTCAGTAAATAGTAAGAAAAGTTAATATCTATCATGCATTGTACTCGCAAGCTAATTGAACACCATATACAAGAAGATTGGGTGTGGCTGGAAAATTTTCTATCCAGGGAGGTAACGTCTCGTCCTAAGGAGGAGTGCACCCTTTGCGGCCAATTAGAAGAGTTCGTGGGCGTGCGATGGATGGAGTACTTGAGCCAATCCACCACTTGGAAGGTACTATCCAATCTATATCGTCAATACTAGAGGAGATAGGCAGCCTTCCAGACCTACCTACAATCTTGGAGCCTGAGATGGAGGCAATGATCGATGCATTGAGTCCCATGGATGTCGAGACTTCTGTTCCGCTTGGAGAGGAAGTATCCATACCATTATATGATGGTTGCCGAGTATCTCGCCTGAAGACACTGCTTGCACTCCTAAGTGTGCAAGCAAAATACAGATGGAGCGATGTGAGTGTGATTGAGTTGTTCAGATACCTTGTACGTACGCTTCGTTGATTTCTCTTCAGCATTATCATTAAAAGCATTTGTGCTTTTTCAAGGTGTTTTATGATTTTTTCAAGTTACTAAAATATCATATATTACCACCTGCAAATACCATGCTTGAGTCTCGTGATGATGCACGATATGCTTTACGAAAGCTTGGCATGGACTACAACAACATCTGTGCATGTATCAACGATTGCATACTGTTTCGAGGAGAACACAAGACTATGGAGACATGTTCAAAGTGTGGTGCTCATAGGTATCGACAGGACTTACAAGGGAAAACCATCCCTCAAAAAGTTCTTAGACACTTTTCGCTTGTTCCCTGCATAAACCACATGTTTCGTACGTCTGGCATGGTGAGCTTTACAATGCATAGAATAGGTCCACAGATGGAGTTCAACGAATATCAGCGGATTCATGCGCATGGAGCCACATTGACTCTACCTTCCTAGGCTTTGCCCAAGAGCCAATGAATCTTCAGCTCGGTCTTGCAATGGATGGCGTGAATCCATTCGGTCTACGCTCAATTTCTTATAGTGTGTGGCCTATAGTCCTTGTCAACTACAATATCCCTCCATGGCTTTTCACGAAGAAAGGGTATCTCATCCTTAGCTTACTCGTCCCCAGCCACTACAAAGTCACAAATATGGACATGTATCTTTTTCCATTAGTCGATGAACTTAAGATTTTGTGGGAGGAGGGGGTCACTGTGCAAGATATGAGCAAGCGCGATGGTTGACGATCCGCCAATATTCAAGCCATTCTCATGCGGATGATACATGACTTTCTGGGATTCCAAGAGTGCTCAGATAAATAGGCTTCCGTTCTCGTTGGTAATATCTATCATAGCTCATTCAAGTTTATATTCATTGGATAGAGGTGTTGGAACATGTCTGGTTATCTCAACTTATCATGCATGTCCATTGTGTGGGTCACAATTAGACTCCCGAAGGTCACGAACCATGAAGAAGATGGTATATCAAGGACACGCCGCTTTCTTGCCAAAGGGTCATGAACTCAGGGAAGGTTTTCTTGGATGACCTCCAACATGTATAAATGTCGCAAGCTAGTACGAGCTGAAAATGGTCCATGCAAAGTCACATCCAAACGGAATGTGACGGTTCTCAGTTTTCTACAAGTTACCATATTGGACCCACTTACAGATCAACCACTTATTGAATCCCATGCATATTTTCAAGAATGTTGGTAGCTTACTATGGGATCACATCACATGAAAGAGAGACACTATAGGGGCACAAATGGATTTGAAGGAGATAGGTAAGATGAATGCGCTTTGGCCGCAGTCGAGTGCTGATGGTCGCATGCAGCTACCTCGTGCTCCTTGGGTTTTATCCACTAAAGAAGAGTACATTGTGAAGCAAATAGTCAAGTCTATCAACACTCCGATGGGTTTGATGTATTCTCTCAGGTCTGTTTTTTCTAAAGACGACAAATTATCAGGGCTAAAATCCCTTGATTGACATAAGATATGTGAGGTTTGTACTACGAATGGATTGTAATTGGCATGCGCATTTTGCTATTTGGAGTGTATTCATTGTTCATAATGCTTTCTCATTTGTGGCAGTTTGTACTCTGATCACGATTGTAGGATGCCTTACTCTAGAATTACGCGGGACCATTTACAGGTTGTCGACTTTAGTGTAATGGATCTCACAGAAGGAGATTAAGACATCCTCTATTGTATCCGCGAGGTGGGGAGCAGTGGAGACAGTCTGTCTCTTTGAGAAATACCTGCCTACCAGTATGCTCACGATACAAATCCAACTTCTTGTGTATCTTGTAGATGAAGTGGAGATTACTGAACTTGTCCATACGCGATGGATGTTCTTCTTGGAGCGCTTCATGAAAACCCTGAAAGGCTTTGTGCGACAATGAGCTTGGCCAAAAGGTAGTATGGCTGAAGATTGGTTGGTGTCTGAGGTGCTAGTGCATATTTCACAATGGCTACCAACAGTGGATCCAAACAACAACATGCTATGGTCGTTGAAGGGCAATGATAGACTAATCGGAGATGTGGTGGTTGGAAATGGGATAGAAAAAATAATGGTTGCTGCAATGGAGGAGAAGGTGAGTCGCTTTTGTATGTTATACCATGCCTCTATGGAGACATGGCTCGCTAGGTACCAACAAGCTAGGCAAGATCGAGAGGAAGCGCAATCTGAATTTCAATGTAATACGCGCCATCAACTGATTAGATATCTCAAGGTCATGGAGGAGATGTTGCGGTTCATGTCAACGCGATGGCTGCATGGAGCTTTGATCCCGCAGTGTCTCGCGAAGGGGTGCAGGTCTCAACTGAGGAGTTGGAATTCTCGAGGAGATGTAGTCTAAATGTGATGACGTGTTTAGGATTTTCCATATCTATATTTTATATGTAACAACTAATTTGAGTGTTTCAATGTACAATACAAAATATTTAGTGCAGCGTGGTTGCACGGACGACATTTTGGCGTGGAGCATATTGACAAAATGCACTCCACAATAGACTATGGTATCATGGCAAGGTTCGAGCAAGAGAGCCGACAACGAGCAATAGATCCAAACATGGTTATAGATGAGATGGAGTATTTTGGAAACTTGCAAAGTATTGTTATGGTGGATTACCATAACTTCTCCATGATACTATTCGATGTGCAGTGGTTTAAAGTGATACTTGAAGGAGCTAGAGTAATAGTTCGAGGAGGTCCATCTGGATTTCTCAAAATAGATTTCGAAAAAAAATGGACGGATTTGTGCGACACCTTTGTGTTGCCGGCCCATTGTGAACAGGTGCATGAACTCATTTGTTTGTTAATTGTATTACGACATGGTATATGTCACAATAGTTTAATCTCTCTTGTACGTGTTTGTGAACATGTAATCTTCTATCCAAACCTCGGATAACCTTGATGGTGGTATGTTATACCTTCAGCTCCCCGAAGTGCGAGAGTATATGATCAAAGCGATGTTTTGAGCATAGATGAGGACAATATGCAAATAGAGGGGTTGATATTGCAAGGGGTGGAGGCCACCGAAAGCTTGGAGCATGTAGAGGAGCCAGCATCGGGTAACAATGATGGAAATACAGGAGTCCAAGAATTCTTTGAGAATGAGGTGGACTCATTCTTTTGTGGTGACATGTCTATCGACCTTTCAGTGTATGCGTTGTGTTAGGAGATTGACATGGACCATAGGATATTTCATACTTGGAGCATCCACTTACTCAATTCATGGACTAATTTCTTATAAGGGTATATAAGATATGCATTTTAAGTGAGATCATTTTTTAAAGATTTATATTACTATGATTTGTATAATTTAAATTGATTATATTCACATCATTTTTTGTCTGTGCAGGTGACCTTTGTGGATACTTAGATCATCAAGATGAGTCGAGGGATGAGTGATGAGGAGTTGCAAGATATCTTCACACGCATATCTCCAAATCAGATGGCAAGATTCAGAGACATGGCAAACCAGGAGCTGTCTCGGACATTGTTAGGCCGCTCTATTAGATCTACTTTGACGAGATCAGATGCTTCAGCTTTGAGCATACAATGTTGACATTCCAGACTTGGGCCAGAGGGAGGGAGTGCTTCAGGGTCAGGGGGATGCTGTAAAGATATGGAGGAAGTGAGCCCGCGATTGGCAAGGGATACAAGTGCTACTCCTTGCTCTCATGGCGGTTCCAAAGAGTGTAGCTCAGGTGGTTGGTGTGGAGACACAGACGCGGTGTCTCCGTCTCGTCGTTCTGCTGGAGTTGTGTTACCTCCAAGACACACCTATGGGGATGTCTACTCCAGTTACTCTGGCTTTTGCTCAGTCGTCCGCAGATGGCACCCCTATGGGTGCTATACTAATAGATACTACCCTAGTCTGTACATCAGATATACAAGGATCTCGTGGATATGCCCAAGAGCGTGGTTGCAAGTGGGAGAGGACCCATCTTAGGCATAACCTAGAGGGGTATACCTATCTTGTCGATGATAGGTCAAGAGCCATCATCATGAATGATGAGGGGAGGAGGGTGATGGCTCGCATGAGAGACTTGTGCCAACAAATTTTTTGGCACAATGTCTTAGATCATTGGAAAAATATACTAGAGGGGAGAAAGGACTACATAGTAGCATTCTTGCATGAGGAGTTTCCAGTTCTAGCCACAGCAGATAGATTTTCTACGGGCTGGATGATGGAGTGCATAAGTGCATATATGTCACATAGACGATCGAATGCATGCAAGGCACTCAAGAGTGGGGCAGCAAAGCCCAAGTGGCTAGATGCGGACGATTGCCGCCAATTGAGCGAGGAGGATACAGATTCTCCAGGACGTTGGAGTTAGCACAGCGCGAGACGGAGTGGTCCATCTTTTTGGGAGTGGCGATCACATGATATATTTGGAGAACTTTGTAAATTTTTCTTTTATTTTGCTTGCTTATTTTTTTGCAATATCCTTTGTACTAGCAATCATGTTTCTAATAGTTAGTATTTTGTTTTCTTTGCAGCACTCTATTACAAATCGCAATCCGACCGGCTTTGAGACTGGATATGCAGAGAGGCACGGTCTCACTGCATTGATTGACCGATTATATAGACTCGGCGGCCCTGTAAGTCACTCATCTTTCTTGTCCGTAGTTACCATGTTTAAATAGAATGCATTATTGTATGGTGGACTGATGTATAGTTGTTTCTTTTTTTGTAGAGTCTGTTTGATGCTCCTTTGTGGTGGGACGAGCTTTCGGATGGGAGGATGTATAGCTCGCCCTTAGATCCCTAGAGCTCACACACCCTTCTTTTTTTGTCTCTTGATCTGTGTAGACATTTTCTATGTAGTAGTGATATCCTGCCATGATTGTACCAGTCGCTTTCATTATGCGATCATGTATTTATTTCATGTATGAGTGTTATGATTTAAGTACACTTTGTGTTTATTTACACAAGCATTGTACACAGTGCCGAAACTATTTTGTATGGCCCAATTGCCACAAATTTTTTTTCCATGTTACCATTGCTATTAGCATCACAAATTTACTTGTACGCGTCGTTATTAGCATCACAAAGAGTCGTTATCAACATCGTTATTTGTGTTGGTTGTGACACTGATACCGATGCAAATAGTGATGCTGATAACGATGGTAATACTGACTATTCTATGGTGTCTCCAATAACAACGCTTTTTGCGACGACGGGGGCAAATTTCTTTATTTACATTTTCATAGCTTTTAACGTCGGTATAAGGCCTATATCTTGTAGTGAGTAATAATATCGATAAACATTACTATAGGTAGGTGAATATATATACAAAACTACAACCACTATAATATATGAGGGGTATTGTGATGCAAAATTTGAGCACAATTTACATAAAATTTCATGTCATGGGTATATATGTCTAAGTGTAGATGAATCTATTGGAATGCGCATCAATACATAGCCCTCATATATAGTAAAGTGCATATTGATACTATTTAGAAAAACTATTGATATATATATCAATGCTTTTATTGATGCTTATTTTGACATTAATTGAAAATATCAAAACTTGAAACTTACCCTACCTTGCTCATTCTTGTTGGTGACATCGAGCTCAAGAGATAAGTACTTCATTCACTTTCATTTCTTCTTCTTTCTTATTTTATGCTTTTGTATTACTTATCGACAAGATCATTATGCAATGTAGCTATGTTTAACTTGTTTTCTTTCAAATTTTTGCAAGTATTAATGCATGTGTTCTTATACACACACACAATGTGTGTGTGTCTGTGTGAGTGTGTGTGTGTGTGTGTGTGAACTACTATTAAATCTTAGGTGTAATATAACTATTCTACATAGTAATATTCATATTGACTTATCTTGTTTGAGGGTAAAATGAAGATTAATTCATGTTAATTAGTTTTTGATGATTGCATGCACTTACAAAAATCATAAAAAATTGGAATGTCGATT
Organism: Lygodium microphyllum; assembly: GCF_053477565.2. Lineage (NCBI taxonomy): Eukaryota > Viridiplantae > Streptophyta > Polypodiopsida > Schizaeales > Lygodiaceae > Lygodium > Lygodium microphyllum. Next base: position 118,531,601 of record NC_141135.1, read on the forward strand.
ATCATATAGATCTCAACACATTAATCATAGAACAATTATAAGTCAAGTAGTTCTATGTCTCCTTGTCTACGTTATATTATATTTGATTGATTATAGTAATTAAATTAGCTCATGCTTGTAAATCAATTAAGTCAAACTCTAAAATTGATCCTATTAATATGAAATTGAATATGTGAAATGATTTCTAATAATAATTAGAGTATATAAGATTGAATACAACTAAGAATAATAAAAGCATACATTATTGAATATACCTAATGACTTATGAACTAATGAATGAACAAATATATATAGAGTAGAAAATTAATAACAATCTTATAAATCTAGACTAGTAAGTCAATAATACTAAAACCATATTCTAGCTAGGGTTTAATATGTTATTTATTAGGATTAAGGTATTTTAAATTATGAGGTGCTTACATATGTACATGGAGGCCTATGTGATAGTGTATATTATCATTGGTACGATTCTCATTTGTGCCAACTTATTATGTTTTGTAAGCCAGTTCATATAAGGAGCTATCAAGAGAATCTAGGACCTAGAGGGTCTTCTTATTAAATCACAAAAAACATGTGCATCTTCATGAGGGGATTCTCATGTTCCACAATAGTCAACTCTTCCTATAGTATGACCTTCACAGGTGCTAGCAAGGCATATGCAACATTTGGCATTATGTATATGCATACGGGCAATAGTATACTTTTCTATTTGTATCTTGCCAATATATATTAGTATGAATTGAATTACATAGAGAATATGTTATCAAATCATATTGTGCATTATGTATATTTGCAAAACAAGTGGTCCATCTCTAACAAGATAACAAATGTGGACAAAGGGGATAGATCCTCGTATATCTTTGTTATAGATAGTATAATTTTCTATACTTGTCAATATATGCATCAATGTAAGCATGAATATACCTTGGCGTATTTTCCAGTGCTTATTTCCATGCCTATACCATCAAATATATTAAGGTACTCTCTCCAATGGACAAATAAATGAACATTTTGATCATCAGATTTGACATTTTGATCCCTTTTAACATGCAATTCCATTTTTTAGTTTTCATTAATGTATCCCTCATATGTCGTAGTGAATGCATTCTTGCTATAGATGTAGATTATATAAACATTTTTAAGGTCACCTCTATATCCGTGTTTATAGGTGAATTTATACATGTACATCTCATTTGTATTTTTACCCCAGTTATATGTATAAACATGTTCCAGACTTTATTTGCACATCTAAGCACCTACACATTGGACATAATTATACATAGATATCCATGAATACATGTAGAAATATGATTATAAATAGACTCTATTTTCTTAGTATATAAAATGCATTGATTCACTTCAACATACTATTTCCTTGTACTTTAAAATGATACTATTTTTAAGGAATAATAATATAAAGAACAGAATGGGTAGTCTTAGGCTTTAATGGTAGGTCTCAAACAAATGCCCTAGAAATGCTCCTCTTGAGCTATAGCAACTTTTGTATTATAGAATAGGGAAGCATAGGCTTCTCTAATTGGATGGGAGGCAAATCTAAATTGGAATAGTGCACAAAGACCTAAAGTTGGAAAAGTTCTCTTAAGTGGACCCGAGGAGCTCAGAAGAGGGTACCAGGAACTACTATTGAGTAGCACACCCTTCCTACCATCTCCATCACCCAATATCTAGGCATTTTATTTATGGAAAATATCAGATGAGCTATAAAGTAGGGTTGAAACGCATGCATGCAACGAATGTTGGCTACAAGCTCACAAATCAAGTGGCATAGTGAGAAATTGAGGTTGCTTTAAGAACTAATCTACCGCCTACAAGCTCAAGAGGGTAACGTGGTGCTCCCTAATTTGAACTCCATGATATAATGTAGGAATGCCCTTGATTATTTCCAGAAAAATATATGCACTTTACACACGATGGGTCCCTCCGATATCCTAAGAGATAGTAGCATTTTAGAGGATTTCAATGCACTATAGGATGTAAATCTCACCTTTATTAGGTAGACAAAAGGAATCAATAAGCTAGGTATAATCTATAGGGATGAGGGGATGATGTGCATTGCTATTTGCTCAATTAAAATCCTATACTCTGCAAAGGCCACATCATGGAACAGGCCTTTGAGTGATGGTATAGTATGCATTACCCTATAGTGCACATTACAAGTCTTAACACATTTATTCAAAGGCCTTGTTAGCCAATGGAGGTAGTAATCAAATGCTGCAAATCAAATGTGATGAATATATTTCAAGATACACTTAAGGTGGGATGAATTAAAAGCTCATCGCAATGTTAATGTGGTAGCAACAAAGTTGATATAAGAAAGTATAAGTAATGGTGTGCTTTGATTGTATTGCTATTTCATTTGAGACTATGGATGATTGCAAAGCTATCTTTTTGCCTTTCTAGACTATCTTAATTGATTGAGCTTTAGCTTCAATCGGGCATTGCAATTTTATTTTTTGGTGATAGCATTATATTTTTTTAAATGCTTAAAGAATTACTCATATGTTGTAGTAAGTTATAAATATTCTATCATCATATCATGGCAATATTAGATTTTTGTAAATTAATGGACACGAAAAACCAACAAGATGGCTTATATAAATGTCATATTTTTTTTCTCTAATACTATTCTATTAGCTAGAAATGCAAATTTTAGAACACATGTCTATCGAAGGTTAAAATTTTGAAAAAGCCCTTCCACAAGAAAGGCACTTGTTCACGAACCCTTCAATGGAAAAAACATAGGGGACTATCAATGTCATGCTCTTGGACCTGTGCTTCTCCAAGGCCTACATTTGACAAGATTTGCCCATTATTTCATGTGACAGTTGAAGTTTATTGAAGTAACTTCAATTGATATACATTATAAAACTCAAACTATCTATAATTTTTTGTATGCTATAAGTAATGTTAAAAAAAAAAAACATGATGTGTTGTTTGACAGATACAGCACTTTTTTAACTTGTTTTGATGGGCAACATAGCCAAAGCAAGCATGACATCGATCAAATGAGTCGAGAAAAAACGAGAGCTAGCTTACATTTCAAAAAAGCTTTTCAAAACTAAAAAAAAGTTCTAAACATCACACTATGAAATTAGATGGATTTATGTATGGTTGAGAAAAAAGTTCTAGACAAGATGAGACGTCTATTCCTTGACAAATATGATAAATTTACTCTCTTGAAAGAAGTGCATACTTCCAATTCTTCACAAATAAATTGAGGTTATGCTCTTGCCCTAGAAAGTAAAGCTTTGGGTTGCCCTTCGATTCTTGGAAGCATTCACTCTCACTCCACCCACCACCTTATTGTAGGGATCCTTGGGGTCCCATGATCATATGCCTCTCTCTTTGGTATTGCATGTGGCCCACTTTACTTTTTCTAATAGGAAGAAGATGGCTTTTCTCCCACCAACCAACAACTTGAAGCCTAGCCAGTCCTCGCGATGAATGCAAATTTTGCTACTAGCTAGCTTTATAACTAAAAGTGTACAATCTTTGCTGGTTCTCTTAAGTTTGAAGTACATTTCTTACCAAAAAATATCCATTTTCGCTGTTAGAAATAGAATAAAGGCCAGTTTCTCGAGAGCCCCCTTTGGCCTCTTTGCCATTGTATGAATTTGAGATTTTTTCGAAAACTATGAATGGGAACCGACTCAATACCTTGAGGTACATAATGGAAGCCTTTTTTACTTGGAAGCTCGACTGCCTAATATGAGGCTCTCAAAAATTTGACTATGATTATGTGGGCACAAGGGTTACTCAAGCTCGTTATGATTTTAAAATGAATTTTTGCCAAGGAAACCCTGAGGATCACGGTTCTGGTTCTTTCACCATGAGGGGAGTGGCACGAGACAAAGAGAGGGAGGGATGGGGTGGAGAGAGAGACAGACAGACAGATAGAAGTTCATTTATGCTGTATACTACAATATACAAGCCTTATACCAATGCTCAAAGTGACATAAACATTCATTAAAAAAATTTTCCCTGTCATTGCTAAACGCATCGATATTAGCATCTCTACAAAGCTGTCACTATTTTTATCACTTTTATGATGCAAAAAGTGACACATTAAGTGATGGTTTGTGACATATATTGCAATGCCAATAAGGACACATGCAATAAATTTGTGATGCTAATATCGATGGTCACATAGAAAAAAAAAAGTGTGGCAGGTACGCAATGGTCGTCAAGATGAGCACAAAATGTACTTGAACCCACAAGACTGATATATAGAATAAGTACAAGTTCGCTAACGAAAACTCATGGAAATATGGCAAGATACAAAGGATGATAAGTGCATCTAAGAAATAGTATATGGAAGATGCCTGCACAGATCACATGACCAAAAAGAAAGAGGGTGTGTGCTCTATGAATGCAAGCGCAAGCTACAGATCCTCAGCATTAGAAAGCTCATCCCGATGCGAAGGAGCATCGAACGGCGGACTGTGCAAAATGAATGACTACAGATCAATCCACCATACATAATGCATTTAAAAAAAACTAACTATGGATAAGAAAGATGATTGACTTATTGGGCCATCACATACATACATTCTATTGATCAATAGTGAGACCATGTCTCTCTACATATCGAGTCTCCAAGCTAGTGGGATTGGGGTTTGTACTAGAGTGCTACAAACAAAACAGAATAAAAATGTTAGAAACACGATTGTCACTACAAGTGATATTGCAAATAAAGAAAGTGAGAAGAACAAAAGAAAAACTTATAAAGTCCTTCAAATAAGCCTTGTGGCTACCACTCCCCAGATGATGCATGACCCCTACCTCCAATTCACTACAAGATATAGGCCTTATACTGACGTTCAAAGCGACAAAAATGTTCATAAAGAAAAATTTCCCTGTCATCACAAAAAACATCAATATTAGTGATGCTATAAAATAGTAATAGCGACGTGTGCAGTAGATACGTGTAGAAAATTTGTGAAGTTAATAGCAACGATAATAGGGAAAAAAATTTGTGGAAAGGCACCACAAATAGCACTATGTGCTTTATTTGGGCCATACAAAAGAGTTTCAATAATGTGTACAATGCTCGTCTGAATGAAGGCAAAGTGTACTTGAATCCATAAGAGTGATACATAAAATAAATACAAGATTCCTAATGAAAGCGATGGTACAATCATGCCAAGATACAAAGAATGATAATAACATAGTGCATAGAAAATGCTCATCCCGCCACAAAGGAGGATCGAACGGACTCTGCAAAAAGAGAACAAACTACACATCAGTCCACCATACAATAATATATTTTAATTAAATTAGTAATTACGGACAAGAAAGATAAGTGGAAGAGCCATGCTACCTTCTGGCAGAGCTCGTTGTCACACAAAGCCTCTCAAGGTTTTCATGAAGCACTCCAAGAAGAACATCCATTGCGTATGGACAGTCCAGTAATCTCCACTTCATCTACAAGATGCACAAGAAGTGGATTTGTATTGTGAGCATGTTGGTGGGCAAGTATTTCTCAAAGAGACAGATCATCTCCACTACTCCCCGCCTTGCGGATTCAATAAAGGTCGTCTTAATCTCCTTCTGTGAGATCCATTGCACTAAAGTTGACAACTTATAAATCACCTTGCGTATTTCTGGAGTAAGGCATCCTATGATCACGTTCGGTAGTACAAACTACCACAAATGAAGAAGCATTATGAACAACGACTACACTCCAAATAGCAAAATACGCAAGCCAGTTACAATCCATTCGTAGTAAAAACCTGACCTATCTTATGCCAATCATGGAATTTTAGCACTGATAATTGGTCATCTTTAGAAAATGTGCTCTTCTTTAGTGGACAAAACCCAAGGAGTACGAGGTAGCTGCAAGCGACTATCAACACTCGATTGTGGCCAAAGCGCCTCCATCTTGTCTATCTTCTTCTCAAATCCATTCGTACCCCTACAGTTTCTCTCTTTCCCATGATGTGGTCCCATAATAAGCTACCCACATTCTTGAAAATATGCATAGGATTCAATAAGTGGTTGATCTTTAAGTGGGTCCAATAAGGCAAGTAGTATAAAATTGAGGACTGTAACATTTCATTTGGATGTGACTCCATGTGGACCATTTTGAGCTTGTACTAGCTTTGGGCATGCATACATGCTAGAGGTCGTCCAAGAAAACCTTCCCTCAGTTCATGACCCTTCGGCAAGAAAGCGATGTGTACTTGATATACCATCTTCTTCATGGTCCATGACCTTCCACAGTCTAACTGTGGCCCACACAATGGACATGCATAATAACTTAAGATAACCAGACCTATCCCAACACCTCTATCCAATGAATACAAACTTGAACGGGATATATTTGATAAAACCAATGAGAACGGAAGTCTACTTACCTAAGCACTCCCTGAATCCCAGAAAGTCATACATGGTTCACATGAGAATGGCTCGAATATTGGCAGATCCTCGACTATCACACTTGCTCATATCTTCCACGATGACCCCCTCCTTCTACAAAATCTTAAGCTCATCGACTGATGGACGAAGATACACGTCCATATTTTTGACATTGTAGTGACCGGGAACAAGCAAGCTAAGGATGAGGTGTCATTTCTTCATAGAATGCCACGGAGGGATGTTGTAGTTGACGAGGACTACATGCCACACATTGTAAGAAGTTGAGTATAGACCAAATGGGTTCATGCCATCCATAGAAAGATCAAGCCAAAGATTCCTTCGCTCTCGCGCAAAGCCTAGAAAGGTAGAGTCAATGTGGCTCAATGCGTGTGAATCCGCTGATATTCGTTGAACTCCACCTGTGGATCTATTCTGCACATGCCACGTTGTCAAGCTCGCCATGCTAGATGTACGAAATATGTGATTTATGCATGGGATAAGTGGAAAGTGTCTAAGAAATTTTTGAGGGATAAGCGGTGCACACACACACACACATACACACACACACACTCTCTCTCTCTCTTAATCTCCTTGCATTGATCTCTCTCTACTCTTCTCTCTATACATCACTTCATCAACAAAAATAAAGAGAGAAGTAAAGAAAAGAGAAAAACAAAGAGAGAAAAGAGAATGAACTTACCTCAAATCTTAAAGAAGAATCCTTTTGTGTTTCTCTCCTTCTTTTTCTTCTTCTCCTTCACGGGTTCTCTCCTTCTTCTTTGCAGTTTTTCCCTCTCTTTTTGTGGTGGATTGGCAGTGGTAGCGGCCTCTCTCTTTCTCTCTCTCCATCTCCCTTGCGTTGATCTCTCTCACTTCTTCTCTCTATATATCTCTTCATCAACAAAAAGAAAGAGAGAAGTAAAGAAAAGAGAAAAACAAAGAAAGAAGAGATAATGCACTTACCTCAAAGCTTGAAGAAGAATCCCTTCATACTTCCCTCCTTTTTCTTCTCCTTCATTGAGTTTCTTCCTTTTCCTTTACACTTGTCTCCTCCCTCTTCGTGGATGGCAATGGTGGTGGTGGTGGCCTCTCTCTCCTCTCTCTCTCTTACTTGTTTACATACCTGTAAAATGAAATGCTCGCGTTTCAACACTTTTTTATGAAGCCCAATCAACAGGAGATAGTCCATTAAAAATAATCTAGGCATGTTTACTTTTAGAAAGACAAAATCCCGTTGCCTTTTAATTGGCGGCGGGATCTCTCCCCTTTTTTATTTCTCCACAAGACACTCTTCCTTCCCCTCCCTTGTTCTCTCTATTTCTCTCTCTCCTTCCCTCCCCACTCTCACTCAACGCATGTCATTGCAAAGATAATCAAAGATAGAAAATAAAAAGCTTAAAAAACAAAGATATTGAAGGAAATCTCACCCTACCTCTCTTTATCTCTTTCTCCCCCCTCTCCCTTTACTTTTCTTTCTTAACCTGCTCTCTCATTCTCTCATTTTTTTCCTATTCTTCTTTCTCTCTCTCACTCTATATTTTTTTCTCTCTATCTCTCTCTCTCCCTCCCTCCCTCTCTCTCTCTTTTTCACTCTCCTTCCTCTTTTTACCTCAGCCTTCTTTTCTACCTTCTCCTCCTCTCTTCCTTCCCTCTCCCTCTCTCTATTTCTCTCCTACTCTATTTCTCTCTATTTCCCTTTCTTTGTTTCTCCCTCCTCTTTCTGTCTCGTTGTTTCTCTCACTCATCTTCCTCCCTTCATCTCTCATTTCTCTCTTCCTCTTTCTCCGTGTTTATTTTCTTCCCTTTCTCTTCCTCTTTCTCTCTTCCTCTCTCTTCCTTCTCCCTCCCTCTCTTTCCATGCATCTCTTTGTAAAGAAAAACAAACAAAGAAAAGAAGATAATATAAAAATAAAGCAAGAAGAGGCAATGCAATTACCTCAAAGGCCTAAATATGAAACCCTTTGTACATTCTCTTCACACCTTCCCTCCCTTCTTCCTTGCACACTTCTCTTTCTTCTTCATGCATAGCATGGCGACAGTGACGGTGGTGATGAGCTCCCCCCTCTCTCTCTCTCCCTCTCAAAGCTTTAAGCTTTCTCGCTCTCTTTCATTCTTTTTTATAAATGTTTTCTCAGTAAATGTCACACTCAGGTTTTTGAAACCTTTTTCTCAGACCGGCGTCGCTATTTATATTGCTATTAGCATCTCTATATGTGTCACTATTTGCGTCTCTATGAGCATCGCTATTTGCATTGCTAGTAGAATTAGCAATGCTAATAGCGAGACATATAGCAATGCAAATAGCCACGCTAATAAAAATGCCACTTTTTTGCATCACAAATGGCCATCACTATTGCCCCATTCCCTTGTAGTGATTGTGCCCTCGTTCCCTCTCGTTGCTATCACCAACGTCCTCAAGAATCATCTGCATCTAGCCACTCGAGCTCTGAGGCACCACTCTTGAGTGCTTTGCAGGGGTTCGATTGTCTATGTGACATGTATGCATGCATACACTCCATCATCCACCCAGTGGAAAACCTCTCTACCATATTAGGTACCGGAAACTCCTCGTGCTGCAAGGATGCTACTATATAGTCCATTCTCCCCTTGGGTATATTTTCAAATGGTCCAAGATGTTGTGCCAAAAAACTTGTTGGTACAACTCTCTCATGCGAGACATTACCTTCCTCCCCTCATCATTCATGATCACAATACCTATGCTATCATCTACGAGATATCTATCCCCTTTGTGGTACATCTAAGGTGTGTCCTCTCCCACCTATGACCACACTCTTAGGCATAACTAGGAGACCTATGTACATCTGGTGTACCCATGGGGGTAGTATCTCCTGAAGTAGCACCCAGGGGTGCCACTTGCGAACGACTAAGCAAGGTTGGAGTCATTGGAGTAGATGTCCCCACAAGTGTGAGAAATCCTACAGGTGATATGTCTCCACCAGAACCAAGAGACGGAGACACTACATCGGTGTCTCCAGAACACCCACCTGAGCCATCCTCTCTAGAACCTGCACAAGAGTAAGGAGTAGCATCCCTATCTAAAGGCCACCACAGGCTCACAGCATCCACATCTCTGTAGCACCCCCCAGAACCACTCCCTTCGTCTGAGCCAGTCTCAAGCATTGATATTCTCTACTAAAAATTGAAGCATCTGAGCATGCCAAAGTAGATATCATGGTATGGCATCCCAATGGTGTCCAAAGATCTCTTAGTCCACCATATCTCTGAATCAAGCCATTTGATCTAGAGACATACGTATGAATATCTTCTACAACTTCTCGTCACTCATCCCTCGACTCATCCTACTCTCCAAATATAATCAAAGGTAATCTACACAGATAGAAAATAATGTTAGCATAATCAACATAAAGATTTAAGTAAATCATGGTGATATCAATTTGAAAAAAATGATACCATTTAAAATGCATATTATAGAGTACCCTTAAAATGCATATTCTAGAGTACTTCTTCAAATATCAAACTGATTGATGGTACGTATTGTGTTACAATTCCAATCGCACTTCTCCTGAATCTTTCTTGGCCTGCTCGTACCTAGCCAGTCATGTCTCCATGGATGCATGATGCAACATACAAAAATGATTCATTGTCTCCTCCATTGCAACATCCATCCCTTTTTCTACCCCATTTTCAACCACCACATCTCTGGTTAGTCTATCATCCTCCTTCAGTGACCATAGCATACTGTTGTTTGAATCCATCGTTGGTAGCCACTGTGAAATATGTATTAATGCCTCAAACACCAACCAACATTTAGCCATGCTACCTTTTGGCTGAGCTCATTGTCACACAAATCCTTTTCAGGGTTTTCATGAAGTGCTCCAAGAAGAACATCCATCGTGTATGGGTGGGTCCCGAAATCTCCACTATATCTACAAGATGCACCATGAGCTGGGTTTGTATCATGAGTATGATGGTAGGAAAGTACCTCTCAAAGAGACAAAATGTCTCCATTGCTCCCCACCTTGTGGATTCAATAGAGGATATATTGATCTCCTTTTGTGAGATCCATTTCACTAGATTCGACAACTTGTAAATCGTCCCATATATTTCTAAAGTGAGGCATCCTGCAATCACGATCGGTAGTACAAACTGCCACAAATGAAGAAGCATTACGAACACTGACTAGACACTAAATAGCAAAATACATAGACCACTTACAATCAAGGCCAATAGAAACCTGACATATCTTATGCCAATCATGGAATTTCAGCCCTAATAGTTGGTCGCCTTTAGAAAAAGTGGATATGAGAGAATGCTTCATACTCGTCATGGGTGTGTGGATAGACCTGATAATTTGCTTCACAATGTGCTCTTCTTTAGTAGGCACAACCCAAGGAGCACAAGGTAGTTGCAAGTGACCATAAGTGCTCGACTATGGCCAAAGCGCCTCCATCTTGCCTACCTCCTTCAAATCCATTCATGCCCCAGTAGTGTCTCTCTTTACTATGATGGGGTCTCATAATAAGCTGTCCACATTCTTGGAAATATGAATGGGATCCAACAAGTGGTTGATTTGTAAGTGGGTCCATTATAACAACTCCATGTGGAATATTTTTAACTCATACCAGCTTTGGGCTTTCATTCATGTTGGAGGTTATCCAAGAAAACCTTCCCTCACTTCATGACCCTTAGTGGTGGCGTGTCCTTGATATACCATCTTCTTTATGGTTTGTGACCTTCAGGATTCTAATGTGGCCCAAACAATGGATATGCATGATGACTTGAGATAACCAAACCTATCCCAACACCCTATATAGTCAACACAAACTTGAACGAGTTATGTTAGCTATCGCCAATGAGAACATAAACGTACTTACCTGAGCACTCTCCAAATCTGAGAAAGTCATGCATGGTCCATATGAGGATGGCTCATATATTAGTAGACCGTCGACCATCGCGCTTGCTCATATCTTCCATGACGACCCCCTCTTCCCACAAAATCTTAAGGTTATCAACTAATGGATAGAGATAGACGTCCATATTCTTGACTTTGCAGTGCCCAAGAACGAGCAAGCTAAAGATTAGGTATCCTTTCTTCGTAGAAAGCCATGACGGGATGTTGTAGTTAACAAGGACTATAGGCACACATTGTAAGAAGTCGAGCAGATAACAAATGGGTTCTTGCTATCCATAGCAAGATCAAGCTAAAGATTCCTTGGCTCTCGTGCAAAGCTTAGAAAGTAGAGTCAATGTGCCTCCATGAGCGTGAATCTAGTGATATTCGCTGGACTCAATCCATGGATCTATTCTGTGCATGACAAGTTGTTATGCTCGCCATTCGAGACGTTCGAAACATGTGACATATATGCAGTATAAGTGAAAAGTGTCTAAAAACTTTATTGAGGTAGCTAAATATGTCTAAACACCCCTATTTAGTCAACACAAACTTGAATGAGCCTTGTTAGTTATCACCAACAAAAATGGAAGCCTACCTACCTAAGCACTCCTCGAATCACAAAAAGCATGCATGGTCCACATGAGAATGGTTCGTATCTTGGCGTAGTCTATTGACCATTGTGCTTGCTCATATATTCAACAATGAACCCCTCCTCCTACAAAATCTTAAGCTCATTAATTAATGGAGAGAGATAGATGTCAATATCCTTGACTTTGTAGCACCCAGAAACGTGCAAGCTAAGGATCATGTGCCTTTCTGCGTAGAAAGCCATGGCATGATGTTATAGTGAACAAGGACTACATGTCACATAATGTAGGAAGTTGAGCGGATACCAAATGGGTTCATGCCATCCATAGCAAGACCAAGTCGAAGATTCCTTGGCTCTTGTGCAAAGCTTAGAAAGCTAGGGTCAATGAGACTCCATGCGCGTGAATCTACTGATATTCGTTGGACTCCATCTTTGGATCTATTCTACACATGACATGTTGTCATGCTCGCCATGCTAGACATACGAAACATTTGATGTATATGTGGTATAAGTGGAAAGTGTCTAAGAAATTTCTGAGGGATTGTTTGTCCTTGTAAGTCCTGTTGATACCTGTGAGCACCACACTTTGGACATGTGTCCATAGTCCCATAGTCTCCTCAAAAAGCACACAATTGTTGACACATGCATGGATGCTATTTTAGTCCATGCAAAGATTTTGTAAAATAGATTGTGCATCATCACAAACCTTGGGCATGGTATTTCCAATTAGTGATACATGATACTTTAGCAACTTGAAAAAAAATCATAAAACACCTTGAAAAAGCATAAGTGTTTTTTATAATGGAGCTAAAAAGATTAACGGAGCGAACATAGAATGTACCTGAACAACTCGGTCACACTTGCATTCCTTCACCCATATTTTGCATGCACACTTAGGAGCGCAAGCAATGTCTTCAGGAGAGATACTCAGCACCCATCATATAATGGTATACATGCTTCCTCTCTTAATGGATCAGATGAATTGGCATCCATGGGTATCAATGCATCGATTATTGCCTCTATCTGAGAATCCAAGATTTGAGGAAGGTCTGAAAGGTTGATTGCCTCCTTCCATATCCATGGTGTAGATTGAGTCGTGGCTTCCAAGTGGTGGATTGACTCAGGCACTCCATCCATCGCATGCCCACAAACTCTTCTAATTGGCCGCAATAGGTGCATTCCTCCTTGGGATGAGATGTCACCTTCCTATATAAATTTTATGAGCATGTCTCATGTTTTTGTATATGATATTCAATTAGTTTGTGAATGTAAGGCATGATTGATACACACTTTTCTTACCATTTAATCAAAGTCGTTGATCACTTGATCAATGATCTTTGATTGGAACTCACAAAAGCGTCATATGTGTTCTATAGACAAGCGACGCTTTCGTTCGATTGCTAGCTTGCATTGAGAGCAATGACACATGACACACTGATTAAGATATGCCTCACAATCTTGGACATCACTACCATCATCATTTTCCATTTTGTCTACGTTATGACAAACAACAGGTTTTTGTTCTCTTTCTCTTTTCCTTTTTTTATTTGCCTCCCTTCATCCTTATTTACTTCTCTCTCCCCCTCTCTTTCTATAAATGTTTCTTTATCCAACTACCCTGACACTTTCGAGCAATAATTTGTAGAAGCCTCTTTGAATCAGCATCAAGCGTACAGGTCCAAAGTTCACTTGGTAATCCCAAAATGAAAAACTCACATGGCAACATCGGTGTGGATTATAAGCTGGAGTAGCGGGAGCACGATAAGCTCACAGAGAATATGGCCACTTCAAAAGGGGAGGCTCAACATCGAGAGACATGTTAGTACAATATCATCTGATCACGAGCTAGATAATGTCTTTGTCTTTCTCTAAGTTTCTTTTAACCTTCGGACCTTCATGCCATCCAAATGAATAACAAGACTCTGATGCATAGAGGCACCGGATTTGATGGTTACCCTATCCTCTAGCCTCGCGAGAAGGATACAAATAAACTTTCTCTCATGAAAGGACATACTTTCAATTTTTGACAAAGAAATTGAGGTTATAGTCCGCCCTAGAAAACTTTGCTTATGAAGAAGACATTTTCTTCAACTGTGGTCCTATTTTGGATATCTCTATTAATGATGAGATAGGAACCAATCAATTATGGGGCTTTTTATCGGAACATGCTCAATATGGCAGGTGATAGTTAGTAGGGGTGATGCAAAGAGTGGCCAAGACCCATTTGCCTTTGTTATCTTGGACCCATAGGTTTATCAAACAACACATTATGCGTACACCTCTTGCTCTTTATATAGGAGGCATGGGTCACAATCTAATGCATTTAGTTTAGGGTAGGAGCCCTATTTCCTCCTTGGGATGGGGTATCTTGTTGTATATTAATAAGATTTTACAAGGGGGAATATATATATACGAGCTATTTTTTTAAATGTCATTAGGCCAAGAGAGCCAAGGTTTTTTAGGGTTTTGGTACTTGATTTCCTTAGGGCCACGGGCCAGTTTTTATTGTGTTTAAATGATTTATTGCTCTAGGCCATGAGGGTTCCTTTTGTTGGGTGTGAACTGTGATATTTCCTTAGGCCAAGAGGGCCATATGTCTGTTTGGTGCAGGCATGTTTAATGATTTTCAATTTTAATGAATTGCATCACATAGGTTGATGAAGTCATTGGAGGGAGGCTTTGCTATGGAGGAGCTTCTTGTGGCCATTCCAAGTGGTTTCGCCTCTTTTTCAAGTCTTTTTTCATGAAACAGATAATATTATATGTGTATGTAGGGGTTAATTTATTTTCATTTATTGGGGACCAACAATGAAGGCATGAAGTCCTAAGGTTTGGTCAGGTATATCTAGGGGAGATTTGAGTAGCGGTCCTCCTCATGTTAGAACATTTTTAGGTATTAAAAGACCTATTTTAGAAGGTTGTTCCAGTGACCCTATCATTCTTGCTTGCTAGGTAGCTATCCTAGGAGTCCCTGTTAGGGTGAGGTAGTTACAGAAGCTTGCCAAAATATTTAAAGAAGAGCAAGTTTTGAATCTATCTTTTTAAAAAAAATTACAGACGTGTGTAAACGGGGGTTCTAACCCCTCAATAAGAAAAGGAAAAAGAAAAAAAAGTTCCTATAAGTAGTTGATTATTGCCTTGCGGAGGCTTGGTAGGTTCTTGGGGACGAGTCAAGACCCAGGGCCGGGACCCAAGGGAAATGCCTTGTCTTCCTAGAGGTAGCAACTAGCAGAAGAGAAAAGAAAGGAAGGTTGGAGGAAAAATAAAAATGAGCATAAAAAAAGGATTAAGTGTCGCCTTACCAGTGCTTGGTAGGTTCTTGGGTACCAAGTTAGGACCTGAGGCCGATGCCCTGTTCTTCTTGGGTCACACTATGCTCAGCTCCCTTCTTTTTACACACCTGAGTATGGAAACCTTGAACGGAAAATGTGTTATAAAAAGAAACTATGATGTCCAGGCTATAGGAGTCCTCGCTTAGTAGAAAGTCTTGGTCCAGTTGTCCTAAGTTAGGTTGGTAGTTTAGACCTCCACTAGGATGACCTCTTTGATGGGCTTTTTATAGCCAGTCCATGTTAGAGCAGTTGGTTAGAGACTCGCTCTGGATTTCTGTTGGATTATGCTCGGCCTATCCCTAGTAGATTTCCATACATTGATGTTATCAAGGGGTAGGACGAGAGTTGTGATATGTATTTCTTTTGTATCATCTTGATGCACATTATTTATGCAAATGTGGATTATTTTGTAGGATTCCGTGGACTGAGTCACCCTATCCCATGGTTGCTAATGGGAGTTGGTGGTGCGCAGATCAGATGCTGAACGCTCACGTAGTGAATGCTGGAAGGTCCCCAAGAACAATAGAACTCTACTTTTTGCACAAAATACAAGGTAAAAAGCATGCACGACATGAACAAGAGACCAATTGGGTGCAATCTCCCCCCATGCCTTGTGTGAGCACTCCACAAAGCATGTATTTTATGTATTAATCATCTTCAAGCTCAAATAATAGCCCAAATTACAAAATAGCAAGCTTTTAGCTTTTGAGTTTGCTTTAGCACAAAATAGGAATAAAGTTAACGGACGGTGCCCAAAGAGTCTGGCATGCCCAATACAATGTCCAAGTACAAATAACATAATCGTGCGCCCATGCGCATACAAAATAATAATAAATATCCAATGCCTCAATAAATAGGTGTGACAAAATATAGGCGCCATGCCTAAGGTATGCGCCCATCAAAATATAAATGATAAATCGAATACTCGCTATCCTCCAATGCTTTCCTCCGCCACTGCTGCTATCTCTACACATCAACTGAAGCATTCACAATCGTTAGTAAAATAATACAAAACCCTACAAAAGTGAATACTTAGCAGTCTTCAGTTATATAAATAAATCAACTGGTTAGAAATCAATCCTAACCTTAATTTATTACGAGTGCGCACTCTAAACTCATAAACGTTTATTAATTTAATATGCATTTTGCGGAATCACCCGCTATGGAATCACCCATGTACACATTAAATTAATGAAACGCCCGAAAAGGACAGGCGTCCCCATCAACTTCTCGCACAAAGAATCCACTTTGTGTATTAATTTAATATGCATTTTGCGGAATCACCCGCTATGGAATCACCCATATACACACTAAATTAATGAAACGCCCGAAAAGGACAAGCGTCCCCATCAACTTCTCGCATACAGAATCCACTTTGTGTTTGAGCCCCGGTCATCAAAGTTTACGAAATCCACTGTAAAACCTCACGGAATCCACCGTGGCACGGAATCCACCGTGAAATATGCCTCCTGGCATCATACCCCCGGGGTGGGATAGCAATTGACCTCAATTGCTATTAGCTCAATGTGGAGCTAACTGAGTGGGGAAAGAATTTAAGTCTCTAGCGTGCATCCATTGTGCTTCCTCTACAGGATGGTTTTTAAATTTGACTAGATATCTAGAATATCTTCGGCCAGTTCTAGTGGTCATAAAGTCAGTATCTATGATAGCTTCAGGTTCAAGTATTTCAGTCTCTTCCTCTAACAAAGGTGGGTTTTCATAAATAGGGTGTACAGGTAATTGGCCTCTAAAGGGTCTTAATAAACTAATGTGAAATGTGTTGTGAATTTTCCAGTGAGGTGGTAATTCTAACTTGAATGCATTGTCATTAATTTTATGAATGATCCTAAATGGTCCATAGAATCTAGGGGCTAATTTCACAACTGGGTGTCTATCTACACTTTGTAGTCTACGTTTTTCTATTCTCAACCAAGCATAGTCATCAACTTTGAAATTCATTGCTTGTCTTTTCTTATTGGCTTATTTGGTATATGATTGCTGGGCTTTGGCAATCATGGCTTTTACCTTATCAAAAATAGTATTATGCATACTAGCAATATCATCAGCACTCTGAATTCTATTTGACAAAGATGCAACATGTGTAGATAATCTATAACCATAAATCACTTCAAACGGTGCTTTCTTTGTAGATGTGTGTGGTGTATTGTTATATGTAAACTGTAATAAATGCAAATGTGTATCCCATGTCTGTGGTTTAGAAATAGTATAAGCACGTAAAAGATCTAGTTTAGTGCTATTAGTGGCTTATGTTTGTCCATTAGTTTCAGGATGAAATGCAGATGAGAAATCAATTTTTGTGCCTAGGTTAGCAAACAGAGTAATCCAAAAGTTGTTACAAAAATCTAGAATCACGATCTGAAATAATAACTTTTGGTAATCCATGGTTAGTGAAAACAATTTTCAAAAACAATTGTGCTGCCTGTGATGCTGTTAAAGTTTTCTTACATGGAATGAAATATGCTTATTTACTAAACCTATCTACTACTGTCCAAATCATATCATGGTTAGATTTAGTATTAGGTAAACCAGTAATAAAATCCATAGAAATTTGTTCCCATGGTCTAGATGGAATAGACAAAGGCATAAGTAATCCATACTGTTTACCATGATGTCTCTTAACTCTTTGACAAATCAAACATTCAGAAACAAAGTTAGATACATCAGTGTCCATATGCGGCCAATAAAAATCTTCAGTTAATGTACGTAAAGTAGATATGATACTTCTATGACCTTGATATGGAGGACAATGAATCTCATTCAAAACAAAAGATCGGAATGGAACTGTAACACATAATCTCTTTTCATAAAACATAAATCCATCGTTATAAGATAGTGAATCAATAGGAATCAAGTTATTTTGAACTAATTTATTCCAATCAGCATGAAAAGTAATGTCCTAATGATAAGTATCTTTCGTAGTAATCAAAGAATCAAAAGATATAACATAAATATTATGAATGGCAGGTCTTCTACTTAATACATTCAGCCACTACATTTTCTTTACCGGGTTGGTATTGAATGATAGGATGAAAACTCTGAATAAAGGATGCCCATTTGATATGTCGGTCAAATATTTGGGGTTAGCTAAGTAAATGCCTTATACTTTGCTAATCGGTCTTAATCATAAATTTTGAACCCATTAAGTAGTGTTTCCACTATCTTAAGGCTTGCACAACGGCTAATAATTCTTTGTCATATGTGGAATATTTCAGTTTAGAGGGTTTCAACTTACAACTAGAATAGGCTATAGGATAATTATCCTGCATAAGTACAGCTCCTATTCCTGATCCACTAGCATCGGTCACTACTAAAAAGAATGGTCTATTAAAATCGGGCAACTGTAGGACAGGGGCATGGGTTAATGCATGTTTCAATAAGTCAAAGGATTTCTGTTGATTATCAGACCAATGATAAACAATACCTTTCTTCAGAAGTTTAGTCAGTGGTAAAGCAAGTAATGAAAAATTATGTGCAAACTTCCTATAGAAACTAGCAAGACCTAGGAATGATCGTAACTCATGCACATTTTTAGGTATAGGCCAATTCAATATTGCATCTATTTTCTTAGGGTCAACTTTAATTCCATCAGATGATACAATATGACCTAAATACTCAATTTCTATTTTAAAGAATTCACTCTTTTTCGGATTTGCATACAGTTGATTATCTTTTAATAACTGGAAAACCAATGACAAATCCTCATGATGTTCTTTCTCATTTTGACTAAACACCAAAATATCATCAAAGAAGACAATTACACAAATATAGCAGGTGCATTAGTCAATCCAAAAGGCATCACTAAAAATTCATAATGACCAAACTGTGTCCTAAATGCAGTCTTGAATATGTCTGACTTATCTAGTCTCACCTGATGATAACCAGATTTAAGGTCTATTTTACTAAATATGGTAGAACCTTGCAGTTTATCCATAAGGTCATCAACTCTAGGAATTGGATATCTATTCTTTATTGTGATCTTATTTAAAGCTCGATAGTCAATGTACATATGATAGGTATTATTCTTTTTCTTGACTAACAAAACAGGTGCACCAAATGGAGAACTACTAGGTCTAATCAATCCTCTATTTAGTAATTCCTCAAGTTGACTTTGAATTTATTTTTGCTCTATCTGGTTATGCCTATATGGTGCTTTGCAAGGTGGTTGTATACCAGGAATCAAATCTATTTTATGGTCTTTTGGACGTGAAGGAGGTAAAGCAGGTGGTAGATCTTCGGCAAAAAAGTCTTTAAAATGTACAAGAAATTCTTTATGCATAGGACGCATATGATTTTCTTTAACTTGCAGTTCATTCACCCAAATGAGATAAGATTTACTACTCTTGCGTAATGCACGTTTAGCTTGAGTATGCGAAAGTAGTGGAAAAGCATTAGATGCATGCATACCATACAATGTAATATGTTTTCCTTGAAATTTAAGATTAATTGAATGCGTGGAATAATCTATATAAGGGTTATACTGATGACGCCAAGGAATACCTAAAGTAATGTCACTGGACTGTAATGGTACAACTAGAAAATTTCTTTTTTCAGTGTATTGACCAATTTGAATTTCTAAGTTGAAGAAGAAGAGATAGGAGTGGTCCTCCTCCTCTGCCAGCTGGTCCTTCACAGTCTAATGATGGAAACAGAGGTTCTTGATTACCAGGAATCCACTCGTATCGACCGTTTGTGACGAGATTGATCGTAGAGCCGGATCGTTCCAGGAGCTCCGCCTTCGCATAAGATGGGTAGCGATTGGAAGCTCTTGATCTCAGCTTCGCTCTGATACCACTGGTGCGCAGATCAGATGCTGAACGCTCGCGTAGTGAATGCCGAAAGGTCCCCAAGAACAATAGAACTCTTCTTTTTGCACAAAATACAAGGTAAAAAGCATGCACGACATGAATAAGAGACCAATTGGGTGCAATCTCCCCCCATGCCTTGTGTGAGTGCTCCACAAAGCATGTATTTTATGTATTAATCATCTTCAAGCTCAAATAATAGCCCAAATTACAAAATAGCAAGCTTTTAGCTTTTGAGTTTGCTTTAGCACAAAATAGGAATAAAGCTAACGGACGGTGCCCAAAGAGTCTGGCATGCCCAATACAATGTCCAAGTACAAATAACATAATCGTGCACCCATGCACATACAAAATAATAATAAATATCCAATGCTTGAATAAATAGGTGTGACAAAATATAGGCGCCATGCCTAAGGTATGCGCCCATCAAAATATAAATGATAAATCGAATACTCGCTATCCTCCAATGCTTTCCTCCACCACTACTGCTATCTCTACACATGAACTGAAGCATTCACAATCGTTAGTAAAATAATACAATTAAACCGACAAAAGTGAATACCTAGTAGTCTTCAACTACATAAATAAATCAAGTGGTTAGAAATCAATCCTAACCTTAATTTATTACGAGTGCGCACTCTAAACTCATAAACGTTTATTAATTTAATATGCATTTTACGAAATCACCCGCTATGGAATCACCCATTTACACACTAAATTAATGAAACGCCCTAAAAGGACAGGCATTCCCATCAACTTCTCGCACAAAGAATTCACTTTATGTATGAGCCCCGGTCATCAAAGTTTACAGAATCCACCGTAAAACCTCACGAAATCCACCGTGGCACGGAATCCACCATGAAATATGCCTCCTGGCATCAGTTGGATTTTAGGAGCCGCTTTTGAGCTATGCTCGAAGTGTTTGAGGCCCTTTTTGGAGCAGAAAAGTGCATAGGAGATTCAAAAGACCAAATTTTTATGAAAAATCAAACTGTGGTAGATGGTTGAGCTAGAGTTTTCCCAGATGCATTTCGACAAACAAAGAATCCAACGCAAGTCTCCGTCTGTCAATTGAAGGTTGTTTAATCCCCCATTTAATCCGCACAAGGTTTAGCGTTATAAAGTAGCTACTAGATTTGGGGGCCAAAAAGAGTGCAATAGAGATGAAGCTAATAGATTGTGATGCTGCAAAGCCACCTGTCTAGATAGATCTCGAATCCAAGTCCGTTTGCCCACCTTAATCAAAATATTGACTTGTAGAACAATGTGAACACAAAGAGATGAGCTGATTATTTTAAAAGTTTTAGCATTAATCTTAATAAAATCCTAAAAAAGTCATGAAAATTTAATGAACAGAGGGGGGGCACAAATTTTTCTACGCCCCTTCCAAATCGCTCAATGCCTCTCCGATTTACATCCGCTTGGAGAGAGAGAGAGAGAGAGAGAGAGAGAGAGAGAGAGCGATTCTTGATCAGTACAGAGGAAGGAAGGAGATGATTGTAATCTGCCTAATTTTCATGGAGGATTAATAAATCCGATTTTCTAGTTTTTCTCTCTCCTCTTTCCTCTCCTCTCTTAGCGGTTATTCATATGCATCAATTCAAGAGAGAAGGGGGAGGGTTATGATGAAGAATCCGGAGCAAATGATGATGCTAGAGCGATGGAGGATGTAGATTAGGCTGAAAGAGTGTGTCATCGGCAACGAAGAAGCATCAGTAGCCTTCCGTCTACGAGAGCTATGAGCCTCAGAATTGTAGTTTTTATGCGTAAGTGAGCGGTTCTTGTGTTTTTATGAGAAATAATTGGAGAGAGTGCTTGATTTTGATTGTTTTTTATTTTCTATGTTGCATTCTCTTTGAAAAATGAAAGAAAGCCAAAAAATATAATGATATGATAATTTCTCGCAAAACACGAAAAACCCGTAAGTTATAGTTTTTATAAGAATAATAGAAATTGAGATTTCTATTTGGTGTTTTGGGGATCATATGGGATAAAAATGGATATCAAAATAATGTTGAGTGTCCTTGAATAATAACAACTCATAGTTTTGGAATATCTCATGTTTATGGAGAAATAAATGGAAAAAAATAGGAAAAATAAGGAAAAATTTAGTTTTTTTTGCTTAAAAATTTAGAAAAATTTGCAATTCATATTTTTGAACATATAACAAGGCTGGAGCATGAGGATCAAGCCTCATTCAAAGCCTTGTTTACATGTTATAATGTGTTTTTATTGCTTTTTATATGAAAATTACATAGAAAATGAACCCTAAACCTATTCCACAAATGCAAAATCTAAATGGTAGGAGGAAGGAGGTTTGGAAAAGTGGTTAGTTGCTGAAAATGATTCAAAATATAACCTATTTGTCTATGCACAAGCTATAGGACAGATTATCGTTTGAATTAGAGAGACTAGTAGC
Organism: Lygodium microphyllum; assembly: GCF_053477565.2. Lineage (NCBI taxonomy): Eukaryota > Viridiplantae > Streptophyta > Polypodiopsida > Schizaeales > Lygodiaceae > Lygodium > Lygodium microphyllum. The sequence continues at coordinate 118,554,018 of NC_141135.1, forward strand.
ACGAAGAAATTGGGTGCTAGTCTCTAGTACCACCCCACGTATGCTTAGTTGAATAATCATTGAAGGGTTATTTTTGCACTTCACCTAGCTGGTTTTAAATGATAAAATGCTTGAGCACAATGGTCATCCATATTTTCATTGAGCACAACATGGTATCAAACCTAGATGCATTGCAATTGCTTTCCAAATATTGACCTACGTGGAGTGTGTAAGGAAACCCGAGCTATAGGGTAGAGGAACCGTTTCTTGGGCAAGCTTGATAAGGAAATATGAAATCTCTTGGATCGTTCAAAGTATATAAGAGTGAAGAATCTTTGTATATTCTTTATGTTAGATGAGCATATCGAGGGCTAATCCTCTTGGTGTAGGAGAGCTGCAGTGGAGCCACTGCATTCGGTCGGAGGGGTGTCTCCTCTATGTGTATGTTACATGGTATATTATACTAAGATGTGTGGGATCTCCCTTTGAGGAGTAGGGAAGGGTAATCATTGGACTACGGTTCATTACAAACACAATATCTTTAGTAGTGATTAGGGCAGCGTGTCTTTGGATGCTCCTGGTGTGGCAAAGCCGTGTAGGGTTGTCTTGTGAGTGTTATAGAGGCCTGGCTACTAGCTATAGCCAGTGTTAGGCCCATTTTAGGTATCGACATTTGACCATGTGGCTAAATCTTAATCTTTTTTTAAACATGAAACTTGGTACTATCATCTATATAGTATCTAGAAAAAGTTTCACCTTCAAGGAAGGGGGTAACAATTTGACCATGTGACCAAATATTCACCATCTTGTAAATTCCCAAAGTATATGAAAATTCCCAAACTCCCTAATATAGTGTTTAGTCAACATCGCACACTTAGTTGCATGCTTAAAAGATCTTCCAAGTACGATTTCCTTCCTGACATTCTCTCTATTAGGGAGCACATAAAACATAAATGGCCAGCTTTTGGATACATGCGTGTGTAGTTAGATGCACATGCATAGATGGATGCACGCATGTATAGTTAAATGCTCACACGAATTCACATGTATGTGAATCCGAAAAATTTAGTAAGCCAATCTATGGTGGCCAACTATGCATGATGATGTTTGCAAGTGGATCGAGTATTGTGATTCCTATCAACGGGCCAAAGATCTCTTACCATTCCAACAAACCCTACCCCTCAAATCTTTTGAGAAGTGGGGATTTGAATTTGTTGTGGTCCCATCTCTCCGGTTGCTACCTACACTCGCAAAAAGTACATATACTGATGGCAATCTACTATTGTACCAAATGGGTAGAAGCTGATGGATAAAAGCTACACAATACCACCAAGTCACTAGCTAAATGTTCATTGCGGGATATCTTTACTAGGTATGGCATGCCAATAAATTTTCTTAGTGATCAAGGTACACACTTTGCAAATAAAGTCATCAAAGAGCTCACCTCATTCTTTCTAATTATACATTAAAATTTGTATCCTTACTATCTTCAAGCCAATGGTTTAGTAGATCCACCAACAAAGTTCTATGCAAGATCTTAACCAAATTGGTAGATTAGAATTGAGAAGATTGAGATACTAAGATTCCCATTACACTTTGGGCCTTCCAAATATCCTTGAAGATTGCAACCGGTATGACTCCCTACAAGCTTGCCTTTAGGTTGGAAGCCATTATACCATTGCAATTTATAGTCCCTAATTTTTAATTGGTGATATGAGATTGGCTCATTCTAGAGGAATCACTCCCATTCTAGATGAAAGTCATCACCTAGCTCAAAGAAAATACCAAGTCAATTGACTATCCAAGACACTACAAAATATAGGTCTTATACCGACGTTAAAAGCGACGAAAATGTTCATAAAGAAATTTGCCCTCATTGTCGCAAAAAACGTCGTTATTGGCGATGCCATAGAACAATTGGTATTAGCGTCGCTATTTGCGATGGTATCAGTCAGGACACAAATAGCAACGCTGATACCGAAACAAATAGCGACGATGATAACTACGCTTTGCAACACATTTTGCGATGCTAATAGCGACACGTGCCGTAAATTTGCGACGCTAATAGCAAGCTACCCTACCACATATCGCACTATGTGCTTTATTTGAGCCATACGAAATAGTTTCAGTAATGTGTACAATGCTCGTGTAAATAAAGGTAAAGTGTACTTAAATCATAACACTGATACATGAAATAAATATATGATCGCATAATGAAAGCGACTGGTACAATCATGGCAAGATACTACTACTATATAGAAAATGTCTACATAGATCATGTGACAAAAAAAGAAGGGTATATGAGCTCCGGGGATCCAAGGGCGAGCTATAGATCCTCGCCATCCGAAACCGCGTCCCGTTGCAAAGGAGCATGGAACGGACTCTGCAAAAAAAGAAATAGCTACATATCAATCCACCATACAATAATGCATTCTAATTAAACTTAGAAACTACGGATAAGAAAGATGAGTGACTTACAGGACCGCCGCATCCATATAATCAGTCGGTCCATGTAGTGAGACTGTACCTCACTAGATATCAAGTCTCAAGGCCGATGGGATCGTGGTTTGTAATGGAGTGTTGCAAAGAAAACAAAATACAACTATTAGAAACATGATTGCCAGTACAAAGGATATTGCAAAAAAAAAGCAAGCAAAACAAAAGAAAAACTTACAAACTCCAGATATGTCCTGTGGCCGCCACTCCCAAGATGATGGACCACTCCGGTCTCTAGTAGTGCCCTCGCCGCCTCACACTATTGTCTCCAATTTCTTGGAGAATCTGTAGCCTCCTCCCTAAGTCAGCACCAGTCATCCGCATCTAGCCACTCGATCTTTAAAGCCCCACTCTTGAGTACCTTATGTGCATCCTGATCGTTTGCATGACATGTATGCACGCATGCACTCGATCATCCAGCCTGTAGAAAACCTATCTGCTGCGGTTGGTACCATAAACTCCTCATGCAAGGATGCTACTATGTAGTCCTTGCTCCCCTCTGGTATGCACTTCTAAGATCTAAGACGTTGTGCCGAAAAACTTGTTGGCACAACTCTCTCATGCGAGCCATAACCCTCCTCCCCTCATCATTCATGATGATGGTTCTTGATCTATCATCTACAAGGTAGGCATACCCCTCTAGGGTATGCCTAAGATGGGTTCTCTCCAACCTGCGACCATGCTCTTGGGCATATCTAGGAGACCCCTGTACATCTGGTGTACCTATCGCGGTAGTATCTCTAGGAGTAATACCCATAGGGGTGCCACCTACAGATGGCTGTGAGCAAAAGTCGGAGCAATTAAAGACTGAGTGACTAGAGTAGATGTCCCCACAGGTGTGAGAAATCTTGGAGGTGACGCAACTCCAGCAAAACGACGAGACGGAGACACTGTGTCAGTACCTCCATAGCAACCACCTAAGCCACGCTATCTCAAACTGCCATGACAGCGAGGAGTAGCACCTATATCCTGAGCTGACTACTGGCTCACTATATCTGGATCTTCGTAGCATCCCCCTGAACCACTCCCTCTGTCTGGCCCAAGTCTGAAGTGTCGACCTTGTTCGCTAGAAACTAAAGCATCAAAGCACACCAAAGTAGATCTAGTAGAGCGGTCTGATGGTGTTTGAGACATCTCATGGTCTGCCATATCTCTGAATCTCGCCATCTAATTTACAGACATATACGTGAAGATATCTTGTAGCTCCTCGTTCGCCGCTGATCCCTTGACTCATCGTGATGATCTAAATATCCACAAAGGTCACCTGCACAGACAAAAATTGATATTAGCATAATCAATATAAATCATACAAAGCACAGTAATATAAATCTTTAAAAAATGATCTTACTTAAAATGCATATCTTATGTACCCTTATAAGCGATTCGTTAATGAATTGAGTAGGTGGATGCTCCAAGTATGAAGTACTCTATAGTCCCATGTCAATCTCCTGACACAACTCTGTATACATTGGAAGGTCCATAGACATGTCACCACAAAAGGATGAGTCCATCTTATTCTCAAAGAATTCTTGGATTCTTGTATTTTCATCATTGTTACCTGATGTTGGCTCCTCTACATACTCCAAGCTTTCGGTGGCCTCTACCCTTTGCAATATTGACCCCTCTATTTGCATATTGTCCTCATCTATGCTCGAAACATCGCTTTGATCATATACTCTTGTACTTCGAGGAGTTGAAGGTATAACATACCACCATTGAGGTTGTCAGGGGTTTGGATAGAAAATTACATATTCACAATCACGTACAAGAGATATTTAACTATTGTGACATGTTCCATGTTGTAATACAATTAAAAAACACATGAGTTCATACACCTTTTCACAATGGCCCAGCAACACAAAAGTGTCATGCAAATCCGTCCATTTTTTTTCAGAATCTATTTCAAGAAATCCAGATGGACCTCATCGAACTATTGCTCCAACTCCTTCAAGTAACACTTTGAACCACTGCACATCGAATATGATCATGGAGAAGGTACGGTAATCCACTGTGACAATACTTTGAAAGTTTCCAAAATACTCCATCTCATCTATAACCGTATTTGGATCCATTGCTCGTCATTGGCTCTCTTGCTCAAACCTTGCAATGATACCGCAATCTGTTGTGGAGCATATTTTGTCAATACTCTCCACGCAAAATTGTCGTCCGCACGACCATGACACACTATATAATTTGTATTGTACATTGAAACACTCAATTAGTTGTCGCACATAAAATATAGATATGACAAACCCTAAACACATTATCACCTGTGGACTACATCCCCTCGAGAATTCCCACTTCTTGGTTGAGATCTCTGCCCCTTCGCAAGACGCTGGGTCAAAGCTTCATGCAACTATCACGTTGACATAAACCACGACATCTCCTCCATGCCCTCAGGATATAAAATTGGTCGATGGCACGTACTATGTCAAAATTCAAATCCCACTTCCTCTCGATTTTTTCTAGCTTCCTGGTACCTAGCGAGCCACGTCTCCATAGAGGCATGGTACAACATACAAAAACGATTCACTTTTTCCTGTGTTGTAGCATCCATTATTTTTTCTACCCATTTCCAACTACCACATCTCCGATCAGTCTATCATCGTCCTTCAACAACCATAGCATACTATTGTCTGAATCCACCTTTGGTAGCCATTTTGAAATAAGCACTAACACCTCAGACACCAAGTAACCTTCAGCCATGCTTCCTTCTAGCTGAGCTCGTTGTTGCACAAAGTCTTTCAGGGTTTTCATGAAGCGCTCTAAGAAGAACATCCATCGTGTATGGACAAGTCCAACAATTTGCACTTCATCTACAAGATGCACAAGAAGGTGAATTTGTATTAAGAGCATGCTAGTAGGCAGGTATTTCTCAAAGAGACAGACTGTCTCCAGTGCTCCCCGCCTCTTGCGGACTCAATAAAGGACATCTTAATCTCCTTCTATGAGATCTATTGTACTAAAGTTGACAACCTGTAAATTATTGAGATGGCAAGCTCAACATGTGTGGACATTGATGATGGACGACCTAGCTAGATGGGTCCGCACGTCCACAGTGTGTGTTTGGTGTAGCACCTCAAGTAAATCCTACCATCACGCGATTATTGACATGGTATTAGAGTCGCGCCACTGAGAGAGGCTAATTTTGAAGGCTAAAGTGAAGGAGAAGAAGCAAGGTTCGAGCAAATAAGGAATGGGTAAGAAGCTCTCCCATTCTTCCAGTCTCTCTCTTGGATAGTGCCTATGGAGACACCGGAAACAGGGTAGAGTGAAAATCTTAGATTGCTGTGAGATTTGGTATGCAAGCAAAGCATTGTATATTTTGGGTGTTTGAGGCAATTTCAGGCCCTATTTTAGAGTCACAAGGTTGTAGACAACAGTTTCAGGGTACACTATGATTTCGGCTCTATTGACCAAAAGTGGGTGCACAGGTTATAGATTTTGAATCTGTAATTTTTGAGGTGTTTGCAAGAAGCAAACATAAGGTTTATTTGCAAACAGGTTACAATTTACATGTACTATTGAGCAATCAGTTAAAAAGGTTACTTGGTGTAGTGCTGTGCATGTGTTGTGAAAGATTACAGAAGACTAGCTTGCTGTGTTGTATTCTTGTTTGTGATAATGGGAGAGAATAGTGGAAATTCCATTATTGAGAAGCTGGACAAGAACAACTACCCTTCATGGAAGTTCCGTGTGACAAACTTCCTCATTGGAAAGGGTCTTTATGAGTTTATTTTAGGTGAAGAAAATGAGCCAGAGCTGGGTATCCCTCTGACTGCAAATGAATTAAAAGCATGGAAAGAATGGAATGCGAAAGACAAAAATGTGATGTACTGGTTATTAATAGTCATTGATAATACGATGTTGGGACATATCAGGAATGCAGAAACTTTAAATGCAACTTGGATAAATTTTGAGAACATGTTTTCAATAGATACAAAGGCAGAAAAGATACTACTCAAGCAAGAGTTCAATGCCTTGAAGAAAGGGAAAATGTCTATCAATGAGTATGTTTTAAAGGTCAGAAGCATTGCCGATGCTTTAACAACAATTGATGCAATGCCTGATGATGATGCTTTGGTTTCATCCACTTTGAGTGGCCTTAATAATGAGAAGGTATAAAAATCATTTGTTACTTTAGTATATGTGCAGAAGCCATTTCCAGATTTTGATGAGCTAATCTCTCTTATGATTATCGAAGAGATCAATATGCAGGGTGAATGATCTGAAAAAAATGGTGAATAGGTTCAAGTATTTTATTTAAGTTCAGGAAGGGAACGTGGTAGATCCTTTTTGAGAGGCTATGGTATGGGACGTATTGGCGATAACTAGCAAAACAGATTCAATGAGCAATTTGGTGAAATGTAGGTTTCAGGAGGTCAAGGAAACTTTAGAGGCAAGGGGAGCTCTAGAGGAAGAGGTGGATGGAAAAATTGAGGTTCTGGAAATTCTTCTATTGTTTTCCATTATTGTGGCAAAACACGCGACATTGCAGCCCATTGCTATACTAAGAAGGATGATATTCACAGTGGTAAATTGCAACAAGGAAACTATGCATCGTCTTCAAAGACAGAATGAAGACAAAAATGAGCATCTGTTTGTTATGTAGCATATGATGAATGCAATTATAGGAAAGGGGACACATGATGATGTATGGTATGTCAATTCAGGTGCATCTAATCATATGAACACTCATGTTGAATGGTTTGGAGGTATGTAGGCCTTACAAAATCCAGGCTATGTGTAGACGGGTGATGATTCATGCCACCCAATTTCACACATTGGAAAGGTTCTCTTGTCCTTGTATGATGGCCAGACAAAGAGTCTGACAGATGTATTACATGTGCCATCAATCATAAAGAATCTAGTGTCTATTGGCCAAATGGTAGAGTAGGGGTTGGAGGTCCGATTCAATGCAAAATGTTATTTCGTAGAAGACTTTAATGATAAGTGCAAGTTGATCGCAAAAGGAAGTAGAGTTGGTCGAATGTTCACTTTAGATGTTGGAATTCCTGCAATGGATGCTTCTATGTATGCTAAAGGAAAATAAGTAGTTACAGATATTGAGAGCAGAATTTAGGTGACGAGAAGTGCTTAAAAATAGCTAAAAATTATGAATATCAAGGGAAAAATATTCAATGTCAAAGGCGGTGGCTCGATCTAGGACGATTTTAAGCGTCAAAGTGCTTTAAAGGTACCCGAGCGACACTTGTTGATTTTTCATAATTTTTCAAACAGTCGTCTAGGTTGACACGAGCTATTGGCCAATGCGGGATGCCAAGCCGGACGTGCGAGATTTTTCAGAGCTCAATTCGGAGTCCAGACGGAGAAATGGCCACAAAATGGTCAAGATATGAAAAGGTGGACACTTGGGAGGCCAAATTTCAGTATGCCTTTTGAGTTTGGACCCTCCCACCCAAAATTTTTTGCATCTCTTGATCAAAAAACATGGAGAGAGAAGGAAGACATGGGGTGATCAAGAAATTGCGCATTTTTCGCTCTGTCTCCTCTCTCATCATGATTGTGGGCTCTGAGTACCCCATGGAACAGACATTGGGGCTGATCTTCTCCTTCTTGGCCGATCTTATCGCCGCCCTTCGCACGTAGAATGGTGGACTGAATGAAGAGAACCAGATCTAGTCTTTCTCTCTCCTCCCTCTTTCTCTTCTAAGAGGGAATTCATGTGGGAAGAAGAAGGAATAAGAAAGAATGATGGAGGCTTGTCCGGCATGGATCGGATTGCTCCACGGGCTGGAAATGATGATTGGTGATTATGCTGGACATGAAGTGCTGCTGATTTTCAGATTTGCAGCCATGGACATGAAACCTGAAACACGCAAATAAGCGGTAATTCAATTTTTTCAAAGGAAATTTGAGATTTCATGGCTTTTGATTGATAAAATGTTGTTCATGTGGGCTAAAAATTGTTAATGTTGCTGTTTTCCATGAGTACTTGCTGATCATAATAAAAAAAATCAGAAAAATATGCATCTTGTGGCTCAAAATAATACACTAAAACACGTAACATATGGAAAATCAAGAAAAAATGATATTTTTGGGCATAAAAATGGAAAAATGAATAGGAACACCAACTAAACTTTCATTTTGTTGCAAGAAAGAACTAAGGGCCACAGCCCATAACCTATTTTGAATTTTTGGTAATAAAACAATGCGAAAAAATAAGGGAAAATAGAGAAAAATCACTAAAAATAGGAGAAAAATGCATTTTGGGTGTGGAAAATTAACGAAAATTAAGAGCAATGTTTGTGAATGTTTGTGGGGACTGAAGCATGAGGATTTACCTCAGTTCAACCCCACCTTCTTGTTCTAGTGTGTTTTTCTCGCTTTTTATACATAAAAATGATGGCAAAATGCCCTATAAATCTATACAACAATGCAACATTTAATCGATGGGAGGGTAGAGTGGTTAAAGTGTGTCTAAATGTGGAGTAAAATGATGAAAGGATTGCTGTTTTGGTTTGCATGCCATATAGGTCGGTGAGTAATTATAAAATAAGGGCCTAGTAGCACGAGGGTTCCCTCGGTGCTAGGTTCGTGCAACGCCACATAAGAACGGTAGTTGAAAATCATTGAAAGGATGTTTTCCGCATGTGCACAATATCGATTTCATAACTGTTTGAGCACTTGGCATCCACAATATGCATAAATCATGGAAATATTTAAAGGTATCAGAAATCCTGGATGCACAGCAATTGTTTTCATTAGGACATTGACCCACGTTGAGTGAGAGACAGGGCACCCTAAGCCATAGGCTAGTCGTGGGGTCTAGGGAAAAGAGAAGTAAGGACAATGGTACATTCTTGTATACGATTAAATGGTACCTTGAGTGGACTTTTGTGCGAAATGTTTATATGTTGAGCGACGCATCGAGGGGCCAATCCCCAAGGTGTAGGAGAGTGGCAGAGGGTGGACGGCATTAAGCTGTAGGAGGAACCCCATGTGTATGTGGTTCGAGCCTTTTGGCTAAGTGTAAGGGACTCCCTCTAAGGAGTAGTGGGTGAGAGAAGAGTAGACTACAAACAACGTATTATAAACGCAATGTTTAGGAAGGTAGGGATTTTGATAGATGCTCCTGGCCGCAAGGCCGAGGGGTTGTCTTGTGCGTAGTGACGAGGCCCGGCTAGTGCATGAGCCAGTGCGCGGCCCGGTTTTTGGTCCATCAGTGGTGCGTCTGCCAGGAGCCGCTTAAAAGTGGCGGTCCTCGAATCCTGGTTCTTTAGGGACCAACTAGCAGTTTATGCCAAAGGATACTGAGATTGATCTGTTATTTATTGATAAGCATCATCTAGTAGAAATCCAAAAGCAAGAAAGAGACGAAAGAGCTAGGCGACGTGCTGAAATTTTTAAGAGATATTCCCCTAAGCGTAGCACTACTGAACCCTTACGAGGGAGTGGATCTAGTGGTCTTGGGGCCACAAGCAGTAAGTTAGGAGAAGGTGGAAGCTCTAGTGCTCCCCTTTCTGCCATAAGCCAGTCTACATCAAGTGCAGGAGGTGTAACCCCACCGTCCCTTATTCCTAGTGCAAATCCAATCCTCGTCATGACGCAGCCTATTGCAATTCCAGCAGGAACAACGGATTTACCGGCTCTAGGTTACCCGCTACCCATTTTTAATGGGCTAGTTGAGGAAGATGCAGAACTCCACATTAGGGAGTTTCAAAAGCTGATGTTTAACTGTCGCATTCAAGAAGAAGGACATTTAATGATGTTTTTCAATATGACTCTCAAAGGAAGAGCCGCTATATGGTATCATGGTTTAGAAGCCGGAACCATATTGAACATTGATGCATTTTATGGAGCTTTTCGAAGGGAGTTTGCCCCCGAAAGGGGTGGGAAATATTGGTTGCATGTACTCAACGTAACCCGCCAAGAACCACACGAGGATATTCGTGCTTATGCGAAGAGAATAAAAGAGGTTTTCCATAAGTGGACACCTCTATTCCTATCCCCGCAGCTGCCCAATTGCAATATTTCCTACATGGTTTGGACTTTAATATCCAATTGCAGTTGAGTAGTGTCCCTTTGGGGGATATAGATACTGCCATTACACGAGCACAAGAGGTGGAATCCCGTCTACAAGCAACCTATGCTTCTCGAGGCAATTTGAATATGGGTTTAGCATTGGGAAACAATATGGCAATGGCCAATGGTAGTAGTGGCCAAGGGATAGGAATGTCTAACCCTAATGGGAGAGGGAACATGATGCAGAATGTCCCTTTATTACCAGCTCCCCCTAGCATGTCTATGCCTACGGGCAGTCAAATGGCTCCAAATGGTGGAGGCCAGGCGGCCAATTCTAACACCATGCCTGTGGCTCAGCAACCAGTGCCTAATCGAATTGTTAGGCCGATGGAACGACATGGTAATGACCAAGGCTATGAGTCGAGTGCTTCCAATGTTCTTGGCGAGGTTAAGGACATGATGAAGCATTATATCGATATGATTACGGAGCAGTATCGACAAATAGCCGTTGATGTCAACTTCCTTAAAAAACAACAAAATTTGATAGGAAGTAGATACCCAGAGGAGGGTGCACCTTCGAGGTTTAGTTGCAAATGGTGTGGTGGGCAACACTATCCAAGAAATTGCCCAAATGTTAAGTGCGACATTTGTGGAAAATCCGGCCATTTAGCAGCTACTTGCTGGAGTAAGATCAGTTCCCTCCGGCGTGGTAGTCGGCAGCCAGGGCCTGTTAATCATCGCGTGCAAGGAAATGATTCCCAACGAGAAGATGGGCCTAAAAAAATACTTCAATGACCAAGACTACATTGGAGGAGCTACTAAGTGGTAGTGGGGTTAGTTTGATTGAGGCTGTACACGTTAATGATGCTGAAACCTCTAATCTGCGTGCTGTTCTTACAAGAGGTCAAAAGGGTAGAGAAGCCGACAAGGATAAGCCTGTCAACGGAAACCCTAACCAAGGCGACAAAGGAACGCAAGTTTTGGATCCTGCCATGAAAGGGGGACCTTTGAAGCCCGTAGAGAGTAAAGCCAATAAGGAACCACCAAAGAAGAAGGTGAAAGTTAAAAAGGAGGCATTAAAGCCAGCTCAGCAACCTAAAGAGCAGATGGTTTGGCGTGAAAAGCGAGCTCTATCAAACTATCATGAATTCGATTTAGCGAGCTCTCTTTGCGAAGTCAAGCCGGATGTGAATCTTTTACAGCTTATTAAGCTTTCCCCAGGAGTACGTAAGGAATTTAGAAAGATTCTACGTACCGGGTATATCGTAGAACCTTTTGGGTATTGTGCGAGTTGGTGATGACTGGTTCGAGCATGCTGAGAAGCATTGCCCAAGGGTTGCAGCCTATGTCAATGGGATATTAGTAGATTATGCCATTGTTGACACGGGATCATCTGTTAACATTATGAGTTCTGAACTGATGGAAAGGTTGGGTCTTACAATCCAGAAAGATACCTCCACAATTCTCAGAATGGCAGATGATAGTTTGAGACAGCCGGAAGGCTGCATTACTAAGGTCCATGTCACGGTTGCAAATGTAGAATGCCTGTTGGACTTTAGGGTGATTCGTTTTGCAGGCCATCCAAGTTACCAAGTATTACTCGGACGACCTTGGATCTTGCAAGCGGACTGCCAAGTGGATATACCCGCCGGTCGGCTAATATTCGGCAGAGGTGGCCAGCGTGTGGTGGTTGATGCTTATCCTGAGTCCCCACAGAGTGAGAGAGCTCCTCTATCTTCTACAGAATTGGAGACATTAGAAGATTTATCTGCCAGTGAGACATCATCGAGTGATGAGTCCAAAGAAGGATCCACCACGGAAGACATCTATCAGATCACTTTGAACGAACCGATAGAGGGCCAAGATCGTATAAGAGATGCAGATGTTATCGAGCTAGACCTTGGTACACTTGATGATTCGCGGCCAATCAAATTAGGTTCTATACTCAGCACAGCAGAAAGGGAGGACTATGTGGCCTTGATCCAGGAATTTCGTGATATCTTTGCCTGGAGTTATGATGAGTTGAGAGGCATTCCTCCTAGTCTTGCTGTTCATACAATTCTGTTGAAAGAGGGCAGTCGTCCTGTACGGCAGAAAGTAAGGCGTATGCCTTTCGAATTGAGGGACAGGCAGTTTGAAGAGTTACAGAAGCTTTGAAAAGCGGGTTTGATTTTTCCTGTGCAACACACGAAATGGTGTTCGCCGGTTGTGATAAGAAAGAAGAAGAATAATCAAATCCGATTATGTGTAGACTTTAGGGAGCTGAATAAGCAGACAGTTAAGGACTACTACCCGTTGCCATTTATTGACCAGATTTTGGATCAATTAGCGGGTAGGGAGATATATTCGTTTATGGATTGCTTTGCAGGATACAACCAAATGGCAATTGCAAAAGAGGACAAGTTGAAAACAACTTTTATCACTGTATTTGGTACTTTTGCGTACCATGTGATGGCCTTTGGTTTATGCAATGCGCCACGTTCGTGGCAACCAATAGCAGATAAGACATTCGGTGACATATCCCCTGAAGAGTTGAAGGTATTTATTGATGACTTAGGGGCCGCCACCATGAGAGAAAGGCAGTTGATTATTTTAAGAAAATGCTTCGAGCGTTGTAGACAATTTTGCATCGCCCTAAACCCACGGAAGTGTGTTTTATGGGCTATTGCTGGGTCATGTGGTCAGTTCGGTAGGAATTGCGACAGACCCCGAGAAGGTTAAAGTTATAGTTGCCATGGGTCCACCACGCACTCCGAAAGAAGTTCATAGCTTTCTGTCTTCGGTTGGTTACTATCGTAGATTCATCAACGCCTTAGCAAAAAGAACGTTGCTGCTTACAAATTTATTGTCCTTTAGCTATTCGTTTGTATGGGGTGACCCTTGTAAGGTAGCATTCGAGGATGTGAAACAAGAGCTAGCAAGAATGCCCATTTTAAAAGCACCTAAAAGAGGTGAGGTGTTCTATATATTTTCGGCAACCACCATGTATAGTATTAGCTGCTGTTTAGCCCAAATTTGGAAAGAGAAGTGGTACCACCCGATTGCTTTTGCTAGTCGAAAGCTGGGGGTATCCGAAATCAATTATACCTACATGGAGAAGTTGTGTCTAGCGATGGTCTTTGGGACCAAGAAATTCAGGCATTATATTCTCTATGAGAAAGTCGTGCTTTATACGAAGGCGGAGGGACTTCGATTATTGATGAATAAGCTACAGCCGCCTGATCATCTATCAAAGTGGTTGATCACTTTGCAGGAATTTGATTATGAAATCAGGAGTAAGCCACCAAGGTTGCAAGGCATCGTGGAATGTCTAGTAGACTTTGGGGAGCCGAAAGAATCTGTGGCTAAAGGTAGTGACATGGAGTTGTTATTTAAAATAGATACGACATCTATTCCCTCCTGGTATGCTGCAATAACACATCATTTATCAACAGGAGAGGCGGGATCCGAATTAGCTAAAGCTGAGAGAAGGAAAATTAAGCAGCAAGCGTTAAAGTTTGCTTTGATCGCAGGTACGTTATATCGGCAAGGGGTTGATGATATCTATCGCCGGTGCATGATGCCTGACGAGGTGCCATTCATTTTGGAAGAGTGCCATGATTCTACTTGCGGTGGCCATTTTGCTGGACGGCTTACAGCACAAAAGGCTTTAAGAGCAGGTTATTGGTGGCCTGCCATCTTCCAGGATGCGATATTTGCCAATGACATGATAGTCGAGAGAATAGGAAACGACCACTCACCCCTATTATGGCGATACTTCCATTTGAGAAGTGGGGAATAGACTTTGTGGGTCCTATTACTCCATTGTTGACTACACAAAAGAGGTACATCATTGTAGCAACTGACTACTTCACAAAGTGGTCAGAAGCACGTGCAACAAGGAAAGATGATGCTAAAGAAACTGCTACTTTCCTTTTAGAGCAGATAATATGCCGGTTTGGTCCGCCGAAAGAATTAGTGTCGGACCGCGGAACCCATTTCCTGAATAAGGTGATTAAAGGTTTGACAGAGATGTGGCAAATCAAGCATAATAAGACAACCCCATATAGTCCGCAAGCCAATGGGCAAGTTGAAAGCACCAACAAGCAGCTTGTGGGCATCCTGTCCAAAATTGTGTCGGAAAAGAAACGGGATTGGGATAAAAAGTTATACGTGGCAGTATGGGCTTATAATACGACCTTCAAACGAGCCACTGGCCATACCCCGTTCAAGTTAGTATATGGGGAGGAGTGTGTCTTGCCTTTAGAAATTGAGTTGCCGACTATTCGGTTTGCCATCAATCATTCTTTGAGCGATGAAGACACACTTTTTTAGCGCTTGACGACACTGGCACATTTAGATGAGCTTAAGCTGCAGAGCTTATTACACCAAGAAGTGGCAAAGCGCTGAATGAAGCAGCTACACGAACTCAAAGCCAAGAAATACACCTTCAAGAAAGGACAACTTGTTCTGTATTATGATGCACGATGTGAATTATTTCCAGGCAAGCTAGAGCCCAAATGGGATGGGCCCTATAGGATCGTTAGAATAGGAAAGAATAAATCCACAGTCTTGTTAGCTGACCTTGAGGGGATAGAATTTAAAAATAAGGTTAATCTTAATAAGATTAAACCTTATTATTTCTGATTGCACTAATGCTATGACTGCCTTGCAGGTCTAAGCGAGATCGATCAAACATCTGCAAGGAAATCGTGATAGAGGTTGATGGGTCGTCTGATCCCTTATTTAGAACACCCATATTTAGAATAGAGGTATCATCAGGGAAAGCTCATTTGGTGGAGCAAAGGATACAAGGTGATTGAGCAAGAAGGCGGGACATTTATTTGGGAGATCAAGGTCTTCTGCCTACAAATTTTGATGAGCATCCCTGTTGAATTCAATTATGATGGAGGGATGGAGCCTACAGTCCACCCATTGAATATGCTGAATTTCGATTACCATAATTACGAGTAGAGTTCACGATGGTGGGATATGTAAACCCTTTATGGACGTACACCTTGTACTTTGATGGGGCGTCCAGGGGTGCATGCAAAAAAGGAAGTGTAGGAGTTGTCATCCGAGACCCCCGACGACGAATTGTCATGAAGTTAGCTGCTTATCTCGGGGCGAATTTCACCAATAATATGGTAGAATACAAAGCCCTGATTATGGGTTTGAATATTTCAAAGAAGGGTGGTATCCGCCAGTTATTGGTGAAAGGGGACTCTCAGTTGGTTTTAAATCAACTCAATGGGACGTACATGGTACGAAACCCCATCCTTTGCATATACCATCATACTGCCATAGCCCGGCTAGACGAATTTGATAGAGTGTCTTTTTAGCTGATTCCAAGGAATTGGAATCAGTTTGCCGATTCATTGGCTAATTTCGCGTATGAAGAAGACCTCTTCTTTAATTGTGGCCCTTGTCCCGATATATCTATTGATGGTGAGATAGGACCTGGTCGTTTGTGGGGTATGCTTTCTGAACATGCCCTCTTTGGCAGACGATGGTTGATCTCGGTGATGCAGAGGGTAAGCGAGACTCATCTCCCTTTATTATCTTGGACCCATAGACTGTTTCGATGACATGTGATGCGAACACCTCTTGCGATATACGCAGGAGGGATGGGTCATAATTTAATGCACCTAGTTTAGGGCTACAAGCCCTGTTCCCCTGGGAATGGTATGCTTTGATGTCTATCATAGTTGTTTCCAGGAGGATGTTATGCATAGTATTGTTTGATTTCATTAGGCCAAGAGGGCCGATTCAGTTTTGTAGTGAAGTATTTGATTTCATTAGGCCAAGAGGGCCATTTCCCTGTCTAGTGCGGGTGCATTTGATCGGGTTTTTGTTTTATGTGTTCTGCTGGACAGGTTTCGTGTTCGTGGAATGTTGATGGAGCCTGGAGGAGTCTTTGCTGCGATGGAAGCTTCTTATGGCCAATCCAGGTGATACCTCTCCTTTACGAGTACCTTTCTTTCCTGTCATATGTGTATTTGTACTTGTCGAGGGGATACATTTTTGTTGGGGACCGGTAACCAAGGCATGAAGTCCCAGGTTTAGGCTAAGTATGTTTGAGGGAGGTAGGAGTAGTCATTGCCTCCTGTAAAGACATTGTCAGGTATCGAAAGACCTGTTTTAGAAGGAAGTCCTAGTGGCCTTGTTTTGCTAGCCTTCTAGGCAGCCATTCTAGGAGTTCTTGTTAGTAGTGAGGCAGTTAGAGAAGCCTGCCAGAAGCTAATAATGATGACGCCAAGAAATCCTGAACATCCTAAAAGATGAATATAAATACAAAGGTGTGTAAAAAGGGGTTCTAACCCCTATTCCAAGAAAAGAAAAGAAATGAAAATATATAAGCAGTTGATCATTGCCTTGCGAAGGCCTGGTAGGTTCCTGGGGACGAATCAGACCCGAGGCCAATACCTTGTCTTCCTAGGGGTGGCTTCTTACTGGAAAAAAAATGACAAAACAAGGAAGGTTGGAGCGAAAATAAAAGTGAGCGTTAGAAAAGGATTAAATGTCGCCTTGCAAGGGCTTGGTAGGTTCTTGGGTGCCGAGACAGGTCATGAGGCCGATGCCCTGTTCTCCTTGGGTCACTACGCTCAGCTCCCTCCTTTTTACATGCCCAAGTATGTTACTAAAATAAAAACCCTAAAAGAAGACATGTACTGAAAGAAAATCCTCCTTGATCAGGCTATAGGAGTCCTCGCCTAGTAGGAGCTCCTCGTTGAGTTGTCTTTAGTTGGTAAGTAGTGCAGACTACCACTTAGGGCAACCTCTTTGATAGGTTTTTTTAGTTTGGCTGTGTTCGAGCAGCTAGTTAGTGACTCACTTCGGATCTTTTATTAGATGATGCTAGGCCTACTCCTTGTGGATGTCATGCCTTGGTTCTGTCCAGGGGTAGGGGAAGCATTGTGTTGCGTTTTATTATCTATTTGTTTTGTATCAGTTTGCTGCTTCTTTGGTTGTTTATGTGCAGATATGTTCGTGGATTCGACGGGCTGAGTTGCCCTATCCCGTGGTCGCCAATGAGAGTGGAATTTAGGTGACGGAAAGTGCTTAAAAATAGCTAAAAATTATGAATATCAAGGGAAAAATATTCAATGTCAAAGGCGGCGGCTCGATCTAGGACGATTTTAAGCATCAAAGCGCTTTAAAGGTGCCTGAGCGACACTTGTTGATTTTTCATAATTTTTCAGACAATCGTCTGGGTTGACACGAGCTACTGGCCAATGCAGGATGCCAAGCCGGACGTCCAAGATTTTTCAGAGCTCAATTCGGAGTCCGGACGGGGAAATGGCTACAAAATGGTCAAGATATGAAAAGGTGGACACTTGGGAGGCCAAATTTGAGCATGCCTTTTGAGTTTGGACCCTCCCACCCAAAATTTTATGCACCTCTTGATCAAAAAACGTGGAGAGAGAAGGAAGACATGGGGTGATCAAGAAATGGCGCATTTTTCGCTCTGTCTCCTCTCTCATCATGATTGTGGGCTCTGAGTACCCCATGGAACAGACATTGGGGCTGATCTTCTCCTTCTTGGCCGATCTTATCGCTGCCCTTCGCCCGTAGAATGGTGGACTGAATGAAGAGAACCAGATCTAGTCTTTCTCTCTCCTCCCTCTCTCTCTTCTAAGAGGGAATTCATGTGGGAAGAAGAAGGAATAAGAAAGAATGATGGAGGCTTGTCCGGCATGGATCGGATTGCTCCACGGGCTGGAAATGGTGATTGGTGATTGTGCTGGACATAAAGTGCTGCTAATTTTCAGATTTGCAGCCATGGACATGAAACCCGAAACACGCAAATAAGCGGTAATTCAATTTTTTCAAAGGAAATTTGAGATTTCATGGCTTTTGATTGATAAAATGTTGTTCATGTGGGCTAAAAATTGTTAATGTTGCTGTTTTCCATGAGTACTTGCTGATCATAATAGAAAAAATCAGAAAAATATGCATCTTGTGGCTCAAAATAATACACTGAAACACTTAAAATATGAAAAATCAAGGAAAAATGATATTTTTGGGCATAAAAATGGAAAAATGAATAGGAACACTAACTAAACTTTCATTTTGCTGCAAGAAGGAACTAAGGGCCACAGTCCATAACCTATTTTGAATTTTTGGTAATAAAATAATGCAAAAAAATAAGGGAAAATACAAGGAAAATAGAGAAAAATCACTAAAAATAGGAGAAAAATGTATTTTGGGTGCGGAAAATTAATGAAAATTAAGAGCAATGTTTGTGAATGTTTGTGGGGACTGAAGCATGAGGATTTGCCTCATTTCAACCCCACCTTCTTGTTCTAGTGTGTTTTTTCCACTTTTTATACATAAAAATGATGGCAAAATGCCCTATAAATCTATACAACAATGCAACATTTAATCTATGGGAGGGTAGAGTGGTTAAAGTGTGTCTAAATGTGGAGTAAAATGATGAAAGGATTGTTATTTTGGTTTGTATGCCATATAGGTCGGTGAGTAATTATAAAATAATGGCCTAGTAGTACGAGGGTTCCCTCGGTGCTAGGTTCCTGCAACGCCGCATAAGAACGGTAGTTGAAAATCATTGAAAGGATGTTTTTCGCATGTGCACAATATCGATTTCATAACTGTTTGAGCACTTGGCATCCACAATATGCATAAATCATGGAAATATTTAAAGGTATCAGAAATCCTGGATGCACAGCAATTGTTTTCATTAGGACATTGACCCACCTTGAGTGAGAGACAGGGCACCCTAAGCCATAGGCTAGTCGTGGGGTCTAGGGAAAAGAGAAGTAAGAATGGTACATTCCTGTATACGATTAAATGGTACCTTGAGTGGACTTTTGTGCGAAATGTTTATATGTTGAGCGACACATCGAGGGGCCAATCCCCAAGGTGTAGGAGAGTCGCAGAGGGTGGACGGCATTAACCTGTAGGAGGAACCCCATGTGTATGTGGTTCGAGCCTTTTGGCTATGTGTAAGGGATTCCCTCTGAGGAGTAGTGGGTGAGAGAAGAGTGGACTACAAACAACGTATTACAAACGCAATGTTTAGGAAGGCAGAGATTTTGATAGACGCTCCTGGCCGCGAGGCCGAGGGGTTGTCTTGTGCGTAGTGACGAGGCCCGGCTAGTGCATGAGCCAGTGCCGGCCCGGTTTTTGGTCCATCAGATATTGAAATATGGCATAAACGTATTGGACATGCAAATGTGCAAAGGCTAAAATTAATGCAGTCCAAAGGAGGGTTGACTTCTTTTAGAGTTGCAGAATTGCATAAAGTCTGTGAAGCATGCCAGTTTGGTAAGCAAACAAGACAACCCTTCTTGCATGACAGAGAAGTGAGTAGAAAAATACTTGATGTAGTGTATAAAAATGTTTGGGAGCCTACACATAATGTATCTCTTGGTGGCAGCAAATACTTTGTCACATTTATTGATGACTGTTCAAGGAAGCTATGAATATACTTCATGAAGGAAAAGAGTGGTGTTTGAGAATTTCAAATATTTTAAGGCAGCTGTTGAAACAGAAAAGGCTTAAAAGTGAAGTGCTTGAGATCAGATGGAGGGGGAGAGTACCCCTTCAATGAGTTTACTGGCTTCTTGAGGACTCATGGGATAAAGAGGCAATTTACTTACAGGTATACCCCACAACAAAATGGGGTTGCAAAAAGAAAAAATTGGCATATTGTAGAAGTCGCACATGCATTAATGGCTGAAAAGAATATGCCCAAACATTTTTGGTCTGAGACTATCCATACTGTTGTCTACATTATTAACAAAACTCCCACAGTTGCAGTTCATGATGGGATGACTCCAGAAGAATGCTTTACTAGCAAGAAGCTTGATGTATCACACTTGAAGTTATTTGGTTGCATTGCATATGTTCATGTGCCAGATGAGCTACAGAAGAAGCTTGATCCAAAGGTAGAAAAATGTATTTTAGAGTAGAAGGAGTATCACTGTTATAACCCTATCACATGTGAGTTCAAAGTGAGCAGGGATGTTATCTTTAATGAGACGAGTAGCTGGTATGAACTTACTGTGGTGATGTATTATATAATGATAATGATCAGGATAGCTATGTGTAGAAATAAAAACAATAATCAAGGAGTCTTAGAGTACCAAAAATATCATCAAAGCATTGGATGGTGTATCTACCATCCATTTGGGATTTGATGGAGATTGTAGTGATTTATAGAGTTTGGATGATGAGCTTGGTATTCCTTCAGTCAGGACACCAGGTGTAAAGAGAGCTCATAGTAATGTAAAGGCTCCATTGAGTGATCCGGTGGTATGCAGATCTAGCAGGGTCGGATACCCTGTTAAAAGATTTAGTTTTGAAGGTTATGCACCTCACCATTATTCTTATATGGTAAAACTAGTTGAGGATGTTGAGCGCACTTGTTTTGAGGATGCTGTTCGTCATGCTCATTGGGATGCAGTAATGGATGAGGAGATGGCTGCATTATAAGCCAAAAGGACTTGGGATTTGATACCCTTACCTAAGGGTAAGAAAGCTATTGGATGTAAGTGGATTTACAAAGTCAAGCATAATGCAGATGGTTCAGTTAGCAGGTATAAAGCTAGTTGCAAAAGGCTATGCTCAAACATATGGCATAGATTATGAAGAGACATTCAGTCCAGTTGCTAGGATGGCAACTGTTAGATGTGTGATTGCCTTGGCAGTATCCAAAGGTTGGAGTTTGCAGCAAATGGATATTAAGAATGCCTTCTTGCATGGTGAATTGCAAGAAGAAGCGTATATGGAGCAGCCAGCCAGGTGATGAGGATTTAGAGCATCCCACATATGTGTGCAGGTTAAAGAAGGAGCTCTATGGACTGAAGCAAGCACCTAGAGCATGGTCTGACAAGATTGGAGAGTATCTTATCAATATTGGATTTTGTATTTCTGATGTTGATCACTCACTTTATGTGAGAAAGGGAGATGCAGGTTTGGTCATCATAGGCATCTATGTGGATGACTTGATTATTACAGGTGACAATGACAATGGGATTGCTGAAGTTAAGGAATTATTGAAGAAGAAGTTTGAGATGTAAGATTTGGGTGAGCTGAGATACTTTCTTGGTATTGAGGTGATCAGATGTGATGATGGTATATGGCTATCCCAAAGGCAGTATGACTTGGATATGGATAGCATGTAAGCCTCTTTTAGTACCATTGGAGCAAAATGTGAAGTTGTGTGCCGACTTTGGGGATGAGATAGAAGACCCTACTATGTTTAGGAGGATAGTAGGGAGTTTGTTTTACATAACTACCACAAGGCCAGACTTGAGCTATGCTGTTGGCCTTGTCAGTCAGTTTATGTAGATGCCTAGAAAGCCTCATTTGGATGCAGTTAGACGGATATTGAGGTATCTGAAGTCCACTTTACATTATGGACATTTTTATGAGGCAGGTAAGGACATATAGATCTTTGGATACACTGATGCAGATTGGGTTGGTAGTATGTCAGACAGAAGATCTACTAGTGGATTCATATTTTCCCTTGGTAGTGCAACAATTACATGGAGCAGCAAAAAGCAACCTACAACTGCTTTATCGAGTATAGAGGCTGAGTATAGAGGCGTTCATAGGGTAGCATGTGAGGCAGTATGGCTGCAAAAGTGATTATGCGATTTGGATGTACAAGGAGATGGTCCAATTTTCAATCATTGTGACAACATGAGCAGCATATAGCTACCTAGGAATCCAGTGTTCCATGGTAGGATAAAACATATTAAGGTACACTACCACTTTCCGAGAGAGAAGGTACTTGCAGGAGAGATTGACTTGGTATATGTCAGCACATAGGATCAAATAGCTGACATTTTCACAAAGGCATTAGGTCCAGAGAAGCTTCGAAAGTTCTGAAGCTTACTTGGAGTTGCAGAGATAGAGTTGAGCTTGAGAGGGAGTGTTGAGATGGCAAGCTCAACACATGCGAACATTGATGATCGACCGCCTGGCTAGATGGGTCTGCATGTCTATACTTAGCATGTTGGTGGTCATTATGATACTCACATGGCCATTGACTTATCACTTATTATATTTAGGTTGTTACACCTACCTACAGCTAGCAAAGGTATAGCGCCAACCGATTAGTGTAGTCGGTTATGCACTGTTTGACTTAAAAGGCCACTTTCCTTTATGTTGTATCTTATCTATACTTTGTGTACATTGTATAGTGTGTGGAAGAAGAAGAAGAAATCAACAAGAAAACATTGTTTGCCTCTTTATTTCTTCTTGTGTTCCTGAGTGAGCTTCCTCTTGTGTATACAGTGTCCGTTTGGCACAGTAGCTCAAGCAAATCCCCCCATCACGCGATTATTGACATAAATTGCCCCGTGTATTTCTAGAGTAAGGCATCATGCGATCGCGATTGGTAGTACAAACTGCCACAAACGAGGAAGCATTATGAGCAATGACTACACTCCAAATAGCAAAATACGCATGCCACTTACAATCCATTCGTAGTACAAACCTAATATATATTATGCCAATCATGGGATTCTAGCCTTGATGATTAGTTGTCTTTAGAAAACGTGGACATGAGAGAATGCATTATACCCGTTGAAGTGTAGATAGACTTGACTGTTTACTTCACAATGTGCTCTTCTTTAGTGGACAAAACCCAAGGAGCGCAAGGTAGCTGCAAGTGACCATCAGCACTCGGTTGTGGCCAAAGCGCCTCCATCTTGCCTACCTCCTTCAAATCCATTTGTGCCCCTACAATGTCTCTCTTTCCTGTGATATGGTCCCATAGCAAGCTGCTCACATTCTTCAAAATATGCATGGGATCCAACAAGTGGTTGATCTATAAGTGGGTCCAATATGGCAACTCGTAGAAAACTGAGAACCGTTGCATTCCGTTTAGATGTGACTCCATGTGGACCATTTTTAGCTCGTACTGGCTTTGGGTATTCATATGTGCTGGAGTTTTTCCAATGAAAGCTTCCCTGAGTTCATGACCCTCTAGCAGGAAAGTAGTGTCTCCTTGATGTACCATCTTCTTCATGATTCATGACCTTCGGGAGTCTAATTGTGGCCCACACAATGGACATACATGATAACTTGAGGTAACCAGACCTGTCCCAACATATCTATCCAGTGAATACAAACTTGAACGAGCTATGATAGATATTACCAATGAGAACGGAAGCCTACTTTATATGAGCACTCTCCGAATCCCGAAAAGTCATGCATGGTCCACATGAGAATGGCTCGAATATTAGTAGACCGCCGTCGACCATCATGCTTGCTCATATCTTGCACGGTGACCCCTTCTTGCCACAAAATCTTAAGCTCATCAACTAATGGATGAAGAGACACCCATATCTTTGACTTTGTAGCGGCCAGGAACGAGCAAGCTAAGGATGAGATGTCCTTTTTTCATAGAAAGCCATGGATGGATATTGTAGTTGACAAGGACTATAGGCCACACACTGTAAGAAGTTGAGCACAGACTGAATGGGTTCACACCATCCATAACAATACTGAACCGAAGATTCCTTGGCTCTCGAGAAAAGCCTAGGAAGGTAGAGTCAATGTGGCTCCATACGCGTGAATCCGCTGATATTCGTTGAACTCCATCTATGGACCTATTCTGTGCATGCCATGTTGTCAAGCTCGCCATGTCAGATGTACGAAACATGTGGTTTATGTGGGGGATAAGTGGAAAGTGTCTAAGAACTTTTTGAGGGATGGTCCACATGTGAGCACCGCACTTTGGACATGTCTCTATAGTCTCGTATTCTCCTCGAAACAGTATGCAATCATTGATACATGCATGGATGCTATTGTAGTCCATGCCAAGCTTTCATAAAACATGTTGCATATCATCATGAGACTGAGGTACGGTATTTGCAAGTGGTAATATATGATACTTTAGTAACCTGAAAAAAAATCATAAAACACCTTGAAAAAGTGCAAATGTTTTTAATGATAGTGTTGAAAAAAAATCAACGAAGCATACGTACAAGGTATCTAAACAACTCAGTCACACTCATATTGCTCCATCCATATCTTGCTTGCACACTTAGGAGTGCAAGCAGTGTCTTCAGGTGAGATACACAACACCCATCATATAATGGTATTGATACTTCCTCTCTAAGCAGATCAAAAGTCTCGACATCCATGGGTATCAATGCATCAATCATTGCCTCCATCTCAAGCTCCAAGATTGTAGGTAAGTCTGGAAGGCTGTCTGTCTCCTCTAGTATTGATAGTATAGATTGGGTAGTACCTTCCAAGTGGTGTATTGGCTCAGGCACTCCATCCATTGCAAACCCACAAACTCTTCTAATTGGCCATGAAGGGTGCACTCCTCCTTGGGACAAGACGCCACCTCCTTGGATAAAAAATTTACCAACCACACCCAATGTTTTTGTATATGTTATTCAATTAGCTTGTGAATACAATGCATGATTAATATAGACTTTTCTTACTATTTGCTCAAAATCTGAGATCACCTGATCAATGATCTCAAATTGAAACTCACCAAAGCATCGTACGTATTCTATAGACAATTGACATTTTTGTCTAATTGCCAGCTTGCATTGAGAGCAAGGACATGGGACACGTTGATTAAGATATGCCTCGCGATCTTGAACATCACGACCTTCATCATTTTCTATTTGGTCTACGTTACGACAAACAATTTGTTTTTTTTATCATTTTTTTTTTCTTTCCTAAATTGTTTAAGAAGGGATTTCTTCTCTTGTAACTCAACAAAATTAACGTATGTAAAGTCTCCACCCACCCACAAATTAATGTATGTTAGAGTGTTTTCCATCTCGTGGTACTTCAGCGGACCTCGCCACCACTCTCTCTTTGTTTTTTATCCATTCATTCTCTTCTCTCCTTCCATCTCTCTCTCTTTTCTCTTTTTTTATTATGTTGTATGTTTATTCCCTCTCTCTCGTTCCTTTTTCATTTTTCTCTTCCTCTCCCTCTCTCATTTCCTTTCACAAAACATCTCTCTCTCTCTATTGCTATCACTACCACTACCACTACCACTACCACTACAATAAACAAGAAAGAAAAAACAACAACAACAACAACAACTACTACTAGTAGTACTACAATAACAACAACCAAGAAAAGAAGAAACAACAACTACTACTACCACTACTACAACAACAACAATAAACAAGAAAAGAAAAAAAACTACTACTACAACAATAACAACAACAACAAACAAGAAAACCACTACCACTACCACTACCACTACCACTACCACTACAATAAACAAGAAAAGAAGAAAAAATAACAACAACAACAACAACAACTACTACTACAATAACAACAAACAAGAAAATAAGAAAAAACTACTACTACTACTACTACTATTACAACAATAACAACAACAACAACAAACAAGAAAACTAAAAAACAATAAACAAGAAAATAAAAAAAACTACTACTACTACAACAACAACAAATAAGAAAAATGCTATTACTACTACTAGTACTACTACTACAATCATAATTACGATGACTACAACTACGACTACAACTACCATAACAACAACAAACAAGAAAAGAAGAAATTAAACAACAACTACTACTACTATCACTACCACTACCACTACTACTACTACGACTACCATAACAGCAACAAACAAGAAAATAAGAAATTAAACAACAACTACCATTACCGCTACCACTACCACTACTGTTATCGCTACCACTACCACTATTACCACTACCACAATAACAACAAATAAGAAAAAAAGAAAAACAGAAATAAAATAACAACAACAATAACAACAACCTCTCCCTCCCTCTCTCCCTCCCTTTCTCCCTCCCTCCCTTCCTCCCTCTCCCTCTCTTTCTCTCTTTTTCTATTATGTTTAATGTTTTCTCCCTCTCTCTCTCGTTCCTTCTTTCCTTTTCTCTCTTCCTCTCCCTCTCTCATTTCCTCTCTTTCTCTCTCAATATACATGTTTTTTAACAAAAACACGTAAAAGAAAAGGAGAAAAAAAAAACAAAGAAAGAAGGAACAATGCACTCACCGTAAAGGCCCGAGGATGGATTCGGTGGCTCCTCTTTACGACGGCGGTTCCTCTTCGCCCTCCATACACTTCGTCCTCTTCTTTGCAAATGGCAGTGGCGGCAATGAGAAGCTTTCCTTCTTTCTCTTTCTCTCTTTCTCTCCCTCTCCCTCTCAAATGCAAGATGGAGTTCCCTCTCCCTTTTTCTCTCTCTTTTGTTCGTTCGCGCAAAATAACATGCTCGGGTTTAGGCCCGCGTTTTTTCGTCTGAGCACCATTGCTATTTGTGTCGCATTTGCGATGCAAATAGTGATGCTTCTATTTTGCGTCGGAAAGCACCGTCGCTATGCATCCGTATCCTTGTAGTGAGAATTTGCATAGGACCTACATCCAATCCTTAGTCTAAGCCTAGTAACCAAGTCAATCGACTGTTCAAGAATCCATTGTTCTACAAGGGCCAATTCGATTTGGTTTTCAAAACCCGGATGGGAATAATCCTCGGCAAGCTCACATTTTGATGAGTGGTCTTTTTGGGTATTTCATGACTTTGATATTAATTTATTTTATTTAATTGACTTACAAGAAAAGTTGAAGCAGGAGGCCCAACCCTATCAAGGAGCTCATGGAAGGCAAGGAAGGACAAAGAATCAAAGATGAGGTCTTGATTACCATACAAAGCATCAAAGATGAAGTCCTAAAAGAGGAGGACCTCGCAAAGAGTAACCCTCAGCAAGAAGGCCACCACCCAAGAATAGCCCCCATAAAGCCGCCTCAAAATTTTCCTTGCCTAAAAAAGCCACCTTCGCCACCAACATCTCCACCAAACACTCCCTTCTGAAGTCAAAGGGACAGAAGCACCTACAAGAAGAAGACCCCCAATAGGGAAACAAGCCCCTTGCCATAGCGATAAAAAATCCCATAAGCCATAGCACCACCCTTATTACTACCCACAGCCCCTCCCCAATATCAGGCCTATATCCTTGATCCTCATCCTCTAAGAGTTCAATTAGGAAATGGCTCTCTAGTCATTGAAATTCATGAATCAGTTCTTTACTTGGTAGCAACACTAGTGGTAGGAGCTTGCCATGCACGTCGACCCCCTAAAAAAGGTGAACATTGCCCTCTTGGGGCAGCTTACTACTACCCTCCATGACCATCGGCAATGGCTGAAAGCATGCCAAATTTCCCAACTCACCTTTGTCAATGATGCTGGAGAGTAGAACCCAACAGTAGGAGAGAATGTGTTTCTCCAAGCTTGAATGGTTGGAGGGAAGAATTTGGATAGTGTGATCCCACTTGCCCTAGAGATCATTAAGGAAATCTAATAGAACTATGAGTGGGAGTGGATCGACCCACTCAAAGAAGCTAAAACATGAGGTCTACACTGCCATGACAGACTCTTACTCCAAGCTCCCATCTCTATCTTTATCAAAACCTTAGATTTTTTAGCTCTTGTGTTAGTTGAATCTTTGATACTTCATTGCCAAGTGTAGAAGCACCAAAACACTGAGGAAGAGCAGTGGATTCAAGTCCTACAACAAGTTGTCTAGACTTAAATCATGACTTGAAGGCAGAATTCAATCTTCTTTGGTGGAATATCCCAAAGGAATAGTGGGTTAGAGTAGCTTGGGAGATGAAGAAAGTCAATATCTATTGGCCTGCGGTCTGAATTCAACTAAGACTCTCGCCCTCCACCAAGCACCATCAGAGTGCTTACCTCTATCGCAAGCTTAGGATCAAGCACAAGCCACACTCTGATCAAGGGGGATAGATCCCCCTGATCATTAGGATTTGAAAATAAATCTCCAAATCCTAATGATCAAAGCTAGGGTCAAGGAGGTGGAGATTCTCACCTTAATGACTTGTTGTTTAAAAACACCTCTACTCCCACCCATGACATAATGAAATTAGCCTCTAATGCTTAGCTTTAGGCTTAATTGATCAAATTCAAAGCCATCTCCTTTAAGTGATCGCACCACATTCATGCCCTCCATAGTACCAAGACCATGCACAAGCAAGAGTTGAATGGCATGCATTCATGCCTTACTCGAGTGTCCTTTGAGGTACAGATGGCCAATTTGCAAAGAGTCTCATCATATTCTCTCTCTCTTGCAGGAGTCTTTTTTTTAAATTTCCTTGTTTGGTGTTTGGGGACGGCAAACTTCCCTCACTCCTAAACACTTTCTTGATAACATATAACGTTCCTTCACTACAAGTTATAGGCCTCATACCGACGTTCAAAGCAACAAAAATGTTTATAAAAAAATTTTCCCCCGTCGTCGCTAAAATTGTCAATATTAGCAATGCCATAGAATCCTCACTATAAGTGTCATTATGGGTGTCGCTATTTGCATTGCTATCAGTGTCGCAAATACGACGCTGATAGCAACGCAAATAAGGATGCCCATGTTGGAAATTGCGAGGAAAACGAGAGACGAAAGGAAGAGAGGAGAGAAGAGAGATATGTGACACCGGAAGTGGAACCCTAGAAGTGTGTCAACTGAGCACACATGATAGGAATATATAGAGGGGACCTGGGGCACTATATATAGACAGACTATATATAGTGGACCTGGGGCACTATATATAGACAGACTATATATAGCTAACAGCCCATAGCAATGATTTACGATACTAATAGCGATGCATGCAATAAATTTGTGACACTAATAGCGATAGTTATATAGGTTTTTTTTGTGGTAGGGTAGTAAGCTATCCTACCACAAATAGCACTATGTGCTTTATTTGGGCAATACCAAATATTTATAGTAAAGTATACAATGCTTGTCAAAATGAAGGTAAAGTGTACTTGAAACCATAAGACTCATACATAAATAAAGACAAGATCGCGTAATGAAAGCGAAGGTAGAATCATGGCAAGATATAAATGATGATAATAACATAGTGCATAGAAAATGCCTACATAAATCACATAACCAAAAAAGAAGAGGATGTGCACTCCACGAATCCAAGGGTGAGCTATAGATCCTTGCCATCCGAAAGCTCGTCCTACCGCAAAGGAGCATCGAATGGACTCTACAAAAAAAGAAACAACTACACATCAATCCACCATACAATAATGCATTTTAATTAAAATTAGTAACTATCGACAAGAAAGATGAGTAACTACACATCAATCCACCATAAAATAATGCATTTTAATTAAAATTAGTAACTATGGACAAGAAAGATGAGTGACTTACTGGGCGACCGTGTGCATACAATGGGTTGATCAATGGAGTGAGACCATGTCTCTCTGCATATCGAGTCTCTAGGCTAGTGGGATCGCGGTTTGTAATGAAGTGCTGCAAAGAAAATAAAATACAAGAGTTAGAAACAGGATTGTTAATACAAGGGATATTGCAAAAAAATAAGCGAGAAGAACAAAAGAAAATCTTACAAAGTCCTCTAGATAAGTCCTGTGGTCGCCACTTCCAAGATGATGGACCACTCTTACATCCACTCATACCCTCGCTACCTTACACTATTATCTTCAACGTCCTAGAGAATCTGTAGCCTCCTTCATGAGTTGGTACTATTCATCTACATCTAGCCACTTAGGCTTTGAGGCCCCACTCTTAAGTGCCTTCCGTGCATCCAATCGTCTGTGTGACATGTACGTACACATGCGCTCCATCATCCAGCCCTATGGAAAACCTATCTGCTGTGGTGGGTATCAGAAACTCCTCATGCAAGGATGTATTATGTAGTCCTTACTCCCCTTTGGTATGTTCTTCCAATGATCCAAGACATTGTGCCAAAAAACTTATTGGTACAACTCTCTCATACGAGCCATCACCCTTCTCCCCTCATCATTCATGATGATGGCTCCTATCCTATTATCTACAAGGTATCCATACCCCTCTAGGATATATCTAAGATGTGTCCTCTCGCACCTACGACTATGCTCTTGGGTATATCCAGGAGACCCCTTTATATTTGGTGTACCTACAAGGGTGGTATCTCTCAGAGTAGCACCCATAAGGGTGCCACCTTACGGACGGCTGAGTAGAAGCTGGAGTGACTAGAATAGACATTCCCATAGGTGTGACAAATCCCACAGGTGTCGCAACTCTAGCAGAATGACAAGACAAAGACATTGTCGGTACATCCACAACAACCACCTCAGCCACCCTCTCTCTAACCTGCACGAGAGCAAGGAGTAGCACCTATATCTCAAGTCAACCGTGAGCACACTGAATCCACGTCTCCGCAGCATCCCCCAGAACCACACTGATTCCTTGGCTCTCGAGAAAAGCCTAGGAAGGTAGAGTCAATGTGGCTCCATACGCGTGAATCCGCTGATATTCGTTGAACTCCATCTATGGACCTATTCTGTGCATGCCATGTTGTCAAGCTCGCCATGTCAGATGTACGAAACATGTGGTTTATGTGGGGGATAAGTGGAAAGTGTCTAAGAACTTTTTGAGGGATGGTCCACATGTGAGCACCGCACTTTGGACATGTCTCTATAGTCTCGTATTCTCCTCGAAACAGTATGCAATCATTGATACATGCATGGATGCTATTGTAGTCCATGCCAAGCTTTCATAAAACATGTTGCATATCATCACGAGACTGAGGTACGGTATTTGCAAGTGGTAATATATGATACTTTAGTAACCTGGAAAAAAATCATAAAACACCTTGAAAAAGTGCAAATGTTTTTAATGATAGTGTTGAAAAAAAATCAACGAAGCATACGTACAAGGTATCTAAACAACTCAGTCACACTCATATTGCTCCATCCATATCTTGCTTGCACACTTAGGAGTGCAAGCAGTGTCTTCAGGTGAGATACACAACACCCATCATATAATGGTATTGATACTTCCTCTCTAAGCAGATCAAAAGTCTCGACATCCATGGGTATCAATGCATCAATCATTGCCTCCATCTCAAGCTCCAAGATTGTAGGTAAGTCTGGAAGGCTGTCTGTCTCCTCTAGTATTGATAGTATAGATTGGGTAGTACCTTCCAAGTGGTGTATTGGCTCAGGCACTCCATCCATTGCAAACCCACAAACTCTTCTAATTGGCCATGAAGGGTGCACTCCTCCTTGGGACAAGACGCCACCTCCTTGGATAAAAAATTTACCAACCACACCCAATGTTTTTGTATATGTTATTCAATTAGCTTGTGAATACAATGCATGATTAATATAGACTTTTCTTACTATTTGCTCAAAATCTGAGATCACCTGATCAATGATCTCAAATTGAAACTCACCAAAGCATCGTACGTATTCTATAGACAATTGACATTTTTGTCTAATTGCCAGCTTGCATTGAGAGCAAGGACATGGGACACGTTGATTAAGATATGCCTCGCGATCTTGAACATCACGACCTTCATCATTTTCTATTTGGTCTACGTTACGACAAACAATTTGTTTTTTTTATCATTTTTTTTTTCTTTCCTAAATTGTTTAAGAAGGGATTTCTTCTCTTGTAACTCAACAAAATTAACGTATGTAAAGTCTCCACCCACCCACAAATTAATGTATGTTAGAGTGTTTTCCATCTCGTGGTACTTCAGCGGACCTCGCCACCACTCTCTCTTTGTTTTTTATCCATTCATTCTCTTCTCTCCTTCCATCTCTCTCTCTTTTCTCTTTTTTTATTATGTTGTATGTTTATTCCCTCTCTCTCGTTCCTTTTTCATTTTTCTCTTCCTCTCCCTCTCTCATTTCCTTTCACAAAACATCTCTCTCTCTCTACTGCTATCACTACCACTACCACTACCACTACCACTACAATAAACAAGAAAGAAAAAACAACAACAACAACAACAACTACTACTAGTAGTACTACAATAACAACAACCAAGAAAAGAAGAAACAACAACTACTACTACCACTACTACAACAACAACAATAAACAAGAAAAGAAAAAAAACTACTACTACAACAATAACAACAACAACAAACAAGAAAACCACTACCACTACCACTACCACTACCACTACCACTACAATAAACAAGAAAAGAAGAAAAAATAACAACAACAACAACAACAACTACTACTACAATAACAACAAACAAGAAAATAAGAAAAAACTACTACTACTACTACTACTATTACAACAATAACAACAACAACAACAAACAAGAAAACTAAAAAACAATAAACAAGAAAATAAAAAAAACTACTACTACTACAACAACAACAAATAAGAAAAATGCTATTACTACTACTAGTACTACTACTACAATCATAATTACGATGACTACAACTACGACTACAACTACCATAACAACAACAAACAAGAAAAGAAGAAATTAAACAACAACTACTACTACTATCACTACCACTACCACTACTACTACTACGACTACCATAACAGCAACAAACAAGAAAATAAGAAATTAAACAACAACTACCATTACCGCTACCACTACCACTACTGTTATCGCTACCACTACCACTATTACCACTACCACAATAACAACAAATAAGAAAAAAAGAAAAACAGAAATAAAATAACAACAACAATAACAACAACCTCTCCCTCCCTCTCTCCCTCCCTTTCTCCCTCCCTCCCTTCCTCCCTCTCCCTCTCTTTCTCTCTTTTTCTATTATGTTTAATGTTTTCTCCCTCTCTCTCTCGTTCCTTCTTTCCTTTTCTCTCTTCCTCTCCCTCTCTCATTTCCTCTCTTTCTCTCTCAATATACATGTTTTTTAACAAAAACACGTAAAAGAAAAGGAGAAAAAAAAAACAAAGAAAGAAGGAACAATGCACTCACCGTAAAGGCCCGAGGATGGATTCGGTGGCTCCTCTTTACGACGGCGGTTCCTCTTCGCCCTCCATACACTTCGTCCTCTTCTTTGCAAATGGCAGTGGCGGCAATGAGAAGCTTTCCTTCTTTCTCTTTCTCTCTTTCTCTCCCTCTCCCTCTCAAATGCAAGATGGAGTTCCCTCTCCCTTTTTCTCTCTCTTTTGTTCGTTCGCGCAAAATAACATGCTCGGGTTTAGGCCCGCGTTTTTTCGTCTGAGCACCATTGCTATTTGTGTCGCATTTGCGATGCAAATAGTGATGCTTCTATTTTGCGTCGGAAAGCACCGTCGCTATGCATCCGTATCCTTGTAGTGAGAATTTGCATAGGACCTACATCCAATCCTTAGTCTAAGCCTAGTAACCAAGTCAATCGACTGTTCAAGAATCCATTGTTCTACAAGGGCCAATTCGATTTGGTTTTCAAAACCCGGATGGGAATAATCCTCGGCAAGCTCACATTTTGATGAGTGGTCTTTTTGGGTATTTCATGACTTTGATATTAATTTATTTTATTTAATTGACTTACAAGAAAAGTTGAAGCAGGAGGCCCAACCCTATCAAGGAGCTCATGGAAGGCAAGGAAGGACAAAGAATCAAAGATGAGGTCTTGATTACCATACAAAGCATCAAAGATGAAGTCCTAAAAGAGGAGGACCTCGCAAAGAGTAACCCTCAGCAAGAAGGCCACCACCCAAGAATAGCCCCCATAAAGCCGCCTCAAAATTTTCCTTGCCTAAAAAAGCCACCTTCGCCACCAACATCTCCACCAAACACTCCCTTCTGAAGTCAAAGGGACAGAAGCACCTACAAGAAGAAGACCCCCAATAGGGAAACAAGCCCCTTGCCATAGCGATAAAAAATCCCATAAGCCATAGCACCACCCTTATTACTACCCACAGCCCCTCCCTAATATCAGGCCTATATCCTTGATCCTCATCCTCTAAGAGTTCAATTAGGAAATGGCTCTCTAGTCATTGAAATTCATGAATCAGTTCTTTACTTGGTAGCAACACTAGTGGTAGGAGCTTGCCATGCACGTCGACCCCCTAAAAAAGGTGAACATTGCCCTCTTGGGGCAGCTTACTACTACCCTCCATGACCATCGGCAATGGCTGAAAGCATGCCAAATTTCCCAACTCACCTTTGTCAATGATGCTGGAGAGTAGAACCCAACAGTAGGAGAGAATGTGTTTCTCCAAGCTTGAATGGTTGGAGGGAAGAATTTGGATAGTGTGATCCCACTTGCCCTAGAGATCATTAAGGAAATCTAATAGAACTATGAGTGGGAGTGGATCGACCCACTCAAAGAAGCTAAAACATGAGGTCTACACTGCCATGACAGACTCTTACTCCAAGCTCCCATCTCTATCTTTATCAAAACCTTAGATTTTTTAGCTCTTGTGTTAGTTGAATCTTTGATACTTCATTGCCAAGTGTAGAAGCACCAAAACACTGAGGAAGAGCAGTGGATTCAAGTCCTACAACAAGTTGTCTAGACTTAAATCATGACTTGAAGGCAGAATTCAATCTTCTTTGGTGGAATATCCCAAAGGAATAGTGGGTTAGAGTAGCTTGGGAGATGAAGAAAGTCAATATCTATTGGCCTGCGGTCTGAATTCAACTAAGACTCTCGCCCTCCACCAAGCACCATCAGAGTGCTTACCTCTATCGCAAGCTTAGGATCAAGCACAAGCCACACTCTGATCAAGGGGGATAGATCCCCCTGATCATTAGGATTTGAAAATAAATCTCCAAATCCTAATGATCAAAGCTAGGGTCAAGGAGGTGGAGATCCTCACCTTAATGACTTGTTGTTTAAAAACACCTCTACTCCCACCCATGACATAATGAAATTAGCCTCTAATGCTTAGCTTTAGGCTTAATTGATCAAATTCAAAGCCATCTCCTTTAAGTGATCGCACCACATTCATGCCCTCCATAGTACCAAGACCATGCACAAGCAAGAGTTGAATGGCATGCATTCATGCCTTACTTGAGTGTCCTTTGAGGTACAGATGGCCAATTTGCAAAGAGTCTCATCATATTCTCTCTCTCTTGCAGGAGTCTTTTTTTTAAATTTCCTTGTTTGGTGTTTGGGGACGGCAAACTTCCCTCACTCCTAAACACTTTCTTGATAACATATAACGTTCCTTCACTACAAGTTATAGGCCTCATACCGACGTTCAAAGCAACAAAAATGTTTATAAAAAAATTTTCCCCCGTCGTCGCTAAAATTGTCAATATTAGCAATGCCATAGAATCCTCACTATAAGTGTCATTATGGGTGTCGCTATTTGCATTGCTATGAGTGTCGCAAATACGACGCTGATAGCAACGCAAATAAGGATGCCCATGTTG
This sequence comes from Lygodium microphyllum, assembly GCF_053477565.2. Classification (NCBI taxonomy): domain Eukaryota; kingdom Viridiplantae; phylum Streptophyta; class Polypodiopsida; order Schizaeales; family Lygodiaceae; genus Lygodium; species Lygodium microphyllum. Next base: position 118,589,574 of record NC_141135.1, read on the forward strand.
GAAATTGCGAGGAAAACGAGAGACGAAAGGAAGAGAGGAGAGAAGAGAGATATGTGACACTGGAAGTGGAACCCTAGAAGTGTGTCAACTGAGCACACATGATAGGAATATATAGAGGGGACCTGGGGCACTATATATAGACAGACTATATATAGTGGACCTGGGGCACTATATATAGACAGACTATATATAGCTAACAGCCCATAGCAATGATTTACGATACTAATAGCGATGCATGCAATAAATTTGTGACACTAATAGCGATAGTTATATAGGTTTTTTTTGTGGTAGGGTAGTAAGCTATCCTACCACAAATAGCACTATGTGCTTTATTTGGGCAATACCAAATATTTATAGTAAAGCATACAATGCTTGTCAAAATGAAGGTAAAGTGTACTTGAAACCAAATAAAGACAAGATCGCGTAATGAAAGCGAAGGTAGAATCATGGCAAGATACAAATGATGATAATAACATAGTGCATAGAAAATGCCTACATAAATCACATAACCAAAAAAGAAGAGGATGTGCACTCCACGAATCCAAGGGTGAGCTATAGATCCTTGCCATCCGAAAGCTCGTCCTACCGCAAAGGAGCATCGAATGGACTCTACAAAAAAAGAAACAACTACACATCAATCCACCATACAATAATGCATTTTAATTAAAATTAGTAACTATCGACAAGAAAGATGAGTAACTACACATCAATCCACCATAAAATAATGCATTTTAATTAAAATTAGTAACTATGGACAAGAAAGATGAGTGACTTACTGGGCGACCGTGTGCATACAATGGGTTGATCAATGGAGTGAGACCATGTCTCTCTGCATATCGAGTCTCTAGGCTAGTGGGATCGCGGTTTGTAATGAAGTGCTGCAAAGAAAATAAAATACAAGAGTTAGAAACAGGATTGTTAATACAAGGGATATTGCAAAAAAATAAGCGAGAAGAACAAAAGAAAATCTTACAAAGTCCTCTAGATAAGTCCTGTGGTCGCCACTTCCAAGATGATGGACCACTCTTACATCCACTCATACCCTCGCTACCTTACACTATTATCTTCAACGTCCTAGAGAATCTGTAGCCTCCTTCATGAGTTGGTACTATTCATCTACATCTAGCCACTTAGGCTTTGAGGCCCCACTCTTAAGTGCCTTCCGTGCATCCAATCGTCTGTGTGACATGTACGTACACATGCGCTCCATCATCCAGCCCTATGGAAAACCTATCTGCTGTGGTGGGTATCAGAAACTCCTCATGCAAGGATGTATTATGTAGTCCTTACTCCCCTTTGGTATGTTCTTCCAATGATCCAAGACATTGTGCCAAAAAACTTATTGGTACAACTCTCTCATACGAGCCATCACCCTTCTCCCCTCATCATTCATGATGATGGCTCCTATCCTATTATCTACAAGGTATCCATACCCCTCTAGGATATATCTAAGATGTGTCCTCTCGCACCTACGACTATGCTCTTGGGTATATCCAGGAGACCCCTTTATATTTGGTGTACCTACAAGGGTGGTATCTCTCAGAGTAGCACCCATAAGGGTGCCACCTTACGGACGGCTGAGTAGAAGCTGGAGTGACTAGAATAGACATTCCCATAGGTGTGACAAATCCCACAGGTGTCGCAACTCTAGCAGAATGACAAGACAAAGACATTGTCGGTACATCCACAACAACCACCTCAGCCACCCTCTCTCTAACCTGCACGAGAGCAAGGAGTAGCACCTATATCTCAAGTCAACCGTGAGCACACTGAATCCACGTCTCCGCAGCATCCCCCAGAACCACTCCCTCCATCCGGCCTAGGTTTGGAATATCAATCTCGTCTATTGGAAACTGAAGCATCAGAGCGTACCAAAGTAGATCTAATAGAACAGCTTGATCATGTTCGAGACAGCTCTTGGTCTGCCATATCTCTGAATTGAGCCATCTGATTTGAAAAAATATGTGGGAAAATCTCATGTAGCTCATCATCGCTCATCCCTTGGCTCATAGTGCAGATCCAAGTATCCATAAAGATCACCTACACAAACAAAAATTGATGTTAGCATAATCATTATAAATAAAGAAAAATATGGTAATATAAATCTTTAAAAAATGATCTTACTTAAAATGCATATCTTATGTGCCCTTATAAGGGATTCATCAATGAATTGAGTGGGTGGATCCTCCAAGTATGACATACACTATGGTCCCATGTCAATCTCCTAACGCTACTCCACATACACTAGAAGGTCGATAGAAATGTCACCACAAAAGGATGAGTCCACCTCGTTCTCAAAGAATGGTCTCCTGTCTTTCCATCATTGGTAAGCGATTTTGGCTCCTCTACATGCTCCAAGATTTTGCGACTTCCACCCCTTGCAATATCCACCCCTCCATTTGCATATTGTCCTCATCTACGCTGGGAATATTGCTTTCATTATATACTCTCACACTTCAGGGACCTAAAGGTACAACATACCACCATCGAGGTTGTCGTGGGTTCGGATAGAAAATTACATGTTTAAAATCATGTATAAGAGAGATTTAACTTTTGTGACATGTACCATGTCATAATAAAATTAAAAATAACACGAGTTCATGCACATGTTCACAATGGGCCGTAATACAAACGTATTGTGCAAATCCATCCATCTTTTTTTTGGAATCTATTTCGAGAAATCAAGATTGACCTTGTCAAACTCTTGCCCTGGCTCCTTGTAGTATCACTTTGAACCACTACAGATCGAATAGGATCATGGAGAAGCAACGATAATTCCACAGTGATAAATACTTTGAAAATTTTCAAAATATTGCATCTCATCTATAACGGTGTTTGGATCCATTGCTCTCCTTGGTTCTCTTACTCAAACTTTGCCATGATACCACAATTTGTTGTGGAGCGCATTTTGTTTATATGCTCCACATGGAAATGTCATCCGCATGACCATGCCACACTATATATTTTATACTGTACACTGAAATAGATAATTAATTGTCACATATAAAATCTAGATATGATAGCGTATAAAACATGTCATTACCATTGGACTATATCCCCTTGAGAATTTCCACTCCTTAGTTGAGATATCCGCTCCTTTGCGAGAGGCTATGGTTAAAGCTCCATGCAACCATCGCATTGACATAAACCGCAGTATCTCCTCTATGCCCTCGGGCTATCAAATCAGTCGATGGCGTATACTACGTCAGAATTTAGATCGTGCTTCTTTTCGATCTTTCCTGGCTTCCTCGTACATAGCGAGCCACGTCTCCATGGAGTATTGGTGCAACATACAAAAATGATTCACTTTCTCCTCCATTGCAGCATCCATCATTTTTTCTACCAATCATAGGATTTTAGCCCTGAATTGATCTTATCTTAAGAAAATGCAGACCTAAGAGAATGCATCATACCCGTCACAGTGCAGAGAGACTTGATAATTTACTTCATAATGCGCTCTTCTTTAGTGGACGAAACCCAAGGATCATGAGATAATTATAAGCGACCATCAATACTCAATCACGGCCAAAATGCCTCCATCTTGCTCGCCTCCTTCAAATCCATTCGTGCCCCTGCAGTATCTCTCTTTCCTGTGATGTGGTCATATAGTAAGTTGCCCATATTCTTAAAAATATACATGGGGTTGATCTTTAAGTGGATCCAATATGGCAACTTGTTGAAAACTGAGAGCCATCACATTCCATTTGGATGGTACTCCGTGTGGACCATTTTTTAGCTCATACCAACTTTGGATGTTCATTTGTATTGGTGGTCATCTAAGAAAACCTTCCCTCAGTTCATGATCCTCCGGTAAGAAAGCGGCATGTCCTTGATATATCATCTTTTTCATGGTTCGTGACCTTCAAGAGTCTAACTGTGGCCCACACAATGGATATGCATGATAACCTCAGGCAACAAAACCTATCCCAATACTTCTATCGAGTGAATACAAACTTGAAGAAGCTATGATAGATATTACCAATGAGACCAGAAGCCTACTTACCTGAGCACTTCCCGAATCCCGAAAAGTCATACATGGTCCACATGAGAATGACTCGTATATTGGTGGACCGTCGATCATCATGCTTACTCATATCTTCCACGCCGACCCCCTTTTTCCACAAAATCTTAAGCTTATCGACTAATGGATGAAGATACATGTCCATATTGTTGACTTTGTAGTAGCTAGGAACGAGAAGCTAAGGATGAGGTCCAAGCAGTGTCTTCAGGTGAGATACTTGCCACCCATCATATAATGGTATGGATGCTTCCTCTTTAAGAAGATCAGATGTCTCGACATCCATGGGCATCAATGCATCGATCATTGCCTCCATCTGAAGCTCCAAGATTGTAGAAAAGTCTGAAAGGCTGCATGTCTCCTTTGGTATCGACGATATAGATTAGGTAGTGCCTTCCAAGTGGTGGATTGGCTCAAGCACTCCATCCATCGCACACCCACAAACTCTTCTAACTGGTTGCGAATGGTGCACTCCTCCATGCGATGAGATGTCACCTCCCTTTAGTAAATTTTACGGCCACATCCAATGTCTTTGTATATGGTATTTAATTAGTTTGTGAATACAATACATGATTGATATATGATGGGATCTCAAATGAGCCGACACTTTCTATGGCACTAACCGGACCCCATACTTATGACAGACAAACACACCCACACGGCCTCATGAGCCAGGAGTGTCTATTTGCTACTAAAGAACTAACTGCCCTAAAGCCTAATCTATGTGTTTATAGTTTTATAGTTTTATAGTTTTGTAGTTCAACGTTTCCCTTTCTATAAACTCCACAGAGGGAGAACCCTTACACATTGGCAATAAATGCCACGATAATCACATACATATACCATTCAAACATCCCAATCCCCTGCGTTTAGATATTGCTTTCGTTGCATAAGTGTAGAGGTTCATTTTGTCATGTTTTGATGTATAAAACACGGTAAATCATAAACTTTGACAAGGAGGTAGGGAAAACTGAGGCTAAACCTCATGCTTTAGCTCTACCACACATCCACAAATAATCATTATATTTTTTCTTATTTTTGTAACACTTATTCTATTTTTCAGCTTTTTTTTAATTTTCTTGATTTATTTATCAATAAAATATGTTATTTTTCTTGTTCCAATGACTTCAACATACTAACATTCAATTTATCTTCCATTTTTCTCCCATGGGAACACATTTTACCCACCTGAAACAAAAAAACTACTATTTTACCGCTTAAAAATCCCATTTCAGGTTTACGGGAATTAAATAGAGCATATAAATCATTGCAAAATCAAATTTTTTTGATACAAGTAATTACTCATGATGCAAACAACACACAAATAAATTTTCATCCAATAAGAACATAATTATCATCAGAAACTATAAAAAATCCTTCATTTTTCTTCATAAAAATGATCATACCGTGTTTTTACGTAACTCGAGATGCCTTGAATGACTGCATAACCATCAAACGGAGCCTCCATTTCTCTCAATCCAATGTTGTACATCAATCTTCAGCATCCCCATTAAACTTCATCACCATTTCCTTTATTCTCCCTTCTCGATTCCTCCTTCAAGATGGTACACATGAACAACCCACACAGAAGAGAGAGAGGGAGGAGAGAGAAAGACTAGATTCTGTTCTCTTCATCAGGACAGCCATTCCTTGCGTGAAGACCGGCAATATGATTAGCCAAGAGAGAGAAGTTGCCGGGTATCATCGGTAAGATAGGTTGCATTCAACCTCCATTCATGGGGGGAGATGATAGCGCATTTTTCGGCGCCTGTTGCTGTCGCCTTCCTCCACACCATCACGTTTTTTTTCCATAAAAAAATAAAGTGGAGGGGAGGTCAAGGTCCCAAAGGGCACCCCCCTTTAGTCTAAAATTTTATCCACCTCTTCGAATCTTGGCCAATTTTTGGCCTCTTTCTCGTCTGGGCTCCGTTTTGAGCTCTAAAAAATCTTGCACGTCCGTCTTGGAATCCCGCACTGACTGGCAGCTCCTGACATCCCTCACGTCAGTCAGAAAAATTATAAAAAATTCACAAATCTCGCTCGGATGCCTTTTAAAAGCCATCTTTCACTTGGTGCTTAAAATCGTCCTAGCTGCAGCAGCCGCCGCCTTCGATGTTGAATATTTTTTCCCTAAATTCCAGATGTTTTGGCAAATTTTAGGTACATCCTGGGCTCAAAACTCTACTCTCATTGGCAACCATGGGAAAGGGAGACTCCGTCCGTTGAATACCACAACAGATCTGCACAAAACAACCAAATGAAGCATCAAGCGGATACAAAATAGACACATATTAAAACAGAACACAATGCTCACCTACCCCCTGACAAAACCAAGGCATAAAATCCACAAGGAGTAGGCCTAGCATAATCTGACAAAAGGTCAGAAGCTAGTCACTAACTGACTGCTTCAACACGGCCAAACTAAAAAGAACTATCAAAGAGGTCGCCCTAAGTGGTGGTCTGAACTACCTGCCTAACTAAGGACAACACAACCAGGAGCTCCTATTAGGTGAGGACTCCTATAGCCTGATCAAGAAATATTTTCTTTTAGTGCATTTCTTCTTTTAGGTTTTTATTTTTCCATACTCGGGCATGCAAAAAGGAGGGAGCTAAGCGTAGTGACCCAAGGAGAACATGGCATCGGCCTCAGGTCCTGCCTCGGTACCCAAGAACCTACCAAGCCCTCACTAGGCGACACTTAATCCTTTTCTGACGCTCACTTTTATTTTTGCTCCAACCTTCCTTACTTTGTTCTTTTCCAGCAAGACGCCACCCCTAGGAAGACAAGGCATCGGCCTCGGGTCTGACTCATCCCCAAGAACCTACTTGGCCTTCACAAGGCCATGATCAACTGCTTATAAAATTTCCTTTCTTTCCTATTCTATTTTTATAGGGGTTAGAACCTCTTTTTACACACCTTTGTATATATCTATTTCTTTGTGATATTCAGGGTTTTTTTCCTCTACCACCATCATTTTCCTCCAGTAGGCTTCTCTAACTGCCTCACAACTAACAATAACTCCTAGAACGGCTGCCTAGCAAGACATTGCCAGGCATTGGAAGACCTATTTTAGAAGGCAGTCCTAGTGACCCTGTTCTGCTAGCCTGCCTAGAACGGCAGGCATTGGAAGACCTATTTTAGAAGGCAGTCCTAGTGACCCTGTTCTGCTAGCCTGCCTAGAACGGCTACCTAGCAGGCTAGCAGAACAGGGTCACTAGGACTGCCTTCTAAAATAGGTCTTCCAATGCCTGGCAATGTCTTTATAGGAGGCAACAACTACTCAGACCTCCCTCATACATACCTAACCTAAACTTGGGATTTCATGCCTCAGACCCTGGTCCTCAACAAGAAAATAAAATCCCCTACAAGTACATAGACGCATATAGCATAAAAACCATGGTACAAGAAGTCTCCACGCGACACAGGCTCCTTCCAAGCTCTTCTTTGAACATGTCTAGCACAGGACTAAAACAAGAAACCATTAACTGCACATGTACTAAACAAACGACTGGCCCTCTTGGCCTAATGAAATAAAGCATTTCACTACAAACACTGATCGGCCCTCTTGGCCTAATGAAACAAACCACTTAAAACCTCACAAAACTGGCCCTCTTGGCCTAACGAAATCAAACAGAATAGCATCTACACATTCCTCCCCGAAATAGTACAGATATACAATAATATGCTCCTTTCCAAGGAGGAAAAATAGGGCTCGCAGCCCTAAGCTAAATGCATAAGGTTATGACCCATCCCTCCTGCATATATAGCAACAGGCGTATGCATAACATGTTGTCTAATCATCCTATGGGTCCAGGATAATAACGGTAGATGGGTCTCGGCTACTCTTTGCATCACCTATATCAACCATTGCCTACCATATATTGCATGCTCCGATAACATTCCCCACAACCGACCGAGTCCTGTCTCATTATTGATAGCAATATCAAACTAGGACCACAGTTGAAGAAAAGGTCTTCTTCATAAGCAAGATTTGCTAGCGAATCCGCAAACTAATTCCAATGACGTGGAATCAATTGAAGAGATACTCTCTCAAACTCCTCAAGTAGGGTCATCACAGTTCGATGATACATACAAAAGATGGGATTCCGCACTGTGTATGTCCCATCTAGTTGATTCAAGATCAACTAAGAATCCCCTTTTACTAACAACCGCTGAATATCACCTTGTTTGGCAATATGTAGTCCCATAATCAAGGCTTTATACTCCGCCATATTGTTAGTGAATCGTACCCCGAGATAAGCAGCTAACTTCATTGTAACTCTACGTCAAGGATCTCGGATTACTACTCCAACACTCCCTTTTTTATTAGGGCCCCTAGATGCTCCATCAAAATATAATGTGTACGTCCACAATGGGTCTACACAGCCTACCATCACAAACTCCTCTATTCGTAATTATGATAGTCAAAATTTAACATGTTTAGAGGGTGAACTGACGGCTCCATCCCACCTTCTTCATTAAACTCAACAGGAATACTTGTCAACAGTCATAAGTAGTGATGGCAGAAGACTTTGATCTCCCATACAAAGGTTCCATCTTCTTGCTCAATCACTTTGTATCCTTTGCTCCACCAACTAAGTTTCCCCTGATGGTATCTCTGCTCCAGATATGGGTGCTCCAAATAAGCAATTAACCACCCCATTAACCAGCTTTAAGCTCTTTCGCAAGTCTCAAATAAGCCCTAGCATGGATCTACAATGCATTGCTCCGTGTTAGTATACTTAGAAATAATAAGGCTTAATCTTATTAAGATTAACCTTATTTTTAAATTCTACTCCATGCAGATCAGCTAGTAGAGCCGTAGACCTATTTTTTCCTATCCTGACAATCTTGTAGGGGCCATCCCATCTAGGTTCAAGCTTCCCTGGAAACAGCTCCCTACGCGCATCGTAGTACAAAACTAATTGCCCTTTTTTAAAGGTATACTTCTTTGCTTTAAGGTCGTGCAACTACTTCATCCAACATTTAGCTACCTCCTGGTGTAATAAGCTCTGCAATTTCAGCTCATCCAGGTGGGCTATGGTCATGAAATGTTCAAAGAGTGCATCCTCATCTCCCAACGAGTGGTTAATTGCAAACCGTATGGTTGGCAACTCAATTTCAAGGGATAACACACACTTTTTCCCATAAACTAATTTAAATGGAGTATGGCCAGTAGCTCGCTTGAACGTTGTATTGTATGCCCATACTGCCACATACAACTTCATGTCCCAGTCTCGTTTCTTCTCCGAGACTATTTTAGACAAGCTACCCACAAGTTGCTTATTAGTACTTTCGACTTGCCCGTTGGCTTACGGATTATAGGGGGTTGTTTTGTTTTGCTTGATTTGCCAAGCTTCAGTCAGGCTTTTGATCACTTTATTCAAAAAGTGGGTTCCATGGTCCAACACTAGTTCCTTTGGTGGACAGAAATGATAGATAATCTGCTCTAAAAGAAAACTTGCAGTATCTTTTGCATTGTCTTGCCTCGTCGCGCGCTTCTGACCATTTTGTAAAATAATCAGTTACTACTATAATGTACCTCTTCTGGGTCGTAGACGACGGCATAATAGGCATAAGTGGGCGTTTCCTATTCTCTCTGCTGTCATGTCTTTGATAGGTATCACATCTCTTAACGTACTCAAAGGAATCTTGGAAGATGGACGGCCACCAATATCTAGCTCTTAAAGCTTTTTGTGCCTTTAACCGTCCAACAAAGTGCCCTCTATATGCAGAGTCATGGCACTCTTCCAAGATGAAAGGAACCTCGTCAAGCATCACACATCGGTGATAGATATCATCAACACCCTGCTGATATAGTGTTCCTATGATCAAAGAAAACTTCAAAGCCTGTTGTCTGATTTTCCTCTTTTTAGATTTTGATAGACCAGCTCCAGTCTCTCCCATTGATAGATAATGCGTGATAGCAGCATATCAAGATGGGATACAAGCTGTATCAATTTCAAACATTTCTTCAATATCACTTCCTTTAGCCAAAGTCTCTTTCGACTCCCCGAAATCCACAAAGCATTCCACAATCCCCTGCAAACTTGGTGGCTTACTCTTAATCTCATAATCGAACTCCTGCAAAGTGATTAACCACTTTGCCAGATGATCAGGCGGTGGTAGCTTGTTCATAAGCAATCTAAGCCCTTTCGCCTTCGTATAGAAAACTACCTTCTTATAGAGGATGTAGTGCTTGAATTTTTTAGTCACAAAGACCATCTCAAGGCACAACTTCTCCATGTAGGTGTAGTTAATTTATGATATGCCCAATTTTTGACTAGCAAAAGCTATTGGATGATACCACTTTTCCTCTCGGATTTGGGCTAAACACCAGCTGATATTATGCATGGTGGCTGTTAAAAATATGTAAAATACCTCGCCTCTTTTAGGTGCTTTTAAAATTGGTGCTTTTACTAGCTCCTGTTTCACATCCTCGAAAGCTACCTTACAAGGGTCGCTCCATACAAATAGACAGCTAAAGGATAATAAGTTCATTAGTGGCAACGTCCTTTCTACCAAGGCTTTTATAAACCTCTGATAGTACCCTATCAATGACAGAAAGTTATGTACCTCTTTCGGAGTGCGTGGTAGACTCATAGCGACTATAACCTTGATCTATTCAGGGTCAGTTGCGATCCCTACTGAACTGACCACATGGCCTAGCAATAGCCCATATGGCACTCCAAAGACACACTTCCGTGGGTTAAGAGCGATACAAAATTGTCTGCAGCACTCAAAGCACTTTCTTAAAATAATCAACATCCTTTCCCTTACAGTGGCTGCCCCCCCCAAGTTATCGATAAATACTTTCAACTCATCTGGGGAGATGTCACCAAAGGTCTTGTCTGCTGTTTGTTGCCATGATCCAGGTGCATTGCACAATCCAAAGGCCATCACATGGTACGTAAAAGTACCAACGACAGTAATGAAAGTCGTTTTCAACTTTTTCTCTTTTGCAATTGCCATTTGGTTATATCCTGCAAAGCAATCCATAAACAAATATATTTCGCTACCCACTAATTGATCCAAAATTTGGTCAATAAATAGCAATGGGTAGAAATCCTTAACCATCTGCTTATTTAGCTCTCTAAAATCTACACATAGTCGGATCTGGTTGTTTTTCTTCTTTCTGATGACAACTGGTGAACATCATTCTATGTGTTGTACAGGGAAAATTAAACCAGCTTTCCATAACTTCTGTAACTCCTCAAACAGCCTGTCCCTCAATTCAAAAGGCATATGCCGTACTTTTTGACGCACAGGACGAGTTCCTTCTTTTACATGAATAGTATGAATAGCCAGGCTGGGAGGAATGCCTCTCAGCTCGTCATAACTCCAAGCAAAGATGTCGCGGAATTCTTGGATTAGGGACACATAGTCCTCCCTTTCTGCTGAACTGAGCATGGAACCTAATTTAATTGGCTGCAAATCATTCGGCGTGCCAATTTCCAACTCAATCACATCCGCGTCTCTTATCCTATCTTGCAGCTCTATCGGCTCATTTAGAGTTATTTGATAAATATCCTCTGTAGTGGACCCCTCTTTAGATTCATCGCTGGATGATGTCTCACTACCAGATGGATCATCTGATGTCTCTAATTCAGTGGAGGATAAAGGAGCTCTCTCACTCTGAGGAGACTCAGGGTAAGCATCGACTATTACTCGATTAGCACCTCTACCTAGAACCACTCGACCGGTAGGTATATCGACTTGGCGGTCGGTTCATAAGATCCAAGGCCTACCTAGCATGACTCGATAGCTAGGACGTCCAGCAAATCTTATTACCCTAAAGTCCAAGAAGCATTCTACACTTGCAACTGTAACATGGGCTTTAGTAACGCAACCTTCTGGTTACCCTAGACTATCATCAGCCATTCTAAGAAGGGTGGAGCTATCTTTTTGGATGCCTAGACCCAACCTCTCCATCAACTAGAGAACGCATGATATTGTCGGAGGACCCAGTGCCTACGATAGCATGCTCTACTAATATTCCATCCATGTATGCTGGAACCTAGGGCAATTCTTTTCAGCATGATCAAACCAATCTTTCCCTACTCGTGCTATGCCCAAAGGTTCTACAATATAGCCAATATGCAGGATCTTCTTGAATTCCTTGCGTACTCCTGGAGATAATTTAATCAACTGTAAGAGGTTTACATCTAGTTTGACTTCACAAAGAGAACTTGCTAAATCAAAATCATGATAGGTAGCCAAAGCTCTCTTTTCTCGCCAAACCATTCTCTCTTTCGGTCTCGGGACCGGCTTTGGTGCTTCTTTTTTAGCTCTTGCCTTCTTTCTTGGCACTTTCTCATCCTTCTTAGGATTGACTCTTTTGTCAACAGGCCTTAGAGGTCCACCTTCCACGCCAGGATTCAGGACTTGCGTCCCATTATCCCCTTGCGTAGGGTTTTCCTCAGGGTTTTCCTCGACCGGTTTTGCATTATCTTTATCACCCTCTTTAGCCTTTTGGCCTCTTGTCACGGCTCGTAAGTTAGAGGTTTTAGCCATTGACGTGTACAGCCTCGATAAGGCTGACTCCATTGCCTTGTGGCAACTCTTCTAGAGAGGTCTTTCTCCTTTGCAATATTTGCCTTGGTCCATCATTTTGCTGGAGGTTATTACCTTGCACTCTATGATTAAGTGGACCTGGCTATTTACTCCCTTGTTTAAGGGAACTAATCTTATTCCAACAAGTAGCAGCTAAGTGGCCTGACTTCCCATAAATATCACATTTAACATTTAGACAGTTTCTAGGGAAATGTTGTCCACCACACCACTTACAGCTGAATCTTGAGGGACCACCCTCTTCAGGGCGTCGACTCCCTATCATATTCTGCTGCTTCTTCAGGAAATTGACATCAACAGCTATTTGCCGATATTGTTCAGAAATCATATCAGTGTAGTGCTTCATCATATCCTTAACTTCGCCAAGGACATTAGATGCACTCAACTCATAGCCTTGATTGTCTATCCGTCGTTCCATTGGCCTAACAATTCGATTGGGCACTGGTTTTTGACTCACAGGAACAACATTAGGGTTCGAAACTTGGCCTCCAACATTTGGTGGAGCCAACTGACTAGCCATAGGCATAGTCACAGTGGGAGAAGTTGGCAGCAAAGGTACATTTTGAACCATGCTTCCTCTCCCATTAGGGTTATTCATAGACATCCCTTGACTTCCATTTATCAATGGTAAATTGCCTCGAGATACTAAACCTGGATTAAGATTTATCCGAGAGGAGTAGGCTATTTGTAATCATGACTCTACTCCTTCTGCCTGCGCAATGGCGATGTCTATATCAGCTAAAGCCACACTGCTCAATTGTACCTGAATATTGAAATCCAATCCATGCAAGAAGTATTGCAATTGGGTAGCCACGGCGGAATGGGAATGTAAGTTTGTAACTTACGAAACACTTTCCTAAGCTTCTTGGCATAGGCTTTCACATTCTCATGGGGGTCTTGGCGTGTTACATTCAAAACACCCAACCAGTATTGGCCACCTCTTTCAGGGGCATATTCTCCTCGGAAAACTGCATAAAATTGGTCGATTGTAGTGATGGTTCCAGTCTCTATGCTATGATACCATACTGCAGCCCTTTCTTTTAACATCATGTTAAAGAACATCATGAGATGTTCCTCATCTTGGATGCGGTAATTAAACATTAATCTTTGGAATTCACAAATGTGAAACTCCCCGTCTTCTTCGGCTAACCCATTAAAAATGGACAAAGGAACTCCTAAAGCTGGCAAATTTGGTGTCCCTGAAGGAATTGCAATGGGTTGTGCCATGACAACAATCATATTGACAATAGGAGTTTGGACTGATGGAATCACTCCCCCACTTGAAGTGGGTTCACTTTTGCTGGAAGAGAGAAATAACTTGCGCTTCCTCCTGCACCTGAAGGACTATGTGCAGCAAATGGGTTACTAAGACTACTGCCTTTTATGCGTATCGGGCTACTTCTTTGAGGAGAATAGCGACTTACAATCTCCGACTGCCGTCTAGCCCTCTCAGCATGTTCTTCTTTTTGTATTTTTGCTTGACGGTCCTTGTTAGAGGACATAAATCAACTTTTTGGTCCCTAAAAACCCTAGATTCGAAAACCACCACTTGTTGGCAGTTCCCCGACTATGCACCACTGATGGAACCTCAAATGGGCCGGCACTGACTATGGCACTAGCCGGACCTCATACTCATGATAGAAAAACACACCCACATGGCCTCGCGGGCCATGAGCGTCTATCTATTGGTAAAGGATGAACTGCCCTAAAGCCTAATCTATGTGTTTATAGTTTTATAGTTTTATAGTTTCGTAGTTCAACGTTTCCCTTTCTATAAACTCCACAGAGGGAGAACCCTTATACATTGGCAATAAATGCCATGATAATAACATACATGAGAGGCACCCTCTCGGTGGAAATCACCGTGGCCTCATTGTAGCTCTCCTACACCGCAGGGATTAGCCCCTTGATGCACTACTCAACATATAGAACAAACGAACAAACTCCACTCTCTCATCTTGAACACATTCCAGGAGATACCATGTTTCCTTACCAAATAATCCCCCAAGAAACCAACATCTATCCTACGGCTTAGGATACCTTTCCACGCTCAAGCGTGGGTCATTGTAATCGAAAATAGGTGCTATGCATCCAGTCTTTTGTATTCTGATACCATAGTTGACATGCACATGCAAAGTGAATGATCCTAAAGTGCTCAAACATAATTTTCAAATTAGAAACATGTGGTGTACAACCAGGCTTTCCAATGCATTTACTAACCCATTGCGGCGATGTAAGGATAGCACCGAGACAATACTCGTGCTACTATCCTTTTAATTAAAATACCACAAACTCTATGTCATGATATGCATAAAAAAATCAGCAACAATCATCATGCAAATCACACCATTCAAACATCCCAACCCCCTATGTTTAGGTATTGCTTTCGTTGCATAGATGTAGAGGTTCATTTTGTCATGTTTTGATGTATAAAAATTGGTAAATCACAAACTTTGACAAGGAGGTAGGGCAAACTAAGGCTAAACCTCATGCTTTACCACTACCACACATCCACAAACAATCATTATATATTTTCTTATTTTTGTAAGACGTATTTCTATTTTTTCCATTTTTTGATTTATTTATTAATAAAATATGCTATTTTTTGATTTTTCTTGTTTCAATCACTTCAGCATACTAACATTCAATCTATCTTCCATTTTCCCCCCATAGGAACACATTTTACCCACCCGAAACGGAAAAACTACCATTTTACCGCTTAAAAATCCCATTTCGGGTTTACGAGAATTAAATGAAGCATGTAAATCATTGCAAAATCAAAATTTTTTGATACATAGCAATTACTCATGATGCAAACAGTACACAAACATATTTTCATCCAATAAGAACATAATTATCATCATAAACTATAAAAAATTCTTTATTTTCTTTCATAAAAATGGTCATACCGTATTTTTACGTAACCCTAGACGCCTTGAATGACTACATAACCAGTAGACGGAGCCTCCATTACTCTCAATCCAATGCTGTACATCAATCTTTAGCATCTCTATCAATCTTCATCACCATTTCCTTTATTCTCCCTTCCTGATTCCTCCTTCAAGATGGTACACATGAACAGCCCATAGGGAAGAGAGAGAGGGAGGAGAGAGAAAGACTAGATTTTGTTCTCTTCATCCAGACAGCCACTCCTCGTGCGAAGACTGGCGATATGATCAGCCAAGAGGGAGAAGTTGCCTGGTATTATCAGTTAGATAGGTTGCATTCAGCCTCCATTCATGGGGGGGGAGGGGGGGATGATGGCGCATTTTTCGGTGCTTGTTGCTGCCGCCTTCCTCCACGCCATCAAGTTTTTTTTCCATCAAAAAATTAAGGGGGGGGGGGGGGGGGGGTCGAGGTCCCAAAGTGCACCCCCCTTTAGTCTAAAATCTTGTCCACCTCTTGGAATCTTGTCCAATTTTTGGCCTCTTCCTCGTCCGGGCTCCGTTTCGAGCTCTGAAAAATCCTGCACGTCCGTCTTGGCATCGCGCACTGATTGGCATCTCTTGACATCCCTCACATCAGTTGAAAAAATTATCAAAAATCCACAAGTGTCACTCGGGCGCCTTTTAAAAGCCGTCTTTCACTTGGTGCTTAAAATCGTCCTAGCTGCAACCGCCGCCTTCGTTGTCGAATATTTTTTCCCTAAATTTCAAAATTTTTGGCAAATTTTAGGCACATCGCGGGCTCTAAACTCCGCTCTCAATATACACTTTTCTTATCGTTTGCTCAAAATCTGAGATCGTGTGATTAACGATCTCTGATTAAAACTCGCCGAAGCGTTGTACGTGTTTTATAGACAATCGACATTCTCGTCTAATTGCCAACTTACATTGAGATCAAAGACATGGGACACGTTGATTGATATATGCCTCTCGATCCTAAACATCATGGCCTTCATCGTTTTCCATTTGGTCTATGTTACGACAAACAATTTCTTTTTGTTATCATTCTTTTTTTCTTTCTTAAATTATTTGAGAAGGGATTTTTCTCTTGTAACTCAACAAAATTAACATATGTAAAGTCTCAACCCACCTACGGATGGGCTGACAGTATATAAAGTCTAATATGCTATGTATAGGGGTGAGGGACTAGCTATCCCATGTCGAAGTGTTCCCCGTCTCATAGTATTGCACTAGACCTCGCCACCCTTTTTCCTTTGTATGCGACTTGATATGTAGAGCATAGGAGGAGGTAGCGCAAAGCATGTCAATAAAACTATCCGTTCACCTCTGAGTTGTGGCTTCCCAAAGCATTGAGCACACCTAAGGTACACCCTTAACTATATATATATATATATATATATATATATATATATATATATATATATCTACTACTATACTACTACTACTACTACTACTACTACTACTAGTGCTTGCCTTTCCAAAGCGTCGAGCACACCCAAGGTGCACCTTTAACAAAACCTCTCTCTCTCTCTCTCTACTACTACCACTACTACTATTAGTACTCGCCTTCCCAAAGCGTCGAATACACCAAAGGTGCACCTTTAACAAAACCTCTCTCTCTCTCTCTCTCTTCTACTACTACTACTACTGCTACTACTATTGCTACTGCTATTGCTACTGCTACTGCTACTGCTACTGCTACTATTGCTAATGCTACTGCTACTGCTACTGCTACTACAACTACAACTACTACTACTGCTACTACTACTACTACTACTACTACTCACCTTCGTGAAGTGTCAAACACACCCAAGGTGCACCTTTAACAAAATGTCTCTTTCTCTCTCTCTCTACTACTACTACTACTACTACTACTACTACAAATAAGAAAAGAAGAAATTAAAGAACAAGATCTTCCCCTCGCTTTGTTTTTCATCCATCCCTTCTTCTCTCTCCCTCCCTCCCTCTCTCTCTCTTTCTCTCTTTCTTTATTATGTTTCATGTTCATTCCCTCTCTCTCTCATTCTTTCTTTCTTTTTCTCTCTTCCTCTCGCTCAGGCTCATTTTCTCTCTTTCTCCCTCAATACACATCATTCCTAAAAAAAACAAACAAAAGAAAAACAAACTTAGAGGGAGAAATGTAGTCACCGCAAAAGATCTGAGGATGGATTCGGTAGCTCCTCTTCGCTACGGTGGCTTCTTTTCATCATTCGTGCACTTCCTCCTCTTCTTCGCAAATGGTAGTGGCACTGATGAGAAGCTATCCTTCTCCCTCTTTCTCTCTTTCTCCCCATCTCTCTCCCAAACACACGATGTAGTTTGCTCTCTCTTTCACTCTTTTGCTCAAAATGCAGCGCTTGGGTTTTGTCCCGCTTTTTTTCGTCTGAGTACCATCGCCATTTGTGTCACAAATGCATTGCAAATAGCAACAACCATTTGCGACGCGAATAGCGACACAAATAGCGACGCCGCTAATTTGTGTCACAAATTATGACCGTCGCTATTCCCCTTATATCCTTGTAGTGCTTTGACCTTTTAAGATACAGTCCATGGTGTTGTCCTCGATGCCTTGTCATAGTAGAATGGCAGTGCTCCCTACTATTGTCTTCTTCCTCATTGTTGCTTTTATCAAATGCCACTGAGGATGGTTTTGGCCTTATTCCACTCTATTCATATGCCCTTTTGGAGGCGGTTCACTTGCACCTCTTTGCTCATCAATCTTGTTATAGGCCTTCTACACAGTAGTCTATGTCATTGTGTGGGATGCTAATGGTTGAGAAAATCTCTCTCCTTTACCTTACGTACTGTCTTCAACACATCATGCATTTTGTACTATGACCAAGATGTGAGTTGAAGCAAGGAGAAGTTGTCTCCCACTTGAGTGTGGTTGAAAGTTGGGACCTTGGTCCAGAGTCTTTGGGTAGTCTAGAGGCAACTAGCTAGATTTCACGTTTCCCACTAATCCAGATCTTGACTTCCAATCATTCAGAATCTGAAATCCAAAATCTAGATTGTGTAATGTGACTTTGGACTTTTCGCTAGTTCAGAATTTGGAATTCCATTGACCAGTCTGCATTTTCAACCAATCTGAAATCTCAAATTTTAACCTATTTGAATTCATTTTTGGATTCTTCCTCCTCCACTCCTTTCCCATTACCATGGCTTCGGGAAAAATTCTCAAATTCATGAATTTATCAAGATGAAGACTTGTAGTAGTTGTTGTGTGGCCAATGATGGAATATCATATAGAAGAAATGGGTGTATAGGGAGGTGCAAGGCCAAAAGATGCCTAAGGAGAGTGACCCTAGCCAACAACATGCCCACAGATGAAGGGCTATACTAGTGCCAAGATATTGTTCACCTGCTTTACCTTTATCTCTTTCGGATGTTGTATTTGAACATTATATTTGGCTTAGTGATGCATTGTAACTCACTACAAATTTTTTTGCACTTGGAATTTTCACTATAGAATGGATAAGACATTTGATCTTTATCAAGGAACACCATTGTAGGGTTCAAGCCCTTTGTGCATGCCATGTGTAGGAGGCAAGGAAAAGCGGATGTGAAAAAGCTCTAAGAATTCGAGGTGTGGCATTAGGGTTTTGTGACTATAAAATGTAAGGTACGAAAAACCCTAAGAATACATATTAATCATCTTTTGTTTTGAGTCTCTTCATGTTCTCTCTTTCACACTCAAGTCTCACTTTCTATATTTCCTTGTTTGGGGATGGGGGAGGGTAAACCCTTTCCTCACCCCTAAACAATGTGTAAAATGACTTTTTTCAACGTTATCATAAATCAATACTCTCAATAATCCAAAAAAAAACCCATCAAGTACTAACCACTCACAAAAATATTTTAGGGTTCATAACACAATGCCCCCTATTCCACATTACAATATACGTAGGAGATCACGTGGTTGATGTGTCCTTGGTCCCTAGAAAGGAATTAAAATGTTATGCTATACCAGCTCAATATAATGGGACATTGGACATATCCTTATTCCTTCAAGAACTTCAATACACAAGAATGAGAAACTACCTCCCCCATAGTCTGTTGCACATGAATGCAAGCATTCATTTATAGTGAGTGACATGGCCTTCCTTCAATCTCATGAAGGATATGCTTTATACACTCCACCATCCAAGTGAGTGGTCCTTCAACTCTCAACCCTCTATGACTTCCACATACAAAAGAGAAGCATGGGCATGGCAAGAGAGAGTGCTTGGAGAGAAGATGAGTAGAGGCTCATCCTCTTGGCCCCTCACCCTCACTCACTCTCTTGCTCTCAATATCTCACTCTCACCATTACACACACTCTCACAACGAAAGTAGAAAAAAAAGTGCACAAAGTTTACACACACATGAATTGTTTGTTCTATTCATTCTCATCATTTTTATGTATGATTTTTAGGGTTAGGGTTTCCCCATCCCTCTTGGGTATCCAACCCACTTTTGGGTCTTAAGATTGGTTACCTCTCATTGCATTCTTTTCCTATGGTGAGGATATACTAGAACCTTTGAGGTTTTTCCACAGGAGCCTATGCTATCATTACAACTTGCATGGGATCATGCCCAACTTGGGGATTTATATAATACATAAATAAAATTTTTGCAACCATTTGGCAATTCAAATATGCATATGATTCATACACATTATATTGTGGTTAATAATCCAAAGATTGTTTACAAAAAATTAGGCTCTTTCTTGTGGTTGCTTGCATGTTATATGCTTCTAACTCCTTGTAATTAACATTATTATAAATATTAATATATATAATTACCATAAATAAAGTGGAAAAATAATGGAGTGCTAAAAGTATAATTTAGAAATATTTTAAATATTTTTAATTACTTTTTAAAATTTATTTTCAAATCATTTTATGTAATATGTATATTTGGGAAACACGTGATCCATGTCTAAGAGGATAGCAAGCTTGGACAACATGAATAATAGAGATTTGACCCCTTGAGAGGGTGATATCATTTCTATTTTTTTAAATTTGTAATCATTGATATGATTTTTTTCTCTTGTTGATGTATAATAGATGGATGTATGCACAGATAGGTTTTAATATAAATTCCATTACTTTTTTAATGCATATAAACTAGTGAATATAACAACTTACTCCCTCCAACAAACATACCAACAAATATGTTGATATTTGGGCTTAGAATTTGAAACCATTTTCCTATGTAATTTTGTGTAAGGTTTGTTTAGTGTATTCCTTATATGCTGTAGTGAAAGTAATGTGGCTATAGGTGTGTGCTACAAAAATGCTTTTATGGGCATGCCTATAATCATGTTTATACATATGTTTCATCGATGTTTTTACCCCACCCTTACACTTGCTTATAAGAATACTCTTAAGTTTATTTTCACATTTAACAAGGTGCACATTTAACGTGATAATAGATATAGATCTATTAATGCAATAGTTTTCTTTTTCTTAATACATAAAATGTATGTATTTACTTATGAACATGCTTCTTTTCTTGATGTGCACAAATGCATTAGGCATAAAACTAACAACCACTAATATGATAAGTAGGTAATGGAGATGGTTTTTTTAAACGTATAATTGATGTTGAAAGGTCTAAGTACCCATGTTTCTTGTACAATGTGAAATTTGTGGAATGCTGTCACTAAGTGATAAAGAACATCACTTATACAATGTAAGCATCACATATAATATGACAAGTATTGCATAAGCAATTTCTACAACTAATGTGTCTCATGAGCAATGGTACTAGTATGGTTGTTTTCTAGAAAACCCTACTGCATTTACTTTTGCTCATAGTCTAGCTCTCTCTCTCTCTCTCTCTCTCTCTCTCATCCTTGCTTGTACAAACACACACTACTAAATAGGTACAACAGGAGAGCCACATCATGCACTTGGCTAGTTGGAGAATGCATGCACAATAGGTTATTGACAATTCACATACTTTTGTATTATTTCAGTGCATTTTAAAACTAATGATCATGAACCATATAATTGTATCAAATGTGACTACTATGAAATATTTGCTATTATTTTAATGTATATTGAAAAACCAATGTTTATGGACTATATAATTGGATGAAGAAAAATTTCAAGTGCATCTTTTTTGCACCTAGTTTAAGTACATCTCTTCTACATGAGTAAGACAAAGGCACTTAGCTACCCTTAAATCTTAGATCCAATATCCCTTAGATTATTTCCATTATCATTGAGGTTGCAAGCACACCTCTATTAGGATCTCACCCTTGTGAGAGCTAGGACATGTACACATGCACCTTATATATTGGTGTAAAACCCATTACAATTTGTGACACCTTATCCATGTCTCATAGGAAATCCACCATAAACACATCCACATCAACCTTAGAATAGATCCATAGCATCTATTGTAGGTCAAAACCCTTGCATATACCAATGTATGCATACACATCTATATAAACTACATAACCCCAGGCAAGACATACCCATTCCATCCAATTCTACTAGCATCTAGAACATCTTGTACATTTGCTTTGATTGCAGTATGTTTGCCTTTGTAGCATGGATAGGTTTAGGCCACAACTTAAGAACCCTTGGATTTTGTCACTTTCACATTGGATTCTTAAATATTTTAGGGCACTCACCACCATATCCTAGAGTCCTAAGGCCATGCTGCACCACAATGGAAATCAACCATTGGCACAAGGAAACTAGGTCCACCCTAGTTGGTCTTGCCCACAACTTGTAGGATCATCTAATTCACACTATGGCTCTTAGTAGTTTCTCAAGTACATAACTTGTAGGATCTTCTAATTCACAACTTGTAGGATCTTCTAATTCACACCATGGCTTTTAGTAGTTCCTTAAGCACATAATAATGTTTTAGGAAATCTAGTCTTCACCACCTTAGGAGGACAAGGACAATCCGTTCAACATGCATCTCCCTTAAACCTATGCTTGGAAACATAGACCCTTATGAACCACAAAAACATTATTAGATCCGTCTATAACAACATTATCCTAAAAGGTTTACATCTAGCCTATGCCAATACCATCCACTACATATTAATGTAGCTCATAGGATAAGAACCCCACCTTAGGTCACAAGAGTCATTGGCCAGTATTGCAATAAAATCCTTGTAGTGTGAGAAAATCTCATGCCAAGGATCTTTAACTGGAACTCTTAACAAATGTCACTTTATAGTCACAAATGTCACTTTGAAAGGTTGGTTTGTACTTGAGACACCAATCATAACAAGCATAATAGATCTACCTATAATTAAATGAATATATCAAGTTAATGATGCTCATTGGGGGAGATTGAATATTGAAAATTTAAACTAAAAAGTCCATCTATTTATTCATCTAGTAATGATCTATTGATGACATGCACAGCTATACTCACTACCTCAGCCCAAAAGCTATGTGTCGTAGGCCTACATGGCTAAGAATACTACATACACACTCCTAGATGGTTCTATTCATCCGCTCAACCAAACCAATCTGGGTTGTGGTATAGGGGGCAGTCAATTGACGCTTAATACCCCTCTTGTCACATTGTTGCTCAAGGGAACATGACACATATTCTCCCCCATTGTTAGTCCTAATGTATTTTAGCCTATGCCCACTCTAGTTCTCAACCAATACAAACCATCTCTGAAACACAACCAAGACATCTAACTTAAGCTTAATGGGGTAAGCCCGGACTTGACGCCAAAAATCGTCAATGAACATCACAAAATACTTTGCTCCACCCATATACTGACAGGGCATGGGCCCACAGACATTCGAATGTACCAATTCTAGGGGCTCACTCATGCATGTCCTACTAGACTTCTTATGTGTATTCCTAGTCTTTCTACCATAAAGACAATGCTCACATGAATCAAAACATGCACAGTCAAGGGGCAGTAAGTACTGCAAACCAGAAAGCATTTTCATTCCCTTCAAGGACATATGGACCAATCGAGCATGCCAAAGAGCTACATGTGGGATGGAACTGATTGATAAAACATGGTCAACAGTGGACCCATCAACTATAAGAGGATAGAGGCTTCTAGCCTTGTCACCTCTAGTAAGCACAAGTCTGCCACGGGTAATCTTCGAGGTAGAATCCCCAAAAGAAACATGAAACCCAATATCATCAAGTTTTCCTACAGACATAAGATTGCATGTAAGCACAGGTACATGATGTACATCTTGTAACACAAAAGTACTACCAGTAGAGAAGTGCAATCGTACATTCCCAATGCCAACAATAGCAAGTGACTTATCATCACCTAAGCAAACTGAACCAGAGACAATGCGGTAGGAGAGAAACACCTCAAGACATGGTGTGACATGAATTGAAGCACGCGAATCCAAAATCCAATACTGTGCATACATAGAGTGAACCTCAATCAATGGCGTAGCATCACAAGAACTAGCTGCAGGTATGTACTCCCCATCAGTGTCATCAGTGTGCATAACATTTATCTCCTCGATTTTCACACTGGATTTCGCAAGTACCAAGCTACAATCAGAGGACTTTTCCTGTACTTTGTCTTTCCCCTTCTCTTTGTGCTTCTCATTGTCCAATTCATGACATTGTGGGCGTATATGACCCTTCTTACCACAATGTTGACATGTCACATTAGCATTTCTTCCACGAGACTTGCAGTGCGACTTACCATGCAACTTAGACCTAGACTTATGCGAGTCTCTACCACGTCTATACCCACAATCATTTCTTTCTATTACCATCTCTGCCTCTAACAGCCAAAGCATGTGACACACGAGAGGCATCCAAATTCTTACAGTTGATCTCTTCCTACAGAAGAGTACTCTCTACATCAAGCAAGTTCAAAATAGTAGCAAGAGCACATAAGGCTTTGCGGAATACATCCCATGACTCACTTAGAGTCCCAAGAAAAAACAATGGAGTAACCTCATCATTAAAGATAATATCCTGCAAATTCAAGTTTTGGAGAATAGCATGGAACTGGCTCAAATGAGCAGGCATTGTCATATTCTTCTTCATGCGCAGGTCCATAAGCTAATTCAGCCAATATATTTGACTTGCTCAACTTTTCTTGTCATAGAGGTTCTTAATTTTATCCAAAAAGTACCAAGCACAATGTGCTTCCTCAATTATATTGTAATACACCTATTCAATGAGAGATAAGATGAGGGTGGACTTGCATAACTCATTAAGCTCATCCCATTCGTCATCATTAGTCATAGTATCAGGCTGCTTGCCATGCATCCTTAGTGCCTTTATCTGTGATTTCGACACCAATACCTTCCAAACTTGGCTTTTCCAATAGGCATAATTTGCACCATCAAGCTTACTGATGTTGAAGATAGCACTATTAGTGGAAGAAGATGCCATACTGTAGTCCAAAATGGTGCAAAGAGTTCAAAACTACTTGTTGTTTTCTACTGTAAACAACCAAAATACCACCAAAACCAAGGCAAAATGATAATGAATTGATAGATAATGATACTACCCACCAAGTACCATCAAAATTACATAAAATTAGGATGATTCAGCATGAAAATTCCACATCAGTCCATGCAAAAATACTTGCTATAATAAATTACAACCAAGTACAATGAGAGCAAACTATAGGCAAAATGAATATACCATGTTAACCACTGACTATCAAAGCATAATATGCATCAGGAGGGCATAAATCAACACTAGCAAGACCTGACACTAAGAGGTATATGCTTAGGGAGTACAAAGCCCAAATCGCCCAAGTACATTTGTGAGGATCATCGCATATCAACCATGCAACATCCAAGTGAAGATCCCAGTCTCAAGTATCCAAATGCTTAAGTAGCATAAAACGCCTACTCAATGTCTGTCAAGTGTATCAAGACGCTCCCACTAGCACAAAAGCCACAAATATCAAGCAAAGAATCTCAACAAGGGCATATGATAGCACCAGTGCCAAAACATCCAAGATCAAGCATCAGTAAGACCCCATGAGCATATAGGCAGTGTAGCATCGATACATAGCATCCATAGACATAAAGTATATCCAAACTGTAACTATGGAAAGCCGAGGAATAGACACTGTAATCTCTAAGCAATCAAATGTCAATTCAAAGTAAGGCTCAATAGCATCCAACTCCAAACAATGCAACTAGCATATAGTAGTGGCATAGGCCACCAAGCATATCAAGACCGGTCAAATATAAGCAAAGTACATGCCATAAGTACATCAAAGATGAGGATCCAATGCTATACAAAGTGAGCTCAAGCTCAACCAACGATTCAAGAGCAAATCGAAGCTCTATGTCGATCTCTAAGAGTCACTACATCCATGTATACATCCAAGACATAGCCTCAATCCAATAGGCATATCCAAACATAAGCAAATATGCTTCAGCCCTGAATATTCTAGCAACAAATAAATGTCCAAAGCTGAGAAAAAAGTGGCTCAATCCAATCTCAAAACCATAGGCATACTTTCCCATATATATAGAAACCAACCAGGCATAATTAGGCGTCAAATGACTATGTAGCATGAGCAGAAAGTGTAATGATAGGGGGCTTCCCTCCTTTGGGCTACCTATGGATTGTGTAAAATAGTCAATGGCTGAGAAAATTGAGTCCCAAAAGCATCTCACATCATACGAATACACTCCCCTAGCATTCGGGGCGCATTCGAGACCAACCAAGCAACCAATGTGAGTGCTGCATAAACATAAAGTGATGATGTAACACTATTTGTGGCTGCTTGTGGACTATGAAAAATAGTCTTTGACTGAGGTAAATCAGTCCACAAATCAATACCAATGATAATCACCAATGTCGAGCATCAAGGGGGTGTTTTCAAGTGACAAATGAAGTGTTTTCAAGTTGCTAATGAGTACCAAGGGAGGGCTGAAGTAAAAAATGAAAATTTTTATGGTCTTTAAGCTCGTTCAAACTGATCTAGGACTTGTGGAATGGCTAGGCAAGGTCAAGACAAGGTTGGGGGAGTAGTCAAGGACCCCCAAGAGTTCCCTCTTGAAGGGAAAAGTCACCGGTAGAGAGTAGCCATCACAAGAGGCAAGAGGACATGGCTACCCTGCTTCACAAAACTTATGGACTGAAGTAAAATAACAAAAGAGAGCTCCAATATCTCTAATAAAAATTCCCTGAGGGTGCCCAGATGGAGGTGCTTTGGCCGTAGTCAATGATGATGGTCGCTTGCAGCTATCTCGCACTCCTTGGGTTTTATCCACTAAAGAAGAGCGCATTGTGAAGTAAATTATCAAGTCTATCCGTACTTGGACCGGGTATGATACATTTTCTTAGGTCCGCATTTTCTAAAGATGACCAATTATTAGGGCTAAAATCCCATGATTGGTATAAGATATGTAAAGTTTCTACTATGAATGGATTGTAAGTGACATGCGTATTTTGTTATTTGGAGTGTAGTCATTGTTTGTAATGTCTTACTCCAGAAATACGATCGCAATCGCATGATCCTTACTCCAAAAATATATGGGGCTATTTACAAGTTGTCAAATTTAGTGCAATGGATCTCACAAAAGGAGATTAAGACGTCCTCTATTGAATTCGCAAGGCAGGGACTAGTGGAGAAAGTTTATCTCTTTGAGAAATATTTACCCACTACCATGCTCACGATACAAATCCACTTCTTGTGCATCTTGTAGATGAAGTGAAGATTTTTGGACCTATCCATACGCGCTGTATGTTCTTCTTGGAGCGCTTCATGAAAACCTTGAAACGCTTTGTGCAACAACAAGCTTGGCTAGAAGGTAACATGGTTGAAGATTGGTTGGTGTTTGAGGTGTTAGTGTATATTTCACAGTGGCTACCAATGGTGGATTCAGACAACAGTATGCTATGGTCACTGAAGGACGATGCTATATATTGATTCAGACAACAATATGTTTGATTTATATTGATTATGCTAACATCAATTTTTGTATATACAGGTGACCTTTGTGGATATTTAGATCAGCACGATGATTCAAGGGATGAGCTGAGAGATACTACCCCCGTAGATACAACAGATGTACAAGGGTCTCCTGGATATGCCTAGGAGTGTGGTCGTAGGTGGGAGAGGACACATCTTAGGCATACCCCAAAGGGGTATGGATACCTTGTAGATGATAATACAAGAGCCATCATCATGAATGATGAGGGGAGGAGGGTGATGGCTCATATGAGAGACTTGTGCCAACAGGTTTTTCGGCATAACGTCTTGGATAATTGAAAGAACATATCCGGAGGGGAGCAATGACTATATAGTACCATCCTTGCATGAGGAGTTTCTGATACCTGCCACAATATATAGGTTTTCCACAGGCTTGATGATGGAGTATATGCGTGCGTACATGTCACATAGACGATTGGACGCACACAAGGCACTTAAGAGTGGGGCGTAAAAGCTTGAGTGGCTAGACGCGGATGACTAGTGCCGACTCAGGGAGGAGGCTACAGATTCACAAGGACGTTAGAGACAACACTTCGAGGCGGCGAGGGCACGATTGAGATAGGCTCCTCCTTGGATCCATGCAGCGCACATGCTCTTCTTTTTTTGTCATGTGATTTATGTAGGCATTTTCTATGTACCATGTTATTATCATCCTTTGTATCTTGCCATGATTGTACCATCCCTTTCATTACACAATCTTGTATTTATTTTATGTATCAGTCTTATGGATTCAAGTACACTTTGCCTTCATTCAGACGAGCATTGTATATATTATTGAAACTCTTTTGTATGGCCCAAATAAACCACATAGTGCTATTTATGATAGGGCTACTTGCTGCCCTGCCACAATTTATTTTTCCCTATTATTATCTCTATTAGCATCACAAATTTACTACACATATCGCTATTAGCATCGGAAATTTACTGCACGCATTGCTATTACTACTCTATGGCATCACTAATAGCGATGTTTTTTGTGACAAAGGGGGAGATTTTCTTTACGAACATTTTTATCACTTTGAACATGTATATAGGGCCTATATCTTGTAGTAAATTGGAGGTAGGGGCCATACATCATCTATGGAGTGGTAGCCATAAGGCTTATTTGGAGGACTTTGTAAGCTTTTCTTTTTTTCTTCTCACTTTCTTTATTTGCAATATCACTTGTATTAACAATCGTGTTTCTAACATTTTTATTCTGTTTTCTTTGTAGCACTCTAGTACAAACCCCAATCCCACTAGCTTGGAGACTCGATATGTCTCTAGAGAGACACGATCTCACTGCAGTGATTGATAGACTGTATGTACAGGATGGCCCAATAAGTCAATCATCTTTATTATCCGTAGTTACTTTTTTTTAATGCATTATATCTGGTGGATTGATGTGTAGTGGTTCATTTTGCAAAGTCCATTCGATGCTCCTTTGCGTCGAGACGTGCTTTCTAATGGTGAGGATCTATACCTCGTGCTTGGATTAATAGAGCACACACCCTCTTTCTTTTTGGTCATGTGATCTGTGCATGTATCTTCCATGTACCATTTCTTAGATGTACTTATCATCCTTTGTATCTTGCCATATTTCCATGAGTTTTTGTCAGCGAACTTGTACTTATTCTATGTATGTGTCTTGTGTGTTCAAGTAAATTTTGTGCTCATCTTGATGACCATTGCGTCCCTGCCACACTTTTTTTTTCTCTGTAACCGTCGCTATTAGCATCACAAATTCATTGCATGTGCCAGTATTGGCATTGCAATATATATCACAAACCATCACTTTATGTGTCACTTTTTGCATCACAAAAGTGACAAAAATAGTGATAGCTTTGTAGAGATGTTGATACCGATATGTTTAGCAATGACAAGGACCATTTTTTTAATGAACGTTTATGTCACTTTGGGCATTGGTATAAGGCTTGTATCTTGTAGTATATAGCATGAATGAACTTCTGTATGTTTATCTCCTTTCTCTCCGCCCTATCCCTCCCTCTCTTTGTCTCGTGCCACTCCTCTCATGGGCAAAGAACTAGAACTGTGATCCTCAAGGTTTCCTTGGCAAAAATTCAATACAAAATCATAACGAGCTCGAGTAACCCTTGTGCCCACATAATCATAATCTTCCAAGTCAAAAAGGCTTCCATTATGTACCTCAATGTATTGAGTCGGTTTCCATTCATAGTTTTCGAAAAAACTTCAAATTCATACAATGGCAGAGAGGGCAAAGGGGGCTCCCAAGAAACTAGCCTCTAGTCTATTCGTAACTAGCTAAAATGGATTTTTTTGGTAAGAAATGTACTTCAAACTTAAGAGAACTAGCAAAGATTGTACACTTTTAGTTATAAAGCTAGCTAGTAGCAAAATTTGCATTCATCGCGAGGACTGGCTAGGCTTCAAGTTGTTGGTTGGTGAGAGAAAATCCATCTTCTTCCTATTGGAAAAAGTAAAGTGGGCCTCATGCAATACCAAAGAGAGGAATATAATCATGGGACCCCAAAGATCCCTACAAGAAGGTGGTGGGTGGAGTGAGAGTGAATGCATGCGAGAATTGAAGGACAACCCAAAGCTTTACTTTCTAGGGCAGGAGTATAACCTCAATTTCTTTGTGAAGAATCGGAAGTATGCCCTTCTTTCAAAAGAGAAAATTTATCATTATCAAGGAATAGACGTCTCATCTTGTCTAGAAATTTTTTCTCAACCATACATGAATCCATCTAATTTTATAGTGTAATTTTTAGAACTATTTTTCAATTTTGAAATGCGTTTTTGAAATATAAACTAGCTCTCGTCTTTTCTTGACTCATTTGATCGATGTCATGCTTGCTTTGGCTATGTTGCCCATCAAAACAAGTAAAAAAAGTACTATGTTTGTCAAACAACACATCTTGTTTTTTTTTTTAACATTACTTATAACATACCATAATTTGTAGATAGTTTGAGTTTTAAAATGTAGATCAATGGAAGGTACTTCAATAAACTTAAACTATCACATGAAATGATGGAAAAATCTTGTCAAATGTAGGCCTTGGAGGAGCACAGGTTCAAGAGCGTGATATTGATAGTCCCCGGTAGAATCCACAACACGACGCTTGATGCATGTGTGGATGGCTATGTATGCAAGCCTCAAGGCCAGTGTTTATTTTTGAAAGTCCCCTATGTTTATTCCATTGAAGGGCTCATGAACAAGTGCCTTTCTCGTGGAAGGGCTTTTTCAAAATTTTGACCTCCAATCCCATGTATTCCAAAATTTACATTTCTAGCTAATAGAATAGTATTTGAGAAAAAAAAAACTATGACATTTATATAAGTCATCTTGTTGGTTTTTCGTGTCCATTAATTTACAAAAATCTAATATCGACATGATATGATGATAGAATATTTATAACTTAGTACATCATATGAGTAATTATTTAAGCATTTAAAAAATTATAATGCTATCACCAAAAATAAAATTGCAATGCCCGGTTGAGGCTAAAGCTCAATCAATTAAGATAGTCTAGAAAGGCAACAAGATAGCTTTGCAATCATCCATAGTCTCAAATGAAATAGCAATACAATCAAAGCACACCATTACTTATACTTTCTTATATCAACTTTGTTGCTACCACATGAACATTGCAATGAGCTTTTAATTCATCCCACGTTGTATATATGGCATCCCAATCAACATCTGTAGGATCCTTAGCACCATTGTATAAAAGGAACATGAGTTGATTCAAGGTCTAGAGTGACAATCTATTGCGATCATTGGACTTAATATGATTCATTCTGGAGAAACCTCTCTCATAATCAATCGTGCTTGCAACAATGACCAAGCACGCATGCCATAACTACCCTTCTATAACAAGGTTTGTAAAATCATACCCTTCTCTAGGAAGGTCAATTTTTTTTACTTGCCCTTGGATAACAAGGTTTTAAAAGTATTTGCCTTCTCTTGAAGGTCAAAATGCCTCTAGAAGGGCTCTCCAACCCTTAAAAAGAGTCAAGGCTCCCTCGTGTTCTAAGGCCCGTTCCCGATGGACACGTTTTTGTGTTATTGAGGAGCAGACAGGCACGCTGAGGTGAATTGGGCTTACAAAAAGGCACACGAGAGCACGTCGTGAGACGTGTTTATTCGACGGATGCTTCGGGGGACTCGAGACACAGACAGAGAGAGAAAGAGATAGAGGTTTCTAAAAACTCTAGAGAGCTTTTCACCGTCGGAGACGTAGTACTGGTGGGAGCGACACCTTTTAGTATAAATGGTAAGCACAGGCCTGGCGCCAGAGGCAGCACACACAAAAAACACAAGCACACGCACAAAGAGCGCCCTTTATACCTTAAATACAGCAATATTGTCTATGGCAGCCATAGTTGGGCCGTGGAGGGGCTTCGCGGGCAGTAGCCCCTTCGATGACGGTTGGAGCAATGGTGGGGTGTGCAACCTCACCATCTACTACGCGTCCAACAATATCAATGGCCTGGCGCCAGAGGCAGCACACACAAAAAACACAGGCACACGCACAAACAGCGCCCTTTATACCTTAAATACAGCAATATTGTCTATGGCAGTCATAGTTGGGCCGTGGGGGGGCTTCGCGGGCAGTAGCCTCTTCGACGATGGTTGGAGCAACGGTGCAACCCCACCATCTACTACGCGTCCGACAATATCAATGGCTTTCGAGTCGTGTATGGCAAGGGCACCACCGTGTTGCATGGCAGTGCCAACGGTACCGCCGCGGAGGTATGTACGTCGTAAAATTACTAGCCAAGGCGTGGCGCATTATTGCTTTGATATTGCTATACGTTAATAGTGCGTAGTAGTAC
The DNA here is from genome assembly GCF_053477565.2 of Lygodium microphyllum. NCBI lineage: Eukaryota > Viridiplantae > Streptophyta > Polypodiopsida > Schizaeales > Lygodiaceae > Lygodium > Lygodium microphyllum. The sequence continues at coordinate 118,621,790 of NC_141135.1, forward strand.
ATCGACTATACGTTCGTTCACTAACGACGTGGACGTGGACGGCTTTGGATATTATAGGTCGACTTTGGCTCCAACGGGGTCGCAGCCGCTGACATCTCTTCGACCGTGGGTGAGAACAAGAGCATCTTCCATCTCGACTCCAACTACAAGGGAGTGCTAGCGATGGGCATCTCCTCCGCACATGCGTCTCAACTGAAACCCTCTGGCATGAACGGTCACATTGTTCGCCCACAAATCCTTGGCTTCTTTGGCTGTCAGGATGTAATGTTTCCGCTCGAAATATTAAGGAGCTTTGATTACCGCACGCCCGTGCAAAAACCAGTGCAAGGTTATCTCCCACATCGTAAATATTGGCGGCTAAATCCTTACCCCGCACGTGCAACAATGAGCCCATCCACATTGTGCAATTGAGGCCGGCGTTTAAGATCACAAAGCCGCGGAGGAAGAACACCCTTTTTGAAGGGGCAATTGGATAATGATGAAATCTAGGCAATTTTGTTTACTAATTATCCCTTCCCCCAGCCGATGCATGGCTGGAGGAGAGGGATTATGAGAAGAGTAAGTGAGGTGTGTGGGATGCATGAGGGGGAAGGCATGCACCAGCCACGTATGTGGCCACCTCTTCCCCCCCTCCCCCCCCCCTCCTTAGCACTATATAATCTCCCCCCTAGGCATTGGGGGGAGGGATGATCAAGGAGAAGAAGCAATAGGCTGACGTGTTGCCTAGAGATGCCGCCGCCATGAGGATGCCGCTAGTTACCACCGATTGCAACGCTGCTGCCGCCTCTCCTCTGCCATCACCATCATCATTATCACCTCTCTCTTCATCATTAGCATCTCTTCCTCTAAACGACTTCTTCTCTCTCCATGTAGCTTCTACCTAGAAGCATAGAAGCTTCTAGAAAGAAGCCTTCTATAAGCCTTGTTCACCCTCACCACTGCAGGTCTAGTGAAAAACCACATTTTGCAAGGGCCGTGTCCCACGCAGAATTGAAAGTCCAAGGCAGAAAGGAGGTCGATACGCGGGAGAGTCAAAGAAGAGTCGCTGGACCTGAATTCTATGGCTCCCAAGAGAATGCAAGGTGCACCCGCGGGAGGTTCTTCCCTGAACTTACACGTGGACATCCCCATGAGCCTTCAAGCCCAGGTTCCACGAATTTAATTCCACATAAAGAAATGCTTTAAGCATGCTTAATTCCATAGGGAGAATGCATTTTATGCTTATCATTAATTCATGTAGTAGTGATAAAAGTACATTTGAGAAATTATCTCTTTGAACGATGGACAAGGGTTGGTGCATGTCATGCAATTGGATCGTATGCATTTCCAAATTTGTGAACATAAACTACTTGTCCGTCTTAGGAGCTTAGCTGCATGTTGCTTTTTCGTGCACTTCGAAAGTAACAAGCCTAAGCGCATATTGCTTAGAGTTAAAAGTTGAAATTGTTAAGTGCATCCTTGATTGGCCGTGAAAGAACAAGCGTATCTTGCATTTAGTCAAAAACTTCCTTGTTATGACTCGCATGGAAAGAATTGTTAACGCCCGTTGCACGGCATGAAAATGAAACAATGGACATTGCATGTTGCATGCGAGGACACTTGTGGAATGGATTAAGGTTGCATGGTACATAATCGTCTTGCATGAACTTCATTAACAATGTTATATCTAGAAAAGGGTTGCATGTTACATATTCGTCATGCAAAAAATTCATTTCATCAAGAGTTGCATTTAGGAAAGGTTGCATGGCTTATCAAAAGCATGAAATTCAAATGCTTAGACAAAAGGGTTGTAGGCATAGTTCCTTGATGTAAATCCTCGTAGGTTTCATGCAAGTTATTCTCCAAATTATCATGCGTAATGACTTTAGTAAGAAAAGTTAGGGTTATTGCAAACCTTTTGGTGCGTAGAAGTAATGAATCGCATGTTTACATGTATTGTGACGTCTTGAAACTATTTACATCCTTAGAACAAGTTTAGCATCTCTAGGAAAGGATCATCCTTATCGCAAGACAAGTAGAACAATTTACCCAAATCACTTGTAATATTATAACCATTAGGGATTCGTATAGGCATAACTAGTCAATACGATAAACACCTCAAGTAATAGCTAGGGCTTAGCACATTAGAAATGCAGCCTAGTATCGTACTTGGACACCAAGTCGAGACCTTCAAATCCAAAGGTCCTACCCACATTTATGGAATGTTTGGGTCAATTTGGATGCCCATGCAAACAATGATCTAGGGTCTCTACCCTAAGGATCAACCGACCTAATGTTAAAACTCGGATTGAGTTGGAAACCCTAGGACCGAATGTTGTCGGCCTAGTACAATTAGGGTTGGGTTCGGTAAGAAAACACCCTAAACCCTACATCTTGACTAAACATACTCCTTGACAAGAAATGCCATTGATGGGTGAAATGATCCCATGAGTTAGATGCGACGCTTGTGCATTAAGTTGCAACGTCGCATGGCTTTGTGGTTTAACCGCAAGATAAATTTGCTACTCCTTGGACTAAGTTTGGCAGGTTCTAGCGCAAGTCTAAATTGCAAGAGGATGAGTAGAGAATCCTATTACATCACCTTTCTTGGGCTGGTTTGCCAAGTTAAGGGAAGTTATCTATTGCCGGTAAGCAAAGGATCAATCAAGTTAGAGCGACATGACCGCCAGGATTTACTGTTAATTTAAGAAACCTAAGGTGTTAGTTGATTTGGGTTGACATGGTATGACCCTAACCCAAGGATAAAAGGGTAAACAAACAAACCCTTGGGGATCTTGCCAAGTCGCAATCGATCCCGGATTGAATGCTAGATGCATTCCGAGATAAGGATTCACTCCTTAGCAGTTGGCCAAATAAAACGACCACTGAATCGATTGTGTTTGTAACAGTTTAGGAGCACTATTTGCATTGTTTTCTTAAGAAACTAAAGATGGAAAGATAATTAATGCTTCAGGTTGAATGCCTGAAGGCAGAGGCAGCATTAGTTACCCCCGACTGTCTGCCTGACCCTAACCAAGGGGTTTGTTAGCCGCGCCGGGAACGTGGACCGAACCCACTGCAAGAGGTCTCTCCGTTGGGCGCGACTTGGAGCAGGAGGACGCTTGGGTGTGAGGGGGGCTCTGGTCGTAAATCCCTTGCCTTGGGGGCCCTGCACAAGAGGCCAACGCGACTCGGGATTGGATCTCGAGGCCCGCCGCATACTAGTCTAAGGGCAGAATCTTGGATTAGTAATCCCTATGGATTGCTAGATAGCCTTCGCGCAGATTATGGATTGCCTTCGGACGGATTATGGATTAGCCTTCGGGCTGGATGTTTTCCAAAGATAAATAAGATCAATTGATGTAAAGAAACTTGTTTGAAACTGCTTTTCTATATCAAGTGCTAAGATTACGTGAAGGAACCCGGTGTCTAATTGGCTAATTAAGGAAGCTGTTTTATGCGTGTCCAATTAAATGTGGTAGGTAATTAGACAACTAAGAGGAAAGTGCAGTGGATGTGGCCAAGGGTCCGTCCTACAGAAGGGTGGTCCTAGTTGGCCGGGAACTTTTCTCAAACGAAATCAACAGCAAGGAATTCTTTTCACGAAGGAAATGAACATCAAGGAGGTTGACCTAGAGTCTAGGATACTAGATCCCTGATTTATACTGTTCTAGGGGAACAAAATGGGACTATGCCTTATGGAAAGAGAGGTCAAGCTTTGCATTCTCTCTCGTTTTCCATTCTCCCTGAACCAAGTGCAGCATGAATCCACTTCGACTCTGACATTTCTACATAAACTAGTTCTCCTGGGGTTCGACGCTAGTCACTCTCTAGGAATTTGACCACTAGAGGAATCTCTGATCTAGGTTGGTCCTAAGTGCGAATGGCCAGAATACTTCCGCCACGTGGCAGACTCGGAAAGACCTAGATCGCAAACCCCGTAACATTCCATGGGAGTGCTAGGCGGAGCTTTCTAGACCCTCTTTCCGATGGGCTACTAAGACGTTTTCTATAAGCGAACAGGTGGACACGTTACACAGGGTACCCATATCGATAGCCTGGGCTTCTACATCTCCGATCCTTGCTTCAACTAATTTATAAGAAGCCGGCCTGCCTCTTTGTATAAGTATACCCTGGTGGAGGCATGCATGAATAAATAACTTCCGTTGCCGTCTTGTGAATGCTAAATATGAATATCTTCGTTGAGAAATCCTCAATGTTTGAGCCACCGCAACGTGTAGAACATGACAGTTGTCTTTTCACGGTTTAGCGTACTAGAAACTTCTAGAGGAATTAGAGACTGGTCACGCCCAAGGCCAGTGCAAGGAGTGGGACCGCACTCCCCCCTATTGCCCCCACTCCTTTGAGGGTTGCACTTAGTGAAAAAAATGGGAGTGGCGGTTCCTTACCCCTCTCTTCCTACCACTTACACTTGCCAAAAACTAAGTGCTAACACATGATTACTAGGGTTATCGCATTTCATTGGGGGATGACATGTTTGCACGGACTAGCAACCAGTCAACAGTGCACTTCTGATAGAAAACGTGGGACTAATTTTGTCATTTCTCATGACTAGTATATAGCTGGGACATGGTGCGACCCCTATGTGATACTAAGATCTCAAAAGCCCCGTTTTCGCCCCATTGCCCCTGGGTGTGCTGGGGCCCTTAGAATGGAACCCAAAGATCACATATACTTCAGCTTGCTTTCTCTCACTCACGCTCTCATTTGCACCAACACACACCCACGCATGCACACACATACACACATGAAGAAGTACTAAGAACCCTTAAAAGAGATCATGTGGTCTCCTAGTCCTAAAAGTTTTACAAGTCTAACAAACTAATGATTTACAAATGGAAAATCAAATGTCTTCTTCCTCTTCTTCAAAGGAATTGGCTCATCAAGCACATCACAAATTTGAATGGTGTCAACTATAATCAATGGCTATCCTTAATTTTTCCAAAAGCAACATGCCAATCAAGAAAGATCAAATGTTCTTAAAAACGAGGGTTTTACATTGATACACCATGTCTTCTATGGAAGAAACGAAAGACACTTCATTTTTTCAATCTTTTCACATTGAGAACATTATTGGCAATACCTCACTCCACGTTTCCACAAGTAGCGATATACTTACGTATAAATTAGATATTATTGTGTGTTACAGGGGTTTAGTATATGTAAACCCTCTATATCACATGCATTCAAGGTCTTTTTAATAATACCCTAATCTATGAATTTTCTTAAAATAAAACACACCCTTTTTTATTCAATCAATAAATTGCCCCTCTATATGGCACCCTTTTGTATGTAAACATTTTATAAAAATAGTGTATGATCAATACCTTCTTTTGAGCCCGCATGATGTGCTTACATATTTTTGAGCGACACCCTTGAGATCGTGTGTTAGATTAAGGAGTTTGCATGACCGACCTTAAGTATCTTGAAATATATTCATCACATTTGATTTGCAGCATTTGATTACCGTCTCCATTGGCTATCAAGGCCTTTGAATAAGTGTGTTATGAATTGTAATGTGCATTATAGGGTAATGCATACTATACCACCAGTCAAAGGCATGTTCCATGATGTGGCCTTTGCAGAATAGGATTTTAATTGAGCAAATAGCAATGCACATCATCCCCTCATCCCTATAGAGTATACCTAGTTTATTGATTCCTTTTGTCTACCTAATAAAGGTGAGATTTACATCCTATAGTGCATTGAAACCCTCTAAATTGCTACTATCTCTTAGAATATTGGAGGGACCCATCGTGTGTAAAGTGCATATATTTTTGTGGAAAGAATCGAGGGCATTCCTACATTATATCATGGAGTTCAAATTAGGGAGCACCATGTTACCCTCTTCAGCTTGTAGGCAGTATATTAGTTCTTAAAGCAACCTCAATTTCTCACTATGCCACTTGATTTGTGAGCTTGTAGCCAACATTCGTTGCATGCATGCGTTTCAACCCTACTTTATAGCTCATCTGGTATTTGCCATAAATAAAATGCCTAGATATTGGGTGATGGAGATGGTAGGAAGGGTGTGCTACTCAATAGTACTTCCTTGTACCCTCTTCCAAGCTCCTAGGGTCCACTTAAGAGAACTTTTCCAACTTTAGGTCTTTGTGCACTATTCCAATTTAGATTTGCCTCCCATCCAATTAGAGAAGTCTATGCTTCCCTATTCTATAATACAAAAGTTGCTATAGGTCGAGAGGAGCATTTCTAGGGCATTTGTTTGAGACCTACCATTAAAGCCTAAGACTACCCATTCTATTCCTTATATTATTATTCCTTTAAAATAGTATCATTTTAAAGTATAATGAAATATTATGTTGAAGTAAATCAATGCATTTTATATACTAAGAGAATTGAGTCTATTTATAAGCATATTTCTACATGTATTCATGGATATCTATGTATAAATATGTCCAATGTGTAGGTGCTTGGATGTGAAAATAAGTTCTGGAACATGTTTATTCGTATAACTGGGGAAAAAATACAAATGAGACGCACGTGTATAAAATCACCTATAAACACAGATATAGAGATGACCTTAAAAATGTTTATATAATCTACATCTATAGCAAGAATGGATTCACTACGACATATGAGGGATACATCAGTGAAAACTCAAAAATGGAATTACATGTAAAAAGGGATTAAAATGTCAAGTCTCATGATCAAAATGTTCATTTATTTATCCATTGGAGAACTTAATATTTTTATGGTACAGGCATGGAAATAAGCATTGGAAAATACGCCAAGGTATATTCATGCTTACATTGATGCATATATTGACAAGTATAGAAAATTATACTACCTATAACAAAGATATACGAGGATCTATCCCCTTTGTCCACATTTGTTATCTTGTCAGAGATGGACCACTTGTTTTGTAAATATATATAATGCACAATATGATTTCATAACATATTCTCTATGCAATTCAATTTGTACTAATATATATTGGCAAGATGCATACAAAAAATTATACTACATATACATAATGCCAAATGTTGCATGTGCCTTGCTAGCACCTATGAAGGTCATACTATAGGAAGAGTCGACTATTGTGGAACATGAGAATCCCCTCATGAAGATGTACATGTTTTTTGCGAATTAATAAGAAGACCCTCTAGGTCCTAGATTCTCTTGATAACTCCTTATATGAATTGGCTTACAAAACATGACAAGTTGGCACAAATGAGAATCGTACCAATGATAATATACACTATCACATAGGCCTCCATGTATATATGTAAGCACCTCATAATTTAAAATACCTCAATCCTAATAAATAACATATTAAACCCTAACTAGAATACGGTTTTAGTATTATTGACTTACTAGTCTACATTTATAATATTGTTATTAATTTTCTACTCTATACATATTTGTTCATTCATTAGTTCATAAGTCATTAGGTATATTCAATAATGTATATTTTAATTATTCTTAGTTGTATTGAATCTTATGTATTCTGTTTATTATTAGAAATCATTTGACATATTCAATTTCGTATTAATAGGATCAATTTTAGAGTTTGACTTAATTGATTTACAAGCATGAGCTAATATTATTACTCTAATCAATCAAATATAATATAACGTAGACAAGGAGACATAGAACTACTTGACTTATAATTGTCCTATGATTAATGAGTTGAGGTTTATATGATAATCGACATTCCAAATTTTTATGCTTTTTCTGAGTGCATGCAATCATCAAGAGCGCCTGATCAATGATCTCAGATTGAAACTCGCCGAAGCGTCGTATGTGTTCTATAGACAATCGACGTTTTTGTCTAATTACCAGCTTGCATTGAGAGCAAGGACTTGGGACACACTGATTAAGATACGCCTCGTGATTTTGAATAACAAGACCTTCATCATTTTCCATTTTGTCTACATTATGACAAATAATTTGTTTTTGTTATCATTTCTTTTTTTCTTAAATTGTTTGAGAACGGATTTCTTCTCTTGTAACTCTTGTTTGAGAAGGGATTTTTTTCTCTTGTTGTTGTTCCTTCTTCTTTTTTCTCTTCCTCTCCCTCTCTCATTTTCTTTAGCAAAATATATATCTCTCTCTACTACAACAACAATAACTACTACTACTACTGCTACTACTACTACTATGTCAACAACAACAACAAACAAGAAAAGAAAAAAAAACTACTATTACTACCACTACTACAACAACAACAACAAATAAGAAAAATAGACAACAATAAATAAGAAAAAAAAACCATTACTATTACTACAACAACAACAACAACAAATAAGAAAACCACTACTACTACTACTACAACCATGACTACGACGACTACAACTATGACCATGACTACGACTACGACTACGACCATGATCACCACGCGACCATGACCATGACCATGACCACGACCACGACCACGACCTCAACCACGACCATGACCACGACTACGACCACGACTATGACTACGACTAGAACCATGACCACGACCATGACTACGACCACAACCACGACTACAACGACGACCATGACCAGGACTACGACTACAACTACGACCACGACCATGACAAGGACTACAACTACAACCATGACCACGACCACAACTACGACCATGACCACGACTATGACTACGACTACGACTACAACCATGACCACGACCATGACCACAACCATGACCACGACTACCACTACTACTACCATTACCAGTATAATAAATAAGAAAATAAGAAAAAATAATAACAACAACAACTACTACTACTACAGCTACCACAACCACAACCATGACCATGACTACCACTACCACTACCACTACCACTATAATAAACAAGAAAACAAGAAAAAAAAAACCAACAACAACAATAACTACTACTACTACAATAAACAAGAAAAGAAGAAAAAACTACTACTACTACTACTACTACTACTACTACAACAAAAAACAAGAAAACTAAACAACAATAAATAAGAAAAGAAAAAAAAAACTACTACTATTGCTACTACTACAAACAAGAAAACCACAACCTCTCCCTCCTCTCTCTCCCTCCCTCTCCCTCTCCCTCTCTTTCTCTCTTTCCCTATTATGTTTAATGTTTTCTCCCTCTCTCTCTCTCGTTCTTTCTTTCCTTTTCTCTCTTCCTCTCCCTCTCTCATTTCCTCTCCCTCCCTCACCCTCTCCCTCTCTTCCTCTCCCTCCCTCACCCTCACCCTCTCTTTCTCTCTTTCCCTATTATGTTTAATGTTTCCCTCTCCCTCCCTCCTTCTCCCTCCCTCTCCCTCTCTCATTTCCTCTCCCTCTCCCTCTCTCATTTCCTCTCCCTCTCCCTCTCTTTCTCTCTTTCCCTATTATGTTTAATGTTTCCCTTTCTCCCCTCCCTCCCTTTCCCTTTCCCTTTCCCTCTTCCTCTCCCTCTCCCTCTCCCTCTTCCTCTCTCTCTCTCTCATTTCCTCTCCCTCTCTCTCTCATTTCCTCTCCCTCCCTCTCCCCCTCCCTCTCCCTCTCCCTCTCTCATTTTCTCTCCCTCCCTCTCCCTCTCCCTCTCTCAATACACACGAATTATACCAAAAACAAGTAAAAGAGAGAGAGAAAACACAAAAGCAAAGCAAGAATGGACAATGCACTCACCGCAAAGGCTCGAAGAAGGGTTTGGCGGCTCCTCTTCGTGACAACAACTCCTCTTTGCCCTCTGTACACCTCCTCAGTGGCATTGAGAAGCCTTCTTATCTCTACAAAAAATTCCAATGGGCTTCCAAGGATATATCTGATAGCATGACCTGATGTAATTTCAATGGGTGTCCCTATGAAGGCTACTAGTTGACACTTGTATTATATTTTGTACAATGGACACTATGCCAAAATGTTTGTGCATGGCTCAACTTCTCTTTCCAATAAATTGAATTTAGGCTTTAGATAAATATAATTTCACACTAGTTTTTGCATACATAAGATGAAAAGTGCAATTATTTCTCTATACCTGTATTGATATTCATTAAGGATCAACTACCTATTAACATGAGATCATTAGAAATTGGCTTTTATGCTTTACCGATTGGATAGTTGCATCGCAAAAATAATGTAAAGCTTATCACACAAAGTTAGTCATGAAAGCTAAATAATTATTTTTCACACCATTTAATGATGAAACTTATAGACATGATTCTATTATGCATGCATTTTTCAATAAAAATATAATATCAAGGTGATTCTTATCATAGGGCCATATTGCACTTACCAATATAGTGTTCAAAAACCATTCACTACAGGAATTACTTCCCCTCAACAACCTACCATTTTTATGTTTCAATTTCTAGTTACCATCAAGCTCATGTCACCTAAGCTACCATCCTAATTGAAATCAAGTTCTAACTATCACTTGATACCATTGAATTTGAGTCACTTGCCAAATATAGGTCACATCACACATGCTTTGTTGTTGCCATGGCCCAAGAACCTCAAGTTCTTCCATGCCCTCATGAATAGAAATGGCCATAGTGCCACCTAGTCTTCATCTTCTTGTCGCTTTCCCTCAGTGAAATCCTCTATTTAAGACCCTACTACATCATCACCCTCCTACTTGGTGCCTATACCTTTCACCCCCTCACATCCACAACTAGACCCCTAGCAAAGAAAGGTTTTATCATTAACAAAAAAAGAATCCTACCCCTCTTACCTCCTCCTAATAATAACCAAAACTTTGTCTATTTTCTTACATGGTCAATCTTAATAGATTTTACATTAGAGAATTTTGGATCTGAATTGGAAAAGTATAGGTTAGTGTCAAGAGTATTAGCTTGAAATGGAAAACATTCAAAGAGATTACACTCTTTTGCACAAAAACTTGCACAACAACTCAAGAAATTCTAAAATTGGGTACTCTTAGAAATTATCATGATGGCGGTTGATACACTTGGTGGAATACCCATGTACGATAATCATTGTGTCTTGAATTTAACTCTTTGAAATTGAACTAGATGAATAAATAGACGCACTTTTGAGTTTGAATTTTTGATATGCAATCTTCCCCAATGAGCGTCATTAACTTGATATATTCATTTAATCATAGATAGATCTATTATGCTTGTTTATATGATTGTTGTCTCAAGTACAAACCAACATTTCAAAGCAACATTTGTAACTATTAAGTGACATTTGTTAAGAGTTCCACTTAAAGATCCTTGGCATGAGCTTTTCTCACACTACAAGGATTTTATTGCAATACTAGCCTATGACTCTTGTGACCTAAGGTGAGGTTCTTGTCCTATGAGCTACATTAATATGTAGTGGATGGTATTGACCTAGGCTAGATGTAAACCTTTTAGGATAATGTTGTTATAGACAGATCTAATAATGATTTGGTGGTTCTTAAGGGCCTATGTTTCCAAGGATAGGTTCAAGGGAGATGCATGTTGAAGGGATTGTCCTTGACCTCTTAGGGTGAAGACTAGATTTCATACAAAATTGTTATGTGCTTGAGGAACTACTAAGAGCCATTGTGTGAATTAGAAGATCCTACAAGTTGTGGGCAAGACCAACTAGGGTGGACCTAGTTTCCTTGTGCAACATGGCCTTAAGACTCTAGGATATGGTGGCGAGTGTCCTAAAGTATTTAGGAATCTAGTGTGAAAGTGACAAAATCCAAGGGTTCCTAAGTTGTGGCCTAAACCTGTCCAAGTTACAATGCCAAAATTAGTGCAATCTAAGGAAGTGTACAAGATGTTCTAGATGCTAGTAGAATTGGATGGAATGGGTATGTCTTGCCTCGGGCTATGTGGTTTATATATATGTGTATGCATACATTGGTATATGCAAGGGTTTTGACGAACAATAGATGTTATGGATCTATTCCAAGGTTGATGTGGATGCATTTATGGTGGATTTCCTATCAAACATGGATAAGGTGTCACAAATTGTAATGGGTTTTACACGTATATATAAGGTGCATGTGTACATGTCCTATCTCTCACAAGGCTGAGATCCTAATAGAGGTGCACTTGCAACCTCAATGATAATGGAAATAATATAAGGGATATTGGGTCTAAGATTTAAGGGTAGCTAATCTACTTGCCTTTGTCGTAATCATGTAGAAGAGATGTACTTAAGCTAGGTGCAAAAAAGATGCACTTGAAATTGTCCTTCACACAATTATATGCTCCATAAACATTGGCTTTGAATCTACATTAAAATAATAGAAAATATTTCATAGTAGTCACATTTGATACAATTATATGGTTTATGATCATTAGTTTTAAAATGTACTAAAATAATAGAAAAGTACGTGAATTGTCAATAACCTATAGTGCATGCATTCTCCAACTATCCAAGTGCATGATGTGGCTCTCCTGTTGTACCTATTTAGTAGTGTGTGTTTGTACAAGCAAGGATGAGAGAGGGAAAGAAAGAGAGAGAGAGCAAGGATGGGAGAGAGAGAGAGAGAGAGAGAGAGAGAGAGAGAGAGAGAGAGAGAGAGAGAGAGAGAGAGAGAGAGAGAGAGAGAGAGAGAGAGAGAGAGAGACTATGAGCAAAAGTAAATGTAGTAGGGTTTTCTAGAAAAAAACCATACTAGTACCATTGCTTATGTGATACTTTAGTTGTAGAAATTACTAATGCAATACTTGTCCTAGTATATGTGATGCTTACATTGTATAAGTGATGTTCTTTATCACTAAGTGACAACATTCCACAAATTTCACTTTGTAGAAGAAACATGAGTAGTTAGACCTTTCAACATCAATTATACGTATAAAAAAACCATCTCCATGACCTACTTATCATACTAGTGGTTGTTAATTGTATGCCTAATGCATATGTGCACATCAAGAAAAGAAGCATGTTCATAAGTAAATACATGCATTTTATGTATTAAGGAAAAAAAACTCTTGCATCTACCCATAGATGATTTTATATGTGCATTAATAGATCTATATCTATTATCATGTTAAATGTGCACCTTGTTAAATGTGAAAATAAACTTAAGAGTATTCTTATAAGCAAGTGTAAGGGTGGGGTGAAAACATCGATGAAACATATGCATAAACATATCTATTGACATGATTATAGGCATGCCCATAAAAGCATTTTTGTAGCACACACCTATAGCCACATTACTTTCACTACAACATATAAGGAATAAACTAGACAAAATTACATAGGAAAATGGTTTCAAATACTAAGCCCCAATATCAATATATTTGTTAGTATGTTTGTTGGAGGGAGTAAGCCGTTATATTCACTAGTTTATATGCATCAAAAAAGCAATGGAATCTATATTAAAACCTATCTGTGCATACCTCCATCTATACATCAACAAGAGAAAATAATCATATCAATGATAACAAATAAAACAAAATTAGTAATGATATCACCCTCCTAAGGGGTCAGATCTCTATTATTCATGTTGTCGAAGTTTGCTGTCCTATCAGATATGGATTGAATGTTTCCAAAAAATACATAATACATAAATTGATTTGACAGTAAATTTTAAAAAGTAATTAAAATATTTATAAATTATATTTTTAACACTCCATTGTTTCCCTAATTTATTTATGGTAATTATATATATTAATTTTTATAATAATGTTAATTGCAAGAAGTTAGAAGGATACAACATGCAATCAAGCACAATAAACAGCCTAATTTTTTGTAAACTATTTTTGGATTATTAACCACAGTATAATGTGTATGAATCATATGCATATTTGAATTGCCAAACGATTGCAATAACTTTATTGATTTATATATAAATCCCAAATGTGGGCATGATCCCATGCAAGTTGTAATGATAGCATAGGCTCCTGTGGAAAAACCTCAAAGGTTCTAGTATATCCTTACCATAGGAAAAGCATGCAATGAGAGGTAACCAACCTTAAGGATCGAAAGTGGGTTGGATGCCCAAGAGGGATGGGGAAACCTTAACCGTAGAAATCATACATAAAAAGGATGAGAATGAATAGAACAAGCTATTTATGTGTGTGAAAACTTTGTGCACTTCTTTTTCTACTTTCGTTGTGAGAGAATGTGTAATGGTGAGAGTGAGAGATTAAGAGCAAGAAAGTGAGTGAGGGTGAGGGGCCAAGAGGATGAAGCTCTACTCATCTTCTCTCCAAGCACTCTCTCTTGCCATGCCTATGCTTCTCTTTTGCATTTGGAAATCATAGAGGGTTGAGAGTTGAAGGAGCACTCACTTGGATCATGGAGTGTATAAAGCATATCCTTAATGAGATTGAAGGAAGGACATGTCACTCACTACAAATGAATGCTTGCATTCATGTGCAACAGACTATGGGAGAGTGCTAATTCTTGTGTATTGAAGTGCTTGAAGGAATAAGGATATGTCCAATGTCCCACTACATTGAGCTGGTAAAGCATAACATTTTAATTCCTTTCTTGGGACCAAGGACACGTCAACCACATGATCTAGTACACATATTGCAATGTGGAATAGGGGGCATTGTGTTAGGAACCCTAAAATATTTTTGCGAGTGGTTAGTATTTGATGGGTTTTGTTTTGGATTATTGAAAGTATTGATATATGATAACATTGAAAAAAATCATTTTACACATTGTTTAGGGGTGAGGGAAGGGTTTACCCTCCCCCATCCCCAAACAAGGAAATATAGAAAGTGAGACTTGAGCATGAGAGAGAGAACATGAAGAGACTCAAAACAAAAGATGATTAATATGTATATTTAGGGTTTTTCCTACCTTACATTTTATAGCCACAAACCCTAATTCCACACCTCGAATTCTTAGAGCTTTTTCACATCCCATTTTCCTTGCCTCCTACACATGGCATGCACAAAGGACTTGAATCCTACAATGGTGTCCCTTGATAAAGATCAAATGTCTTATCCATTTTATAGTACAAATCCCAAGTGCAAAAAAATTTGTAGTGAGTTACAGTGCATCAGAAGTACAATTATCCCAAAGGGATAAAGGTAAAACAGGTGAACAATAGCTTGGAACTGGTATAGCCCTTCATCGGTGGGCATGTTGTTGGCTAAGGTCACTTTCCTTAGGTATCTTTTGGCCTTGCACCTCCCTATACACCCATTTCTCCTATATGATCTTCCATCATCGGCCACACAGCAACTGCTCCAAGTCTTCATCTTGATAAATTTGTGAATTTAAGAACTTTTCCCAAAGAGATTGGAGTTATGCCATGGTAATGGGAAAGGAGTGGAGGAGGAAAAACCCAAAAATGAATGCAAATACGTTAGAAGTCGAGATTCTGGATTGGTAAATAATGCAGACTAGTTAATGAAATTCTAAATTCTGAACTAGTCAAAAGTCAGAAGTCACATTACAGAATCTAGATTTTGGATTTCAGATCCTGAATGGTTGGAAGTCAAGATTTTGGATTGGTGGGAAATGTGGAATCTAGCCAGTTGTCTCTAGACTACCCAAAGGCTCTGGAGCAAGGTCCTAGCTTTCAGCCACACTCAAGTGGGAGGCAACTTCTCCTTGCTTCAACTCATATCTTGGTCATAGTACAAAATGCATGATGTGTTGAAGCCAACACGTAAGGTAAAGGAGAGAGATTTTCTCAACTGTTTGTATCCCAAACAATGACATAGACTATTGTGTAGAAGGCTTATAACAAGATTGATGAGCCAAGAGGTGCAAGTGAACCTACCTCCAAAAGGGCATATGGATAGAGTGGAATAATGTAACGTGTCCACCTGTTCTCTTCAGGAAACGTCTTAGCAGTCCATCAAAAAGGAGATCTAGAAAGCTCCGCCCGACACTCCCATGGAATGTTACGGGGTTTGCAATCCAAGACTTTCCGCGTGTGCCACCTAGAGAAAGTATTCTGGCCATTCCCGCTTAGGACCGCGACTTGAATCAGGGTTTCCCCTAAAGGTCATTTCCTAAACGACAACTAGCGTCGAACCCCGAGCGAACTACTTTACGTAGAAACGCCAGGGCCGAAGCGAATTTACGCTGCACTTGGTTTAAGGAGAATGGGAAACGAGAGGGATACAAATATCGACTTCCCTGCCCCATAAGGCATAGCCCCATTCCGTTCCCCTAAAACAACGTAAACCGGGATTATTATAGCCTAGAGTCTAGGTCAGCGCCTTTGCTATTCATTTCCTTTGAGATGATCTTCTTGCTGTCCATTATGATTGAGAAAAGTTCCCAGCCAACCGGGACCACCCATCCGTAGGATGGACCCATGGCCACATCCACCGCACTTTCCTCAGGTTGTTTTAGTTATCTAATTATCTACCACATTTAGTTGGACATGCATCAATCAGCTTCCTTAAATAGCCCGTTAGGTACTGGTTCCTTCACATAATCATAGCACTTGACATAGAAAAGCAATGTTAAACAAGTTCATTTTCAACAACTTATCATATTTATCTTTGGAACACATTTATAAAGTCCAGTCCGTAGGCTTATGCATAATCCGCCCGAAGGCTATCCAGTAATCCAGAGGGATTACTAATCCAAGATTCCGCCCGTAGACTAGTAAGCGAGCCTCGAGATCCAATCGCGAGTCACGCTAGCCTCTTGTGCAGGGACCGGAACGCAAGGGATTTACGGCCAAAGCCCCCCTGGCACCCAAGCATCCTCCTGGTCCAAGTAGTGCTCAACGGAGAGACCTCTCGCGGTGGGTTCGATCCACCTTCCCTGCGCGGTTAAAAACCCCCTTGGTTAGGGTCAAGCAGACAGTCGGGGGTAACTGAGGCTGCCTCTCCCTTCAGGCCTTCAACCTGAAGTATTAGATATCTTTTCATTTTTTAATTCCTTGAGCAAACAAAGCAAATAGTGCTCTCTAAACTGTTACTAGCACAATCATTTCCAGTGGTCGTTATTTTGGCCAACTCCTAAGGAGTGAATCCTTCTTTCCGAATGCATCTAGTACTCGTTTCGGGATCAATTGCGACTCAGCAAGATTCCCAAGGGTTTGTTTGTTAACCCTTATATCCTTGGGTTAGGGCCGTACCCTATTAACCCAACTTACCCAATACCTTAAGCTCCATTAGCAGTAAATATGTTATTCCAATTTACTGATTGGTCTTTTGCTTCCAAGAAATTATCTAATCCCCTTATCTTGGTCACTTTACCCAAGAAAGATGCTATGTCAGGATGACTACTTATCCTCTTGCAAGATAAACTTGTGCAAGAATCTGCCAATCTCATTTCGAGGAATTGGCCATTCCCTTGTGATCAAATCACAAGACCATGCGACTCTGCAACTTGTTGCACAAGTGTCGCACCTAATCCATGGGACTATTTTACCCACCGAACAGCATCTTCTAATCATGGAATCATGATTAGATAGGAAATAGGGTTAGGGTGTCTTCATAACAATCCGTTCCTAATTGCACTAGGCCGACATTGTCGGTCCTAGGGTTCCAAATTCGAATTGAGTTTCATCTTTTTAACGAGCGATCCTTAGGATAGAAACCTTAGATCGTTTCGCGCAAATATGTCCTATTGTCCCTGCATTCCGTGAATGTGGACATGTTTTTTTTTAGGGTCTGAGAGTTTCAACTTGGCAATAAGTGCGACTAGGTCATATCCTCAACGTGCTAAACCCTAGTTAGCACTTTGGGATATGTTGCATCGATTTAACCCTTCCTAAGCGATTCCTTCACGGTTTAGGTGTTTAGGCTAAACCAATTTACTTGTCTATTCTTGAAGATATTTACGATACCATTCTTGTAATCAAATGATTCATTGCCTACGTATGATTAGATTTACAAACCCTAACTTTTCTCGTTAAGATCAAAGCATATGTTAAGTTATGGCATAATTCCTATTGATCCTTCTTAAACATGGTTCACGATTCATGCTGCTAGGCTTTTAGGGTTTTATGTAAACCATGCAACTTTTTTCTAATTTCATTTTTGAATGAATTATTCGTATGCTGAATTTACACAACCTTTCGTAACTACTTACATAATTGATTCAGATTTATGCCAATTTCCTAGAGGTTAATCTACTTCATGCAGCCCTAGAGTCATTTCCATGCCTTGCAAATTCATACAGTTTGTTAGCAATCTTCTTTAATGAATCCTTGCAAAGAAAGAGATGTCTAACATTGCAACATGCGATTTTTATCTTTCCAAGCATAATCGAAGTGTACAACTATCATATTAACTTTGTAATAATGATCATTAGTTAATCTAAATTTGTTACTTTGCAATGCTTATAAACAATTTGCTAAGAATGCATAGACGTCTTATGTCCTTCTTCCATTTGTTCCTTTGAAGAATACTAGTGACCGATTCTTTGATTATTTTTCCTAAGATAGCCAATGTTTTTCAATCGTAAAAGTGCATCTTACTTTCGTGAATTAACCATGCATAATTACGATATTTCGATGTAAATAGGAGTTGTGGGAGTTGCAATAGGAAATATGGTTTTTGAATTCGGCGGTTAGGGTGAACTCGAGGAGAACCAATGAAAGGAGGGTTTAAAACTTGCTAATACGGCTTGAGTGGGAATGTCATAGGAGTTTCTAAAGAACTTCTGTGGGGGGGGAAATCCACGGAAGGGTTGAAATTGGCTTTGCGGAATACAAGGGGAGGATTTAAAAGGAAACAGGGATTAAATAGCCTTGTGGAAATGGTATGAAAAAGGCTTAAAAATCCGGGCTAGGTGACTTTTGGGGAAACCAAGGGCTAAAAGGGTTTAATTCCCGGGGATGCAAGGAAAAAGGGGTTTTGAAGAGCCCCAAGGTAAATGGCCCAAAAAGGAACTTGTATAGGAAATCCCGCGGGAAGGGTTGCTTTAAACCTCAGGGCAAGGTGAGCTTATAGGACTTTAGTGGAACCCCACAGGAAGGGGGGTTTAAATGGACCACGGGAAGGGTCTTTAAAACCCGGCCTAAGGTGGGTTTTTGGGGGCAATGGGAAAAACAACTTAAATTCCAAGGGGAAAGGGGTGTAAAGATCGCTTGGAAAGTGCGTAAATCCCGAGGGAGGCAAGGGAAATGCTTGATTTCACCGGGGTTTAAAAAAAACCCCTTGTGTAATAATGCAAGGGGAAAACGGGGGCTTAAAGAGCCCCCCCCCCCTTAAAAGCTTCTAACAAGCTTCTAAGGCTTCTAGTTACACCATGTGGCAGGGATAGGAGATCGATGGAGGCCACTATCTCAGGCGGTAGAAATTTGAGACGGCGCTTGCCGGCGTGTACAGCTTCAGGCGACGACAGTGGACGCATCAGCTGGCAACTCTTCTGTGGAATTCCTCCTCCACCCCATGACGGTCTTCAGTAGCTCAGGACCTCTCTGCTTCTCCATGTTGGTCTTCAACAGCCTCACGACCTCTCTCAGCTTCTCCACGACTCCCTCCCTTCTCACCCCTTAGAGGGGGTATTTATAAGAAGGGGGGTAAGGCCTCCCTCCCCCACATGGTGCTTGCATGCGGCCACTCCCGTCCACCTCTACATTGTCCCATTTTAGCCCCATCCTCTTCCCTCAGCCACTCTTCGGCTGGGGGAAAGAGGATTTAAAAAATTTGCAATAAATGTAAGATTATCGCCTTGACCTCCTCCCAAGAGGAGGTTCATATGAAGATATGCGGGTTTTCTTAGTCGTTAGTCTTGATTGGCTAGTGGGGAGTGTACTATTAAAGACCACACCATCCGTGACCACAATCCCGGCATTGTTATTTGCCTGAGCCTTCACACGGCCTCGTAATATTTTCAGCAGAAATATTACATTCTCTCCCCCTTGGAGGAATCGAGATGTCCTCATCTCGAGATAAGCTGGGGATATTGATGGTGGTTGAGAGTGCTTTCATCTATCCAAGTGGCATCCTCCTCAGGATAATCTTTCCACTGGACGAGGCATTCTCTCAAGGTTCTGGATCTTAGTTATCTCTCCCTAACATCTAAGATCCTGTCAGGTCGTAGCTCAAGGACTCCTTGGCTAGGCATTACAACTTGTTGGTCATCAAGTACATGGCTAGGATTAGGTACATACTTCTTCAATAGGATGATATGGAATACATTATGAACCTTTAGGTTCTCAGGGAGTTGCAGTCTATAAGCATTAGGTCCTAGGCACTTGAGGATCTTGTATGGTCCACAATACCTTGGACTTAGCTTCTTGCAATCTCCTAAGGATAGAGAACTCTTCTTTGGGCATACGCGAATGAAGACCATGTCCCCTTCCTCGAAGATTCTATCTTGACGCTTCAAATCCGCATATGCTTTCTGTCTATCCTTGGCGGCTTGGATGTCCTATCTTATTGACTTTACTTGGTCATCCATCTCTTCCAACATCTGCCTTGAAGCTTCAACCCTCAAGGTTGGATCTGAGAAGTTTAGGGGACTTCAATAGTCATGACCATACAATGCTTGAAAAGGGGTCATCTGAATGCTTTGTTGATAAGAAGCATTGTAGGAAAATTCAACCAAAGGCAAGTATTGAATCCACCTTTTTTGCTCACGACAGCAGTGTGCCCTTAGCATATCCTCAATGACTTGATTGACTTGCTCCATTTGGCCACTAGTTTGGGGATGGTAAGCTGTACTAAAACAGAGTTGAGTCCCAATGGCTTCAAAGATAGCTCTCCAGAAGTGTGATGTGAAGAGAGAATCCCGATCACCAATGATTCTTCTGGGTAGCCCATGTAGCTTGAATATCTCCTTAATAAACAACCTTGCAATGTCTGAGGCTTTATAGTTTGTCTTTACTGGAATAAGGTGTGCAATCTTAGTAAGCATGTCAACCACAACCATGATGGAGTTGTATCCTCCCTGAACTTGGAATAGGCCAACAACAAAGTCCATACTGATGAACTCCCATTTCATTTGGGTAATGTCAAGTGGTTTTAACTTTCCTGCCATTTTGACATGTTTGGCTTTGATACGTTGACCAGACAAACACTCAGTGACATATTTGAGAACGTCACCTTTAAGCCTCTCCCAGTAATAGGTCTTCCTAACTGCATTAACAGTCTTAGCATAGCCAGGATGTCCTGAGAAAGGGGAATCATGAGCTTCCCACAATATCTTCTGCTTAAGTGACTGGCTTGCCGATATACATAACCTCGTTCTATAGTAGAAAAGTCCACTATTGATAGATAATTCATGATACTTAGCTGTAGCTTTTGGTCCTGGTCCTTGATAAAGATCTCCCTTAGCATCTTTTGATAGGCTGGATCATGGCATCCTTCTTCTCTAGCCAGCTCAAGTATTGGATTGTTTGGCATGGACACCTTTGTGGCTAGGGATCTAGCTGTTGATGGATTTTGCAAGATTAATGAGTTAAGGAATGCCTTGCGACTGAATGCATCAACAACTACATTCTCCTTTCCCAGTTAGTACATGATTTTAAAGTCATACTCCTCCAACACTTCAATCCACCGACGTTGCCTCATGTTGAGCTCGTTCTGGGTAAAGATCCACTTAAGACTTTTATGATCAGTCACTAGAGTAAACTTGTTACCCAACAGGTAGTGTCTCCAAAGCTTTAGAGCATGGATGACAGCTAACAATTCAAGATCATGGGTAGCATAATTCTTCTCACGGCTCTTTTGTTTCCTTGAAGAGTAAGCTACACGATGACCTTCCTGCATGAGCACACATCCTAAGGCAAGCGTGCTAGCATTAGTTACTACCTCAAACTCCTTACTGAGGTCTAGAAGTTCTAGGATAAGTATTGATACCAAACTTTGCTTCAATCTATCAAAGCTGGTTTGTTCAACAGTTGACCATGCAATGGATGTTTGCTTCTTCAGTAAGTCCATTAGAGGTGTTGCAATCACAAGGCATAATTTTTTATAAAGACCATATACCATCCTATCAATCCAAGAAAACTGTGTATTTCTTTGAGAGTTGTTCGTATTGGCCATTCTAGAACATCTCTGATTTTGGTCGGATCCACTGAGATTCCTTCTGCTGATACAATGAATCCTAGATATTCAATCTGATGTTTGAAGAATGCACATTTCTTCATCTTAGCATACAACTTATGTGACCTCATTGTCTCAAGGACAATCCGAAGTTGGGGTTCATGATCTTCCTCCTATTTGGAATAGACCAAAGTGTCATCGAAGAAGACGAATAGGAAGTCATCAAGATATGGCCTAAAGATATCCTGCATTAACCTGTTGAAGGTGGCAGGTGTATTCGTAAGCTCGAATGACATAACTAGAAACTCAAAGTGCCATATCTTGTGTTGAAGGCCGTCTTTGGGATATCTTCATCCTTGATCCTTATCTAATAGTCACCAGACCTGAGATCAATCTTGGAGAAGATCTTCACATCTTGAAGACGATCAAGAAGATCATCTATTCTAGGAATAGGGTACTTATTCTTGACAGTTGATTGATTCAACCCTATGTAATCAATACATAGTCGAAGCATTCTATCTTTCTTTTTCTGGAACAGTATTGGAGCTCCCCATAGTGAACTGCTAGGACGGATGGAGCCCTGATCTAGCAATTGCTTGAGTTGTTTCTTCAACTCAATTGCTTCCGGGATGGACATTCTATAAGGTCTCTTTGCAATTGGCGCAGCTCCTACTGGCACTAGCTTGATCTCATGAATCACTTCTCTTTGAGACAGGAGTTCTGTTAACTCTTCAGGAAATACGTCCGCGTATTCCTTTAGCCAAGAAGGTCCTTCACTAGGCTCCTACTTCTGTTCTAACTTGTTGAGCTTAATTAAGTAGACAGGTAGTCCCTTTCTGACTCCCTTTATAATCCGATATGCTTTGGCCAATTGAATTTTTGGCATTCAAGCCTCACCTTGAGTTGTGACTAAATCCCCTTCAGAGTTCCGAAAGGAAATTTGGCCCTTTCCACAATGAATGTGGGCATCATTAGGTTTAAGCCAATCCATTCTGAGAAGACACTCATGGATGCCTAAGTTCATGACTCTGAATTTGACTGAAGTCGTCTTTCCTCCCAGAAAGAATTCTACCTTAGCAGTTTGCATGGTACAAGTAACCTCATGACCATTTGCTAATTCCACAAGCAAGGTAAGAGCTTCTATTTTGGCTATTCCTAATGTTTTTGCACAAGCTGGTGAGATAAAGGAATGTGTACTACCACAATCAATCAAGGTCTTGAAACCTTTACCTTGATAGTCCGACGGTGTCTGAATCACTGAGAACTAGCGATTCGGCCCTTTCTTGTGAAGAGCGGCATGGATTGTTGCCCTTTCAAACTCTGCTTCCATGGTCGGATCTTCTTCTTCACACATTTCCCTATTGGCAACACAGGTGATTCTTCCTTTGCCTCGAGTAGCGGCTCCCTAGCCACAGACCGTTCCTTGGAAAGATGCCTAGTGCTGTCCTTCTCCAAGCTTGGGACATTGCCTCTTGAAATGTCCTGGCTCATTGCAATGGAAACAACGGATGTTCCAGCCATTGCTTTGGGTAGGGACAAAGCTGTTGGCATTATTAGTTCTTGCTTTCTTTCTTTGTCCCTGATTTTGACCTTGAACTCTCTTCATTTGAGGCCTAAATGCTCCTTTGTTTGGGTCATGATAAGACCAAGTTTTGTTACTTCTTGGCTTAGCCTGCATCTCCTGAATTATAGGTGCTGGTGCGCAGATCGGACGCAGTATGCTCCCATAGTGAATCCCAGAAGGTCCGCAAGAACAATGAACTCTACCTTTTTGCACAAAAAACAATGTAAAAGCATGAATGACAAGAAGCAAGAGTCCAATTGGGTTCAATCTCCCCCCATGCCTTGTGTGAGCACTTCACAAAGCATGTATTTTATGTATATTTCCATCTTCATGCTCAATAATAGCCCAATTTACAAAAATATAACAAGCTTTTAGCTTTTGAGTTTGCTTTCTACAAAAATAGGAAATAAAGCTAATGGACGGTACCCATAGAGTCTGGCACGCCCAACACAATGTCCAAATAGAAATAACATATCCGTGTGCAAAGGCGCATACAAAATAATAATAAATAATCGATGTCTCAATAGACATAACAAAATATAGGCATGGCGCCTATCAAAATATAATCCAAAGGTCAAATACTCGCTAAACTCCAATGCTTTCCTCCGCCACTGCTGCTATATCTACACATCAACTGAAGCATTCACAATCGTTAGTAAAATAATACAATTAAACCGACAAAAGTGAATACCTAGCAGTCTTCAGCTACATAAATAAATCAACTGGTTAGAAATAAATCCTAACCTTAATTTATTACGAGTGCGCACTCTAAACTCATAAACGTTTATTAATTTAATATGCATTTTGCGGAATCACCCGCTATGGAATCACCCACGTACACACTAAATTAATGAAACGCCCGAAAAGGACAGGCGTCCCCATCAACTTCTCGCACAAAGAATCCTCTTTGTGTATGAGCCCCGGTCATCTAAGTTTACGGAATCCACCGTAAAACCTCACGGAATCCACCGTGGCACGGAATCCACCATGGAATATGCCTCCTGGCATCATACCCCCGGGGTGGGATAGCAATTGACCTCAATTGCTATTAGCTCAATGTGGAGCTAACAGAGTGGGGAAAGCATTTAAGTCTCTAGCGTGCATCCATTGTGCTTCCTCTACAGGATGGTTCTTAAATTTTACTAGATATCTAGAATACCTTCGGCCAGTTCTAGTGGTCATGTAGTCAGTGTCTATGATGGCTTCTGGTTCAAGTATTTCAGTCTCTTCTTCTAATAAAGGTGGGTTTAGGCCAATTCTTGCGGAAAGATGGTGATGAGAAACGACCTGGATTAAACCTTCTAAAATTGGAATTGAATTGTTTAGATCCATAATTACCGTTGGCTTGGAATTGCTGTGGTCGTCTGTCTCTTCCGCGTAACTTATCTTCAGTGTCGTGAGCTAGTGAGATGGCGTCTTCAAGGGTAGCAGGCTTGAACATGTTCACTTCAGCGTAGTAATGTCCAAGAAGTCCAGACATATACTTCCGCTTATGTGTCGCCTCTGGTACGTCTTCAAGCATGCGTAGCTGTAGGAGTGCATTCCAAAAACGCTCTGATACCACTGATGCACAGATCGGATGCAGTATGCTCACGTAGTGAATCCCGGAAGGTCCCCAAGAACAATGAACTCTACCTTTTTGCACAAAAAATAATGTAAAAGCATGAACGACAAGAAGCAAGAGTCCAATTGGGTTCAATCTCCCCCCATGCCTTGTGTGAGCGCTTCACAAAGTATGTATTTTATGTATATTTCCATCTTCATGCTCAATAATAGCCCAATTTACAAAAATATGACAAGCTTTTAGCTTTTGAGTTTGCTTTCTACAAAAATAGGAAATAAAGCTAATGGACGGTGCCCATAGAGTCTGGCACGCCCAACACAATGTCCAAATAGAAATAACATATGCGTGCGCATAGGCGCATACAAAATAATAATAAATAATCGATGTCTCAATAGACATAACAAAATATAGGCGTGGCGCCTATCAAAATATAATCCAAAGGTCGAATACTCGCTAAACTCCAATGCTTTCCTCCGCCACTGCTGCTATCTCTACACATCAACTGAAGCATTCACAATCGTTAGTTAAATAAAACAATTAAACCGACAAAAGTGAATACCTAGCAGTCTTCAGCTACATAAATAAATCAACTGGTTAGAAATAAATCCTAACCTTAATTTATTACGAGTGCGCACTCTAAACTCATAAATGTTTATTAATTTAATATGCATTTTGTGGAATCACCCGCTATGGAATCACCCACGTACACACTAAATTAATGAAACGCCCAAAAAGGACAGGTGTCCCCATTAACTTCTCGCACAAAGAATCCTCTTTGTGTATGAGCCCCGGTCATCTAAGTTTACGGAATCCACCGTAAAACCTCACGGAATCCACCGTGGCATGGAATCCACCATGGAATATGCCTCCTGGCATCATACCCCCAGGGTGGGATAGCAATTGATCTCAATTGCTATTAGCTCAATGTGGAGCTAACAGAGTGGGGAAAGCATTTAAGTCTCTAGCGTGCATCCATTGTGCTTCCTCTACAGGATGGTTCTTAAATTTTACTAGATATCTAGAATACCTTCGGCCAGTTCTAGTGGTCATGTAGTCAGTGTCTATGATGGCTTCTGGTTCAAGTATTTTAGTCTCTTCTTCTAATAAAGGTGGGTTTAGGCCAATTCTTGCGGAAAGATGGTGATGAGAAACGACCTGGATTAAACCTTCTAAAATTGGAATTGAATTGTTTAGATCCATAATTACCGTTGGCTTGGAATTGCTGTGGTCGTCTGTCTCTTCCACGTAACTTATCTTCAGTGTCGTGAGCTAGTGAGATGGCGTCTTCAAGGGTAGCAGGCTTGAACATGTTCACTTCAGCGTAGTAATGTCCAAGAAGTCCAGACATATACTTCCGCTTATGTGTCGCCTCTGGTACGTCTTCAAGCATGCGTAGCTATAGGAGTGCATTCCAAAAACGCTCTGATACCACTGGTGCGCAGATCGGACGCAGTATGCTCACGTAGTGAATCCCAAAAGGTCCCCAAGAACAATGAACTCTACCTTTTTGCACAAAAACAATGTAAAAGCATGAACGACAAGAAGCAAGAGTCCAATTGGGTTCAATCTCCCCCCATGCCTTGTGTGAGCGCTTCACAAAGCATGTATTTTTTGTATATTTCCATCTTCATGCTCAATAATAGCCCAATTTACAAAAATATGACAAGCTTTTAGCTTTTGAGTTTGCTTTCTACAAAAATAGGAAATAAAGCTAATGGACGGTGCCCATAGAGTCTGGCACGTCCAACACAATGTCCAAATAGAAATAACATATGCGTGCGCATAGGCGCATACAAAATAATAATAAATAATGGATGTCTCAATAGACATAACAAAATATAGGCGTGGCGCCTATCAAAATATAATCCAAAGGTCGAATACTCGCTAAACTCCAATGCTTTCCTCCGCCACTGGTGGTATCTCTACACATCAACTGAAGCATTCACAATCGTTAGTAAAATAATACAATTAAACCGACAAAAGTGAATACCTGGCAGTCTTCAGCTACATAAATAAATCAACTAGTTAGAAATAAATCCTAACCTTAATTTATTACGAGTGCGCACTCTAAACTCATAAACATTTATTAATTTAATATGCATTTTGTGGAATCACCCCCTATGGAATCACCCACGTACACACTAAATTAATGAAACGCTCGAAAAGGACAGGCATCCCCATCAACTTCTCGCACAAAGAATCCTCTTTTCTATGAGCCCCGGTCATCTAAGTTTACGGAATCCACCGTAAAAGCTCACGGAATCCACCGTGGAATATGCCTCCTGGCATCAGGTGCAGCTCGAATGAGTGCGTCCTGAAGATCTGATGAGCGCATAGATTTGAGACGGGTATTCACTGGTGGGTTTAAACCACCACAAAATTTTGACACCTGCTGTGTCATGTCCATCTCTGGTGCATACTTAAGAAGTGAGACGAATTTAGAGTAGTATGTGTCAAGAGTGAGTCCCAACTGTTTTAGTTCGTAGAACTCATTCATTTTCTGCGTGCGATACGCAGGTGGTAAGTATCTTCCTTGCACGAATTTCTTCAGTTTTTCCCAGGTAACGGATCCTTTTGCGATCCCTTGATCTCTGTACCATTGCTTCCACCAAAGCTTGGCTTCGCCGGTGAGCTTCAACTTGGCGAGCATAGCCTAGTTGGTGAGGGCAGTACCGGCTGCTTCAAAGTAATTCTCATAGACTCTATCCAAATTTCAGCATCCGCTTGGACAATCCTACCTTTCTTATCAAATTCGGGTGGCTTAATCCGCTTAAGAAGAAACTTCTTATCCTGGATTACAGCAGTACTGGATGTGGGAGGTGAATTGGGAATCTGTACCTGGGGTTGTGCTTGGATAAATGTTTCTTAACGTTATTACTCGTTAATCGTTATGATTTATATTTCATCTCCATTTCAACTATCAATCAAGAAATCTAGCCACTTAACTTTTTATCAATTCTCATAGACAAAACAGACATTGATAAAAAGAAGTCTTATTCCATTTATATGGGTCTAGCCCTTTCGGAGTACAACATTTCCTGATATGATAGAGCAATCATTACATTTAGTTTGGGGAGAATAATGTTGTATTATATTTATCTACGGGAACTAGATAATAGTATGATTTTGGGTCATGGATCTTCAGGAATCGGTAAGTCATCGAAAGATTAGGGTATCCTTTCCTTTGGAACCCATTCTTCTCATAGCGCTCCAACACCTTGATCCTGTCGGCGGGGATTACACGGGTCACTTCCTCATATATATATGAGTTCAGCTCAACCCTTCGATCTCGAATATGTAAAGTTGAGTTTACGTTAGCCTCCACAAAAATAAACAGCTTCATGATCTTCAGGTCTTCCAACCACTTGATCCTCTTTAGGTTAGTTTGAAGGTATGCAAACTAGTGGGTAGCTATATAGTAGATTCCTGAGTCACCCGTCTATCTTCATTCCATGTATAAAGGCGATGGATTATAGATACGATCTAGGATGCTCATCATCTCAACCCTTTGTCGATAATCCGGGGAATGCATTGCAGTCATAAACATGACTCGGAACACTAAGAACCTGTTCCATGCTTCATAATTCTGCAAGACAGCATCGAAAGTAAGAAAATGTTCAAAAAAGTAACATTTTCTTTACTTTTTCTTATTAAGATTTCTTAAAAACAAATCCTTTGTTGGTTTGCTCTGATACCAACTGTAACGTGTCCACCTGTTCTCTTTAGGACATGTCTTAATGGTCCATGGAAAAGGAGATCTAGAAAGCTTTGCCCAGCACTCCCATGGAATGTTACAGGGTTTGCGATCTAGGACTTTCTGCGTCTACCATGTAGCGGAAGTATTCTTGTCGTTACCACTTAGGACCGACTTGAATCAGGGTTTCCCCTGAAGGTCATTTTCTAAACGGCAACTAGCATCGAACCCCGAGCGAATTACTTTACGCAGAAACGCCAGGGCCGAAGTGAATTCACGCTACACTTGGTTCAAGGAGAATGGGAAACGAGAGGGATGCAAAGCTCGATCTCCCTGCCATAAGGCATAGTCCCATTCCATTCCCCTAAAATAGTGTAAACCAGGATATTTATAACCTAGAGTCTAGGTCTGTGCCTTTGCTATTCATTTCCTTTGAGATGATCTTCTTGCTGTCCATTATGATTGAGAAAAGTTCCTGGCCAACTGGGACCACCCATCCGTAGGACGGACCCATGACCACATCCACCGCACTTTCCCGAGATTGTTTTAGTTATCTAATTACCTATCACATTTAGTTGGACATGCATCAATCAACTTCCTTAATTAGCCCGTTAGGTACTAGTTCCTTCACGTAATCATAGAACTTGACATAGAAAAGCAATGTCAAACAAGTTCCTTTTCAACAGCTTATCATATTTATCTTTGGAATACATTTAAAAAGTCCAACCCATAGGCTTATCCATAATCCTCCAAAAGGCTATCCAGTAATCCAGAGGGATTACTAATCCAAGATTTCGCCCATAGCCTAGTATGCGGGCCTTGAGATCTAATCTCGAGTCACGTTAGCCTCTTGTGTAGGGCTCGGAAGTCGAGGGATTTACAGCTAGCGCCCCCCTAGCACCCAAGCATCCTCCTGCTCCAAGTAGCGCTCAACGGAGAGACCTCTCGTGGTGGTTCAGTCCACCTTCCTGGCGTGTTTAACAACCCCCTTGGTTAGGGTGAGGCACACAGTCGGGGGTCACTGAAGCTACCTCTCCCTTCAGGCCTTCAATCTGAATCATTAAATATCTTTTTATTTTTTAATTCCTTGAGCAAACGAAGCAAATAGTGCTCTCTAAACTGTTACCACCACAATCATTTCCAGTGGTCGTTATTTTGGCCAACTGCTAAGGAGAGAATCCTTCTTTCCGAATGAATCCAGCACTCGTTCCAGGATCAATTGCGACTCCGCAAGTTTCCCAAGGGTTTGTTTGTTAACCCTTATATCCTTGGGTTAGGGCCGTACCCTATTAACCCAACTTACCCAATACCTTAAGTTCCATTAGCAGTAAATATGTTATTCCAATTTATTGATTGGTCTTTTGCTTCCAAGCAATTATCTAATCCCCTTATCTTGGTCACTTTTCCCAAGAAAGGTGCTATGTCAGGATGACTACTCATCCTCTTGCAACATAAACTTGCGCAAGAATCTGCCAATCTCATTCCAAGGAATTGGCCACTCCCTTGTGATCAAATCACAAGATCATGCGACTCTGCAACTTGTTGCAGAAGTGTCGCACCTAATCCATGGGACTATTTTACCCACCGAACCGCATCTTCTAATCATGGAATCATGATTAGATAGGAAACAGGGTTAGGGTGTCTTCATAACAATCCGTTCCTGATTGCACTAGACCGACATTGTCGGTCCCAGGGTTTCAAATTCAAACCAAGTTTCATATTTTTAACGAGCGATCCTAAGGGTAGAGACCCTAGATCGTTTCTCGCAAATATGTCCTATTGTCCCTATATTCCGTAAATGTGGACAGGATTTTTTTTAGGGTATGGGAGTTTCAACTTGGCAATAAATGCGAGTAGGTCATGTCCTCAACGTGCTAAACTCTAGTTAGCACTTTGAGATATGTTGCATTGATTTAACCCTTCCTAAGCGATTCCTTCACGGTTTACGTGTTTAGGGTAAACCAATTTACTTGTCTATTCTTGAAGATATTTACGATACCATTCTCGTAATCACATGATTCATTGTCTACGTATGATTAGATTTACAAACCCTAACTTTTCTGGTTAAGATCAAAGCGTATGTTAAGTTATGGCATAATTCCTATTGATCCTTCTAAAACATGCATTCACGATTCATGCTGCTAGGCTTTTAGGGTTTTATGTGAACCGTGCTGCTTTTTCCTAATTTCATTTCTGAATGAATTATTCGTATGTTGAATTTACACAACCTTTCGTAACTACTTACGTAATTGATTCAGATTTATGCCAATTTCCTAGAGGTTAATCTACTTCATGCAGCCCTAGAGTCATTTCCATGCCTTGCAAATTCATACAGTTTGTTAGCAATCTTCTTTAATGAATCCTTGCGAAGAAAGAGATGTCTAACATTGCAACATGCGATTTTTTTCTTTCCAAGCATAATCGAAGTGTACAACCATCATTTCAACTTTGTAAGAATGGTCATTAGTTGATCTAAATTTGTTACTTTGCAATGCTTATAAACAATTTGCTAAGAATGCATAGACGTCTTATGTCCTTCTTCCATTCATTCCTTTGAAGAATACTAATGACCGATTCCTTGATTATGAGTTATTTTTCCTAAGATAGCCAATGTTTTTCAATTGTAAAAGTGCATCTTACTTTCCTGAATTAACCATGCATAATTACGATATTCCGACGTAAATTAAAAAAAAAAGGAAGAAAACCTGGACTTGTGGATTCGGTGAAATGTCCACATGGATGTTAGGAGATGATCCTCCTACAGTTGCGCCTTGTGCCTTTTTAGGGGACATTAGGATTTTGACCTTCTTGCCTTGGCCATACACTTATGATCTTGGCTCGTCTCCCTCACACACGCAATTCCCTTTTAGATTCGGCTTCCTTGGTCGATGCTTCGTCTTGTGGACTTGGGCTTTGGAAGACCTTATAGGCTTGTGGGAGTTGCAATAGGAAAGATGGTTTTTGAATTCGGCGGTTAGGGTGAACTTGAGGAGAACCAATGAAAGGAGGGTTTAAAACTTGCTAATACGGCTTGAGTGGGAATGTCATGGGAGTCTCTAAAGAACTTGTGTGGGGGGCAAAATCCACGGAAGGGTTAAAATTGGCTTTGTGGAATACAAGGGGAGGATTTAAAAGGAAACGGGGATTAAATAGCCTTGTAGAAAGGGTATGAAAAAGGCTAAAAAATTCGGGCTAGGTGACTTTTGGGGAAACCAAGGGCTGAAAGGGTTTAATTCCCGGGGATGCAAGGAAAAAGGGGTTTTAAAGAGCCCTGGGGTAAATGGCCCAGAAAGGGACTTGTATAGGAAATCCCACGGGAAGGGTTGCTTTAAACCTCAGGGCAAGGTGAGCTTATAGGGTTTAGTGGAACCCCACGGGAAGGGGGGTTTAAATGGACCACGAGAAGGGTCTTTAAAACCCGGCCTAAGGTGGGTTTTTGGGGGCAAGGGGGAAAATGGCTTAAATTCCAAGGGGAAAGGGGTGTAAAGATCACTTGGAAAGGGCTTAGATCTCGGGGGAGGATGATGCCAAGAGGCATATTTCACGGTGGATTCGGTGCCACGGTGGATTCCGTGAGGTTTTTATGGTGGATTCCGTAAACTTTGTTTGCCGGGGCTCATACACAAAGTGGATTCTTTGTGCGAGAAGTCGATGGGGATGCCTATCCTTTTCGGGTGTTTCGTTCATTTAGTGTGTACATGGGTGATTCCATAGCCGGTGATTTCGCAAAATACATATTAAATTGATAAACGTTTATGAGTTTAGAGTACGCACTCGTGATAAATTAAGGTTAGGATTGATTTCTAACCAATTGATTTATTTATGTAGCTGAAGATTGCTAGGTATTCACTTTTGTCGGTTTAATTGTATTATTTTACTAACGATTGTGAATGCTTCAGTTGATGTGTAGAGATAGCAGCAGTGGTGGAGAAAAGCATTGGAGGATAACGTGTATTCGAGTTGTCACTTATATTTTGATGGGTGCATACCTTAGGCATGGTGCCTATATTTTGTCATGCCTATTTATTAAAGTGTTGGATATTTATTTATTATTTTTGTATGCGCATGGGTGCACGATTATGACATTTGTATTTGGACATTGTATTGGGTATGCTTGACTTCTTGGGCCTCTGCCCATTAGCATTATTTCTATTTAGCACTAAAGCAAACTCAAAAGCCAAAAGCGTGCTATTTTGTAATTCGGGCTATTATTTGAGCTTGAAGATGAATAATACATAAAATACATGCTTTGTGGAGCACTCACACAAGGCATGGGGGGAGATTGCACCCAATTGGTCTCTTGTTCATATCGTGCATGCTTTCTACCTTGAGTTTTGTGCAAAAAGTAGACTTCTTTTGTTCTTGGGGACCTTCCGACGCTCACTACGCGCGCTTATGACATCCAATCTGTGCACCAATGGTATCAGAGCGAAGCTGAGATCGAGAGCTTCCAATCGCTATCCATCTTGCACAAAGGCGAAGCTCCTAGAACGATTGAGATCTACAGTCAGTTTCATTGCAAGCGGTCGATACGGGTGGATTCCTGGCGATCAAGAACCTCTATCAACAGCCTCTGATTGCGAAGGACGGGCCTGAGGAAGTGGAGGACCACATCAATATTTCCTTCAACAAGTCGTTTGAAATAGTATACTAAGCTTTATTTCCATAGCCAAGAAGCTTACAAGCTTTAGCTAAAAGCTTAAAAAGCTTATTATAAAGCTTAAGCTCATAAAATCGACGACTTCTGAACGGGCGGCATCTCAGCGTGATTTTCGGCACAGAAAAACGCCCCCCCTCAAAATCGTCGAGTGGTCAACTCAAGCTTAGTCATCTAAGCTATTCATAAATCCTCCTAATCATTCAAGTTTTACAAGTCTTGTGATTACAGCAAGTCACGAAGGTCAATCAAGTTCTCAGAAGTCAAAACTGACTTATTCCAATAACTCCCATAAGGACTGTTCCTGCATAGAAGCATAGAACTACAAAGTTATTCCCTGGAAGACTCTGTTCGCATACGCGGACTTGCTGAACCAGTTTCAGCACACGCAGAAGGTCATACACAGATTTTACGAAGACTACAAATTCCGCAACCGCAAAAGACGAAGACTGTGAAAGCCAAACAAAAATCTATAAGCCTTGTATACTCGACTTTGAGCTACGCTCATCTAGCTAATTGGATTTTGAGAGAGTGAGGTCTTTTGGATTGTTACAGGATGAAGGAACAAAATATGGATGATTTAATGGCTAAAGGTGACCTTCCTGAACCTACGATGGAACAAAAATTGGATTTAATTATGATGCAGCTAGATGAAGAACAAAGAACCTGACAAGCTTTGCAAGTTCAATTGGCCAATTAACAATGATCGACCATTGACAAAGATGGACCACAATCCGAAGATCTTATTCGACGAACCATTGATGCGACGCTCCAAGCTCAATCCATCTGCAAAGAAACAAAGATAAGTAAAAGAAATTTCAAATTCCGTACTTTCAATGGAACTCGAGATGAAAAGATTGTCCTTGCATTCATCAGTCAGTTTGATGATTACTTTCATGATGAGACATACGCTGAAAAAGACAAAATTAAATGTGTCACTAATCACTTAGTCGATCGAGCATCTCTTTGGTGGACCGTGGTTCATAAGAGCATAGATTGTCCCACTAGTTGGGAGAGTTTCAAAAAGAAGTTTATGCAGAATTTCCTTTCTCCTCAATTCCATGAAAAAGCCATAAAGCAATGGGATCTTCTTTAGCAAAGAGATCGTGAGCCTATTTCCCAGTATACCAAACGTTTTTGGAATGCCTTACTGCAACTCTGAATGCTTGAAGATGTACTTGAAGCGACTCACAAGCGCAAGTTTATGTCTGGATTACTTGAGCATTACTATGCTGAAGTCAATATGTTCAAGCTTGCAACCCTTGAAGATGCAATTTCTCTGGCTCATGACACTAAAGACAAGATTCGAGGAAGAGACAAGCGTCCACAACAATTTCAAGCAAATGGTAACTATGGTTCCAAGAAATTCAATTCAAATTTTAGAAGATTCAATCAAAGTCATTTTTCTTCATCATCTTTTTGTAAGTCTTAGACAAAACCACCTGCTTTGCTATCAAATACCAATCAAAACCCTAAGCCATCCTCAAGCCAAATCCTAATATTCCTAGACTTCCTGCCATTACCAACAATGTATCTAATGCCAAACCTATAGTGTGTTACAAATGCCATCAACCCGGACATCTAGCAACCAATTTCCAATTGAAGAAACCACCTGTCCATATCAATTATCTTGGAGCAATGGAAGATGAAGAACATGAAGAAATGCCTGACTTTACGGAAGATGAGGACGACATTGCTACTCCTTCAGATATTTTACCAGGTATGCCAACTCCACATTCTTTGTTGACAATGAAATGTTTAGTGTATGGAAAAGAAAAGATTATTTTGCATGATGATGAAAGTATACATGATTTTATTTCTGCAAAGTTAGTGAAAGAATTAAAATTAAAAACTGTTTCTATGCATTATCGCATTAAAGCAGCATTCTTAGGCACAAGGTATAATGGAACACAAGAGATGCATGACTTAGAAATTCAAATTGGTGAATACACTGAAAGAAGGAATTTCCTAGTTATGCCTTTATAGTCAAGTGATATTATGCTAGGTATGCCTTGGTGTCATCAACATAATCGTGACATAGATTATTCCATGCATTCAATTAAAATTCATTTTCAAGGAAAACAAATTATATTGAATGGTATGCACGCATCTAATAATTTTCCACTGCTTACTCATACTCAAACTAAACGTGCATTACATAAAAGTAGTAAATCTTATCTAATTTGGGTCAATGAACTTCAAGCTAAAGAAAAACATATGCATCCTAGGCATAAAGAATTCCTTGCACAATTTAAAGATTGTTTTGCTGAAGATTTACCACATGGACTACCACCTTCACGTCCTGAAGATCACAAAATAGATTTAATTCCTAGTACACAACCACCATGTAAAGCACCATATAGGCATAACCAGATTGAACAGAAAGAAATTCAAAATCAAGTAGAGGAATTATTAAATCGAGGATTAATTAGACCTAGTAGTTCTCCATTTGGCGCACCTGTTTTATTGGTAAAGAAGAAGAATAATACTTATCGCATGTGCATTGATTATCGTGCCCTAAATAAAATTACTGTAAAGAATAGATATCCAATTCCTAGGGTAGATGATATTATGGATAAACTACAAGGTTCTGCCATATTCAATAAAATAAATCTTAAATCTAGTTATCACCAAGTGAGATTAGATAAATCTGATATATTCAAAACTGCATTTAGAACACAATTTGGACATTATGAATTTCTAGTGATGCCTTTTGGATTGACTAATGCACCTGCTACATTTAGTCGAATGATGAATCGCATATTTTTGAAATATCAGCATTGTGTTATAGTATTCTTTGATGATATCTTGAGTTTCGGTAAAAATGAGAAAGAGCATTATGAACATCTATCTTTGGTTTTCAAGTTGTTGAAAGATAATCAATTGTATGCTAATCTAGAAAAGAGTGAGTTCTTTCAAATAGAAGCTACTAACAGTACTATCTTAGATCTTTTACATGCTTACACTATTTCAAAACCACAAACATGGGATACACATCTACATTTACTTCAATTTGCATATAACAATACACCACACACAGCTACAAAGAAAGCACCGTTTGAAGTGATTTATGGTTATAGATTGTCTACACCTGTTGCATATTTATCAAATAAGATTCAAAGTGCTGATGCTATTGCTAACATGCACGCTACTATTTTTTATGAAGTTAAAGATATGATTGCCAAAGCCCAGCAATCATATACAAAACAAGACAATAAGAAAAGACAGGCCATGAATTTCAAAGTTGATGACTATGTTTGGTTAAGAATAGAGAAACGTAGATTACAAAGTGTAGATAAACACCCAGTTGTGAAATTAGCACCTAGATTCTATGGACCATTTAAGATCATTCACAAAATCAATGAGAATGCATTTAAGTTGGAACTACCACCACATTGAAAAATTCACAACACCTTTCACATTAGTTTATTACGACCCTTTAGAGGCCAATTACTTGTACACCCTGTTTATGAAAACGCACCTTTGCTAGATGAAGAAACTAAAATCCTTGAGCTTGAAGCTATCATAGATAGTGACTTTATGACCACTAGAACTGGCCGTAGATATTCTAGCTATTTGGTCAAGTTTAAAAACCATCCTGTTGAAGAGGCCCAATGGATGCACACTAGAGACTTAAATGCTTTCCCCACTCTGTTAGCTCCACATTGAGCTAATAGCAATTGAGGAAAATTGCTATCCCACCCCCAAGGTATGATTCCAGGAGGCATATTTCACTGTGGATTCCATGCCACGGTGGATTCCGTGAGGTTTTACAGTGGATTCCGTAAACTTTGTTTACTAGGGTTCATACACATAGTGGATTCTTTGTGCGAGAAGTCGATGGGGATGCCTATCCTTTTCAGGTGTTTCGTTAATTTAGTGTGTACATGGGTGATTCCATAGCGGCTGATTCCGCAAAATACATATTAAATTGATGAACGTTTATGAGTTTAGAGTGCGCACTTGTGATAAATTAAGGTTAGGATTGATTTCTAACCAATTGATTTATTTATATAGCTAAAGACTGCTAGGTATTCACTTTTGTCGGTTTAATTGTATTATTTTACTAACGATTGCGAATGCTTCAGTTGATGTGTAGAGATAGCAGCAGTGGTGGAGGAAAGCATTAGAGGATAACGTGTATTCGAGTTATCACTTATATTTTGATGGGCGCATACCTTAGGCATGGCGCCTATATTTTGTTGTGCCTATTTATTAAGGCATTGGATATTTATTTATTATTTTTGTATGCGCATGGGCACATGATTATGATATTTGTATTTGGACATTGTATTGGGTATGCCTGACTTCTTGGGCGCCCGCCCATTAGCTTTATTTCTATTTAGCACTAAAGCAAACTCAAAAGCCAAAAGCATGCTATTTTGTAATTTGGGCTATTATTTGAGCTTGAAGATGATTAATACATAAAATACATACTTTGTGGATCGCTCACACAAGGCATGGGGGGAGATTACACCCAATTGGTCTCTTGTTCATGTCATACATGCTTTCTACCTTGAGTTTTGTGCAAAAAGTAGAGTTCTTTTGTTCTTCGGGACCTTCCGACGCTCACTATGTGCGCTTACGGCATCCGATCTATGCACCAGAGGCAAGGGAAACACTTAATTTCCCCGGGGTTTTAAAAAAACCCCTTGTGTACTAATACAAGGGGAAAAAGGGGGCTTAAAGAGGCTCCCCCTTAGAAGCTTCTAAGGCTTCTAGTTACACCACGTGGTAGGGATAGGAGATCAATGGTGGAGGCCACTATCTCCAGCAGCAGCAATTTGAGACAGCGCTTGGCGGCGTGCACAGCTTTAGGCGGCGGCAAGCTGACGCAGTAGTTGATGGCTCTTCTGCGGAATTCCTTCTCCACCCCACAATGGTCTTCAGCAGCTCACGACCTCTCTGCTTCTCAACGTTGGTCTTCAACAGCCTCATGATCTCTCTCAGCTTCTCCACAACTCCCTCCCTTCTCACCCCTTAGAGGGGGTATTTATAGGAAGGGGGGTAAGGCCTCCCTCCCCCACATGGTGCCTGCATGCAATCACTCCCCTTCACCTCTACACTCTCTCGTTTTAGCCCCATCCTCTTCCCTCAGCCATTCTTCGACTGGGGGAAAGAGGAGTAAATTTTTTTTCAATAAATGTAAGATTATCCCCTTGACCTCCTCCCAAGAGGAGGTTCATACGAAGATATGCAGGTTTTCTCAGTCCTTAGTCTCGATTGGCCAGTGGGGAGTGTACTATTAAAGACCGCATTGTCCGTGACCACAATGCTGGCATTGTCATTTGCCCGAGACTTCACACGGCCTAATAATATTTTCAACAAAAATATTACAAATAAGGCCAGAACCACTCTCAGTGGAATTTGACAATAGTAACAATGAGGAAGAAGACAATAGTAGGGAGCGCTGCCATACTGCCTATGACAAGGCATCAAGGACAACGCCATGGACTGTACCTTGAAAGGTTAAAGGAATGTTATATGTGATCACCAAAGTGTTTAGGGGTGAGGGAAGTTTACCATCCCCAAACCCCAAATTGGGAAATAAAAAAAGAAAGACTCATGCAAGAGAGAGAATATGAAGAGACTCTTTGCTAATTGGCCATCGGTACCTCAAAGGACACTCGAGTAAGGTGGGCATGCATGCCATTCAACTCCTACTTGTGCATGGTCTTGGCACTATGGAGGGCATGAATGTGGTGCGATCACTTGAGAGAGAGGGCCTTGAATTTGATCAATTAAGCCTGAAGCTGAGCATTAGTGGCTAATTTCATTATGTCATGGGTGGGAGCAAAGCTGTTTTTAAACAACAAGTCATCAATGTTAGGTTCTCCACCTCCTTGACCCTAGCTTGGATCATTAGGATTTGAGGATTTATCCCCAAATCCAAATGATCAGGGGGGATCTATCCCCCTTGATCAGAGTGTGGCTCATGCTTGATCCTAAGCTTGGGATAGAGGTGAGCACTCTGATGGTGCTTGGTTGAGGGCAAGAGTCCCGACTCAATCCAAGATTGCCAGCCAAGGGACATCAACTTTCTTCATCTCCCAAGCTACTCTGACTCACTATTCCTCTGGGATGTTCCACCAAAGAAGATCAATTTCTACCTTTGACTCTTGATTTAAGTCTAGACAACCTACTATAGGACTTGAATCCACTCATTTTCCTCAGTGTTTTGGTGCTCCTACACTTGGAAATGAAGTATCAAAGATTCAACTAACAGAAGAGCTAAATAATCTAAGGTTTTGATAAAGATAGAGAATAGCCATCATACATGATGGTATTCCAAAAGGTATTCCAAAAGATAAGAAATAGTTTGGGAGGAAGGAACTTAGCAAAGTCCACCGCCTCATCTAGATTGTCATGACAGAGATGGGAGTTTGGAGCAAGAGCCTATCATGGCAGCCTAGTGTTCATGTTTTAGCTTCTTCGAGTGGGTCGTTCTACTCTTGCTCGTAGTTTTACTAGATTTCCTTAATGATCTCTAGGGCAAGTGAGGTCACACTATCCAAATTCTTCACTCCAGCCACTCAAGCTTGGAGAAACACATTCTCTCCTACTTCTGGGTTTTACTCTTAGGCATCATTGACAAAGGTGAGGTGGGCATTTTGATATGCTTTCAACCATTGCCGATGGTCGTGGAGGATGGCATCTCTCTAGTAAGTTGCTCGAAGAAGGAAGTGCTCACCTTTTTTAGGGGGTTGACATGCATGGAGAGATCCCACCACTAGTGCTGCTACAAAGTGAAGAACCAATTGATGAATTTCAATGACTAGAGAGCCATTTCCTAGTTGAACTCTTAGAGGATGACGATCAAGGGTGTAGGCTTGATATTGCGGAGGGGCTATGTGTAACGTGTCCTCTTAGTATCATCCAGGACACGTCTTAGCAGTCCATCGAAAAGGATGTCTAGAAAGCTCCGCCCAGCACTCCCATGGAATGTTACGTAAATTGCGATCTAGGTCTTCCCGCGTTTGCCATGTAGCAGAAGTATCCTAGCCGTTCCCACTTAGGATCGACCGGAATTAGGGTTTTTGTGACTGGTCATTAACTAACAACAACTGGCATCGGACCCAAGCAAACTTTTTTACGCAGAAACGCCAGGTTCGAAGTGAATTCACGCTACACTTGGTTCAAGGAGAATGGGAAACGAGAGGGATGCAAAGCTCAACCTCTCTGACATAAGGCATAATCCCATTCGGTTCCCCTAAAACAACGTAAATTGGTTAAGACATAACTCTAGGTCATCGCTTTCATTATTCCTTTTCTTTGACGATCATCGCGTTGTTCTTTGAGAAAAGTTCCCGGCTAATCGGGACCACCCAACCGCAGGATGGGCCTATAGCCCATCCTCCGCACTTTCCTCGGTTTGTTTTAGTTATGTAATTATCTAACACATTAATTTGACATGTAACAACCAACTTCTTTAATTAAACCGTTAAGCACTAGTTCCTTCACGTAATCTTATCATGTGACATAGAAAAACAATATCGAACAAGTTCTTTATTACATAACATTATTTTTATCTTTGAAATAAAAGGAGTTCTGCCCGTAGGCTTGTCCATAATCTGCCCAAAGGCTATCCAGTAATCCACAGTGATCACTATTCCAAGCTTCTGCCCTAGACTAGTATACAGGCCTCGAGGTCCAATCCCGAGTCACGTTAGCCTCTTATGCAGGACCCGAAAGGCGAGGGATTTACGGCCAGAGCCCCCCCTAGCACCCAAGCACCCTCCTGCTCCAAGTAGAGCTCAACGGAGAGACCTCTCGCGGCGGGTTCGGTCCACATTCCCGACGCGGTCAACAACCCCCTTGGTTAAAGTCAGGCAGGCAGTCGGGGGTAACTGAAACTGCCTCTCCCTTCAGGCCTTCAACCTGAAGTATAGGTATTCATTTAATTTGTAATTCATAAATCAAACAGTGCTCTAAAATCTCTAGCAAGCACAAACATTTCCATTAATTGACAGTGTTGTTTGGCAAACTGCTAAGGAATTATTCTTTCCTTTTTAAGTGTATCGGCACTCGTTCCAAGGTGTCTTGCAACTTGGTGAGATCCTTTATATTCCGGGTTAGGGCGTACCCAACTTGGTCAACCCTAAAGTTCATTAGATACATTAGTTTCCGGTTTATAACTTTCCTTATTTAGAAGGATATCCAAGAATACGTCCTTTTCAAGATAACTTGCGTAAGGATCTGCCAATCCTTATTGAGGGTATTTACCCTTTCTTCTTATGAATCAATCACAAGACTATATGACTTTGTACTTGTTGCGCAAGTCCTGCGATGAAATAATCTGTTTTAGATTCTTTAAAAGCTGCTGACGTATGTTGGACCTAGGGTCTCTTTTTCAGAACCTCAGGGACAACCCTAGTTCTTTTACCTTACGAATTTATTGACCCTACAATCAGGGAAGGTAGTCAAGTGCTTAAGGTATAAATGTTTCTTTGGTCTTTAAATCATTCCCAAGGAATATTTTGCAGCATGGTATTTCTAATTTTAGATTGATTTGGTTATCTTTTGGAAGGTAATATTGAGATCACCTCGGCACGATTTGTTATCCTTGTGACAATTGATTTTTCAGTCCTAAACATTAATGCTTTGAGGTAGATAAATTCAATTTAATCTTCATTTTTCCTTGCAAATGAAACTCATGCCAAATAACAATCTTTTCCTTCCTAAGATATGCAATTAGCAATGCTAACTTCCTAGTAATTTGAGCAACGTAAAAAAAAACCTTCCATGAATTTCATGATAATTCGTTGCTAAAAAGAATAGGGTTAATGGTGCAAGATGCAGTTTTTATACCTTCCGGATTTAACTGAAATATACTACTATAGTAAGTAGATAATCTTGTTTGTAATTCGTTATAATGCATGATGCGATTCGAAGGAAACTATGTCCTATACATTATCATTTATTCAATTAAACTAAACTCCTTCATTGTAAATAACTCGGAAAAATATATCCTATTCCGAACAATTCATATTTGCTTGATTGACTTAAAATCGA
This sequence comes from Lygodium microphyllum, assembly GCF_053477565.2. Classification (NCBI taxonomy): domain Eukaryota; kingdom Viridiplantae; phylum Streptophyta; class Polypodiopsida; order Schizaeales; family Lygodiaceae; genus Lygodium; species Lygodium microphyllum. Next base: position 118,664,070 of record NC_141135.1, read on the forward strand.
TAAAAAACCAAGTAGGAAAAACCTCGTTTTGGGGTGAAATATCCACATGGATACCGGGAGACGACCCTTCCGCAGCTACTCCTTGGACTTTCTTAGACGGCATCGCAATTGTAACCCTTCGGATGTGAAGGCAGCTTTTACTCTCCTTTTCTGATTTCCACCGTCTCTCTTTCGAGGCAAGGATCCGTTTAAATGATTGACCTTGAGAAGCGATAATAAGACCTTTAGGTTCTTAGCTTCTTCAGAAAGGAAAAGGTTTATAGTAGGGAGGAGAGGGAAAATGGAACACGGGGTTAGAAAGGGCTTAGGGGTGTATTAAAGGAATATAGGGTGAAATACGGGCTCACAAGAGGGGACTTATAGATTTAGGCACGGGGGAAAAGGAAATTTGCGGTTTACAAGGCCAAAGAATGTGGAAATTTAATGGCCCATGGGAAAAGGTTAAGGGATTTAAGACTGGCCAGGGTGAAAGGATTTTTAAGGGGTAAAAATCGGGAGGGGTGAAAAGGGTTCTAAGAAAAACCGGGGAGGGGGTTTTAGTGTAAAAAGGGATATGGGGGGTGAAAGGAAAAGCACGGGAAGTGGGCTTGAGGGTTTTTTTTAAAAAACTCGGGGTAGGGGGAATTTTTTTTTTTGAGTGGAACGGATATGAGGGGGTGAATGGGGGCTTGATTAGCCCCCCCTTAGGAAGCTTCTACGAGGAAGCTTCCTTTATAACGTGGCAGGAGGGGGGGGGAACAATTTGGTGGGGGGGAAATGAGAAGTCTGACGGTGGCATTGTGGAGAGGGAAACTGGAGGTGATAGACGGCAGCAGCGCGGCTGGTGACGGCAGCATCAGGCGGCAACAATCGAGCAGGGCGGCGTGTATATTCCTCTCCTCTTCCTCCCCCTTCAACCGTGCGGCCCTCCCTCTTTAAATAGGGGAGGGGAGGGAATCCTCCCCCCCTTGCGGGTCAGCTTGCATGGTGAGGGACCTGAGCAAGCTCCAGCGAGGAGCTTGCTGGCCCCTCCATCCCCCCTCTCATGCTCTAGCTCAATATGCCACCGTGAAGGTGAAAATCTTTTCTTTTATATATTTAATATATTACATTCTCTCCCCCTTAGAAGAATCGAGATGTCCTCATCTCGAGATAAACTGGGAATATTGATGGTTGAGAGTGTCTTCATCTACCCAGGTGGCATTCTCTTCGGAATAATCTTTCCACTGGACGAGCCATTCTCTCAAGGTTCTAGATCTTAACTGTCTCTCCCTAACACCTAAGATTCTATACGGCCTTAGTTCAAGGACTCCTTGACTAGGCATTACAATTTGTTGGTCATCAAGTACATGGTTAGGGTTGGGTTCATATTTTTTTAATAGGCTGATATGGAATATATTGTGAACCTTTAGTTTGTTAGGGAGTTGCAATCTATAAGCACTGGGTCCTAGGCATTTGAGGATTTTGTACGGCCCACAATACCTTGGACTTAGCTTCTTGCAATCTCCTAGGGATAGAGAACTCTTTTTAGGGCATACTCGAATGAAGACCATGTCTCCTTCTTCGAAGACTCTTTCTTGACGCTTCAAATCTGCGTATGCCTTTTGTCTATCCTTGGCCGCTTGTATGTCTTGTCTTATTGACTTTATTTGATCATCCATGTCTTCCAACATCTGTCTTGATGCTTCAACCCTTAGGGTTGGATCACAAAAGTTTAGAGGACTTCGACAATCATGACCATACAATGCTTGGAAAGGGGTCATCTGAATGCTTTGTTGGTAAGAAGCATTGTAGGCAAACTCTACCAAAGGCAAGTATTGAATCCACTTCTTGGGTTCTCGAGAGCAGTATGCCCTAAGCATATCCTGGATGACTTGATTTACTCGCTCTATTTGGCCATCGGTTTGGGGATGGTAGGCAATGCTAAAACAGAGTTGAGTCCCAATAGCTTCAAAGATAGCTCTCCAGAAGTATGATGTGAAGAGAGAATCTCGATCACTAATGATTCTTCTGGGTAACCTATGTAGCTTGAATATCTCCTTGATAAACAATCTTGTAATGTCGGAGGCTTTATAGTTTGTCTTTACTGGAATCAGGTGTGCAACCTTGGTAAGCATGTCAACCACAACCATAATGGAATTGTATCCTCCTTAGACTTGGGGTAAGCCTACAACAAAATCCATACTGATGAATTCCCATTTCATTTGGGGAATGTCAAGCGGTTGCAGTTTCCCTGGCATCATGACATGTTCGGCTTTGATACATTGGCAAGACAAACACTCAGTGACATATTTGAGAACGTCACCTTTAAGCCTCTCCCAATGGTAGCTCTTCCTAATAATTGAATTAAGAGTCTTAGCATAGCTAGGATGTCCTGCGAAAGGGAAATCATGAGCTTCCCACATTATCTTCTGCTTAAGTGACTGGCTTGCTGGTATACACAGCCTGGTTCTGTAGTAGACAAGTCCATTATCAATGGAAAATTCCTGATGCTTAGCTTGCAACTTTTGATTTTGTTCCTTGGTAGATATTTCCTTTAGCATTGTTTGGTAGGCCAAATCATGGCATGCTTCCTCTCTAGCTAATTCAAGTATAGGGTTGTTTGGCATAGATACTTTTGTAGCCAGAGATCTGGCCGTTGATGGATTCTGCAAGATTAAGGAAAATAGGAATGCCTTGCGACTGAGTGCATCGGCAACTACATTCTCTTTCCCTGGTCGGTACTTGATTTCAAAATCATATTCCTCCAATACTTCAATCCACTGACGTTGCCTCATGTTGAGCTCGTTCTGGGTAAAAATCCATTTGAGACTCTTATGATCGGTTACTAGAGTAAACTTGTTACCCAACAGGTAGTGTCTCCAAAGCTTTAGAGCATGGATGACACCTAGTAATTCCAGATCATGCGTGGCATAATTCTTTTCATGACTCTTCAATTTTCTTGAAGAGTATGCTACTAGATGACCTTCCTGCATAAGTACACACCCCAAGGCAAGAATGCTAGCATCAGTTACTACCTCGAACTCTTTATTGAGGTCTAGAAGTTTTAGAATAGGTACTGATACCAAACTTTTCTTCAATCTATCGAAGCTATTTTGTTCTGAAGTTGACCATGTAATGGAAGTCTTCTTCTTTAGTAAGTCTGTAAGAGGTGCTGCAATCAAAGCATAGTTTTTGATGAAGACCCTATACCATCCTGTCAATCCAAGAAAGCTACGTATCTCTTTAACGGATACTGGTATTGGCCATTCAAACACATCTCTAACCTTGGCTGGGTCTACTGATATTCCTTCTGATGATACTATGAATTCCAGATATTCAATCTGACACTTAAAGAATGCACACTTCTTCATTTTTGCATACGGCTTATGTGACCTCATTGTCTCAAGGACAATTCGAAGTTGAGGTTCATGATCTTCTTCCTGTTTAGAATAGACTAAAGTGTCATCGAAGAAGACAAGCACGAAATCATCAAGATATGGTCTAAAGATATCCTGCATTAATCTATTGAAGGTGGCAGGTGCATTTGTAAGCCCGAATGACATAACCAGGAACTCAAAGTGTCCATATCTTGTATTGAAGGCCGTCTTTGGGATATCTTCTTTCTTGATCCTTATCTGATAGTAACCTGACCTGAGATCAATCTTGGAAAAGATCTTTGCACCTTGAAGACGATCAAGAAGCTCATCTACTCTAGGAATGGGATACTTGTTCTTGACTGTTGATTGGTTCAACCCTCAGTAATCAATACATAGTCGAAGTGTCCCATCTTTCTTTTTCTGAAATAGTACTGGAGCTCCCCATGGTGAATTGCTAGGCCGGATGTAGCCCTGATCTAAGAGTTGCTTGAGTTGTTCCTTCATCTCAATTCCTTCTAGTATGGACATTCTATGAGGTCTCTTTGCAATTGGTGCAGCTCCAGGCACTAACCTAATCTCATGATCTACTTCTCTTTGAGGCGGAAGTTCGGTCAATTCTTTAGGGAATATGTCAGCGTATTCCTTTAGCCAAGAAGGTCCTTCATGAGACTCTTGCTTTTGATCTAACTTTTTGAGTTTGATCAAGTAAACGGATAATCCTTTTCTGACTCCTTTTATGATGTGAGATACTTTGGCCAATTGGATTCTTGGCACTCCTGCCTCACCTTGAGTTATGACAAATTCCCTTTCAGAGTTTCGAAAGGAAACATGACCCTTTCCACAGTGAATGTGGACGTCGTTGGGCTTAAGCCAATCCCTTCCGAGTAGACACTCATGGATACCTAAATTCATGACTCTGAATTTGACCGAAGTCTTCTTTCCTCCCAGAAAGAATTCCACCGGAGCAGTTTGCCTGGTACAAGTTACCTCATGACCATTTGCCAATTCCACAAGCAAGGTAGGTGCTTCTACTGTGGCTATTCCTAATCTTTTTGCACATGCTGGTGAGATAAAGGAATGTGTACTGCCACAATCAATCAAGGTTTTGAAACCTTTACCTTGATAGTCCGACGGTGTCTGAATCACCAAGAACTGGCGATTCGGCCCTTTCTTGTGTAAAGCGGCATGGACTGTCGCTATTTTGAATTCTGCTTCCATGGTCGGATCTTCCTCTTCTTCTTCTTCACATCTTTGCCTATTAGCAATGCAGGCGGTTCTTCCTCTTCCTCAGGTAGCGGCTCCTTGACCACGGCTTGCTCCTTGGAAAGGTGCTTGGCGATGTCCTCTGCTGAGCTTGGGACATTGCCTCTTGAAGTGACCAGGTTCATTGCAGTGGAAACAATGGAGGTTTTGGCCATTAGTTTGAGTAGGAACAAATTTGTTGACGTTATTTCTCCTTGCTTTCTTTCTTTGTCCCTGATTATGACCTTGAACTCTCTTCATTTGAGGTCTGAATGCTCCTTTATTCGGGTCATTATAAGACCAAGTTTTGTTACTCCTTGGTCTAGCTTGCACCTCCTGAATTATAGGTGCCGCTCGAATGAGTACATCCTAAAGATCTGATGGACACATAGATTCGAGACGGGTATTTACTGGTGGATTTAAGGTCGCACAAAATTTGGACACCTGCTGTGTCATGTCCATCTGTGGTGCATACTTTAAAAGTAAGATGAATTTAGAGTAGTATGCGTCAAGAGTGAGCCCTAGCTGTTTTAGCTCGTAGAACTCGTTCATTTTCTGCGTGCGATATGCAGGTGGTAAGTATCTTCTCTACATGGCTTTGTTTAGCTTCTCCCACGTAACGGATCCCTCTGAAATCCCTTGATCCCTGCACCATTGCTTCCACCAAAGTCTGGCTTCGCCGGTGAGCTTTAACTTAGCGAGCATAGCCTGATTGGCGGGTGCAGTACCGGCTGCTTCGAAGTAATCCTCCATGGATTCAATCCAAATTTCAGCATAAGCCTGAACAAACCTACCTCTCCTGTCAAACTCGGGTGGCTTTATCTACTTGAGCAGGAACTTCTTCTCCTGGATCACAACAATACTTGATGTAGGAGGTGAATTTGGAACCTGTACCTAGGGTTGTGCCTGAATAAAGGTTTTCTTAACGTTATTATATGATAATGGACGTTAGCTTATCTTTCATTTTTATTTCAGCTATCTCATAAACAATGTAGCTACTTAACTTTTTAATAACTCTTATGCACAGCCAGATATTGATAAAAAGAAGTCTTTATTTGTATTTACATGGGCATAGCCCTTTCGAATACAACATTTCATGCAATGATAAGCCAATCGTTACATTCAGTTTGGGGAGAACAACGTTGTATTGCATTTGTCTACAGGAACTGTGTAATAGTAGGGTTTTGGGTCATGGATCTTTAGGAATCGATAAGTCATTGGAAGTTCAAGATACCCTTTCCGTTGGAATCCATACTTCTCATGGCGGCCCAACACTTTAATCCTATCGGCGGGGATTACACGGGTTACTTCCTCATAAACATATGAGTTCATTTCAACCCTCTGACCTTGAATATGTAAAGTCAAATTTACGTGAGCTTCCACAAAAATGAATAGCTTTACAACTTTCAAGTCTTCCAACCACTTGATCCTCTTTAGGTTGGTTTGTAGATAAGCAAACCGGTGGGTGGCTATATAGTAGATTCTTGAAGTCCCCGTCCATCTTCGTTCTATGTATAAATGTGATGGATTATAAATCTGCTCCAGGATGTTCATTATCCCAATTCTTTGTCTGTAAAGCGGAGAATGCATTGCAGTCATAAACATGACCCGAAATACCAAAAACTTGTTCCACTCTTCCTAACTCTGCAAGACAGCATTCAAGGTAAGGAAATGTTTGGACAGCAACAATTTCTTTACTTCATTTTATTGAGACTTTCTAAAAGCAATTCTGTGATTGGTCGGCTCTGATACCAACTGTAACGTGTCCTCTTAGTATCATCCAGGACATGTCTTAGCAGTCCATCGGAAAGGATGTCTAGAAAGCTCCACCCAGCACTCCCATGGAATGTTATGGGATTTGCGATCTAGGTCTTCCCACGTCTGCCACGTAGCGGAAGTATCCTGGCCGTTCCCACTTAGGATCGACCAGAATTAGGGTTTTCCTGACTGGTCATTAACTAACAACAACTAGCATTGGACCCAAGCGAACTACTTTATGCAGAAACACCAGGTCCGAAGCGGATTCACGCTGCACTTGGTTCAAGGAGAATGGGAAACGAGAGGGATGCAAAGCTCAACCTCTCTGCCATAAGGCATAGTCCCATTCTATTCCCCTAAAACAACGTAAATCGGTTAAGACATAACTCTAGGTCATCGCTTTCGTTATTCCTTTTCTTTGATGATCATCCCGCTGTTCTTTGAGAAAAGTTCCCGGCTAATTGGAACCACCCAACCGTAGGACGGGCCTATGGCCCATCCTCCACACTTTCCTCGGTTTGTTTTAGTTATGTAATTACCTAACACATTAATTTGAAATGTAACAACCAGCTTCTTTAATTAAATCGTTAAGCACTAGTTCCTTCACGTAATCTTATCATGTGACATAGAAAAACAATATCAAACAAGTTCTTTATTACATAACATTATTTTTACCTTTCAAATACAAGGAGTTCTGCCCGTAGGCTTGTCCATAATCTGCCCGGAGGCTATCCAGTAATCCACAGTGATCACTATTCCAAGCTTCTACCGGTAGACTAGTATATGGGCCTCGAGATCCAATCCCGAGTCACGTTAGCCTCTCGTGCAGGACTCGGAAGGCGAGGGATTTACGGGCAGAGCCCCCCCTGGCACCCAAGCGTCCACCTGCTCCAAGTAGAGCTCAACGGAGAGACCTCTCGCGGCGGGATCGATCCATGTTCCCGGCGTGGTCAACAACCCCCTTGGTTAGGGTCAGGCAGGCAGTCGGGGGTAACTGAAACTGCCTCTCCCTTCAGGCCTTCAACCTGAAGTATAGGTATTCATTTAATTTGTAATTCATAAATCAAACAATGCTCTAAAATCTCTAGCAAGCACAAACATTTCCATTAATCGACCGTGTTGTTTGGCAAACTGCTAAGGAATTATTCTTTCCTTTTTGAGTGTATCAGCACTCGTTCCAAGGTGTCTTGCAACTTGGCGAGATCCTGTATATTCCGGGTTAGGGCGTACCCAACTTGGTCAACCCTAAAGTTCATTAGATACTTTAGTTTTCGGTTTATAACTTTCCTTATTTAGAAGGATATCCAAGAATACATCCTTCTGCATGATAACTTACGTAAGGATCTGCCATCCTTGTTGAGAGTATTTACCCTTTCTTCTTGTGAATCAATCACAAGACTATATGACTTCGTACTTGCTGCGCAAGTCCTGCGATAAAATAATCTGTTTTAGATTCTTTAAGCTGACGTATGTCCGACCTAGGGTCTCTTTTTCAGAACCTCAGGGATAACCCTAGTTCTTTTACCTTACAAATTTATTGACCCTACAATCAAGGAAGGTAGTCAAGTGCTTAAGGTATAAATGTTTCTTTGGTCTTTAAATCATTCCCAAGGCATATTTTGTAGCATGGTATTTCTAAGTTTAGATTGATTTGGTTATCTTTTGGAAGGTAATATTGAGATCACCTTGGCACGATTTGTTATCCTTGTGACAATTGATTTTTTAGTCCTAAACTTTAATGCTTTGAGGTAGGTAAATTCAATTTAATCTTCCTTTTTCCTTGCAAACGAAACTCATGCCAAATAACAATCTTTTCCTTCCTAAGATATGCAATTAGCAATGATAACTTCCTAGTAATTCGAGCAACGTAAAAAAAAAACCTTCCATGAATTTCATGATAATTCGTTGCTAAAAAGAATAGGGTTAATGGTGCAAGATGCAGTTTTTGTACCTTCCGGATTTAACTGAAATATACTACTATAGTAAGTAGATAATCTTGTTTGTAATTCGTTATAATGCATGATGCTATTCGAAGGAAACTATGTCCTATACATTATCATTTATTCAATTAAACTAAAATCCTTCATTGTAAATAGCTCGGAAAAATATATCCTATTCCGAACAATTCATCTTTGCATGATTGACTTAAAATCGATAAAAACCAAGTAGGAAGAACCTAGTTTTGGGGTGAAATATCCACATGGATACCGGGAGACGACCCTCCCGCAGCTACTCCTTGGACTTTCTTAGGCGGCATCGCAATTGTAACCCTTCGGATGTGAAGGCAGCTTTTACTCTCCTTTTCCGATTTCCACCATCTCTCTTTCGAGGCAAGGAGCCATTTAAATGATTGACCTCGAGAAGGGATAATAAGACCTTTAGGTTCTTAGCTTCTTCGGAGAGGGAAAGGTTTATAGTAGGGAGGAGAGGGAAAAGGGAACACGGGGTTAGAAAGGGCTTAGGGGTGTATTAAAGGAATATAGGGTGAAATACGGGCTCACAAGAGGGAACTTATAGATTTAAGCATGGGGGAAAAGGAAATTTGCAGTTTATGAGGCCAAAGGATGTGGAAGTTTAATGGCCCATGGGAAAAGTTTAAGGGATTTAAGACTGGGCGGGGTGAAAGGATTTTTAAGGGGTAAAAATCGGGAGGGGTGAAAAGGGTTCTAAGAAAAACCAGGGAGGGGGTTTTAGTGTAAAAAGGGATATGGGGGGTGAAAGGAAAAACACGGAAGGGGACTTGAGGGTTTTTAAAAAAAACTCGGGGTAGGGGGAAATTTTTTTTTTTAGTGGAACGGATATGAGGGGGTGAATGGGGGCTTGATTAGCCCTCCCTTACGAAGCTTTTACAAGGAATCTTCCTTTATCACGTGGCAGGAGGGAGGGGGAACAATCTGGGGGGGGGGGGGGGAAATGAGAAGTCTGATGGTGGCGTTGTGGAGAGGGAAACAAGAGGTGATAGGCGGCAGCGGCGGCATCAGGCGGCAGCAATCGAGCAGGGCAGCACGTATATTCTTCTCCTCTTCCTCCCCCTTCAACCGTGCGGCCCTCCCTTTTTAAATAGGGGAGGGGAGGGAATCCTCCCCCCCTTGTGTGTCAGCTTGCATGGCGAGGGACCTGAGAAAGCTCCAGCGAGGAGCTTGCTGGCCCCTCCATCCCCCCTCTCACGCTCCAGCTCAATACGCTGCCGTAAAGGCGAAAATATTTTCTTTTATATATTTAATATATTACACTGTGGGTAGTAATAAGGGTGGTGCTATGGCCAATGGGATATTCAATAAATTTGCATGGTACACAAGTACCAAATTCTTAGGATTTCACAAATTAAGCTCATTGGGTCTTTCCATTACTACAACACCTACTTAACGAATGACTTTTCAATACCTCGTTAGATAAAACTCCCATAACAAGCTCATCACTATTTTTAATGTAGAAATAAAATTTAAAATGAATTGATATATTTTGTTTTTAATAGAACATTATATATATATAGTATCCTTCAATGTGTATAAAATATGTAGAAACTTAATTGCTATAATCATTTTTTGGAACTCATGTGATATACTTACATATTTATGAGATGCCCTTGCAAAGTATTATAAATATCCTTTAAATGCATGAGATGTGGATGGCTTCTTATATGTGCACCCCGCAAAGGAAGGTATTATGAAAAGGGGATAGAGGTGTTTGAGAATCAGAGTGAGAGGAAGGGAAGAGATAGAGATAAGAAAACCATATACACCAGGAGCAACAATGAAAGAAATGGCCGCACTACAATTCTTTAATTCTTATTTCACATAAAAAGAATGGACCCCTAAGGCCACTCACTCTCCTAATACAAAATAGCTTCAATAGTGGTCATAGGCATGTACAATAAGTGCAAAATAGCTTACAAAATGGTTTCAAAGTAGATGGTCATTGGACCAATGAGATTGGTCCTACTTGATGCATGGGTGGTCAAAAAGATTGGTAAGCATGTAGCTACATATAAGTGCATGTCTATCTATATGTATGAATTCTTGTATATGCATATGCACACATATATACACATACACATACAAATAATCATAGGGTTTCCTTATATTGCAATATACCAAGAAAAGAAAAAACAATAATGGCATGCATACTACAAGGAATAGGTGTTAAATGGCATGATCATAAGCAACCAAAAGTTGTATTGCTACATCCCATGATGGTTATGAAAAGTACATAAAAAGTAATAATATTGATAAAAATTACTATATGTAGGTGAATATGTATACAAAACTACAACCACTATAATATATGAGGGATATTGTGATGCAAAATTCGAGCACAATTTACATACAATTTCATGTCATGGGTATATATGTCTAAGTGTCGATGAATCTATTGCAATGCACATCAATACGTAGCCCTCGTATATAGTAAAGTGCATATTGATGCTATTGAGAAAAACTATTGATATATATCAATGCTTTTATTGATGCATATTTTGGCATTAGTTAAAAATATCTAAACTTGAAACTTATCCTACCTTGCTCATTCTTGTTTGTAATAATTTCGATTCCTAAAAACCGCATTCTTCAAATGAACCTCCTCTTAGGAGGCCAAAAGGATAAATTTTGGGAATAATGGCAATTTTTTTAAATTATCCCTCTCTCCCCCAGCCAATGGTCGTGCTGGAGGAGAGGGAGGGGAGGCGAGATGACTGAGCATCCTTGCTGGAGCTCAAGGGAAGGCTATAGCCATGTGTCTGGCCGCGTGGAGGGAGAGAGGTACCTCTCCCTCTCCCTATAAAACCCATCGCCATGGGAGCTGGAAGGTGGGAGCTAGGAGCCGTGATGCCGCCAGTTTGAGGGAGAAATTGGATGCCGCCAAGCTTAAAGGAGAGAGGGGATTGTGAGAAGGGTAGACTGCGCTAGCTGATGCCATTAAACGAGATAGGGAGGAGGTTGTGAGATTCGAACGTGGCCAGACACATGGCTATAGCCTTCCCTTAAACAAGATAGGGAGGAGGTTGTGTGAATCTCTCCTTAAAGTCACTTAACCCCTTCACAAGCAGTTTTTTGTCATGTCCTTTCCCCTCCTTGTGTTCTTACACAAAGGGAGTCTCACCCCGGTATTTTTACATCCATTCCCTTGCAAATTTCCATCGAAGTCCCCTTAAAGTTTGACTTATCTTGAGAATTAAACCTTTTTCCCCCTTTTAGCATTTCACAAAGCCCATTTAAAACTACTCCCTTGGACTTCCGTGAGCCTTCCCAAATTGGTCCTTATAACCCTGGTCTCCTTTTAAAATCCTTCCCTCTCAAATCCATTCCCTACTTCATGGAGGCAGCCTTTAAGGCCTTCTAAAGCCGCTTCCAAAAGACAGAGAAATTATTCAAGGAAGACGGATCACAAAGGAAGTTTCGCGTGCGAAGGAGACGGCCAAGATCATAAATTTGCGTCCAAGTTGAAAAGGCCGAATTCGCCATGGCTCCTAAGAAGGCACAAGGCGCAAATGCAGGAGGATCATCTCCTAACATCCATGTGGACATTTCACCACAAGTCCAGGTTTTCTTCCTAATTTATTTTTACATCATCATATTTCAATTGTTCATGATTCACTTACAAAAATTAGGATGCATTTTTTTTCGATTGAAATACCTTGGCTAAATTAAAGGAAATAACTTCCATCAAGGAATGGATCATTTGTATTTTTCCAATGGAACAAGTGAAAGGACATAAGACGTCTATGCATCCTTAGCAATTTGTTATATGTATTACAGTAACGAATTTAGATTAATTAAAGATCATCTTTTCGAAGTTATTATTGTACACTTCGATTAGGCATGGAAAGTATAAATCGCATGTTACATTATTAGACATCTCTTCTTCCCAATGATTTGTTATAGAAAGTTGCTAATAATACGTAGGAATTTGCAAGGCATGAAATGGTTCTTGAGCTGCATAACTCTAGTCAATTGGTATAAATATCATTTCAACTGCATAATTGTTAGAAAAGGCTGCATGGTTCAAACATAAAACCCTAAAGCTTAGTAGCATGAAACTTGATTGCATGTTATAGAAGGATCACTAGGAATTATGCCATAACTTAACTTACGCTTTAAACTTAGACGGAAAAGTTAGGGATTGTAAAACTACTCATACCTAGGCAATACATTATGTGGTTACGAGCATGGTATCGTAAATATCTTCAAGAATAGACAAGTAAATTGGTTTAAACCTAAACACCTAAAACCGCGAGGTACTCATTTAGGAAAGGTTGATTCAATGCAACATATCCCAAAGAGTTAACTAGGGTTTAGCATGTTGAGGTCGTAACGTAATCACTCTTATTGCCAAAGCTGAAACTCTTATACCCTAAAGACTTGTCCAAATTCACGGAATGTCGAGACAATAGGATGTACTTGCGAGAGACGATCTAGGGTTTTCACCCTAAGGATCGCTCGCTAAAAGGATGAAACTCGATTTGAATTTGGAACCCTAAGACCGACAATGTCGGCCTAGTGCAATCAGGATCGGATTGTTATGAACACACCCTAACCATGTTTCCTATCTAATCACAATAGTGTGATTAAAAGACGCCGTTGATGGGTAAATTAGCCCATGGATTAGATGCGACACTCGTGCAACAAGTTGCAAAGTCTCATGATCTTGTGATTTGATCATAAGGGAATGGCCGATTCTTCGGAATACGATTGGCAGACTCTCACGCAAGTTTATCTTGCAAGAGGATGAATAATCATCCGAATATGGTACCTTTCTTGGGTAAAGTGACCAAGATACGAGGATTAGATATTTGCTTGGAAGTAAAGGACCAATCAGTAAATTGGAATAACATATATACTGCTAATTGAACTTAAGGTATTAATTAAGTCGAGTTAATAGGGTACAGCCCTAACCCAAGGATATAGGGTTAACAAACAAACCCTTAGGAATCTTGCCAAGTCGCAATTGATCCCGAATTGAATGCTGAATGCATTCTGAAAGAAGGATTCACTCCTTAGCAGTTGGCCAAAATAACGACCAATGGAACTGATTGTGCTTGTAACAGTTTTTAGAGCACTGTTTTGCTTTGTTTGCTCAAAGAATTAAAGGATGAAAAGATATCTAATGCTTTAGGTTGAAGGCCTGAAGGGAGAGGCAGGTTCAGTTACCCCCGACTGCCTGCCTGACCCTAACCAAGGGGGTTGTTAACCACGTCCGGAAGGTGGACCGAACCCACTGCGAGAGGTCTCTCCGTTGAGCGCTACTTGGAGCAAGAGGATGCTTGGGTGCCAGGGGGCTCTGGTCGTAAATCCCTCGCCTTTAGGGCCTTGCACAAGAGGCTAACTGACTCGGGATTGGATCTTGAGGCCCGCATACTAGTCTATGGGCGGAATCTTGGATTAGTAATCCCTGTGGATCTGGATAGCCTTCGGGCGGATTATGGATAAGTCGACGGCCTGGATGTTATAAATGTATTCCAAAGATAAATATGATAAGCTATTGAAAATGAATTTATTTGACATTGTTTTTCTATGTCAAGTGCTATGATTACATAAAGGAACTAGTGCCTAACGGACTAATTAAGGAAGCGCATGCATGTCCAACTAAACGTGGTATGTAATTAGATAACTAAAACAACCTGAGGAAAGTGCGGTGGATGTGGCCATGGGTTCGTCCTACGGATGGGTGGTCCCGGTTGGTCAGGCACTTTTCTCAATCATGATGGACAGCAAGAAGATCGTTTTCAAAGGACACGAACAGCAAGGGCGCTGACCTAGAGTCTAAGTTATAATAATCCTGATTTACACTGTTTTAGGGGGATGGAATGGGACTATGCCTTATGGTAGAGAGGTCGAGCCTTGCATCCCTCTCGTTTCCCATTCTCCTTGAACCAAGTGCAACATGAATCGGCTTCGACCCTGGCATTTCTGCATAAAGTAGTTTGCTTGGGGTTGGACGCTAGTTGCATTTTAGAAAATGACCATTCGGTCCTAAGTGGGAACGATAAGAATACTTCCACTACGTGCCAGACATGCAAAGTCCTAGATCGCAAACCCCGTGACATTCCATGGGAGTACTGGGCGGAGCTTTCTAGACATCCTTTCCGATGGACTGCCAAGACGTGTCTTGAAGATTACAGGCGGGCACCTTACAATTGGTATCAGAGCGAACCAACAAAGGATTTGTTTTTAAGAAATCTTAATAAGATGAAGTAAAGCAAATGTTATTGTTTCGAACATTTCCTTACTTTCGATGCTGTCTTGCAGAATTACGAAACATGGAACAAGTTCTTAGTATTTCAAGTCATGTTTATGACTGCAATGCATTCCCCGGATTATCGACAAAGGGTTGAGATGATGAATATCTTCAATCGTATCTATAACCCATCGCCTTTTTACGTGGAATGAAGATGGATGAGTGCCTCAGGAATCTACTACATAGCTGCCCACCAGTTTGTATACCTCCAAACCAACCTCAAGAGGATCAAGTGGTTGGAAGACCTGAAGATCATAAAGCTCTTCATTTTTGTGGAGGCTCACGTAAACTCAACTTTACATATTCAATGTTGAAGGGTTGAGTTGAACTCATATGTATATGAGGAAGTGACCCATGTAATCCCTACTGACAGGATCAAAGTGTTGGGGCGCTATGAGAAGAATGGTTTCCAAAGAAAAGGATACCCTGATCTTCCAATGACTTACCAATTCTTGAAGATCCATGACCCAAAACCATACTATTATCCAGTTCCCGTAGATAAATGTAAAACAACACTATTCTCCCTAAACTAAATGTATCAGCCGCCTTGCCATACCAGGAGATGTTGTACTCCGAAAGGGCTAGACCCATATAAATGCGATAAGACTTCTTTTTATCAATATATGTTTTGTTTAGGAAAATTGATAAGAAAAGCGGTTAGATTTCTTGGTTGATAGCTAAAATGGAGATGAAATATAAATCGTAATGATTAACGAGTAATAACGTTAAGAAACCTTTATCTAGGCACAACCCCAGGTACAGATTCCCAGTTCGCCTTCTACATCAAGTACTGTTGTAATCCAGGAGAAGAAGTTTCTTCTCAAGTAGTTTAAGCCGCCCGAATTTGATGGGAGAGGCAGGTCCATCCAAGTAGATGCTGAAATTTGGATTGAATCCATTGAGGATTACTTTGAAGCAGCTAATACTACACCCGCCAACCAGGCAATGCTCGCCAAGCTGAAGCTCACCGGCGAAGCCAGGCTTTGGTGGAAGCAATGGTGCAGAGATCAAGGGATCGCGGAAGGATCTATTACCTAGGAGAAGCTGAAGAAAGACATGCAAGCAAGATACTTACCACCTGCATATCGCACGCAGAAAATGAATGAGTTCTACGAGATAAAAGAGCTGGGACTCACTCTTGACGCATACTACTCTAAATTCGTCTCACTTCTTAAGTATGCACCACTGATGGACATGACACAGCAGGTGTCAAAATTTTGTGCTGGTTTAAATCCACCAGTGAATACCCATCTCGAATCTATGTGCCCATCAGATCTACAGGACGCACTCATTTGAGATGCCCCTATAATTCAGGAGGTGCAGGCTAGACCAAGAGGTAACAAAACATGGTCTTATAATAAACCGAATAGAGGAGAATATAGGCCTCAAATTAAGAGAGTTCAAGGTGAGAATCGGGGACAAAGAAAGAAAGCAAGGACTAATAATGCCAATAGCTTTGTCCCTACCCAAAGCAATGGCTGAAACCTTCGTTGTTTCAACTGCAATGAGCCTGGTCATTTCAAGAGGCAATGTCCCAAGCTTGGAGGAGGACATTGCCAGGCACCTTTCCAAGGAATGGACCATGGATAAGGAGCCACTACCCGAGGCAGAGGAAGAACCACCTACGTTGCCAATAGGAAAATGTGCGAAGAAGAAGAAGATCCGACCATGGAAGCAAAGTTTGAAAGGGCGACAGTGCATGCTGCTCTACACAAGAAAGGCCCAAATCACCAGTTCTCCGTGATTCACACACCGTCGGGGACTATCAAGGTAAGGGTTTCAAGACCTTGATTGATTGTGGCAGTACACATTCCTTTATCTCACCAACTTGTGCAAAAAGATTAGGCATAGCCACAGTAGAAGCACCTACCTTGCTTGTGGAATTAGCAAATGGTCGTGGAGTCACTTGTACCAGGCAAACTGCTAAGGCGAAATTCTTTCTAGGAGGAAAGACGACTTCCGTCAAATTCAGAGTCATGAGCCTAGGCATCCATGAGTGTCTACTAGGAATGGATTGGCTTAAACATAATGACGCCCACATTCATTGTGGAAAGGGCCAAATTTCCTTTAGGAACTCTAAAGGGGAATTGGTCACAACTCAAGGTGAGGCTAGAAAGCCGAAAATTCAACTAGCCAAAGTATCTCGAATTATAAAGGGAGTCAAAAAAGGATTACGTGTCTACTTGATTAAGCTCAACAAGTTAGATCAGAAGCAGGAGTCTAGTGAAGGACCTTCATGGCTAAAGGAATACGCGGACATATTTCCTAAAGAATTAACAGAACTCCCGCCTCAAAGAGAAGTGGATCATGAGATCAAGCTGGTACCAAGAGCTGCGCCAATTGCGAAGAGACCCTATAGAATGTCCATACCGGAAGCAATTGAGCTAAAGGAACAACTCAAGCAACTGCTAGATCAGGGCCACATCCATCCTAGCAATTCACCATGGGGAGCTCCAATACTGTTCCAAAAAAAGAAAGATGGAACGCTTCGACTCTGTATTGATTACAAAGGGTTGAGTCAATCAACTGTCAAGAACAAGTACCCTATTCCTAGAATAGATGAGCTTCTTGATCGTCTTCAGGGTGCGAAGATCTTCTCCAAGATTGATCTCAGGTCTCGTTACTATCAGATAAGGATCAAGGAAGAATATATCCCAAAGACGGCCTTCAACACAAGATATGGGCACTTTGAGTTCCTAGTTATGTCATTCAGGCTTACGAATGCGCCTGCCACCTTCAACAGGTTAATGCAGGATATTTTCAGGCCATATCTTGATGACTTTATACTCATCTTCTTCGACGACACTCTAGTCTATTCCAAACAGGAAGAAGATCATGAACCCCAACTTCGAATTGTCCTTGAGACAAAGAGGCACACAAGCTGTATGCTAAGATAAAGAAATGTGCATTCTTCAAGCGTCAGATTGAGTATCTGGGATTCCTCGTATCAGTGGAAGGAATCTCAGTGGATCCAGCCAAAGCCAGAGATATGCTAGAATGGCCAATACCAACAACTGTCAAAGAAATACACATTTTTCTTGGATTTACAGGATGGTATAGGGTCTTCATCAAAAACTATGCTTTGATTGCAGCACCTCTGACGGACTTACTAAAGAAAAAAGCATTCATTGCATGGTCAACTGCCAAACAAACTAGCTTTGATAGATTGAAGAAAATTTTGGTATTAGCACCTATCCTAAAACTTCTAGACCTCAGTAAGGAGTTTGAGGTAGTACGTGATGCTAACGCACTTGCCTTAGGATGTGTGCTCATGCAGGAAGGTCATCCAGTAGCATACACTTCAAGAAAACTGAAGAGTCATGAGAAGAATTATGCTGCCCATGATCTAGAATTATTAGCTCTCATCCATGCTCTAAAGCTTTGGAGACACCACTTGTTGGGTAACAAGTTTACTCTAGTGATTGATCATAAGAGTCTCAAGTGGTTCTTTACCGAGAACGAACTCAACATGAGGCAACGTCGGTGGATTGAAGTGCTTGAGGAGTATGACTTTGAAATCAAATACCAACCTAGAAAGGAGAATGTAGTTGCTGATGCACTCAATCGCAAGGCATTCCTTAATTCTCTAATCTTGCAAAATCCATCAATAGCTAGATCCCTAGCTACAAAGGTATCTATGCCAAACAATCCAATGCTTGAGCTGGCTAGAGAAGAAGCATGCCATGATCTAGCCTATCAAAAGATGCTAAGGGAGATCCCTATCAAGGACCAGGAGCAAAAGCTATAGGCTAAGTATCATGAATTCTCTATCAATAGTGGACTTGTCTACTATAGAACAAGAGTATGTATACCAGCAAGCTAGTCACTTAAGCAGAAGATATTGTGGGAAGCTCATGATTCCCCTTTCTCAGGACATCCTGGCTATGCCAAGACTCTCAATGCAATTACGAAGAGCTACCATTAGGAGAGGCTTAAAGGTGACGTTCTCAAATATGTCACTAAGGTTTGTCTTGTCAACGTATCAAAGCCCAACATGTCAAAATGCCAGGAAAGTTGCAACCACTTGACATTCCCCAAATGAAATGGGAATTCATCAGTATGGACTTTATTGTTGGCCTACCCCAAGTTCAGGGAGGATACAACTCCATCATGGTTGACATGCTTACTAAGGTTGCACACCTTATTCTAGTAAAGACAAACTATAAAGCCTCAGACATTGCAAGGTTGTTTATCAAGGAGATATTCAAGCTACATTGGTTACCCAGAAGAATCATTAGTGATCATGATTTTGTCTTCACATCACACTTCTGGAGAGCTATCTTTGAAGCCATTGAGACTCAACTCCGTTTTAGTACAGCCTACTATCCCCAAATTGATGGTCAAATGGAACAAGTCAATCAAATCATTGAGGATATGCTTAGGGCACACTGCTATCGTAAACCAAAAAGGTGGATTCAATACTTGCCTTTGGTTGAATTTGCCTACAATGCTTCTTACCAACAAAGCATTCAGATGACCCCTTTTCAAGCATTGTATGGTCATGACTGTCGAAGTTCCCTAAACTTCTCAGATCAACCTTAAGGGTTGAAGCTTCAAGGCAGATGTTGGAAGAGATGGATAACCAAATAAAGTCAATAAGACAGGACATCCAAGCCACCAAGGATAGACAAAAGGCATACGCAGATTTGAAGCGTCAAGATAGAATCTTCGAGGAAGGAGACATGGTCTTCATTCGCGTACGCCCAAAAAAGAGTTCTCTATCCTAAGGGGATTGCAAGAAGCTAAGTCCAAGGTATTGTGGACCATACAAGATCCTCAAGTGCCTAGGACCTAATGCTTATAGACTGCAACTACCTGAGAACCTAAAGGTTCATAATGTATTCCATATCAGCCTATTGAAGAAGTATGTACCTAATCCTAACCATGTACTTGATGACCAACAAGTTGTAATGCCTAGTCAAGGAGTCCTTGAACTAAGGCCTGATAGGATCCTAGATGTTAGGGAGAGACAATTGAGATCCAAAACCTTGAGAGAATGCCTCGTGTAGTGGAAAGATTATTCCAAGGAGGATGCCAGTTGGGTAGATGAAAGCACTCTCAACCATCAATATCCCCAGTTTATCTCGAGATGAGGACACCTTGATTCCTCCAAGGGGGAGAGAATGTAATAATTCCGATTCCTAAAAACCGCATTCTTCAAATGAACCTCCTCTTAGGAGGTCAAAAGGATAAATTTTGGGAATAATGGAAATTTTTTTAAATTATCCCTCTCTCCCCCAACCAACGGTAGTGCTGGAGGAGAGGGAGGGGAGGCGGGATGACTGAGTATCCTTGTTGGAGCTCAAGGGAAGGCTATAGCCATGCGTCTGGCTGTGTGGAGGGAGGGAGGTACCTCTCTCTCTCCCTATAAAACCCATCGCCATGGGAGCTAGAAGGTGGGAGCCAGGAGCCATAATGCCGCTAGTTTGAGGGAGAAATCGGACTCCGCCAAGCTTAAAGGAGAGAGGGGATTCTGAGAAGGGTAGACTACACCAGCTACTACCGCCATTAAATGAGATAGGGAGGAGGTTGTGAGGTTCGGACGTAGCTGTGTGAGAGAGGGAAAGCTGGGAGAGTGTAACATCGCCGCGTCGTGAGGGAGGACCACTGCCGAGACCCGCCACGGCCCCCATTTTGCCTTGGTTTGCCAATAAGCCGCCATAAGCAAATTGTCTCTTCTTCTTTTTTCCCCCACATGGTTACTGTGACCACATAAGCTTCTTTGGAAGCTTCTAAGGGGAGGGATTTAAGCCCCCTTTCATATTGCAAGTCCCACAAGGGTTCATTTTAACCCCGGGGTCCCTTAGAACCCTTTTTCTATTGGTCTTCACAAGCACCCTCTTTCCCCCTTTTTTCATTTCACCCAAGGCCCTTTAAAAGGCTCATTTACCTCGGGAGCAAAGCCCTTTTTCCCCCCTTGGGTTCCCCACAAGGAATCTCTCCTTAAAGTCATTTAACCCCTTCACAAGGAGTTTTTTTTCACGTCCCTTCCCCCCCTTGCGTTCTTACACAAATGGAGTCTCACCCCGGGATTTTTACATCCATTCCCTTGCAAATCTCCACCTAACCCCCTTTTCGGGAAATTTCCATCCAAGTCCCCTTAAAGTTTGACTTATCCCGGGAATTAAACCTTTTTCCCCCTTTTAGCATTTCACAAAGCCCATTTAAAGCTACTCCCTTGGACTTCCATGAGCCTTCCCAAATTGGTCCTTATAACCCTGGTCTCCTTTTAAAAGCTTACCCTCTCAAATCCATTCCCTACTTCATGGAGGCAGCCTTTAAGGCCTTCTAAAGCCGGTTCCAAAAGATGGAGAAATTATTCAAGGAAGCCGAATCACAAAGGAAGTTTGGCATGCGAAGGAGACGGCCAAGATCATCAATCTATGTCCAAGTCAAAAAGGCCAAATTCGCGATGGCTCCTAAGAAGGCACAAGGCGCAAACGCAGGAGGATCATCTCCTAAGATCCATGTGGATATTTCACCACCAGTCCAGGTTTTCTTCCTAATTTTGTTTAATGTCGTAATATTTCAATTGTGCATGATTCATTTACGAAAATTAGGATGCTTTTTTTTTTCAATTGAAATACCTTGGCTAAATTAAAGGAAATAACTTCGATCAAGGAATCGATCATTTGTATTTTTCCAATGGAATGAATGAAAGGACATAAGACGTCTATCCATCTTTAGCAATTTGTTATATGCAGTACAGTAACGAATTTAGATGAATTAAAGATCATCTTTTTGAAGTTATTATTGTACACTTCGATTAGGCATGGAAAGTATAAATCGCATGTCGCATTATTAGACATCTCTTCTTCACAATGATTTGTTATAGAAAGTTACTAATAATCCGTAGGAATTTTCAAGGCATGAAATGGTTCTTGAGCTGCATAACTCTAGTAAATTGGTATAAATATCGTTTCAATTGCATAATTGTTAGAAAAGGCTGCATGATACAAACATAAAACCCTAAAGCTTAGTAACATGAAGCTTGATTGCATGTTATAGAAGGATCACTAGGAAATATGCCATAACTTAACTTATGCTTTGAACTTAGTTAGAAAAGTTAGGGATTGTAAAACTACTCATACATAGGCAATACATTATGTGAATATGAAAATGGTATCGTAAATATATTCAAGAATAGACAAGTAAATTGGTTTAAACCTAAACACCTTAAACCGCAAGGTACTCGTTTAGGAAGGGTTGATTCAATGCAACATATCCCAAAGAGATAACTAGGGTTTAGCACGTTGAGGTCATAACCTAATTGCTCTTCAAAGCTAAAACTCCCTAAGGATCGGTCGCTAAAAGGATGAAACTCGATTTGAATTTGGAACCCTAAGACCGACAATGTGAGCCTAGTGTAATCACGATCGGATTGTTATGAAAACACCCGAACCCTATTTCCTATCTAATCATGATACCGTGATTAGAAGATGCCGTTGATGGGTAAATTAGCCCATGGATTAGATGTGACACTCGTGCAACAAGTTACAGAGTCACATGATCTTGTGATTTGATCACAAGGGAATGGCCAATTCCTCGGAATAAGATTGGCAGATTCTCACGCAAGTTTATCTTGCAAGAGGATGAATAATCGTCCTGATATAGTACCTTTCTTGGGTAAAGTGACCAAGATATGGGGATTAGATATTTACTTGGAAGCAAAGGACGAATCAGTAAATTGGAATAACATATGTACCGCTAATTGAACTTAAGGTATTGATTAAGTCGGGTTAATAGGGTACAGCCCTAACCCAAGGATATAGGGTTAACAAACAAACCCTTGGGAATCTTACCAAGTCGCAATTGATCCCGAATTGAATGCTGAATGCATTCTGAAAGAAGGATTCACTTCTTAGCAGTTGGCCAAAATAACAACCAATGGAAATGATTGTGCTTGTAACAATTTTTAGAGCACTGTTTTGCTTTGTTTGCTCAAAGAATTAAAGGATGAAAAGATATCTAATGCTTCAGGTTGAAGGCTTGAAGGGAGAGGCAACTTCAGTTACCCCCGACTGCCTGCCTGACCCTAACGAAGGGGGTTGTTAACCACGCCAGGAAGGTAGACCAAACCCGCTACGAGAGGTCTCTCTGTTGAGCGCTACTTGGAGCAGGAGGACGCTTGGGTGCCAGGGGGGGCTTTGGCGGTAATCCCTTGCCTTCAGGGCCCTGTACAAGAGGCCAACGTAACTCAGGATTGGATCTCGTGGCCCGCATAATAGTCTATGGGCGGAATCTTGGATTAGTAATCCCTGTGGATTGGTGGATAGCCTTCGGGCGGATTATGGATAAGCGTACGGGTTGGATGTTATAAATGTATTCCAAAGATAAATATGATAAGCTGTTGAAAAGGAACTTGTTTGACATTGGTTTTCTATGTCAAGTGCTATAATTACGTAAAGGAACCAGTGCCTAACGGACTAATTAAGGAAGCTGTATGATGCATGTCCAACTAAACGTGGTAGGTAATTAGATAACTAAAACAACCTGAGAAAAGTGTGATGGATGTGGCCATGGGTCCGTCCTACGGATGGGTGGTCTCGGTTGGCCGGGAACTTTTCTCAATTACGATGGATAGCAAGAAGATCATTTTCAAAGGACACAAACAACAAGGGCACTGACCTAGAGTCTAAGTTATAATAATCCTGATTTACGTTGTTTTAGGGGAACGGAATGGGACTATGCCTTATGGCAGAGAGGTCGAGCCTTGCATCCCTCACGTTTCCTATTCTCCTTGAACCAAGTGCAACATGAATCCACTTCGACCCTAGCGTTTTTGCGTAAAGTAGTTCGCTTGGGGTTCGATGCTAGTTGCCATTTAGAAAATGACCATTAGGAAAAAACCCTAATTCGGGTGGTCGGGTCCTAAGTGGGAACAGCCAGAATACTTCCACTATGTGGCAGACACGGAAAGTCCTAGATCGCAAACCCTGTGAAATTCCATGGGAGTACCGGGTAGAGCTTTCTAGACATCCTTTCATATGGACTGCCAAGACGTGTCCTGAAGATTACAGGCGAACATGTTACATTGTTGGTGACATCGAGCTCGAGTAATAGGTACATCACTCACGTTCATTTCTTCTTCTTTCTTATTTTATGCTTTTGTATTACTTATTGACAATATCATTATTCAATGTAGCTATGTTTAACTTGTTTTCTTTCCAGTTTTTGCAACTATTAATGCATGTGTTCTTATACACACACACACTGATGGGACCTAAAATGGGCCGGCACTGGCTCATGCAGTAGCTAGACCTCTATCATGCGCTCAACAACCCCACGGCCTCGCAGCCAGGAGCGTGGATGACACATACATCATCTTCCTAAACATCTAATTTCATTTGTATCACGTCTCGTAGTCCAACTCTAACCCAATTAACAGTCCTCAGAGGGAGTCCCTAGCACATTGCCAAATAGCACGAAGTACAAACATAGGAGGTCCTCCCACTGCTGACTACCACTACCTCACTGCGACTCTCCTACATCTTGGGGATTGGCCCCTCGATGCGTCGCTAAACATATATAACACTTCGCACACATTTCCACTCAAGGTACCAATTGATCATATCCAAGAATGTACCTTACCTCACTTTCTTTCCCCTTAGACCCAACTCTTAGCCTACAGCTTGGACAATCTTACTCACTCAATGTCGGTCACAATCTTCTAGAAAGCAATTGCCATGCATCCAGGAGGTATTGTCTGATACATTTTAAATTTCTTTATGATTTATGCAAATAGTGAATGCCCACGTACTCAAACAATTAAGAAAATCAGCATTTGTGCTTAGTGTAAAAGCATTCTTTCAATGACTTTGACTATCGCTCATATGCGGCGTTGCATGAACCTAGCACCGAGAAACCCTCGTGCTACTAGGTTCTTAATTTTTAATTATCGACCAACCTAAATGGTGTGCATAAAAAACCAGCAAGCTTTCCATCATTCCATTCAACATTTAAACATTTTTTATACACTCTACCCCCTCACCCGTTTAGGTTGTGCATTGTGCATAGGTTTAGGGTTCATTTTTCACATTTTTATTGTATAAAAAGCCATAAAAACTCACTAGAACATAAAGGTAGGGTTGAACTGAGGCTAAACCTCATACTTCAAACCCCCCATACATCCAAAAATATGGTTCTTATTTTTTCTTAATTTTCGACACTCAAAATCCATTTTTTCCCTATTTTTCTTCATTTTCTCTATTTTTGGTATTTTTTCACAATATTAAATAACTGAAAATTCAAAATGAATTGTGGGCTGTGGCCCTTAGGCTCATTTGCAGCAAAAACATAAATTTAGTTGGTGTGTCTTATTAGATTTTCCATTGATATATCAAAAATGCCCAATTTTCCCAT
Source organism: Lygodium microphyllum (assembly GCF_053477565.2). NCBI lineage: Eukaryota > Viridiplantae > Streptophyta > Polypodiopsida > Schizaeales > Lygodiaceae > Lygodium > Lygodium microphyllum. The sequence goes on from NC_141135.1 coordinate 118,689,002, forward strand.
ATTTCATGTATTTACGGGTTTTATACTATTAATTTCATCCACAACACTTATCATTTTTTGATTTTTTGATTATAAACAGTTGGAAGACATTGCAAACAACATTATAATGCATAATCTCCCATGGGAACAATTATTCATGAAGCAAATTGCATAAAATATCAATTTTCTTTGAAAAATGAGATTACCGTTCTTTGCGGGTTGCGGGTTTTTATTTGCCATATCTCGGGACTGATTTCTAGCCACCATTAATGCTCATGACAGTCCACAATCAGCAATCTTCCTTCCTCTTGCACCACGGAGCAATCCGGTCTTCATTGGACAAGCATCCGTCATCCATTCTTCTTCACCACATGAATCTGCCCTTAGGGGAGAGAGAGGGAGGAGAGAGAAAGACTCAAATGAGAGATCTTCATAGAGACCGCCATCTCTCGGGCGAGAGGCAGCAATACAATTGGCATCCAGGAGGGAAGCAAGGGCAATGATCAGTTATAGTGGTTGTTTGCAGGCAGGGAGAAGCCCCATCCATCCATGGCGTGATTTTCGGCGCCCTCTATTGGCCACGTTTTCTTCATCTCTCTCATCCCATGATTTGTCATGTTGCATGCCTTTTGGTTGGGGGGTTAAAATTTCCCCAAAGGGCACCCCCCCCTTTGGTCCATGTTGTGGCCACTCTTTCAAATCTTGACCATTTCTTGGCCATTTCCCCGTCCAGACTCCGAATTGAGCTCTGGAAAATCCTGGGTGTGCAGCTTGGCATCCCGCATTGGTTGATAACTCTTGTCAACCCGCATGACAGTCTAAAAAATTATGAAAAATCAACAAGTGTCACTTGGACGCCTTTAAAGTACTTTGGCACTTAAAATCGTCCTAGATCGAGCCGTCGCCTTCTACGTTGAATATTTTTCCCTTGATATTCATAAATTTTAGCTATTTTTAAGCACTTCTCGGTACCAAAATTCCGCTCTCATTGGTGACCACCACGGGATGTTGCACAAAAACAACCAAAGGAAGCATCAAGCTTATACAAAATAGATACATATTAAACACAGCACAATGCTCACCCTACCCCCTGACAGAACCAAGGCATGACATCCACAAGGAGTAGACCTAGCATAATCTGATAAAAGGTTTCGAAGCTAGTCACTAACCAACTGCTCCAACACGGCCAAACTAAAAAGAACTATCAAAGAGGTTGCCCTAAGTGGTGGTCTAACTACCTACCGAACTAAGGACAACACAACTAGGAGCTCTTATTAGGCGAGGAGTCCTATAGCCTGATCAAGAAGTGATTTCTTTCAGCACATTTCTTCTTTTAGGGTTTTTATGTTTCATACTCGAGTATGTAAAAAGGAGGGAGCTGAGCATAGTGACCCAAAGAGAATAGGGCATCGGCCTCAGGTCCTGTCTCGGTACCCAAGGACCTACCAAGCCCTTGCAAGGCGACACTTGATCCTTTCCTAACGCTCACTTTTATTTTTTCTCCAACCTTCCTTAATTTCTTCTTTTTCAGCAAGATGCCACCCCTAGGAAGACAAGGCATTGGCCCCTCGTCCCCAGGAACCTACCAAGCCTTCGCTAGGCAATGATCAACTGCGTATAAAGTTTTATTTCTTCTTTTTGATAGGGGTTAGAACCCCTTTTTACACACCTTTGTATTTATTTTTTTTCCTTTAAGATATTCAGGGGTTTTTCCTTTATCATCTTTATTTTTCTTTCTGTAGGCTTCGCTAACTGCCTCACAACTAACAAGAACTCCTAGAGGGCTGCCTAGTAGGCTAGCAGAATAGGGTCACTAGGATTCCCTTCTAAAATAGGTCTTCCAATGCCTGACAATGTCTTTATAGGAGGCAACAACTACTCATACCTCCCTCAAACATACCAAACCGAAACCTCGGAACTTTATGCCTTGGACGTCGGCCCCCAACAAGAAATGAAAAACCCCTTTACAAGTACTCAAACACATATATCATAAAAACCACAGTACTCATAAAGGAAAGATATCACCTAGATAGGGCCACGAGAAGCTTCCATGCAACAAAAGGCTCCTTCCAAGCTCTTCTTCAAAACTATCTAGCACAGAACTCAAACAAGAAACCATTAACCGCACCTGCACTAAACAGACAATGGGCCCTCTTGGCCTAATGAAATAAAACATTTCACCACAAAACTTAATCGGCCCTCTTGGCCTAATGAAATAAAACAATAAAACCTCGCAAAACGGGCCCTCTTGGCCTAATGAGATCAAACAGAATAGCACCTACACATCCCTCCCTGGAAGAATCCAAATACACAATAATAAGCTCCTTTCCAAGGAGGAAAAACAGGCTCGTAGCCCTAAACTAAATGCATAAGGTTATGACCCATCCCTCCTACATAAATAGCAAGAGGCGTACGCATAACATGTCGTCTAATTAACCTATGGGTCCTAGATAATAACAATAAATTGGTCTCGGCTACTCTTTGCATCACCCATATCAACCATCATCTGCCATATATTGCATGTTCTGATAACATACTCCACAAGCGACCGGATCCTGTTTCATCATTGATCACAATATCCAAACTAGGACCACAATTAAAGAAGAGGTCTTCTTCATAAGCAAGATTTGCTAATGAATTTGCAAACTAATTCCAGTAACGTGGAATCAGCTGAAAAGACGCTCTCTCAAACTCCTCAAGTAGGGTCATAGCAGTCCGATGATACATACAGAGAATAGGATTCCGCACTGTATATGTTCCATCTAGCTAATTCAGGATCAACTGAGAATCCCCTTTTACTAACAACCGACGAATACCACCTTGTTTGGCGATATACAGCCCCATAATGAAGGCTTTATACTCTGCCATATTGTTAGTGAATCCTACCCCGAGATAAGCAGCTAACTTCATCGTCACTCTACGTCGGGGGTCTCGGATTACTATTCCCACACTCCCTTTTTTATTAGGGCCCCTGGACGCTCCGTCAAAGTATAATGTATACGTCCACAATGTATACATCCACAATGGGTTTACTCCTCTATTCGTAATTATGGTAATCAAAGTTTAGCATGTTGAGAGGATGAACTGACGGCTCCATCCCACCTTCTTCATTGAACTCAACAGGGATACTCGTCAACAGTCATAAATAGTGATGGCAAAAGACTTTGATCTCCCACACAAAGGTTCCGTCCTCTTGCTCAATCACCTTATATCCTTTTCTCCACTAGATGAGTTTCCCCTGATGGTATCTTTGCTCCAAATATGGGTGCTCCAAATAAGGGATTAACCGACCCATCAACCGTCTTTAAGCTTTTTCCCGCAAGTCTCAAATCATCCCCAGCATGGACCTGCAATGCATTTCTCTATATATTAGCATACTTAGAAATAATAAGGTTTAATCTTATTAAGATTAACCTTATTCTTAAACTCTACTCCCTCTAGATCAGCTAATAGGGCTGTAGACCTGTTCTTCCCTAACCTGACGATTTTGTAGGGGCCATCCCATTTAGGTTCCAGCTTCCCTGGAAACAGTTCCCTACGTGCATCATAATATAAAACTAGTTGTCCTTTCTTAAAGGCATACTTCTTTGCTTTTAGGTCATGCAACTGTTTCATGCGACGTTTAGCCACCTCTTGGTGTAATAGGCTTTGCAGCTTAATTTCATCTAGGTGCGATAAGGTCGTAAAACGTTCTAATAGGGCATCCTCATTACCCAACTAATGGTTTATTGCGAATCTAATGGTCGGCAACTCAATTTCTAAGGGTAAAACGCACTCTTCACCATAAACTAGTTTGAATGGCATGTGGCCAGTGGCTCGCTTAAACGTGGTATTATATGCCCATACTGCCACGTACAGCTTCTTGTCTCAGTCTTGTTTCTTTTCAGATACAACTTTCGATAGGATACCCACAAGTTGCTTGTTGGTACTTTCAACCTGCCCATTTGCATGTGGATTATAAGGGGTCGTTTTATTGTGCTTGATTTGCCAAGCCTTAGTCAAGCTTTTGATCACCTTATTCAGGAAATGGGTTCCACGCTCCGACACTAATTCTTTCAGGGGAACAAAACAGCATATTATCTGCTCTAAAAGGAAACTAGCAATTTCTTTAGCATCATCTTTCCTTGTTGCACGTGCTTCTGACCACTTCGTGAAGTAGTCAGTTGCTACAATATTTACCTCTTTTGTGCAGTCCACGACGGAGTAATAGGACCCACAAAGTCTATTCCCCACTTCTCAAATGGAAGTATCGCCATAATAGGGGTGAGTGGTCTTTTCCTATTCTCTCGACTATCATGTCATTGACAAATATCGCATCTCTGAACATACGCAAATGCATCGTGGAAGATGGCAGGCCACCAATAACCTACTCGTAAAGCCTTTTGTGCTAGAATGAATGGGACTCTTCCAAAATGAATGGCACCTCGTTAGGCATCACACATCGGCAATAGATGTCATCAACCCCTTGCCGATATAATTGTTGAGAATCAGCAATCACACTCAAACAGCCTCTTTGTATGGAATCTCAGGGTCAAGGATATGCAGGCTAACTTATCCCATATGCACAATAGTGCCTACTGCAGTTTCCTACTTTCCTATAAAGCATTGTACTTGCTTCCTTTCTTAATGCAATGATAGTACTCTTTTCATTTCAGTAAAGTGTCAATGTCATTGTCCACATACACAAGATTGTGTTTATGAGTCCAAGTCTCAGTCTTGGAACCTAATTCACTTGTGTAACAAACAGTGTCCATTCCATCATGAGTCTACACTTCTCCTTCCATCCTCCATAGCTTCCGGTTATGTCATGCTCTAGATCCCTCATTTCTAACATGGTATCAGAGCGGGTTGAGCATGGCTAAGCTCTCCTCTGCTCTCTCTCAGTCCCTCTTCAACTCTAGGTAGCTCAGCTTGGGTACATGACTTCATCTTCAACTTCATTCTCATCTTGGACTGCTTGGCAGCCATAGCCACCCTGCACCCTGCCTGCTTCAAGCTCCTGGATCCCTGTCCACAGGTCATATCTTGCTGTGACTCCTTCTGGGAAAGTATTCCTATGCTTCCATATCTCCTCTGTGTCAACTCAGAACTCAACATTGCCCTAACCACAGCTCAGCATTGCTCAAATTCTTAATCTCTGTTTTTTGGTCCACCATAGCCAGATTTGACCTGCCCACCTTTGAGCACTCCAATCTCATCATAGAAGCTGAATCAGCTTTCGATTCCTTCTGGGGGATTGCTCTACACCTCAAGGCGCTGCAGCGTGGCACCATACACGACGACATTGGAGTCCATACACGACGGCATTGAAGAAATCGACAGATCTGGCCGAAATCTGCGCCCGTCTCTGATTTTCGATTCTGCCCGCCTGCACGCGACGTGATCTGGTCGATTTCTATGGGGCTTTGGTAGAGCATCATGAGAGCTACATTTTCATAAAAAAAGTTTTGAAAATGGTCAACCACAGCTCCCATAATCTGTAAAAAACCAGGGCTGCCTCAGAAACCCTAAAATTCAGCCATAGCCAAAAGCTTCAAAATCTTGACATTTTTCACTGTTTCTCTCACTGAAGTTATCAACAGTGATTTTAATCACTGAGCAATACTCTCTGAAGTTCGTTAAAGTACTGTCACTCAGATCTGAAGACATCAGCATCAAATCAAGAAGGGGAAGATCACTTGGAGAAAAAGACTTTTGCAGATTTGGTATTCATTGACACTCAGTTAGTGCTTTTTAGCACTTGTGTCTCTCAATCAATTCTTCTGTTGCTCAAATCTAATAAAGTCTGAAGTTGATTTGCTACTGTTCCCGTAAATCCAACATGGGCAAAGACTCGCCAAATGCTCGATTCAAAGGAGTCGGATTCCACACTTGGCAAACCCGCATCAAGCTCATTCTGATGAAGAAGGGTCTTTGGGCCATCACAAATGGCAAAGAGAAGAAACCGCGGGACGCGGACCTTGCAACTACTTGGCAAAAGAATGATGACAGAGCCCAGGCCATTATCAAATTGGAGCTGGACGACAGTTATATCCATCATGTGGATAACTGTGAGACCTCACAGGATACATGGAAAAGACTTGACACCCTGTTCGGTGCACAATCTAAATCATCAAAGTATGGTCTCCTAATTGAATTCTTCAGGCTTGAAATGAAGTCCAGCACATCACTTGCCACACATCTTAATTACATGGAAGGACTCCTAACCCAACTTGCAGGAATCAACATTAAAATGGATGAAGATGTTTGCATCGGTGTTCTACTTAAGAGCTTGCCTCCTGAATATAATAACGTATCAACAACTTTAATCAACATGCCAAATCCTGAACTTGTTGATATCCAGGCATCACTGTTAGAAGAAGAAAAGAAGCTAAAAACTAAGGAAGAACCAAGTACCTCTAGAGATGAGCATGCATTATATGTTGGCAACAGGTACAAAGGCAAGAAAGATCAGCTCTTTTGTGACTTCTGCAAAAGGACCGGACACACCGAGAAGTTCTGCCACGCAAGAAAGAGATCCCAAAAGGCCTATCTAGTCGCAGTCAAAGAAGAAGAAGAAAATGAAGCAAAGGAAGAAGAAGATCAAGATCACCAGGATCGGAAGGACAAGACTCATCAGTCCTTGTACTCTCATAATTCTGATAGACTGTTTTAATAGCCTTGTATTTTTCCTTGCCCTAATGCTTCCTGCCATAAGCTATGTAAACTCCTTATGTAACTTGGCATTACAGTCCCTGTACACTTTGTGAGGCCCCTGTTACAGTCTCTGGATGTCCACCATGTTTATGGTACCCACACTTAGTTTTTTCTGCGACAGCCTCTGGTGTTTTTGCCATGTCTGTGGTATACCCACACTTTGCAGGTGGTTCTCATTACAGCCTCTACACACTTTGTGCCTTTCCTAGTTGTGATTGAGGAGGGGTGTTGAGAATCAGCAATCACACTCAAATAGCCTCTTTGTATGGAATCTCAGGGTCAAGGATATGCAAGCTAACTTATCCCATATGCACAATAGTGCCTACTGCAGTTTCCTACTTTCCTATAAAGCATTGTACTTGCTTCCTTTCTTAATGCAATGATAGTACTCTTTTCATTTCAGTAAAGTGTCAATGTCATTGTCCACATACACAAGATTGTGTTTATGAGTCCAAGTCTCAATCTTGGAACCTAATTCACTTGTGTAACAAACAGTGTCCATTCCATCATGAGTCTACACTTCTCCTTCCATCCTCCATAGCTTCCGGTTATGTCATGGTCTAGATCCCTCATTTCTAACAATAATGTACCTGCGGCGATCAAGGCACTCTACCAAAATGAATGGCACCTCGTCAGGCATTACACATCGGCGATAGATGTCATCAACCCCTTGCCGATATAATGTACCTGCGATCAAGGCAAACTTTAACTCCTGCTGCTTAATTTTCCTTCTCTCAGCTTTAGATAGTTCGGATCCAGCCTCTCCTGTCGATAAATAATGCATTATTGCAGCATACCACAAGGGAATAGATACCGTATCTATCTCAAATAATGATTCCATGTCCGGTGACAACTAGGATTTTGGCACATACCAGAGGATGTGCAGTTTCAGACGGGGTGGATGTTGTGATGTTATGAGGACATAGTGTGAAAATGTATGGAATGCATCATCATTCGACTTCTCTATTGATCTAGAGATTCAATGTGATCTGAGCCATTAGTACTAGTGCGAGTTGCATGAATTATCCAAAAATACTAGATTTTTGGATAATTTTAGTCTATTTTTTATATTATTTATTGTAAAAATCTAAAAAAGTTAGAAAAAGCATCTAGATTAGGATGGCATGCAAAAGATAGTTTCTTTTTCAGCCAGTTAGGGGATTTTCACAAGAAGGACAATTTGACGAAATCGTGCGCGTTGCGATCGCTGTAAACAAGTTGAAAACTACAAATTGAACTGAAAGAAGAAGAAGGAGTGATCTGGGAGATCCGTGACTAGGTGTATTGGGGTTTTACCCCCCCTTTCGGAGCCAACGGAGCCATCAGATTTGGGTTCCGAATAGCAAAGAAAGAGCTAATTTTTCTTATCCATGTTTTTGGCCTATGAAGGAGCTCTAGGAGAACTAATGCCTGGAGATTGCTTCTGAGTAGAGCAAAGATTCCACGTTCTTTCAATACATATTGTTTCAATTCATTGTGATTTGTTTTTGTCGTATTTATCACTTGGGTATTCTCTATCTTCTCTTCCATCTCCTATCTCTACTTACTTCTACTTCTCATCCCCGGTGGATTCGACCTTTCAACAAAAACCCCTCCGACAGCGTGTGCGATGCGTGTGCACGTGCGTGTGTGTGTTTCCCCCTCAAAAAAAATATGTGCTTTGCTCTATATTGAAAGGAAAAGGTAAAGACCAACAATTCTCCTTCCCCCCTTCAAAGTTTTCCTCCCTCCCCCCTCCCCAACATGCCACCCTCCAACTAATGGCCACCTAGGTGGAATGCCTCTAGCATCTTTAATGAAGAGACTTTTTAGCTCTATTCGGGTCTGAACGATGTACCATTTGAATATTATAGATCACTAATAATGTCAGTACGAAGAGGAGATGCTATTATTGGTGTTGCTATTGTTGTTGTGCAATTAGCTACTCTACTATGGTACATGCATGCCTCATCTTTGTCCATGGGGGTGAAAACATGTGTGGAAGTCCCAAACTGGATGGTGATGAGTGTATGGATGTTATTGAGAACCGTTTTGGGAAAATTTTGGGAGTATCCTCTTAATGAAGAACATCATCTAGATTCATAGAATAGGTGTAAATAACACTCATGAACTTGAACTATCGATGACACAAACTGTATTGGTAAGTGCAATAGTGGCCCTATGATAGAAATCACATTAGTATTATATTATAATTGAAAATTCATGCATAAGATAACAATCTCTATAATTTTCATAATTGATTGGTGTGCAAAATACACAATAGCTACCTATGATTACTATGTGATATCCTAATAGAAAAACAAAAGTGGGATACACACTAAACTTGTGTTGGAAAGCTTGGAAAGTTGGCAATTTGTGTTTTATCTATACACAATTTGTGTTTTATCTCTACAAAAACTTCCAAAGGGCTTTCAAGGACATATCTAATAGCATGACCTTATGTAATCTCAATGGGTGTCCCTATGAAGGCTACTAGTTGACACTTGTATTATATTTTGTACAATGGACACTAGGCCAAAATATTTACGCATGGCTCAACTTCTCATTCCCATAAATTCAATTTAGGCTTTAAATAAATATAATTTCACACTAGTTTTTGTATACATAAGATGAAAAGTGCAATTATTTCTCTATGCATGTATTCATATTCATTTAGGATCAACTACCTATTAACATGCGATCATTAGAAATTGGCTTTTGTGCTTTACCAATTTGATAGTTGCATCGCAAAGATAATGTAAATTTTTTAATAAAAATATAATATCAAGGTTGTTAGAATAAAGATAAGAAATAGTTTGGGAGGAAGGAACTTAGCAAAGTCCACTGACTCATATAGTTTGTCATGATAGAGATGGGAGCTTGGAGCAAGAGTCTATCATGGTAGCCTAGAGTTCATGTTTTAGCTTCTTCTAGTGGGTTGATCCACTCTTGCTCATAGTTCTACAAGATTTCCTTAATGATCTCTAGGGCAAGTGGGGTCACACTATCCAAATTCTTCACTCGAGCCACTCAAGCTTGGAGAAACACATTCTCTCCTACTTCTGGGTTTTACTCTCGGGCATCATTGACAAAGGTGAGGTGCTCATTTTGACATTCTTTCAACCATTTCTGATGGTCGTGGAGGGTGGCATCTCTCTAGTAAGCTGCTCGAAGAGGGCAATGCTCACCTTTTTTAGGGGGTTGACGTGCATGGAGAGCTCCTACCACTAGTGCTGCTATCAAGTAAGAACCAATTGATGAATTTCAATGACTAGAGAGCCATTTCCTAGTTGAATTCTTAGAGGATGAGGATCAACGGTCTAGGCCTAATATCGGGGAGGGGCTGTGAGTAGTAATAAGGGTGGTGCTATGGCCTATGGGACTTTTGATCGCTATGGCAAGGGACTTGTTCTCCTATTGAGGGTCTTCTTCTTGTAGGCATTTCTAGCCCTTTGACTTTAGAAGGGCGTATTTGGTGGAGAGGTTGGTGGTGAAGGTGGCCTTCTTAGGCAATGAAAATTTTGAGATGGCTTTATGGGGGTTGTTCTTGGGTGGTGGCTTGCTTGTTGAGGGTTACTCTTTGAGATGGCATCCTTTTTTAAGACTTCGTCTTTGATTCTTTGCATGGAAATCAGGACCTCATCTTTGATTCTTTGTCCTTCCTTGCCTTTCATGAGCTCCTTGATAGGGTTGGGGAGGACACGCACTGTAGTGGTTACCATTTAGGGGGTGTCAACCCGCTGTTGGTGAGGCAAGAAGGTAGTCAAGGTCAACTAGGGTAGGGGGAAATAGAAGAGTGAAGTATTGCCCACACATCACCTTCATGGCCTTGACAATGGATGACTGGTGGGCAATATGTCTAGCCTAAAAAAAAAGATGCTCTCAAAGAATATGGATGCAAGAAAAAATAGGAGAAGAAGGGAAAAAGAAGAGAGAGCCTACCTTCCTCGAAATACTGAAGGAGTTTGGCCTACAAGTATAGAGGCTTGAATAAGAACTTGAGGGCCTCCTGCTTTGACTTGTCTCATAAGTTAATTAGATTTAAAAAATTAGTATCAAAGTCATGAAATACGTAAAATGGCCACTGCACAAAAATGTGAGCTTGCCGAGGATTCTTGGATAGTTGATCGACTTGGTATTTTTACTATGCTTCAACTGAGGATTGGATGTAGGTCCTATGTGGATTCTTGGATAGTTGATTGACTTGGTATTTCTATCGGGCTTGGAATTTGGATTAGATGTAGGTGTTGTATATCCAAACTTCTTTGAGCTAGGTGATGACTTCCATCTAGAATGGGATTCATTCCTCTAGAATGAGGCGATCTTGTATCACCAATAAAAATTTAGGGACTGTAAATTCTAGTGGTATAATGGCTTCCAACCTAAAGGCTAACTTGTAGGGAGTCATACTGGTTGCAATCTTCAAGGATGTTTGGAAGGCCCAAAGTGTAGTGGGAAGCTTAATATCCCAATCTTCTCAATTCTAATCTACCAATTTGGTTAAAATCTTGCATAGAACTTTGTTGGTGGATCTGCTAAACCATTGACTTGAAGATAGTAAGGATACAGTTTTAATGTATAATTAGAAAGAATGAGGTGAGCTCTTTGATGAATTTATTTGCAAAGTGTGTACCTTGATCACTAAACAAATTTAGGCATGCCATACCTCATGAAGATATCCCATAATGAACATTTAGCTATTGACTTGGTGGTATTGTGTAGCTTCTATCCATCAGCTTCTACCCATTTGGTAAAGTAGTCAATTGCCATTAGTATGTGCTTTTTGTGGGTGTAGGTAGCAACTGGAGAGATGGGACCACAACAAAGTCCAATCCCCACTTCTCAAAAGGTTAGAGGGGTAGGGTTGGTTGGAATGGTAAGAGATCTCTAGCTCAACCCCATTGATAGGAATCACAATATTGGATCCACTTGCAAACATCATCATGCATAGTTGGCCACCATAGATTGGCTTGCTAAATTTTTTAGATTCACATACATGTGCATCCGTGTGAGCATTCAACTACACATGTGTGCATTCATGCACCGGAACTGAAACTCTCTAGCATGAACGGTCATGTTGTTCGCCCACAAATCCTTGGCTTCTTCCGCCGTCAGGGTACCCATATCAATAGCCTAGGCTTCTACATCTCCGATCCCTGCTTCAACTAATTTATAAGAAGCCGGCCCGCCTCTTTGTATAACTATGCCCTTGTGGAGGCATGCATGAATAAATAACTTCCGTTGTCATCTTGTGAATGATAATTTGGAATTTCTTCGTTGAGAAATCCTCAATGTCTACGCCACTACAACGGGTAGAACATGAGAGTTGTCTTTTCACGGTTCAGCGTACTAGAACTTTCTAGAGGAATTAGAGACCAGTCACGCCCAAGGCTAGTGCAGGGAGTGGGACTGCACTCCCCCCCCCCCCCCCCCCCATTGCCCCCACTCCTCTGAGGGTTGCACTTAGTGCAAACAAGGGGAGTGGAGGTTCCTTACCCCTCTGTTCCTACCACTTACACTTGCCAAAAATTGAGTGCTAACACTAGGTTACTAGGGTTATCACATTTCATTGGGGGATGACATGTTTGCATGGATTAGCAACCAATCAATGCTACACTTCTAATAGAAAACGTGGGACTGGTTTTGTCACTTCTTATGACCAGTATATAGCTGGGACATGGTGTGACCCCTATGTGATACTAAGATCCAACAAGACCTATTCGCCCCATTTTCCCTCGATGTGCTAGGGCCCTTAGAATGGAATCCAAAGATCACATATACTTCAGCTTGCTTTCTCTCACTCACGCTCTCATTCCCATCAACACACACCCACACATGCACACACATACATGTATGAAGAAGTACTAAGAACCCTTAAAAGAGATCATGTGGTCTACTAGTCCTAAAAGTTTTACAAGTCTAATAAACTAGTGATTTACAAATGGAAAATCAAATGTCTTCTTCTTCCTCTCCTTCGGAGGAATTGGTTCATCAAGCACATCACAAATTCGAATGGTGTCAACTATAATCAATAGCTATCTTTAATTTCTCTAAAAGCAACATGGCAATCAAGAAAGATCAAATGTTCTTCAAAACGAGGGTTTTACATCCTAGAAGATACACCACGTCTTCTCTCGAAGAAACCCCACATCAATTCAATATCCAAAGACAATCATTTTTTCAATCTTTTCACATTGAGAACATTATTGGCAATACCTCACTTCATGTTTCCACAAGTAGTGATATACTTACGTACCTTTTGTATGTAGCCTATAAATTATATATTATTATGTGTTATGGGGGTTCAGTATATGTAAACCCTCTATATCACATGCATTCAAGGTCCTTTTAAGAATACCCTCATCTATGACCTTTCTTGAAATAAAACACACCCTTTTTATTCAATCAATAAATTGCCCCTCTATATGGCACCCTTTTATATGTAAACATTTTATAAAAATAGTGTATAATCAATACCTTATTTTGAGCCTGCATGATGTGCTCAAATATTTTTGAGCCACACCCTCGAGATCGTGTGTTAGATTAAGGATTTTGCATGACCCACCTTAAGTGTATCTTGAAATACATTCATCGCATTTGATTTACAACATTTGATTATTGCCTCCATTGACTAACAAGGCCTTTGAAAAAATGTGTTATGACTTGTAATGTGCATTAAAGGGTAATGCATACTATACCACCACTCATAGGCATGTTCCATGATGTGGCCTTTGCATAATAGGATTTTAACTAAGCAAATAGCAATGCAGATCATCCCCTCATCCCTCTATATTATACCTAGTTTATTGATTCCTTTTGTCTACCTCATAAAGGTGAGATTTACATCCTATAGTGCATTGAAACCCTCTAAAATGCTACTATCTGTTAGAATATTGGAGGGACCCATCATGTGTAAAGTGCATATATTTTTGAGGAAAGAATCGAGGGCATTCCTACATTATATCATGGAGTTCAAATTAGGGAGCACCAGGGTACCCTCTTGAGCTTGTAGGTGGTAGATTAGTTCTTAAAGTGACCTCAATTTCTCACTATGCCACTTGATTTGTTAGCTTGTAGCCAACATTTGTTACATGCATGTGTTTCAACCCTGCTTTATAGCTCATCTGATATTTTCCATAAATAAAATGCCTAGATATTGGGTGATGGAGATGGTAGGAAGGGTGTGCTACTCAATAGTACTTCCTTGTACCATCTTCCGAGCTCCTAGGGTCCACTTAAGACAACTTTTCCAACTTTAGGTCTTTGTGCACTATTCCAATTTAGATTTACCTCCCATCCAACTAGAGAAGTCTATGCTTCCCTATTCTATAATACAAAAGTTGTTATAGCTCGAGAGGAGCATTTGTTTGACACCTACTAGTAAAGCCTAAGACTACCCATTGTATTCCTTATATTATTATTCCTTAAAACTAGTACCATTTTAAAGTACAAGGAAATAGTGGAAATAGTATGTTGAAGTAAATCAATGAATTTTATACACTAAGAAAATCGAGTCTATTTATAAGCATATTTCTACATGTATTCATGGATATCTGTGTATAATTATGTCCAATGTGTAGGTGCTTAGATGTGCGAATAAAGTCTAGAACATGTTTATGCATATAACTGGGGTTAAAATACATATGAGACACACGTGTATAAATTCACCTATAAACACGAATATACACGTGACCTTAAAAATGTTTATATAATCTACATCTATAGCAAGAATGCATTCACTATGACATATGAGGGATACATAAGTGAACACTCAAAAATGGAATTACATGTAAAAAGGGATTAGAATGTCAAGTCTGATGATCAAAATGTTCATTTATTTATCTATTGGAGAGAGTACCTTAATATATTTGCTGGTATAGGCATGGAAATAAGCATTGGAAAATACGCCAAGGTATATTCATGCTTGCATTGATGCATACATTGACAAGTATAGAAAATTATACTATTTATAACAAAGATATATGAGGATCTATCCCCATTGTCCACATTTGTTATCTTGTCAGAGATGTACCACATTTTTTGCAAATATACATAATGCACAATGTGATTTGATATTGTCTATGTAATTCAATTTGTACTAATATATATTGGCAAGATACATAAAGAAAATTATACTATTGCCCGTATGCATATAAATAATGCCAAATGTTGCACATGCCTTGCTGGCACCTATGAAGGTCATACTATAGGAAGATGTACATGTTTTTTGTGATTTAACAAGAAGACCTTGTAGGTCCTAGATTCTCTTGATAGCTCCTTATATGAACTTGCTTACAAAACATTACAAGTTGGCACAAATGAGAATCGTACCAATGATAATATACTGTAACATTCTGATCTTTCACTCGTGAATTTCCTTTATAAGTCGTAAGGATAATTTTTGAATTAGATAATGGCAACTTTTTTTAATTAATTATCCCCCTCTACTCCAGCCGACTGTCGTGCTGGAGGAAGAGGGGAATAGCATGTATGAGCAAGCTCCTTGTTGGAGCTTGCTGAAGGTTGAAGGCATGCGAGATGCCACGCAGGGGAGGGAGGATCCCCTCCCCTCACCTATTTAAATTGAGGATGGTGGGAGGATTAAGGGGGTCGCCGCTGCCATAGAGCAAGGGAGACTGCTGTGCTGTCGTGGTGCAAGAAGTGGCTGCCGCCATGAGAGAGAGGAGTGGACACTGATGCTGTAGTCGAGACACTGCCGATTTGTTGCCATGGAGCCAGAGGAGACACACCAGCAGTCGCTGTGCACTCTGCCCTCTTTGCCAACATTCGCCCGATCTGTCGCTCGCAGGTCGCCACATGGAGCTTCCACATTCCCTTCCAAAAGCTTAGAAGCTTCTTAGGAAGCTTCTAAAAGATTCCTAAGAAAGCCCCCCCTCACATGGACTACTTAAGCCCTTTCTTCCCCCACACAAAATCCACTGTTAAGGGTCTTTTACACCTTTCCCCCCCATAAATTGCCCTTGTCGGTTCTTGTTCATGTGGGCGTGGTAAAGCCTTTTTTTTCCCCCCATACAAAATTCCTTCATGTGCCTCATTTAAGCCCTTTTGTCCCCCCACCTAAAACTCCCTCTTCAAGGTTATACACCCCTTCCTTTCCCCCCCTTTTTTTTCCACCTAGTGCATCCTAAGACTACCCCCTCCCCTTCGGAATCAAAATAAACGCCCGTGGCTTTCATAAGCCTTACTTAAAAGAGGTTTTCCTACCCCCTTCATGGGAATTGAACTCCATTCCCGTAGGTTTCCCCCTCCCCCACGAAAAATCCCTCTAAGGCATTTTTTGCCCTAGCCATTCTTTTCAATCCCTCAAAAATCCATTTAGTACCTCTTATTCCGTGGGTCCTATCTGAGGCCCTTAAAAAGGCTCATTAAGCTTGTCCCCTTGGATTTCCTTCAATCTCTCAATTAGCCTGAGTTCTAAACCCCTTTCCGTGTATTCAATTTGCACCGAAGCTACTACGGAAGGAAGAAAAAAAAAACATTCATAAAGGATGGTGGAATTACAAAGGGAGTTTTGCAAAGCCACACCCAAGACGGAAAGGCCGCATTCGTGATGGCTCCTAAGAAAGCCCAAGGCGCAACCGCAGGAGGATTGTGTCCTAGCATCCATGTGGACATCTCACCACAAGTCCAGGTTTTCCTTCCTAATTTTTATTTTACGTTGTTATAATTCAATTGTGCCTGGATGATTTTTTTTGAGATAGGATGCATTTTTCGTCTTAAATACTTTGGTTAATTTTAAAAGATTTAGCTCACGATGGAAGAGTTCGGCCATTAGTATTTTTAATAAAACGAACAAAATAAAGTGACTAGAAGATTGATATGCGTTTCCAGCAAGTAGCTTTTGTGCATTTCAATGAATTGAACTTAGATTAATGTCCATATTTACAAAACGGAATTAAGATAGTGCACTCCATTTAGGCATGGGAGTATAAATTGCATGTCGCATTATTAGGACATATCTTCTTCGCAATGAGTCATTATGGGAAGTGCTAATAATCCATAGGAAATTACAAGGCATGAAATGATTCTTAAGTTGCATAACTCTAGTCAATTGGTATAAATATCATTTTTCAACTGCATAATTATTAGTAAAAGGTTGCATGTTTTAGCATGAATCTTATTCGCATGTTATAGAATGATTAATTGGAATTAGGCTATAACCTAGCCTATGCTTGATCTTAAACCAAAAAGTTAGGATTTAAAAATCAACTTACGCGTAGACAATAAGTCATGTGGTTATGGAAATGATAGCGTAATTATCTTCAAGAATAGATAGGTTAAATTGGCATAAACCTAAACACCTAAAACCGCGGAGTACTCATTTCGAAAAGGGTTAATTCAATGCGATGTATCCCAAGGAACTAACTAAGGTTAGCCCTGTGAAGACATTTACCTAGTCGCATGTATTGCCAAAAGCAGAAACTCCTATACCCTAAATACTTACCCACATTCATGGAATGTAGGGACAGTAGGACCTACTTGCGAGAAGTGATCTAGGGTTTTCCTATGAATCTCTTGCTAAAAAGATGAAACTCAAAACCCTAGGACTGACAAGTCGGCCTAATGCAGTCAGGAACGGATTGTTATATCTAATCATGACACCGTGATTAGAAGACACCATTGATGGATAGAATAGTCCCATAATTTGATATGAATCTTGTGCAACAAGTTGCAGAGTCGCATGATCTTGTGATTAGATCACAAGGGAATGTCCAATACCTTGGAATGAGATTGGCAGATTCTTACGCAAGTTATCTTGCGGAAGGATGAATAATCGTCCTAAAATAATATCTTTCTTCGGTAAAGATAATTTCTTGGAAGCAAAAAACCAACCAATAAATTGGAATAACATATGAACTTAAGGTATTAATTAAGTCGGGTTAATAGGGTACGCCCTAAATAAGGATATAGGGTTAACAAACAAACCCTTCAGGATCTTGCCAAGTCGCAATTGATCCCGGATCGAGTGCTGGATGCATTCAGAAAGAAGGATTCACTCGTTAGCAGTTGGCCAACAATGACGACCAATGGAAATGATTGTGCTTGTTACAGATTTAAGAGCACTATTTTGCTTTGTTTCATCAGAGAATTAAAGGATAAATGAATATCTAATGCTTCACATTGAAGGCCTGAAGGTAGAGGCAGCTTCAGTTACTCCCGACTGCCTGCCTGACCCTAACCAAGGGGGTTGTTAATCGCATTGGGAAGGTGGACCGAACCCACCGCGAGAGATCTCTCTGTTGAGCACTACTTGGAGCAGGAGGATGCTTGGGTGCCAGGGGGGGCTCTGGCTGTAAATCCCTTGCCTTCCGGGCCTTGCGCAAGAGGCTAACATGACTCAGGATTGGATCTTGAGGCCCGCATACTAGTCTACTCCCTTGCAGAATCTTGGATTAGTGATCCCTATGGATTGCTGGATAGCTTTCGGGCAGATTGTAGATAAGCCTACGGGCTGGACTTTATGTATTTCAAAGATAAATATGATAACGTGTTAACAAGGAACTTGTTTGACATTGCTTTTCTATGTCAAGTGCTATGATTACATAAAGGAACCAGTGCCTAACGGGCTAATTAAGGAAGCTGATTGATACATGTCTAACTAAATGTGTTAGGTAATTAAATAACTAAAACTACCTAAGGAATGTGCGGTGGATGTGGTCCTACGGATGGGTGGTCCTGTCAAGATTGTGGGAGAGAAGGAAGGAGTCTCGCTTGAAGCTTTCTTGCTTGCACAATGGGGGAAGACACACAAGGGTGGAGGCTGAAAACAGTTTTCCTCTTCTTAGTTGTGTAAGCCAAAAGAACTCAAGTACAAAGAAATAGAAGAACCCTATATATGGGTCTCAAACCAAACTCAACTAACTAAGGTGGCATACTAACCGAGCCACGAACTAGAGTAGATAAGGATAGCTATCATGTAGCTATTATTCATGGGCGGTGTACCAACCGCGTCTGCAACTGACAAGTCGGTGACATAAATACACAACGGTCACCCTGGCGTATCACGAGTGGAGCTCGATATCTCGACACTCCCCCTCGAGCTCAATCTCAATTCCTGCACACCAAGCAGGTCTCTGAACTTGCGCAGCTTCTCTGCGCCCAATGCCTTCATGAATATGTCAGCTACCTGATCCTTTGTGCTGACATAAACTAGATCAATAAGACCTAGTAAAACCCTCTCTCGCACATAGTGATAATGCACCTCAATGTGCTTTGTTCTAGCATGATAGACTGGGTTATTTGCCAAGTGTATACTACTCATGTTGTCACAATAAATGACAACTGGTCCATCTGTAGACTGATGCATATCATAAAGTAGCTTATGCAACCAAGCTACTTCACATGCAGCCATTGCTGCACCCCTGTACTCAGCCTCTATTCTCAACAAGGCAACTGTAGGCTGTTTCTTGCTGCTCCAAGTGACTGCAGCACTCCCAAAAGAGAACACATATCCATTGGTAGATCGTCTATCAGAAATACTACCAGCCCAATCAGCATTAGTGTATCCATGCAACTGTATCTGAATCCCAGTCTCATAAAATAGTCCATACTGTAATGTGGACTTCACATACCTAAGTATGCGTCTAGCCGCATCCAAATGTAGTTTCCTTGGAGCCTGCATAAACTGACTTACCAATCCAACAGCATAGCTCAAATCTGGCTTGGTAATAGTCATATAAATCAAACTTCCTACTATGCATCTGTACATAGTAGGGTCTTCTAGAAGCTCACCTGCATCTATGCTCAGCTTCACATTCTGCTCCAAAGGAACTGAAATAGGCTTACAGCCTGTCATCCCATATTTGGACAGCATGTCCAATCCATACTGCCTCTGCAAGAGCTGTATCCCACTTGGTGATCTAATCACCTCAATGCCCAATAAATAACGCAGCTCTCCCAAATCCTTCATCTCAAACTTCTGCTTCAATAGCATTTTCACATAAAGGATATCTTCATCACTGTCACCTGTCATAATCAAATCATCAACATAAATGACAAGTAGCATAATACCTTTCTCTGTTTTTCTCACATAAAGTGAGAAATCTGCCTTGGAAATTCGAAAGCCAATAGTGACAAGATACTGTCCTATCTTGTTAGACCATGATCTAGGTGCTTGCTTCAAGCCATACAAGGCTTTCTTCAACCTGCAAACAAACTCAGGATGAACAGCATGCACATAACCTGGTGGTTGCTCCATATAGACCTCTTCTTGCAAATCACCATGCAAGAAGGCATTCTTTACATCCATCTGATGTAAAGACCATCCCTTTGATGTAGCCATAGCAATGACTGCTCTTACGGTTGCCATCCTTGCAACCGGACTGAATGTTTCTTCATAGTCAATGCCATATGTTTGTGCATACCCCTTGACTACTAATCTTGCCTTGTATCTATTCACAGAACCATCTGCATTGTGCTTCACCTTATAAACCCACTTACAACCAATTGCATTTTTACCTTTAGGCAAAGGTACCAATTCCCATGTAGCATTTGCTTCCAAGGCATCCATTTCTTCATCCATGGCTTTCTCCCATTTTTCTTTTCCCATGGCTTCCTCAAAAGAAGTGGGTTCTGGTTCCTGTATCACTTTAACCATATATGCATAGTGAATGGCTGTAAATCCATCATATTTCAGCCTATCCACAGGATACCTAGCTCTCGTAGACCTGCGCAAAGTAGGTTCACTCCCATGTGCTCTCAAAACATCCCTGGTCTTCCTTACTCCAGGTGTAACAATAGAAGGAATACCCAACTCATCATCAATGCTCTGTTCTGAGCCACTGGATTCACCATCCACATAAGACTGACCTGCATTCACATCAACCATGGGCTGATCTACCTTCTCTTTTCCTTTTCGTGACACCTGCATACCACTATTTGCACTACCTTGAGAAGATTCTCCTGATCTCAATCTGCCTGTTCATGGCGAAGAATGTGAACCACTGCTAGAGGACGCTCCAGGTCCACTAATATCTGGTGACTACTGTTGAGAATTCTGTGCAGCATTACCATTTTGTGCATCTACATCATCTATCATATTTACTGGTTTATACCAGCTACTCATCTCATCAAAAACAATATCTCTGCTCACTGTAAACTTACGAGTAGAAGGGTTATAGCATCTATACCCTTTTTGCTGCAGAGAGTAACCAATAAAGATGCACTTCTCAGCTTTTGGATCCAACTTGGATCTCAACTCATCTGGCACATGTATATAGGCAATGCAACCAAAAATTTTCAAATGAGAAATATCTGGTTTCCTACCAATATATCTCTCCTCTGGAGTCATCCCATGTATTGCTGCAGTGGGAGTCATATTCATTATATAGACTGCTGTAGCAACTGCTTCAGCCCAATAAAAATCTGGCAGGTCTTTTTCATTGAGCATGACACGAGATACCTCTCTAATATGCATGTTTTTCCTTTCTGCAATTCCATTTTGTTGTGGGGTATGACTGCATGAATATTGCTGCTTTATGCCATGCTCCTGCAGGAACCTTGCAAACTCATTTGAGAGGTACTCTCCCCCTCCATCTGACCTTAGGCATTTTATTTGCAGGCCTGTTTCTTTTTCAACCATAGCTTTAAGAGTTTTGAAATGCCCAAAAACTTCACTTTTCTTTTTCATAAAATACACCCAAACTTTTCTGCTATAGTCATCAATGAAAGTGACAAAATAATGACAGCCTCCAAGAGATGCAGCCTTAGTAGTCCACACATCAGAGTGGATTAATTCCAATGGCTTCTTACTCTCTTGAACATGTCTAGGAAATGGTTTCCTTGCCTGTTTTCCAAACTGATAGGCTTCACATACCTTATGCATTTCTGCAACCTTGAATTTGGGCAATCCTGCAACAATATTTTGGGCCTGCATTGATTTAAGTCGCTGTACATTAACATGACCAATGCGTTTATGCCAGATATCAATATCTGCAACTACACCGGTCCCATGTGCAAACATTGCTGCACTCAATTCAGACATGTCTGCATCCAATGTAAACATTCTTCCCTTCTTCTTTCCTTTTGCTATCAAGCGACCTTTATTTTTCATATCCTCAACAAAGCATCCATGAGGATTAAATCTGACCTGCAAGCCCTGCTCAACCATTTGACCAACAGAAACCATATTCTTGGTGATATTCGAGACATGAAATACATCCGACATGTATTTCTTTTTCCCATCTTGCATAGACAAATGAATTTTTCCAATCTGCACAATAGGATGTGCAGTATCATCACCAGTCTCCACAAATCCTGGTTTTTTCATTTTCCTTGCATCCTCCATCCATTCTGCATGACCTCTCATGTGGTTTGATGCACCTGAGTCAACATACCATACATCATTGCTTTCTTCTGCACTTGTCACAGAATTGTTCATGTGCTGCACCATGAACAAATGCTCATTTCTGTCATCACCCTGTCTACTAGAAGATGCATAATTCCCTTGTTGCAGTTTTCCATTCATAATGTCATTTTGCTTTTTATAGCAGTCTTTAGCCATATGACCCATTTTACCATAGTAGTAGCATTCAACATTACTGTTTGCATTTTGACCTCTTTGCCATCCACCACGACCTCTTTGGCTCCCCCTGCCTCTAGAGTTACCACGTCCTCCTCCATAGGACTGGTTTTCTTGAGTTTGCTGCATATTCTGATTTCTACCACGGCCTCCAAATCGGCCTCCTCTACCTCTGCCTCTACCTCTTCCAGCATTTGAGTAGAAGACAGCTTCTTTTGAAGTTCCTCCTGAAGAAGATGCACCACCATTTCTTTGCTCCTCAGAAATTAGAAGAGCAATCAGCTCCTCAAAATCAGGAAATCTTTCACGAACTGAAATGGATGTCCGAAACTGTGCATAATCCTTTCCTAGACCATTCAAGGTCACAGAAACTAAATCATCATCTTCCACTGGCGACCCGATGGAAGCAAGTGCATCTGCAATCTTCTTCACTTTCATGTGGTAGTCATTAATGCTCATATTTTCTCTTTGCACATTATGCAACTCTTGCTTGAGCTGCATTTTCCTAGCTTGCGTATTTGTGCTATACATTTTTGACAAAGTATCCCATGCCTCCTTTGGCGTACTTGCATCCTGAATATGCACAATCATAGAGTCTGAAATGCTGATAGATAGCCAGTACATAACTTTCCTGGCTCTCTCATGCCATGTTTTAAATGCCTGCATTTGCTGTTGATTGGGAACATCAGGAAGAACTGGTTCTTCTTCATTTCCTGCAACAAATTCCCAATATCCTTTTCCCATAAGGAAATTCGTCATTCTAAACTTCCATGCCTGGAAGTTGTTCTTGTCAAGCTTTTCAGTGACAATCTATGAAAGAGAATCAGACGCCATTACAGAATACTGCAAAAAATTCTGTCACTGCAAAAAACACAGCTTCACCCTCACAAGGGCAAATCTGCAAAACTGGCGAAAGTGGTATTTGACCACACAGTCACTTCCTAGTGACGATTTTGCATAAACAGGAACCAAGGATGATTCCGAAACTCCCAATGTCTCTGCGCACAAGCATACGATGCAATTTCTACAGTAACTTTTCACCGACCTGTAGAACAGTGGCTGCACAGCATAAAACTGAGCCTTTTCCTGAGTGCGTGCAGAGAACTTCCGCCTCCAAAACAGGCCCCGAAATGGCCTCAAATCAAAAAAACAAGGTTGCCAAGGCCTAAAGCCCTCTCCCGTAGCATATACTGCCCTCTTGCTTCACCACGAAGGGCATCTCAACCTGAGACAATGCACTCTTGCAATTTCCAGTTGTGCTACCCGCAAAGATCTGCTCCCAAAACAGAAAATGAAAGCAACACTACTCCTCTTACCAAAACACCGCGAGCTTGGCTTGCTTTCTTGAGCTCCTTACCATGAACAAGGCTCTGATACCATATCAAGATTGTGGGAGAGAAGGAAGGAGTCTCGCTTGAAGCTTTCTTGCTTGCACAATGGGGGAAGACACACAAGGGTGGAGGCTGAAAACAGTTTTCCTCTTCTTAGTTGTGTAAGCCAAAAGAACTCAAGTACAAAGAAATAGAAGAACCCTATATATGGGTCTCAAACCAAACTCAACTAACTAAGGTGGCATACTAACTGAGCCATGAACTAGAGTAGATAAGGATAGCTATCGTGTAGCTATTATTCATGGGCGGTGTACCAACCGCGTCTGCAACTGACAAGTCGGTGACATAAATACACAACGATCACCCTGGCGTATCACGAGTGGAGCTCGATATCTCAACAGGTCCCGATTGGCCGGAAACTTTTCTCAAATCATGATGGATAGCAGGAAGGTTTTTCAAAGGATTCGAACAGCAAGAGCGTTGACCTAGAGTCTATGTTATAAATCATCCCGATTTATGCTGTTTTAGGGGAACGGAATGGGACTATGCTTTATGGCACAAAGGTTGAGCTTTGCATCCCTCTCATTTCCCATTCTCCTTGAACCAAGTGCAGTGTGAATCTATATCTGACCTAGCGTTTTTGCGTAAAGTAGTTTGCTCGGGTTCGACGCTAGTTGCCGTTAGAAAATGACCAATAGGAAAAACCCTAATACAGGTCAGTCCTAAGTGGAAACAGTCGGAATACTTCCACTACGTGGCAGATGCGGAAAGTCCTAGATTGCAAACCCCGTAACATTCCATGGGAGTGCCGAGCGGAGCTTTCTAGATATCCTTTTCGATGGACTGCTACGACATGTTCTGAAGATAACAGGTGGATACGTTACAGTTGGTATCAGAGCCGAATTGTTTTTATGAAATCTTAATAAGATGAAGTAAAGAAAATGTGGCTGTTCCAAACATTTCCTTACTTTCAATGTTGTCTTGCAGAATTACAAAGCATGGAATAGGTTCTTAGTGTTCCGTGTCATGTTTATGACTGCGATGCATTCCTCGGATTATCAACAAAGAATTGGGATAATGAACATCCTAGAGCGAATCTATAATGCATCGCCTTTGTACATGGAACCACTACAAGGGTACACACATATAGCAATGATAAGTAGCGACATTTTTTTTTCGGTGTCGGTATTAGCATCGCTATCTGCATCGCTAAAAACGTCGTTATTAGCGTCGCTATTTAGCGATGCTAATAGCGACGACTTACTGCGGTAACATTTCACGCAAACCCAAACATTTCTTTCAAACGAGCGTGCAAATGCGGAGAGAAAGAGAAAGGGAGGTGAGCAAGAGAGGGAGGTGAGCAAGGAAGCAAGCCGCGAGCCGCACGCGAGGAGAGGAGCGTCGCCCACACGAAGATGTCGTGGAAGAAGAAGAGAGCACGACGGTATGCCCTATTTTGGTTTCTTTATAATCTTTGTTTTGCTTTGCAATGTAGGTTAGAAAGTGTTGGTTTCTCTTCAATCTTTGTGTTGCTTTGCAATGTAGGTTAGGAAGTGTTGAAAGAGAGAGAAATGAAAGCGAGTGTTTTCAAAAATTTTCTTGTGTTGGTTTTTATTCTTTGCAATGTAGGTACGAAAATGTATGTGTGTGAGCATAGTTTAGAGCCGACCTCAAAGATAGATAAGTTAGAGCCGAACTCAAAGAGATAGGTACGAAAATTAAAAAAAAGAGACCTGAAATATATATAATGGAATGGTCCCAATATACAATATAGAATCGTTATTAAATTATCATTCCATTACATCGCAGTCAAGATGTCTAGCACTCACGACCAACATGGTGGTGATCGTGAGGCTTGGCTCAATCAACGTGTCCCCTGTCCATGCATGCAATGCAAATTGGCCATTTGTCAAAAACGTCGTTTTTCCATAGAGCATGTGCAATGGTATGGAGAGTTTCGAGTTGAGATAATCGACCAAGCAGTCTTGAATTACAAGATTGCGGTAAGTTCTCTCTCATTACTATATAACATGTAATTGATTTAAGTATAACAGTTTGGGGTTATCTTAGAAGTTAGCTCCTGAACATCCTTTACAAGGTCAAGGCCATGTCGATACATTGCAGTCTGCACATCTCTTGTGTCCAGTAAGATGGGTTCATCCGCACTCTATGCCGTCTGAGATAACTAACTATCTCATAGAAGGTGATAACTCTCAATCCCCTTCTATGGGTGAGAATGCTGGAGACATGGACAATCCTCTTGCTTTTTTGGAGCTCGAGTTAGAGGACATGATCAAATCATTGCTTCTGACGGACTCGGAATCCCAAGATCCTTTAATTGCGGAGGCTTCCATTCCATTGTATGATGGGAGTTAGGTATCCCGTTTGAAGACACTTCTTGCATTGTTGAGCATACAAACCAAGTATGGATGGAGCGATGCGAGTGTGACAGAGCTATTCAGGTATATTATGATGTGTATGATTCTTTATTGAAAGCCATTAAAATGTGCTATGTAGTACTCTAATAACGTGCTTCATTGCAATTTGTAGAACGTTGAAATCTTACATTTTGCCTACCCAAAACACGATGCCTGCGTCTCATGATGATGCAAGAC
Organism: Lygodium microphyllum; assembly: GCF_053477565.2. Taxonomy (NCBI): domain Eukaryota; kingdom Viridiplantae; phylum Streptophyta; class Polypodiopsida; order Schizaeales; family Lygodiaceae; genus Lygodium; species Lygodium microphyllum. The sequence goes on from NC_141135.1 coordinate 118,715,143, forward strand.
AAGTGCTGCGAAAGCTAGGCATAGATTATAATTGCATTCATGCTTGCCCCAATGATTGTGTTTTCTTCTGGGGAGAGTTCGAATTGTTGGCCACATGTCCCAAGTGCGGTGCCGAAAGGTATCGAAATGACTTGCAAGGACAGACTATTCCGCAGAAGGTTTTGAGGCACTTTCCGCTGATACCGCGTGTTTGTCACATTTTTCGAACCAAGAGTTTTGCAAAGTTGACTACATGGCATGCGGAAAATCGATCCACTGATGGTGTACAGTGTACACCAGCTGACTCTGAAGCATGGCATCACATTGACGAGACTTTCCCTGACTTTGCAAAGGAGGCGAGGAATCTACGATTCGTCTTGCCATGGATGGGGTAAATCCTTTTGGTTTACATTTTTCCTCCTATAGTGTATGGCCCGTGGTCCTTGTTAACTACAATATGCCACCATGGCTTTCCACCAAGAAAGGACACCTTTTGCTTAGCTTGCTTGTGCCTGGACGATACAAAGTCTAGAATATGGATGTCTACCTCTCTCCACTGATTGATGAGCTAAAGGAGTTGTGGGAGGGAATTGTAGTGGAGGACATGAGCAAACATATTGGTAGGCGATCCGCAACTATAAGGACAATTCTTATGTGGACCATGCATGACTTTCCAGGTTATGGAGAATGCTCTGGTAAAGCGTGTTTTCTTATTTTGCTAGTTTTCTTTGAGTGATGTTGGTGTTATGACATGCCTCATTGTACATGTGTGTTCTGCAGGGCTAGTCACGTCAGGTTACCATGCATGTCCTCTGTGTGGACCAAGGTTGGATTCTCGTATATCAAAATCTATGAAGAAGATGGTATTTGAGGGACATCGAGCTTTTTTGCCAGAGGGTCATGTCATGAGAGAAGGATTTCTTCAGTCGCCCTCCTGCGAGAATGAATGCATTGAGCTAGTTTGATTGCAGGATGGTGGACCAAGACTCGCTTCCCAGCGGAATTCGACGCTTCTCAATTTTCTATGAGCTGACTTATTGGAAAGAACTGAAAATTAACCACCTTTTAGATCCCATGCACATTTTTAAGAATGTGGGTAGCTTGCTATGGGACCATCTCACTGGGCAGCGAGACACACTAGGAGCGAGGATGGATTTGAAAGCAGTGGGAAAGATGGAACCATATTGGGCCTGTAAGTGGCGTCGACGGTCAAGTGCAATTGTCGCGCGCTCCTTGGGTTTTGTCTGGCAATGAGGTGCGACAAGTAAAGGAAAACATCAAGTCCTTTCACACGCTGACTGGCCTAATGCGTTCTCTCAAGACATCATTCACAAAGGATGACCAACTGAAAGGACTCAAATCCCATGATTGGCATAAGATGTGTCAGGTATGTACGGTATGAGGCTGCGTATGGCATGATTCTGCATATTAGATTTCAGAATCTCTGTTTGTTTATACACAATATTAATTACATGGTTTTCACAGTTCGTATTGCCGATGGCAATTCGGGGTCTCTGACAACGGAGATACAGACAACCATTTACAAATTGTCCGAGTTGGTTTAGTTTGTCTCCCAAAAAGAGATTCACACATTGTCAATTGAATGTGTGAAATGCATGGTAGTAGAGACTGCTTGTCTTTTAGAGAAGTATCTTCCCACTAGCATGCTCACGATACAAACCCATCTTCTAGTGCATATTGTAGATGAATTGCAGGTTGCAGGTCTAGTCCATAGTCGATGGATGTTTTTCCTTGAACGGTTCATGAAGACCTTAAAGGGATTTGTGCGACAACGGGCTCATCCTGAGGATAGCATGGCTGAAGGTTGGTTTTAGTGTCGGAGACCTTGGTGTACATTTTTGAGTGGTTTTCCACTGTGGACCGGGACAAAGGCTTGATATGGTCACTTAAGGAGGATGATCGTCTGAATGGAGATGTCCTAGTGGGAAATGGAATAGAGAAGAAGATGGATGCATCCATGGAGTCCAAGGTGAATCGATTTTGTATGCTGCATAGCGCTACGATGGAGAAGTGGTTGCAACGGTATGAGGATGCTTGATCTGAGTGAGAGTCTGCAAGATCTGACTTTCGACAGAGTACGCGGCAACGGCCCATTCGATATCCGAAGGGCTTAGAAGGTAAGAGTCCCTAATACTTGACGCGCTTTAGCAATCTCAAAGTGGACTTTTATACTAATTGTAATATGGATCAGGTCGTGTTTTTCCCTAATCTGCAACAACCTCAATGGTGGTATGTCATTCCCATGACATCTAGTAGTATCCCTGTGTTTGCCAGAACCCTAGTACCAATCGTAGAAGAGACACCTTTAATAGCGGCAATGATAGAAGGCATACAAGAAACTAGGATGAACCGCTCGGAGGACCTAGACATGTCACCTATGGAGATAGAGGATGGGTTTTTTGAAAATGAAGCAGAGTCCTCATTTTGTGGAGAATTTTGTATAGATCTCCCGGTGTATACTGAGATATGTCAAGATGAGATTGTGGAACCCTAAACAAAAGTGACTCAATCAAAATGTTCCTCCCACTACAACAATGCCAATTTTTGCAAATCGGTTAGGACAGTTTGTATGTTTTTGGAGTATGGTGTTTTGTATTATCTAAAATTTTTAATTATTTTAAAATGAAGTCTTGCTAATTAAGTCTTAGTTTTATTATTTCTTGTGATTCATTATCTAATATTATTAGTTTTCCTTATATGTGCAGGTTTAGGATTTGGACATGGACAACAGGATGAGTCACGATTTTACAGATGAAGACATTGACGTGATGCTAGCACATTTCTCATCAGAGCAGCTAGCACGGGTCAGAGATAGAGCCGATGCACAGCTTTCCCATTCCACCTCAACACGATCAGCAGACCCTAGACGGTCCGATGCTTCGGTCTCCAATAGACGCAGTCGTAGGTCTCACTTTGCTTCAGAGCCACGTAGTCGAGCAAGAGGTAGCTCCTATTGTGGGGATACAGATGCAGTCTCTCCCACTCACACTACCACCAGGGAGTTGACACCATCTTTCACTGGTGGTGGTGGGCAGACCTCTACTGCTTCCACTCCTTCACGCACCCCACCAATCACTCCCAGGGCCGACAAGAAGTACATGAAACCCACTCCTCCAAGTATGTATTTTCGCATCCTTTTTTGCAGTAGCACTTATCAATTCAAGTTGTGTTTGACACATTTGTATTAATGTCATGAAAGTACCCATTTGCAAAATCTTGCAGGTTACTCATATCTCATAGATAAGGCCTCTGGCCATTTATACATGAATGATGATGGAAAAGCTATCATCTCTAGGATGCATGAGTTGTGCCAACAAGTATTTTGGCACAACATTACAGACAAGTGGAAGGAGATCCCAGATGCCAGCAAGGAGTACATAATCGATACATTGTATCGAGAGTTCACTCAACCCTCTAGCAATGATAGATTTTTGAGAGGGTGGATGATGATGCGTATGCGTGACTATCAGTCGCATAGGCGGTCACATGCACCCGAAGCTGTCAAGCGAGGAAAATCGAAGCCGGAGTGGCTGGATACAAAGGATTGGAGTAATCTCCAGGATGAGGCAACATCCACTCCAGACAAGTGGAAGCAGTAGAAGGACGTAGCAAAGGCGTGCTTGGATGCAGGATTGGTGCATCACCTTGGTAGCGGCGGCCATGCAACATTCCTGGCAGATTTCGTAAGTATTAATAGGGTAGAGTACTCTAATTTAATGACATCCATGTTGATGTATGTATTTCGAACATGAATCTCAAGTACATTGTTTTTCAATGTTTGTGTGCCACAGCAAGGTTTTACGAATCGCGACCCGACTGCACTAGAGGTGACATACGGGGAGAAGCATGGCTTGAGTGCTGTGATCGAGAAGCTCTATACTCGCGGAGGACCGGTAAGTAGTAATAAATATCATTCCTAATTTGAGAAATCTATCATTGTATGTCAGTTTGTATTTGGTACTCACAATTATATATGTATTTGCTGTTGCAGACTCCCTTCGGTATGCCACTACAGCAACAGGAGTTTTCTGAAGCGGATGAGTCGTAGAGAGCAGATTAGGCTACATAGGATTACTCCCCATCTTGTATTATGTAAGGCCTTATGGCCTCTGTCCATTTTCAATTTTGTCTACGTTACGACAAACAACAGGTTTTTTTTCTCTTTTTCTTTTTCTTTTGTTATTTGCCTCCCTTCATCCTTATTTACTTCTCTCTCCCCCTCTCTTTCTATACATGTTTCTTTATCCAACTACCCTGTCACTTTTGAGTAATAATTTGTAGAAGCCTCTTTGAATCGGCATCAAGCATACAAGTCCAAAGTTCACTTGGTAAGCCGACAATGAAAAACTCACATGGCAACATCGGTGTGGATTATAAGCTAGAGTAGCGGGAGTACAATAAGCTCACATAGAATATGGCTACTTCAAAAGGAGAGGCTCGACATCGAGAGACATGTTAGTACGTTATCATCTGATCACGAGCTAGATAATGTCTTTGTCTTTCTCTAAATTGCTTTTAACCTTCGGATCTTCATGCCATCCAAATGAATAACAAGACTCTGATGCATAGAGGGACCGGATTTGACGGTTACACTATCCTCTAGCCGCATGAAAAGGGTAGAAATAAACCTCCTCTCTTGAAAGGACATACTTCCAATTTTTGACAAGGAAATTGAGGTTATAGTCCCGCCCTAGAAAACTTTGCTTATGAAGAAGACATTTTCTTCAACTGTGGCCCTATTTTGGATATCTCTATTAATGATGAGATAGGACCTGGTTAATTATGGAGCCTTTTATCAGAACATGCTCAATATGGCAGGTGATAGTTAGTATGGGTGATGCAAAGAGTGGCCAAGACCCATTTGCCTTTGTTATCTTGGACCCATAGGTTTATTGGACGACACATTATGCGTACACCTCTTGCTATTTATGTAGGAGGCATGGGTCACAATCTAATGCATTTAGTCTAGGGTAGGAGCCCTATTTTCTCCTTGGGATGGAGTATATTATTGTATATTAATAAGATTTTACAAGGGGGAAAATATATATACGAGCTATTTTTTTTAATGTCATTAGGCCAAGAGAGCCAAGGTTTTTTAGGATTTTAGTACTTGATTTTCTTAGGCCCACAGGGCAAGTTTTTATCATGTTTAAATGATTTATTGCTTTAGGCCATGAGGACCAGTTTTGTTGGGTGTGAACTGTGATATTTCCTTAGGCCAAGAGGGCCATATGTCTGTTTGGTGCAGGTATGCTTAATGATTTTCAATTTTAATGATTTGCATCACATAGGTTGATGAAGTCATTCGAGGGAGGCTTTGTTGTGGAGGAGTTTCTTGTGGCCATTCCAAGTGGTTTCGCCTCTTTTCCAAGTCTTTTTTCATGAAACAGATAATGTTATATGTGTATGTAGGGGTTAATTTATTTTCATTTATTGGGGACCAACAATGAAGGCATGAAGCCCTAAGGTTTGGTCAGGTATATCTAGGGGAGATTTGAGTAGTGGTCCTCCTCATGTTAGGACATTTTAAGGTATTAAAAGACCTCTTTTAGAAGGTTGTTCCAGTGACCCTATCATTCTTGCTTGGGTAGCTATCCTAGGAGTCCTTATTAGGGTGAGGCAGTTAGAGAAGCTTGCCGAAATATTTAAATAAGAGCAAGTTTTGTATCTATCTTTTAAAAAAAAATTATAGACGTGTGTAAATGGGGGTTCTAACCCCTCAATAAGAAAAGGAAAAAGAAAAAAAAGTTCCTATAAGTAGTTGATTATCACCTTGCTGCAGAGGCTTGGTCGGTTCCTGGGGACGAGTCAAGACCCAGGGCCAGGACCCAGGGCCGATGCCTTGTCTTCCCAGGGGTAGCAACTAGCAGAAGAGAAAGGAAAGGAAGGTTGGAGCAAAAATAAAAATGAGCATTAAAAAAGGATTAAGTGCCGCCTTACCAGTGCTTGGTAGGTTCTTGGGTACCAAGTTAGGACCTAAGGCCGATGCCCTGTTCTTCTTGGGTCACACTATGCTCAGATCCCTTCTTTTTACACGCCTGAGTATGGAAGCCCTGAATGGAAAATGTGTTATAAAAAGAAACTATGATGACGAGGCTATAGGAGTCCTCGCTTAGTAGAAAGTCTTGGTCCAGTTGTCCTAAGTTAGGTAGGTAGTTTACATCTCCACTAGGATGACCTCTTTGATGGGCTTTTTATAGCCAGTTCATGTTAGAGCAGTTGGTTAGAGACTCACTCTGGATTTCTGTTGGATTATGCTCGGCCTATCCCTAGTAGATTTCCATGCATTGATGTTATCAAGGGGTAGGACGAGAGCTGTGATGTGTGTTTCTTTTGTATCATCTTGACACACATTATTATTATGCAAATGCAGATTATTTCATGGGATTCCATGGACTGAGTCACCCTATCCCATGGTTGCCAATGGGAGTTGGATTTTAGGAGCCACTTTTGAGCTATGCTTGAAGTGTTTGAGGCTGTTTTTGAAGCAAAAAAGTGCATAGGAGATGCCAAAGACCAATTTTTTATGAAAAATCAAATAGTGGCGAATGGTCGAGCTAGAGTTTTCTTAGATGCATTTTGATGTCAAGAATCCAACGCAAGTCTTCGTCCATCAATCTAAGGTTGTTTAATCCTCCATTTAATCTGCACAAGGTTTAGCGTTATAAAATAGTTACTAGATCTGGGGGCCGAAAAGAGTGTGATAGAGATGAAGCTAATAGATTGTGATGCTGCAAAGTCACCTGTCCAGACTGATCTTGAATCCAAGTCCGTTTGCCCACCCTAAATCAAAATATCGACTTGTAGGACAATGTGAACACAAAGAGATGAGCTGATTATTTTAAAAGTTTTAGCCTTGATCTTAATCAAATCCTAAAAAAGTCATGAAAATTTAATGAATAGAGGGGGGGCACAAATTTTTCTACACCCCTTCCAAATCACTCAATGCCTCTCTGATTTACATCCGCTTGGAGAGAGAGAGAGAGAGAGAGAGAGAGAGAGAGAGAGAGAGAGAGAGAGAGAGAGAGAGAGAGAGAGAGAGAGATTCTTGATCGGGACAGAGGGAGGAAGGAGATGATTGTAATCTGCCTAATTTTCATGGAGGATTAATAAATCTAATTTTCTAGTTTTTCTATCTCCTGTTTTCTCTCCCCTCTTAGTGGTTATTCATATGCATCAATTTAAGAGAGAAGGGGGAGGGTTGTGATGAAGAATCCGGAGCAAATGATGATGCTAGAGCGATGGAGGATGTAGATCAGGCTGAGAGAGTGTGTTAGCGGCAATGAAGAAGCATCAGTAGAGCCTTCCGTCTATGAGAGCTATGAGCCTCAGAATTGTAGTTTTTATGCGTAAGTGAGCGGTTCTTGTGTTTTTATGAGAAATAATTGGAGAGAGTGCTTGATTTTGATTGTTTTTTATTTTCTATATTGCATTCTCTCTGAAAAATGAAAGAAAACCAAAAAATATAATGATATAATAATTTCTCGCAGAACACGCAAAACCCGTAAGTTGCAGTTTTTATAAGAATAATGGAAATTAAGATTTCTATTTGGTGTTTTGGGATCATATGGGATAAAAATGGATATCAAAATAATGTTGAGTGTCCTTGAACAGTAACAACTCATGGTTTCAGAATATCTCATGTTTATGAAAAAATAAATGGAAAAAAATAGGAAAAATAAGGAGTTTTTTTCTTGGCTTGAAAAATTAGGAAAATTTGCATTTCATATTTTTGAATGTATAACAAGGCTAGAGCATGAGGATCAAGCCTCATTCAAAGCCTTGTTTACATGTTATAGTGTGTTTTTATTGCTTTTTATATGAAAATTACATAGAAAATGAACCCTAAACCTACTCCACAAATGCAAAATCTAAACGGTAGGAGGGAGGAGGTTTGGAAAAGTGGTTAGTTGTTGAAAATGATTCAAAATATAACCTATTTGTCTATGCACAACATATAGGACAGATTATCGTTTGAATTAGGGAGACTAGTAGCATGAAGAAATTGGGTGCTAGTCTCTAGTACCACCCCACGTACGCTTAGTTGGAAAATCATTGAAGGGTTATTTTTGCACTTCACCTAGCTGGTTTCAAATGATAAAATTCTTGAGCACAATGGTCATCCTATTTTCATTAAGCATAACATGGTATCAAACCTAGATGCATTGCAATTGCTTTCCAAATATTGACCTACATGGAGTGTGTAAGGAAACCCGAGCTATAGGGTAGAGGAACGGTTTCTTGGGCAAGCTTGGTAAGGAAATATGAGATCTCTTAGATCATTGAAAGTATATAAGAGTGGAGACTCTTTGTATATTCTTTATGTTAGATGAGCACATCGAGGGCTAATCCTCTTGGTGTAGGAGAGTTGCAGTGGAGCCACTGCATTCGATCGGAGGGGTGTCTCCTCTATGTGTGTGTTACGTGGTATATTATACTAAGCAGTGTGGGATCTCCCTTTGAGGAGTAGGAAAGGGTAATCATTGGACTACGGTTCATTATAAACACAATATCTTTAATAGTGATTAGGGCAGCATGTCTTTGGATGCTCCTGGTGTGGCAAAGGCGTGTAGGGTTGTCTTGTGAGCGTTATAGAGGCCCGGCTACTACCTATAGCTAGTGTTAGGCCCATTTTAGGTCTCGAAATTGGACCAGTGGCTAAATATTAATCTTGTTTTAAACATGAAACTTGGTACTATCATCTATATAGTATCTAGTAAAAGTTTCACCTTCAAGGAAGGAGGTAACAATTTGACCATGTGACAAAATATTCACCATCTTGTAAATTCCCAAAGTATATGAAAATTCCCAAACTCCCTAATATAGTGTTTAGTCAACATCACACACTTAGTTGCATGTTTAAAAGATCTTCCAAGTACGATTACCTTCATGACATTCTCTCTATTAGGGAGCACATAAACCATAAGTGGCCAACTTTTGGATACATGCATGTGTAATCAGATGCACATGCATAGATGGATGCACACATGTATAGTTAAATGCTCACACGGATTCACATGTATGTGAATCTGAAAAATTTAGTAAGCCAATCTATGGTGGCCAACTATGCATGATGATGTTTGCAACTGAATCCAGTATTGTGATTCCTATCAACGGGCCAAAGATCTCTTGCCATTCCAACAAACCCTACCCCTCAAATCTTTTGAGAGTGGGGATTGGACTTTGTTGTGGTCCCATCTCTCCGGTTGCTACCTACACTCACAAAAAGTACATATACTGATGGCAATTGACTATTGTAACAAATGGGTAGAAGCTTATGGATAAAAGCTACACAATACCACCAAGTCACTAGCTAAATGTTCATTGTGGGATATCTTTACTAGATATGGCATGCCAATAAATTTGCTTAGTGATCAAGGTACACACTTTGCAAATAAAGTCATCAAAGAGATCACCTCATTCTTTCTAATTATACATTAAAAACTGTATCCTTACTATTTTCAAGCCAATGGTTTAGTAGATCCACCAACAAAGTTCTATGCAAGATCTTAACCAATTTGGTAGATTAGAATTGAGAAGATTGAGATACTAAGATTCCAACTACACTTTGGGCCTTCCAAATATCCTTGAAGATTGCAACTAGTATGACTCCCTACAAGCTAGCCTTTAGGTTGGAAGCCATTATACCACTGCAATTTATAGTCCCTAATTTTTTATTGGTGATATGAGCTTGCCTCATTCTAGAGGAATCACTCCCATTCTAGATGGAAGTCATCACCTAGCTCAAAGAAAATACCAAGTCAATCAACTATCCAAGACACTACAAGATATAGGCCTTATATCGACGTTAAAAGTGATGAAAATGTTCATAAAGAAATTTGCCCTCGTCGTCACAAAAAGCGTTGTTATTGGTGATGCCATAGAACAATTGGTATTAATGTTGTTATCAGCGTCGCTATTTGCGATGGTATCAGCCGGGACGCAAATAGAAATGCTGATACTGAAACAAATAGCGACGATGATAATGACGCTTTGCGATGCATTTTGCGATGCTAATAGCGATACGTGCAGTAAATTTGTGATGCTATTATTTGGGCCATACAAAATAGTTTTAGTAATGTGTACAATGCTTGTGTAAATAAAGGTAAAGTGTACTTAAATCATAACACTGATACATGAAATAAATACATGATCGCATAATGAAAGCGACTGGTACAATCATGGCAAGATACTACTACTATACAGAAAATGTCTACATAGATCACGTGACCAAAAAAGAAGGGTATATGAGCTCCAGGGATCCAAGGGCGAGATATAAATCCTCGCCATCCGAAACCACGTCCTATCGCAAAGGAGCATGGAACAAACTCTACAAAAAATGAAATAGCTACACATTAGTCCACCATACAATAATGCATTCTAATTAAACTTAGTAACTATGGACAAGAAAGATGAGTGACTTACAGGGCCGCCGCGTCCATATAATCGGTCAATCAATGCAGTGAGACCATACCTCTCTACATATTGAGTCTCAAGGCTGACGGGATCGCGGCTTGTAATAGAGTGCTGCAAAGAAAACAAAATACAACTATTAGAAACATGATTGTCAGTACAAAGGATATTGCAAAAAAATAAGCAAGCATAACCAAAGAAAAACTTACAAAGTCCTCCATATATTTCATGTGCGCGCCAAGATGATGGACCACTCGGGTCTCTAGTCGTGCCCTCACCACCTCAGGCTATTGTCTCCAATGTCCTGGAGAATCTGTAGCCTCCTCCTTGAGTCAGCACTAGTCATCCGCATCTAGCCACTCGAGCTTTGAAGCCCCACTCTTGAGTACCTTGTGTGCATCCCGATCGTCTACATGACATGTATGCACGCATGCACTCGATCATCCAGCCTCTAGAAAACCTATCAATTGCGGCTGGTACCAGAAACTCCTCATGCAAGGATGCTACTATGTAGTCCTTGCTCCTCTCCGGTATGTACTTCCAATGATCCAAGACATTGTGCCGAAAAACTTGTTGACATATTCTCTCATACGAGCCATAACCCTCCTCCCCTCATCATTCATGATGATGGCTCTTGCTCTATCATCTACAAGGTAGGCATATCCCTTTGGGGTATGCGTAAGATGGGTCCTCTCCAACTTGCGACCATGCTCCTGGGCATACCCAGAGACCTTTGTACATTTAGTATACCTATCGGGGTAGTATCTCTAGGAGTAGTACCCATAGGGGTGCCACCTACGGATGGCTATGAGAAAAAGTCAGAGCAAAAGATGGAGTGACTAGAGTAGACATCCCCACAGGTGTGACAAATCCTAGAGGTGATGCAACTCCAGCAGAATGACGAGACGGAGACACTACGTCAGTACCTCCATAGCAACCACCTGAGCCACACTCTCTCAAACTACCACGAGAGCGAGGAGTAGCACCTGTATCCCGAGCTAACTGCTCGCTCACTATATCTGGATCTTCACAACATCCCCCTAAACCACTCCCTCCGTCAAGCCCAAGTCTAGAGCGTGGACCTCGTCTGCGAGAAAGTAAAGCATCAGAGCGCGCCGAAGTAGATCTAGTAGAGCGGCCTGATGGTGTCCGAGACATCTCATGGTCTGCCATATCTCTAAATCTTGCCATCTGATCTGGAGAGATACACGTGAAGATCTCTTGACTCATCCCTTGACTCATCGTGATGATCTAAATATCCACAAAGGTCACCTCCACAGACAAAAATTGATGTTAGCATAATCAATATAAATCTATAACGTGTCTACTTGTATTTTTAGGACACGTCTTAGTAATCCATCGGAAAGGATGTCTAGAAAGCTTTTCCCGGCACTCCCATGGAATGTTACTGGGTTTGCGATCTAGGGCTTTCAATGTCTACCATGTAGCGGAAGTATTTCGGCCGTTCCCACTTAGGATTGACGTGAATTAGGGTTTTTCTGATTGGTCATTTCCTAACAACAACTAGCGTCAGACCCAAGCGCACTACTTTACGCAGAAACGCCAGGTCTGAAGCGGATTCATGCTGCACTTGGTTCAAGGAGAATGGGAAACGAGAGGGATGCAAAGCTCAACCTCTCTGCCATAAGGTATAGTCCCATTCCGTTGCCCTAAAACAGCGTAAATTGGGCTTAATCATAACTCTAGGTCAACGCTTTTGTTGTTTGTGTTCTTTGACGATCTTCCTACTATCCATCGCAATTCGAGAAAAGTTCCCAGCCAACGAGGACCACCCATCCGTAGGATGGACCTACGGCACATCCTCCACACTTTCCTCGGGTTGTTTTAGTTATTTAATTACCTAACACATTAGTTGGACATGTAACAACCAGTTTCTTTAATTAACCCATTAGGTACTGGTTCTTTCACGTAATTTTATCACTTGACATAGAAAAAAAACATTAGACAAGTTCCTTATTAACAAGTTATCATATTTATCTTTGAAATACAAAGAGTCCAGCTCGTAGGCTTATCCACAATCCGCCCGAAGGTTATCCAGCAATCCACAGGGATTACTATTCCAAGTTTCTGCCCATAGACTAGTATGCGGACCTCGAGATCCAATCCTGAGTCACGTTAGCCTCTTGTGCAAGACTCGAAAGGCAAGGGATTTACGGCCAGAGCCCCCCTGGCACCCAAGCGTCCTCCTGCTCCAAGTAGCGCTCAATGGAGAGACCTCTTGCGGCGGGTTCAGTCCACTTTCCCGGCGCAGTTAACAACCCCCTTGGTTAGGGTCAGGCAAGCAGTCGGGGGTAACTGAAGCTGCCTCTCCCTTCACGCCTTCAACCTGAAGTATAGATATTCAGTTATCTTTTAATTCATTGAACAAACAAAGCCAAACAGTGCTCTAAAATCTATAGCAAGCACAAACATTTCCATTGTTCGTTTTTGTTGGCAAACTGCTAAGGAATGAATCCTTCCTTTCGAATGCATCCAATACTCGATCCGGGATAACTTGCAACTTGGCAAGATCCCCTATATCTTGGGTTAGGGCGTACCCTTGGTCAAACCTTAAGTTCATTGGGTACTTTAGTTCATCGGCTGGTCTTTAGTTTCCAATCAATCTTCTTTACTCAAGAAAGACCACTAAATTAGGATGATTATTCATCCCCTTGCAAGATAACTTGCGTAAGGACATGCCAACTTCATTGGGAGAACTTGGCCATCCCCTTGTGATCCAATCACAAGATCATATGACTCCGCACTTGTTGTGCAAGTGCTCCATCGAACTATGAGACTATGGAGTCACGAAACAATCTATTTTAGGTTCTCTAGGCCGACATCGTTAGACCTAGGGTTTCCAAGTTTCATCTTTGTAAGTTTCTCAGGGACAAACCCTAGTTCACTTTACGATTACAATTCACTGTCCCTACATTCAGTGAATGTGGGAAAGTATTTAAGGTATAGGTGTTTCTTGGAATTTAACTCATTACAAACGAGTATTCCGCGGTTTAGGTGTTATAAGTTTATGCCAATTTATTTAACTCTAGAAAATAATTACGGGATCATTTCTACATGACTTGTTGTCTATGCGTAAATTGATTTTTCAACCCTAAATTATCGATTTGAGGTCATGCATAGGTTAGGTTAATTCCAACTAATCTTCTTATAATCTTGCGAATAAAATTCATGCTACCAAGCAACCTTTTTCTTGCTAACTTATGCAGTTGACAATGATAATTTCATAGAGTTTATGCATCGTAGGAATCATTTCATGCTTTGCACTTTCCATGATGATTCATTGCGATATGGGTTAATAGTGCGAGATGCAGTTTATACTTCTAGGCTTAACCGAAGTATACTATTTTAATGGATAATAATCTAGCTTATAATTCATTTCAATGCATAAGCTATTTACTAAAAATGCGTTTTATACTTTCTTAATTTGCATGTTTCATTTAAAAGTATTGATGTCTAAGTTCCTTCGTCATGAACAACTAGGACAAAAATATATCCTATTTCTAATAATTAACCTTGCATGATTGAATTACAACAATATCAAATAAAAATTTAGGGAGGAAAACCTGGGTTTGGGGTGAGATATCCACATGGATGCTGGGAGACGACCCTCCCGCTGCGCCTTGGACTTTCTTAGGAGACATTGCAATTGTAGTTTTTTGGACGTGGAAGTAGCTTTACAACTCCTCTTTGGAATTCCACCATTGCTCCCTCGCACCGTCCGTCGAAAGTAGTTTTAGAGGGCTCCTTCGAGGCTTTTGAGCGAGAAAGGAAGGTGTTAAAAAAAAACCTCAATACTCTCTTCTTTTTTTTCGAGTGGGGAAAAAGAACAAAGCTCCAAGGGTATTTTTCATGGGTTTCAAGAGCACAAAGGAAGGGCTTAAGGGGGTTTTTTAGATAGGGGATTTCAAGATGCCTCAAGGGAAGGGCCTTAAGGAGGATTTAAAGAAAAACCGGGGAGATAAGACCTTAAAGGTCAAAAACCTTTTATGGGGGAAAACCCTAAGGGGGGGAAACTCCAAGGGAGATAGAACCTTAAAGGTTATAAGTAAGGGTCTAAGGACCCTTAGGCAAATTAGGAGAAAAAAGGGACTTATCAGGGTTTACACACGGAGGGGGGGATGATTCCAAGGCCAATGAGGAAGGGGCTAGAGGAAAATTAAAAACACGGGAGTTGGGTTCCAACTATGGGAAGGGCATATAATGCTTTAAACACAGGGGGGGTGTGACTCCAAAGTCAAGGAAAAGGGGGCTTAAGGGTTAAACACCGGGGGGGGGGGGGGGGGGGGGGGGTGAGGTGGTTTTGAAGCCAAGGAAAAAGGGGGCTTAAGGGATTTTAAAACCCGGGGCAGGTGTAATATTCCCACCCGTGAATATTGACTTCCCGCACACTGCGTAAACCTTGTACAAAGGTTATCTCACGTATTGAAATTGCCGGCAATTTAACCTGTGACCTGCATGCGAGAAATCGGGACCTCCGCATTGGCAAAGCAAACCCGAGAGTTCAAACCCGCAAGTCACACGTAAACACCCTCTTGGGAGGGGCAAATTGATTATTATCAAGGCAAATTTCTTTTATTTTATCCCTTTTCCCCAGCCGATGCACGGCTGGAGGAGAGGGAGTGTGGGGGGATGGGACTTGGTAGAATCGTGGGCTGCATGGGGAGGGGGAAACCCATGCAAAAGGGCCACGTGGTGGAGCCCTTCTCTCCCCCCCCCATGCCTATATAAACACCCGCTTACGTGCTGAGGAGGAGGAGGCTCTGATACTCGTCGCTGTGCTGAGGAGGAGGAGGCTCTGACACTCGTCGCCGTGCTGAGGAGGAGGAGAAGGATTGTGAAGAGGGGCTGAGGTCACCGCCTGCTCAGGCCGGCAGTCACCGTGCTGCATCCGAGGAGGGATAGGCCAACGTGTTGATGAACGCTGCCGTGCTGCACCAGATTCCGCCAGGCTGCCGCCACGATCATAGGGGTCTTCATCATAGTTTTTTTTCCCCCCCTGCCATCGTCAATTTTTCCCCCAATCATTACTTTTGCCACCCACGTTTTCTGAAAAGGATAGAAGCTTCCTAGAAGCTTCTAAAGGAAAGGCCCTAAGCCCTGTACACGCGGTCTTTACCCAGTGGGCTTAAAATCCCACACCTTGTGACGGGTATTCCGGCGTAAGGGAGAAGCGGATAGACTTGGAGGTTGTTTTGCCAAGGATAGGAGGAATCCGCGGAGTTCAAGTCATCAACGATGGCTCCCAAGAAGACGCAAGGCGCACCTGCGGGAGGTTCTTCCCCGAACTTACACGTGGATATCACCGCGGATCCACAAATCCAGGTTCCGTGAATATATTGCCACATGAAGATATGTTTTAAATACGCTTAATTCCATAGGGAAATTCATTCTACGTTATCATTAATTCATGGGTAGTGATAAAAGTACATTCGATAAATTATAGATAAAGGATCCGTGCATATCATGCACCTACAAAGTTATGAATGAAAAGCACTTATTCTCCCTATGAAATTAGTTGCAAATTGTCTTGTCGTGCATTTTCAAAGTGAAAGCCACATATGGCCTGGGGTTAAAGGGGAAATTGTTAAAGTGCATTGGTCATGTAGGAAAGGAGTATTTTGCATTTAGTCAATAACTTCCTTCGTTATGATTCGCGTGAGGGATTTGTTAACTTCTGTTTCACGGCATGATAAAGAGCCCCGATCTTATAAGTTGCGTGGAAAAAGATGCTTGCAATTAGATTAAATCGACACTTGCCTTAGTATTGCATGAACTTCATTCACGATGTTGTTATATCTAAGGGTCGCACTTTTACTTTCGCAAACTTCATTTCATCATGTAACATTTAGGAATGATTGCATGGCTTATAAAAGCATGAAATGCAAATACTTAGACACAAGGTTGTAGGTGTTATTCCTTGATGTAAATCCTAGTAAACCCTTTGTAAGTATCCTTCAAATTATCTTGCCTTTTGACTTTAACAAAAAAATGGATAGGGCTATTGCGGATCTTATGGTGCGTGGAGGTAATGAATTACATGTTTACATGTATTGTAACATTTTGCAACTATTTTCCTACTTTAGATCAAGTATATCATCTCTAGGAAAGAATTGTCCTCGTCATAAGACAAGTAGGTCAATTTACCCAAGTCATTTGTGGTAACACGACTGCTAGGGTTTCGTATAGGCATAACTAGCCGATTCGATAAAAACCTCAAGTACTAGTTAGGGCTTGGCACGTTAGGGATGTAGCCAAGTAACGTACTTGGACACCAAGTCGAAGTCCTCAAACCCAAAGGTCCTATCCACCTTCCCGGAAAAATTGAGCCAATGGGACGCGCACGCAAATAATGATCTGGGGTTTCTACCCTAAGGATCATTCGACCTAGTGCTAGAACTTGGATTGAGTTGGAATCCCTAGGACCGAACGTTGTCAGTCTAGTGCAATTAGGATTGGGGTGAGTGAGAAGACACCCTAAACCCTACTTCGAGTCTAATCATAATTCTTGACCAGAAAACACCATTCAATAGGTGAAATGATCTCTTGGAATGGAGGCGACACTTGTGCAACAAGTTGCAACGTCGCATAGCCTTGTGGTTTGATCACAAGAAAGTTTTGCCATTCCTTGGAATGAGGTTGGCAGGTTCTTGCGCAAGTTTAACTTGCAAGGGGATGGGTAGTCATCCTGTTACTTCGCCCTCATTAGGGGAAATTTACCAAGTTAAGGGAAGTTAGGTATTTTCTTGGACGCAAATGATTAATCAATAAATTAAAGCGACATGGCCGCCGGGATTTACTATTAATAAAACCTGAGGTATTGGCTAAGTTGAGTTAACAGGGTATGACCTAACCCAAGGACAATAGGAATCTTGCCAAGTTGCAATTGATTCTGGATCGAATGCTGGATGCATTCGGAGAGAAGGATTCACTCCTTAACAGTTTGCCAAATAAACAACCACTAGAATTAATTGTGCTTGTAACAGTTTAGAAAGCACTGTTTGCATTGTTTGCTCAAGGAACTAAAGGATGAAAAGATATATAAATGCTTCAGGTTGAAGGCCTGAAGGGAGAGGCAGCTTCAGTTACCCCCGACTGCCTGCCTGACCCTAACCAAGGGGGTTGTTGACCGTGCCGGGAACGTGGACCGAACCCGCCATGAGAGGTCTTTCCGTTGAGCTCTACTTGGAGCAGGAGGACGCTTGGGTGCCAGGGGGGGGGCTCTGGCCATAAATCCCTCGCCTTCCGGGTCCTGCACAAGAGGCTAACGTGACTCGGGATTGGATCTCGAGGCCCGCATACTAGTCTACGGGCAGAAGCTTGGAATAGTGATCCCTAGCGGATTACTGGATGAGCCTTCGGGCGGATTATGGACAAGCCTACGGGCGGAACTCATTGTATTTCAAAGATAAAATGATGAAATGATAATAAAGAATTTGTCTGATATTGTTTTTCTATGTCACGTGGTAAGATTACGTGAAGGAACCAGTGCTTAACAGGATTAATTAAAGAAGCTGATTGCTATATGTCAAATTAAATGTGTTAGATAATTACATAACTAAAACAAACTGAGGAAAGTGCGGAGGATGGGCCATGGGTCCGTCCTACGGTTGGGTGGTCCCGGTTAGCCGGGAACTTTTCTCAAAAATCTCGAAGAACAGCGGGATGATCATCATTATCAAAGCGAATAATGAGAGCAATAACCTAGAGTTACGTCATACCCGATTTACGCTGTTTTAGGGGAACGGAATGGGACTATGCCTTATGGCAGAGAGGTTGAGCCTTGCATCCCTCTCGTTTCCCATTCTCCTTGAACCAAGTGCAGCGTGAACCCGCTTCGGACCTGGCGTTTCTGCGTAAAGTAGTTCGCTTGGGTCTGACGCTAGTTGTTGTTAGCTAATGACCAAACAGGAAAAACTCTAATTCCGGTCAATCCTAAGTGGGAACGGCCAGGATACTTCCGCTACGTGGCAGACGCGGGAAGACCTAGACTGCAAAACCCGTAACATTCCATGGGAGTGCCGGGGGGGGAGTTTTCTAGACATCCTTTCCGATGGACTGCCAAGACGTGTCCTAGATGATTCTAGGGGACACGTTACAGTTGGTATCAGAGCCGACCAACAACGGAATTGTTTTCGTGAGATCTCAATAAAATGAAGTAAAGAAATTGTTGCTATCCAAACATTTCCTCATCTACAATACTGTCTTGCAGAACTATGAAGCGTGGAACAAGTTTTTGGTGTTCCGGATCATGTTTATGACTGCAATGCATTCTCCGCATTATAGGCAGAGAGTTGAAATGATGAACATCCTGGACCAGATTTATAATCCATCACCTTTATATATAGAACGAAGATGGACTGGGTCTTCAGGAATCTACTACATAGCTGCCCACCAGTTCGCTTATCTACAAACCAACCTAAAGAGGATCAAGTGGTTGGAAGATTTGAAAGTCGTGAAGCTGTTCATTTTTGTGGAAGCTCACGTAAATTCGACTTTGCATATTCAAGGTCGGAGGGTTGAATTGAACTCATATGTATATGAGGAAGTAACCCGTGTAATCCCAGCCGACAATATTAAGGTGTTGGGCCGCCATGGGAAGTATGGATTCCAGCGGAAAGGATATCCTGAACTTCCGATGAATTATCGATTCCTAAAGATCCATGACCCAAAACCCTACTATTACACAGTTCCTATAGACAAATCCAATACAACGTTGTTCTCCCCAAACTAAATGTAATGATTGGATTATCATCACACGAGATGTTGTATAAGGCTACGCCCATGTAAATATAAATAAGGACTTCTTTTATCAATATCCGATTGTGCATCAGGGTTGTTACGAAAAGTTAAGTAGCTTCATGATTTACGAGATAGCTGAACTAAAGATAAGCTAATGTCAACTATCATATAATAACATTAAGAAAACTTTTACCCAGGCACAACCCCAGGTACAGGTTCCAAATTCGCCCCCTACATCAAGTACTGCTGTGATCCAGGAGAAGAAGTTCCTCCTCAAGCAGATAAAGCCACCCGAGTTTGACGGGAAAGGCAGATTCGTCCAGTCTGATGCTGAAATTTGGATTGAATCTATGGAGGATTACTTCGAAGCAGCTGGTACTACTCCTACCAATCAGGCCATGCTCGCCAAATTAAAACTCACCGGTGAAGCTAGATTATGGTGGAAACAATGGTGCAGGGATCAAGGGACTTCAGAGGGGTCCGTTACCTGGGAGAAGTTAAAGCAAGCCGTGCAGGGGAGATATTTTCCACCTGCATATCGTACACAGAAAATGAATGAGTTCTATGAGCTAAAACAGTTAGGACTCACCCTTGACGCATACTACTCTAAATTTGTCTCACTCTTAAAGTATGCGCCACAAATGGACACGACGCAGCAGGTGTCCAAATTTTGCGCAGGCTTAAATCCACCTGTAAATACTCGTCTCAAATCTATGCGACCATCAGATCTTCAAGATGCACTCATTCGAGCGGCACCTATAATTCACGAAGTGCAAGCTAGACCAAGGGGTATTAAGAATTGGTCTTATAGCGACCCGAACAGAGGAGCATTCAGACCCCAAGTAAAGAGAGTTCAAGGTCTCAATCAGGGTCAAAGGAAGAAAGTAAGGACAAATAACGTCAACAACTTTGTTCCTACTCACAGTAATGGCCGAAACCTCCGATGTTTCCACTGCAACGAACTCGGTCACTTCAAAAGGCAATGTCCCAAGCTCAGCGAGGGACACCGTCAAGGTGCAGGCCGCGGTCAAGGAGCCGCCACCTGTGGAAGAGGGAGAACTACCTGCATTACCAATAGGCAAAGATGTGAAGCAGAAGAAGAGGAAGATCCGACTATGGAAGCGGAATTCAAAAGAGCGACAGTCCATGCCGCTTTACACAAGAAGGGGCCGAATCGCCAGTTCTCGGTGATTCAAACACCGTCGGACTATCAAGGTAAAGGTTTCAAAACCTTGATTGATTGTGGCAGTACACATTCCTTTATCTCACCAACGTGTGCTAAAAGATTAGGAATAGCCACAGTAGAAGCTCCTACCCTACTTGTGGAATTGGCAAACGGTCGTGAGGTAACTTGTACGAGGCAAACTGCTAAGGAGGAGTTCTCTCTGGGAGGAAAGAAAACCTCAGTCAAATTCAGAGTCATGAATTTAGGTATCCATGAGTGTCTACTCGGGATGGATTGGCTTAAGCCTAATGACGCTCACATCCACTGTGGAAAGGGTCAAGTTTCCTTTCGAAACCTTGAAAGAGAGTTTGTTACAACTCAAGGTGAGGCAGGAGTGCCAAGAATCCAGTTAGCCAAAGTATCGCGGATCATAAAAGGGGTTAGAAAAGGATTACCTGTTTACCTGATCAAACTCAACAAATTAGATCAAAGGCAAGAGTCTCATGAGGGACCCTCTTGGCTAAAGGAATACGCTGACGTATTCCCTGAGGAATTAACTGAACTTCCACCTCCAAGAGAAGTTGATCATGAAATAAGGCTAATGCCTGGAGCTGCGCCAATTGCAAAGAGACCTTATAGAATGTCCATACCAGAAGCTATTGAGTTGAAGGAACAACTCAAGCAACTGTTAGATCAGGGTTACATCCGGCCTAGCAACTCACCATGGGGAGCTCCAGTACTATTCCAGAAAAAGAAAGATGGGACACTTCGACTATGTATTGATTACCGTGGGTTGAATCAATCAACAGTCAAGAATAAGTATCCTATTCCTAGAATAGATGAGCTTCTTGATCGCCTTCAAGGTGCAAAGATCTTCTCCAAAATTGATCTCAGGTCAGGTTACTATCAAATCAGGATCAAGGATGAAGATATTCCAAAAACGGCCTTCAATACAAGATATGGGCACTTTGAATTCTTGGTTATGTCATTCGGGCTTACAAATGCACCTGCCACCTTCAATAGATTAATGCAGGATATTTTTAGACCATATCTTGATGATTTCGTGCTTGTCTTCTTCGATGACACTTTAGTTTATTCTAAACAGGAAGAAGATCATGAACCTCAACTTCGGATTGTCCTTGAAACAATGAGGTCTCATAAGCTGTATGCAAAAATGAAGAAATGTGCATTCTTCAAACGTCAGATTGAATATTTAGGATTCATAGTATCATCAGAAGGAATATTAGTAGACCCAGCCAAAGTCAGAGATGTGCTTGAATGGCCAATACCAGTATCCGTCAAAGAAATACGTAGTTTTCTTGGCTTGACAGGATGGTATAGGGTCTTTATCAAAAACTATGCTTTGATTGCAGCACCTCTTACCGACTTACTAAAGAGGCAAACGTCTATTACATGGTCAACTCCCGAACAAAATAGCTTCGACCAATTGAAGCAATGTTTGGTATCAGCACCTATTCTAAAACTTCCTGACCTCAATAAGGAGTTCGAGGTAGTAACTGATGCCATCATTCTTGCCTTGGGGTGTGTACTTATGCAGGAAGGTCATCCAGTAGCATATTCTTCAAGGAAATTGAAGAGTCATGAAAAGAATTATGCCACGCATGATCTGGAATTATTAGCTGTCATCCATGCTCTAAAGCTTTGGAGACACTACCTGTTGGGTAACAAGTTTACTCTAGTAACCGATCATAAGAGTCTCAAATGGATTTTTACCCAAAACGAGCTCAACATGAGGCAACATCGATGGATTGAAGTATTGGAGGAGTATGATTTTGAAATCAAGTATCGACCAGGGAAAGAGAATGTAGTTGCCGATGCACTCAGTCGCAAGGCATTCCTAAATTCCCTAATCTTGTAGAATCCATCAACGGCCAGATCTCTGGCTACAAAGGTATCTATGCCAAGCAACCCTATACTCGAACTAGCTAGAGAGGAAGCATGCCATGATTTGGCCTACCAAACCATGATAAAAGAAATATCTACCAAGGAGCAGAATCTGAAGTCACAAGCTAAGTATCGGGAATTTTCCATTGATAATGGACTTGTCTACTACAGAACAAGGCTATGTATACCAACAAGCCAGTCACTTAAGCAGAAGATATTATGGGAAGCTCATGATTCCCCTTTCGCAGGACATCCTGGCTATGCAAAAACTCTTAATGCAGTTAGGAAGAGCTACCATTGGGAGAGGCTCAAAGGTGACGTTCTCAAATATGTCACTGAATGTTTGTCTTGCCAACGTATCAAGGCTGAACATGTCATGATGCCAGGGAAATTGCAACCACTTGACATTCCCCAAATGAAATGGGAATTCATCAGTATGGATTTTGTGGTGGGCTTACCCCAAGTCCAAGGGGGATATAACTCCATTATGGTTGTAGTTGACATGCTTACTAAGGTTGCACACCTGATTCCAGTAAAGATAAACTATAAAGCCTCCGACATTGCAAGAGTGTTTATCAAGGAGATATTCAAGCTACATGGGTTACCTAGAAGGATCATTAGCGATCGAGATTCTCTTTTCACTTCACACTTCTAGAGAGCTATCTTTGAAGCTATTGGAACTCAACTCTATTTTAGCACTGCCTACCATCCCCAAACAGATGGACAAACAGAGCGAGTAAATCAAATCATTGAGGATATGCTTAGGGCATACTGCTGTCGAGAGCCGAAGAGGTGGATTCAGTACTTGCCGTTAGTAGAATTTGCCTACAATGCTTCTTACCAGCAGAGCATCCAAATGACCCCTTTCCAGGCATTGTATGGTCATGATTGTCGAAGTCCCCTAAACTTTTCTGATCCAACCCTAAGAGTTGAAGCTTCAAGACAAATGTTGGAAGACATGGAGGACCAAATAAGGTCAATAAGACAAGACATACAAGCAGCCAAAGATAGACAAAAGGCATATGCGGATTTGAAACGCCAAGAGAGGGTCTTCGGAGAAGGAGACATGGTCTTCATTCGTGTACGCCCTAAAAGGAGTTCTCTATCTCCAGGGGAATGCAAGAAGCTAAGTCCAAGGTATTGTGGGCCGTATAAAATCCTCAAATGCCTGGGACCCAATGCTTATAAATTGCAACTTCCTGATAACCTAAAAGTTCACAATGTATTCCATATTAGTCTCTTAAAAAAATATGTACCAATCCTAATCATGTACTTGATGACCAACAAATTGTAATGCCTAGTCAAGGAGTCCTTGAACTAAGACCGGAAAAGATTTTAGATGTCAGGGAGAGATAGTTAAGATCTAGAACCTTGAAAGAATGCCTCGTCCAGTGGAAAGATTATCCTGAAGAGGATGCTACCTGGATGGATGAAAGCTCTCTCAATCTTCAATATCCCCAGTTTATCTCGAGATGAGGACATCTCGATTCTTCTAAGGGGGAGAGAATGTAATATTCCCACCCGTGAATATTGACTTCTCGCACACTGCGTAAACCTTGTACAAAGGTTATCTCACGTATTGAAATTGCCGGCAATGTAACCTGTGACCTGCATGCGAGAAATCGGGACCTCCGCATTGGCAAAGCAAACCCGAGAGTTCAAACCCGCAAGTCACACGTAAACACCCTCTTGGGAGGGGCAAATTGATTATTATCAAGGAAATTTTTTTTTATTTTATCCCTTTTCCCCAGCCAATGCACGGCTGGAGGAGAGGGAGTGTGGGGGGATGGGACTTGGTAGAATCGTGGGCTGCATGGGGAGGGGGGAACCCATGCAAAAGGGCCACGTGGTGGAGCCCTTCTCTCCCCCCCCCATGCCTATATAAACACCCGCTTACAGGCTGAGGAGGAGGAGGCTCTGATACTCGTCGCCGTGCTGAGGAGGAGGAGGCTCTGACACTCGTCGCCGTGCTGAGGAGGAGGAGAAGGATTGTGAAGAGGGGCTGAGGTCGCCGCCTGCTCAGGCCGGCAGTCACCGTGCTGCAGTCAAATTTTCCCCCAATCATTACTTTTGCCACCCACGTTTTCTGAAAAGGATAGAAGCTTCCTAGAAGCTTCTAAAGGAAAGGCCCTAAGCCCTGTACACACGGTCTTTACCCAGTGGGCTTAAAATCCCACACCTTGTGACGGGTATTCCGGCGTAAGGGAGAAGCGGATAGACTTGGAGGTTGTTTTGCCAAGGATAGGAGGAATCCGCGGAGTTCAAGTCATCAACGATGGCTCCCAAGAAGACGCAAGGCGCACCTGCGGGAGGTTCTTCCCCGAACTTACACATGGATATCACCGCGGATCCACAAATCCAGGTTCCGTGAATATATTGCCACATGAAGAGATGTTTTAAATACGCTTAATTCCATAGGGAAATTCATTCTACGTTATCATTAATTCATGGGTAGTGATAAAAGTACATTCGATAAATTATAGATAAAGGATCCGTGCATATCATGCATCTACAAAGTTATGAATGAAAAGCACTTATTCTCCCTATGAACTTAGTTGCAAATTGTCTTGTCGTGCATTTTCAAAGTGAAAGCCACATATGGCCTAGGGTTAAAGGGGAAATTGTTAAAGTGCATTGGTCATGTAGGAAAGGAGTATTTTGCATTTAGTCAATAACTTCCTTCGTTATGATTCGCCTGAGGGATTTCTTAACTTCTGTTTCATGGCATGATAAAGAGCCCCGATCTTATAAGTTGCGTGGAAAAAGATGCTTGCAATTAGATTAAATCGACACTTGCCTTAGTATTGCATGAACTTCATTCACGATGTTGTTATATCTAAGGGTCGCACTTTTACTTTCGCAAACTTCATTTCATCATGTAACATTTAGGAATGATTGCATGGCTTATAAAAGCATGAAATGCAAATACTTAGACACAAGGTTGTAGGTGTTATTCCTTGATGTAAATCCTAGTAAACCCTTTGTAAGTATCCTTCAAATTATCTTGCCTTTTGACTTTAACAAAAAAAGGGATAGGGCTATTGCGGATCTTATGGTGCGTGGAGGTAATGAATTACATGTTTACATGTATTGTAACATTTTGCAACTATTTTCCTACTTTAGATCAAGTATATCATCTCTAGGAAAGAATTGTCCTCGTCATAAGACAAGTAGGTCAATTTACCCAAGTCATTTGTGGTAACACGACTGCTAGGGTTTCGTATAGGCATAACTAGCCCATTCGATAAAAACCTCAAGTACTAGCTAGGGCTTGGCACATTAGGGATGTAGCCAAGTAACGTACTTGGACACCAAGTCGAAGTCCTCAAACCCAAAGGTCCTACCCACCTTCCCGGAAAAATTGAGCCAATGGGACGCGCACGCAAATAATGATTTGGGGTTTCTACCCTAAGGATCATTCGACCTAGTGCTAGAACTTGGATTGAGTTGGAATCCCTAGGACCGAACGTTGTCGGTCTAGTGCAATTAGGATTGGGGTGAGTGAGAAGACACCCTAAACCCTACTTCGAGTCTAATCATAATTCTTGACCAAAAAACACCATTCAATAGGTGAAATGATCTCTTGGAATGGAGGCGACACTTGTGCAACAAGTTGCAACGTCGCATAGCCTTGTGGTTTGATCACAAGAAAGTTTTGCCATTCCTTGGAATGAGGTTGGCAGGTTCTTGCGCAAGTTTAACTTGCAAGGGGATGGGTAGTCATCCTGTTACTTCGCCCTCATTAGGGGAAATTTACCAAGTTAAGGGAAGTTAGGTATTTGCTTTGACGCAAATGATTAATCAATAAATTAAAGCGACATGGCCGCCGGGATTTACTATTAATAAAACCTAAGGTATTGGCTAAGTTGAGTTAACAGGGTATGACCTAACCCAAGGACAATAGGAATCTTGCCAAGTTGCAATTGATTCCGGATCGAATGCTGGATGCATTCGGAGAGAAGGATTCACTCCTTAACAGTTTGCCAAATAAACAACCACTGGAATTAATTGTGCTTGTAACAGTTTAGAAAGCACTGTTTGCATTGTTTGCTCAAGGAACTAAAGGATGAAAAGATATATAAATGCTTCAGGTTGAAGGCCTGAAGGGAGAGGCAGCTTCAGTTACCCCCGACTGCCTGCCTGACCCTAACCAAGGGGGTTGTTGACCGTGCCGGGAACGTGGACCGAACCCGCTGCGAGAGGTCTTTCCGTTGAGCTCTACTTGGAGCAGGAGGACGCTTGGGTGCCAGGGGGGGCTCTGGCCATAAATCCCTCGCCTTCCGGGTCCTGCACAAGAGGCTAACGTGACTCGGGATTGGATCTCGAGGCCCGCATACTAGTCTACGGGCAGAAGCTTGGAATAGTGATCCCTAGCGGATTACTGGATGAGCCTTCGGGCGGATTATGGACAAGCCTACGGGCGGAACTCATTGTATTTCAAAGATAAAATGATGAAATGATAATAAAGAATTTGTCTAATTTTTTTTTTCTATGTCACGTGGTAAGATTACGTGAAGGAACCAGTGCTTAACAGGATTAATTAAAGAAGCTGATTGCTATATGTCAAATTAAATGTGTTAGATAATTACATAACTAAAACAAACTGAGGAAAGTGCGGAGGATGGGCCATGGGTCCGTCCTACGGTTGGGTGGTCCCGGTTAGCCGGGAACTTTTCTCAAAAATCTCAAAGAACAGCGGGATGATCATCATTATTAAAGCGAATAATGAGAGCGATAACCTAGAGTTACGTCATACCCGATTTAGGTTGTTTTAGGGGAACGGAATGGGACTATGCCTTATGGCAGAGAGGTTGAGCCTTGCATCCCTCTCGTTTCCCATTCTCCTTGAACCAAGTGCAGCGTGAACCCGCTTCGGACCTGGCGTTTTTGCGTAAAGTAGTTCGCTTGGGTCTGATGCTAGTTGTTGTTAGCTAATGACCAAACAAGAAAAACTCTAATTCCGGTCAATCCTAAGTGGGAACGGCCAGGATACTTCTGCTACGTGGCAGACGCGGGAAGACCTAGACTGCAAAACCCGTAACATTCCATGGGAGTGTCGGGGGGGAGTTTTCTAGACATCCTTTCCGATGGACTGCCAAGACGTGTCCTAGATGATTCTAGGGGACACGTTACAGCAGGGGGTTCTTAAGCCCCAAAGTTCAGAAGCTTCCAAGGGGGGGCCTCCTTAACCCCCTTCCTATGCCTCATCAAATCCCCCTCCCCCGAGTTTAATATCCTCTTAAGTCCCCTTTCTTTTGGGCTTAACAACCCCATTCCCTGGGTTTTTAAATTCCTTAAGCCCCCTTTTTCCAGCTCGACCGTCGGTGACAGGAGGATAAGAGAAATTTTTTTTCCCTTTAACCTTAATACAAGGTGAATTTTCAGTATTTGATATATTACAAATTCATACAAAGCACGGTAATATAAATCTTTAAAAAATGATCTTATTTAAAATGCATATCTTATGTACCCTTATTAGTGATTTGTTAACGAATTGAGTAGGTGGATGCTCCAAGTATGAAGTACTCTATGGTCCCATGTCAATCTCCTGACACAACTCCGCATACACTGGAAGGTCCATAGATATGTCACCACAAAAGGATGAGTCCATCTCATTCGTAAAGAATTCTTGGACTCTTGTATTTTTATCATTGTTACCCCATGCTAGCTCCTCTACATACTCCAAGCTTTCGGTGGCCTCAACCCCTTGCAATATCGACCCCTCTATTTGCATACTGTCCTCATCTATGATCGGAACATCGATTTGATCATATACTCCTGCACTTCGGGGAGCTGAAGTTATAACATACCACCATTGAGGTTATCAGGGGTTTGGATAGAAAATTACATATTCATAATCACATACAAGAGATATTTAACTATTGTGACATGCACCATGTCGTAATACAATTAAAAAACACATGAGTTCATACACCTTTTCACAATGGCCTGACAACACAAATGTGTCGCGCAAATCCGTCCTTTTTTTTTGGAATCTATTTCAAGAAATCCTTATGAACCTTATCAAACTATTTCTCCAGCTCCTTCAAGTAACACTTTGAACCACTACACATCGAATAGAATCATGGAGAAGGTACGGTAATCCACCATGACAATACTTTGCAAGTTCCCAAAATACTCCATCTCATCTATAACCATGTTTGGATCTATTGCTTGTCATTGGCTCTCTTGCTTGAGCCTTGCAATGACATTACAATTTGTTGTGGAGTGCATTTTGTCAATATGCTCCATGCAAAAATGTCATCCGCGCGACTACGCCGCACTATATATTTTGTACTGTACATTGAAACACTCAATTAGTTGTCGCATATAAAATATAGATACGATAAACCCTAAACACATTATCACCTTTGGACTATATCCCCTCGAGAATTTCCACTCCTCGGTTGAGACCTCTGCCTCTTCTCAAGACGCTGCGGTCAAAGCTCCATGCAACTATCACATTGACATAAACCATGGCATCTCCTCCATGCCCTCGGGATATTAAATTGGTCGATGGTACGTACTACGTCACAATTCAAATCCCACTTCCTCTTGATCTTTCCTAGCTTCCTAGTACCTAGCAAGCCACATCTCCATAGAGGCATGGTACAACATTAAAAAATGATTCACTTTCTCCTCCATTGCAGCATCCATTTTTTTTTCTATCCATTTTCAACCACCACATCTCCGGTTATCATCATCCTCCAACGACCATAGCATACTGTTGTCTGAATCCACCATTGGTAGCCATTCTGAAATAAGCACTAGTGCCTCAGACACCAACCAACCTTCAGCCATGCTACCTTCTGGCCAAGCTCGTTGTCGCACAAAGCCTTTCAGGGTTTTCATGAAGCACTCTAAGAAGAATATCCATCGCGTATAGAAAGGTCCAACAATCTGCACTTAATCTACAAGATGCACAAGAAGGTGGATTTGTATTGTGAGCATGCTGGTAGGCAGGTATTTCTCAAAGAGACTGACTGTCTCCACTACTCCCTGCCTCTTGCGTACTCAATAGAGAACATCTTAATCTCCTTCTATGAGATCCATTGCACTAAAGTCGACAACCTGTAAATTGTTGAGATGGCAAGCTCAATACGTGTGGACATTGATGATGGACCACCTGGCTAGATGGGTCCGCACATCTACAATGTGTGTTTAGCGTAGCTTAAGTAAATCCTGCCATTAAGCAATTATTGACATGGTATCAGAGCCGTGCCACTGAGAGAGGCTGATTTTGAAGGCTAAAGTGAAGGAGAAGAAGCAAGGGTCGAGCAAACAAGGAACGGGTAAGAAGCTCTACCATTCTTCCACACTCTCTCTTGGATAGTGCCTGTGGAGGCACCGGAAGCAGGGTGGAGTGAAAATCTTAGATTGCTGTGAGATTTGGTGTGTGAGAAGAGCATTGTATATTCTGGGCATCTAAGGCCATTTCAGGTCCTATTTTAGAGTCACAAGGTTGCAGACAACAGTTTCAAGATACACTATGATTTTGACTGTATTGACCGAAAGTGGGTGCATAGGTTATAGATTTCAAATCTGTAATTTTTGAGGTGTTTGTAGGAAGCAAACATAAGGTTTATTTGTAAATAGGTTACAGATCACATGTACTATTGAGAAATCAGTGAAAAAGGTTGCTTGGTGTATTGCTGTGCATGTGTTGTGAAAGATTACAGAAGACTAGCTTGCTGTGTTGTATCCTTGTTTGTGATAATGGGAGAGAATAGTGGAAATTCCATTATTGAGAAGTTGGACAAGAAAAACTACCCTTCATGGAAGTTCCATGTGACAAACTTCCTCATTGGAAAGGGCCTTTATGAGTTTATTTTAGGTGAAGAAAAGGAGCCAGAGCTGGGTATCCCTCTGATTGCAAATGAATTAAAAGCATGGAAAGAATGGAATGCGAAAGATAAAAATGTGATGTACTGGTTATTAATAGTCATTGATAATATGATGTTGGGACATATCAGGAATACAGAAACTTTAAATGCAACTTGGATAATTTTTGAGAACATATTTTCAATAAATACAAAGGCACAAAAGATACAACTCAAGCAAGAGTTCAATGCCTTGAAGAAATGGAAAATGTCTATCAATGAGTATGTTTTAAAGGTGAGAAGCATTGCCGATGCTTTAGCAACAATTGATGCAATGCCTCATGATGATGCTTTGGTTTCATCCACTTTGAGTGGCCTTAATAATGAGAAGGCATGAAAATCATTTGTTACTTCAGTATACGTGTGGAAGCCATTTTTAAATTTTGATGAGCTGATCTCTCTCATGATTATCGAAAAGATCAATATCCAGGGTGACTCATTTGAAAAAAATGGTGAACACATTCAAGCATTTTACTCAAGTTCAGGAAGGGGACGTGGTAGATCCTCTTCGAGAGGCCGTGGTATGGGACATACTGGCAATAACTAGCAAAATAGATTCAATGAACAATTTGGTGAAATGCAGGTTTCAGGAGGTCGAGGAAACTTTAGAGGCAAGGGGAGCTCTAGAGAAAGAGGTGGATGGCAAAATAGAGGTTTTGGAAATTCTGCTATTGTTTGCCATTATTGTGGCAAAACAGGCCACATTGCAGCCCATTGCTATGCTAAGAAAGATGATATTCAGAGTGGTAAATTGCAACAAGGAAACTATGCATCACCTTCAAGACAGAATGAAGACAAAAATGAGCATCTCTTTGTTATGCAGCATATGATGAATGCAATTATAGGAAAGGGGACACATGATGATGTATGGTATGTCAATTCAAGTGCATCTAATCATATGACCACTCATGTTGAATGGTTTGAAGAGATGTAGGACTTACAAAATCCAGGTTATGTGCAGACAGGTGATGATTCATGCCACCCAATTTCACACATTGGAAAGGTTTCCTTGTCCTTGTATGATGGCCAGACAAAGAGTCTGACAGATGCATTACATATGCCATCAATCACAAAGAATCTAGTGTCTATTGGCCAAATGGTAGAGTAGGGGTTGAAGGTCCGATTCAATGCAAAAGGTTCTTTTGTAGAAGACTTTAATGATAAGTGCAGGTTGATTGCAAAAGGAAGTAGAGTTGGCCGAATGTTCACTTTAGATGCTGGAATTCCTGCAATGGATGCTTCTACGTATGCTAAAGGAAAGTGAGTAGTTGCAGATATTGAAATATGGCATAAACGTATTGGACATGCAAATGTGCAAAGGCGGCTGAAATTAATACAGTCTAGAGGATTGGTTACAGGGTTGCCTTCTTTTAGAGTTCCAGAATTGCATAAAGTCTGTGAAGCATGCCAGTTTGGTAGGCAGGCAAGACAACCCTTCTTGCATGAGAGAGAAGTGAGTAGAAAAATACTTGATGTAGTGCATAAAAATGTTTGGGGGCCTACAAAGAATGTATCTCTTGGTGGCAACAAATACTTTGTCACATTTATTGATGACTATTCACGGAAGCTATGGATATACTTCATGAAGAAAAAGAGTGATGTGTTTGAGCACTTCAAATATTTTAAGGCAGCTGTTGAAATAGAAACATACTTAAAAGTGAAGTGCTTGAGATCAGATGCAAGGGGAGAGTACCTCTTCAATGAGTTTACTGGCTTCTTGAGGACTCATGGGATAAAGAGGCAATTTACTTGCAGGTATACCCCACAACAAAATGGGGTTACATAAAGAAAAAGTTGGTATATTGTAGAAGTCACACATGCATTAATGGCTGAAAAGAATATGCCCAAACATTATTTGTCTGAGGCTGTCCATACTGTTGTCCACATTATGAACAAAACTCTCACAGCTGCAGTTCATGATGGGATGACTCCTAAAGAATGCTTTACTGGCAAGAAGCCTAATGTCTCACACTTGAAGGTATTTAGTTGCATTGCATATGTTCATGTGCCAAATGAGCTACGGAAGAAGCTTGATCCAAAGGCAAAAAATGTCTTCTTATTGGATACTCTTTAGAGCATAAGGAGTATCACTGTTATAACCCTATCATATGTGAGTTCAAAGTGAGCAGGGATGTTATCTTTAATGAGATGAGCAGCTGGTATGCACTTACTGTGGTGATGTATTATATGATGATAATGATCAGGATAGATATGTGCAGAAATAAAAATAATAATCAGGGAGTCTTAGTGTACCAAAAACATCATCTGGTACTATGTCTACAGTGAGCCCTTGGTCTGGGAGACTAAGGAGTAGCCCCACATCTTCAGGTGGATCTATAAGTGTTGCAGAGAAGGACAAAGGAAAGAAAAAAGTGATGAATCGTAATGATGTATCTACCATTCATTTGGGATTTGATGGAGATTGTAGTGGTTCAAAGAGTTTGGATGATGAGCTTGGTATTCCTTCAGTGAGGACACCAGGTGTACAGAGAGCTCATAGTCATGTAAAGGCTCCATTGAGTGATCCAGTGGTACGCAGATCTAGCAAGGTTAGATACCCTGTTAAAAGATTTGGTTTTGAAGGTTATGCACCTCACCATTATGCTTATATGGTAAAACTAGTTGAGGATGTTGAGTGCACTTGTTTTGAGGATGCTGTTGGTCATGCTCATTGGGATGCAGCAATGGATGAGGAGATGGCTACATTAGAAGCCAATAGGACTTTGGATTTGATACCCTTACCTAAGGGTAAGAAAGCTATTGGTTATAAGTGGATTTACAAAGTCAAGCATAATGCAGATGGTTTAGTTAGCAGGTATAAAGCTAGTTGCAAAAGGCTATGCTTAAACATATGGCATAGATTATGAAGAGACATTCAGTCCAATTGCTAGGATGGCAACTATTAGATGTGTGATTGCCTTGGCAGCAGCCAAAGGTTGGAGTTTGTAGCAAATGGATATTGAGAATGCCTTCTTGCATGGTGAATTGCAAGAGAAACGTACATGAAGCAGCCAACAGGTTATGAGAATATAGAGCATTCCACATATGTGTGCAGGTTAAAGAAGGAGCTCTATGGACTGAAGCAAGCACCTACAGCATGGTCTGACAAGATTGGAGAGTATCTTATCAATATTGGATTTTGTATTTTTTATGTTGATCACTCACTTTATGTGAGAAAGGGAGAAGCATGTTTGGTCATCATAGTCATCTATGTGGATGACTTGATTATTACAGGTGACAATGACAATGGGATTACTAAAATTAAGGAATTATTGAAGAAGAAGTTTGAGATGAAAGATTTGGGTGAGCTGAGATACTTTCTTGGTATTGAGGTGATAAGATGTGATGATGATATATGGGTATCCCAAAGGCAGTATGACTTGGATATGGACAGCATGTAAGTCTCTTTTAGTACCATTGGAGCAAAATGTAAAGTTGAGTGCCGACTTTGGGGATGAGATAGAAGACCCTAGTATGTTCAAAAGGATAGTAGGGAGTTTGATTTACATGACTATCACAAGGCCAAACTTGAGCTATGCTATTGGCCTTGTCAATCAGTTTATGTAGATGCCTAGAAAGCCTCATTTGGATGCAGTTAGATGTATATTGAGGTATGTCAGGTCCACTTTACATTATGGACTTTTTAATGAGGTAGGTAAGGACATACAGGTCTTTGGATACACAGATGTAGATTAGGTTGGTAGTATGTCAGACAGAAGATCTATTAGTGGATTCATGTTTTCCCTTAGTAGTATAGCAGTTACATGGAGCAGCAAAAAGCAACCTATAGCTACTTTATCGAGTACAGAGGCTGAGTATAGAGGTGTTCATAGGGCAGCATGTGAGGTGGTATGGCTGCAAAAGTTATTAGGCGATCTGGACGTGCAGGGAGATGGTCCAGTTGTCATTCATTGTGACAACATGAGCAACATACAACTAGCTAGGAATCCAGTGTTCCATGCTAGGATAAAACACATTGAGGTACACTACCACTTTATGAGAGAGAAGGTACTTGCAGGAGAGATTGACTTGGTATATGTCAGCACACAGGATCAGTTAGCTGACATTTTCACGAAGGCATTGGGTGCAGAGAAGCTTCAAAAGTTCGAAAGCTTAGTTGGAGTTGCAAAGATAGAGCTGAGCTTCAGGGGGAGTGTTGAGATGGCAAGCGCAACACGTGCGGACATTGATGATGGACTGCCTGGCTAAATAGGTCTGCTGTAACGTGTCCACTAGTATCATCCAGGACACATCTTAGCAGTCCATCGGAAAGGATGTCTAGAAAGCTCCGCTCGGCACTCCCATGGAATGTTACGGGATTTGCGATCTAGGGCTTTCTGCGTCTGCCACGTAGTGAAAGTATTCTAGCCATTCCCACTTAGGATCGACCGGAATTAGGGTTTTCCTGATAGGTCATTTCCTAACAGCAACTAGCGTCGGACCCAAGCGAACTACTTTACGCAGAAACGCCAGGTCCAAAGAGGATTCACACTGCACTTGGTTCAAGGAGAATGGGAAACGAGAGGGATGCAAAGCTCAACCTATCTGCCATAAGGCATAGTCCCATTTTGTTCCCCTAAAACAGCGTAAATCGCTTAAGACATAACTCTAGGTCAATGCTTTCGTTGTTCTGTCCTTTGATGATCATCCCATTGTTCTTTGAGATTTGAGAAAAGTTCGCGGCCAATCGGAACCACCTAACCATAGGACGGACCCATGGCCCATCCTCCGCACCTTCCTCGGTTTGTTTTAGTTATGTAATTATCTAGCACATTAATTGGACATGTAACAACCAGCTTCTTTAATTAATTCGTTAAGCAATGGTTCCTTCACATAATCTTATCACGTGACATACAAAAAACAATATCAAACAAGTTCTTTATTAACATATCATCATATTTATCTTTGAAATACAAGGAGTTCCGCCCGTAGGATTGTCCACAATCAGCCCGAAGGCTATCCATCGATCCACAAGGATTACTATTCTAAGTTTCTGCCCATAGACTAGTATGCGGGACTCGAGATCCAATCCCGAGTCACGTTAGCCTCTTGTGCAGGACCCGAAAGGCGAGGGATTTATGGCCAGAGCCCCACCGGCACCCAAACATCCTCCTGCTCCAAGTAGTGCTCAACGGAGAGACATCTTGCGGCAAGTTCGGTCCACAATCCTCGGCGCGGTCAACAACCCCCTTGGTTAGGGTTAGGTAGGCAGTCGGGGGTAACTGAAGCTGCCTCTCCCTTTAGGCCTTCAACTTGAAGTATAGATATTCATTTAATTTGTAATTCATAAGTCAAACAGTGCTCTAAAATCTCTAGCAAGCACAAACATTTCCTTTGATCATTTTTTTGTTTTTGGCAAACTGCTAAGGAAGGAATCTTTCCTTTCCAATGCATCGAGCACACGATCTAGGGTGTCTTGCAACTTGGCAAGATCCCTTATATTCTGGGTGAGGACATACCCTATTAACCCAACTTGGTCAACCCTAAAGTTCATTGGATACTTCAATTTCCGGTTTTTAACCTTCCTTACTTAGAAGGATATCAAAGTATACATCCTCTTGCAAGATAACTTGCGTAAGGATCCGCCATCCTGGTTGCAAGAATTTAGCCTTTCTTCTTGTCAATTAATCACAAGACCATATGACTTCATACTTGCCATGCAAGTCTTGTATCGTACTATGTGATAATGGAGTTACGAAACAATCCATTTCAGTTCTTTAAGCTGACATTGTTACCTAGGGATTTTCTAGCTTTATTATTTTCTTTTAAGAAACTCAGGGACGAACCCTAATTTCTTTTACGTTTACAATTTATTGACCCTACAATTAGGGAATGTGGGCAAGTATTTAAGGTATAAACGTTTCTTGGATTTTAATTCATTCCCAATGAATATTTCGCAGCAAAGGTATTTCTAAGTTTATATTAATTTGGTTAACTTTTAGAAGGTAATATCGAGATCACCTCCGCACGATTTGTTATCTATGTGTCAATTGATTTTTCAATCCTAAACTTTATCGATTTGAGGTTAGGTAAATTCAATTAATCTTCCTTTTTCCTTGCGAACAAAACTCATGCCAAATAAGCAATCTTTCCCTTGCTAAGTTATGCAGTTAGCAATGACAACTTCCTAGAGTTTAAGCATCATAAGAAACCTTTCATGATTCGCACCTTCCATGATGATTCGTTGTAAAAAGAATAGGGGTTAATAGTGCAAGATGCAGTTTTATACCTTTTAGGATTAACCAAAGTATACTACTTTAGTGGGTAAATAATCTTGCTCATAATTCGTTTCAATGTATAATGCTATTTGAAGGAAAACTATGTTTATACTTTATTTATTTTGCATGTTCAAATTAACTAAATTCCTTCGTCGTAAATAACTAGGACAAAATATATCTTATCCCTAACAATTCATCTTGCACGATTGAATTAAAACCAATATAAAATTAAGAAGGAAAAACTTGGTTTGGGGTGAGATATCCACATGGATACCGGGAGATGACCCTCCCACAGCTACTCCTTGGACTTTCTTCGAAGGCATTGCAATTGTAGTCCTTCGAATGTGGAAGCAGCTTTACACTCTTTTTCGGAATTCTAGCGTCACTCCCTTGCACGTCAATACTCTTCTTCTCTTTTTCGAGTAGGAAAAAAAAACCAAGTCCCAAGGGTATTTTGGAAAGGCATGGAACAGTTAAGGGTTTATCCACGAGGAGGGGTAATAAGACCTTTAAGGTCTTAGTTTCTTTGGGAGGGAAAGGTTTACAAAGCCTAAAGAAAAGGTCGTATAGGGGTATATACACGAGGAAAAGGGTGTGTGTGTGTGTGGTTCCCAAAAGGCGTAAGAAGAGGTCTTGGGAGATTTTTAGGCATGGGAATAAAAGGTATAGGAAGGGGGTCTTGGAGGGGTTTTAGGACACGGGGGGATGGGGTGTGTGGACATGGGGGTGAAAAAGGCTGAGGGGTTTAAAACCCAGGGGGGGAAAGATGAAGGGTAATACAAGGGGGGGTGAAAAGGGCTTAGGAGAAATTTAAAAAAAAAAACCCGGGGGTGAAAGGGTAAAAGGGGAAAGGTGAAGGGTGAAAGGGGGCTTATAGCACGGGGAGGGGGGGGGGGCGGGAAGGGTGTGTAAAAAGGGGACATGAGGGAGGGTCAAAGGGGCCTGAATTAGGCCCCCCTTAAGAAGCTTCTTTTAAGAAGCTTCTATGCTTCACGTGAAGGGGGGGTATTTAACCCTCCGACGGCGATGACGGCATGATGGTCGGCGGCGAGGCCTGTGACTCGGCAGCTCCACGTCCTCTCTTCTCGATGGCGAGGCCTGTGACTCAGCAGCTCCACGTCCTCTCTTCTTGACGGCGAGGCTTGTGACTCGGCCTCTCTTCTCGATCTCTCCCTTCCCTCCTAACCGGTTTAGGGCTTACTGAAGTGGACAGAGCCGGCCGTAGCCAAGCTCTCCAAAACCCACAATGTCGAAGAGCAAATGCCTAGCTTGTAGCCCCATCCCCTCTAACTGGTAGCAGCAGGCCGTCCCTT
The DNA here is from genome assembly GCF_053477565.2 of Lygodium microphyllum. Taxonomy (NCBI): domain Eukaryota; kingdom Viridiplantae; phylum Streptophyta; class Polypodiopsida; order Schizaeales; family Lygodiaceae; genus Lygodium; species Lygodium microphyllum. The sequence goes on from NC_141135.1 coordinate 118,752,797, forward strand.
TTCCTCCCTTTCACTAGCAACAGCATCCTCTATTTAAATAGGGGAGGGGAGGGGGATCCTCCCTCTCCTATGTGTCGACTTGCATGGCTTTCAATTGTGAGCAAGCTCCATCAAGGAGCTTGCTGGACCTACTATTCCCCTCTCCCCCTCCAGCATGACCGTCGATTGGGGGGGGATAAGAAAGAAAAAACATTCCCATTATCCTTAGAAAGAAAAAAAATTGCTATATCATTATCCTTATTTCCTATAAGAGGTAGTCCACGCAAAGATAATATTTTTAGAACGTTACATTCTCTCCCCCTTAGAGGAATCGAGATGTCCTCGTCTCAAGATAAAGTGGGGATATTGATGGTTGAGAGTGCCTTCATTTATCCAAGTGGCATCCTCCTCGGGATAATCTTTCCATTGGACGAGGCATTCTCTCAGGGTTCTGGATCTTAGTTGTCTCTCCCTAACATCTAAGATCCTATCAGACCTTAGTTTAAGAACTCCTTGACTAGGCGTTATAATTTGTTGATCGTCAAGTACGTGGTTAGGATTAGGTACATACTTTTTCAATAGGCTGATATGGAATACATTATGAACTTTTAGACTCTCAGGGAGTTGCAGTTTATAAGCATTAGGTCCTAGGCATTTGAGAATTTTGTATGGCCCACAATACCTTGGACTTAGCTTCTTGCAATCTCCTAAGGATAGAGAACTCTTTTTAGGGCATACGTGAATGAAGACCATGTCTCCTTCTTCGAAGACCCTTTCTTGATGCTTCAAATCCGTGTATGCCTTCTGTCTATACTTGGCCGCTTGTATGTCATGTCTTATTGACTTTATTTGATCATCCATGTCTTCCAACATTAGCCTTGAAGCTTCAACCCTTAGGGTTGGATCAGAAAAGTTTAGGGGACTTCTGCAACCATGACCATATAATGCTTGAAAAGGGGTCACCTGAATGCTCTGCTAGTAAGAAGCATTGTAGGCAAATTCAACCAAAGGCAAGTATTGAATCCACCTCCTCGGCTCACGATAGCAGTATGTCCTAAGTATATCCTCGATGACTTGATTTACTCGTTCTATTTGGCCATCCGTTTGGGGATGGTAAGCGGTGCTAAAATAGAGTTGAGTCCCAATAGCTTCAAAGATAGCTCTCCAGAAGTGTGATGTGAAAAGAGAATCATGATCACTAATGATTCTTCTGGGTAAACCATGTAGCTTGAATACCTCCTTGATAAACAATCTTGCAATGTCTGAGGCTTTATAGTTTGTCTTTACTGGAATAAGGTGTGCAACCTTAGTAAGCATGTCAACCACAACCATGATGGAGTTGTATCCTCGCTGGACTTGGGATATGCCTACAACAAAATCCATACTGATGAATTCCCATTTCATTTGGGGAATGTCAAGCGGTTGCAATTTCCCTGGCATCATGACATGTTCGGCTTTGATACGTTGGCAAGACAAACACTCAATGACATATTTGAGAACGTCACCTTTGAGCCTCTCCCAATGGTAGCTCTTCTTAACTGCATTAAGAGTTTTAGCATAGCCAGGATGTCTTGCGAAAGGAGAATTGTGAGCTTCCCACAATATCTTCTGCTTGAGTGACTGGCTTGTTGGTATACATAGCCTTGTTCTATATTAGACAAGTCCACTATTAATGGAAATTTCCTGATACTTAGCCTGCAACTTTTGATTTTGATCCTTGATAGAGATCTCCTTTAGCATTGATTGGTAGGCCAAATCATGGCATGCTTCCTCTCTAGCTAACTCAAGTATAGGGTTTTTTTGCATAGATACTTTTGTAGCTAGAGATCTGGCCGTTGATGGATTCTGCAACATTAGGGAATTTAGGAATGCCTTGTGAATAAGTGCATCGGCAACTACATTCTCTTTCCCTGGTCGGTACTTGATTTCAAAGTCATATTCCTCCAACACTTCAATCCACCGACGTTGCCTCATGTTGAGCTCGTTCTAGGTAAAGATCCATTTGAGACTCTTATGGTCGGTTACTAGAGTAAACTTGTTACCCGATACGTAGTGTCTCCAAATCTTTAGAGCATGGATGACAGCTAGTAGTTCCAAATCATGCGTAGCATAATTCCTTTCATGACTCTTCAATTTCCTTGAAGAGTACGCTATTGGATGACCTTCGTGCATAAGTACACACCCCAAGGCAAGAATGCTAGCATCAGTTACTACCTCGAACTCCTTATTGAGGTCTCGAAGTTTTAGAATAGGTGCTGATACCAAACTTTTCTTCAATCTGTCAAAGCTATTTTGTTCGAGAGTTGACCATGCAATGGAAGTTTACTTCTTTAGTAAGTCCATCAGAGGTGCTGCAATCAAAGCATAGTTTTTGATGAAGACCCTATACCATCCTGTCAATCCAAGAAAGCTACGTATCTCTTTGACGAATACTAGTGTTGGCCACTCAAGCACATCTCTGACCTTGGCTGGGTCCACTGATATTCCTTTTGATGATACTATGAATCCCAGATATTCAATATGACGCTTGAAGAATGCACACTTCTTCATTTTTGCATACAGCTTATGTGACCTCATTGTCTCAAGGACAATCTGAAGTTGAGGTTCATGATCTTCTTCCTATTTAGAATAGACTAAAGTGTCATCGAAGAAGACAAGCACGAAATCATTAAGATATGGCCTAAAGATATCTTGCATTAACCTATTGAAGGTGGTAGGTGCATTCGTAAGCCCGAATGACATAACCAGGAACTCAAAGTGCCCATATCTTATATTGAAGGCCGTCTTTGGGATATCTTCTTCCTTGATCCTTATCTGATAGTAACCTGACCTGAGATCAATCTTGGAGAAGATCTTCGCACCCTGAAGACGATCAAGAAGCTCATCTATTCTAGGAATAGGATACTTGTTCTTGACTGTTGATTGATTCAACCCTCGGTAATCAATACATACTCGAAGTGTACCATCTTTCTTTTTCTGGAATAGTACTGGAGCTCCCTAGGGTGAATTGGTAGGACGGATATAGCCCTGCTCTAGCAATTGCTTGCGTTATTCCTTCAGCTCAATTCCTTCTAGTATGGACATTCTATAAGGTCTCTTTGCAATTGGTGCAGTTCCAGGTACTAACCTAATCTCATGATCCACTTCCCTTTGAGGCGGAAGTTCAGTCAACTCTTCAAGGAATACGTCCGCGTATTCCTTTAGCCAAGAAGGTCCTTCATGAGACTCTTGCTTTTGATCTAATTTGTTGAGTTTGATCAAGTAAACAGGTAATCCTTTTCTGAATCCTTTTATGATCCGAGATACTTTGGCCAATCGGATTCTCAGCACTCCAGCCTCACCTTGAGTTGTGTTGACCAATTCAATTTCAGAGTTTCGAAAGGAAACTTGACCCTTTCCACAGTGAATGTGGGAGTCGTTAGGCTTAAGCTAATCCATTCCGAGTAGATACTCATGGATACCTAAATTCATGACTCTGAATTTGACCGAAGTCTTCTTTCCTCCCAGAAAGAATTCCACCTTAGTAGTTTGCCTGGTACAAGTAACCTCATGACCATTTGCCAATTCCACAAGCAGGGTAGGTGCTTCTACTGTGGCTATTCCTAATCTTTTTGCACATGCTGGTGAGATAAAGGAATGTGTACTGCCACAATCAATCAAGGTCTTTAAACCTTTACCTTGATAGTCCGGACGGTGTCTGAATCACCGAGAATTGGCAATTCGGCCCTTTCTTATGTAAAGCGGCATGGACTGTCGCTCTTTCAAGTTCTGCTTCCATGGTCGGATCTTCTTCTTCTCCTTCTTTGCACATTTGCCTATTGGCAACACAAGCGGTTCTTCCTCTTCCTCGGGTAGCGGCTCCTTGACCACGGCATGTTCCTTGGAAAGGCACTTAGCGATGTCCTCCACCAAGCTTGGGACATTGCCTCTTGAAGTGACTGAGTTCGTTGCAGTGGAAACAACTAGAGGTTTTGGCCATTACTTTGAGTAGGAACAAAGTTGTTGACCTTATTCGTCCTTTCTTTATTTCTTTGTCCATGATTATGACCTTGAACTCTCTTCATTTGAGGTCTAAATACTCCTCTGTTCGGGTCATTGTAAGACTAAGCTTTGTTACCCCTTCGTCTAGACTGCACCTCTTGAATTATAGGCGGTACTCAAATGAGTGCATCTTGAAGATATGATGGACGCATAGATTCAAGACGGGTATTGATTGGTGGATCTAAACCCGCACAAAATTTGGACACCTGCTGCGTCATGTCCATCTGTGGCATATACTTTATAAGTGAGACGAATTTAGAGTGGTATGCGTCAAGAGTGAGTCCCAGCTGTTTTAGCTCGTAGAACTCATTCATCTTCTGAGTGTGATATGCAGGTGGCAAGTATCTTCCCTGGACAATTTTCTTCAGCTTCTCCCAGGTAACGGATCCCTCTGCGATCCTTAAATCCCTGCACCATTGCTTCCACCAAATTTTGGCTTCGTCGGTGAGCTTTAACTTGGCAAGCATAGCCTGATTGGCGGGTGCAATCCCGACTGCTTCGAAGTAATCCTCCATGGACTCAATCCAAATTTCAGCATCAGCTTGGACGAATCTATCTCTCCCGTCAAACTGGGGTGGCTTAATCTGCTTGAGAAGGAACTTCTTCTCCTAGATTATAGCAGTACTTGATGTAGGAGGCGAATTAGGAACCTCTACCTGGGTTTGTGCCTGAATAAAAGTTTTCGTAATGTTATTATATGATAATCGTCGTTAACTTATATTGCATCTTCAATTCCGCTATCATATAACCAATGTAGCTACTTAACTTTTTATCAACTCTTATGCACAATAAAACATAAAAAGAAGTCTTTATTTGTATTTATATAGGCATAGCCTTACAATGTTTCATGCAAGGATAAGCCAATTGTTACATTTAGTTTGGGGAGAATAACGTTGTATTACATTTATCTACAGGGACTATATAATAATAAGGTTTCGGGTCATGGATCTTTAGGAATCGGTAAGTCATTGGAAGTTCAAGATATCCTTTCTGTTGGAATCCATACTTCTCATGGCAGCCCAATACTTTAATCCTGTGCGGGGATTGCACGGGTTACTTCCTCATATACATATGAGTTCATCTCAACCCTCCGACCTCGAATATGTAAAGTCGAATTTACGTGAGCTTCCACAAAAACGAACAGCTTCACGACTTTCAGGTCTTCCAACCACTTGATTCTCTTTAGTTTCGTCTGTAGATAAAAGCAAATCGGTGGGCGGCTATATAGTAGATTCCTGAAGCACCCGTCCATCTTTGTTCCATGTACAAAGGTGATGGATTATAGATCTGCTCCAAGATGTTCATCATCCCAATCCTTTGTCTATAAAGCGGAGAATGCATTGCAGTCATAAACATGACTTGAAATACCAAGAACTTGTTCCATGCTTCGTAATTCTGCAAGACAACATTGAAGGTAAGGAAATGTTTGGACATCAACATTTGCTTTGCTTCATTTTATTATAATTTCATAAAAACAATTCCGTTGTTGGTCGGCTCTGATACCAACTGTAACGTGTCCACTAGTATCATCCATGACACATCTTAGCAGTCCATCGGAAAGGATGTCTAGAAAGCTCCGCCTGGCACTCCCATGGAATGTTACGGGATTTGCGATCTAGGGCTTTCCGCGTCTACCACGTAGCGGAAGTATTCTGGCCGTTCCCACTTAGGATCGATCGGAATTAGGGTTTTCCTGATTGGTCATTTCCTAACAGTAACTAGCGTCAGACCCAAGCGAACTACTTTACGCAGAAACGCCAGGTCCGAAGCAGATTCACGCTGCACTTGGTTCAAGGAAAATGGAAAATGAGAGGGATGCAAAGCTCAACCTCTCTATCATAAGGCATAGTCCCATTCCGTTCCCCTAAAATAGCATAAATACATTTAAGACATAACTCTAGGTCAACACTTTCGTTGTTCGTGTCCTTTGAAAATCATCCCGTTGTTCTTCGAGATTTAAGAAAAGTTCCCGGCCAACCGGGACCACCCAACCGTAGGACGGACCCATGGCCCATCCTCCACACTTTCCTTGGTTTGTTTTAGTTATGTAATTATCTAACACATTAATTGGATATGTAACAACCAGCTTCTTTAATTAATCCATTAAGCACTGGTTCCTTCACACAATCTTATCACGTGACATAGAAAAATAATATCAAACAAGTTCTTTATTAACATATCATCATATTTATCTTTGAAATACAAGGAGTTCCGCGCGTAGGCTTGTCCACAATCCGCCCGAAGGCTATCCTGTAATCCATAGCGATCACTATTCCAAGTTTCTGCCCGTAGACTAGTATGCGGGCCTCGAGATCCAATCCCGAGTCAGGTTAGCCTCTTGTGCAGGACCCGGAAGGCGAGGGATTTACAGCTAGAGCCCCCGCTGCCACCCAAACATCCTCCTCCTCCAAGTAGTCCTCAATGGAGAGACCTCTCGCGGCGGGTTCGGTCCATAATCCCCGACGTGATCAACAACCCCCTTGCTTAGGGTTAGGCAGGCAGTCGGGGGTAACTGAAGCTGCCTCTCCCTTCAGGCCTTCAACCTGAAGTATAGATATTCATTTAATTTGTAATTCATAAGTGAAAAAGTGCTCTAAAATCTCTAGCAAGCACAAACATTTCATTTGATCATTTTTTTGTTATTGGCAAACTGCTAAGGAAGGAATCTTTCCTTTCGAATGCATCCAACACTCGATCCGGGGTGTCTTGTAACTTGGCAAGATCCCTTATATTCTGGGTTAGGGCATCTTGGTCAACCCTAAAGTTCATTGGATACTTCATTTTCCGGTTTTTAGCCTTCCTTACTTAGAAGGATATCAAAGTATACATCCTCTTGCAAGATAACTTGCGTAAGGATCCGCCATCCTTGTTGCGAGAATTTAGCCTTTCTTCTTGTGAATCAATCACAAGACCATATGACTTCGTACTTGCCGCGCAAGTCCTGTATCATACTATGCGATAATGGAGTTACGAAACAATCCGTTTCAGCTGACGTTGTTACCTAGGGATTCCTAGCTTTATTATTTTCTTTTAAGAAACGCAGGAACGAACCCTAATTTCTTTTACGTTTACAATTTATTGACCCTACAATTAGGGAATGTGGGCAACTATTTAAGGTATAAACGTTTCTTAGATTTTAATTCATTTCCAATGAATATTTCGCAGCATAGGTATTTCTAAGTTTATATTAATTTGGTTAACTTTTAGAAGGTAATATCGAGATCACCTCTGCACAATTTGTTATCTATGTGTCAATTGATTTTTCAATCCTAAAATTTATCAATTTGAGGTTAGGTAAATTCAATTAATCTTCCTTTTTCCTTGCGAACAAAACTCATGCCAAAAAGGAAATCTTTCCCTTGCTAAGTTATGCAGTTAGCAATGATAACTTTCGAGAGTTTAAGCATCATAAGAAACCTTTCATGATTCACACCTTCCATGATGATTCGTTGTAAAAAGAATAGGGGTTAATAAAGCAAGATGCAGTTTTATACCTTCTAGGCTTAACCGAAGTATACTACTTTAGTGGGTGAATAATCTTGCTCATAATTCGTTTCAATGCATAATGCTATTTGAAGGAAAACTATGTTTATACTTTATTTATTTTGCATGTTCAATTAAACTAAATTCCTTCGTCGTAAATAACTAGGACAAAATATATATTATCCCTAACAATTCATCTTGCACGATTGAATTAAAACCGATATAAAATTAAGAAGGAAAAACCTGGGTTTGGGGTGAGATATCCACATGGATACCGGGAGATGACCCTCCCACAGCTACTCCTTGAACTTTCTTCGAAGGCATTGCAATTGTAGTCCTTCGAATGTGGAAGTAGCTTTACACTCTTTTTCGGAATTCCAGCGTCACTCCCTTGCACGTCAATACTCTTATTCTCTTTTTCAAGTACGAAAAAAAAACCAAGTCCTAAGGGTATTTTGGAAAGGCATGGAACAGTTAAGGGTTTATCCATGAGGAGGGGTAATAAGACCTTTAAGGTCTTAGTTTCTTTGGGAGGGAAAGGTTTACAAACCCTAAAGAAAAGGTCCTATAGGGGTATATACACGAGGAAAAGGGTGCGTGTGTGTGTGGTTCCCAAAAGGCGTAAGAAGAGGTCTTGGGAGATTTTTAGGCACGGGAATAAAAGGTATAGGAAGGGGGTCTTGGAGGGGTTTTAGGACACGGGGGGATGGGGTGTGTGGACACGGGGGTGAAAAAGGCTTAGGGATTTAAAACCCAGGGGGGGAAAGATGAAGGGTAACACAAGGGGGGGTAAAAAGGGCTTAGGATAATTTTAAAAAAAAAAACCGGGGGTGAAAGGGTAAAAGGGGAAAGGTGAAGGGTGAAAGGGGGCTTATAGCACGGGGGGGAAGGGTGTCCTCCCTTAAGAAGCTTCTTTTAAGAAGCTTCTATGCTTCACGTGGAGGGGAGAGGGGGGGTATTTAACCCTCCGACGGTGACGACGGCGTGATGGTCGGCGGCGAGGCCTGTGACTTGGCAGCTCCACATCCTCTCTTCTCGGCGGCGAGGCCAGTGACTCGGCGAGGCCTATGACTCGGCCTCTCTTCTCGATCTCTCCCTTCCCTCCTAACCGGTTTAGGGCTTACTGAAGTGGGCAGAGCCGACCGTACACTTTCCAAAACCCACATTATTGAAGAGTAAATGCCTAGCTTGTAGCCCCATCCCCTCTAAGTGGTAGCAGTAGGCTGTCCCTTTTCCTCTCTTCCACTGGTGACAGTGTCCTCTATTTAAATAGGGGAGGGGAGGGGGATCCTCCCTCTCCTATGTGTCGACTTGCATGGCTTTCAAATGCGAGCAAGCTCCAGCAAGGAGCTTGCTGGACCTACTATTCCCCTCTCCCCCTCCAACATGACCGTCGGGGCTTGGGGGGGATAAGGAAGAAAAAATTTTCCCATTATCCTTAGAAAGAAAAAAAATTGCTACATCATTATCCTTATTTCCTATAAGAGGTAGTCCACGCGAAGAAAAGATTTTTAGAACGTTACATCTGCATGTCTAAACTTAGCACGTTGCTGGTCATTATGATACTCACATGGCCATTAACTTATCACTTATTATATTTAGGTTGTTACACCTACCTACAACTGGCAAAGATATAGTGCCAACCGATTAGTGTAGTCGGTTATGCACTATTCGACTTAAAAGGCCACTTTCCTTTATGTTGTATCTTATCTATACTTTGTGTACATTGTATAGTCTATGGAAGAAGAAGAAGAAATAAGAAAGAAAACGTTTCTGGCCTCTTTCTTTCTTCTTGTGTTCTTGAGTGAGCTTCCTCTTGTGTATACAGTGTGTGTTTGGCATAGCAGCTTAAGCAATTCCCCCCATCACGCAATTATTGACATAAATTGCCCCGCGTATTTTTCGAGTAAGGCATCATACGATCGTGATCAATAGTACAAACTGCCACAAATGAGGAAGCATTATGAATAATGACTACACTCCAAATAGCAAAATACGCAAGCCACTTACAATCCATTCATAGTACAAACGTGACATATCTTATGCCAATCATGGGATTTTAGCCATGATGATTAGTTGTCTTTAGAAAATGTGGACTTGAGAGAATGCATCATACCTGTTGAAGTGTAGATAGACTTGACTATTTGCTTCACAATGTGCTTTTCTTTAGTGGACAAAACCTAAGGAGCACGAGGTGGCTGCAAGTGACCATCAGCACTCGACTGCAGCCAAAGCGCCTCCATCTTTCCTACCTTCTTGAAATCCATTTTTGCCCCTACACTGTCTCTCTTTCATGTGATATGGTCCCATAGCAAGCTGCCCACATTCTTGAAAATATGCATGGGATCCAACAAGTGGTTGATCTGTAAGTGGGTCCAATATAGCAACTTGTAGAAAACTGAGAACCATTGGATTCCATTTGGATGTGACTCCATGTGGACCATTTTCAGCTCGTACTGGCTTTGGGTATTCATATGTGCTGGAGTTTGTTCAAGGAAACCTTCCCTGAGTTCATGACCCTTTGGCAAGAAAGCGGTGTGTCCTTGATATACCATCTTCTTCATGATTCGTGACCTTCGGGAGTCTAACTGTGGCCCACACAATGGACATACATGATAACCTGAGATAACCAGACCTGTCCCAACATCTCTATCTAGTGAATATAAACTTGAATAAGCTATCATAGATATTACCAATGAGAATGGAAGCCTACTTACATCAGCACTCTCTAAATCCCAGAAAGTCATGCATGGTACACATGAGAATGGCTCGAATATTGGCGGACCTTCGACCATCACGCTTGCTCATATCTTGCACGGTGACCCCCTCCTCCCACAAAATCTTAAGCTCATCGACTAATGGACGAAGATACAAGTCCATATTTTTGACTTTGTAGCGGCCAGGAACGAGCAAGCTAAGGATGAGATGTCCTTTTTTCATAGAAAGCCATGGAGGGATATTGTAGTTGACAAGGACTATAGGCCACACACTGTAAGAAGTTGAGCGCAGACCGAATGGGTTCACGCCATCCATAAGAAGACTGAGCCAAAGATTCCTTGGCTCTCGAGCAAAGCCTAGGAAGGTAGAGTCAATGTGGCTCCATACACGTGAATTCGCTGATATTCGTTGAACTCAATCTGTGGACCTATTTTGTGCATGCCACGTTGTCAAGCGCCATGCCAGACGTACGAAACATGTGATTTATGTGGGGGATAAGCAAAAAGTATCTAAGAAATTTTTGAGAGATGGTTTGCCCTTGCAAGTCCTGTCAATACATGTGAGCACGACACTTTGGACATGTCTCCATAGTCTTGAATTCTCCTCGAAATAGTATGCAATCATTGATACATGCATGGACGCTATTGTAGTCGATGCCAAGCTTTTGTAAAACATGTTGCGTATCATCACGAGACTAAGGTATGGTATTTTCAAGTGGTAATATATGATACTTTAGTAACCTGAAAAAAAAATCATAAAACACCTTGAAAAAGCGCAAATGTTTTTAATGATAGTGTTGAAAAGAAATGAACGAAGCGTACATACAAGGTACCTCACTACAACAAAAATGCCTCTTAGACGCACTTTTAGACGCGATTTTTGAATTGAGAGAAAATCTTACGGGTGCGTCTACCAGCCCGTCTATTTGTGCATCTACCATTTCGCGTCTATAATCGCATGTATGAGGAAATTCACACGCACTAATAGACACCCTTTAGACGTGCATATACACTATGAATACAAGCGCATACAAAAACCAAAATTGTTATTTATTTAATTTCTTTTGTGTGTCTACAAGCGTGTCTACATGAAAAATTAGGTGGGCATATAGGCACGTTCATAGACGCACTTTTACAAGCGCTAGTAGATGCGAACGCAAAACCAAAAATCTCATTTTTTTTAAAAAAATATTTAATTTCTTTTTATTAATTTGAATTATATAGTGCTTGTATGAGCGCATGTACTTTGCATTTTAGACGCGAGTATAAACGAGCGTTTTTTGTAATTTAGATGCGCATATAGACGCGAAGCACAGAACTGGAAAATTTTCCCCCTTCCATAAATCAAATTGGGCATTTGGGGAAAACACAATGGATCTGAAGGCACAAGAATTGAAAACAAAAATCCATGTATTCATTATAGATAAAATGCATTTACATGGAGAGTTTAAGTGCTTGCAACCTAAAGCGTGGTCGCAAGCAGTAGGCTCAAAGATGGATAATAGATGTACAAGGAAACAAGGCCATAGAGGAGGTATAGTGCTCCTCTACGAATCTGAAGAAGAAACATCTTCGCTAGCACCATCATAGCTATTAGCATCGCTATCCCCCTCCTCGCTATGCTCCACATCAGGGTTCGCCTACACACACAAAAGATCAAGGTTGCTTACACACAATTGCAAAGAAAAAGCAAACATACCTCCTTTGGCTGTCAAATCCTCATAGCCCGGTTGTATTGCTCCTCAGTGATGAGACCCTCCTCATAGAAGTGAAGCCATGTGGCTGCGCAGTTATGGCCTCGATGGTAACCTATCTTTATAGGAGTAGATATTCTACGAACGATAGTAGTCTGCAAAACAATTATGATATATACAAACAATTATGGGACGCAATATATTAGAACAAATTATATAAAGAATTGAAAGAAATATAAATTTTAAAAAACTAGAAATCAAAATATACTTACAAACTCTGCCTCCCATGACTCTCTGCCACCCGATCCATAATGCGACGATCCCATGGTTTCCATTTGGATGCGTCACGCCCTTGCATGCTAGCGACTCTTCACTTTCTCTACTGCTTTTTTCTTGGCTTTCTTCCACTCTATACGATGGCACATAGGTGGTTGGCTATAGGCTCCATGCCCCTCCTGTCTCCACAGTGACTCCCTGGCGCGTGTACGATGGCACATAGGTGGTTGGCTATAGGCTCCATGCCCCTCCTGTCTCCGCAGTGACTCCCTGGCGCGTGTCATGAGGTGGGATCTTTTGTTGTGAAGCAAATCCCTCACTTGTGTGCATCCCTAATCATCCGAGAATCACTGACCCTCAGGATTTGGGTACCTCCTATGGACTGCCCTCAATACCGCTTGCCACAAGCCACTTTTCTGATTCTTCAAGTAAACGAAACAATCTTTATACATCACATGCACGACACTCCTCATGTACGCCATTACATCCCTTCCTTCATCATCATGGAAGATGCCACCGGTATCTGTAACTCTATAGTACTTGCGTAGTGGCTTCTCTACGTGATCTTCTGGTGAGGGTGATCGCTCGCCACCTCGTAGGAAACCCCCACACAAGCCTCGTCCTCCCCCTCAACTCTCCCTCATCCCTCTCTGTCGACTACCCTCTGCCTCGCTGGATGCACGTGCTTTTGCAAATGCACGTGCGTCGGTTGACTCTTTTCCTTCAGTCGATGCATGTACAAGCGCTACACGTGGAGTACCTGCAATTGGAGTTTGGGAAGCACTGCCAGGCAAAGACGTCAGAGGCATTCCAGACATGACGCTGAACACCTCGTCTGCTGTGGGAGAGAAGCCAAGGTGTCTAGTCATCTCTCCCATGAAGTCTTCCTTACTAGGAAAACCTCCAAAAAAATCATTGATCCCTCTGCCAAACAAGCCCAATGTATCATTCATGCGATCCAAATCTGGGTCATTGCTAGATGAACCATGATGCGACATCTGCAAACAAAACACAATAATAAGACAGATTTGCTAAACTACAATATTTTGCAAACTGTACTATTGAGTAACATATTCATACAATTTCAGAAATAAAAATTTGTTTTTTATCAAAGCTGGCACATGTAAAATCACGTTTGAGATGTAGAATAGACGTGCTCTTAGACGCTTCCCTGAGGTCAAACCCTCTTGTCAGAGCGTGTGTATATTCACGTCTGAGATGCAGAATAGACGCACTCTCAAACGCATCTCTAAAGTCAAAGCTTTTGGGCAAAGCGCGTATATTCTCGCATCTAAGATACAGAATACACACGCCTGGAGACGCGACTCTAAAGTCAAAGCTTCTGGGCAGAGTGCGTGTATTTTTGCGTCTAAGATACAGAATACACGTGCTTGGAGACGCGACTCTGAAGTCAAAGCTTCTGGACAGAGTTCTTATATTCTCACGTCTGAGATACAGAATACACGCGCTTGGAGACGCGACTGCAGACGCGATGATAACAAACATAGCTGCGCGTCTATGTCTGCATCTGCACTAAAATCTACACGCACTGTCAAACGCGCTCAGTCGACTGCTTTCAATCCAACAACCACCATCTATGATTTATTTGTGATATAAGAAGTTCAATCATAGATCCTAATACACAGAGAGAGAGAGAGAGAGAGAGAGAGAGAGAGAGAGAGAAAGAGAACTCACCTTGGGTCTTTGGTGTGGACAGGTGGTGGCGCTGCTTCCTTCCCCTTCTTCCTCTCCTTGGTGAGTTACTCTCCCTTGATGCTTGCTGCTTGTTGTCTCCTCTCTTTGCTTCTTTTTCCTCTTGTTCTCCTCTTTTTTTTCTCTCTTTCTTCCTCGCCTCGGCTTTTTTCTTTCCCCTCTTGTCTCTTTGAAGTGAAAGAAGAGGTGAGTCATGAGGAGGTGAGGCATGAAGAGATTAGTGGAGGTAGATTGGATGTCGGCTGAACTCGAGCTTCAAAACTCGCAAAAAACGCAGGAAAGGAAAGACACAGTTTGAAAAGAAATGATTCAATTATCTTTTGAATTTTGACTTTTCATCTATTTTTGCGTGTATATGTGCATCTACGTTTACGTAAACGCGCTTATAGATGCGAATTTAGATGCGCAAATAGACGCAGGTTTAGATGCATAGTTAAATGCAGGTATAGACGTGCATTTAGCGCACTTACATTTTTATAATGAGTTTTTGTATTTAAGATAAGTTTTGATAGTAAGTTCTTATCATACGTTTTTATGTATTTATGATAAGTTTTGTGTATTTAATATTGAGATCTTAGAATAATTAATACACCTTGAAGTTTTTATGTAAACATTTGAATAACAAATTTAATGTTGTCATGAATTAGGTTTAATCATGTCATTGTCATCACCTAGTGCGGTGCCTGCTGATGAGTCAACAAGCACATCCTCAAGTGAGGATGAAACATTACGTCTTCATAATTGAGATGCATGGCTATGACAAAAAATTAAATGCATGTGTGATCATTGTCGAGGGTGTATTTTTCGAGCACATCAAGTTGCAATGTCATATCTCAACATGTATGGAGAATGGAACAGATAAAAATCATCGGTATTCATTGTTTTTAACACTAAGATTGCTAGTCTATGTTACTCAATATATATCAACGTACATGTAACTCCCTTTTGTGGTTGAGCAGGATGCGGTGCCACATCCTCAGATACTCCCTCTCAGGCGTCGAGAGGCTGCAAAACATCGAAACGAGGAGGCAGAGTCTTCAAGAAGAGTGGAGACTGATGACGATGATAGTAGCCCTCATGAAATGCCCCATCAAGTTGTAGAGGATGAGATTTTGGATAACATGGTACACAATCTATTTTCGCAACCGGTTCGGGGAGAAGGTCACTCTACGAAGCTAGATGACCCACTATACGTAGCGTCATCTACTCCGTTGTATGAAGGTTGTGCGTACTCCGTTCTTCCTGCGTCCCTCGAGATACTTAACTTCCAAACAATTTATGGATGGAGTAATGTCAGTTTGAATGCGTTATTGAAGTAGGTATCAATTCAGTTTGGCTTATGAATCATAATATTAATTGTTCTATTTTGAAATCAGACACAAAGATATGTTGGTGGTTTTTAAACTCACTTTTAAAAATATATGTAGGTTATTATCACAAATACTTCCAAAAGGAAACAAATTGCCAACTAAGAGAGAGCAAGCAAGACATTACTTGACATCTCTGAGAGGCCTCAATTATGTCAAGATCCATGCATGTGTCAATGATTGTGTCTTATTTCGTGGGATTCATGAGTTCGCATGAGAGTGTCTTGTTTGTGGTGAATCAAGATACGAAGGGGAGTTGAAGTCAATGGATTTGCCTCATAAGGTTTTGCGACATTTTTCGATTGTTCCACGTATTCAACTTATGTTCAAGTGTAAGTCTATTGGAAAGCTCATATCATGGCATGCTAGTCATCGTTCAAGTGATGGAAAATGGAGGATCCCTGCAGACACACCGGGATGGCAACATATAGACAATTTGTGGCCCCTTTTCAAAGAAGAGCCAAGAAATTTGAGATTTGGTTTAGGTATAAATGGAATCAATCCATTTGGCATCAAAAGCACATCATACAGTATATGGCCAGTGGTATTGGTGAACTATAATATTCCTCCATCCATGGCAATTAAAAAGAGACATGTAATGTTGTCCCTTCTGATTCTTGGAAGGCACAAGGTAAAAAACATGGACATTTACTTAGAGCCTTTGATTGAAGAGTTAGAAATGTTATGGGAAGGTATTGAGATGCAAGATACAAGCGCATCTGCATCCTTTAGAGATTTCACGTTGAAGGCCATGTTGTTGTGGACCATGCATGAGTTTCCAGGATATGGAGAGTGTTCAGGTATATGTATATAACTCTATATTTGAAATTCAAGACTTGAATCAATTGCATGTTATTAATTCACTTGTTTGTTCAGGTTTAACCACATTAGGATATCATGCATGTCCTATATGCGGTCCCTATCTAGTTTCCTCTAGGCCGGCACATTTAAAGAATGTTATCTATGACAATCATCATCGATTTCTTCCTATTGACCATCCCAAATATGTTCTCCCTACTAATGGAATGACTCCACAATCTCTAACCATTCGAGATTGGAAGGAGACATGGATTAATACCGACAGCCACCCTCCACTCCGCATGAGTCGGAAGAAGAATATTTCTCTCGATTGACTTTAAAGTATTTAGCATGATGAATTGTTTACATAATATATTGTTTGTTTGTTAGGTTCTCTATATTTTTTTGTCTTTCGTATTGGACTAAACTCAAGATCAATCACCTATTGGACCCCATGCACACATTCAAAAATGTTATATCTACATTATGGGATCACTTGACAGGGGCTCGTGATTCAATCAATGTAAGGGAGGATTTACGTAACATTGGTCGCATGAGACGAGCCTGGCCATGCATTGGACCCAGAGGAAAGATTGAGCTACCCCATGCAACCTGTGTGGAGATATCGAGCTCCACTCATGATATGCCAAGGTGACCGTTGTGCATTTATGTCACCGACTTGTTAGCTGTAGATGCGGTTGGTACACCGCCCATGAATAATAGCTAGATGACAGTTATCCTTATCTACTCTAGTTCGTGGCTCAGTTAGTATGCCACCTTAGTTAGTTGAGTTTGGTTTGAGACCCATATATAGGGTTCTTCTATTTCTATATACTTGAGTTATTTTGGCTTACACAACTGAGAAGAGGAAAACTATTTTTAGCCTCCACCTTTATGTGTATTCCCCCATTGTGTAAGTGAGAAAGCTACAAGTGAGACTCCATCCTTCTTTCCCACAATCTTGACAAGAATGTGTGCAGTGACTGTGTGGTCAAATACCACTTTCGTAAGTTTTGCAAATTTGCCCTTGTGAGGCTGAAGCTGTGTTTTTTGCAGTGACATAATTTTTTGCAGTGTTCTGTAATGGCCTCTGATTCTCTTTCATAGATTGTCACTGAAAAGCTTGACAAGAACAACTTCCAAGCATGGAAGTTTAGAATGACGAATTTCCTTATGGGAAAAGGATATTGGGAATTCATTGTAGAAAATGAAGAATAACCAGTTCTTCTTCATGTTTCCAATCAACAGCAAATGTAGGCATTTAAAGGATGGCATGAGAGAGCCAGAAAATTTATGTACTGGCTATCTATCAGTATTTCAGACTCTATGATTGTGCATATTCAGGATGCAAGTACACTGAAGGAGGCATGGGATACTTTGTCAAAAATGTATAGCACAAATACGCAAGCCAGGAAAATGCAGCTCAAGCAAGAGTTGCACAATGTGCAAAGAGAAAGTATAAGCATTAATGACTACCACATGAAGGTGAAGAAGATTGTAGATGCACTTGCTTCCATTGGGTCGCTAGTGGAAGATGATGATTTAGTTTCTGTGACATTGAATGGTCTGGGAAAGGATTATGCAGAGTTCCGAACATCTATTTCCGTCCGTGAAAGATTTCTTGATTTTGAGGAGTTGATTGCTCTTCTAATTTTTGAGCAGAGAAATGGTGGTCCATCTTCTTCAGGAGGAACTTCAAAAGAAGCTGTCTTCTACTCAAATGCTAGAAAAGGTAGAGGTAGAGGTAGAGGAGGCCGATCTGGAGGCCGTGGTAGAAATCAGAATATGTAGAAAACTCAAGAAAACCAGTCCTATGGAGGAGGACGTGGTAACTCTAGAGGCAAGGGGAGCCAAAGAGATCATGGTGGATGGCAAAGAGGCCAAAATGCAAACAACAATGCTAAATGCTACTACTGTGGTAAAATGGGTCATATGGCTAAGGACTGCTATAAAAAGCAAAATGACATCGTGAATGGAAAATTGCAACAAGCGAATTATGCATCTTCTAGTAGATAGGGTGATGACAGAAATGAGTATTTGTTTATGGTGCAGCACATGACCAATTCTGTGACAAGTGAAGAAGAAAGCAACGATGTGTGGTATGTTGACTCAGGTGCATCAAACCACAGGACAGGTCATGCAGAATGGATGCGGGATGCAAGAAAAATGGAAAAAACAGGATTTGTGGAGACTGGTGATGATGCTGCACATCCTATTGTGCAGATTGGAAAAATCCTTTGTCTATGCAGGATGGGAAAAAGAAATACTTGTCGGATATATTCCATATCCCGAATATCACCAAGAACCTGATTTCTATTGGTCAAATGGTTGAGCAAGGCTTGCAGGTCAGATTTAATTCTCATGAATGCTTTGTTGAGGATATGAAAAATAAAGGTCGCTTGATAGCAAAAGGAAAGAAGAAGGGCAGAATGTTTACGTTGGATGCAGACATGCCTGAATTGAGTGTAGCAATGTTTGCACATGGGACGGTGTAGTTGCAGATATTGATATCTGGCATAAACGCATTGGTTATGTTAATGTACAGTGACTTAAATCAATGCAAGCCCAAAATATTGTTGTAGGATTGCCTAAATTCAAGGTTGCAGAAATGTATAAGGTATGTGAAGCTTTTCAGTTTAGAAAACAGGCAAGGAAACCATTTCCTAGACATGTTCAAGAGAGTAAGAAGCCATTGGAATTAATCCACTTTGATGTGTGGACTACTAAAGTTGCATCTCTTAGAGGTTGTCATTATTTTGTCACTTTTATTGATGACTATAGTAGAAAAGTTTGGGTGTATTTTATGAAAAAGAAAAGTGAAGTTTTTGGGCATTTCAAAACTCTTAACGCTATGGTTGAAAAAGAAACAGGCCTGCAAATAAAATGCCTAAGGTCAGATGGAGGGGGAGAGTACCTCTCAAATGAGCTTGCAAGGTTCCTGCAGGAGCATGGCATAAAGCAGCAATATTCATGCAATCATACCCCACAAAAAAATGGAATTGTAGAAAGAAAAAACATGCATATTGGAGAGGTATCTCGTGCCATGCTCAACGAAAAAGACTTGCCAGATTTTTACTAGGCTGAAGCAGTTGCTACAGCAATCTACATAATGAACAGGACTCCCACTGCAGCAATACATGGGATGACTCGAGAGGAGAGGTATATTAGTAGGAAACTAGATATTTCTCATTTGAAGATTTTTGGTTGCATTTCCTATGTTCATGTGCCAGATGAGTTGAGATCCAAGTTGGATCCAAAAGCTGAGAAGTGCATCTTTATTGGTTATTCTCTGCAGCAAAAAGGGTATAGATGCTATAACCCTTCTACTCGTAAGTTTACAGTGAGCAGAGATGTTGTTTTTTATGAGATGAGTAGCTGGTATAAACCAATAAATGTGATTGATAATGTAGATGCATAAAATGGTAATGATACATAGAATTCACAGTAATAGTCACAAGATATTAGTGGACCTGGAGCGTCCTTTAGTAGTGGTTCACATTCTTCGCCATGGACAGGAAAATTGAGATCAGGAGAATCTTCTTAAAACAATGCAGATAGTGGTATGCAGGTTTCACGAAAAGGAAAAGAGAAGGTAGATCAGCTCATGTTTGATGTGAATGCAGGTCACTCTTATGTGGATGGTGAATCCAGTGGCTCAAAACAGAGCATTGATGATGAGTTGGGTATTCATTCTATTGTTACACCTGGAGTAAGAAAGACCAGGGATGTTTTGAGAGCACCTGGGAGTGAACCTACTTTGCGCAGGTCTATAAGAGCTAGGTATCCTGTGGATAGGCTGAAATATGATGGGTTTACAGCCATTCACTATGCCTATATGGTCAAAGTGATACAGGAACCAGAACCCACTTCTTTTGAGCAAGGCATGGGAAAAAAAAAATGAGAGAAAGCCATGGATGAAGAAATGGATGCCTTGGAAGCAAATGCTACCTGGGAATTGATACCTTTGCCTAAAGATAAGAATGCAATTGGTTGTAAGTGGGTTTTTAAGGTGAAGCACAATGCAGATGGTTCTGTGAATAGATACAAGGCAAGATTAGTAGTCAAGGGATATGCACAAACATATGGCATTGATTATGAAGAAACATTCAGTTTGGTTGCAAGGATGGCAACTGTAAGAGCAGTCATTGCTATGGCTGCATCAAAGGGATGGTCTTTACATCAGACGGATGTAAAGAATGCCTTCTTGCATGGTGATTTGCAAGAAGAGGTCTATATCGAGCAGCCACTAGGTTATGTGCATGCTATTCATCCTGAGTTTATTTGTAGGTTGAAGAAAACCTTGTATGGCTTGAAGCAAGCTCCTAGAGTATGGTCTGACAAGATAGGACAGTATCCTGTCACTATTGGCTTTCAGATCTCCAAGGCAGATTTCTCACTTTATGTGAGAAAAATAGAGAAAGGTATTATGCTGCTTGTCATTTATGTTGATGATTTGATTATCACAGGTGATAGTGATGAAGATATCCTTCATGTGAAAATGCTATTGAAGCAGAAGTTTGAGATGAAGGATTTAGGAGAGCTGCGTTATTTCTTGGGCATTGAGGTGATTAGATCACCAAGTGGGATATGGATCTTGCAGAGGTAGTATGGATTGGACATGCTATCCAAACATGGGATAACAGGCTATAAGCCTATTTCAATTCCTTTGGAGCAGAATGTGAAGCTGAGTGCAGATGCAGGTAAGCTTCTCGAAGACCCTACTATGTACAGACGCATAGTAGGAAGTTTGATTTATATGACTATTACCAGGCCAGATTTGAGCTATGCTGTTGGATTAGTAAGTCACTTTATGCAGGCTCCAAGGAAACCACATTTGGATGCGGCTAGACGCATATTCAGATATGTGAAGTCCACATTGCAGTATGGACTATTTTATGAGACAGGGGTTTAGATACAGTTGCATGGATACACTAATGCTGATTGGATTGGTAGTATTTCTTATAGACGATCTACCAGTGGATATGTGTTCTCTTTTCGGGAGTGCTGCAGTCACTTGGAGCAACAAGAAACAGCCTACAGTTGCCTTATCGAGCACAGAGGTTGAGTACAGGGGTGCACCAATGGCTGCATGTGAGGTAACTTGGTTGCATAAGCTACTTTATGATATGGATCAGCTTACAGATAGGCCAGTTGTCATTTATTGTGACAACATGAGCAGTATACACTTGGCAAATAACCCAGTCTATCATGCTAGAACAAAGCACATTGAGGTGCATTATCACTATGTGCGGGAGAGGGTTTTACTAGGTCTTATTGATCTAGTTTATGTCAGCACAAAGGATCAGGTAGGTGACATATTTACAAAGGCATTGGGCCCAGAGAAACTGTGCAAGTTCAGAGACCTGCTTGGTGTGCAGGAATTGGGATTGAGCTCGAGGAGAAGTGTTGAGATATCGAGCTCCACTCGTGATATGCAAGGATGACCGTTGTACATTTATGTCACTGACTTGTTAGCTGTAGATGCGGTTGGTACACCGCCCATGAATAATAGCTAGATGACAGCTATCCTTATCTACTCTAGTTCGTGGCTCAGTTAGTATGCCACCTTAGTTAGTTGAGTTTGGTTTGAGACCCATATATAGGGTTCTTCTATTTCTATGTACTTGAGTTCTTTTGGCTTACACAACTAAGAAGAGGAAAACTGTTTTCAGCCTTCACCTTTATGAGTATTCCCCCATTGTGTAAGTGAGAAAGCTACAAGTGAGACTCCATCCTTCTCTCCCACAATCTTGACACCTTGGATGTTGTCAAAGAACGAGGAAAAAATAGTGAAGGAACAAATATGTAGCTTTTGAACACCCACAAGATGTATGAGATTTCTCAAGGGAGCCTTCATAAAGAAAAAGAAAAGAGGTGTGGAGCAACTTTCTGGTTTGAAGTTTCACGATTGGCACAAAATGATTCAAGTAAGGGTATCTCTAACCATGAATATAATAATTAGTGGAGTAACTATGTGTAAACTTTGGGGTATGCTGAATTTTTTCTCAACTAATCATTTGATCTATGAATATTACTTACATTCAGTTCGTACTTCCTACTAGCATATCCCATTGTGTATCCAAAGATGTACGTGATATCATTTACAAGATGGGAGAGCTTGTGAGGTGTGTATACATTGTATTTTTTCATTATATATTGCATACATCATGTAGTGAACCTCTTTGAATTTCTACACAAAAATAAACAATTGTCAAATACATCCTGACAGATACGTGAGCTTGAAGGAAATTGATCCAAACACATTGCAAGATGCTCAAGTATTATCTGTTGAGGTGGTTTGTTTGGTAGAGGAAATTTTTCCTCGGTCCATTTTGACTACTCAATTACATTTACTCGTACATTTGATTGATGGGATCGCACTTTGTGGGGCAGTTCATGCAAGGTGAATGTTTTTTCTTGAGCGCTTCATGAAAACCTTGAAAGATTTTGTGAGGCAATTGAAGCACGGCCTAAGGGAAGCATGGATGAGGGTTAGTTAGTGTAATCATCCCTTGTTTATATCTGTGAATATCTTGCTGAAGTGGACCCCTCTCAACCACGACTATGGAAAGACGATGAAGACTTGAGGATGACCTCTATAATACCTCAAGGAAAAGGAATGAGTAAAGTGCTAACAAAAGAAGAACTTCATAAGTTAAATAGTTTTTGTGTGCTCAATAGTGATATAATGAGCAAATGGGTGACACTATATAATGAAGCAAGGGCAAGAAGAAAAAGTGAAAGACAAGTATTTTACACCAGATATGGATGTAATGTCTCATTTCCAGATCATCTAAATGCACTCCCACGTCATATTGATATAGATTGGTTACATGAGGAAATGGAGAGAATGAAAAAAGAGGAGGAAATTAATATATCTCAAGAAGAGTGGGAATATGCACGAGGTTGCTTATCAAAGGTGAGACATACTATCAATTAATTTGTTTCTAGTTATATTTTATATAATAAATTGACATGTTTGATCTTAATCTTTTACTACTAGTGCACATTATTCCATGCTATTTGGTGTGAGGGTAAACATCTTCGAACTCAACGTATAGATGAAAAGAGAAATACCCAAGATTGTGGTGTCCTTGCTCACTTCGAGGATGCCAATGGTACCATGGAAGGTTATTGTGGCTTGATCCAAGATATTCTGAAGCTTAACTTCAGACAATTATTTATATATGTACTGGATGTGAAGTGGTAACAAATGGTGAGCATTGCACAATCAGACGTCATCCAAGTGATTTTGTAATCATTGACTCTACAAAATTTCACCAAAACAAGAATGACACATTAGTACTACCTCAACAATGCGAGCAGGTATATATGTAAAAGCTAATTTTTTTATATGTATACATATGATACATATACACAATATAATAAGTATTTAAGTTTCTTGCTTTTGTTTTTCAAATACAAGTTGTGTATCATCCAATGGTAAACAATAACCGATGGTGGTATGTCATCCCTATATCTAATCGTTCAAAACCAATATATGGTAATATTACCGACATAGAGATAGCAGATGAAAATCCAACAATTAATGATGATGTACATGATGACACCATAATGGATGATATGTGTGATATAGTACAAGATGAATCTCGCAAGGATATTCAAGGAAACACACAAGAGGACAATAATGTGATTGATGATGATGAAGTTATTGAGCAATATAGCAACACATTTGATAGTGGGATAGACTTATTTGTTTCGTTACCTCTTGGTAACATAGACCTAGAAGTAGATAGTTTAGCAAGGGCTGATCTCATTGAAGATGAGATGGATGATTCACTGTAACATACTTAATTCGCTTAATGATTTAATGTGTATTCTTAATTCTATGAAAAATATCATGTGCACATGTGCATACTCAAGAATCAATAGTCAAGTTTAAAGCTAAACTGAATTTTCCATAATAAAAGGAAGTATTTTTTATCACCTTCAAGTAGAGAAATTACGAGATACATGCAATGCTTGCTACTAATTGTATAATAAGGTTTGTGTTGCTTGCCACTAATTACTTATATCAGGCTTGTCAACTAGAGGAACTGCCATTCATTAGAGAGCAATGCAAAAATAATTACTAATTCTATTTTTTTAATTATATTAAGTCCAATTTTAGGTGGTTAAATAATTACGCGTCTGAAAATGCATCTATTTGCACGGATATATAGACGTAAAATTCGCATCTATTTACACGCACATATAGACGCAATGATAGACGTGCTCGACTTTGCGCATCTAACATGCGTGTCTATGCCTCGTCTCTGTTGTGGTGCCTAAACAACTCAGTCACACTCGCATCGCTCTACCCGTATCTTGCTTGCACACTTAGGAGTGCAAGTAGTGTCTTTAGGGGAGATACTTGGTGTTAGCTATATATAGTCTGTCTATATATAGTGCCCCAGGTCCCCTATAAATATTCCTATCATGTGTGCTCAGCTAACACACATGATAGGAATATATAGAGGGGACCTGCCGCGCTATATATGGATAGACTATATATAGCTAACAAGCTAAGCACACATGATAGGAATATTTATAGGGGACCTGGGGCGCTATATACAGACAAACTATATATAGCTAACAAGAAGAGGGGGATTGGAGATAGGAGAGAGAGAGAGAGAGAGAGAGAGAGAGAGAGAGAGAGTAGAGAGCAAAGAGCAGAGAGTAGAGAGTAGAGAGAGGATAGCAGAGAGAAGAGAGAAAAATAGAACAAAGAGAGGTTCAGTAAGAGAAGAGAGGGAGTAGATAGAGGAGAGAGGAGAGAGAGCAACTAGAGAGTATGAAGAGAAAAGAAAGGAAGAGAGAGGAGAGAGATAAGAAAATATATAATAGAGAAGAGAAAAAGAGAGAAGACAAAAGTGAGAACAAAGAGAAGACATGGGAGAGAAGAGAAAAAGTAGAGTAGAAAAGAGAGTAGATAGAGGATAAATAAGAGAAAGGAGAGTAGATAACGAAGAGTATAAAGAGTAGAGGGAGGTGAGAGAGGAGAGACAAGAGAGAGGAGAGAGAAAGGAAGACAGAATAGGTAGTAGAAGAGTAGAGAGAGTAGAGGAAAGAGAAGAGAAAAAAAGTAGAGAGTAGAGTAAATAGAGGAAGAGTATGTAAAGAGAGAGTAGAGGAGTAAAGAGAATAGAGAGAGAGAAGAAGAAGAAGAGAATAGAGAGTAGATGAGTAAAGAGAGAGAGAGAGAGAGAGAGAGAGAGAGAGAGAGAGAGAGAGAGAGAGAGAGAAGACGAGTAGAGAGAGAGTAGGGAGAGTACAAATAGGAGAGAGAAAAGAGAGTAGAGAGAGTAGAAAAGTAGGGAGAGAGTAGGCTGAGTAGAGAGAGGAGAGAGAAAAATAGCAAAAGAGTAGAGAGGGAGGAGAGAAAGGAGAGAAGAGAGAAGAGAGTAAACGAGAGATGTGAAGAGAGAAAGACCAAATGGAGAGAGGAGTGACAGAAAATAGAAAATAAAGAAGAGAGTAAAAGAGAGAAGAGAAGAGAGAATGAGAGAGAGGGTAGAGAGAGAGAGAGAGAGAGAGAGAGAGAGAGAAAGAGAGGGACAAGATTCTCTTATTTGAGAAGATTTATAGCTAAGGAAGAGTGGGAGAGGAAGCACTAGATGAGGGAAGAGATAGAGAGGAAATCTAGTAAACATACTCATGAATTTATTCTTGTAGGTTGAGAAGAGAGTTGACACTATGAACCAAGGTCACCAAGCGTTCGTTAATTAGATATTCTCATTCTTACAAAGCCTTGATGTCAACAATAAAGGGTAGATCGTTCAAGCTATATAGCATTATCACATTGACTATTATGAGGAGTAGAGCCAAAGCACTTGATTTATACCAAGCAAAGCTAGCAAGCTTAGCGTCATACTTCTTGGGTTGTGTGGTTGCACTTGAGATTGTAGCTATATAACACCTTTTTTAGTAGTGATATTCATAACAACATTTTCAGCCAACGCAATGACCTTTGCACCCTAAAGTAGCCTATTTTTAGCCTTTGTTTTAAAACAATAATTGATTCATCAATAGGGAGAGGGAAAAAAGTAAGCTTTTTGAGTGAGTATTTGAGCAAGCTTTTCTAGGAAACCTGCATTTCTTGTTCCACACAGTCCACTTATTCCAATCCTAGATATTTCCACCTCAACCACCACCACCACTACCATCCCCATTGCTGCCACTGCCACTACGGCTACCTCCACCTCCACCACCACTACCACCATCGTTGTCATTACCACCATCGCCACCTCCACCATCACTACCACTACACTCACCACATCTACAACTGCTACTATTACCTTCATGCTATCTATCTCTCTTTCTCTCTCTCTCTCTCTCATTCTCAGTTTCTCTCTCTACTTGTATATTTCATTCTTCTCTTTCTAACAAGCTGCTCAAATTACACTCTATCTTGTGTAAATGATCCTCTTTCTCTCTAACACGTAACATGGATACATTCATGCAATCATCCCAGAATGGTACACCACGGCCCACACCTCTCTCTCTCTCTCTCAAATTGCTTCATCTCTTTATACTCTCTTAGTTTCTCTATACATGCAATTTCTCCCTCTCACTCTACATTCTCTCTCTCTTTGTGTTGTGTAAACACATATATATATATGTATATAAATCTCAGTCACACACTCACTCTATGTTTGACTCCCGCTCTCTCTCTCACTCACTTTCTCTCTCTCATGCATGTGATCAGTCTACATTGTATAATAATGTCTCACATCAGATTATGACATGTGTTGTAACAAAATATTTTCTTAAATTATAAATCTCTCTCTCTCTCTCTCTCTCTCTCTCTCTCTCTCTCTCTCTCTCTATCTATCTATCTATCTATCTCTCTCATAATGTGAATGCTCATGCAACCACTCTATGTTTTTTGTTTAATTGAAATGGATTGATAGCTCCCTCCCCTTCCCCCCTCTCTCTCCCTTCCCCCTCCTTCCAATGAATTGGATACAAGAGAATTCATACAAGCAATCCAAATGTACATTTATAGTGCGTTAACTTTGGCAATAGTGCTTTTGCTTTACAAACTAAGAGAGACAAGGTTATCAAAGGCTTGACAAAATTTTGACATAAGCTATCCAATTGAATCGTAATTGAATTGTATAATAGTACTTACTTTAAAAAATAAAAAAATGCAATTATGCTAAGGGGTAGTGTTGGTATTGCATTGCTGGTCATAGTATAGGTGATGTTGGAATAGTTCTTTTGCTTCCAAATACAATGTGCAAGTTTTCTTTAATGAGTATGGGTTGGTGTATAAGCATGTTGGCATTTGCATCCATTCCAAACACTTGGAGGTACACATAGTATAGGTGATTGCATACCAAATACGCTTTTCCTTCAGTGACACAGTCCATGAAATCCTTGCAATGACATGTTGAATTCTTTGCAATGAGCACATCATGACACTCTTGCAAAGCACTTGAGTTAAATGTCTCTATTTTGAAAAGCTCATGCTCTAAGGGCGTCACCACACTGTGGATCTTCATAATTGGATCTAGAGCCAATGTCAAGTCTATCCTTTTCCTTGTAGCTTGTGAAACACCTCTTCGATATCTACATGAGTCCTCATTAGTATCCACCTCTCATGCCACCTTTTCTAAAACAAACCCACAACTCTCCAACATGTGGGTTTCTTCTATTGTCAAATTTTTGCCTTGTGCCACGAGCTATACTTTTGGAACTTTGGGCAATGCATGATGAATGCAAGAACAAATGCTCCACGTATGGTCCACACTATCATTACAGAACAAAATGAATTGGCACTGCACTCTATGTTGATTGCAAGCTTCTCCTCTTGGGTTGGACCACTCCATGATGCCCCAAAATGAAGGTGTTGTCACCCTAGGGAGTCCACCTATAAGAAATCATCTATATAACATGCGTTTAAAGGATATTAAGAAATACCCTTTCTTTACATACTATAAGGCCCTAAATGACCCGTTTGACTTTACTAAACTTACAGATTTTTTTCAAATTGTAATTTAAAAATACATTTTCTAAATATAATGTTGTACATTTTACAAGTATAATATCCTTTCTTTTGAACTTACATGGTATCTTACATGTTCTATAAGGTGGACTCCCTGGGGTTGGCACCCCATACATCATGTTTTTTATTGGTTTTTTGCATTTTCTTTGTCTAGATCTCAACCACCCTTGACATTGCACATGACCATGACCTAGAATCCTTCTTATAGCCCAAACAATGTCGTTAAGGACTCTCTTCACCATCATTTCCTTTGAAGAATTTGGTGATACTACCCTTGGCAAAGGGTCCTCAAAGTTTAGTTTTATTGTGCTCTTTCTTCTAAGTATGTTTTCAATCACATAAGCCTTTAAGAGGCATTCACTTCCTCTAACCCCACTTTCCCATCAACATTGTGTTTTCTCGTCTACAGTCACATTGTCCCTTGAAAATCAGGGAGATGGTAATGCAACTCAGCTTTTCGTGCCACCTTCTCAACCAGCCTTGCTATTGCTTAAGGTCTGGGGTTGATTTCTTGTGGTACTCAACTCAAAAGCTTCTCTGCACTGGGTGCTGCACCATGGAACTTTTTGCCAATGAATGCATGTCGTTTTGTGCTCTATAGTTGTCGAGCATTGACTAATTCACTAACACAACAAGCTTAGATCCTTTGAATTCCTCCCTTGCCAACCAACATGTATACATTGACTCTGCCAAGTTTGTGGTTGGATCAATGTCCTCCACCACATGGACAAAAATACAACATGAGAGGGTATGGTGCATGAGAAAATAATTGCATCACAAATCACATCCTACCATTATGAATTAGTCTTACCTCAACGAACTGTCACCTTCAACGTGGATATGTGATATGGCACCAACTAAACCAAAAATCCATTGCTGGTATATTGCAATCTACAACTTTCCCTGAGGCCTATCAAGCCCAAATGAATTGATATTGCACTATTGCACCATCTTCCTTCACCACACACCTCCACATGCGGTACAAATGCTTATGCTCTTGTCTTTGGAAAATCTTGTACACATATTGTGCTGTATGTGTTTGGAGACTTTGTTCCCAATGAAATAAGTAAGATCTCTCCCTTTCTTGCATTATGTTGTTTGAACCACCATTGAACACTATGCAAACGGCCCTCCAGTTGGCAGTTGCCTCGTCTGCCACCATGAATCCTCAGAAATCTGTGCTTGGAATGAGGGCACTCATGAGTGGCCTTTTAGCCATAGTCATTTGCAAGTGTCGAGGTCTAGCAGCACTAAAGTCTCTTAACATTTCCTTACGTTCTTTTGCACCTTGTTGACATAAGCTCTACATGTGCCTCTTTGCACCTCATGGTTATGCGTGCCTTGATGGATGAACAATCTTGACATTGTGCTCATTGACATCACATAATAACCACACACTTGAAGTTTGAGAGCAAGATGGGGGAGTTCTTATTGTAGGAGCATCCAAGGATTCTAAGACCATCAGTTGACATTCTGACAGTCAATATGTTGGTATTAATTTTACCTACATGGCATGTACTGGGACTTTATTAGTATGATTTACTTGTAATAGGGTACCAAATCCAGGTCATGCTACTCCGCAATCATTTTAATGATAGTGGAGCAAATGAAGTCACATACATGTCCATGCCACCTAGTTTGGGGAGCTAGAAATCGACCATGGCCAGCACAATTTCTATTTGGTCACTTTAGCTCTCCGATGCATTTTCTTTGGCAAACAGTGCCAGGAAATGCCATCGATGTTGACATGGGCTTTGTCCAACAACCAATGTCCATCGTACTGTTTCCCCATACCCTCCATTGGATGCATATTGTTTGCTACCTATTGAAGCTTGTACGCCACATTGCCATCATATAAAATTGGGATCTTCTCCACTCTCTCTATTATGCTTATATTCTAAAGAAAATGATATAACACTTAATGTTGACCCCTCGAAGACATTATGTACTCAACCACACTTACAACATAAGAGAATGGTTCTATCCCATCCTCTTCCACATCAAGCATGATAGGGATGGTTGTTTTTTTTTTTGGCAATGTCCAAGGGGGGTGGTGAGGCTACAATGTAGGTCCATTTCCTTGTTTGACAACAAGATAGTCTTGTGAGACCAAGGTGTCCAAAACATACACTTAGCAAGCCTCATGGTCATTGTTGCAATGGATCAGCATGCTTTGTATTCAGTCATTTGTATGGCTGATAGTAAGAACACATGAGCCATTGCCATTGCAACTGTCTTCCTTATTCGACATCAAGAATTGACTACTTGTGTAGTGCATAACACGTTTGGTAGAGAGGGAGTATACATATATGCAGACCTGGGTGTTTGGTGTAGATTCCTTTCCAAAGCTATCTACATGTACAAATACGAATGTCAGATATGGGTGACATTGAAATACATAGTGTGGGGGTGTATGTCATATATGAGAGAGAGAGAGAGAGAGAGGGAGAGAGATAGAGAGTGTGTGTGTGTATGTGTGGGTGCCATATATAAAGTGTGTGTACATGATATACATATATATATGTATGTATGTATGTATGTATGTATGTATGTATGTATGTATATGTATATATATATATATATATATATATATATGTATGTATATATGTATATATATATATATATATATATATATATATATATATAGAGAGAGAGAGAGAGAGAGAAAGAGAGAGTATATGTGTGTGTGGGGAGGGATGGAGGCCAGAAAGAGGGAGCCAAGGAGAGAGGGGGTGATGGATAGAGTGAGGGAGGGGAGGGGAGATAGAGAGGGGGGGAGGGGGTGAGAGAGAGGGAGAGCTGCACGGACCTACAAGATCAAGTAAATATTCCACAACTTGGGGGAGGGGGCACTATATCATAAGGGGTATAAGGCTTTATATAACCACCTTGAGATAATGGGTCATTAAATGAATATTAGATAGAGAGAGAGAGAGAGAGAGAGAGAGAGAGAGAGAGAGAGAGAGAGAGAGAGAGAGAGATGGAGAAAGGAATACTCAGAGACATGTGCCGTATGAAGAGAGAGCTATGAGAGGGGGGGAGGGGTGTTTGGCATATTTTTCTTTACCAAATATAGGGGCATCGATGACCCCTTCTTTGGTGACAGAATGATCCTGGTCCACATGCACTTCAACCATCTTGGCCCACACGCACTCTTTCTCACATACTCTAGACCCTAAACCTAAATAACTAAGATAGATGCGCACGTCGGCGTCAAAAAGATATATAAATATATACTAATTATTATTAACTATTAATAATATGTATATTAATTAATGATAATTATAATGAAATAAATACACATAATATTCTTATCAAAACACTAACTAATATAACTAATTGATTAACGAAACAAAATACTATCAATTTAAAGTAAGTGATACTAAAGAATTAATTAATTATAATAAAATACTTGATATTCATGAACTATTAAAATTGATATATAATAACATATTAATTAATTAACCAGTTGATCTACATTTACTAATGAGCAAGTTAATAATTTTATTTTATGTATTATTTAGTTTTAATATAGCTAATCAATTAATTTTTAAAAATTAAAGTATATACCTCTTATATATACATACATACATACATACATACATACATACATACATATATATATATAAAGAGAGAGAGGGGGGGGGGGGGGGGGAGGGTAGCTTCAAATTCCCCCCAGTAATTAAGGAAGCGCAGGTATTCCCTTACAAGGTAAAATTTTTTAAAACCTCCCTCCTAGTAAATTAACTAATTATTAGCTCATTAGTTACTAGTTAATTATTCATAATTACTTAATAATTATTCAGTTAACTAATCATTGAATCATTAACTCATTAATAGTTAATTAGTCAATTATTAGTTAGTTAATTACTAATTAGTTAATTAGTTATTAATTACATAATACTACTTAATAATAATAAGTATTACTACTTATAATTAAATAACTAATTAATTATTAGTAGGTAATTTTATTTGTATTATTTTGAATTATAAAATAACAAAAATATTAAATAATTAATTAATAATTAATGAGTACTAATAGTAACAATTAAAATGTATGAGTTACTTGTAATTAAATACATAATATTAGCTATTAAATTGAAATAATATTTTTAATTACTAATAAACAAATCATTAATACTAATGAATAAATACTAATAATTATAATATAAATATTTAAAATAAATAAAATCAAATAAATAGCTAACACTAGTTAATTATCTATTATTAATTATTACTTAGTTATTTAGTTAAATAACTAGTTATTTAGTTATTTATTTAGTGATTTGTTAATAAGTAATTAGTAGTTAGTTAACTATTAAATAATTTACTTAATAATTATTTAATTTATATATTTTCAAATATTCAATTAGTTTGTTATTTATTACTTAGTTATTAATAAGCAATATTGATTTTCTTACTATTAACCAAGCTAATTAAGAGAAAGTAATCTAATTAATACTAAGTAATTAAGTTAATACCATGTAAATTAATACTCTCTATATAATAACTATGCATTTTTGTTAACTAACTAATTCATATATTTTTTATTAATTGACTCACATGAGAGAGAGAGAGAGAGAGAGAGAGAGAGAGAGAGAGAGCATCGGAATTGTGGAATTTCTCTTCACTCTCAGAAGTGGGTGAAATGGACTTGTGGATTTATTTTTCACTCAAGAAGGGGTTATTGACGACTGCTTCTTGACAAAAAAAAAATTTCGCAAGTTCGAGAATAGAGATCATGGAGGGAAGAGAGAGTAAAAGAGTGATGAGAGAGAGGAGGAGAGAGAGCATGTAATATGTACTATTTTTTCTCATAAAAAATGTATCGCCACAGCAACCCCTTCTAGGGTGAGAAAGAAAGCCACAAATCCACCAATGTACTATTTTTTATGCTCGAGAAGGGGCTATCAGCAGTCCCTTCTTAGGGGAAAAAAAGTCATAAGTGGACTTGTGGCTTTCTTTTTTCACCCAAGAAGGGGCTACCATTGATGCCTTCTTGGTGAGAAAAAATAGTACATATTACATGCTCTCTCTCTCCACCTCTCTCTTATCACTCGTTTACTCTCTCTTCCCCCATGTTCTTTATTCTTGGACCTATGGAATTTTTTTCACAAAGAAGGGATTGCCAATAGCCCCTTCTTGGGCGAAAAATAATGGCAAAAATCCACTTGTGACTTTTTTTCTGCTCGAAAAGGGGCTGCTACCAGCAACCCTTTTTCGGCGAGGAAAAAATCCACAAGTGGACTTGTGATTTTCTTCACCACTCAAGAAAGGATTGTTGATGATCCCTAGTTGGGCAAAAATTTTAGTCTTGCCAAGAACGGGCCACTAAGAGCCCCTTATTGGAGGCCTAAGACCTGTGACATTAATTTTCATCTGATAAAAGGCTACCAGTGACACCTTCTTGACAAGAAAACATTACACATCTCGCATACTCTCTCTTTATCCCCCTCTCTTTTATCACTTTTTCTCTTTCTCCCCCCATTTTCTCTCTCCTTCACCTATAAAAGGATCCACCCCCCTTTTCACATTGTGAATTGTTCCCATGACTCTCGATATGTGGCTCCCTCTCTCTAACCCTCCCTCACTCTCTCCCCTTTCTCTCTCCTTTATCTATAAAAGGACTGCCCCCTTGCAATTAAAGTTTGCATTTTCTATCCCATGCGCTCACTATGGTTCTCTCTCTCTCTCTCTCTCTCTCTCTCTTTGTATAGGAGAGTCTATATTTGGATTTGTTCCTACTCAGCCACTATGTTTATGCATATCACAATTGATATTTGATGGCACGAAATCGAGGAAGCAATATATCTACAAGAAGTAACCCTAAAAGGACAAATCGAATTTCAAAAGACAAGATCATGTCATCCTTTTCAAGGGTGATGAAAGCATAGGAGAAGGTTTAATCCAATAAATGTTTCTCTCACCGAGCTTGCTCCTTGGATGAGTGAGACTTCTTGTCACAGTTGGGCATCAAAGAGGTGTGAAGGCCCATGGTATAGGCAATACTAAGATTGACATTTAGGAAAATGCAATTGTGCAATGGGTAATGGAACAGATGATAAGTAGCCCCTTTGATTTTTGTTATGGCTGCTTTATCTCCACCTCTTATCCTATTTTAGATCATTCTTTGTAGGAAAGAGAGGGACAGTTGGATGAGTCTCCCAAGAACTTCTTGCCTCCATGACCTAGAGCAGGAAAGCATGTTGTCACCATCAGTATGCAATCACAAGGGGGGAGTCACCCTCCAAGAGAGTGAGGGGGAGAGCAACACAAACATGATCATTGGCATCCATCGAGCTACAGGGCAACCATTGCACTTACATGTGGGGAAGGAGTGACATCAAGAGAAGGTGGAGATGCTTTGATGATGCAGATGAGGAAGGGCAAGAGAAAGCTCATAGTATTGAAGAGTAATACTAAAAGGAAAGTGAGGACCATCAAAGCATCGATTCCTTCAGTGCACAATAGGGACATGGCCATATGCAAAGAAAACTGAAGCAAACACAAAAAGTTGAAAAGGAGCGCATGACAAAGGCCCTAGCGAGACTGCTCTCACTATCACTTGTCATAAATGTATTGTGCAAGCATGTATCGAAGACCAGTTGGAAACATTGACAGTGAATACTTATAAGAGATGGTGACATGATATTGATTCTAGTTTTTATTTTGTTATGTTGATGTGGATATTACTTCATTGTTTTATATAGATGTGGACATCCACTCCTTTGCCACCCATCCCATTATGTCGTTTGGTTTCTATGCCTAGAATAATACAAGACACATCAAGGTACAAGTAACCCTCAAATACCTTTTTTAACAACAAGTACATTAGAGGGATGGGTACATTCATAGTATCATTAGAGACTCCAAGGCACCAATGATGTTGAAATTTGCAATCACATCCCATGCTACCTCTTTGTATGAAGCAGATGGGTAGAGGATATGCAGGCTACTTGAATCCCATAGATATAGAGGGGAAGACTACCACCTACCCTATTCTATAAAACATTGTACTTGGATGTCACTTTCATATATGATGAATGCAATGCCATTGTCCTTTTTTTCTTTAGCTTAGTATACTTTATTTTCTTGTGTTTGTACTTCCAGCCAAGTCTTGAATTATGTCATGTTCAAGTGCTCATGAGTCTAGTGTTGCTCTATGAGCCAGCATAGCTACCATGCTCTAGATCTGTGTTTTTCACATGGTATCCGAGCACAGATGAGCATGGCTTAGCATGTTTTAGCTCACCTCTTTGCTCCTACAAGTCTCCTCTTGCTCTTCTTAGCTCATGTCCAACTTGGTTTGAGTGTAGGAACTCATTTTACACCATCTTTAATTTGCCCTCTTGTCTACCATAGTTAGATAGTACCCTGCTCACTTGGAGCTTCTTGATCTACTCGTGTAGCCCATATTTATTAACTCTTCCTTTTAGAGAAACATTTCATGACTCTGGGCACTTCTCTATGCCACATAAAACCTTGACATTGGTGCCTTTCTAGCCCAATATTGCAAAAATTGGAGGTCACTGCCCATTATGCACCATATTTTGATGGTACAGTTTGTGTTGCCTCTGCGTGCTATGATGGTACACAACTGATGGTGCATTAGTGCATCCAACACGGTCTGCTGGCATAGGTGCAAGTAGGAAGGCCAGGGAGCCTTGTTGTGCAGTGTACAAAACAGGATAACGTGTCCTGTGATGACGACAGAGATCCATCCCATGGGTGCATAGGGAAACGAGAACATATCTAACTCCAATTGTTATAACATCCCTCAATCCTCACCTCACAATGATTGTTTTGAAGACACACCAGTCACACTCTAACCCCCCTCTATCTCATGCGCTATTGATGAATACAGGAGGGCAGCTCGTTCCTTACAGCCATTGATGTTAGCCTCATAGTAACTTTTGTAGAGGTTGTATGCCTTGTGTGCATTTAATGGTGCAACTGTGCATCCCACTAGATGTCAGCATGCAATGCAAGAAGAAAGGCGAGGGAGCCTTATAGTGCTGCACATGAATAGATCGTGCTTTGTGCATTGAGGCCCAACCCATACATACAATACTCCATTCACTCATCACACCTCTCACTTGAACTGAAGGGAAAGGACTGGTTACTCACCCAACCCTCTGTCTCACACTTAGTGATAGATACAAAGGGCAAACCATACTCACATCCCCATCCAGTTAGGATGAAAGCTTGCATCACTCAAGGGGTTATCGATGAAGATCACTTTATCTATTATTGTCATCAAGGTGTTGAAGATGAGGCATACCCAGGGAGGGAGTCAACATGTCTGGTACTTTGATGATTTGTATTAAGATTGTTGATTAAAGAGGGTCAGATGGATTGATGAAATTGTAGAGATAGTGCACCAAGGGAGGTGGCTTGGAATCGTATTTGAAGAAGTTCTACTAGTGAGTCAACTATCTTTAATGTGGTGTTACCACCTTTTCCATAGCCAACTTCCCGCCCAAGAGTGTTTGTCACATTGTCTTGGAACGAGGCCTACTATGACAGGAAATTGCTTCCTTTTTTCCCATAACAATTTGTTCAAGAAATTGCTTCCTTCTCTCCCATAACAATTTGTTTGTTTTTTTTCTTTTTTCCTCTTTCCTACTCCTAAGAGTATTTCCACCTTTTCTCGAAGAATAGGTCGATATGATAGGGACGTAAGTCCTTTTCTCCCATACCTATATTTGTTTTTTTCTCTCTTTTTTCATTTTAATAAATGGAATGATTGAACTACCAAGTTTTAGAGCCATCCTCGCCCAAATTGTTGGTTGAAAATGGAAGAGAGGAGATCAGGGGCATGAGGTGGAGTTGAAGGGACAGAGGGATCAGGACACATCATCAGCAAGAACTGAATTGCTATTAGAAATAATATCATGAACAAAAAGTGACATCCTGGAGGGGGAGGGACTGTCAACTATGATTGTCAAGATCCCTAGGGAGGGAAGCACTTCTTCAGATGATAGCCATTAATTAGGAAGGGATCATCAAAGGCATCAACTGTCTGGACTTGGACTAAGCCATTGAGATTGACGGCAAGTATCTTGTAAGGGTCCATCCAGCATTGTTGAAGCTTGCCATGAAACTTCCCAAATCACGAATCATAGACAAGGACAAGATCACCTTCTTTGAACTCCTTGAACTTGATGAAGCTGTCATGATAGGCCTTGCGTCACACTTGAGTGGTTTCCATGCACTATAGGGCCATCCACCGAATCTCATCCAAACATTCCGAATGTAGCAGGCACCATTGGAGAGACTTATAATCTCCAAGATATTCTTTGATTGCCACTCGCAAAGACGAAAACTCCAACTCAACAAGGAAGACTGCTTCTGTGCCATACACTAACTAGAAAGGGATTTGTTCTGTAGCAGCCTTGAAAGAGGTTTTGTACGTCCACAGGGCCTTTGTAAGTCAATCATCTCAATCATGGTGATGTGCAATAATCATTCTTGTCAGGATCGAGCAGAGGATGCAATTAGTGACTTCAACTTGGTCGTTGGATCTAGGGTAATAAGGGGTGGACTTGCGATGGAGGATCTTATACAATTTTGTCAACTCTTCCATAATCATGTTAAGAAAGTGCGTACCTTGGTCACTTACAAGCTCTAGGGACTGCCAAAACAGGTGATGATATTCTCACACAGGAACATTGCCACGCTATTTTCATCATCCCGCTTCAAAGCTTTTGCTTCACACCACTTGGTGACATAATTTGTACATAATACTAGAATGTATCTCTTCTTCTTCCATCTAGTGGACGGATCAATGGGACCTGCAAAATCAATCCCCCACTTCTAAAGGGTTGGCAACCAATATCGTGCAAGTAAGGCCTTTCTGGCTATCGCTTCTCTTGGGAAGTTTCCACCACATGGCTTGTCATGAAAAGCCTTAAGAACAATCCTGATCTTGTCTCCTACAACACATCTTTGCAACACTTCATATTTTTTCTTCTTGTACAATGCATCGCCTAGCAAGGTGTAGGGGGCCGTAGTGATTCCAACAGAAGCTTCTTCTTCTCTTTGCTAGAGAGGCCAAGGGGGTACTCTTGAGTTGCCAGGAGATTGGCTATGTCTGCATACCAAGGAGTTATAGTCTCAACCAAAAATAAGGAAGTATCAAGGAGGTTCGGATCATCCTGTTCCTCTTCTCTAGTTTGAGGGATCCATGACAGATGATCGGCTAGGATATGGGAACGGCTAGGCTTAGTGACCTCTTCAAAATAAAACTCCTAGAATAGGAGCAATCATCTTATCATTCGTCCTCTGATATATGCTTTGTTCATTAGGAAGGACAGGGCTTCATGGACCACGTAGAATTTGAAATGCGTCAACAACAGATACTGTCAAAACTTCTCCAATACAAACACCATTGCCAAGCACTTAAGCTCTGTCACTGTATAGTTCCATTATCTATCAGTGACCTTTTGGCTTGCATAATATATTGGTTGATCCAACTTGGAAGAACCCTTCTAGCATAAGACAACACCTAGCCCTTCGACCGATGCATCTATCTACACATGGAACTCCTTTGTCTAGCCAGGAGGCTGTAAGATGGGTTCTCTGATGAGGCACTATTTTAGGGTACTAAAGGCTTCTTTGCAGTCATCAGTTCAAAGGAAATTTACATCTTTCCTTAGGAGCTTGTGCAGAGGGGCTGCCTTGGTTGCAAAATGTGCAATAAATATTTTGTAGTAGTCCACATGGCCAAGAAATCCCCTTAATTTCTTGAGGGATGTTGGTGTTGTTTATGCTACAATCTTCTCAGGGTCTATTGCGATCCCTTGTGTAGAGACAATATAGCCCATAAGAACTCCTGATGAGATGCCAAAGACATCTTTGTCGGGTTTGAGAGAAATCCCATATTCTCAGCATCTATCAAAACATTTCTCTAGGTGTCCCCAATGCTCATGGATTAGGCTATCTACTTTGGTACACTCTGATGATTCGATTTCCAATAGACGAGATCGACATTCCAAACCTGGGCCGGATGGAGGGAGTGGTTTTGGGGGATGCTGCGGAGACATGGATGCAATGTGCCCACGGTTGACTTAAGATACAAGTGCTACTCCTCGCTCTCATGCAGGTTCGAGAGAGGGTGGCTGAGGTGGTTGTTGTGGATGTACCGACAATGTCTTTGTCTTGTCATTCTGCTAGAGTTGGGACACCTGTGGGATTTGTCACACCTGTGGGAACATCTACTTTAGTCACTCCAGCTTTTGCTTAGCCGTCTATAAGGTGGCACCCTTATGGGTGCTACTCTGAGAGATACCACCCCTGTAGGTACACCAAATATAAAGGGGTCTTCTAGATATGCCCAGGAGCATGGTCGCAGGTGCGAGAGGACACATCTTAGATATATCCTAGAGGGGTATGGATACCTTGTAGATAATAGGATAGGAGCCATCATCATGAATGATGAGGGGACGAGGGTGATGGCTTGTATGAGAGAGTTGTGCCAATAAGTTTTTCGGCACAATGTCTTGGATTATTGGAAGAACATACTGAATGGGAGTAAGGACTACATAGTACATCCTTGCATGAGGAGTTTCCGATACCCACCACAGTAGATAGGTTTTTCATAGGTTGGATGATGAAGCGCATGTGTGCATACATGTCACACAGACAATTGGATGCACGGAAGGCACTTAAGAGTGGGGCCTCAAAGCCCAAGTAGCTAGACGTAGATGAATAGCACCAACTCATGGAGGAGGCTACAGATTCTCCAAGACGCTGAAGATAACAGTGCAAGGTAGCGATGGTATGAGTGGACGTAGGAGTGGTCCATCATCTTGGAAGTGGCGACCACATGACTTATCTAGAAGACTTTGTAAGATTTTCTTTTGTTCTTCTCGCTTTTTTTTTTTGCAATATCCCTTGTACTGAAAATCCTGTTTCTAACAATTGTATTTTGTTTTCTTTGCAACAGTTCATTACGAACCGTGATCCCACTAGCCTAGAGACTCAATATGTAGAGAGACACGGTCTCACTCCATTGATCGACCGATTGTATGCACATGGTCGCCCAATAAGTCACTCATCTTTCTTGTCCATAGTTACTAATTTTAATTAAAATGCATTATTGTATGGTGGATTAATATGTAGTTATTTCTTTTTTTGTAGAGTCCATTTGATGCTCCTTTGCAGTAGGACGAGCTTTGGGATGGTAAGGATCTATAGCTCACCCTTGGATTCGTGGAGTGCACATCCTCTTCTTTTTTGGTCATGTGATTTATGTAGGCATTTTCTATGCACTATGTTATTATCATCATTTGTATCTTGGCATGATTCTACCGTCGCTTTTATTACGCGATCTTGTCTTTATTTATGTATGAATCTTATGGTTTCAAGTACACTTTACCTTCATTTTGACGAGCATTGTATACTTTACTGTAAATATTTGGTATGGCCCAAATAAAGCACATAGTGCTATTTGTGGTAGGGTAGCTTACTGCCCTGCCACAAAAAAAAAACCTCTACAACTATCGCTATTAGTGTCACAAATTTACTGCATGCATCGCAATCAGCATCGTAAATCATTGCTATGGGCATCATTATTTGCATTGCTATCAGTGTCATATTTGCGACACTGATAGCAATGCAAATAGTGACACCCATAATGATGCTTATAGTGAGGATTCTATGACATTGCTAATACTGACAATTTTAGCGACGACAGGGGAAAAAAAATTTTATAAACATTTTTGTTGCTTTGAACGTCGGTATGAGGCCTATAACTTATAGTGAAGGAACGTTATATGTGATCAACAAAGTGTTTAGGGGTGAGGGAATTTTGCCGTCCCCAAACACCAAACAATGAAATAAAAAAAGAAAGACTCCTGCAAGACAGAGAGAATATGAAGAGACTCTTTGGTAATTGTCCATCCATACCTCAAAGGACACTCGAGTAAGACATGCATGCATGCCATTCAACTCTTGCTTGTGCATGGTCTTGGTACTATGGAGGGCATGAATGTGGCGTGACCACTTGAGGGAGATGGCTTTGAATTTGATCAAATAAGCCTAAAGCTAAGCATTAAGGGCTAATTTCATTATGTCGTGGGTGGGAGTAGAGGTGTTTTTAAACAACAAGTGTAAAATATTACACGGTGCAGCGAACAGAATCTGAGAAAGAGATAGAGAGTACACAACAGATAAGAGGAGAATCAGTAAATTCTTTAACTCCAAACAACTGATACAAAGATGGCTCTGTCCACCCGTGCGCTTCCACTGTGTGAAGCTTAGATGGCGATCTAGATAGAAGATAGGTGAAGAGCTTAAGGCTAGCTGGAACAACAACTTTGACTGGGTGAAAGATGAGAGTGATGGCTGCGAAGGGGTTTAGCTTTTATAGCCTGCGAAGGTCGTTAGGTCGGCCTGCTGACCGACCTACCATATGAGCCTCCACTAGTCGGCCAATGAATATTCCAGGGAATATTCCCTTTACCAACTCATAGGGGCCCCTTTTAACTCCCTTACACCGCAACTCGATGCAATGCGCCTCGAGTTGCTACCAGCTTAACCACTCTGTCTAACCCAAAGATTAGACCCACAATGGTCACCTTTTTGCCATCCGGTCACATAGACCTCATCTGATATACAAGTCAGGACTCCACCAATGTCCGGCTCACACTTGGCTTCTCCTCATAATGGGGGCCTTACAACTTTGAGCACCACGGATCATTGGTAGTACCTAATGAGGGTGGGGCATTGATCATATCTAACAACAAGTCATCAAGGTGAGGATCTCCACCTCCTTGACCCTAGCTTGGATCATTAGGATTTGGAGATTTATTTTCAAATCCTAATGATCAGGGGGATATATCCCCCTTGATCAGAGTGTGGCTTGTGCTTGATCCTAAGCTTGGGATAGAGGTAAGCACTCTGATGGTGCTTGGTGGAGGGCGAGAGTCTTGGCTGAATCTAGACCGCAGGCCAATAGATATTGACTTTATTCATCTCCCAAGCTACTCTAGCCCACTATTCCTCTAGGATGTTCCAACAAAGAAGATTGAATTCTGTCTTCGAGTCATGATTTAAGTCTAGAAAACTTGTTGTAGGACTTGAATCCACTGCTTTTCCTCAGTGTTTTGGTGCTCCTACACTTGGCAATGAAGTATCAAATATTCAACTAACACAAGAGATAAATAATCTAAGGTTTTGATAGAGATAGAGAATATTCATCATATATGATGGTATTCCAAAAGGTTGATATGGTGAGCATCTCAAAAAAGAAGAAGAAGAAATGCAACAATAGCGAATGAAAGCCAAATCTTTTGAGCTGGATGAGATCGTAGATAGAATAAAGATAAAAAATAGTTTGGGAGAAAGGAACTTAGCAAAGTCCACCATCTAATCTAGTTTGTCATGATAGAGATGGGAGCTTGGAGCAAGAGTCTGTCATGGCGGCGTAGAGCTCATGTTTTAGCTTCTTCTAGTGGGTCGATCCACTCGTGCTCGTAGTTCTACTAGATTTCCTTAATGATCTCTAGGGCAAGTGCGATCACACTATCTGAATTCTTCCCTCCAACCACTCAAGCTTGGAGAAACACATTCTCTCCTGGTGTTGGGTTCTACTCTACAGCATCATTGACAAAGGTGAGTTGGGAAAATTGGCATGCTTTCAGCCATTGTTGATGGTCATGGAGGGTAGCATCTCTCTAGTAAGCTGTCCCAAGAGGGAAATGTTCACCTTTTTTAGGGGGTTGACGTGCATGGCGAGCTCCTACCACTAGTGTTTCTACCAAGTAAAGAACTGATTGATGAATTTCAATGACTAGAGAGACATTTCCTAATTGAACTCTTAGAGGATGAGGATCAAGGATGTAGGCCTGATATTTGGGAGGGGCTGTGGGTAGTAATAAGGGTGGTGCTATGGCCTATGGGATTTTTATCGCTATGGCAAGGGGCTTGTTCCCCTATTGGGGGTCTTCTTCTTGTAGGTGCTTCTGTCCCTTTGACGTCATAAGGGAGTGTTTGGTGGAGATTTTGGTGGCGAAGGTGGCCTTCTTAGGCAAGGAAAATTTTGAGGTGGCTTTTTGGGGGCTGTTCTTGGGTGGTGGCCTTCTTGTTGAGGGTTACTCTTTGAGAGGTCCTTCTCTTTTAGGACTTCATCTTTGATGCTTTGTATGGCAATCAGGACCTCATATTTGATTCTTTGTCCTTCCTGGCCTTCCATGAGCTCCTTGATAGGGTTGGGCCTCCTGCTTTAACTTTTCTTCTAAGTCAATTAAATAAAACAAATTAATATCAAATTCATGAAATACCTAAAAAGACCGCTCCACCAAAATGTGAGCTTGGCGAGGATTATTCCCATTCGGGTTTTGAAAACGAAATCGAGTTGGCCCTTGTAGAACAATGGATTCTTGTACAGTGGACTGACTTGGTATTTTTACTAGGCTTAGACTAAGGATTGGATGTAGATCCTATGCAAATTCTCACTACAAGGATGCGGAGGCATAGCGACGGTGCTTTCTGATGCAAAATAGCGGCATCACTATTTTGCATCGCAAATGCGACACAAATAGCGAAGGTGCTCAGACGAAAAAACGCAGGCCGAAACCCGAGCACGTTATTTTGTGTAAACGAACAAAAGAGAGAGCGAAAGGGAGAGGGAGCTCCATCTTGCATTTGAGAGGGAGAGGGAGAGAAAGAGAGAAAGAGGGAGAAGGAAAGCTTCTTACCATCGCCGTTGCCGTTTGCAAAGAAAAGGACAAAGTGTATGGAGGGTGAAGAGGAGCCATTGTCGTGAAGAGGAGCTGCTGAATCCATCCTCGGGCCTTTGCGGTGAGTGCATTGTTCCTTCTTGCTTTGTTTTTTTTTCTCCTTTTCTTTTATTTATTTTTATTAAAAATCGTGTATATTGAGAGAGAAAGAGAGGAAATGAGAGAGGGAGAGGAAGAGAGAAAAGGAAAGAAGGAATGAGAGAGAGAGGAAGAAAACATTAAGCATAATAGGAAAAGAGAGAAAGAGAGGGAGAGAGAGGGAGGGAGGGAGGGAGAGAGGGAGGGAGAGGTTGTTGTTATTATTGTTGTTGTTTTATTTCTTCCT
Organism: Lygodium microphyllum; assembly: GCF_053477565.2. Taxonomy (NCBI): domain Eukaryota; kingdom Viridiplantae; phylum Streptophyta; class Polypodiopsida; order Schizaeales; family Lygodiaceae; genus Lygodium; species Lygodium microphyllum. Next base: position 118,796,943 of record NC_141135.1, read on the forward strand.
TTTTTTTTTCTTGTTTGTTGTTGTTGTGGTAGTAGTAATAGTGGTAGTGGTAGCGGTAGCGATAACGATAGTGGTAGTGGTAGTGGTAGTGGTAGTGGTAGTGGTAGTGGTAGTTTAATTTCTTATTTTCTTGTTTGTTGTTGTTATGGTAGTCGTAGTAGTGGTAGTGGTAGTGGTAGTGATAGTAGTAGTAGTAGTAGTTTTTTAATTTCTTCTTTTCTTATTTGTTGTTGTTATGGTAGTCGTAGTCATGGTCGTAGTCATCGTAGTCATGATTGTAGTAGTAGTACTAGTAGTAGTAATAGCAGTTTTCTTGTTTGTTGTTGTTGTTGTTGTAGTAGTTTTTTTATTTTCTTGTTTATTGTTGTTTAGTTTTCTTGTTTGTTGTTGTTGTTGTTATTGTTGTAATAGTATTTCTTGTTTGTTGTTATTGTAGTAGTAGTAGTTGTTGTTGTTGTTGTTGTTGTTCTTTCTTCTTTTCTTGTTTATTATAGTGGTAGTGGTAGTGGTGGTTTTCTTGTTTGTTGTTGTTGTTATTGTTGTTGTAGTAGTTTTTCTTTTCTTTTCTTGTTTATTTTTGTTTAGTTTTCTTATTTGTTGTTGTTGTAGTAGTGGTAGTAGTAGTTGTTGTTTCTTCTTTTGTTGCTTATTGTTGTTGTAGTACTAGTAGTAGTAGTTGTTGTTATTGTTGTTTTTTCTTCTTTTCTTGTTTATTGTAGTGGTAGTGGTAGTAGTAGAGAGAGAGAGATGTCTGGTTAAAGAAAATTGGTAGTAGAGAGAGAGAGATGTTTTGTTAAAGGAAATGAGAGAGGGAGAGGAAGAGGAAAATGAAGAAGGAACGAGAGAGAGGGAATAAAAATACAACATAATAAAAAAAGAGAAAAGAGAGAGAGATGGAAGGAGAGAAGAGAATGAATGGATAAAAAACAAAGAGAGAGTGGTGGCGAGGTCCGATGCAATACCACGAGACGAAAAACACTCCAACATACATTAATTTGTGGGTGGGTGGAGAGTTTACATACGTTGATTTTGTTGAATTACAAGAGAAGAAATCCCTTCTCAAACAATTTAGGAAAGAAAAAAAGAATGATAAAAAAAACAAATTGTTTTTCGTAACGTAGACCAAATGGAAAATAATGAAGGTTGTGATGTTCAAGATCGCGAGGCGTATCTTAATCAACATGTCCCATGTCCTTGCTCTCAATGCACACTGGCAATTAGACAAAAATGTCGATTGTCTATAGAACACGTACGACGCTTCGGTGAGTTTCAATTTGAGATCATTGATCAAGCAATCTCAGATTTTGAGCAAGCAGTAAGAAAAGTGTATAACAATCATGCATTGTATTTGCAAGCTTATTGAATACCATATACAAAAACATTGGGTGTGGCTGGTAAATTTTCTATCTAGGGAGGTGACGTCTTGTCCCAAGGAGTAGTGCACCCTTCATGGCCAGTTAGAAGAGTTCGTGGGTTTGCGATGGATGGAGTGCCTGAGCCAATCCACCACTTGGAAGGTACTACCCAGTCTATACCATCAATACTAGAGGAGACAGGCAGCCTCCCAAACTTACCTACAATCTTGGAGCCTGAGATGGAGGCAATGATCGATGCATTGATGCCCATGGATGTCGAGACTTTTGATCTGCTTAGAGAGGAAGTATGAATACCATTATATGATGGGTGCCGAGTGTTAGCTATATATAGTCTGTCTATATATAGCGCCCCAGGTTCCCTCTATATATTCCTATCATGTGTGCTTAGCTGACACACTTCTGGGGTTCCACTTCCGGTGTCTCGTGTCTCTCTCCTCCTCTCTCTTCCTCTGTTCCTCATCTCCCTCGCGCATTGTTCAACATAGTATCAAAGTGAGGTTTCACAATTAAGCAAAGATAAGTTTTTGTTCTTTGTTCATTCTTAGATCTTACTTTCATGTATATGGTTTCATATTTATGTTGCTCATATATATTGCTTTTATATCATATATATATGTTAATAAATCTTTATGGCTATACTTTGTTGCAACTTTTGACTTGAGTTATGGCTTTGAAGATGTGATATAATCATGGTAATTATGGCTTTAGGTTGTTCTCTCTGAGAGAAGAGCAGAGCCTTGAGTTCTCTCTCTCTCTCAAGAGCCTGGCACATGTCTCCCTTTGTTTGGCATACTGCATGTTCATGTGATAAACATCTGCCCAGTTTGTTATCCAAGGACCTCTACGGTGTTAGCTATATATAGTCTGTCTATATATAGCACCCCAAGCCCCCTGACACACATGATAGGAATATATAGAGGGGACCTGGGGTGCTATATATAGACAGACTATATATAGCTAACACTTCTTCCCTCTTTCTACTTTACTTTCTCTCTCCTCTCTCCTCTTTCTCTTCTTTTTTTCCTCTCTTCTCCATCGTCTCTCTACTCCTCTCCTCTTCTCTCCTCTACCCCTACCCTCTCTCTACCCTCTCTCCCCTCTCCTCTCTCATCTCTCTACCATACTTTCTCTCTTCTCCATACTCTTTTCCTAGTCTCCTTTGTCAAATCTCCACTCTCTACTCTACTTTCTCTCTCTCCATTCTAGTCTACATTCTCTCTCCTCTTTCCTCTCTCTACTACACACTCTCTCTCCTCTCTTATCTTTTTTCTCTTCTCTCTACTCTCTTCCTACTTTATTCTTTTATATCAAGTAAATAATTTGTTATTTAATTAAGTAATATTCTTTTCTCTTTGTCCTCTCTCTTTTCTATATATATTCTCTCTCTTCTCTCTTTTATCTCTCCTCTGTACTCCTAGCATTTCTCTATCGTTTACTTTCTCTCTTCTCTCTCTCTTCTCTCCCCTCTCATCTTCTCTTTCTACTCCACTCTCTCTCATCTGTCTGCTCCCTCTACTCTCTCCCCTTTCCTCTTCTCTTTCTACTCCTCTCCCGTCTCCCTCTCCTCTCTCCTCTCTCTCCACTCTCCTTTTCTCTATCCTCTCTCTACTCCCTCTCTTTTCTATTATCTATTATCTCTCTACAATATGTTCTCTCTCCTCCCTACTCTCCTCTCTCAAATCTACTCTCTACTCTCTACTCTCTACTCTCTACTCCCTCTTTCTTTTCTTCTATCTTCTCTCTCTATCTCTCTATCTCTATCTCTCTGTCTCTCTATGCATACCTCTCTCTCTCTCTCCACAATAGATGGTGGATATACCAACAAAGTTTAAGAGGGGAATGTGCATGATACAATTTTCAAATGTTAGGCCTTGCTATTGGAATAAGCATCAATAAATGCTTTGGAGTGAGTACACTAGTATATGCATCAAAATAGGCAACAGAAAAACATCAAAGACAACAAATGTCATATATCAAGGATTAACCATGTATTTGAAGGATTTCATAGAAGAATATATTGATAGTTATAATGATGGGGATACAAGAAAAAGGAACAAGTAGGTATTTTGGCCCTAAGGATCAAATCCGTGCTATTTATATTTGCTATCTGATTAGACATAGGCCATAAGGAAAAAACATTAGAAACAATAAATGTCATATATTAAGGATTATACGAACATGTATTTTGATGATTGCAAAGAAGAATACATCGATAATTATAGTAATGGGTGTACAAGAAAAAGGAACAAGTAGGGATTTTGGCCCTAAGGATAAAATCTTTACTATCTATGTTTACTATCTAATCAGACATAGACTATAAGGAAAAGAAGTGTAAGACATGATATATGCATCCATATATAGGGAAAAATGCACATGATGAGACTTTCAATCAAAGATATTGTCCTTCTATAATTGCTCAACATAGCAATCTTGCAATAAAAAAAAAGATATAGAACTAAAGTTAATTCCATCAAACATTATGTGTAAGCATGTATAGAACCATACGTTCTTGGATTGAAGATTGCTACCTCTCCTTCAAGTTGGAATAACTTGTTCACAAGATGCTTCATTCCATCTTGCTACCTATACTCCCTCTCTACTCTTAACTTGGCTTGCATATGAGAACTAGTAAGAACAACCCATGCAATAAATTAGTATGTCTTAAAAAACTAAACATATAAATTTTAAAAAAACTAATTAAATAAGGTTATCTTTAGAAAGTTTATTTCAAAGGTAGCATAACCACCACTTCCAAGGTTTTATGTCAAGCCAAACTCAAATCGCATGCATGCATGCCTCCTCCTTCTATTTCTTCCACTTATTAGTATTTTCCTTAGTTTTCCCCCTTACTAATTTCAATTGCTTTTTTCAAATTAGGTGGGATGAGACATGCCATTGATATAGGCATCTCATGCCTTTGAGTGAAGGTACGAGATATGTTTCATGGTGGACATTTGCATATAATCAACTGAAAATCTATCTTCTATAGATGGCTATGGAAACTCTCTATGGAGAGTTCTTATGACCATACCCTTTTTCTCAAGTCACAAGATTTTGCACCTTCCATAGCATAGTAATGTTATATCAATATTTGAAGACAACAAGGTCATGCATATGATTTATAAGTTCTTTCCCCTCCTTATTCATGACCACTACCATGTTTGCATATTGATAAAGTAGGAGAAGCCAAAAGGAGTCACTAGTGTCCTAGTCCTATGTGTTGTAGACACCTCGAACATGGATGGTAGTTGCTATGGGATAGACCACCATTGTGCGATGAGTTCTCCTCTTTGATATGTATTGTTGGCTCATAAACCTTTGTAATGATGTCATAAAATGGGAGAGCAAGGATATAGTTAGGGGGGAGGGAGTAGGTAGTGGATCTAAGGTAGTAGGATCTAAACCTTTGAGATTACTCGGTGGAACTATTAAAGCTCCCAAAGCCATGATCGAATGTGTCTAGTATCTATCTCCTTATTAAGTGTGGGGAAGGGGCCATTGATGGCTCAATAGAATAAAAATTGGATTGGGAAGAGGACTTGAGGGATAGGCCGAGGAATGGATTGGGGAAGGTCACTCTGTCAAGTAGTGGGTCATTGTCTCTATGGTGTCAAGGCATCACTACCACTGCAAGGATTCCAACCACAAGCAAGGTTGCAACCTAAGTGAGGACGAGAGCATGTGCTCTGCTCGATATGAGCAAAGTGCTTTGACTCTGCTCATATGATATAATGATATTTTGAGTTGAAGGTGTGAATATCCTTGTCTAGATTGAGAAAAGAAAACTTCTATGTATGGTAGAGTTTGGTGAATTTGTTACTTGTCTTGCTTGAGATAACAAAGGAAAGCACTTGATAGTAGGTGAATAAGATGTTGTTCAACTTTTCCATCTACCATTCATTTTTATTGGGATGGGTCATGATTTTACCTAATCAAGATTGAGCAACATATCAAAACAAGATGAGTTTTCTTTATGTGTTGCAAATCCAATATGTAAAGTGCGCTTTTTAGGAAAAGAAAAAGCATTGAGCTGAGCTAGATTAGGAAAAAAGGGGCCATCTAAAAAGAGGAGGAACTTCATGATGAAGGGGGGAAGGGGGAGAAAATTCTAGCTAGGCAATATTTGTACGGGGGATGCATTGTCCTCTCTATCATTACGAGTCCCCATTGATAACAAGGGAGGAGTTGTTGTGATGAGCCATAGCTAGCTGTGTATCTTGATTGATGTGGGAAGGTAGTGATGCAATGATTCATGAAGAGGTGACAATTTTTTTCAATCGATCATTTTGGTTGAAGATGAAGAGAGGAAATAATATTCTTGAAGGCATGTATGTGTTTTGTACATGAAAGCTGGTGATGGCAAGGTTAAAAGGTAGAGTTTGCATCAAATTATGGTAGCCATAGACAAATAATAATTTGTAGAGTAGACTTTGGTGCTGAGTGATATTGTATATGGTGATGGTAACCTATCAAACATAAATTGTAGTGTGTTCCTAAAAGAGCAAAAGGAGGTGACTTGCTTGATGTAAGCTGCTATATAATCTTGTATCTTATCTACTAGGAAGCTGGGACTATAGTTAAGAAGAGGTTTTAGCTAGGACTATAGTCAAGAAGAGGTTTCTCATGGAATTATAGGATGAAGGCTGGATCTTCATTGTGGGCAACAGTGTGAGTCTAAAGGGACTTAGGAGCTTGCATATATAATGTAGATAGCATGGTTACTATTGAAGGAAAACTTGGCAATTAGAAAGGTCCACTATAAATGTGTCTATTAGAGTAGAAAAGAACTTATATAAGCCTCATCCTAACAAGTCATGGCTGTTGATAGAAAGGCTAGACCTTCATTGTGGGCAACAGTGCGATTCTAAGCGATAAGTCATTAGATCAGGAGCTAGCATAGATATTGTAGGTATTGTGGTGACTATTGAAGGAAAACCTAGCAATTAGAGAGACCGACTATTAACATGTCTATTGGAGTAGAGAAGAACCACTATAAGCCTCATATTAACAAGTCATGACTATTTGATAAAGAGATTATGAAGACTAGAGTACTATTCACCATTGAGAAAGCACACTTTATGTAGCTAAGTAGGTGAGTTTTGGGCTACAATTGTAGCATGATTGGGAGACAAAGATGGCAATCAGTGCAAATTGAGGCGTTTGGTCCATGTGAAATTGCATTATGGATTTTTTCCTTTCATGTCCTCTATGATACCAATATTGAATAGGAGACAAAGACTGCAATTTGTGAGCTAACTAAAAGTAATAATAGTACAGACATGAAGACCATGTGATCATAGATAGCTTCCATGTTTGATTGTTGCATGAAGACTTGACAACAGCAATATTGGAATAGCCAATGTGATTAATAAAGGTGGAAAAGAATTTGATAGTCAGTTAGAGAGGCTAGCAATGAGTGGAAGGTCATTGTTGGGATTTCTTTCACTTCTTCAGGTGATCCACTCAATTCTTTCAGTGCCAGTTTGAGTTTGATTGTATGGGACACAACCAACAATCCTTCTAGAGATGTTGATGAGAAAGAGAATATATGGAGGCATCTTTGCTCCAATTTTAGGATTCATAACTAAAATATATTTTCAGTGTATTGATCCATGTCTACTAGGATAATTGCCATGGCAACATTCATGTCTATCCAACTAGTTTAGCACTTGAAGAGGTTGCAAGGGTATTGAAAGATCATGTTTCTATTTTCCTTGGTAAGGAAAAATCCTCCATGTAAACTTGGAGAAGAAAAGATTGTGTATATCTCTCTCTCATATAGGGTACAAATTTGAAAGGAAATTAGAATCTTACATCTAGATCTTTAGAACATATCTATATGATGATTTTTTGGATTGGAAGAGTTTCAATGAAAATAGACAAAGGGGTGAGAAGATGACACTTATGTATAGGGTGATGATTAAATGCCAAGTAATTGATCACACGGGTTTTGGATATATGGACCCATGTTTCATGATGAAAAGTGAAACTTGAGATAGTGTTATTAATAGGTTTTGGATATTGATTGTCAATAAAAAGTTTCTACTTCATCATCTTCTCTTCTTGGTTCTTCACTTTTTGAACTCTCACAACCAAAGGTCCACAAGCCGCATACACATAAAAATCTTCCCCACATCTTTGGCAAACCCAATGTGAAATTGACTAGGGTAAGTTTTCTAATATGGAATTCCAATTGGATGTAGATGACATTTGCAAGGATTTAAGAACCCAATTGAATCCAGACATGGTTTATAAAGTGGATGTCATGTAGCTATTTCATACATTTGCAACATTTATGTAGCAACAAGAAGTTGCAAAAGCTACTAAAAGGATGGAGGATTTGGCCATAGAGGTGTCTGTATTAATAGAAAATGAGTTGGATCTATTTGATGAGTGGGATATGACAAAATATTTCAAAATTTATGATAGGGAGATGCAACTACAAGGTTTCCTAGAAGATCAAAGGATAGTGTATTTTGAATGAATTGTGAAAATAAAAATTAGGACGCAAGTTTAAGGCATATGGTTCAACTTGGGAGAATTTCAAGCATACTCTTAAAAAATAGTAGTTTAGGTTGGATCTACAAGAAGATGAAGATCTAGAGTTGGGTTGTGAAGATGATTTAGAATAGCATGTAATAAAGATTGTGCATGATAACCTTGGAAATTTGCTACTTGCTTCTTATGATGCTATTTTGGATACTAAAGATCTAGATGACTTGCATAATATAGATGTGGTCTTTATAGATGCTTGTGCTAAATTTTCTAATGATACATAGATGCAAATACCTTCTCAAGGTGCTTACCATATGGAGGAGTTATTCAATGATACAATCATACTATTTGAAGGTGTGCAAGGTATGCATGCTTTATTTGTTGATGCAAATATGCTATCTATTGATGCTAAAGAATGTGGAAGATATCATGATAGTAGTTGCTTTGTTTAATAATGTAAATGAGGCAATGGCTTGCATGCCAATGATGCTTAGTTTATGAGTACACATGATAGCTTGTATAGAATGCATATGATGTTTTCAATAGGGATGCAGAAGATATGGATGTTATGAATGAGGATACAATTGTGAAGATTGCATATGTTAGTCAATCTATGCAAGACACCAAAGAAGGTGCTCTTCAAGGTCTATTAGTGCACTGTGTCAAGGGACATATGTGGTAGGCCCTAAACCATATGGGTTTGAGTAAAGAGACAAGATAGAAGCGACTCATGAAATTCTATAATTCAAATTAAATAAAACTCTAACAATTTCTCTCAACAACAATTCCACATTGTTGAGAGATAGGCATGTGAACCCTACGTATGCAAGGGTGGATAAGGGTAATTGGGTGTGAATGAATTAGAGGACAGGGGGAAACCCTAACTCTAGCCATCTAGAGGCTATATAAACAACCTAAAGGCCACTCTCAATGTAGAGGATAGTGTACTAGTTATACTTGTGAAGAACTCACTAAGCAAGATCTTCTTCTTGTACTTGAGCTCTCTCTCCCTCTTGTGCACACTCTCATGCTCTCACTCTTATATTTCAACAGGGTATCATAGCCATCTCTAATCGAACAAGCTTCCTTCTACTCCATTTCCCACTAAGTGCACATGAGCATGCCATTTTCTCATTATACATCTTTACCTCCATAGTTGCATGCCATACCCACTTTTGTTGGAGGACTTGGGGTGAACAAAAGAGAGCATATTTTTCCTTAATTTCTCCTAGCTCAAGGCACATGCCACAACAATCCTCAACATTAGGCAGTCAAAAGGACACCGTTATTAGAATTTCTGAATCTATAGTGATACAACAATGGCAATGGCAATTTCCAAGCATAGTAATGGATTACTTGAGATTAGGATACCTATAGTGATACTTTTCTCTTTTTCTTGTGGCATCAATATGTTTCCATAAAAATTGAGCACATCATATCAAGAAATTCCAAGCATAGTAGAGGATTACTTGAGATTAGGATAATTTTGGGACCTAGGTGGTTTTACACCAGGCCCCCATTGACCACATGTTATATGTTCAAATGAGGATATTTTCTCTTTTTGTTGTGGCATCAACATGTTTTCATATAGAATTGACCACATGTTATATGTTTCAGGATATTTTCTCTTTTTGTTGTGGCATCAACATGTTTTCATATAGAATTGAGAACATCACATTAAGAAATTCCAAGCATAGTAGTGGACTACTTGAGATTAGGATAAATTTTAAAAATTTCCAAGCCTTATGGATTACTTGAGATTAGGATACCTATAGTGATATGTAAAACCAATTGCCTCACATTGTAGGAAAAGAGTAAGGAAACATCCTACTACATGAGGTAAAGTAACTATCTAATGTTGTCATATGCTTACTCATGAGATCATCTTATCTTCCTCTGAGAATTTTTTTCTCATTGTTGTGATGCCACTTTCATTTGGATAATTTTAGGCTAGAAAGACTTTTCCAAAAGATAGGAATGTGAAAATGGAAGATGACATTGGCTAGAGAGTCTTGTGTATAGTGCATATCAAGAATCAAATAATAATAACTTGATTGGAAAGTAAATGAAAGAATCATATGCAATCTTTTCTTGAGAAGTGATGTCAAACATTCATAGAGTGATTGACTATACTTGCACTACTAATGAGGGATATTGAAAGGATCTACCAGTAATATTTTAAATTTTTGCTTTTTTTTATAGATCTATTGCATGCTCCAATATAATGAGATAAAATCTCGATTTTATAATTTGAGAAATAATTGTCATTTTTTATTTGGAAGAGCTCCCACATGAATTAAGATTTAGGACCCTCTTGACACATGCATGATACCACAAAGTTATATTGAAATAAAAATTATATATAAAACTATCACACTATAATATATGAAGGATACGCCAATGAAATTGAATAAAAAAATATGCACAAAATTTTTAAAATGTTAGGCACCACCATCAAAATAGGCATCGATAAAAGATTCACTCTCTATATGCTAGTATATGCATCTAAATAAGTGTAATGGAATAAATCTTGAGAAAATAGATTATATATAGACACAAATTATTGATGCAAATTTTGACGATTGCAAGAAAACATACCCACATGTACATTGGCAAATACGATTTAAAAAATGAAGGGATTTGACAATTTCTAGTGTAGAAAAAAAATAAAATCAAGGATTTGGCTCTTTGCAAGGCCAAATTCCTGTTATACATGTAGACACAAGCCTAATTGGAATTGTGTGGGTAGTTGGATAGGACGATGAAAAGAGTGATAGATATGCTATGAGACTTTGTGTGAAGGTGCTAATAAATGAGAAGCAAAGAAGATAGCCACAAGTGAGAAGAGAGAATTGGGGCATTATAACGACCCTCAAATGTGATAGAGACACTACAAGGAAACACATGTATAGTGACGGCGAGTAGCGTCACAGGAATAGCGGCCTCACTATTTGCGTCGCAAATAGCGACGCCCCACAGGGAAAAAAAAGAGGGCCGAAACCTGAGCGCGTTTTACTTCACGCATTCTTGAGACATTTTGAGAGGGAGAGCGATTGTTCTGCATAGAGGGTGAGAGAGGGAGAGGAAGAAGGCTTGCCGCCACCGCCGCCGCCATTCACGAAGGAGAGGAGGAGGCGCCGTTGCGAAGAGGGGCCGCCAAATCTTTACGGTGAGTTCATTCTCTCTCTCTCTTACTTGTTTAGGGTTTTATTTGTGTATATTGAGAGAGGGAGAGGAAATGAGAGAGAAAGAGAGGGAGAGGGAGAGGGAGGGAGAGGGAGGGAGAGAAAGAGAAAGAGAGGGAGAGGAAGGGGGAGGAAATGAGAGAGGGAGAGGGAGGGAGAGTGCATTCTCTCTCTCTCTTACTTTTTTAAATATAATTTGTGTATATATATTGAGAGAGGGAGTGGAAATGAGAGAGAAAGAGAGGGAGAGGGAGAGGGAGGAAACGGGAGAGGGAGGGGGAGGGAGGGAGAGAGATAGAAAGAGAGGGAGGGGAGGAAATGAGAGAGGGAGAGGGAGGAAGAGAGTGAGGGAGAGAGAGAGAAAGAGAGCGAGAGGGAGAGGGAGAGATAGAATGAGAGGGAAATTAAAGAGAGGGAGAGGGAGGGGGAGGAAATGAGAGAGGGAGAGGGAGGAAGAGAGCGAGAAAGAGAGGGAGAGGGAGAGGGGGAGGAAATGGGAAAGGAAGAGGGAGGGAGAGAGAAAGAGAGGGGGAGGGAGAGGAATTGAGAGAGGGAGATGGAGGGAGTGAGAGAAAAAGAGAGGGAGAGGGAGAGGGGGAGGAAATGGGAAAGGAAGAGGGAGGGAGAGGGAGAGGGAGGGAGAGAGAAAGAGAGAGGGAGGGAGAGGGAGAGGGGGGGAGAGGCGAAAACATAATAGGGAAATGAGAGAAGGAGAGGAAGGGAGAAAAAGAAAATGAGAGAGGGAGGGGAGAGAGAAAAAAAGAGAGAATGAGAGGAGAGAGAAAAAGAGATAAGATGTTAAACATAATAGGAAAAGAGAGAAAGAGAGTGTGTGGATGAGGATGAGGACGAGGGAGGGAGAGGAAATAAGAGAGGGAGAGGAGAGAGAAAAAGAAATGAGAAAGAGAGGAGAGAGAAAAAGATCATTAAACCTAATGGGAAAAGAGAGAAAGAGAGGGTCAGGGTGAGGGAGGGAGAGAAAATGAGAGAGGGAGAGAAAGAAAGAAAGGGAAATAAGAGAGGAAGAGGTGAGAGAGAAAAAATGAGAGAGGGAGAGGAGAGAGAAAAAGAGAAAAAAATCATTAAATCCAATAGAGAAAGAAAGAAAGAGAGGGTCAGGGTGAGGGAGGGAGAGGAAATGAGAGAGGGAGAGAAAGAGAGAAAGGTAAATGACAGAGTGAGAGGAGAGAGAAAAAGAAATGAGAGAGAGAGAGAAGAGAGAAAAAGAGTGATATCATTAAACCTAACAGGGAAAGAGAGAATGAGAGGGTTAGGGTGAGGGAGAGAGAGGAAATGAGAGAGGGGGAGAAAGAGAGAAAGGGAATTGAGAGAGGGAGAGGAGAGAGAAAAAGAGAAAAAAATTATTAAACCTAATAGAGAAAGAGAGAAAGAGAGGGTGAGGGTGAGAGAGGGAGAGGAAGTGAGAGAGGGAGAAAGAGAGAAAGGGAATTAATGAGAGATGGAGAGGAGAGAGAAAAAGAAATACGAGAGAGAGAGAGAGAGGAGAGAGAAAAAGAGAGAAAAATCATTAAACCTAATAGGGAAAGAGAGAAAGAGAGGGTCAGGGTGAGGAAGGGAGAGGAAATGAGAGAGGGAGAGAAAGAGGGATTGCTGATTTACCTCACTAAGAATAAGATTGGCAATTCACCTCACTAAGAATGAGTCCATGTACCTAGCACATACCATCATAGTACTCTCTTTGCATCATCCCCATAGCCTCATAGTATCCTAGAATCAAGCTTTCACTTGTGTCAGCACAAGAGTACCATCGTATTTTACCCTCCTACTCTCTATATTTGTGTATGCATCTAGGTACAAAGGGTACAAATACATTATCCTAGAAACTACATTATACAAGCTTCCACTTGTGTTGGCACAAGGGTACCATCATATTTCAACCTCCCCCTCTCTATATTTGTGTATGCATCTACGTACAAAGGGTACATATAAAAACAGACAGAAGAGAAGCCAAATTACCTAGTAGCAAAGTACCCTAGTAGCTAGTACCTAGTGTCCTATCTAGCATACACTCTCATAGTAGCCTTGTCCTTAGAACCTAGTGCCTAGTACCTAGCACATGGTGTGATAACAATCTAAGAAAAAAAAGAATGATAACAAAAATAAAATGTTTGTTGTAACGTAGAAAAAATGGAAAACTATGAAGGTCCTGTTGTTCAAGATTGCGAGGCGTATCTTAATCAGCGTGTCCCATGTCCTTGCTCTCAATGCAAGCTGGCAATTAGACGAAAACACCGATTATCTATAGAACACATACGACGATTTGGCGAGTTTGAATCTGAGATCATTGATCAGGAGATTGTGGATTTTCAGTAAACGGTTAGAAAATTTAATATCAATCATGCATTGTACTTGCAAGCTAATTGAATACCATATACAATAAGATTGGGTCTCGCTAGAAAATTTTCTATTCAGGGAGGTGATGTCTCATCCCAAGGAGGAGTGCACCCTTTGCAGCCAATTATAAGAGTTCGTGGGCATGAGATGGATGGAGTGTAGGAGCCAATCCACCATTTGCAAGGCCAATCTATACCATCAATGCCAGAGGAGACATGCAACTTTCCAAACCTACCTACAATCTTGGAGCCTGAGATGGAGGCAATGATTGATACATTGATTCCCATGGATGTCAAGACTTTTGATCCGCTTAGAGAGGAAGCATCCATACCATTATATGATGGGTGCCAAGTATCTCGCCTAAAGACACTGCTTGCACTCTTAAGTGTGCAAGCAGAATATGGGTGGAGCGATACGAGTGTGACTGAGTTGTTCAGGTACCTTGTACATACGCTTCGTTAATTTTTTTTTCGACACTATTATTAAAAACATTTGTGCTTTTTCAAGGTGTTTATGATTTTTTTTCAAGTTATTGAAATATCATATATTACCATCTGCAAATACCATGCCAGAGTCTCGTGATGATGCACGACATGTTATACGAAAGCTTGGTATGGACTACAATAACATCCATGCATGTATCAACGATTGCATATTGTTTTGAGGAGAATACGAGACTATGGACACATGTCCAAAGTGTGGTGCTCACATGTATCGATAGGACTTGCAAGAGCAAACTATTCCTTAAAAAGTTCTCAGACACTTTCCGCTTATCCCCCACATAAACCACATGTTTCGTACGTCCGGCATGGCAGAATAGGTCCACAGATGGAGTTCAACGAATATTAGCAGATTCACACGCATGGAGCCACATTGACTCTACCTTCCCAGGCTTTCCACGAGAGCCAAGGAATCTTCGGCTCGGTCTTGCAATGGATGGTGTGAACCCATTCGGTCTGCGCTCAACTTCTTACAGTGTGTGGCCTATAGTCCTTGTCAACTACAATATCCCTCCATGGCTTTCTACGAAGAAAGGACATCTCATCCTTAGCTTACTCGTCCCCGGCCACTACAAAGTCAAAAATATGGATGTGTATCTTCGTCCATTAGTCGATGAGCTTAAGATTTTGTGGGAGGAGAGGGTCAACGTGCAAGATATGAGCAGGCGCGATAGTCAATCGTTAGCCAATATTCGAGCCATTCTCATGTGGACAATGCATGAATTTTCTAGATTTGGAGAGTGCTCATGTGAACAAGCCTCTGTCCTCGTTGGTAATATCTATATTTTATCTCGTTCAAGGAAGTATTCACTGGGTCGTGGTGTTGGCATAGGTCTTGTTACCTCAAGTTATCATGCATGTCCATTGTGCGGGACAGAGTTAGACTCCCGAGGGTCACGAACCATGAAGAAGATGGTATATCAAGGACACGTTGCTTTCTTGCCAGAGAATCATGAACTCAAGGAAGGTTTCCTTGGACGACCTCCAACACTATGAACGCCGCAAGCTGGTATGAGCTAAAAATGGTCCATGCGGAATCACATCCAAATGGAATGCGACAGTTCTCAGTTTTCTATGAGTTGCCATATTGGACCCACTTATAGGTCAACCACTTGTTGGATCCCATGCATATTTTCAAGAATGTGGGTAGCTTGCTATGGGACCACATCACAGGAAAGAGAGACACTATAGGGGCACGAATGGATTTGAAGGACGTAGGTAAGATGGAGGCGCTTTGTCCGTAATCGAGTGCTGATGGTCGCATGTAGCTTCCTCCCACTCCTTGGGTTTTGTCCACTAAAGAAGAGTGCATTGCGAAGCAAGTAGTCAAGTCTATCCACACTCCGACGGGTATGATGCGTTCTCTCAGGTCTCCATTTTCTAAAGACAACCAATTATCAGGGCTAAAATCCCATGACTAGCATAAGATATGTCAGGTTTGTACTACGAATGGATTGTAATTGGCGTGCGCATTTTGCTATTTGGAGTGTAGCCATTATTCATAATGCTTTCTCATTTGTGGCAGTTTGTACTACCGATCGCGATCGTAGGACGTCTTACTCCAAAAATACGCGGGGCCATTTATAGGTTGTCGACTTTGGTGCTATGGATCTCATAGAAGGAGATTAAGAGGTCCTCTATTGAATCCGCGAGGCGGGGAGTAGTGGAGACGGTCTGTCTCTTTGAGAAATACTTGCCCATCAGCATGCTCACGATACAAATCCACCTTCTTGTCCATCTTGTAGATGAAGTGGAGATTGTTTGACCTGTCCATACGTGATGGATGTTCTTCTTGGAGTACTTCATGAAAACCCTGAAAGGCTTTATGTGACAATGAGCTCGGCCAAAAGGTAGTATGGTTGAAAGTTGGTTGGTATCTAAGGCGCTAGCGCATATTTCACAATGGCTACCAACGGTGGATCCAGACAACGAAATGCTATGGTCGCTGAAGGATGATGATAGAATGACTAGAGATGTGGTGGTTGGAAATGGGGTAGAAAAAAGAATGGATGCCTCAATGGAGGAGAAGTTGAATCGCTTTTGTATGTTGCACCATGTCTCTATGGAGACGTGGCTCGCCAAGTACCAGATTGCTAGGCAAGATCGAGAGGAAGCGTAAGATGAATTCCAATGTAGTACACATTATCGACCGATTCGATATCTCGAGGGCATGGAGGAGATGCCGCGGTTCATGTCAACGTGATGGTTGCATGGAGCTTTGACCGCAACGTCTCGCGAAGGGACAGAGGTCTTAATGGAGGAGTGGGAATTCTTGAGAGGATGTAGTCCAAAGGTGATGAGGGGTTTAGGATTTTTCGTATCTAAATTTTATATGCGACATCTAATTTGAGTGTTTCAATGTACAGTACAAAATATATAGTGTAGCATGGTCACATGGACGGCATTTTTGCGTGGAGCATATTGACAAAATGCGCTCCACAATGGACTATGGTATCATGGCAAGGTTCGAGCAAGAGAGCTGGCGATGAGCAACGGATCCAAACACAGTTGTGGTTAAGATGGAGTATTTTGGAAACTTGCAAAGTTTTGTTACGGTGAATTACCATAGCTTCTCCATGATATTATTCGGTGTGCAGTGGTACTTGGAGAAGCTGGAGCAATAGTTCGACGAGGTCCATCTCGATTTCTCAAAATAGATTCCGAAAAAAAATGGGCGGATTTGCGCAACACCTTTTTGTTACTGGCCCATTGTGAACAAGTGCATGGACTCATTTGTTTGCTAATTGTATTACGACATGGTTTATGTCACAATGGTTTGAACTTTCTTTTACGTGTTTGTGAACACGTAATCCTCTATCCAAACCCTCGACAACCTCAATGGTAGTATGTTATACCTTCAACTCCCCGAAGTGCAAGAGTATATGATCAAAGCGATGTTCCGAGCATAGATGAAGATAATATGCAAATAGAGGGGTTGATATTGCAAGGGGTGAAGGCCACCGAAAGCTTGGAGCCAGCATCAGCTAACAATGATAGAAATATAGGAGTCCGAGAATTCTTTGAGAATGAGGTGGACTCATCCTTTTGTGGTGACATGTCTATCGACCTTTCAGTATATACGAAGTTGTGACAAGAGATTGACGTGGGACCATAGAATACTTCATACTTAGAGCATCCACTTACTCAATTAGTTGACCAATTGCTTATAAGGGTACATAAGATATACATTTTAAGTGAGATATTTTTTTAAAGGATTTATATTAATGTGCTTTGTATGATTTAAATTGATTATTCTAGCATCATTTTTTGTTTGTGTAGGTGACATTTTCAGGATGAGTTGAGAGATGAGCGATGAGGAGTTACAAGATATCTTCACACGCATGTCTCCAGATCAAATTGAAAGATTCAGAGATATGGTAGACCAGGAGGTATCTCGGTCTTCTTCAGGGCGCTCTGGTAGATCTACTTCAGTACGATCGGATGCTTCAGCTTTGAGCAGATGAGCTCGACGCTCCAGACTTGGGCCAGAGGGAGGGAGTGCTTTGGGGTCGCGGTTGACACGGGATATATGTGCAACTCCTTGCTCTAGTGGCCCTTCAAGGGAGCGTGGCTCAGGCTCAGGTGGATACTGTGGAGGCACGGACGTGGTGTCTCCATCTCGTCGTTCAGCTGGAGTTGCGTCACCTCAGGGATTTGTCACACCTATGGGGACGTCTACTCCAGTTACTCCGGCTTTTGCTTAGCCATCAGGTGGCACCCCTATGGATGCCACTCTGAGAGATATTACCTCGGTCGGTACACCAGATGCACAGGGGTCTCCTAGATATGCCCAGGAGCGTGGACGCAGATGGGAGAGGACCCATCTTAGGCAGACTTCACGGGGATATGGATATCTAGTCGATGATAGGTCAGGAGCCATCATCATGAATGATGAGGAGAGGAGGGTGATGGCTTGCATGAGAGAGTTGTGCCAACAAGTTTTTCGGCACAACGTCTTAGATAATTGGAAGAACATACCGGAGGGGAGTAAGGACTACATAGTAGCATCCTTGCATGGGGAGTTTCCGGTTCCAGCTTGAGTAGATAGATTTTCTACAGGCTGGATGATGGATTGCATGCGTGCATATATGTCACACAGACGATCCGACGTATGCAAGGCAATCAAGAGTGGGGCTGCAAAGCCCAAGTGGTTAGATGCAAATGACTGGTGCCGACTGAGGGAGGAGGCTACAAATTCTCCAGGACGTTGGAGTAAGTAGCACGAGGCGGTGAGGGCACAACTCGAGGCCAGAGTGATCCATCATCTTGGGAGTGGCAGCCATAGGACATATTTGGAGGACTTTGTAAGTTTTTCTTTTGTTTTGCTTTTTTTTTTTTTTGCAATATCCTTTGTACTGACAATCATGTTTCTAACAATTAGCATTTTGTTTTCTTTGCAGCACTCGATTACAAATCGCGATCCGACCAGCTTTGAGACTCGATATGCACAGAGGCACAATCTCACTTCATTGATCGACCAATTGTATAGACGCAGTGGCCTTGTAAGTCACTCATCTTGATCTTTCTTATCCGTAGTTACCATGTTTAATTAGAATGCATTATGGTATGGTGGACTGATGTGTTGTTTCTTTTTTTGCAGACTCTGTTGGATGCTCCTTTGCGGCGAGATGAGCTTTCAGTGGGGGCGAGGATATGTAGCTCGCCCTTGGATCCCTGGAGTTCACACACCTTTATTTTTGGATCGCATGATCTATGTAGAGATTTTCTATGTATTAGTGATATCTTGTCATGATTGTACCAATCGCTTATTATACGATCATGTATTTATTTCATGTATCAGTGTTATGATTTTAGTATACTTTTTTTTTTGTTTGCAAGCGCATTGTACACAATGCATATACTATTTTGTATGGCTGTAATAAAGCATACAATGCTATATGTGGCAGGACAGCTTGTTGCCCTGCCACAATTTTTTTTTTCCTTCTTACCATCGCTATTAGCATCGCAAATTTTACTGCTCGCGTCGTTATTTTCGTCGCAAACTGTCGCTATCAGCGTCAATATCGACGCCAATACCGACGCTGATAGCGACGCTGATACCAACTACTACCATCTACTATGCGTCCAACAATCTCAATGGCTTTCGAGTCGTGTACAGCAACAGCACCACGTGTTGCACGACAATGCCAACGGTACCGCCGTGGAGGTATGTACGTCGTAAAATTACTAGCCAAGTTCTGGTGCATTGCTTTGATATTGCTATACGTTAATAGTACATACTAGTACGTCGACTATACGTTCGTTCACTGACGACATGGACGTGAACGACTTTGGATATTGTGGGTTGACTTTGGCTCCAACTAGGTCGCAGCCCCAGCATTGACATCTCTCTGACCGTGGGTGAGAACAAGAGCATCTTCCATCCCGACTCCAACTACAAGGGAGTGCTAGTGATGGGCGTCTCCTCCGCACATGCGCCTAAACTAAAACCCTCTAGCATGAACGGTAACGTTGTTTACCCACAAATCCTTGACTTATTCAGCCGTCAGGGTACAGATATCGATAGCCTGGGATTCTACATCTCCGATCCTCGCTTCAAGTAATTTATAAGAAGCCGGCTCGCCTCTTTGTATAATTATGCCCTGGTGGAGGCATGCATGAATAAATAACTTCCCTTGTCATCTTGTGAATGCTAATTTGGAATTTCTTTGTTGAGAAATCCTCAATGTTTGAGCCACCGCAATGGGTAGAACACGACAGTTGTCTTTTCACGGTTCAACGTACTAGAAACTTCTAGAGGAATTAGAGACCGGTCACGCCCAAGGCCAGTGCGGGGAGCGGGACCGCACTCCCCCCCCCCCCATTTCCCCCACTCGTCTAAGGGTTGCAATTAGTGTAAACAATGGGAGTGGGGGTTCCTTACCCCTCTCTTCCTACCACTTACACTTGCCAAAAATTGAGTGCTAACATTGGGTTATTAGGGTTATCGCATTTCATTGGGGGATGACATGTTTGCACGGATTAGCAACTTGTCAACACTACACTTCTCATAGAAAACGTGGGACTGATTTTGTCATTTCTCATGACTATTATATAGCTGGGACATGGTGCGACCCCTATGTGTGGGCAAGCTATTAGGGTTATCGCATTTCATTGGGGGATGACATGTTTGCACGGATTAGCAACTTGTCAACACTACACTTTTGATAGAAAACGTGGGACTGATTTTGTCATTTCTCATGACTATTATATAGCTGGGACATGGTGCGACCCCTATGTGTGGGCAAGCTAGAGACATGCAATCTTTCTCTTCTTCTATGCTTATTCACAAGTGCAGTAACAGCTTCCTTGACATGTCTCCACTCTGTTTTCAAACCTGTCTCTATAGTTTGATCCTCCAGCAAATCATCAAGATTTTCTTGAAGCTTAGGATTAGCTGCCTATAGAAACAATTCAATTTTCTGACTTGCAAGAGCTTGATGTTCTACAAGATCCAACTACTCAAATCTACTTTCAAATTCTCTTAAAAATTCTATAGCGACAAGACCCTTATTGGGTTGTATAACTCACTCCTGAAAAGTCTTGCGTGTAATCAAACTGGTGTCCTCAATGTAAAACTCTTCCCCGAGTGTCTTCCTGAAGGATACCCAGTCAGCATCCTACGAGTATATTTCAGTAATCTGTACTTTCAGTTCATGAACAGTAACAGGTACAAAATATTGGCTCCATGCAAATTGAGCCACTCCAAAGAATTCCATCTTCTGAGCATAGGTATGTACATATGCAGATACATTCCTACCATTAAATAACTTCACCTCACGCTCAACTACTTGTAAAGCATTCATCACAATACTTTCTGTTTGAGTTGAAGCTTGCATCACCTATTGTTGTTGTTGTACCTATTATTGATTCCTTTTGTCTACCTAAGAAAGGTGAGGTTTATATCCTATAGTGCATTGAAACCCTCTAAAATGCTACTATCTCTTAGAATATTGGAGGGACCCATTGTGTGTAAAGCAGCATATATTTTTGTGGAAATAATCGAGGGCATTCCTACATTATATCATGGAGTTAAAATTAGGGAGCACCACATTACCCTCTTGAGCTTGTAGGCAGTAGATTAGTTCTTAAAGTAACCTCAATTTCTCACTATGCCACTTGATTTGTGAGCATGTAGCCAACATTCCTTGTATGCATGTGTTTCAACCCTGCTTATAGCTCATCTGATATTTTCCATCAATAAAATGCCTAGATATTGGGTGATGGAGATGGTAGAAAGGGTGTGCTACTCAATAATACTTCCTTGTACCCTCTTCTGAGCTCCTAGGGTCCACTTAAGAGAACTTTTTCAACTTTAGGTCTTTGTGCACTATTGCAATTTAGATTTGCCTCCCATCCAATTTGAGAAGTCTATGCTTCTCTATTCTATAATACAAAAGTTGCTATAGCTAGAGAGGAGCATTTCTAGGGCATTTGTTTGAGACCTACCATTAAAGCCTGAGACTACCCATTCTATTCCTTATATTATTATTCCTTAAAAATAGTATCATTTTAAAGTACAAGGAAATATTATGTTGAAGTAAATCAATGCATTTTATATACTAAGAAAAATCGAGTCTATTTATAAGCATATTTCTACATGTATTCATGGATATCTATGTATAATTATGTCCAATATGTAGGTGCTTAGATGTGCAAATAAAGTCTAGAACATGTTTATGCATATAACTGGGGTAAAAATACAAATGAGTCGCACGTGTATAAATTTACCTATAAACACAGATATAGAGGTGACCTTAAAAATGTTTATATAATCTACATCGATAGCAAGAATGCATTCACTATGACATATGAGGGATAGATCAGTGAAAACTAAAAAATGGAATGACATGTAAAAAGGGATTAAAATGTCAAGTCTGATGATCAAAATGCTCATTTATTTATCAATTGGAGAGAGTACCTTAATATATTTGATGGCATAGGCATGGAAATAAGCATTGGAAAATATGCCAAGGAATATTCATGCTTACATTGATGCATATATTGACAAGTATAGAAAATTATACTATCTATAGCAAAGATATACGAGGATCTATCCCCTTTGTCCACATTTGTTATCTTGTCAGAGATGGACCACTTTTTTTGCAAATATACATAATGCACAATATGATTTGATAACATATTCTTTGTGTAATTAAATTCATAATAATATATATTGGCAAGATACATATAGAAAATTAAACTATTTCCCACATGCATATACATAATGCCAAATGTTGCACGTGCCTTGCTAGCACCTATGAAGGTCATACTAAAGGAAACTATTGTGGAACATGAGAATCCCCTCATGAAGATGTACATGTTTTTTGTGATTTAATAAGATGACCCTCTAGGTCCTAGATTCTCATGATAGCTCCTTATATGAATTGGCATACAAAACATGACAAGTATGAGAATCATACCAATGATAATAAACACTATCACATAGGCCTCCATGTACATATGTAAGCACCTCATAATTTAAAATACCTTAATCCTAATAAATAACATATTAAACCCTAGCTAGAATATGGTTTTACTATTACTAACTTACTAGTCTACATTTATAATATTGTTATTAATTTTCTACTCTATACATATTTGTTCATTCATTAGTTCATAAGTCATTAGGTATATTCAATAATGTATGTTTTTATTATTCTTAGTTGTATTGAATCTTATATATTCTTATTATTAGAAATCATTTGACATATTCAATTTCGTATTAATAGGATCGATTTTAGAGTTTGACTTAATTGATTTACAATCACGAGGTAATTTAATTACTCTAATCAATCAAATATAATATAACGTAGACTAGGAGACATAGAACTACTTGACTTATAATTGTCCTATGATGTGTTGAGGTCTATATGATAATTGACATTCCAAATTTTTATGCTTCTTCTAAGTGCATGCAATCATCAAGAACTAATTAAAACTAATTAATCTTCATTTTACCCTCCAAGAAGATAAGTCAATATGAATATTACTATAAGGAATAGTTATATTACACCTAAGATTTAATAGTAGTTCACACTCACTCACACACACATAGACACACACACACATATTATAGTGGTTGTAGTTTTGTATATATATTCACCTACCTACTGTAAGAGAGAGGACGGGAGAGAGATAAGGAAAGGAGAGAGAGAGGGTGAAGAAGAGATAGAAGAGGTGCAGGAGGAGAGATAAAGACTTTAGAGAGGAGAGAAGGAGAGAGAAATGGCTGTCAGCCACCATGGAAGGACAGGAGAGAAGGTGAAGAAGGTGAAAGGATAGATGTATATTACAAATTGGTACCATGCCAATGTCATTCACACCTTTTATACCTAGGTTAGTGTGACACTAGGTATTTCCCTCCATTACAATCCATCCCTACTCAAAATAAAGTTTTTGTCCTCAAAAACAAAGATTAGACTTATTGGTAGGGCCAGGTAGTGGGCTACAAAGTACTACTTTGTACAGTGTTACAAGTGGGAAAAGATAGTTGGGGGGGGGGAGGCAGGGCTGAAATCATGTATGCACTGTGAGCATGAGGAAAGGTGTCTCAATACAAGAAGATCACTAATTCCAAACCTCAAGATCAAACGGATAACCTGCATGGTAAGCATCACCAGCATGCAGGTCATCCATACAAGTGTGGATCTCTGCACTGCCAACAGGATCAAAAGGAAAGTGGTGATCCCTTCCATGAAGTGGATTATCATTCATGAGTGAAGCTGGAATGATCATGACTGTTGACTTTTGCATCAAGTGTCTGATGAGCATCATATGATTAACCTTGGCATGTGCATGGGTGCTGTTGGAAACATTCAATACTACATACTTTGAAAATTTTCCTGCATCATTCCCGATGTGTTGCATGTCCATGATCCCAGCATTCTTGGTAATTACCGAGCATACAAACACAACATCCTTGGACTGAAGGGTCTCCTCATGGGGCTATAGTGGAATGTCCACTTCATCAATGATCTGCTCATGATCTTCATGATCCACTATGTCATCCGCTTGTTTGTCTTCCTCTTCATTGTTCTCATCATCCAAAAACTCTAAAACAATTGCTAGTTTAGCATTCCTTTCGCTACATGTATCCTTGTGATTGGAGGACATAGGCTCAGCACATCGGTAGCATAGCCCTTGAGCATGCAGTTGTCTTATATCAACATGGGTGAGAATCTTTCCTCGAGTAACATCATGCTGCACTTTCCTCAAGTAACATCATGCTGCACTTTCCTCGAGTAACATCATGCTGAACATAATTTTCTCTATGGTACTTTTGATGACCTTTCCATATGCACACTGCTGCCCATGAGAGTAAGCATGAACATCATACATATAGGCATCTGGTGCTGCCCAAAACCAGATGATGGCTGCTGTTCGTGCATGGATTGAAGCCCATATGGGGGCCCTGTGCTCTCTGCATGCATTCCATACAATCCAAAATTACCAGCAATAGGTGATGCATGGTTGTTATTCACACCTAATATAACCATATCGCTTTAACAAGGTGCTCCTGGAGCATTGTAATAGCCATAAGAGTCTAGATGGTTTGCATGCATTCCCAATCCATCTGGCAGCATATTGCTACCTATATACGACATTCCTTTCTGCACAAAAGCAGGCTAGCTGTTATAGCCGCTACTCCAATATACATGCTTCTGCCCCATAATTCTCCATATTTTGAATGATTTCCCTTCAACTGTTCTCTAGAACAAAATCAAAGCCGATAGAGCTGTACCATGTCTACAAATGTTACAAAATAAAAACCAGAAGTGTTGGGTCAAAGTGAAAACTTAGCTACAACCTTTGGAAACCAAATAGTTGGGATTTCAGATTAGAACGTGCAGTATGAAACCAATTTCAGTAAAACTATCTCTTAGAGGTTATCATTGGGATCAATCCAGCATTGATCGAAGTTGATAGAAAACTTCTTGCTTTGCAGTAAGAATTTTAAAAAAAAAACTCCAGCAGTGTGTTTAGCACTATGTCATTACGGTCAATCTGCAGGTAGACCTATGGCAGAACCAGTTATGGTGCCTTCTGGATATGGTAGTTTTGGTGCCAGTGGTTGAGGTTTTGCAACAATCACCCCAACTGTAACTGTAGGGAGTGCTTCATGCTATGATGATATGGTTGGCCAATAGTACAAGGAAAATACCTATTACACTCCGAACCAGCAAGGAGAGGGGTCTACAGTATGGATACTCAAGTGCTATCTCCCATGTGCTGCAAACAATCAGGACCTTGAATTTTTCTGCAACGTCTCACAGTGTAATGTAGATCTGCTACTGTAGAAGATCAAGGCCTGGAAATTTCGTGTGGCAAGATATGTGCAAAAGCTTCCGACACGGACATTATTGACCTGCGATTAGTTGTAAGTGAAAATTGACCTCTCCATCTTCATCGTACAGTGCCTTTTCCATTTGTTTGACAAACCATGGCCATGGCCAATGCCTCAGATCTTCCCCTGTAGCAAAACCCTCGCCAGCATCGGCATCTATATCGCTTGTGACAGCATACACAACTGCCCTATTGCCATTACGTTGTCGTGCTGCTGCGCATCCGAGCCGTAAACACCTCCATTTATGTTGTGCATATGTGTTATCTTTTTGTGTGTGTTTCATTGTGTTTGACTGCTGAATTATCTTTCCATCCTTTTCAGTACCCGCATCCAATGTACATACTCCACTTGTGTGTTTGTGTTTGTGTGTGTTTCTATTTGTGTGCATGTTATGTGTGCGTCAGAAAAATATGAAAAGCTGATGCCAAAGGACATTATCAAGCTGTTAATTTCAATGATGAACTCCAAGAAAAGTGCAGGATATCATGGAATCAAAGGAAGCCTTGAAGAAGCCTCATTAAGAAGAATAGCAGAACTTGAAGAATAGGTCATGTGGCTGCAGGCAAGGCTAGAAGAAGTAAAGGATGAACTTCAAGCTGAGAATGAACAACATGTTGAGGCTTTGATTCAGTATGAAGAGGAGAGGGTTCTCATGGAAGCTTCAAGCAGCTAAGCGTGGCTTGAAATCAGATCATGCTGAAGTAGACAAAACTATTAAAGAAATGAATGATCTCTCTCTACAAGACCATGTTGAAGTTCATTTAGTTCTTAAGGAATCATTAGAAAGGAACCAGTGCTCTGACAACCAGAGGGAACATTTGGATGATGTAGAGAACAATTCACTCTTAGAAAGGAAGCTTCGGGTTGAAGCAGAGAATAAACAGAAAGAGCTTTCCAGTGCACTAGAAAGAACTCTTACTCAGTTTTCTGTAATGGAAAGGGAATTTGACATAGAGAAGAAAAAGATTGAGCAGCTGGAGCAAGATCTGCAGTGCAATGAGAACAAGATTTTAAGGTTTTTGGAGGAAGAGAAAATGATGTAGGACAACATTGAAATGTTGAGGCAAACTGTTCTAGAAAAGGAAGAACTTGTATCTTCTCTAACAGAGGAACTTTTCCTACAGAAAGAAGCTAATAGAAATCTGATGATCTGTTCATCTTCACTTGAATCAGATCTTCAGGCTGTGTATAATCAACTAGTTATATGTGAGTCTCAAGCCAATGAAATGGGTTTGACTATTGCAAATTTACAAGAAGCATTGCTCCTTGAACGTATGAAGGCATCACAGGCTGAAGAGGAAACAATACTGCGGGCTAAAAGACTTAAGAGGAAAGATGAGGAATATTCACATCTGAAGATGAAATATAACACTCTCTTTTCTAAATTTGAATCGCTACAGTTAAATTTATCGGAGTGCGGAAGATAAGGAGAAGGTGATTGACAGAGAGGAGAAAAGGGACAAGCGAGCAAAAAGCTGGTTGTCATTGTTGATGTCATCAACCAGAACAGGTCAGACACCAGAAATGTTTAGTTTATTGGTTTTTTTTTAGAATGAGCTGTCTCTCTCTCATATAATCAACGAAAAAAGCTAGTAAGAAGAACGCTCTCATTTGGCGATCACAACCAGCAATATTAGGTAGTGATTCATAAAAAAAAACTGGTGCCTTCTGTGAGGAGCTGGAGGTGGAGCTGGAAGACGTCCTCTGGTGATAAGCAGTGTGGCTGGTGTAATTGTGGCCCTTGTTGTTTTGACTACTGCATTTCATGTCACATCACATGGCTCTCCCTCAATAGATAAAACCTTGTCGTTCCAAAATGCCAGCTATACCTGTGCTGACTATCAGAAAGCTATCAATTCTTCTTGGGATTGCACAGGATGTTTGAAGATGCATTGTGGCTTTTGTGCTACACAAACCAATTAGAATGATCCTGGATCTTGTCTTATATCCTAGTCTACAATTGGTGACGGTTGCAAAGCACAATCACGGGCATGATATACAGTCGTCGTTGCTACTTCCATCTCTTCTATTGCTGTAAACACGATGTTTGTCGTCATAATCATCATCATATTCAAATTCATAATCATCTCCATCATAGCTATCTCGAGTACGAGCTCCATATCTGTTGGTTCTGTTTAGACTATGTCTGAATGCCTAGAGTAGTCACGATCCACATCACGACAACCCTCCCTACTGGATCGACGGAACTAGCCCTAAAATCCAGGACTCATCACTGAAAAAGGAGGAATCAGCACAGGAGGAGGAGGAGGAAAAACGAGTGAGATAAAGGAGGCATAGCACCTCTGTCCTCGGGACGTTGTGATCTCAGCTACTCAGAGGTCCAGACAGTCATTGATTTTTGAATGATGAGGATGGTCTAATGGGTCTAGAGACTGGCTACTCTAGAAGATCGAAGAATTCAATCAAATCATCTTCTACGGTGCTCTGTGATCCTGTTGCATGTATTAAAGACTGGAAACAACAAATCAAGGTCTTGACAGAGGAAGACGACTGTGAGTTTTCTTCACAGAGCAAATCAGCAGAGGAGCTGCGCCAAATAGGTGCTGAAAAGGTGGAATTTTTGAACCTGTGGCTGTGGAGGATCATTATTTCTATTCCTTGAATTATATGCACTTTGGCTCTCCAAAGGCGTGGTATGGTGTGCCAAGCAGTGGTGCCCGTATATTTGAGGAAGCTATGAAGCATCACTTGCCACATCTTTTCAAAGAACAACCTGATCTTCTTCATAAGCTGGTGACCCTGCTATCACCATCTATTTTGAGGGTAACAAGCGTTCCAATTTATAGAATAGTGCAAAGGGCTGGTGAATTTGTTGTGACATTTCCCAGAGCTTAACATGCTGGTTTTAAATGTGACTTCAACTGTGCGGAGGCTATGAATGTTGCACCTATCGACTGGCTACCCTTTGGGTAGAATGCAATAAAGCTGTACAAAGAATAGAAACATAAAAGCTTTGTTTCACATGATAAGCTTCTATTAGGGGCTTTGAAGCAAGCTCTAAGGAGTGCATGCCATGGTTGACAAGACAGGAATGATGAGTTGATAATGTGTGGCAAGAGCTCCTTGCTCAATATGGGATTGTGTTGAAAGTCTTAAAGAATCGAGTGGATTTGAAACGTGTTAGACGTTTCAGGATAGCGAATACCATACAAAAAAGGAAAATGGATACAAGTTTTGATGCAATGGATACAAGAGTGTGCCCTATATGCCATTATGGACTGCATCTCTCTGCAATAGGTTTCAGCTTGCTGACCTGAGCAGTATACATGTCTGGAGCTTATGCATGCACTTATCAGATGCTTTATCCGTTGGACCTGGAGTTTGATCAAGCTGTTTATGACTAAGTCCTGAATCTGGTTGAATTATTTGGTGCCCTAAAAACCAAGCTCATACGCTTATTGTAAAGCAGTGGACAGATTGTCATGCTTTGTCATTTATGTTGACTCTTCTTTTGTAATATACTTGACAAGCAATATAGTGATCTTTGGCATCAAATATTGAGTTATTGAGATCTTCTAGTTAGCCTCTTTCCTTGCTGTACCTTGAACCCCATGTTCTGCAGCTCTTGCACGAACTCTACGACAACGTTGCCCAGAAAAGGGGAGGCACCAAAAGCTCAAGATTCAAATGCTGAAGATGACCCAAAAGCAAGAGTACTTTGGGCTCGAAATGGAGAAACAACAGGATGTCCCTCCAAAAGGACTTGATGTTGCTCCAAAAATTCCAGTGGCAGGTTACTTTGCAGCAATGCTAGTCCAGCATTTGGCAACCTTCACACACAGTGGGGCCATAGGCTAGTCGTGTGGGGATCCAAGCCCCCTCTAGGAGCCTAGGATCAAATATGAAGTGGGAGAAAGAGAGCGCTCTTCACAACAATTGATGCATAGCATGTTCCTTGCTTCACCCATCCCTCCCCTTCTTCCCCACCCTCAGCCTATGTAACCCTAGCCTTGTCATCACTTCCTTCCCCCATAGCTGCTAACTTCCCATGGGCTTCTTCAGCACCATTTTCGGCCTCTTTGGCTACTTCCTCTTCATCTAGTGGCAGCCTTCAGATGTCAAGGATCCTATCATAAGACCTTTGAGCGAGCTAGATTCCAGAAGTCTTCAAAGCCTCCTTTCAGATATACCTTTATGGATCAAGAATCCAGATTATGTGAGGGTGGATTGGTTGAAAAGCTTCATAGGTGAGTTATGGCCATATCTTAATAAGGCTATGGAGGCTACTCTGATCTCATGGAGGTGGATGAGAAATCAGCTTTGTGTGTTCTGGAAAGCCTACCAATGGACATTGCTGCGCCTTTATTGTGTGCTGGTACTACTGTCTATAGCCCCATGGTGTACTTTTGTATGACAGAAAGGGGTAAGAAATTTGTTCTGGCTGCTGGGATTCTTCAATGCTGTACCACTATAAGAGAGCTTGCTTCTCAGAGTTCCAAGCTTTTTCTTCGGATGATCAGGAGGCTCTAGTTTCTCTCCTCCTTTGTGATCAAGATGCAACTTTCAACTTTTGAAAATGCCTTCAATGCAGCGTGTTTTCTCCTTGGGAATGTCCACTGGTTAATGCATTACTGCGTGTAAGTCTATACTCCTCGTACTTGTCTGCCATAGATGACCTGACTAAAGAAATAGGAAAAATTAGTTGAAATGTAACCAAACTGAGATCAAGAAGCCTAGGCTCTGATACCACTGTAAGAGAGAGGACGGGAGAGAGAGAAGGAAAGGAAAGAGAGAGGGTGCAAAAGAGAGAGAAGAGGTGTAGGAGGAGAGAGAAAGACTGTAGAGAGGAGAGAAGGAGAGAGAAATGGCTATCAGCCACCATGCAAGGATAGGAGAGAAGGTGAAGAAGGTGAAAGGACAGATGTATATTAAAAATTGGTACCATGCCAATATCCTTCACACCTTTTATACCTAGGTCAGTGTGACACTAGGTATTTCCCTCCATTACACCTATAGTAATGTTTATCAATATTATTACTTTTTATGTACTTTTGATAACCATCATGGAATGTAGCAATACAATTTTTGGTTGCTTATGATCATGCCACTTAATACCTATTCCTTCTAGTATGCATGCCATTATTGTTTTTTCTTTTCTTAGTATATTGCAATATAAAGAAACCCTATGATTATTTGTATGTGTATGTATATATATGTGTGCATATGCTTATACAAGTATTCATGCATATAGATACACATGCACTTGTACGTAGCTACATGCTTACCAATCTTTTTGACCACCCATGCATCAAGTAGGACCAATCTCATTGGTCCAATGACCATCTACTTTGAAACCATTCTGTAAGCTATTTTGCACTGAGTGTACATGCCTATGACTATTACTGAAGCTATTTTGTATTAGGAGAGTGAGTGGCCTTAGGGGTCCATTTTCTTTATGTGAAATAAGAATTAAAGAATGGTATTGCGACCATTTCTTTCGTTGTTGCTCCTTCTCTATATGGTTTCCTTGTTTCTATCTCTTCCCTTCCTCTCACTCTAATTCTCAAGCACCTCTATCCCCTTTCCTTAATACCTTCCTTTGTGGGGTGCACGTATAAGACGCCATCCATATCTCATGGATTCAAAGGATATTTACAATACTCTGCAAGGGCATCTCATAAATATGTAACTCTATCACATGGGTAAAGGATTCTAACAATTAAGTTTCTATATATTTTATATACATTGAAGGGTAATATAAATACATACATACATACATATATATATATATATATATATATATATATATATATATATAAAATGTTCCATAAAAAACCAAATATATCAATTCATTTTAAATTTTATTTCTACATTAAAAATCCTGATGAGCTTGTTTTGGGAGTTTTATCTAGTGAGGTATTGAAAAGTCATTTTTTAAGTAGGTGTCATAGTAATGGAAAGACCCAATGAGCTTAAGTTGTGAAATCCTAAGAATTTGGTACTTGTGTGCCATGCAAATTTATTTGAATATCGATCAAAATCCTTAGGGGGGAGCCAACACCTTGAATGATGGAGATTTACACATAGTGGTGTAGGAGTGGGGGTACCATTGATAAAGTCCCATTAATATAATAAATATGTGGAATCTATTGTGAAAAAACTAGATTAGAACAGCACATATGTGTGTGTGTGTGTGTGTGCACGTGTGTGCGTGTGTTTCCCCCTCAAAAAAAATATGTGCTTTGCTCTATATTTGAAGGGAAAAGGTAAAGACAAACAATTCTCCTTCCCCCCTTCAAATTTTTCCTCCCTCCCCCTCCCTAGCATGCCACCCTCCAACTAATGGCCACCTAGGTGCAAGGCCTCTAGCATCTCTATTGACAAGACTTTTTAGCTCTATTCAGGTCTGAACCATGTACCATTTGAATATTATAGATCATTAATAATGTCCCTACAAAGAGGAGATGCTATTTGTTGTTGTTGTTGTTGTTGTTGTTGTGCAATGAGCTACTCTACTATGGTACATGAATGCCTCATCTTTGTCCATGGGGGTGAAAACATGTGTGGATGTCCCAAACTAAATGGTGATGAGTGTATGATGGATTGAGAACTGTGTTGGGAAAAATTTGGGAGCATCCTTTTAATGAAGAATATCATCTTGATTCATAGAATAGGTTTTAATAACACTCATGAACTTGAACTATCGATGACACGAACTGTATTGGTAAGTGCAATAGTGGCCCTATGATAGAAATCACATTAGTATTATATTGTAATTGAAAATTCATGCATAAGATAATAATCTCTATAATTTTCATCATTGATTAGTGTGAAAAATACACAATAGCTACATATCATTACTATGTGATATCCTAATAGAAAAACAAAAGTGGAAATACACACTAAACTTGAGTTGGAAAGCTTGGAAATAAAGCCACCTCAAAATTTTCCTTGCCTAAGAAGGCCACCTTCACCACCAACCTCTCCACAAATATGCCCTTTTGAAGTCAAAGGGCCAGAAATGCCTATAAGAAGAAGACCCCAATAGGAGAACAATCCCCTTTCCATAGCAATCAAAAATCCCATAGACCATACCACCACCCTTATTACTCCATAACCCCTCCCCAATAGAGATAAAACACAAATTGTGTATAGATAAAACACAAATTGCCAACTTTCCAAGCTTTTCAACTCAAGTCTAGTGTGTATTCCCACTTTTGTTTTTCTATTAGGATATCACATAGTAATCATAGGTAGCTATTGTGTATTTTTCACACCAATCAATGATGAAAATTATAGAGATTATTATCTTATGCATGAATTTTCAATTTTAATATAATACCAATGTGATTTCTATCATAGGGCCACTATTGCACTTATCAATACAGTTCGTGTCATCGATAGTTCAAGTTCATGAGTGTTATTTACACCTATTCTATGAATCAAGATGATATTCTTCATTAAGAGGATGCTCCCAAAATTTTCCCAACATGGTTCTCAATAACATCCATACACTCATCACCATCTAGTTTGGGACATCCACACATGTTTTCACCCCCATGGACAAAGATAAGGCATGCATGTACCATAGTAGAGTAGCTAATTGCACAACAACAACAACAACAATAAAAATAATAGCATCTCCTTTTCATAGTGATATTATTAGTGATCTATAATATTCAAATGGTACATTGTTCAGACCCGAATAGAGCTAAAAGTCTCGTCAATAAAGATGCTAGAGGCCTTGCACCTAGGTTGCCATTAGTTGGAGGGTGGCATGCTAGGGAGCGGGGAGGGAGGAAAACTTTGAAGGGGGGAAGGAGAATTGTTGGTCTTTACCTTCTCCTTTCAATATAGAGCAAAGCACTTTTTTTTTTGAGGGGAAACACGCACACGCACACACACACACACACACACACACACATAGATGTGCGATTCTAATCTAGTGTTTTCACAATAGATTCCACATCTTTATTATATTGATGGGACTTTATCAATGTTACCCCCACTCCTACACCACTATGTGTAAATCTCCATCATTCAAGGTGTTGGCTCCCCCCTAAGGATTTTGATCGATATTCAAATAAATTTGCATGGCACACAAGTACCAAATTCTTAGGATTTCACAAATTAAGCTCATTGGGTCTTTCCATTACTACGACACCTACTTAACAGATGACTTTTAAATACCTCGTTAGATAAAAATCCCAAAACAAGCTCATCATTATTTTTAATGTAGAAATAAAGTTTAAAATGAATTGATATATTTTGGTTTTTATGGAACATTATATATATATATATATATATATATATATATATATATATATATATATATATATATATATATATATATATATATATATATATATATAGTACCCTTCAATGTGTATAAAATATGTAGAAACTTAATTGTTAGAATCCTTTTTTGGAACTCATGTGATATACTTACATATTTATGAGATGCCCTTGCAAAGTATTATAAATATCCTTTGAATGCATGAGATGTGGATGGCTTCTTATATGTGCACCCCACAAAGGAAGGTATTAAGAAAAGGGGAAAGAGGTGCTTGAGAATTAGAGTGAGAGGAAGGGAAGAGATAGAGACAAGGAAACCATATAGACAAGGAGCAACGACGAAAGAAATGGCCGCAATACCATTCTTTAATTCTTATTTCACATAAGAGAATGGACCCCTAAGGCCACTCACTCTCCTAATACAAAATAGCTTCACTAATGGTCATAGGCATGTACACTCAGTGCAAAATAGCTTATAGAATGGTTTCAAAGTAGATGGTCATTGGACCAATGAGATTGGTCCTACCTGATGCATGGGTGGTCAAAAAGATTGGTAAGCATGTAGCTACATACAAGTGCATGTGTATCTATATGCATGAATACTTGTATACGCATATGCACACATATATACACATACACATACAAATAATCATAGGGTTTCCTTATATTGCAATATACTAAGAAAATGAAAAATAATAATGGCATTCATATTAGAAGGAATAGGTATTAAATGGCATGATCATAAGCAACCAAAATTGTATTGCTACATCCCATGATGGTTATCAAAAGTACATAAAAAGTAATAATATTGATAAACATTAGTATATTTAGGTGAATATATATACAAAACTACAACCACTATAATGTATGAGGGGTATTATGATGCAAAATTTGAGCACAGTTTACATACAATTTCATGTCATGGGTATATATGTCTAAGTGTCGATGAATCTATTGGAATGCACATCAATACATGGTCCTCGTATATAGTAAAGTGCATATTGATGCTATTTAGAAAAACTATTTATATATATCAATGCTTTTATTGATGCATATTTTGACATTAGTTAAAACTATCTAAACTTGAAACTTACCCTACCTTGCTCATTCTTGTTGGTGACATCGAGCTCGAGAGATAAGTACTTCACTCACTTTCATTTCTTCTTCTTTCTTATTTTATGATTTTGTATTACTTATCGACAACATCATTATGCAATGTAGCTATGTGTATATTTTTTTCTTTCCAAATTTTGCAAATATTTATGCATGTGTTCTTACACACACACACATAATGTGTGTGTGAACTACTATTAAATCTTATAAAAGAAGATTGGGTATGGCTGACAAATTTTCTATCTAGGGAGGTGACGTCTCATCCCAAGGAGAAGTGCACATTTTGCGGCCAATTAGAAGAGTTTGTGGGCATGTGATGGATGGAGTGCTTGAGCCAATCCACCACTTGGAAGGTACTACCCAATCTATACCGTCAATACCAGAGGAGACAGGTAGCCTTCTAGACCTACCTACAATCTTGGAGCCTGAGATGGAGGCAATGATTGATGCATTGATTCCCATGGATGTTGAGACTTCTGATCCGCTTAGAGAGGAAGCATCCATACCATTATATGATGGGTGCCTAGTATCTCGCTTGAAGACACTACTTGCACTCCTAAGTGTGCAAACAAAATACGGGTGGAGCGATGCAAGTGTGATAGAGTTGTTCAGGTACCTTGTACGTACGCTTTGTTGATTTCTTTTCGGCACTATCATTTTAAAAAATTGTGTTTTTTCAAGGTGTTTTATGATTTTTTTCAGATTACTAAAATATCATATATTACTACTTGCAAATACCATGCCTGAGTCTCATGATGATGCACGACATGTTTTACGAAAGCTTGGCATGTACTACAATAGCATCCATGTATGTATCAATAATTGCATACTCTTTCAAGGAGAATACGAGACTATGTAGACATGTCCAAAGTGTGGTGCTCACAAGTATTGACAGGACTTGCAAGGGCAAACCATCCCTCAAAAAGTTCTTAGACACTTTTCACTTATCCCCCACATAAACCACATGTTTCATACTTTTGGAATGGTAAGCTTGACAATGTGCCATGCACAGAATAGGTCTACAAATGGAGTTCAATGAATATCAGCGAACTCACACGCATGGAGCTACATTGACTCTACCTTCCCAGGCTTTGCCCGAGAGCCAAGGAATCTTCGGCTCGGTCTTGCAATGGATGGCGTGAACCCATTCGGTCTGTGCTCAACTTCTTACAGTGTGTGGCCTATAGTCCTTGTCAACTATAATATCCCTCCATGGATTTCTACGAAGAAAGGACATCTCATCCTTAGCTTACTCGTCCTCGGCTGCTACAAAGTTAAAAATATGGACGTGTATCTTCGTCCATTAGTCGATGAGATTAAGATTTTGTGGGAGGAGGGGGTCACCGTGCAAGATATAAGCAAGAGGGATGGTCGACGATCCGCCAATATTCAAGCCATTCTCATGTGGATGATGCATAACTTTCTGGGATTCCAAGAGTGCTCAGGTAAATAGGCTTCCGTTCTCGTTGGTAATATCTATCATAGCTCATTCAAGTTTGTATTCATTGGATAGAGGTGTTGGAACAGGTTTGGTTATCTCAGGTTATCATGCATGTCCATTGTGCGGGCCACAGTTAGACTCCCGAAGGTCATGAACCATGAAGAAGATAGTATATCAAGGACAACAACTTTCTTGCTAGAGGGTCATGAACTTAGAGAAGGTTTTCTTGGATGACTGTTGAGTGTTGAAATGACTTGTTTTTTGGCTGATTTTTGTTGTTTTTGAGAGCTGAATGGTTGATTTTATGGGATGATTGATTGATTTGGAAGTGGTTTGAGAGGGTTTTGGATGGTATTGATTGTGTTTTGGAAGATCATGATGTTTGTTGATAGTTTTGTGATGTTCTGATAGGTTCTGTATACCTTCTGTTTTGTTCTGTTTTGGTCTGTTTTTTATCTGATTGTCTTCTGTAAGGAGGGATGGAGTATGGATTGATGAAGAATGAGATATTGTGAAAGTTTAGTGAATGGTTTGTGAGAGTTTTGAATGGTTTGAGAGTGAGTTATGTAGTTCTGATGACCTTCTGTAACCTTCTGTAGGTCTTCTGTAGAGCTTCTGCTTCTGTTCTGTTTCTGTTCTGCTTCTGTACTGTAACTGTTCTGGTACTGTTCTGTAGACTGTTCTGTAAGTGTTCTGTGGAATGTATGTGTGATTTTGGGAAAGTTTTCTAGCCTTGGAAAGAGGTGAATACAAGTGCAAAAGAGCTGGAGGAAGTGGAAGAAGTAGCTGTTGAAGACTCAAGAGAAGACTAGAGTGAAGTGACAGTAGTGAGCTATGAAGAGACACTGTAGTGGCTCTGGTGACCTTTCATATCAGACATACCTCTTGGGAGGGGTATCCACGACCTAAGAGTGATTATTGAGAGTAATTTAGAGAGATTGTAGTGAGGATATGATGTATTATTGATGGAGTGTGTGAGAGAGAGTCAGAGATAGCCAATTCTATTGAAGCAGAGTGATTGTATGTGAGAGATTGAGAGAGAAGACTATGAAGATATTGAAGATGAATACTATGTGATGCATTTCCATTCAAAGATGGTGTACTTCTTTGTTTTCTTTGTGATATTGATGGATTTTGTGAAGATGTTGAAGAATATGGTTGATTCTATTAAAAACCGTGGGAGATTTACATGATGCTGCATGAAGATTTGTTGTGCCTGGTGTTCTTTTCTTCATTATGATCATATAAAACATGAAAAACAAGCTTGTTGATGTTACAAGATAGATTTTCTTGCAAGAGAATTCCCTTTTCCTTGGTGTTCCTCTCGGGGCTCCATGTTTTTGGTGCGCAGCCGGGGAAACTTGCCATCAACAAGCACCAAAAGAGGCTGAAAATGAAGGAAATGGCATTGCCAAGAAGAGAAAAATTCAATGGATGTTTGTAAAATTCCTTCTTCCACTGAAGAGTTGGAATTTCTCATAATAAAAGCCACTTTCCACAAGAATTTCATCCCACAATGGCGGAAACACATCACCATCATGATGCATGCTCTATGTGGTGGACAGTTTCCTCTTCCTGTTGAAGCAGCAGAAACTTGCATCTTGGTGGCAAACTGTTTGGGAACAAACTGAAGAGCAGAAATAGAGAGAATGAACATCCATGGAAGATTTGACATTCATTGAAAAGTTTCCAGACATCATCAAGTGGGAGATTGTGAAGAAGCTTCAGGAGTCTTGGTCTGTAGAGGTTCACAAAGACAAGAAGGAAAAGAGTTGGAATTTGTTCGTGGACGCTCAACAGCAAGATACATGGGATGCTTGGTGTACTGATAATCTTCTGTTTGTTCAATTAGCAACCCACTGGAAGTTGGTAGACAGAGTGTTTTTCACAACATACACTATTGAAACCATCAGAAGCTGGCATTACTATGATGATGGCACCACCACAATGCTCAGACGTATGCATTTTGACACCTTCAGAACCGAATACCTTCCTCTGTGCAGTGGCATGAAAGCAGAATTCAGGGACGTTGAAAATAAAGAAGTAGAAGAAATGTTGGCAAGAGAGTCCTCCAAAGACTGAAGCCTTCTGTTAACCCTCTGTGGAGCACTAACAACATAGTGGAGTCAACCCCTTGATGAATGACGCAATAAAAAGGCAAGCGTTAGAACGAGTCCAGAGGTACGTAAGAAGAGAGAAAGCAAGAATCAAAGCTGAGAGCGAGCTCGCAGCAGAAGCCGCCTTTGACGCCCTTGCGGAACTCTTTACAGAAGTCCCAATGGCACATCAAGCCCTTCCTCCTCCTGCTGGAGGCCCACTTCCAAGCCAGATCCGTCCTGGAAATATTGATGACAGACCAGCGAATGTAGTCCCATTGCCAGTTTTTAAGGGAGAGTACAATGAAGACCCCGATCTTCATGTAGCAGAGTTTATGGTAGCGTGTGTGGCTAACAATGCCAGAACCCCTGAGCATTGGTTGGCAATATTCCCCGCCACTTTCAAGGGCGCGGCGTTTCAGTGGTATGAGAGACAAGCAGCAGGAACTTTTGGCACATGGGACGACCTGAAGTTGGCCTTTCTCACTAAATTCAGGCGTGAAGGTTTTGAAGAATGGATGAGAGAGGAATTCATGAACCTAAGTCAGTCCTCTGGAGAAAGAGTGGAAGCCTATGTCTCGTGAATGGAATCCATCCTGAAGAGATGGACTAACCATAATCTAGATGATGGCATTCAGAAGGGAGTGTTTCTCAGAGGATTACAACCAGAAGTCCGTAAGTTTGTGGAGCTACAAAGACCAGCCACCCTGCAAGCTGCAACAGAAGGTGCAAGACTATACGATGAAGTGGAAGCTAGATTAGCAATGAATACAGGAAGAGGAGTCTTACCTCCTCTGGTGCCAGGAATGATGTACCCACCAAATGCAGTCCCAGGGACTATTCCTTATCCATACCAACAGATGCCCCCGGTATCACAGTACAGTGCACCAAATCCACAGTGGCCACAATCCATGCCTCAAATGATGGTTCAACCACAACAACAATGGTCCCAACCAATCTCCTCAATGCAAAATCAGCAGCAACAGTGGAACCCTACCAACTGGAGTCAACAACCAACGGTTCAAACAGGAGCTCTGAATCAGAACCAGAACAGAGACTCCTCTATACCAACCCAACCAGTTTATGCAGTGATTACAGAGACTCCTCAAAACCCTCCTGCCAGTACGTCCGGAGGAGAAAGCTTGAAGGATTATTTATCCAACTCAGTTGCAAACATCAAAAAGGAGTTGATGGATGTGATTACAGAGCAACTACAGACGCTGAAAGTGAACACCGCTAGCATATCCAACGTTGCAGGAGCAGGAAGAGATGTGATGCGGTCAAATACTTGGTGTGGTAAGTGTCATCAAGCAGGCCATTTAGCCACTGAATGTACACGGAAACCAACCATCCCTGGAGCCTTCTGTTCCTACTGTTTGCGGAAGAATCATACAGAGGACATTTGCTCTCTGAAGGAGATGCATGATAGGAGAAGAAAGGAAGAAGACGCAAGATTCAACTTGCTGGAATCCAAAATGACAACACAAGATATTGGACCCAAGCCTAGAGAGTTTGGTCCCAATTTCGGACCCAGAAGATTTCCTTCTCAAAGTTACAGAGGAAGACAGTCTGGCGGTGGTCAGAGATCAGAAGTGGAATGTTACAGATGTGGAGAAAAGGGACACATCTCACCAAATTGTCCAAATCCTCGAAGGTCAGTGGATTACAAGCCCTTATGCAGTCGATGCAAAGGAGAAGGCCACACTGCAAAAGACTGTCCAAGCCCAGCCCCTGTGAAAAACAGTGCTACTGATAGTCCGACCAAGGCCCAAGAGCCTACCTCCAATTTGGTAGAATTGGAAGTTGCTGCCATCACGCGTGCAAAGCAGAAGGAACCACCTACCTAGAAAGAAAATAACCCTCCTGCCAGAACAGTGAAGTTCAGTCTTCCACCAGAAGAACAGAACAGAACAGAGCCTAACAGTGCCGTACAGAGCCCTACAGTGCCACAGAGAGTTACAGAGACAGGACCAGAGGTCCAGGAGACAGAAGAGGAGGAAGTGCCACAAGTGGCAGAAGAAGTTCCTGTAATTCCTCTGTTGGAAGAAAGAGGAAAAATGAAAATGGGTGTTGCCCCATTCCCTAACCGATTAGAAAAGCCAGTGGATCCTATTAAGGAATACGATCTGGTCAGAGATCTAGATACCTTTAAACCAAACCTCACATTCCAACAACTACTAATGTTGTCTCCCAGTTGCCGGAAAAGGTTCAAAAGTATACTGACGAAAAGATGTGGTTTAAGGATTGCTCCCTCAACAGTGACAAAGTCCAACAAGACTCCAGAGCCTGTAAAAGAAGTGGATGTGGCTAATGCTTTTTTAGATCCGGGTACTCCAGAGACTGGCGTGTGGATAGAAGGCTGCTTCATTGCAAATGCACTGATTGATGGAGGTTCATCAGTAAACATTATGACAGATGTGACAATGAACGATCTAGGCTTACAAGGTGTGCAACCAACCCAATGGCTCATCAGATTGGCGGATCAGAGTAGAATCAAGCCTTTGGGCATTCTTCCATATGTGAAGACTACAGTGGCTGGAAAAGATTATTGGCTGACCTATTTGGTGGTGAAGCCAAACTCTTATGGTACATCCTATCCTCTGTTACTGGGCAGACCATGGCTTTTTGAAGCCCGAGCAAGGACTGATTGGTTTAAAGGAACCTTGACCTTGGGCAGAGGACCCAACAAAGTGGTGCTGAAACTGTATGGTTCTCAAAAAGGACATGGATCCACCTCCTTGGAATTATCTTCTGACTCCCCTAACGAGGCTACGGATGGAACATCAGCAGACGAAGATGCTGTCAAACAAATCCTTCCTAAGAAAACAGTGGCACATTCCTTAACAGTGGATACAGTAAGCCGACTTCCAAAGGATGCAAAGCCATTATCAATGGGTGAATACTTCTTGCCTGAACCAGGCATGACTTCTGAAATCACTTCTGATAGTGAGATAGAAGCATGGATGTACTGCTCTCCCTGTTACATGGCCACAGCAGAAGCAGAGACAGAGGCAGGAGGGGAAACAGAGAATCTATTCTTCTGTTACAGAGCTCCTACAGAGACAGAAGCAGAAGCAGAAGCAGAAGCAGAAGTATCAACAGAGACAGAAGCAGAAGCAGAGACAGAGACCGAAGAGGATGGATATGATATGGACGAAGAGGATTATGCAAGTGAAATAGAAGAGTCTATCCCACTTGAAGAGGATACATTTGAGGAAGAAGTTCCAGAAGCATCAGAAGCCGATGAGCTCATGCTATGGGACAGAATGGCAATGGTACCATTTGGTCTGGTAAATGGATCTTCTCATATGCAAAACCTTTATAAGACGTGGATTAAGAAGAACAAGCCGTCTTTCAGCAGTGGCTTATGCCGTCCTAACCCATCCTTGCCAAAGAAAGATGATGATGATGCACCGTGCCAACAAGCACCAGTCCGACAAACCCAACAAAAATTAGAGGGTCCCTGTTATGTGACGTTCCTGGATGTATCATCAGAAGAGGAGTCTTCAAGCCAAGACGTAATTAATCTTGAAACCAACTCCGAAACGGCGCTTATCCCATTCCAACGTCTTAAGGAGCAACCTAAGTCTCCACCAAAAGACGAAGTTGGTTCTAGTGGGACATCAGAAGAGGACATCACTCCCTTGAAGGAGTCAGATCTCTACCCAGAAGCAGTCCGCGGGACCTTCATCCGTGAAGTAGAAGGTGAAAGGCAGTTAACCTTTGTGGATTCAGAAGGCACTGAACGCCACTTAAAGGTGGGTAGCAGTCTCCCAGAAGAGGAGTTGTCAACTTTGTACAACTTGTTGAAAGACAATTTGGACGTGTTTGCGTGGTCTTACAAAGACCTAAAGGGGATTGATCCCACAATATGTCAACATCATATTGACTTGGAGCCTGATGCCAAGCCAGTACGGCAACGACAGAGGCGAATGAACCCGAATTATTCCACATTGGTGAAAGCGGAGCTGTTGAAGCTTCTGGAGGCCGAGTTCATCTATCCAGTGGCAAATAGTGAATGGGTTTCACCCATCGTGGTTGTACCCAAGAAGAATGGCAAATTGCGAATATGTGTGGATTTCCGAAAGCTTAATTCCAAGACAAAGAAGGATCACTTTCCAATCCCTTTCACAGACCAACTGTTGGACACAGTGGCAGGACATGAACTTTATTATCTTCTGGATGGATTCAGCGGATACAACCAAGTGCAGATCGCAGAAGAAGACCAGTCCAAAACAACCTTCACCACAGAATGGGGGACCTACGCTTACAGAGTGATGCCATTTGGGCTCTGCAAT
Source organism: Lygodium microphyllum (assembly GCF_053477565.2). Classification (NCBI taxonomy): domain Eukaryota; kingdom Viridiplantae; phylum Streptophyta; class Polypodiopsida; order Schizaeales; family Lygodiaceae; genus Lygodium; species Lygodium microphyllum. The sequence continues at coordinate 118,839,405 of NC_141135.1, forward strand.
GCCCCTGCTACTTTCCAACGAGTCATGATGGCCGCATTTCAAAATCATCTGCACGACTTTATTGAGGTATATTTGGATGACTTCTGTGTCTATAGTTTGATCAGTGAGCACTGGGGACATTTGGAACAATGCTTTGACCGATGCCGGGAGTATGGGATTTCCCTCAACCCCGACAAATGCATCTTTGGGGTCTCTTCTGGAGTCTTGTTGGGCCACATTGTCTCAGCACAAGGGATATCAACAGACCCTGCAAAGATCGAAAAGATCTCAGCTCTGCAAGCACCTACCAACCTCAAACAGTTGAGGGGATTCCTAGGCCATGTGGGTTACTACAAAAGGTTCATAGCCCATTTTGCAACAAAGGCAACTTCCTTGCACAAGCTCCTGAGGAAAGATGCAGAGTTTACTTGGACAGAAGAATGTGACAAAGCCTTCCACACTCTGAAGCAGTGTCTGATAGAGGCACCCATTCTACAACCTCCTGATTGGACGAAAGAGTTCCACGTACACACTGATGCATCAATTGAAGGTTTAGGTGCTGTCCTCTGCCAGAAGGGATCCTCGAAGCTGGATCAACTGATCTACTATGCAAGCCGAAAAGTCACTGATAGGGAACGGAACTATACAGTGACCGAGTTGGAGTGCTTGGCAATGGTGTTTGCCCTGGAGAAGTTTCGCCATTACCTCCTATCTACTCACTTTAAATTTTATGTGGATCATGAGGCCCTGTCTTTCTTGATGAACAAAGCAGATGTGAAAGGACGAATGATGAGATGGCTCCTTCTATTCCAGGAGTTCGACTTTGAGGTGATTACTAAGCCCGGTCGTTCCCATGTTCTGGCTGATCATCTGTCGCGTATCCCACAAACTGCAGACGAGGAGCAAGATGATCCAGACCTCCCTGATGCTTCCCTATTCTTGGTAGAAACTGTAACTCCCTGGTATGCGGATATTGCCAATCTGCTGGCAACCCAACAATACCCTCCTGGTATCTCCAGTCGGGAAAAGAAGAAGCTCATGCTAGAATCAGCCCCATACACCCTGCTAGGTGGTGCACTGTACAAGAAAGGCAAAGATGAAGTACTCAGAAGATGTGTTGCAGGAGAAGAGATTGGGATTGTTTTGAAGGCTTGCCACGACGAGCCATGTGGAGGTCACTTTGCAGGAGAAGCTACAGCCAGGAAGGCTCTGCTAGCAGGATATTGGTGGCCTACCATTCACAAAGATTCCTATGATTACTGTAAAAGATGTGATGCTTGTCAAAGAATGGGGAAACCCACGAAGACAAGTGCCATGCCGCTGCAACCTATCCTTCCGTTGAAGCCATTTGAGAAGTGGGGCATTGACTTTGTAGGTCCGATCGACCCTCCTACCAGAAGGAAACAGAACAGATACATCCTCGTATGTACAGATTATGTCACAAAGTGGTGTGAAGCTAAAGCCCTCAAGCGGGACGATGGTAACAGCGTGGCCCTGTTCATGTACGAGAATATCATCACCCGTTTTGGCAGTCCCTTAGAGCTGGTAAGTGACAGAGGCACTCATTTCCTTAACAAAGTCATGGAAGAGTTGACAGAGTTGTATAAGATCCGCCATCGCAAGTCCACTCCTTATTACCCCAGAGCCAACGGTCAAGTCGAAGTCACCAATCGCATCCTTTGCTCGATTCTGACAAGGACGATTGCCGCACATCGTCGTGATTGGGATGATCGACTTACAGAGGCCCTCTGGGCGTACAGAACCTCCCATAAAGCAGCAACGGGACAAACACCTTTCCAGTTGGTGTATGGTACATAAGCAGTTTTCCCTGTTGAACTGGAGCTACCCTCGTTGAGAGTGGCTATCAAAGAGCGTTTGGGGGATGATGATTCACTGCAACGCCGTCTCTTGTACTTGGAATGTTTGGACGAAATTCGTAGGATGGCTCTACAGTGCATGGAAGCCACGCAAGCTCGACGCAAGGCTTACCATGACAGCTTCATCAAGCACAAGGAGTTCAAAGAAGGTGATTTGGTCCTAGCCTATGATTCACGATTTGGCAAGTTTCCTGGCAAGCTCCAACAGCGGTGGATGGGCCCCTATAAGGTACTTGCAGTCAACCCTAATGGCTCTGTCCAAATACAGACCCTGGATGCCTCTGATGATCCCTTTCTGATCAATGGATATCGCCTGAAGAAGTACTTCCCTCCTTGGGAATCTTGACAATTACGGTCACTTGATCTTTTCCCTCGTTGTCGCGGCACTGTACTTCTTATGTTGACACTTCTGTTAGCCGTTCTTCAATCACTCCTGATGAAGTGGACGCAACCCTCTGTCCCCTCAAAACCCCCTTCTAGCCTTCATCTCTTATCCTCTATTTTCCACCAGCGACAGTGGCGAGGTGGGTTCTGACACATGGTCTTTCTACCATTCCCTTGTTCAATTTGAAGAAAAGAGAAAAAAAAAAAAAAGACAAAAACAAAACATATCGGTCATGGGAGAAAAGGACTAAGGTCCCTGTCATGCCGACCTATCCTTCGAGAAAAGGTGGAAACACCCTCGGGAATAGGGGAAAATAAGGAAAAGAAAGAAAAAAAAAACAAAAGAAAAAAAAAACAAAAAAAAAACAAAGAAGAAAAAGAAAAAGAAAAAAACAAAACAAATCTGTTATGAGAGAAAAGGAAGCAATTCCCTGTCATAGCAGGCCTCGTTCCAAGAAAAGGTGATAAACACCCTTGGGCGAGAAGCTGGCTGTGGAAAAGGTGGTAACACCCAGCAGTCCAGAAAGTGGATTCATTAATTGACATCCCTCGGATCCAATTCCGAAGCTGCCTCCCTTGGTACGCTGTGTCATGGGTCTTTCTGCAAAGTGACTAACTGTCCTCTAGCAGACGACATGTTCCTGTCCAATACAACATTCAATTTGATGGCTACCTCCCTGGGTACGCCTTTTCAACAACTGATGACGCGATCTTCATCGACAACCCCTTGAGTGATGTGAGCTTTCATCCTAACCGGATGGGGAAGTGAGTATGGGTTCCCCTCTGTATCTATCAACAGAGAGTGAGACAGAGGGTGGGGCGAGAGACCAGTCTTTTCCCTTCCAATCAAATGAGAGGTGAGAAGTATGAATGAAGTGTTGCACGCACGGGATGGGCCTCTCAATGCACAAAGCACAATTTGTCCCTGTGCACTGCACCATAAGGCTCCCTTGCCTTCCTTCTCGCACCGTATGCCGGCACAGGGCGGGATGCACAGTTGCACCATCAAATGCGCACAGGGCATACACTTTTGCACAAGTGACTGTGAGGATTACATCAATGGGTTTCAGGAAAAGGCTGCCCTTCTGCATCTATCAAACAGAGCGTGAGACAGAGGGTGGGTTGAGTGTGACTGGAGTTTCTTCAATCATTTACCGAGAGGAGAGATTGAGGGACGTTACGACACTTGGAGTCAGGTATGTTCCCATTTCCCTATGCACCCACGGGATGGGTTTTTGCCGTCCACACAAGACACATCACCCTGTTCTGTGCACTGCACCATAAGGCTCCCTTGCCTTCCTCCTTGCACCTATGCCAGATGGGTTGGACGCACTAATGCACCATCAACTGTGCACCCTGGCATACTCCTTCTGCACCATTCCCCCCTTGTTGATTCCTCAACCGGGTATGAGATATGGGGTTCCATCATTCTTCCTTGAATGATATTAGTCATGGGGCGAGTGACTGTTCTTTCATTTCATTTGAGTGACTGTGAGTTGAGTGCAATATCCCTCATCATCGACGAATTTCTTGCGATTCCTTCCATCAGCTACCTCCTTGGGTACTGCTGCGTGGTCCCTGCCATGACGAACGTGTGCCAAGAAGATGCCTTGGTTCCTCCAGCGCCGACAACCACACTGGACGTGCCGTTGACACTCAACCTTGATTCTTGACAAAATGGGCCAAGTTTTTCTAACCCTACCATTTCTGTTTCTTAGTGATGTTCATGTTTTAAGTGTGGGGAAGTTAGTGGATGGTCTGTGGCATGGTCCTAGGTCCCTAATGTTCGGTTAACCCTATCCGTTAAGGTCTTAAGTCTGGGGACGCGTCCCTGCGCGTCTACAGTGCATACCTTTCTGCATATGCCTTATCTTGCTCATGCATGAATGCCTTGCCTTGCTTTTACCTTCCTGGGGTCCCTTCCCACCCACCCGGTTATGTTCCACCCACCCTTGGGGCTGTTTCCTTGCAGTTTTCCTTCATTCCTTGATTTTGCGGTCCTTCTATGTGAATGCACCCTACGTTCACTGAAATCCAAATCCAACCTTATAGCCCTGTTTCTCCCAATGACTTGACCATTTTTCCTTTTTACCTACCCCTGTTCTGGTGCACGGTTTTTGAGTTATTAATTTTTGAAGCATTTTACGCAATTTAGACGGTTTTCCATGTGAACGCGTTTTACTTGCTTCAAAACCATGATCTGACGTCATAGCCCTGACCAACGCTTTTCCCCTGACATTTTTTCTTTTTATTCCACATCATTCTGATACATGGTTTGTCCGTTATTAATTTTTCGGGTTTTTAAGACTTTTTCGTGCGTATTTTCGACATTTTTCCATGTGAACCTGCCCTGTTTGCATCAGAATTCCAATTTGATTTGACAGTCGTGTCCGCTGTGCCTTCCCCTACCTTTTTCCTTTTTCCTCTACCCTTTTTCGACTTCTGGATTTTTACTTATTAATTTTTAAATGACTTTTCGGGAGTATTTTTAGAGTTTTTCACATGTGAACCCCTCCTATTTTCGCCGGAACTACGTTTTAACGTGATCACTCTGTGCCACTCCTTCCTGCGGACATTTTTCCTTCTTACTGCATGTCCTTCCGGTAAACGGTTCGTCCGATATTAATTTTTGATCCCATTTTTGGGTTTGTTTTTTGGGTTTTTCCCGTGTGAACGCGTCTTACCTTAGTCGGAATTCTGCTTTGACAGGATAGGATTGTCGGGCACATCTTTTTGCCCAGTTTTCCTTTTTGCTGCACTTCATTCCGATGCACGGATCTTTCGATATTAATTTTTAAATTACGTTTTTGGTTCGTTTTTTGTGTTTGTTGCATGTGAACGTCCTTTACCCCTCCCGGAACCCCCGTCCCGTATTTTTCTTGTTTCCTCCCTGTCGTCTTGCCCACTTTTTGTTTTTACGATATTTCGTTTTGACATCCGGATTGGGAGTTATGAATTTTTCTTTATTTTTGCGTTTTTTCTCGCGCCCGTTTTGCGTGTGAACGCGCCTTTTTTCGATTTAACGCGTCTCCACGCGTCCCGGTCGTGTCCGCGTACCCCGTACCGTCATCCCAGCATCGTTTCACTCCCGTCACGGCAAATTTTTTTACCCCGCCCCGCGCACGTGCGCGGGACGGGGATCCGTCCCCTCTTGACCCCGCCCATCCTCCCTAGCCCCTGCCCACCCCAACCTGCCCGCCCACCTCTTTTTGAAAAAAAAAAGAAAAGGAAAGAAGAAAAAAAAAAGGAGAAAAAACAAAAAAAAAACAAACGACACCCCCTCCCGCCAACCGTCTCTCTCTCTTCTCTCTCTTTTTCTTTCTTTCTCTCTCTCTCTCTCTCCCTCTCTACACGTACTCTCCCTTCTCTCCTCCCTCTTCCTTCTCCCTCTATCTCCACCATCTCTCTCCTCTCCCTTCTCTCTCCTCCTTCTCTCCTGTCTGCCATCGCCTTCTTCTTCTTCCTCTCCCCTCTTCTCTCTCTTCTCCCTTCTTCTTTCTTCTCTCTCTTCTCCCTTCTCTTCTCCTTCTTCCTCCCTCTTTCTCCCCTCTTCCTTCTTCTTCCTCCCTCCTGTCGACCTCCTCCACTCCCTCTTTCTCCCCTCTCCCTTCTTTCCTCCCTCTTCTTCCTTCCTCCCTCCCTTCCATTCCTCTCTCCTCCCTCCATCGCAGCTCCCTCCCCTCTTCCCCCGCCTCTTCAGCCCTCGCTCCCACCCTTCGCCGCCGTTTGCGGACGCTGCAGCCACCCGACGTCCTGTCGTCGCAGCTCCCACCCGCCACGTCGCCATCGCCTGCCGCAGCCGCCCCGCTGCCCGAAGCCGCTGTCGTCGCCCGGTGGTCGAGCCGCCGCCACCTCGCGCCGCGCCGCCGCCCGCCCGCCCACGCCAACGCCACCTCTCCCCCTTCTCCTCCACCTCCCACCTCCACCTCCTCCACTACCTCCCTCCCAGGTAGTTACAACTAACCTAGTTAGTAACTAACCTAGTTAGTAACTAACCTAGTTCAATCCTAACTCCCCTAGTTAATCCTAACTGACTTAGTTAATACTAACTTACCTGACTTAGTTAGAACTAACCTAGGTTGATTTCCCTGACTAACATGACTAACCTAACTTAAGTAACTTAAGTAACTTACGTGACTTAAGGGACTTAAGTGACTTGTGACTTATGTGATTTATGTGATCAATGTGACTTACTTAATCACAAAATTCATTTTTTCATAAAAAAATTTCAAATTTTTTTTTTACAAATTCCTTCTGTCTTTTGTTAATTTTTGGACCTTTGTCTGCTAGGAATTGCCTTTCCTATAATTTTAGAAAAATCCATCTTTCCTAAAATTACCCATAAATTGCCAAAAAAATATAGAAAAATCATTTAAAAATTGTAAAAAATTCTAAAAATTTCTAAAAACATTCTAAAAAATTTCCCTTACCTCCCTTGCTCATTTTCCATTTATTCCAACATAAAAAATCATACCTAAAAATCAAATTAAATAAATAAAAATAAAAACCCAACATCAATCAACTTAATACATCTGCTAAGGTGTTATTTGTTGTTTCATCAGTGCTTTTTGCTTTTCCTTTCCTGGGACTCTTCCGTGCACATTCCTGCATTTCATATACACCCTTCCAGGTATTTATTTTCTGTTATTTATTTATTTATTTATTTTCCCCCTTAATCACAATTAATTGTTAAAATCAATTCTTTAATCCACCCACCGTTTCCACGCGCATTCGCGCTAAACACACATCCTTTTTTAATTAAAATAAACCAGCCGTTCACTTAGCACGCGCTACGTGCGCTACAGAGGCACTCTAAAATTTTTAATTAAAAAGAACCAGCAGTCACATGAGCACGCGCTGGCAAAAAAGCGCTCCACATCACCTTAATTATAATCAATGAATTGCATTTAGAGACCCAGTCGGGAATCGAAGTCCGGGAATCGTATAAATGCACCAGGTTTAACCTAATAATTGATAAATAAATTTATAATAAGGAACCGCCGTTTTCTTATTAAGGTTTATCACCTAATAAAAATTCACCCATTTTTAATAATTGATTCAAATCAACCCTTCATTAAATTAATTCCCCCCTCACTGCACTTAATTCCCTTTTTAATGAAGCGTTTCGTGGGATGGGTATACGTAGTCATTAATGTTATTTTCCATGGTCCAGTCTTGGTTCTATCACAGATGTCGTACAGATGATATATTGCTATGGTATGGTTTTGGTTTCCTCTTTTAGTTACGGTTACGGTTACGGGTACGGTATGTAGTTTTTTTCTTTTGTTGCCTGATACGGGGTTCTGGGTGTTTGTCTGATGCATCGCATGAAGCTTTCGGTCGCATTTGTCTCAAGGTCATGTCAATTTTTTTCTAGGATGTGGTTTGCCTGGGGTTAGTAGGTCGAGTCACGTTTGATTGGTAATTCTCTTATCCTTGGTTTTTTTTGTCTGTTGCTTTGCAGGCATTCACCTTGATTGTCTGTGTTTGTGGTGTGTGTAACCATCTGAATGGCGCCTTCTCATGCTCCTCCCCCTATCCAGTACGTCCCATTAGTTAGTAGGGATTACTCGTCCCTACTTACTTTTGAGCCCCTCACAAAGGCAGGCCTTGCTGCTTTTGTGGCCACTCCTTTTCCATTACTTCCAGAGGATCCGTTCGTATGTGATGAGTTCCTAGCCTCTTACAGCAAGCAGACAGGCGTAGTCCAAGGCATGTCTATGACATTGACGTCTCGAGGCTTAGGGAAGGCTCTGTCCTTACCCTTCAAAGGAGAACCTTTTGTGACCACTCGACAGCTCTTCTCTAATGAAGAGATTCTCAAACTGTTGCAGAAGCAGACAAGGGAAGTCCTTGATGTTAAGAAAGTGATAAACTCTTCAGGAGTTTCGTTTTCTATGATTACTGATCCCGTCTGGAAGACGATGTGCCAATTCCTTCAGGACAGGTTTATGCCTGCCAAAACGCCATCACACTATTTGTCCAAAGAGCTTTTCACAGCTTCCAGGATGGTGCTGAAAGGAGTTGCCATTGATTGGAGCACATACCTCCTTACTAAGATGGATCAGCATTTTGTTAAAGTCACGAGGGGTAATGTTACCAATGTTACCTACGGATCATATTTGTCTGCCTTCTTGACCTATTCAGGTTTACAGAAGACTGTGCCTCCACCTCCTCCATCAGATCCAGTACCTCCTCCTCCACCTTCAGAAGAGTCAGCACCTATTGACATTGAGGATGATGATTCTCCGCCTCCCTTGGTCATACAGCGTAAACGCTTGAAGCGGGTAGCGGACAAAGCCCCTGCTGTACTTCCCTCAGTGTCTATCCCTGCTACTTCTGGCAGTGACCTCCCTGGGTATCTCACTTGCAATAACCTGTTCAGAGCTCATAGAGAAGGATCCTTGGATATATCAGTTCCTTCCCTGAACAGTCTCGTTTCAGGAGATGCCATTCCTTTCCTCTGCAAGGATATTCAAAGTTCCATTGAATTGTCAGTGACAGCCTGTGTTCAACAGCTGTACGCATCTTTCTATGAGGAGCTCATGCAGTCCAAAGACCAGTTGCATAAAGCAACATCTGAATTAGCTTCTGCTAAGGATACCCTAGCAGATCTATTTAAGCAAATGGAACAGCAAACCCAACTGGTTGCCACTCAAAGCGATGAGATTTCTTCATTAAAGACCCAGTTATTCGAGGCTCAGTCACAGGTTACTAGCCTTTCAGCAGAGAAGGAGAGGATGTCCAACGAAGCGAAAGAATTCCAAATTCTCTTAGATGACAAGCTTTCAGCTTTACAAATGGCTAATGACACAGTGGCCAACCAAGCCTCCCAAATCCAGCAGTTGCAAGATCAGCTTGCAAAGTCCCGCTCTGTTCCTCCAAGCCCTCCTGTTCCAATAATTCCTTCTCTTTCACAGCAGGACTTGGCTGCCTTACAGAGACAGGCTACTTTGTGCCCTTTATTCCAAGACAAAGTGGAAAGATTGCAGTCCAGAATGGACTTGTTATGGTCTACCTTTGAGCAGTTTCAGGACTATGTCTTACCAGACCATTCTTTCTTTGTCCACTACCACTTGCAGAAGTTGGTCTTCTATATGAAGCTTTCCACGATGGATTTACCTTTTCCAGAGGATGGCTGGAGTGGGGCTTGGTCTGCTGAGTTGTTGACAGAGGTAGTCAGAATGCTCTTTAAAGATTCTGTCACGCCAGACACCATGCTGATGTCATACATGTATCTCCGAGGAGATTTGTTAATTCCAGATGAGGTAGATTTGGCATGGTATGTTGGGGATGTGGTCTTACAGGCTGTTCTCTATGTCAATCATTTGGAGTTGCGCATAGCTGATATGTTTCAGAGTTATTCCTCCAAAGTGGCTGATTGTCAGGATAATTCGTGGCATCCTATGATTGATTCAGTGGTCCTAAATCAAAGACAAAACACAGCTCCTACCTTTGTACATAGTACTAACCAACTGAGGATAGATCTCTTAACCTATCTTTCCAAACATAATCCATTTGATGCTACCTTCTTTGATGCCTATCAGAGACGATCTCTCTTGGGACCTTCTGTTCCTACCCTCCTCTATTACCAACAATTGGCTCACCGTTATGCTATATATTTTTCCCTTTGTCAAACTCATTCCACAGTAATTTTACCACTTCTTTTCCAACCTTATAATTTCCCTCAAATTCCTATTTTCACTTACTGTTCCTTTATTGAGGATAGGGTATTTTCCCCTTCTCCACCTTGTCCTTCACCCCTCATAAATGTACCCTCCACATTTCCTATTTATCAATTAACATCTTTCCTTAGTGATTCCTTACAAATTTCTGCCACTCCTTCTTTAACTTTTTCTTCCTTTTATGATTTTTCTTATCCTTCCCTACATCCACTTTCCCTTATTCCATTACCCTCTCCTAACACTTCCATATCTCAACCACCTCAGTTGGTTAGTGACTGTGCCGGTTTTGATACTCAGATTTCCAGAAGAAGGGGATGGAGTTCGGATGATTGCCTTACAGGACCGCAGATTAATTGGCCAATAATTCCAGGGGAATGGACAGTTTCAAGTCAAGCTTATCAAAACTATGTTCATTTTGCCCAACAATATTCACAGTCTGCAGATCCCTCAGTGAGATTAACTGCTCACTTTGCTTGGTACCTGGCGTATATGCATAGGCATTCCCATACTGATTCAAAGCCTATTCCAAAGTTGTGCATGAACGTCAATGTAAGCATTGATTCTCAACAGTTGGAGATACTGTATTTTCATGCCCTCTGTTTGCCTAGCAGATACCTAGTCCTGTTGGAAAGGATGTGCTGTCTCCAATTTTTTCAAAATCCTCCTAAAAACTTTGTAGATGAATCCTTATCTATGGATCGATTCAGACAACATCAATCTTTTAAGAGGGATCATCTTCATTGATGCCTTTCCAATGTATGGTGCAAGCTTTTTAATGCCAAACTCTTCTTTTTGAAGAAGTCATTCAGATGGTTGTGCTGTGTATTAGTGTTGTGAGTGCATGTATGTCAAACGAACGTATTGGATCTTGTGTACGAACTATGTTTTGGAGATTTGTAAAGATGGGGTCGTGGTTGGAGAGTTGAAGCTGATGCAGAAGAAGAAGAAGCAAACTCTTATATCCTTTACAAATTTGTGGTGATTTTTAGTTTGATAAGAGGTGTTAATGTGTGAAAGAGTTTTCCTTTCTTTGTATTTTTATATCAGAAACAGGTTATAAGATAGGGTCGTGGTGGATGGATTCTTTGTAAGAAGATATTGAAGATCAAAAGTGAAGCTTTGAAATGAACTTGTATTACCTTTTTCCTGGGTCGCGAGGACGCTTCCTTATTAAGTGTGGGGATATGTTGAGTGTTGAAATGACTTGTTTTTTGGCTGATTTTTGTTGTTTTTGAGAGCTGAATGGTTGATTTTATGGGATGATTGATTGATTTGGAAGTGGTTTGAGAGGGTTGTGGATGGTATTGATTGTGTTTTGGAAGATCATGATGTTTGTTGATAGTTTTGTGATGTTCTGATAGGTTCTGTATACCTTCTGTTTTGTTCTGTTTTGGTCTGTTTTTGATCTGATTGTCTTCTGTAAGGAGGGATGGAGTATGGATTGATGAAGAATGAGATATTGTGAAAGTTTAGTGAATGTTTTGTGAGAGTTTTGAATGGTTTGAGAGTGAGTTATGTAGTTCTGATGACCTTCTGTAACCTTCTGTAGGTCTTCTGTAGAGCTTCTGCTTCTGTTCTGTTTCTGTTCTGCTTCTGTACTGTAACTGTTCTGGTACTGTTCTGTAGATTGTTCTGTAAGTGTTCTGTGGAATGTATGTGTGATTTTGGGAAAGTTTTCTAGCCTTGGAAAGAGGTGAATACAAGTGCAAAAGAGCTGGAGGAAGTGGAAGAAGTAGCTGTTGAAGACTCAAGAGAAGACTAGAGTGAAGTGACAGTAGTGAGCTATGAAGAGACACTGTAGTGGCTCTGGTGACCTTTCATATCAGACATACCTCTTGGGAGGGGTATCCACGACCTAAGAGTGATTATTGAGAGTAATTTAGAGAGATTGTAGTGAGGATATGATGTATTATTGATGGAGTGTGTGAGAGAGAGTCAGAGATAGCCAATTCTATTGAAGCAGAGTGATTGTATGTGAGAGATTGAGAGAGAAGACTATGAAGATATTGAAGATGAATACTATGTGATGCATTTCCATTCAAAGATGGTGTACTTCTTTGTTTTCTTTGTGATATTGATGGATTTTGTGAAGATGTTGAAGAATATGGTTGATTCTATTAAAAACCGTGGGAGATTTACATGATGCTGCATGAAGATTTGTTGTGCCTGGTGTTCTTTTCTTCATTATGATCATATAAAACATGAAAAACAAGCTTGTTGATGTTACAAGATAGATTTTCTTGCAAGAGAATTCCCTTTTCCTTGGTGTTCCTCTCGGGGCTCCAATGACCTCCAACACGTATGAATGTCGCTAGCTGGTACGAGCAGAAAATGGTCTACATGGAGTCACATCCAAACGGAATGTGACGGTTCTCAGCTTTCTATGAGTTTCCATATTGGACCCACTTACAGATCAACCACTTGTTAGATCCCATGCATATTTTCAAGAATGTGGGCAGCTTGCTATGGGACCACATCACAGGAAAGAGAAACACTATAGGGGCACGAATGGATTTGAAAAGGAGATAGGCAAGATGGAGGCGCTTTGGCTGCACTCGAGTGCTGATGATCATGTGCAGCTACCTCAGCTCCTTGGGTTTTGTCCACTAAAGAAGAGTGCATTATGAAGTGAATAGTTAAGTCTATCAGTACTCCGATAGGTATGATGCATTCTCTCAAGTCTGTGTTTTCTAAAGAAGACTAATTATCAGGGCTAAAATTCCATGATTGGCATAAGATATGTCAGGTTTGTACCTCGGGGGAGTCACTCATGAATATATGTATATATAACATAAGTTCAAAATAAGGGGTTTTTTAAATACTATTTTTATGCATTTTTTACATACAGAAGGGTGTCATACAAAGGGATTACTTACAGATTGAATAGAAAAGGGTTGCCTTTTATTCAAGGAAAATTTAGAGATTAGGATATTTATAAATAGGCCATGAATGCATGCTATATCGAGGATATATCTATAGTGAACCCCCCAAGGTTTGTACTATGAATGGATTGTAATTGGCGTGCGTATTTTTCTATTTGGAGTGTAGTCATTGTTCATAATGCTTTCTCATTTGTGGTAGTTTGTACTACCGATCGTGATCGCAGGATGCCTTACTCCAGAAATACGTGGGGCCATTTACAGGTTGTCGACTTTAGTGTAATGGATCTCATAGAAGGAGATTAAGACGTCCTCTATTGAATCCGCAAGGCGGGGAGCAGTGGAGACGGTCTGTCTCTTTGAAAAATACCTATCTACCAGCATGCTCACGATACAAATCTACCTTCTTGTGCATCTTGTAGATGAAGTGGAGATTGCTGGACCTGTCCATACGCGATGGATGTTCTTCTTAGAGCGCTTCATGAAAACCTTGAAAGGCTTTGTGCGACAACGAGCTCGGCCAGAAGGTAGCATGGCTGAAGGTTGGTTGGTGTCTGAGGCACTAGAGCATATTTTAGAATGACTGCCAATAGTGAATCCAGACAACAATATGCTATGGTCGCTAAAGGACGATGATAGATACACCGGAGATGTGGTTGTTGGAAATGGGGTAGAAAAAAGAATGGATGCTACAATGGAGGAGAATGTGAATTGCTTTTGTATGTTGCATCATGCCTCTATGGAGACGTGGCTCGCCAGGTACCAACAAGCTAGGCAAGATAGAGAGGAAGCGCAATCTAAATTTTGACATAATACACGCCATCGACCGACTCGATATCTTGAGGGCATGGAGGAGACGCCGTGGTTCATGTCAACGCGATGTTTGCATGAAGCTTTGATTGCAACGTCTCGAGAAGGGGCAGAGATCTCAACCGAGGAGTTGGAATTCTGGAGGGGATGTAGTCCAAAGATGATGACGTGTTTAGAAGTTATCATATCTATATTTTATATGCGACAACTAATTTGAGTGTTTCAATGTACTGTACAAAATATATAGTGCAGTGTGGTCGCATGGACGACATTTTCGCGTGGAGTGTATTGACAAAATACGCTCCACAACAGACTATGGTATCATGGCAAGGTTCAAGCAAGGGAGCCGATGACGAGCAATAGATCCAAGCACGGTTATAGATGAGATGGAGTATTTTGGAAACTTGCAAAGTACTATTATGGTGGATTACTGTAGCTTCTCCATGATACTATTTGATGTATAGTGGTTCAAAGTGGTACTTGAAGGAGTTGGAGCAAAAGTTTGACAAGGTCCATCTAGATTTCTCAAAATAGATTCAAAAAAAAAATGGATGGATTTGCGCGACACCTTTGTGTTGCCAGCCCATTGTGAACAGGTGCATGAACTCATTTGTTTATTAACTGTATTATGACATGGTACATATCACAATAGTATAATCTCTCTTACATGTGTTTGTGAACAGATAATATTCTATCCAAACCCCCGACAACCTCGATGGTGGTATGTTATACCTTCAGCTTTCCGAAGTACAAGAGTATATGATCAAAGCAATGTTCTGAGCATAGATGAGGACACCGAAAGCTTGGAGCATGTAGGGGAGCCATCATTCGATAACAATGATGGAAATACAAGAGTCCAAGAATTCTTTGAGAAGGAGGTGGACTCATCCTTTTGTGGTGACATGTCTATCGACCTTCCAGTATATACGGAGTTGTGTCAGACGATTGACATGGGACCATAGGATACTTCATACTTGGAGCATCCACTTACTCAATTCGTTGACTAATCACTTATAAGGGTACCGTGCTTTGTATTATTTAAATTGATTTATATTACCGTGCTCTGTATGATTTAAATTGATTATGCTCACATCATTTTTTGTCTGTACAGGTGACCTTTGTGGATACTTAGATCATCAAGATAAGTCGAGGGATGAGCGATGAGGAGTTGTAGAATATCTTCATGTGCATATCTCTAGATCAGATGGCGAGATTGAGAGACATGGCGGACCAGGAGCTATCTCGGACATTGTCAGGCTGCTCTATTAGATCTACTTCGGTGCGATCAGAAGCTTCAACTTTGAGAAGATGAGGTCGATGCTCCAGACTTGGGCCAGAGGGAGGGAGTGCTTCATGGTCAGAGGGATGCTGTAGAGATATGGAGACAATGAGCCCGCGGTCGGCACAGGATACATGTGCTACTCCTCGCTCTCGTGGCGGTTCTAGAGAGCATGGCTCAAGTGGTTGCTGTGGAGGCACGGGCGTGGTATCTCCATCTCATCGTTCTACTGGAGTTGTGTCACCTTCACGATTTATCACACCTATGGGGATGTCTACTTCAGTTACTCTGGCTTTTGCTCAATAGTCCGCAGGTGGCACCCCTATGGGTGCTATACCGATAGATACTACCCCTGTCGGTAGAGCATGGTCGCAAGTTGGAGAGGACCCATCTTAGGCATACCCCAGAGGGGTATGTCTATCTTGTCAATGATAGGTCAGGAGCCATCATCATGAATGATAAGGGGAGGAGGGCGATGGCTCGCATGATAGAGTTGCACCAATAAGTTTTTTGGCACAACGTCTTAGATAATTGGAAAAACATACTGGAGGGGAGCAAGGACTACATAGTAGCATCCTTGCATGAGGAGTTTCCAGTTTTAGCCACAACAGATAGGTTTTCTATGGGCTGGATGATAGAGTGCATGTGTGCATATATGTCACACAGACGATCGGACGCACGCAAGGCACTCAAGAGTGGGATTGTAAAGCCCAAGTGGCTCTTAGCTATATCTATATATAGCGCCTATCTATATAAAGCACCCGTCTATATATAGCGCCCCAGGTCCCCTCTATATATTCCTATCATGTGTGTTCAGTTGACACACTTCTAGGGTTCCACTTTCGGTGTCTTGTGTCTCTCTTCGCCTCTCTCTTCCTCTGTTCCTCGTCTCCCTCGCGCACTGTTCAACATGGTATCAGAGCATACCGCCAACCCCTCACTATGCTTCCATGGCCGTTATTCCCCTAGCCGTGATGCCGTTCCCCGTGACCCAGTCATTGCCACGACTCCTCCCCCTCCATCTTCATGGGAGCAGCAGCAGCAGCGAATCCTTTTACGTGAAGTGCTATATTTTGACGATGGGAGGAATTCAGCGTGACATCCAGAGCCAGAAGTAGGTCAAGCGATGGAGATCCGCAGTTTGTGGAGGTAATGCTGGATGTAACGGATGACGTCGTTGTTGTGAGAAGCGTGGCCTCGGGAGCGTCGACAGCCCACTATTGCGTGAGGATAATAATTTGAGGGACATCAACGATCCGGTTTGTGAAATCAGGCTTGGGGGATCCAAGAAATGATCTCCTCTTCGCAGGAACGAGTCGAGGGCTTCGTAGAAACGGAGAGATGTCTGTTCTCTCAAGATGGCTACGAGAAAATCAACCCGTTCTCTCCAAGGGCATCGCTTCTAATTTTCGGGTCTGTGGGGGTTGAGCCTCTTTTTCTTTGCTTTTATTTGTTTGCTCTTGAATACCCACGAGGAGAGCTTCGTCTTTAGCTTCCATCTGGCCGGTGGCCTTAGCAGATAGTCGACCAGCTGTGCAGAAATTTCGTTGTCGCCTTGTAGTCTTTAGCTTGTTCGACTTCTCAGCACAGTTGACATGCTATTGCACCCCCCGCCATGGAGATAGAAGCTGAAAATGAAGCTTAGAGTAGGCACAAGCACCAGGTAGCATGCACCGGATATGATTTTACTCAACCATCTCTGGAAACGGCTGTTGCTGCTACTCAACCATCTCTTGAGTAGACTGATGCAAGCATATCAGAACCTATTCCATTGTTCTGATTCCAACTCGCCATCAAAGGCCATATCTCCAGTCCTTAGTTCTAACAAGGTCCAAAAGCCTTACAGTAAAGGATGGATACCGAAACCTGCTTTATGGAAGTGGAAGAGTTTTAATTCTAAGCAGCAACAAAATGAACTTCTTACACCAACCTCCAGTCGAGGTCACAAACTCAAAACATCTTCTTTAAAGTGATTGGATATTGGAACGTGTTCAATAAGAGTCAGTGCTGGGCAGACATCATCTCTGGGCTGATTCAGATTTTTAGTTTTATTTCAGAAGTGGTCTGAGGCTGGTTTCCTGACACTGCAAGATTCTCAGGAGATCAAGTGCAAGCAGTCAAATGGGCTGAAACAGTCAGAGCTCCCATGTCTCAGCTAGGCTCACAACCAAGAGGCACCAGCCTGACAAAATACAGGCTAATACTCCCTCTCAGATCCTGGGGAGTGTCTGGAGATTCAAAGACCTCATGTGATGAAGCATAGAAGCTTGAGATATTTGACAAAGGCTTCGTAAAAAGGTATGTTGCATTGTCCCTCAATTGTTTCGTTTATATTCTTTCCAGCTGATGAGGGTCTATATTCCAGCTAATGACACATTATTTCGTTTATATTATTTCCAGTTGATGAGGGTCTATATTCCAGCTGATGACACATTATTTCGTTTATATTCTTTCCAGCTGATGAGCGTCTATATTCCAGCTGATGACAAATTGTTTTATTTATATTCTGTTCATGGGGCCCTACATGTGTTATGTTGTCTATAGAGCAGCGTCGCGAACCGTCTCTATAGACCTTGTGTTGTTCTAATGTCACTGTAACATTTTTATTTAAGTTTTGATGTGACATATATATTGCTTACATCCCAAGTTTAGTTGCAAGAATTTCTTCGAGATTTTATCAAGTTCAGTTGTAGGAATTTCTTGGAGATTTTATCTTTTGTAGTGATGTCGCTTATCCTTATTTTACATTTTGTATATTTAGGAGTGATAAGCTCTTTTGATGCCTCTACATAGGCTGTTGTAATTCAGGAGTGATGTAGCTCCTTTGATGCCTATGAATAGGCTCTTGTAAGTTCAACTTTGTAATTTTATATTTTAAATATTAATATAACGGTAGGCCTATATAGAGCTATGGGTTTTTCCCTTGAGCCCCCAAGGGTTTTTTCATCCATAGTAAGGGACTTTTATTTGAGCGGGGGTGTTAGCTATATCTATATATAGTGCCTATCTATATAAAGCGCTCGTCTATATATAGCGCCCCAGGTCCCCTCTATATATTCCTATCATGTGTGCTCAGTTGACACACTTCTAGGGTTCCACTTTCGGTGTCTTGTGTCTCTCTTCGCCTCTCTCTTCCTCTGTTCCTCGTCTCCCTCGCGCACTGTTCAACAGTGGCTAGACGTAGACAACTGGCGCCGATTGAGGGAGGAGGATACAGATTATCTAGGACATTGCAGTCAACCAGCGCGAGGCGGCGAGGGCACGTCTAGAGGCCGGAGTGGTCCATCATCTTGGGAGTGGCGGCCACAGGACATATCTGGAGGACTTTGTAAGTTTTTCTTTTGTTTTGCTTGCTCTTTTTTTTGCACTATCCTTTGTACTGACAATCATGTTTCTAACAGTTAGTGTTTTGTTTTCTTTGCAGTACTCCATTACAAATCGCGATCCGATCGGCCTTGAGACTCGATATGCAGAGAGGCATGGTCTCACTGTGGTATTGATCGACTGATTATATAGACGCGACGGCCCTGTAAGTCACTCATCTTTCTTGTGCGTAGTTACCATGTTTAATTAGAATGCATTATTGTATGGTGGACTAATGTGTAGTTGTTTCTTTTTTTGCAAATTCCGTTCGATGCTTCTTTGCGACGGGATGAGCTTTCCAATGGCGAGGATGTATAGCTTGCCCTTGGATCCCTGGAGCTCACACACCCTTCTTTTTTGGTCACCTGATCTGTGTAGACATTTTCTATGTAGTAGTGATATCTTGCCATGATTGTACTACTCACTTTTATTATGCGATCATGTATTTATTTCATGTATCAGTGTTATGATTTAAGTACACTTTGTCTTTATTTACACGAGTATTATATACAGTGCCGAAACTATTTTGTATGGCCCAAATAAAGCACATAGTGCTATATGCTGCCCTACCACAAAATTTTTTTTTTTCCTGTTACCATCGCTATTAGCGTCACAAATTTACATGCACACATCGTTATTGGCATCGTTATTAGCGTCACAAAGCGTTGTTATCAGTGTCGTTATTTGCATTGGTTGCGATGCTGATACCGATGCAAATAGTGACGCTGATAACGACAGCAATACCGACTGTTCTATGGCATTGCGAATAACGATACTTTTTGCGATGATGGGGGCAAATTTCTTTATTTACATTTTTGTCCCTTTTAACATCGGTATAAGGCCTATATCTTGTAGTAAGTAATAATATTGTTAAACATTACGTAGGTGAATATATATACAAAACTACAACCACTATAATATATGGGGGGTATTGTGATGCAAAATTCGAGCACAATTTATATACAATTTCATGTCATGGGTATGTATGTCTAAGTGTAGATGAATCTATTGGAATGTGCATCAATACATAGCCCTTGTATATAGTAAAGTGCATATTGATGCTATTTAGAAAAACTATTGATATATATATCAATGATTTTATTGATGCATATTTTGACATTAATTGAAAATATCTAAACTTGAAACTTACCCTACCTCTTGCTCAGTCTTGTTGGTGACATCAAGCTTGAGAGTTAAGTACTTCACTCACTTTCATTTCTTCTTCTTTCCTATTTTATGCTTTTGTATTACTTATTGACAATATCATTATGCAATGTAGCTATGTTTAACTTGTTTTCTTTCCAATTTCTGCAAGTATTAATTCATGTGTTCTTACACACACACACACAATGTGTGTGTGTGTGTGTGTGTGTGTGTGTCTCAGTGTGTGAACTACTATTAAATCTTAGGTGTAATATAACTATTCCACATAGTAATATTTATATTGACTTATCTTGTTTGAGGGTAAAATGAAGATTAATTAATTTTAATTAGTTCTTGATGATTGCATGCACTTAGAAAAATCATGAAAATTTGGAATGTCGATTATCATATAGACCTCAATACATTAATTGTAGGACAATTATAAGTCAAGTAGTTCTATGTCTCCTTGTCTACGTTATATTATATTTGATTGATTAGAGTAATTAAATTAGCTCATGCTTGTAAATCAATTAAGTTGAACTCTAAAATTGATCCTATTAATACGAAATTGAATATGTCAAATGATTTCTATAAAATATATAAGATTCAATACAACTAAGAACAATAAAAACATACATTATTGAATATACCTAATGACATATGAACTAATGAATGAACAAATATGTATAGAGTAGAAAATTAATAACAATATTATAAATGTAGACTAGTAAGTCAATAATACTAAAACCATATTCTAGCTAGGGTTTAATATGTTATTTATTAAGATTAAGGTATTTTAAATTATGAGGTGCTTACATATGTACAGGGAGGCCTATGTGATAGTGTATATTATCATTGGTAGGATTCTCATTTGTGCCAACTTGTCATGTTTTGTAAGCCAGTTCATATAAATGGCTATCAAGAGAATCTAGGACCTACAGGGTCTTCTTATTAAATCACAAAAAACATGTACATCTTCATGAGGGGATTCTCACGGTCCACAATAGTCGACTCTTCCTATAGTATGACCTTCATAGGTGCTAGCAAGGCACGTGCAACATTTGGCATTATGTATATGCATACGGGCAATAGTATACTTTTCTATTTGTATCTTGCCAATATATATTAGTACGAATTGAATTACATAGAGAATATGTTATCAAATCATATTGTGCATTATGTATATTTGCAAAACAAGTGGTCCATCTCTAACAAGATAACAAATGTGGACAAAGGGGATAGATCCTTGTATATCTTTGTTATAGATAGTATAATTTTCTATACTTGTCAATATATGCATCAATGTAAGCATGAATATACCTTGGCGTATTTTCCAATGCTTATTCTCATGCCTCTACCATCAAACATATTAAGGTTCTCTCTCCAATGGATAAATAAATGAACATTTTGATCATCAGACATGACATTTTAATCCCTTTTTACATGTCATTCCATTTTTTAGTTCTCATTGATGTATCCCTCATATGTCGTAGTGAATGCATTCTTGCTATAGATGTAGATTACATAAACATTTTTAAGGTCACCTCTATATCCATGTTTATAGGTGAGTTTATACACGTGCATCTCATTTGTATTTTTACCCTAGTTATATGTGTAAACATGTTCTAGACTTTATTTGCATTTCTAAGCACCTACACATTGGACATAATTATACATAAATATCCATGAATACATGTAGAAATATGCTTATAAATAGACTTGATTTTCTTAGTATATAAAATGCATTGATTTACTTCAACATACTATTTCCTTGTACTTTAAAATGATATCATTTTAAAGGAATAATAATATAAGGAATAGAATGGGTAGTCATAGGCTTTAATGGTAGGTCTCAAACAAATGCCCTAGAAATGCTCCTCTTGAGCTATAGAAACTTTTGTATTATAGAATAGGGAAGCATAGACTTCTCTAATTGGATGGGAGGCAAATCTAAATTGGAATAGTGCATAAAGACGTAAAGTTGGAAAAGTTCTCTTAAGTGGACCCTAGGAGCTCGAAAGAGGGTACAAGGAAGTACTATTGAGTAGCACACCCTTCCTACCATCTCCATCACCCAAAATCTAGGCATTTTATTTATGGCAAATATCAGATGAGCTATGAAGCAGGGTTGAAACGCATGCATGCAATGAATGTTGGCTACAGGCTCACAAATCAAGTGGCATAGTGAGAAATTGAGGTTGCTTTAAGACCTAATCTACCGCCTACAAGCTCAAGAGGGTAACGTGGTGCTCCGTAATTTGAACTCCATGATATAATGTAGGAATGCCCTGGATTCTTTCCACAAAAATATATGCACTTTACACACGATGGGTCCCTCCAATATTCTAAGAGATAGTAGTATTTTAGAGGGTTTGAATACACTATACGATGTAAATCTCACCTTTATGAGGTAGACAAAAGGAATCAATAAACTAGGTATAATTTATAGGGATGAGGGGATGATGTACATTGCTATTTGCTCAATAAAAATCCTATTTTGCAAAGGCCACATCATGGAACAAGCCTTTGAGTGGTGGTATAGTATGCATTACCCTATAGTGCACATTACAAGTCATAACATATTTATTCAAAGGCCTTGTTAGCCAATGGAGGCAGTCATCAAATGCTGCAAATCAAATGTGATGAATATATTTCAAGATACACTTAAGGTGGGTCATGCAAAATCCTTAATCTAACACATGATCTTGAGGGTGTGGCTCAAAAATATGTAAGCACATCATGCGGGCTCAAAAGAAGGTATTGATTATACATTATTTTTATAAAATGTTTATGTACAAAGGGGTGTCATAAAGAGGGGAAATTTATTGATTGACTAAAAAAGGGTGTGTTTTATTTCAAGAAAATTCATAGATGAGGGTATTATTAAAAAGACCTTGAATGCATGTGATATAGAGGGTTTACATATACTGAACCCCTATAACACACAATAATATCTCATTTATAGGCTACATACAGAAGGTACGTAAGTATATCGCTACTTGTGGAAACACGGAGTGAGGTATTGCCAATAATGTTCTCAATGTGAAAAGATTGAAAAAATGATTGTCTTTGGATCTTGAATTGATGTGGGGTTTCTTCCAAAGAAGACATGGTGTATCTTTTGGGATGTAAAACCCTCGTTTTGATGAACATTTGATCTTTCTTGATTGGCATGTTGCTTTTAGAAAAATTAAGAATAGCCATTGATTATAGTTGACACCATTCGAATTTGTGAACATTTGATCTTTCTTGATTGGTATGTTGCTTTTAAAAAAATTAAGGATAGCAATTGATTATAGTTAACACCATTCGAATTTGTGATGTGCTTGATGAGCCAATTCCTCTGAAGAAGAGAAAGAAGAAGACATTTGATTTTCCATTTGTAAATCTCTAGTTGATTAGACTTGTAAAACTTTTAGGACTAGGAGACCACATGATCTCTGTTAAGGGTTCTTAGTACTTCTTCATGTGTGTATGTGTGTGCATGCGTGGTGTGCGTCGGTGCAAATGAGAGCGTGAGTGAGAGAAAGCATGCTGAAGTATATGTGATCTTTGGGTTCCATTCTAAGGGCCCTAGCACACCCAAGGGCAATAGGGCGAACGGGGCTTTTGGGATCTTAGTATCACATGGGGGTCGCACCATGTCCCAACTATATACTAGTCATGAGAAATGACAAAATCAGTCCTACGTTTTCTATCAAAAGTGCACTGTTGACTTGTTGCTAATCCGTGCAAACATGTCATCCCCCAATGAAATGCAATAATCCTAGTAACCCATTGTTAGCACTCAGTTTTTGGCAAGTGTAAGTTGTAGGAAGAGAGGGGTAAGGAACCCCCACTCCCCTTGTTTGCACTAAGTGCAACCCTCACAGGACTAGGGGCAATGTGTGTGTGGGGGGGGGAGGGGTGGGGGGTGGGAGGGGAAGTGCGGTCCCACTCCCCGCACTGGCCTTGGGTGTGACCGGTCTCTAATTCCTCAAGAAGTTTCTGGTACGCTGAACCGTGAAAAGACAACTGTCATGTTCTACCCATTGCGGTGGCTCAAACATTGAGGATTTCTCAACGAAGAAATTCCAAATTAGCATTCACAAGACGACAACGGAAGTTATTTATTCATGCATGCCTCCACCAGGGCATAGTTATACAAAGAGGCGGGCCTACTTCTTATAAATTAGTTGAAGCGGGGATCAGAGATGTAAAAGCCCAGGCTATCAATATGGGTACCCTGACGGCCGAAGAAGCCAAGGATTTGTGGGCGAACAACGTGACCGTTCATGCCAGAGGGTTTCAGTTGAGGTGCATGTGCGGAGGAGACGCCCATCGCTAGCACTCCCTTGTAGTTGGAGTCGGGATGGAAGATGCTCTTGTTCTCACCCATGGTCAGAGAGATGTCAGCGGCTGCGACCCCGTTGGAGCCAAAGTCGACCTAAAATATCCAAAGCCGTCCACGTCCACGTCGTCAGTGAACGAACGTATAGTCGATGTACTACTGCGCACTATTAACGCATAGCAATATCAAAGCAATGCGCCATGACTTGGCTAGTAATTTTACGACGTACATACCTCCGCGGCGGTACCGTTGGCATTGCCGTGCAACACGGTGGTCCCGTTGCCGTACACGACTCGAAAGCCATTGAGATTGTTGGACGCGTAGTAGATGGTGAGGTTGCACACCCCACCGTTGCTCCAACCGTCGTCGAAGGGGCTACCGCCCGCGAAGCCCCCCCACGGCCCAACTATGGCTGCCATAGACAATATTGCTGTATTGAAGGTATAAAGGGCGTTGTTTGTGAGTCAGCCTGTGTTTTTTGCGTGTGCTACGTCTGGCGCCGGGCCTGCGCTCTCCATTTATAGGTGTCGCTCCCACCAGTACTACGTCTCCGAGGGTGAAAAGCTCTCTAGAGTTTTTAGAAACCTCTCTCTCTTTCTCTCTCTGTGTCTCGAGTCCCCCGAAGCATCCGTCGAATAAACACGTTTCGCGACGTGCTCTCGTGTGCCTTATTGTAACCCGGACACCTCAGCGTGCCTGTCTTCTCCTCGATAACACAAAAACGTGTCCATCGGAAACGGGCCTTAGGACATGAGGGAGCCTTGACTCTTCTTAAGGGTTGGAGAGCCTTTCTAGAGGCATTTTGACCTTCAACAGAAGGCAAATATTTTTAAAACCTTGTTATCCAAGGGAAGTAAAAAAAATTTCCCTTCGTAGAGAAGGGTATGATTTTACAAACCTTGTTATAGAAGGATAGTTATGATATGCGCGCTTGGTCATTGTTGCAAGCACGATTGATTATGAGAGAGGTTTCTCTAGAATGAATCATATTAAGTCCAATGATCGCAATAGATTGTCACTCTAGAGCTTGAATCAACTCATGTTCATTTCATACAATGGTGCTAAGGATCCTACAGATGTTGATTGGGATGCCATCTACACAACGTGGGATGAATTAAAAGCTCATCGCAATGTTAATGTGGTAGCAACAAAGTTGATATAAGAAAGTATAAGTAATGGTGTGCTTTGATTGTATTGCTATTTCATTTGAGACTATGGATGATTGCAAAGCTATCTTGTTGCCTTTCTAGACTATCTTAATTGATTGAGCTTTAGCTTCAATCGGGCATTGCAATTTTATTTTTGGTGATAGCATTATAAATTTTTAAATGCTTAAATAATTGCTCATATGTTGTACTAAGTTATAAATATTCTATCATCATATCATGTCGATATTAGATTTTTGTAAATTAATGGACACGAAAAACCAACAAGATGGCTTATATAAATGTCATAATTTTTTTTTCTCTAATACTATTCTATTAGCTAGAAATGTAAATTTTAGAATACATGTCTATCGAAGGTTAAAATTTTGAAAAAGCCCTTCCACAAGAAAGGCACTTGTTCACGAGCCCTTCAATAGAAAAAACATAAGGGACTTTCAAAAATGCATCAAGCCTCGTGCTCTGGATTCTACTGGGGACTATCAATATCATGCTCTCAAACCTGTGCTCCTCCAAGGCCTACATTTGACAAGATTTGCCCATTATTTCATGTGACAGTTGAAGTTTATTGAAGTACCTTCTATTGATCTACATTATAAAACTCAAACTATCTACAATTTTTGGTATGTTATAAGTAATGTTTAAAAAAAAAACAAGATGTGTTGTTTGACAGATAGAGCACTTTTTTGACTTGTTTTGATGGGCAAAATAGCCAAAGCAAGCATGACATCGATCA
This sequence comes from Lygodium microphyllum, assembly GCF_053477565.2. Lineage (NCBI taxonomy): Eukaryota > Viridiplantae > Streptophyta > Polypodiopsida > Schizaeales > Lygodiaceae > Lygodium > Lygodium microphyllum. The sequence goes on from NC_141135.1 coordinate 118,865,033, forward strand.
AATGAGTCGAGAAAAAACAAGAGCTAGCTTACATTTCAAAAAAGCTTTTCAAAATTGAAAAAATGTTCTAAACATCACACTATGAAATCAGATGGATTTATGTATGGTTGAGAAAAAAGTTCCAGACAAGATGAGATATCTATTCCTTGACAATGATAAATTCACTCTCTTGAAAGAAGGGCATACTTCCAATTCTTCACAAACAAATTGAGGTTATACTCCTGCCGTAGAAAGTAAAGCTTTGGGTTGTCCTTCGATTCTTGCATGCATTCACTCTCACTCCACCCACCACCTTATTGTAGGGATCCTTGGGATCCCATGATCATATGCCTCTCTCTTTGGTATTGCACGTGGCCCACTTTAGTTTTTCCAATAGGAAGAAGATGGATTTTCTCCCACCAACCAACAACTTGAAGCCTAGTCGGTCCTCGCGATGAATGCAAATTTTGCTACTAGCTAGCTTTAAAACTAAAAGTGTACAATCTTTCTTGGTTCTCTTAAGTTTGAAGTACATTTCTTACCAAAAAATATCCATTTTCGCTGGTTAGAAATAGAATAAAGGCCATTTCCTCAAGTTCCTCGAGAGCCTCCTTTGCTCTCTCTGCCATTGTATGAATTTGAGATTCTTTTGAACTATGAATGGGAACCGACTCAATACCTGAGGTACATAATGGAAGCCTTTTTGACTTGGAAGCTCGACTGCCTAATACGAAGCTCTCAAAACTTTGACTATGATTATGTGGGCAAAAGGGTTGCTCGAGCTCGTTATGATTTTGTAATGAATTTTTGCCAAGGAAACCCTGAGGATCACGGTTCTGGTTCTTTCTGTAGAGAGAGAGAGAGAGTACGAGAGAGATACACAAGACATGCTCCCAAAGAATGATTCATATTGATGTAGAGCTAGTATATATAGGTGAGACCCAAGTCAAGTGAGAGATGATATATATAGTTGTAACATCCCCACTCAAACAAAGGTCTGTGGCTGCGAGTGAAAAAACCCTTGGGGAGAACAAGGGAAAAACCTGAGCCCCTACACATACCTACGATACAAAAATGATTTATTATAAAGTTTTCTTGAATACAATGATACATGCCTCAATCAGTGAGACAAGAACTTGGAGCAATACCAAGTTCATGTCTTAATGAGCTAAAGGGAGCTTCACTAAGAGCTTTTGTGAAGATGTCTACAACCATTTGATCACTGGGACAATGCTCCACCATAATGGAACCTTTCTTGACTTCATGTCGAACATAATGATAATAAATAGCAATATGCTTTGATTTACTATGTTGTATATAGTCTTTGGTAAGACTAATAGCACTTTGGTTATCGCATCAAAGAGGTGTACTAGATGATGAAGGATGTCCCAAATCTGCAAGTAGTTGTCGAAGCCAAACTAGCTCGCGAGCTGCTAATGATGCAGCAACATATTCGGCTTCAGTTGTAGAAACGGCAACACATTGTTGTTTCTTGCTGGACCAAGAAACCAAACATCCATTTACAAAGAAACAATTCCCACTTGTAGATCACATGGATAAGTGTGAACTTGCCCAATCAGCGTCTGTATATCCAATAAGGTCAAGAGAAGTTGAAGAAGATAAAGAAGAATCCTCTCGACGACGATAAATAAGACCAAATTTCTTAGTACCCTTGAGGTACTTAAGAATACGTTTTGCAGCACTCCAATGAATAGTGGAAGGGAAAGAAAGATACTGTCCCAAAAAGTTAGCTGCAAATAAAATATTTGGTCTTGTGTTTAAACCAATAAATTGAAGACAACCAACAAGATTAGCAAAAGGTTGATGAATGGCTGATTCTTCATTGCGTGTTGTAGATGTACCCTTGGTAGAGCTTGAAAGAATGGGAGTGTTAGCAGAGTGCACATTTGTCAACCCAAACTTCTTAACAATATCATTAATAAACTTTGTCTGGCGAAGAAGAAGAATGCCTTGTTGTCAGTGTCGTTGAACTTGAATACCCAAACAAGAATGTATCTCACCAAGATCCACCATTTCAAATGTAGTCGATAAAAGCTTCTTCATAGCATCCAAGAAAGCAATATTATTTGACACAAGTATAGTATCATCAACATATAGAGCAAGAATAATAAAATATTTGTCCTCCCTTTTGATGTAAAGATTTGGGTCAGCAAAACATGCAACAAAACCTTTAGATGTGAGGAACTGATCAATCTTAATATACCAAGCATGAGAGGCTTGCTTCAATCCATATAATGCACGATGAAGCTGACATACAAGATGCTCTTTTCCTACAATCATAAAACCTTCAGATTGCTCCATATAGATTTCTTCTTCAAGATCTCCATTGAGAAAAGCCATTTTAACATCCATTTGGTGAATTTCTAGATCAAATAGTGTTGCAAAAGCCAAAATCATACGAACAGTTGTGGAGCGCACAATGGGAGAAAATGTTTCTTGATAATCTACTCCTGCAATCTGTGAGTAACCTTTTGCAACAAGTCATGCTTTGAACTTATCAAACGAGCCATCAGCTTTGGTCTTGGTTTTATAAACCCATTTACATTTGATAGGAACACGATTTGGGGGGAGTTCAGTAAGAATCCATGTACCTTTGGAGATTAAAGAATCGTACTCAGCTTGCATAGCTTCTTGCCATTGATCTCTTTGAGACGAATTGATAGCTTCCATATAGGATAGTGGATCCTCTTGGATAGACATAGCATCATCAAAGACATCATATTCAATAGAATAGAATCCATGCTCTATCTCAATAGGAAGATCAACATAGATCTCCAAATTTTCATCAATCTTCTTTGGAGGTGAAGGAGGTTTATGATCATCAGAATTAGTAGAATCACAAAGCAAGTAAGGAAATGCACTAAGCAAAGATTGTGTATCATCTGAAACATCTGACGACCATGTGCCACCCATAGTCTTCTCATCAAATATAGCATCACGACTAATGATAACCTTTTGAGAAGAAGGATCATAAAATTTGTAACCTTTGGAATGATCTGAATAACCAAGAAAAATAACCTTCAAACCTGGAGGATCCAACTTATGTCGAGTGTCCTTGGGCACATGAATATAAGCAATGCAGCCAAATGTGCGAAAGTGAGAGACTGAACGTGTCTTCCCTTGATTCTTATAGAAGTCATCAAATAGATTGGATACATATTCACCGTCGTTGTCACTGCGAAGCGTCTTTATAGAGAATCCAGTTTGAAGCTCCACACTTATCTTGTATTGTTTAAATATAGATAAAGCCTCAGACTTATGTCGAAGAAGATAGACATGTGTGTACCGTGAGAAATCATCAATGAAAGTTATAAAATATCGATATTGAGACTTTGAGGCAGGAAAAGGACCGCAAATATCGGTATGAACCAAATCCAAGAGAGCACATGAATGTGATGAAGTAGAGGTGTGGAAAGGCGAACGATGGTGTTTTCCAAGTGCACAGTACTCACATATTCCCATACGTGGATGAGATTTAAGATCCATACCTTGCACAAGACCATGACGATGAAGATCAAGAATTTTGGCAAAATCGGAGTGTGCAAATCGTTGATGCCATAATTTGCAATCTACATCTCAAGGGGCAGTAACAACATTTGCAACTGTATCATTCAATGATAGCTCAAATAGATTACCATGTCGAGGAGCCACTGCTATAGTATGCCCATCTTTCTCTATACGATATTGATTATGATCAAAGCCAACAAGCAAACCAAGATCAACTAGACGAGCAACAGAAAGAAGATTTCTTTGCAAATCTGGAACATGAAGAACTCCTCTTAATATTCTAGTGGATGAAACAGTCCCCAGATATAAATCACCCACTCCTTTGACTTGACAAGTCGTATCATCTGCAAGGTAAACAAACTTCTTGACAGGAAGAGAATGATAATTGTGAAGCCACTGCAATTGGTATGTCATGTTTCCAGTGGCACCTGAATCAACGATGAATAGAGAATCATCATGAACATGAAGTACCTTTTTTGGAGAGATATCATAATGGACGAAATTGAGCTCCTGATGAGTATGATCATCATCAATTGTAGTTTGTTGAACAATATAAGCTCAAGAACGTTCTTCATCATATCTGCGTTTATAACACTTCCAGGGATGGGGTGGAGAGACAGACAGACAGACAAAAAGAAGCTCATTTATGTTATATACTACAAGATACAAGCCTTATACCAATGCTCAAAGTGATATAAACATTCATTAAAAAAATTATCCCCATCATTGCTAAACACATCGATATTAGCGTCTCTACAAAGCTATCACTATTTTTATCACTTTTGTGATGCAAAAAGCAACACATTAAGCGATGGTTTGTGACATATATTGCAATGCCAATAAGAACACATGCAATAACTTTGTGATGCTAATAGTGATGGTCATAGAGAAAAAAAATATGTGTGGCAGGTATGCAATGGTCGTCAAGATGAGCACAAAATGTACTTGAACCCACAAGACTGATATATAGAATAAGTACAAGTTAGCTGAGGAAAACTCATGGAAATATGGCAAGATACAAAGGATGATAAGTACATCTAAGAAATAGTACATGGAAGATGCCTGCACAGATCACATGACCAAAAAGAAAGAGGGTGTGCGCTCTATGAATCCAAGCGCGAGCTATAGATCCTCAGCAAAGAAAACTCATCCTGATGCAAAGGAGCATCAAACACACTGTGCAAAAATGAATTACTACACATCAATCCACCATACATAATACATTTAAAAAAAATTAACTACAGATAAGAAAGATGATTGACTTATCGGGCCATCCTGTACATACATTCCATCGATCAATACAATGAGACCGTGTCTCTCTACATATCGAGTCTCCAAGCTGGTGGGATTGGGGTTTGTACTAGAGTGCTATAAAGAAAACATAATAAAAATGTTAGAAACAGGATTGTTAGTACAAGTGATATTGCAAATAAAGAAAGTCAGAAGAACAAAAGAAAAACTTACAAAGTCCTCCAAATAAGCCTTGTGGCTACCACTCCCCAGATGATGCATGACCCCTACCTCCAATTCACTACAAGATATAAGCCTTATACCGACGTTCAAAGCGATGTAAATGTTCATAAAGAAATTTGCCCTTGTCATCACAAAAAATGTCGATATTAGTGATGCCATAAAACAGTAATAGCGATGTGTGCAGTAAATTTGCGACGTTAATAGCGATGATAATAGGGAAAAAAATTAGTAGCAAGGCAGCATAAATATAGCTATGTGCTTTATTTGGGCCATACAAAAGAGTTTCAGTAATGTGTACAATGCTCGTCTGAATGAAGGCAAAGTGTACTTAAATCCATAAGAGTGATACATAAAATAAATACAAGATCACATAATGAAAGTGACGATACAATCATGGCAAGATACAAAAGATGATAATAACATAGTGCATAGAAAATGCATACATAAATCACATGACCAAAAAACAAGAGTATGTGCAATGCATGGATCCAAGGGCGAGCTATAGATCCTCGCCATCTAAAAGCTCATCCCTCCACAAAGGAGGATCAAACGGACTCTGCAAAAAGAGAACAAACTACACATCAGTCCACCATACAATAATGTATTTTAATTAAAATTAGTAATTACGGACAAGAAAGATAAGTGGAAGAGCCATGCTACCTTCTGGCCGAGCTCATTGTCGCACAAAGCCTCTTAGGGTTTTCATGAAGCGCTCCAAGAAGAACATCCATTGCATATGGACAGGTCCAGTAATCTTCACTTCATCTACAAGGTTCACAAGAAGTGAATTTGTATTATGAGCATGTTGGTGGGTAAGTATTTCTCAAAGAGACAGATCGTCTCCACTACTCCCCGCCTTGTGGATTCAATAGAGGACACCTTAATCTCCTTCTGTGAGATCCATTGCACTAAAGTTAACAACCTGTAAATCATCTTGCGTATTTTTGGAATAAGGCATCCTACGATCGCGTTCGGTAGTACAAACTACCACAAATGAAGAAGCATTACGAACAACAACTACACTCCAAATAGCAAAATATGTAGGCCAGTTACAATCCATTTGTAGTACAAACCTGATTTATCTTATACCAATCATGGAATTTTAGTACTGATAATTGGTTATCTTGAGAAAACGTGCTTTTCTTTAGTGGATAATGTACTCTTCTTTAGTGGATAAAACCCAAGGAGCATGAGGTAGCTGCAAGCGACTATGAATACTCGACTGCAGCCAAAGCGTCTCCATCTTGCCTATCTCCTTCTCAAATCCATTTGTGCCCCTACAGTTTCTCTCTTTCCTATGATGTGGTCCCATAATAATCGTCTCCTACAGTTAGGCAAGAAAATGATGTGTCCTTGATATACCATATTCTTCATGGTCCATGACCTCCGACAGTCTAACTATGGCCCACAGAATGGACATGCATGATAACTTAAGATAACTAGACCTATCCCAACACCTCTATCCAATGAATACAAACTTGAACGAGCTATAATAGATAAAACCAATGAGAATGGAAGCCTACTTACCTGAGCACTCCCCGAATCCCAGAAAGTCATGCATGGTTCACATGAGAATGGCTCAAATATTGGCGGACCCTGGAATATTGCACTTGCTCATATCTTCCACGATGACCCCCTCCTCCTACAAAATCTTAAGCTCATCGACTTATGGACGAAGATAGATGTCCATATTTTTGACTTTGTAGCGGCCAAGAACGAGCAAGCTAAGGATGAGGTGTCATTTCTTCATAGAAAGTGATGGACAGATGTTGTAGTTGACAAGGACTATAGGCCACACATTGTAAGTAGTTAAGTATAGACCAAATGGGTTCACGCCATCCATAGCAAGATCGAGCCGAAGATTCCTTGGCTCTCGAGAAAAGCCTAGAAAGGTAGAGTCAATGTGGCTCAATGCATGTGAATTGGTTGATATTCATTGAACTCTATCTATGGATCTATTCTACGCATGCCATGCTATCAAGCTCGCCATGCTGGACGTACGAAATATGTGATTTATGTGTGGAGGATAAGTGGAAAGTGTCTAAGAAATTTTTGAGGGATAAGCAGTACACACACACACACTCTCTCTCTCTCTCTCAATCTCAATCTCCCTTGCATTGATCTCTCTCTATTCTTCTCTCTATACATCACTTCATCAACAAAAATAAAGAGAAAAGTAAAAAAAAAGAGAAAAACAAAGAGAGAAGAGAGAATGCACTTACCTCAAAGCTTGAAGAAGAATCCTTTCGTGTTTCTCTCCTTCTTCTTCTTCTTCTCCTTCACGGGTTCCCTCCTTCTTCTTTACAGTTTTTCCCTCTCTTTTTGTGGTGGATTGGCAGTGGTAGTGCCCTCTCTCTTTCTCTCTCTCCATCTCCCTTCTTGCGTTGATCTCTCTCACTTCTTGTCTCCATATATCTCTTCATCAACAAAAAGAAAGAGAGAAGTAAAGAAAGGAGAAAAACAAAGAGAGAAAAGATAATGCACTTACCTCAAAGCTTGAAGAAGAATCCCTTCGTACTTCTCTCATTTTTCTTCTCCTTCCTCAAGTTTCTTCCTTTTCCTTTACACTTGTCTCCTCCCTCTTCGTGGATGGCAATGGTGGTGGTGGTGGTGGCCTCTCTCTCTCTCTCTCTCTCTCTCTCTCTTGTTTACAAACCTGTAAAATGCCATGCTCGCATTTCAACACTTTTTTATAAAGCCCAATCAATAGGAGATAGTCAATTAAAAATAATCTAGGCATGTTTACTTTCAAAAAGAAAACATCCCATTGCCTTTTAATTGGCGGCGCGATCTCTCCCCTTTTTTATTTCTCCACAAGACTCTTTTCCTTTCTGTCCCTTGTTCTCTCTATTTCTCTCTCTCCTTCCCTCTGCACTCTCACTCAATGCATCTCATTGCAAAGACAATCATATATAGAAAATAAAAAGCTTAAAAAACAAAGATATTGAAGGAAATGTCACCCTACCTCTGTTTATCTCTTTCTCCCCCCTCTCCCTTTACTTTTCTTTCTTAACCTTCTCTCTCATTCTCTCATTGTTTTCCTATTCCTCTCTCTCTCTCTCTCTCGCTCTATATATTTTTCTCTCTATCTCTCTTTCTCCCTCTCTCTCTCTCTCTTTTTCACTCTCCTTCCTCTTTTTACCTCACCCTTCTTTTCTACCTTCTCCTCCTCTCTTCCTTCCCTCTCCCTCTCTCTATTTCTCTTCTCCTCTCTTTCTCTCTCTATTTCCCTTTATTTGTTTCCTCTCTTTGTTTCTCCCTCCTCTTTCTGTCTCATTGTTTCTCTCACTCATCTTTCTCTCTCCCTCCCTTCATCTCTCATTTCTCTCATCCTCTTTCTCTTTGTTTCTTTTCTTCCCTTTCTCTTCCTCTTTCTCTCTTTCTCTCCCTTCCTTCTTCTCCCTCCCTCTCTTTCCATGCATCTCTTTGCAAAGAAAAAAAGAAAAAGAAAAGAAAAGAATACAAAAATAAAGTAAGAAGAGTCAATGCACTTACCTCAAAGGCCTGAGTATGAAACCCTTTGTACCTTCTCTTCGCACCTTCTCTCCCTTCTTCCTTGCACACTTCTCTTTCTTCTTCATGTATAGCAGTGGCAACGGTGATGGTGGTGATGAGTTGCCTCTCTCTCTCTCTCCCTCTCAAATCTTTAAGCTTTCTCTCTCTCTTTCATTCTTTCTCACAAATATTTTCTCGATAAATGTCACACTTGAGTTTTCGAAACTTTTTTCTCAGACTGGCATTGCTATTCATGTCACTATAAGCATCTCTATATGTGTCGCTATTTGCGTCTCTATGAGCATCGCTATTTGCATTGCTAGTAGAATTAGCAACACTAATAGTGAGGCATATAGCAATGCAAATAGTCACGCTAATAAAAATGCCACTTTTTTGCATCGCAAATGGCCGTCACTATTGCCCCATTCCCCTGTAGTGATTGTGCCCTCGTTCCCTCTTATTGCTATCACCAATGTCCTGTAGAATCATTTGCATCTAGCCACTCCAGCTCTGAGGCACCACTCTTGAGTGCTCTGCGAGGGTGCGATTGTCTATGTGACATGTATGCACATATACACTTTATCATCCACCTAGTGGAAAACATCTCTACCATATTAGGTACCGGAAACTCCTCGTGCAAGGATGCTACTATATAGTCATTTCTCCCCTTGGGTATATTTTTCCAATGGTCTAAGACGTTGTGTGAAAAAACTTGTTGGTACAACTCTCTCATGCAAGACATTACCCTCCTCCCCTCATCATTCATGATCATAGCACCTATCCTATCATCTACGAGATATCTATACCCCTTTGTGGTACATCTAAGGTGTGTTTTCTCCCACCTATGACCACACTCTTGGGCATAGCGAGGAGACCTCTGTACATCTCATGTACCCATGGGGGTAGTATCTCTCGAAGTAGCACCCATGGGGGTGCCACTTGCGGACGGCTGAGTAAAGTTGGAGTCATTGGAGTAGATGTCCCCACAAGTGTGAGAAATCCTACAGGTGACATGTCTCCACCAGAACGATGAGACGGAGACACTACAAAGTTGGAGTCATTGGAGTAGATGCCCCCACAAGTGTGAGAAATCCTACAGGTGACATGTCCCCACCAGAACGACGAGACAGAGACACTACATCAGTGCCTCCACAACACAAACCTGAGCCACCCTCTCTAGAACATGTATGAGAGCAAGGAGTAGCATCCCTATCTAAAGGCAACCGCAGGCTCACAACATCCACATCTCTGCAGCACCCCCTAGAACCACTACCTCCGTCTGAGCCAGTCTCAAGCATTGATATTCTCTACTAAAATTAGAAGCATCTGAGCATGCCAAAGTAAATATCATGGCACAGTAGCCCGATGGTGTCCAAAGATCTCTTAGTCTAGCATATCTCTAAATTGGGCCATTTGATCTAGAGACATACGTGTGAATATCTTCTACAACTTCTCGTCACTCGTCCCTCGACTCGTCCTACTATCCAAATATCATCAAAGGTAATCTACATACATAGAAAATAATGTTAGCATAATTAACATAAAGATTTAGGTAAAGCACGGTGATATAAATTTGAAAAAAATGATACTACTTAAAATGCATATTCTAGAGTACCCTTAAAATGCATATTCTAGAGTACTTCTTCAAATATCGAATTGATTGATGGTATGTATTGTGTTACAATTCCAATCGCACTTCTTCTGAATCTTTCTTGGCTTGCTTGTACCTAGCCAGTCATATCTCCATGGATGCATGATGCAATATACAAAATTGATTCATTGTCTCCTCCATTGCAACAACCATTCTTTTTTCTACCCCATTTTCAACCACCACATCTCCGGTTAGTCTATCATTCTCCTTTAGCGACCATAGCATACTGTTGTCTGAATCCACCGATGGTAGCCACTGGGAAATATACACTAATGCTGCTGATACCAGTCAACCTTTAGCCATGCTATCTTTTGACTAAGCTCATTGTCACACAAATCCTTTTTAGGGTTTTCATGAAGTGCTCCAAGAAGAACATCCATCGCGTATGGGTGGGTCCCGAAATCTTCACTATATCTACAAGATGCACCATGAGTTGGGTTTGTATCGTGAGCATGATGGTAGGAAAGTGCTTCTCAAAGAGACAAAATGTCTCCATTGCTCCCCACCTTGTGGGTTCAATAGAGGATGTGTTGATCTCCTTCTGTGAGATCCATTGCACTAGATTCGACAACCGGTAAATCGTCCCATATATTTTTGAAGTGAGGCATCCTATGATCACGATCGGTAGTACAAACTACCACAAATGAAGAAGCCTTATGAACACTGACTAGACACTAAATAGCAAAATACATAGGCCACTTACAATCAAGGCCAATAGAAATCTGACATATCTTATGCCAATCATTGAATTTCAGCCCTAATAGTTGGTCGTCTTTAGAAAAAGTGGATAAGAGAGAATGCTTGATACTCATCATGGGGTGTGGATAGACCTGATAATTTGCTTCACAATGCGCTCTTCTTTAGTAGACACAACCCAAGGAGCACAAGATAGTTGCAAGTTACCATAAGTGCTTGACTATCACTACAACATATACATGCTATAACGATGTTTATAATGATGTTTTCTTTATATATGAAAAATATCCCCATTGTCACAATTAGCGTCGCTACAAAACCGTTGCTATTTGCCTCGCTATTTTCGTCCCTAATTTCGTCGGTATGCTAATATCGAAGAAATTAGCGACGAAAATAACGATTGTTACAAAGGAATTTCCGATGCTAATACCGAGGATTGCAGAATTATTTTGCGACGCTAATACCGACGATTGCAGAAAAAAAAATTGTGGCAAAGCTGCAGATGCAACCCTGCCATTGTTAGAGCCACATAGGGCTAAGAGACAATTTCTGCTGTCAAAGAAGTTAGACAATCGATCCCAAATAATGACAAAACTTTGCAAACGAGTATTTTCATGACATTAATTAACACAAATGTGCACTGTATTGATAAAGAAAATAACATAATTTAAATTGAGAAGTGCTACTACGACAAAGCAAATATGTATACACATGTACATCAATATGTGGTGAAAAACATGGAGATGTGTATATGGAGTCATGCTACAACATAGAAGTCCGAATCATATACACTTAGCTATTACATATAGAGGATAGAGGCCATAAGGTCTTACATAATACAAGATGGGGAGTAATCCTATGTAGCCTAATCTGCTCTCTACGACTCATCCGCATCAGAAAACTCCTCTTGCTGTAGTGGCATACGGAAGGGAGCCTGCAACAACAAATACATATATAATTGTGAGTACCGAATACAAACTGATATATAATGACAGATTTCTCAAATTAGGAATGATATTTATTGGTAAGTATCCTCCGCAAGCATAGAGCTTCTCGATCAGGGCACTCAAGCCATGCTTCTCCCCGTATGTCACCTCTAGTGCAGTCGGGTCGCGATTCATAAAACCTTGCTGTGGCACACAAACATTGAAAAACAACGTACTTGAGATTCATGTTCGAAATAAATACATCAACATGGATGTCATTAAATTAGAGTACTCTACCCTATTAATACTTACGAAATCTACTAGCAATGTTGCGTGGCTGCCGCTACCAAGGTGATGCACCGATCATGTTTCCAAGCGCTCCTTTGCTGCGTCCTTTTGCTGCTTCCACTTGTCTGGAGTGGATGTCACCCCATCCAGGAGATTACTCCAGTCCTCTGTATCCAGCCACTTTGGCTTCGATTTGCCCTACTTGACTACTTTGCGTGCATCAGACCGCCTATGCGACTGATAGTCACGCATACGCATCATCATCCACCCTCTCGAAAATCTATCATTGCTAGAGGGCTGAGAGAACTCTTGATACAATGTATCGGTTATGTACTCCTTGTTGCTGGCATCTGGGATCTCCTTTCACTTGTCTGTAATGTTGTGCCGAAATACTTGTTGGCACAACTCATGCATCCTAGAGATGACAGTTTTTCCCTCATCATTCATGTATAAATGGCTAGTGGTCTTATCTATGAGATATGAGTAACCTGCAAGATTTTGCAAACAGGTACTTTCATGACATTAATACAAATGTGTCAAACACAACTTGAATTGATAAGTGCTATTGCGAAAAAGGATGTGAAAATACATTCCTGGAGGAGTGGGTTTCATGTACTTCTTGTCGGCCCTAGGAGTGATCGGTGGGGTGCGTGAAGGAGTGGGAGTAGTAGACATCTGCCCGCCACCGCCAGTGAAAGATGGTGTCGACTCCCTGGTGGCAGTGCAAGTGGGAGAGACTGCATCTGTATCCCCACAACAGGAGCTGCCTCCTCCTCGACTACGTGACTCTGAAGCAAAGCAAGACCTATGACTGCATCTACTGGAGACCGAAGCATCGGACCGTCTAGAGTCTGTTGATCGTGGTGAGGTGGAACGGGAAAGCTGTGCATCGGCTCTATCTCTCACCCGTGCTAGCTGCTCCGATGCGAAACGTGCTAGCATAGCGTCAATGTCGTCATTTATAAAATCGCAAGTCATCCTGCCGTCCATGCCCAAATCTTAAACCTGCACATACAAGGAAAAATAATAATATTAGATAATGAATTGCAAGACATAATAAAACTAAAACTTAGTTTGCAAGAATTCATTTTAAAATAATAAAAAAGCTAGATAATACAAAACACCATACTCCAAAAACATACAAATTGTCCTAACCGATTTGCAAAAAGTGGCATTACTATAGTGGGAGGAATGTTTTGATCGAGTCACTTTTGTTTAGGGTTCCACTATCTCATCTTGACATAGCTCAATATACACCGGGAGATCTATACAAAATTCTCCACAAAATGAGGACTTTGCTTCATTTTCAAAAAACCCATCCTCTATCTCCTCTATCTCCATAGGTGAGATGTCTTGGTCCTCCAAGCGGTTCATCCTAGTTTCTTATATGCCTTCTGTCATCACTATTATTAAAGACGTCTCTTCTACGATTGGTACGAGGGTTCTGGCAAACACGAGGATACTCCTAGATGTCATGGAAATGACATACCACCATTGAGATTGTTGCGGATTAGGGAAAAAGACAACCTGATCCATATTATGATTAGTATAAAAGTCCACTTTAAGATTGCTAAAGCGCATCAAGTATTAGGGACTCTTACCTGCTCATAGTGATTTGGTAAAACAAATGTATCACTCAAATCGGTCCACTTCTTCGTTGAGTCAATCTCAACAAAGCCACTTGGCCCTCACCGAACAGTTGCACCTGCTCCTTCAAGAGTAACCTTGAACCATTGCACATCAAATATGGTCACGGAGAAACTTCGATAGTCCACTGCAAGGATACTCTGTAAACATCCGAAATACTCCATCTCTGCAACTACATGGTTTGGATCTGTGGCATGTTGTCGGCTTTCTTGCTCAAACATTGCCATCACTCCACAGTCCATTGTCGAGCGTAACTTGTCGATGTGCTCTACTCTGAAATGTCGTCCACGTGACCATGTTGCACTATGGACCTTATACTGGGAGAAGAACAAGTATATTAGTTTCGATTTGTAGTATAGATTGTAATTTCTTGGGATTGCATACCTTGGGATTGCATCCACGTGAGAAGTCCCACTCTTCTTCAGTAATTGTTTCTCCATCTTGAGATGCTTTGGTTAGGGCCTCATGTAGCCATCTAGTGGACATGCGTAGAGGCATCTCCTCTAAGCCCTTTGGATATTGAATGGGCCATTGCCGTGTACTCTGTCGAAAGTCAGATATTGCAGACTCTTGCTAAGCTTGAGCATCCTTATACTATTGCAGCCACTTCTCCATCGTAGCGCTATGCAACATATAAAATCGGTTCACCTTGGACTCCATGGATGCGTCCATCTTCTTCTCTATTCCGTTTCCCACTAGGGCATCTCCATTCAGACGATCATCCTCCTTAAGTGACCATATCAAGCCTTTGTCCTGGTCCACAGTGGACAACCACTCAGAAGTGTACACCAAGGCCTCCAACACTAACCAACCTTCAGCCATGCTACCCTCAGGACGAGCCCGTTGTGGCACAAATCCCTTTAAGGTCCTCATGAACTGTTCAAGAAAAAACATCCATCGACTATGGACTAGACTTGCAACCTGCAATTCATCTACAATATGCACTAGAAGATGGGTTTGTATCATGAGCATGCTAGTGGGAAGATACTTCTCCAAAAGACAAGCAATCTCTACTGCCATGCATTTCGCAGATTCAATCGATGATGTGTGAATATTTTTTGGGAGACAAACTGAACCAACTCAAACAATTTGTAAATGGCTGTCCATACCTTCGATGTTAGAGACCCCGCGATTGCGATCGGCAATATGAACTGTGAAAACCATGTAATTAATATTGTGTATAAACAAACGGAGATTCTAAAATCTAATATGCAGAATCATGCTATATGTAGCCTCATACCGTACATACCTGACACATCTTATGCCAATCATGGAATTTGAGTCTTTTCAGTTGGTCATTCTTTTTGAATGCTGTCTTGAGAGAACGCATTAGGCCAGTTGGCGTGCGAAAGGACTTGATGTTTTTCTTTACTCGTCACACTTCATTGCTAGACAAAACCCAAGGAGTGCGCGGCAATTGCACTCGACTCTCGACGCCACTTACATGCCAATATGATTCCATCTTTTCCATTGCTTTCAAATCCATCCTCACTCCTAGTGTGTCTCGCTGCCCAGTGAGGTGGTCCCATAGCAAGCTACCCACATTCTTAAAAATGTGTATGGGATCTAAAAGGTGGTTAATTTTCAATTTTTTCCAATAAGTCAGCTCATAGAAAATTGAGAAGCGTCGCATTCCACTGGGAAGCGAGTCTTGGTCCACCATCCTGCAATCAAACCAACTCAGTGCATTCATTCTCGCAGAAGGGCGACCAAGAAATCCTTCTCTCATGACATGACCCTCTAGCAAAAAAGTCCGATGTCCCTCAAATACCATCTTCTTCATAAATTTTGACATACGAGAATCCAACCTTGGTCCACACAGAGGACATGCATGGTAACCTGACGTGACTAGCCCTACAGAACACACATGTACAATGAGGCATACACTACAAGATATAGACCTTATACCGACGTTTAAAGCGACAAAAATACAAACAATAAAATTTTCCCCCGTCGTCGCAAAAAGCGTCGTTATTGACGATGCCATAGAAACGTCGCTATTGGCGTCGCTATATGCATCATTTGCGACGCATATAGCGACGCCAATAGCGACGCAACCAGTAAATTTGCGACGCACATAGCGAGGCCAATAGCGACGAGAGCAGTAAATTTGCGATGCAAATAGCAACGGTAATAGGGAAAAAAAAAATTGTGGCAGGCATAGCACTGTGTATTGTATGAGAGCCATACAAAATAGTTTCTGCACTACTGCATACAAAGCGATTGCAAACAAAAAGAATGTATACTAAAATCATAAAATTGATACATGAAATAAATACATGATCGCATGAAATGCGATTGGTACAATCATGAAAGGATATCACTAATACATAGAAAATGTCTACATAGATCAGGCGACTAAAAACTAAAGGTGTGTGAGCTCCAAGGATCCAAGGGCGAGCTATAAATCCTCGTCCCCTGAAAGCTTGTCCCGCTGCAAAGGAGCATCAAACGGATGCTGCAGAAAAAGAAACAACATATCAATCCACCATACAATAATGCATTCAAATATCTCATGGTAACTACGGACAAGAAAGATGAGTGACTTACAGGGCCGCCGCGTCTATACAATCGGTCGATCAATGCATTGAGACCGTGCCTCTCTGCATATCGAGTCTCAAGGCCTTGCGGATCGTGATTTGTAATGAAGTGCTGCAAAGAAAACAAAATGCTAATTGTTAGAAACATGATTGTCAGTACAAAGAATATTTCAAAAAAATAAATAAGCAAAACAAAAGAGAAACTTACAAAGTCCAAATATGTCCTGTGGCTGCCACTCCTAAGATGATGGACCACTCTAGCCTCGAGTCGTGCCCTCGCCGCCTCCCGCTGACTACTGACTCCAACGTCCTGGAAAATCTGTAGCCTCCTCCCTCAGTCGGCGCTAGTCGTTTGTATCTAACCACTCGGGCTTTGCAGCCCCACTCTTGATTGCCTTGCATGCGTCGGATCGTCTATGTGACATGTATGCACGCATGTAATCCATCATCCAGCCCGTAGAGAATCTATTTACTACGGCTAGCACCGGAAACTCCTCGTGCAAGAATGCTACTATGTAGTCCTTGCTCCTCTCCGGTATGCTCTTCCAATGATCCAGGACGTTGTGCCGAAAAACTTGTTGGCACAACTCTCTCATGCGAGCCATCACCCTCCTCCCCTCATCATTCATGATTATGGCTCCTGACCTACTATCAACTAGGTATCCATAACCCCTAGGAGTCTGCCTAAGATGGGTCCTCTCCCATCTCCGTCCACGCTCCTTGGCATATCCAAGAGACCCATGTACATCTGGTGTACCGACGAGGGTAACCTCTCTCGGAGTGGCACTCAAAGGGATGCCACCAAAGGGGGTGTCACCAAAAGGGGTGCCACCTGCTGACAGCTGCGCAAAAGCCGAAGTAACTGGAGTAGACGTCCCCATAGGTGTGACAAATCCTTGAGGTGACGCAGCTCCAGCTGAACGACAAGACGGAGACACCACATCCATATCTCCACAGCAGCACCCCCTGATCCCGATACAGTCCCTCCCTCTGGCCCCAGTTGTGAGTGTCGAGGTCATCTGCTCGAAGCTGAAGCATCTGATCGCGCTGAAGCAAATCTAGTAGAGCTCCCTGACGAAGAACGAGACAGCTCCTGGTCTGCCATCTCTCTGAATCTCGTGAGTTGGTCTGGAGACATGCATGCCATCATGTCTTGAAACTCCTCATCACTCATCCCTCGACTCATCCTGAAAATGTCACCTGTACAGATAAAAAATGGTGTTAGAATAATCAATTTAAACTATACAAAGCACAGTAATATAAATTATTTTTGAAAAATCCCTCTTAAAATGCATATCTTATGTACCTTTATGGAAGATCTAAACAATGAATTGAGTAATACCATTCTCCAAGAATGAAGTATTCTATGGTCCCATGTTAATCTCTTGATACAACTCTGCATACATTGGAAGGTCGATAGACATGTCACCACAAAAGAACGAGTATGCCTCGTTCTCAAAAAATTCGTGGACTACTGTATTTCCATCATTGTTACCCGATGCGGGCTCCAAGCTTGCGGTGGCCTCCACCCCTTGTAATATCGACCCCTCTATTTGCATATTATCTTCATCTATGCCCGAAACATCGCTTTGATTATATACTCTTGCACTTCGAGGAGTTGAAGGTATAACATACCACCATCGAGGTTGTCGGAGGTTTGGATAGAAGATTACCTGTTCACAAACATGTACAAAGCGAGTTCAAACCATTGTGACATAAACCATGTCGTATTACAATTAGCAAGCAAATGACTCTATGCACCTGTTCACAATGGGCCGGCAACACAAAGGTGTCGTGCAAATCCATCCATTTTTTTTCGGAATCTATTTCGAGAAATCCAGATGGACCTCATCGAATTGTTGCTCCAGATCCTCCAAGTACCACTTTGAACCACTGCACATCGAATAGTATCATGGAGAAGCTACGGTAATCCACCGTAATAATACTTTGCAGGTTCCCAAAATACTCCATCTCATCCACAACCGTGTTCGGATCCGTTGCTCGTCGCCGGCTCTCTTGCTCAAACCTTGCCATGACACCACAATCCATTGTGGAGCGCATTTTGTCAATACGCTCCACGCGAAAATGCCATCCGCACGACCACGCTGCACTATATATTTTGTACTGTACATTGAAACACTCAAATTAGATGTCGCATATAAAATTTATATACAACATATTCTAAACCCCTCATCACCTTTGGACTACATCCCCTCGAGAACTCCCACTCCTCCATTGAGACCTCTGTCCCTTCGGTGGATGCTGCGGTCAAGGCTCCATGCAACCATCGTGTTGACATAAACCGCGGCATCTCCTCCATGCCTTTGGGATATCGAATCGGTTGATGATGTGTACTGCGTCGGAATTCAGCTCGTGCTTTCTCTCGATCTTGCCTTGCAATCTGGTACTTGGCGAGCCACGTCTCCATGGAGGCATGGTGCAACATACAAAAGCGATTCACATTCTCTTCCATTGAGGCATCCATTCTTTTTTCTACACTCCCCCTTCAGCACTAGACTGTGGCCAAAGCGCGTCCATCTTACCTACCTCCTTCAAATCCATTCGTGACCCTATAGGATCTCTCTTTCCTGTGATGTGGTCCCATAGCAAGCTACCCACATTCTTGAAAATATGCATGGGATCCAACAAGTGGTTGAAATGCAAGTGGGTCCAATATGGCAACTCGTAGAAAACTGAGAACCATCGCATTCCATTTGGATGTGATTCTGGGTTTACCATTTTCAGCTCGTACCAGCTTGCAGTGTTCATATGTGTTGGAGGTCGTCCAAGAAAACCTTCCCTGAGTTCATGATCCTCCGGCAAGAAAGCGGTGTGTCCTTGATATACCATCTTCTTCATGGTTCGTGACCTTTGGGAGTCTAAGTGTGGCCCACACAATGGACATGCATGATAACCTCAGGTAACCAGACCTGTAAGGCGAGCCACGACCTAGTGAATACTTGATTGAATGAAATAAAATATAGATATTACCAGCGAGAAGGGAGGTCTGCTCACCTGAGCACTCTCCCAATCTCGGAAAGTTATGTATCGTCCACATGAGAATGGCTTGAATGTTGGTTGACCGTCGACCATCGCGCCTACTCATATCTTGCACAGTAACCCCCTCCTCCCACAAAATCTTAAGCTCATCGACTAATGGACGAAGATACACATTGATATTTTTTACTTTGTAGCAGCCCGGGACGAGCAAGCTAAGGATGAGATGTCCTTTCTTCGTAGAAACCCATGGAGAGATGTTGTAGTTGACAAGCACTATAGGCCACACACTGTAAGAGGTCGAGCGCAGACCGAATGGGTTCACACCACCCATGGCGTGACCGAGCCGAAGATTCCTTGGCTCTCTCGCAAAGCCTGGGAAGGTAGAGTCAATGTGGCTCCATGCGTGCGAATCTGCTGATATTCGTTGAACTCCATCCGTGGACCTATTCTGCACATGCCACGTTGTCAAGCTTGCCATGCTAGACGTGCAAAACATGTGGTTTATGCGGGGGATGAGCGGAAAGTGTCTAAGAACTTTTTGAGGGATGGTTTGCCCTTGCAAATCCTGTCGATACCTGTGAGCACCACACTTTGGACATGTCTCCATGGTCTCGTATTCATCTCAAAATACTATGCAGTCGTTGATACATGCATGGATGTTATTGTAGTCCATGCCAAGCTTCCGTAAAACATGTCGTGCATCATCACGAGACTCAGACATGGTATTTGCAGGTGGTAATATATGATATTTCAATAACCTGAAAAAAATCATAAAACACCTTGAAAAAGCACAAATGTTTACAATAATACTGTAAAAAATAAAAATCAATGAAGCCTATGTGCAAGTTACATGAATAACTTAGTCACACTCATATCGCTCCAACCTTA
Organism: Lygodium microphyllum; assembly: GCF_053477565.2. NCBI lineage: Eukaryota > Viridiplantae > Streptophyta > Polypodiopsida > Schizaeales > Lygodiaceae > Lygodium > Lygodium microphyllum. Next base: position 118,885,144 of record NC_141135.1, read on the forward strand.
TTTTGCTTGCACAATTAAGAGTGCAAGCAATGTCTTCAACCAAGATACTCGGCACCCATCATATAATGGTATGGATGCTTCCTCTCTAAGCAAGTCAGATATCTCAACATCCATGGGAATCAATGCATCGATCATTGCCTCCATCTCAGGCTCCAATATTGTAGGTAGGTCGAGAAGGCTGTCTGTTTCCTCTGGCATTGACGGTATAGATGGGCCTTGCGAGTGGCAGATTGGCTCCTGCAATCCATCCATCGCACATCCATGAACTCTTCTAATTGGCCGCAAAGGGTGCACTCCCCCTTGGGTCGAGACATCACCCCCCTGGATAGAAAATTTGCCAACAAGACCCAATCTTATTGTGTATGGTTTTCAATTAGCTTGCGAGTACAATGCATGATTAATATGAACTTCAAATTACCGTTTGTTGAAAATCCGCAATCTCCTGATCAATGATCTTAAATTGAAACTCGCCAAATCGTCGTACATATTCTATAAACAATCAACGTTTTCGTCTAATTTCCAACTTGCATTGAGAGCAAGGACATGAAACACGCTGATTAAGATACGTCTCGCGATCTTGAACAATAAGACCTTCTTCGTTTTCCATCTTATCTACATTACAGGAAATGAGGCTTAAATGGATAGCTTTATGGAGATGTACGTCGAGTTGCAAGTTGACCATAAATCTTGCATTGTACATAGTAGTTGAGAGATTTTTTGATTTTATATCTCGGCCTTGTATCATGCTCAAGGATTTGTTTGTCCCGGTAGATAATTATTCGTTATTATAAAAAACTGCACTAAAGGGCTTTGAGTATAAGTAATCCATTTATGAGCATCATTGAGGATCTCTTAGTCTAATAATAAATCAGTCTCAACAAAAAACATCTTAGAAATGTGGTTTTTTTGTCCTAGGATCGCGTATTAAAATTAATGCCATCTATGAAATTTATCAACTATAGTAATAAAATTTATTTCAATCAATTCTACTCATAGTCATAAGACCTGAGAGAAAATATCCTATACTCAATTTAAGGGATTCTTCTTCTATAACAATACTTTTGGGTTCATTTTGATGGAGTACCGTAATGACCATTAGCTAGGGTATCATTTTCTTTTAGTCCTTCCGTTGACTAGTTGGCATGATTTCTAATTTGTTATGCCTATAAAGTTAATACAAAAACAATGAATTATGCATATCACAATTAGATCCCCTACTTGGACATTATGAAGGACATGACCAATTTTAAGCCATCTTAAAGAGTCACCAATGTACATGGCCCATGGCAAAGCACATTGCATACCTTTATCGATAAGTCTATTGTCATGCATCTTAGAACTCCTAATTAGACTTTATAAATGGTATGACTAATTTTTAGCCCCCTTAAGGAGTTGATGTAATGATACCCATAAAAAAAGTAAAGTGGATACCATTACCATAATCATGGATATGCTATCATTCCAATATATGTTATCTTTCTCTTTCTCTCCCTCTCCCTCCCTCTCTTTCTCTTTCTCTTGTATTTCCTCTCCCTCTCACAATATATCTTAACACTCTCCAAAAGCAACAGGGAGAGGGAGAGAGACAATGCACTCTCCCTCCCTCTCCCTCTCGCTCTCGCTCTCCCTCTCTTTCTCTTTCTCTCCCTCTCTCATTTCCTTCCCCTCTCTCTCCCTCTCTTTCTCTCCCTCTCTCTCCCTCTCCCTCTCTTTCTCTCTTTCTCTCTCATTTCCTCTCCTAAACAAGCAAAAAAGAAAGTGATTCAAACATTAAACAAGCAAGAGGGAGAGTGAGAGAGAGAATGCACTCTCCCTCCCTCCCTCCCTCTCCCTCTCTTTCTCTTTCTCTCCCTCTCTCATTTCCTTCCCCTCCCTCTCCCTCTCCCTCTCTTTCTCTCCCTCTCTTTCTCTCTTTCTCTCTCATTTCCTAAACAAGCAAAAAATAAAGTGATTTAAACATTAAACAAGAAAAAGGGAGAGGGAGAGAGACAATGCACTCTCCCTCTCTTTCTCTTTCTCTCCCTCTCTTTCTTAAACAAGTAAAAAATAAAGTGATTTAAACATTAAACAAGCAAAAGGGAGAGGGAGAGAGACAATGCACTCTCCCTCTCTTTCTCTTTCTCTCCCTCTCTCATTTCCTTCCCCTCCCTCTCCCTCTCCCTGTCTTTCTCTCCCCCTGTTTCTCTCTCATTTCCTCTCCCAAACAAGCAAAAAATAAAGTGATTTAAAAATTAAACAAGCAAAAGGGAGAGGGAGAGAGAGAATGCACTCTCCCTCCCTCTCCCTCTCTTTCACTTTCTCTCCCTCTCATCCCCTCCCTCTCCCTCTCCCTCTCTTTCTCTTTCTCTTTCTCTTTCTCTCCCTCTCTCTCCCTCTCCCTCTCCCTCTCCCTCTCTTTCTCTCTTACTCTCTCGTTTCCTCTCCTAAACAAGCAAAAAAGAAAGTGATTTAACATTAAACAAGCAAAAGGGAGAGGGAGAGAGAATGCACTCTCCCTCTCCCTCCCTCTCCCTCTCTTTCTCTTTCTCTCCCTCTTTCTCCCTCTCCCTCTCTTTCTCTCTCATTTCCTCTCCTAAACAAGCAAAAGAGAGTGATTTAAACCTTAAACAAGCAAAAGAAAGAGAGAGGGAGACTCACCGATGAGATATGGCTAGCGTGGGGCAGCTCCTCTGTGCGATGAAGGCTCCTCCTCTCCTTCCGAACAACGGCGGTGGCAGCAAGTCTTCGTGTTCTCCTCTCAGGACGGTCGCTCTCTCCCTCACTCTCACTCTCAAAACTCACAAGCCACAAACGCGAAATGAAAACTGCTCTCGGTTTCGGTCGCTTTTTTTCCCTATGGAGCGTCGCTATTTGCGTTGCATTTGCGAGGCATTTGCGACACAAATAGCGATGCCAATCGCAACGCCGCTATCCGTCGTCACTAATCGGCGTCGCTACTAGCTCAAATCCTTGTAGTGATGTCATAACACCAACATCGCTCAAAGAAAACTAGCAAAATAAGAAAATACGCTTTACCAAAGCATTCTCCATAACCTGGAAAGTCATGCATGGTCCACATAAGAATTGACCTTATAGTTGCGGATCGCCTACCAATATGTTTGCTCATGTCCTCCACTACAATTCCCTCCCACAACTCCTTTAGCTCATCAATTAGTGGAGAGAGGTAGACATCCATATTCGTGACTTTGTATCGTCCAGGCACAAGCAAGCTGAGCAAAAGGTGTCCTTTCTTGGTGGAAAGCCATGGCGGTACATTGTAGTTAACAAGGACCACAGGCCATATACTATAGGAGGTGGAACGTAAACCAAAAGGATTTACCCCATCCATGGCAAGACCGAATTGTAGATTCCTCGCCTCCTTTGCAAAGTCAAGGAAAGTCTCGTCAATGTGATGCCATGCTTTTGAGTTAGCTGCTGTATGCTATACACCATTAGTGGATCGATTTTCTGCATGCCATGTAGTCAACTTTGCAAAACTCTTGGTCCGAAAAATGTGACGAACATGCGGTATCAGTGGAAAGTGCCTCAAAACCTTCTACGGAACAGTCTGTCCTTGCAAGTCATTTTGATATCTCTGTGCACCGCACTTGGGACATGTGGTGAACAATTCAAACTCTCCCTAGAAGAGAACACAATCATTGGGGCAAGCATGAATGCAATTATAATCCATGCCTAGCTTTCGCAGCACTTGTCTTACATCATCATGAGACTCAGGCATCGTGTTTTGGATAGGCAAAATGTATGATTTCAATGTTCTATAAATTACAATGAAGCATGTTATTAGAGTACTACATAGCACATTTAATGGCTTTCAATAAAGAATCATACACATCATAATATACTTGAATAGCTCTGTCACACTCGCATCGCTCCATCCATACTTTGTTTGTATGTTCAACAATGCAAGAAGTGTCTTCAAATGGGATACCCGACTCCCATCATACAATGGAATGGAAGCCTCCGCAATTAAAGGATCTTGGGATTTCGAGTCCATCAAAAGCAATGATTCGATCATGTCCTCTAACTCGGGCTCCAAAAAAGTAGGAGGATCGTCCATGTCTCCAACATTCTCACCCATAGAAGGGGGTTGAGAGTTATCACCTTCTATGAGACAATTAGTTATCTCGGACGGCATTTGTATAGAGCGCAGATGAACCCGTCTTACTGGATGCAAGAGATCTATGGACTGCAATGTATCAACATGGCCCTAACCCTGTCAAGGACGTTAAGGAGATAACTTCTAAGATAACCCCAAACTGTTATACTTAAATCAATTACATGTCATATAGTAATGAGAGAGAACTTACCGCAATCTCGTAATTCAAGACTGCTTGGTCGATTATCTCAACTCGAAACTCTCCATACCGTTGCACATGCTCTATGGACAAACGACATTTTCGACAAATGGCCAATTTGCATTGCGTGCATGGACAGGGGACACATTGATTGAGCCAAGCCTCACTATCACCACCATGTTGGTCGTGAGTGCTAGACATCTTGACTGTGATGTAATGGAATGATAATTTAGTAACGATTCTATATTGTATATTGGGACCACTCCACTATATATATTTTAGGTCTTTTTTTTTAAAATTTTTGTACCTATCTCTTTGAGTTCGGCTCTAAACTTATCTATCTTTGACGTCGGCTCTAAACTATGCTCACACACATACATTTTTATAACAGTTAATAGATCTTGCACTATGCCTTGAAAGGCACAACTCCTTTTGAAGCCTTTATTGGTCAAACGCTAGTAGTGAGTTGTTTGAAAGTTTTTGGAAGCATTACTTATGCTCATAGAAAGAAATTAGACTCTAAATCTCTCAAACGTATTCTCATGAGTAATAGTAACATCACCAAAGAATTTTACTTTTATGATCCTAAAAAAATAAGCATTTCTACATCTAGAAATATCATTGTGGATGAATATGTAGTTTAGAAAGATCTTGCAAAAGATATAATCCAAACAAAACAAGCATCTCATTTCTCTTTCTCTACAACTCTATCTCTCTCACTCTCTCTCTAAAATTATAATCAAGCAAAACAAGAATCCCCCTTCACACTCCTTTCCATTTCTCTTTCTTTCAACACTTCCTACCCTATATACATTGCAAAGATTGAAGAGAACCAACACAAGAAAAAATATAAAAATACTCTCTTCCATTTCTCTCTTTCAACACTTTCTAACCTACATTGCAAATTAAAAAAACACAAAGATTGAAGAAAAACCAACACTTTCTAACCTACATTGCAAAGAATAAGAACCAACACAAGAAAAATTTTTAAAACATTCGCTTCCATTTCTCTCTCTTTCAACACTTCCTAACCTACATTGCAAAGCAACACAAAGAAACACAAAGATCGAAGAGAAACCAACACTTTCTAACCTACATTGCAAATCAAAACAAATATTGTAAAGAAACCAAAACAGGGCATACCGTCGTGCTCTCTTATTCTTCCATAACCTCTTCGTGTGGGCGACGCTCCTCTCCCCGCGTGGAGCTCGTGGCTTGCTTCCTTGCTCACCTCCCTCCCTTGCTCACCTCCCTTTCTCTTTCTCTCCGCTTTCGCGCATGCATTTGAAAGAAACATCCGGGTTTTCGCGAAATGTTACCAGAGTAAGTCGTCGCTATTAGCATCACTATTTACATCGCTATTTGTGTCACTAAATAGCGACACTAATAGTGATGTTTTTAGCAACATAGATAGCGACACTAATACCGACACATTTTTTGAATTAAAATATTTCGAGGATTAGTGACATAAATAGGGACGCCGAAAAAAAAAACGTCGCTACTTAGCGTCACTATATGTGTGTACCCTTGTAGTGTATGGCCAAAGCGCCTCCATCTTACCTACCTCCTTCAAATCCATTCATGCCCCTGTAGTGTCTCTCTTTACTATGATGGGGTCTCATAATAAGCTGTCCACATTCTTGAAAATATGCATGGGATCCAATAAGTGGTTGATTTGTAAGTGGGTCCATTACAACAACTCCATGTGGAATATTTTTAACTGATACCAGCTTTGGGCATTCATTCGTGTTGGAGGTTATCCAAGAAAACCTTCCCTCACTTCATGACCCTCCGGCAAGAAAGCGGCGTGTCCTTGATATACCATCTTCTTTATGGTTTGTGACCTTCAGGAGTCTAATGTGGCCCAAACAATGGATATGCGTGATAACTTGAGGTAACCAAACCTGTCCCAACACCCTATTTAGTCAACACAAACTTGAACCAGTTATGTTAGCTATCTCCAATGAGAATATAAATGTACTTACCTGAGCACTCCCCTAAATTCGAGAAAGTCATGCATGGTCCACATGAGGATGGCTCATATATTGGTGAACCATCAACCATCGTGCTTGCTCATATCTTCCATGACGACCCCCTCTTTCCACAAAATCTTAAGGTTATTAACTAATGGACAGAGATAGACGTCCATATTCTTGACTTTATAGCACCCAAGGACGAGCAAGTTAAAGATTAGGTATCCTTTCTTTGTAGAAAGCCATGATGGGATATTGTAGTTAACAAGGACTACATGCACACATTGTAAGAAGTCGAGCGGATAACAAATGGGTTCTTGCTATCCATAGCAAGATCGAGCCAAAGATTCCTTGGCTCTTGTGCAAATCTTAGAAAGGTAGCGTCAATGTGGCTCCATGAGTGTGAATCTACTGATATTCGCTGGACTCAATCCATGGATCTATTCTGTGCATGACAGGTTGTCATGCTCGACATTCTAAATGTTCGAAACATGTGACATATATGCAATATAAGTGAAAAGTTTCTAAAAACTTTATTGAGGTAACCAAACGTGTCCCAACACCCCTATTTACTCAACACAAACTTGAATGAGCCTTGTTAGTTATCACCAATAAGAATGGAAGTCTACCTACCTAAGCACTCCCTGAATCCCAGAAAGGCATGCATGGTCCACATGAGAATGGCTCCTATCTTGGCGCAGACTATCAACCATTGTGCTTGCTCATATATTCAACGATGACCCTCTCCTCCTACAAAATCTTAAGCTCATTAACTAATGGACAGAGATAGATGTCAATATCCTTGACTTTGTAGCACCCAGAAATGAGCAAGCTAAGGATCATGTGTCATTTCTTCATAGAAAGCCATGGCATGATATTGTAGTTAACAAGGACTACATGTCACATAATGTAAGAAGTTGAGCGGATACGAAATGGGTTTATGCCATCCATAGCAAGACCAAGTCGAAGATTCCTTGGCTCTTGTGCAAAGCTTAGAAAGGTAGAGTCAATGAGGCTCCATGCGCGTGAATCTGCTGATATTCGTTGGACTCCATCTTTGGATCTATTCTGCACATAACATGTTGTCATGCTCGCCATGCTAGACGTACGAAACATTTGACGTATATGTGGTATAAGTGAAAAGTGTCTAAGAACTTTCTGAGGGATTGTTTGTCCTTGCAAGTCCTGTCCATACCTATGAGCACCACACTTTGGGCATGTTTCCATAGTCCTGTAGTCTCCTCAAAAAGCACACAATTGTTGACACATGCATGGATGCTATTATAGTCCATGCAAAGATTTTGTAAAATAGATTACGCATCATCACGAGCCTTGGGCATGGTATTTCCAAGTAGTAATATATGATACTTTAGCAACCTGAAAAAACACTTCTTATCAAACTGGAAATCAAAACAAACTTGTAAAGGATATAAGAGGTTTCTTCTTCTTCTTCATCTGTATCTCAACATAAAACACCTTGAAAAAGCACAAGTGTTTTTTATAATGGAGCTAAAAGGATCAACAGAGCAAACATAGAATATACTTAAACAACTCAGTCACACTTGCATCCCTTCACCCATATTTTGCATGCACACTTAGGAGTGCAAGCAGTGTCTTCAGGATAGATACTCGGTATCCATCATATAATAGTATGTATGCTTTCTCTCTTAGTGGATCAGATGACTCAGCATCCATGGGCATCAATGAATTGATTATTGCCTCCATCTAAGACTCCAAGATTGGAGGAAGGTCTGAAAGGTTGACTGCCTCCTTCGATATCCAAGGTGTAGATTGAGTCGTGCCTTCCAAGTGGTGGATTGACTCAGGCACTCCATCCATCGCATACCCACAAACTCTTCTTACTAGCCGCAATAGGTGCATTCCTCCTTGGGATGAGGTGTCACCTTCCTGTATAAAATTTATGAGCATGTCTCATGTTTTTGTATATGATATTCAATTAGTTTGCGAATGTAAGGCATGATTGATACACACTTTTCTTACCATTTACTCAAAGTTGATCACTTGATCAATGATCTTCGATTGGAACTCACCAAAGCGTCGTACGTGTTCTATAGACAAGTGACACTTTCATCCAATTGCTAGCTTGCATTGAGGGCAAGGACACATGACACGCAGATTAAGATATGCCTCACAATCTTGGACATCACGACCATCATCATTTTCCATTTTGTCTACGTTATGACAAACAATAGGTTATTGTTCTCTTTCTCTTTTTCTTTTTTTATTTGCCTACTTTCATCCTTATTTACTTCTCTCTCCCCCTCTCTTTCTATAAATGTTTCTTTATCCAACTACCCTGTCACTTTCAAGCAATAATTTGTAGACGCCTCTTTGAATCGGCATCAAGCGTAGAAGTCCAAAGTTCACTTGGTAAGCCCACAATGAAAAACTCACATGGCAACATCGGTGTGGATTATAAGTTGGAGTAGTAGGAGCATGATAAGCTCATAGATAATATGGCTGCTTCAAAAGGGGAGGGTCGACATCGACAGACATGCTAGTACAATATCATCTGATCATGAGCTAGATAATGCCTCTGTCTTTCTCTAAGTTGCTTTTAACCTTCAGACCTTCATGCCATCCAAATGAATAACAAGACTTTGATGCATAGAGAGACTAGATTTGATGATTACACTATCCTCTAGCCTTGCGAGAAGGGTAGAAATAAACTTGCTCTCTTGAAAGGACATACTTCCAATTTTTTACAAAGAAATTGAGGTTATAGTCCCGCCCTAGAAAAGTTTGCTTATGAAGATGACATTTTCTTCAACTCTGGTCCTATTTTGGATATCTCTATTAATGATGAGATAGGACCCAATCAATTATGGGGCCTTTTCTCGAAACATGCTTGATATGGCAGGTGATGGTTAGTATGGGTGATGCAAAGAGTGGCCAAGACCCATTTGCCTTTGTTATCTTGGACCCATAGGTTTATCACACAACACATTATGCGTACACCTCTTGCTATTTATGTAGAAGGCATGGGTCACAATCTAATGCATTTAGTTTAGGGTAGGAGCCCTATTTCCTCCTTGGGATGGAGTATCTTGTTGTATATTAATAAGATTTTACAAGAGGGAAAAAATATATATGAGCTATTTTTTTCGATTTCATTAGACCAAGAGAGCCAAGGCTTTTAGGGTTTTAGTACTTGATTTTCTTAGGCCCAGAGGGCTAGTTTTTATCGTGTTTAAATGATTTATTGCTTTAGGCCATGAGGGCCAATTTTGTTGGGTGTGAACTGTGATATTTCCTTAGGCTAAGAGGGCCATATGTTTGTTTGGTGTAGGTATGTTTAATAATTTTCAATTTTAATGAATTGAATCACATAAGTTGATGAAGTCATTGGAGGGAGGCTTTGCTATGGAGGAGCTTCTTGTGGCCATTCCAGGTGGTTTTGCCTCTTTTCCAAGTCTTTTTTCATGAAACAGATAATGTTATATGTGTATGTAGGGGTTAATTTATTTTTGTTTATTGGGGACCAACAATCAAGGCATGAAATCCTAAGGTTTGGTCAGGTATATCTACGGGAGATTTAAGTAGTGGTTCTCCTCCTATTAGAAAAATGTCAAGCATTAAAAGACCTATTTTAGAAGGTTGTTCCAATGACCCTATCATTCTTGCTTGCTAGGTAGCTGTCCTAGGAGTCCCTGTTAGGGTGAGGCAGTTAGAGAAGCTTGCCAAAATATTTAAAGAAGAGCAAGTTTTGAATCTATCTTTTAAAAAAATTACAGACGTGTGTAAATGGGGGTTCTAACCCCTCAATAAGAAAAGGAAAAAGAAAAAACAAAGTTTCTATAAGTAGTTGATTATCACCTTGTGGAGGCTTGGTAGGTTCCTAGGGATTAGTCAGGACTCAGGGCCAGGACCCAAGGCCGATGCCTTGTCTTCCCAGGGGTAGCAACTAGCGGAAGAGAAAAGAAAGGAAGGTTGGAGCAAAAATAAAAGTGAACGTTAAAAAAGGATTAAGTGTCACCTTACCAGTGCTTGGTAGGTTCTTGGATACCAAGTTAGGACCTGAGGCCGATGCCCTGTTCTTCTTGGGTTACAGTACGCTTAGCTCCCTTCTTTTTAGACACCTAAGTATAGAAACCCTTAATGGAAAATGTGTTGTAAAAAGAAACTATGATGACCAGGCTATAGGAGTCCTCGCTTAATAGGAATTCTTGGTCCAGTTGTCCTAAGTTAGATAGGTAGTTTAGACCTCCACTAGGATGACCTCTTTGATGGGCTTTTTATAGCCAGTCCATGTTAGAGCAGTTGGTTAGAGACTCACTCTAGATTTCTATTGGATTATGCTCGGCCTATCCCTAGTAGATTTCCATGCATTGATGTTATCAAGGGGTAGAACAAGAGCTGTGATGTGTGTTTTTTTTGTATCAGCTTGATGCACTTTATTATTATGCAAATGCGGATTATCTCATGGGATTCCATGGATTGAGTCACCCTATCCCATGGTTGCCAATGGGAGTTGGATTTTAGGAGCCACTTTTGAGCTATGATTGAAGTGTTTGAGGCCGTTTTTGGAGCAGAAAAGTGCATAGGAGATGCCAAAGACCAAATTTTTATGAAAAGTCAAACAATGGCAGATGGTTGAGCTAGAGTTTTCTAGAAACATTTTGACGTCAAGAATCCAAAGTAAGTCTCGATCTGTCTATCGAAGGTTATTTAATCCCCCATTGAATCTGCACAAGGTTTAGTGTTATAAAGCAGCTACTAGATCTGGGGGACTAAAAAGAGTACTATAGAGACAAAGCTGATAGATTGTGATGCTACAAAGCCGCCTGCCCAGACAGATCTCGAATCCACGTCTGTTTGCCCACCCTAAATTGAAATATCGACTTGTAGGACAATGTGAACACAAAGAGATGAGCTGATTATTTTAAAAGTTTTAGCCTTAGGCTTTATAAAATCCTAAACAAGTAATGAAAGTTTAATGAACGAAGGGGAGGGGCACAAATTTTTCTACGCCCCTTCCAAATCGCTCAATGCCTCTCCGATTTACATCCATTTGGAGAGAGAGAGAGAGGGAGAGAGAGAGAGAGGGAGAGAGAGAGAGAGAGAGAGAGAGAGAGAGAGAGAGAGAGAGATTCTTGATCAGGACAGAGATAGGAAGGAGATAACTGTAATCTACCTAATTTTTGTGGAGGATTAATAAATTTGATTTTCTTGTTTCTCTCTCCTCTTTCCTCTCTCCTCTTAGCAATTATTCATATGCATCAATTCAAGAGACAAGGGGGAGGGTTGTGATGAAGAATTCAGAGCAAATGATGATACTAGAGCGATGGAGGATGTAGATCAGGCTGTGAGAGTGTGTCAACGGCAACAAAGAAGCGTCAGTAGCCTTCCGTCTACGAAAGCTATGAGCCTCAGAATCACAGTTTTTATGCATAAGTGAGCGATTCTTATGTTTTTATGAGAAATAATTAGAGAAAGTGCTTGATTTTGATTGTTTTTTATTTTCTATGTTGCATTCTCTCTAAAACATGAATGAAAACCAAAAAATATAATGATATAATAATTTCTCGCAAAACACGCAAAAACTATAAGTTGCAATTTTTATAAGAACAATGGAAATTGAAATTTCTATTTGCTGTTTTGGGATCATATGGGATAAAAATGGATATCAAAATAATTTTGAGTGTCCTTGAATAGTAACAACTCATAGTTTTGGAATATGTCATGTTTATGAAGAAATAAATGGAAAAAATATAAAAAGTAAGAAGAAATTTATTTTTTTGCTTGAAAAATTAGAAAAATTTGCATTTCATATTTTTGAACGTATAACAAGGCTAGAGCATGAGGATCAAGCCTGACTCAAAGCCTTGTTTACATGTTATAGTGTGTTTTTATTACTTTTTATATAAAAACTATATATAAAATGAACCCTAAACCTACTCTGCAAATGTAAAATATAAATGCTAGGAGGGAGAAGGTTTGGAAAAGTGGTTAGTTCCTGAAAATGATTCAAAATATAACCTATTTGTCTCTGCACAACATATAGGATAGATTATTGTTTGAATTAGGGAGACTAATAGCACGAAGAAATTCGGTGCTAGTCTCTAGTAACACCGCACGTACGCTTAGTTGGAAAATCATTGAAGGGTTATTTTTGCACTTCACCTAGCTGGTTTCAAATGATAAAATGCTTGATCACAATGGTCATCCATATTTTCATTGAGAATAACATGGTATCAAACCTGGATGAATTGCAATTGCTTTCCAAATATTGACCTACGTGGAGTGTGTAAGGAAACCCGAGCTATAGGGTAGAGGAACGGTTTCTTGGGAAAGCTTTGTAAGGAAATATGAAATCTCTTGGATCGTTCAAAGCATATAAGAGTGGAGACTCTTCGTATATTCTTTATGTTAGATGAGCATATCGAGGGCCAATCCTCTTGGTGTAGGAGAGCTGCAGTAGAGCCACTGCATTTGGTCTCGGAGGGGTGTCTCCTCTATGTGTGTGTTATGCGGTATATTATAGTAAGATGTGTGGGATCTCCCTTTGAGGAGTAGGGAAGGGTAATCATTGGACTACAGTTCATTACAAACACAATATCTTTAGTAGTGATTAGGACAGCATATCTTTGGATGCTCCTGGTGGCCATGTGGGGTTGTCTTATGAGTGTTATAGAAGCCCGGATACTACCTATAGCCAGTGTTAGGCCCATTTTAAGTCCCAACATTTAACCATGTGGCTAAATCTTAATCTTTTTTTAAACATGAAACTTGGTACTATCATCTATATAGTATCTAGAAAAAGTTTCACCTTCAAGGAAGGGGGTAACAATTTGACCATGTGACCAAATATTCACCATCTTGTAAATTCCCAAACTCCCTAATACAGTGTTTAGTCAAGATCGCACACTTAGTTGCATGTTTAAAAGATCTTCCAAGTGTAATTTCCTTCCTGACATTCTCTCTATTAGGGAGCACATAAAACATAAATGGCCGGCTTTTGGATACATGTGTGTATAGTCAGATACACATGCATAGATGGATGCACACATGTATAGTTAAATGCTCACACAGATTCACATGTATGTGAATCCAAAAAATTTAGTAAGCCAATCTATAGTGGCCAACTATGCATGATGATGTTTGCAAGTGGATCTAGTATTGTGATTCCTATCAACGAGCCAAAGATCTCTTACCATTCCAACAAATCCTACCCCTCAAATCTTTTAAGAAGTGGGGATTGGACTTTGTTGTGGTCCCATCTCTCCGGTTGCTACCTACACTCACAAAAAGTACATATATTAATGGAAATTGACTATTGTACCAAATGGGTAGAAGCTGATGGATAGAATCTATACAATACTACCAAGTCAGTAGCTAAATGTTCATTGTGGGATATCTTTACTAGGTATGGCATGCCAATAAATTTGTTTAGTGATCAAGGTACACACTTTGAAAATAAAGTCATCAAAAAGCTCACCTCATTCTTTCTAATTATACATTAAAAACTGTATCCTTACTATCTTCAGGCCAATGGTTTAGCAGATCCACCAACAATGTTCTATGCAAGATCTTAACCAAATTGGTATATTAGAATTGAGAAGATTGAGATAGTAAGATTCCCACTACACTTTGGGCCTTCCAAATATCCTTGAAGATTGGAAGCAGTATGACTCCCTACAAGCTAGCCTTTAGGTTGGAAGCCATTATACCAATGCAATTTATAGTCCCTAATTTTTTATTGGTGATATGAGATTGCCTCATTCTAGAGGAATCACTCCCATTCTAGATGGAAGTCATCACCTAGCTCAAAGAAAATACCAAGTCAATTGACTATTCAAGACACTACAAGATAGAGGCCTTATACCGACGTTAAAAGCGATGAAAATGTTCATAAAGAAATTTGCCCCCATCGTCGCAAAAAGTTTCGTTATTGGCAATGCCATAGAGTAGTTGGTATTAGCACTGTTATCAGTGACATTTGCGATGATATCAGCCGATGCAAATAGCAACGCTGATACCCAAACAAATAGCGATACTGATAATGACGCTTTGTGATGCATTTTGCAATGCTAATAGTGACACGTACAGTAAATGTGCAATGCTAATAGCGACACTAACAGGGAAAAAAAAATTTGTGGCAGGACAATAAGCTGCCGTGCCACATATAGTACTATGTGCTTTATTTGCGCTATACAAAATAGTTTTAGTAATGTGTACAATGCTCGTGTAACTAAAGGTAAAGTGTACTTAAATCATAACACTGATACATGAAATAAATACATGATCGCATAATGAAAGCGACTGGTACAATCATGGTAAGATACTACTACTACATAGAAAATGTCTACATAGATATCACGCGACCAAAAAGAAGGGTATATGAGCTCCACGGATCCAAGGGCGAGCTATAGATCCTCGCCATCCAAAACCTCATCTTGCCGCAAAGGAATGGACTCTGCAAAAAAAGAAACAACTACACATCAGTCCACCATACAATAATGCATTCTAATTAAACTTAGTAACTATGGACAAGAAAGATGAGTGACTTACAGGGCCGTCACATCCATATAATCGGTCGACAAATACAGTGAGACCGTCCCTCTTTGCATATCGAGTCTCAAGGCCGATGGGATGATGGTTTGTGATGGAGTGCTGCAAAGAAAAAAATTACAACTATTAGAAACATAATTGTCAGTACAAAGGATATTGCAAAGAAATAAGCAAAAGCAAAACAAAAGAAAAACTTACAATGTCCTCTAGATATGTCCTGTGGCCGCCACTCCCAAGATGATGGACCACTTTGGCCTCTAGTCGTGGCCTCGCGGCCTCGCGCTGCTGTCTCTAATGTCCTGAGAATCTATAGCCTCCTCCCTGCGTTGGCGCCAGTCAATCACATCTAGCCACTCAAGCTTTGAAGCCCCACTCTTGAGTACCTTGCGTGCATCTGGATCATCTGTGTGACATGTATGCACGCATGCACTCCATCATCCAGCCTATAGAAAACCTATCTGCTACGGGGCTGGTACAAGAAACTCCTCATGCAAGTATGCTACTATGTAGTCCTTTCTCCCCTCCGATATGTTCTTCCAATGATCCAAGACGTTGTGCCGAAACATTTGTTGGCAGAACTCTCTCATATGAGCCATAACCCTCCTTCCTTCATCATTCATGATGATGGCTCCTAACCTATCATCTACAAGGTAGGCATATCCCTCTAGGGTATACCTAAGGTGGGTCCTCTCCAACCTGCCACCACACTCTTGGGCATATCCAGGAGACCCCTGTACATCTAGTGTACTTATCGGGGTAGTATCTCTAGCAGTAGTACCCATAGGGGTACCACTTGCAGACAGCTGTGAGAAAAAGCCAGAGTAAAAGCCGGAGTGACTGGAGTAGATATCCCCATAGGTGTGACAAATCCCGGAGTTGACACAACTCCAGTAGAACGATGAGACAGAGACACTGTGCCGGTACCTCCACAGCAACCACCTGAGCCATGCTCTCTAGAATTGCCATGAGAGCGAGGAGTAGCACCTGTATCCCGAGCTGACCGTAGGCTTACTATATCCAGATCTCCGCAGCATTTCCCTGAACCACTCTCTCCATCTGGCCCAAGTCTGGAGCGTCGACCTCATCTGCTAGAAACTAAAGCATCAGAGCACACCGAAGTAGATCTAATAGAGCAGTCTGATGGTATTCGAGACATCTCATGGTCCGCCATATCTCTGAATCTCACCATCTGATCAAGAGACATACGCGTAAAGGTCTCCTATAGCTCCTTGTCTCTCATCCCTCGACTCATCGTGATGATCTAAATATCCACAAAGCCACTTGTACAGACAAAATTTGATGTTAGCATAATCAATATAAATCATATAAAGCACAATAATATAAATCTTTAAAAAATGATCTTACTTAAAATGCATATTTTATGTATCCTTATATGTGATTCGTCAACGAATTGAGTTGGTGGATGCTCCAAGTATGAAGTACTCTATGGTTCCATGTCAATCTCCTGACACAACTCCGCATACACTGGAAGGTCCATAGACATGACACCACAAAAGGATGAGTCCATCTCGTTCTCAAAGAATTCTTGGACTCTTGTATTTTCATCATTCTTACCCAATGTTGGCTCCTCTACATGCTCCAAACTTTCGGTGGCCTCCACCCCTTGTAAAATGGACCCCTCTATTTGCATACTGTTCTCATCTATGCTCGGAACATCACTTTGATCATATACTCTCACACTTTAGGGAGCTAAAGGTATAACGTACCACCATCGAGGTTGTTGGGGGTTTGGATAGAAAATTATATATTCACAATCATGTACAAGAGAGATTTAACTATTGTGACATGTGTATGTCGTAATACAATTAAAAAACACATGAGTTCATACATATTTTCACAATGGGCCGGAAACACAAACATGTCACGCAAATCCGCCCATTTTTTTTCAGAATCTATTTCAAGAAATCCAGATGGACCTCATCGAACTATTGCTCTAGCTCTTTCAAGTACCACTTTGAACCACTTTAGCTCCTTCAAGTACCACTTTGAATCACTCCACATCGAATAGGATCATGGAGAAGGTACGGTAATCCACCGTGACAATACTTTGCAAGTTCCCAAAATACTCCATCTCATCTATAACCGTGTTTGAATCCATTGCTTGTCATTGGCTCTCTTACTCAAACCTTGCGATGATACCACAATATGTTATGGAGCGCATTTTTTCCATATGGTCCACTCGAAAATGTCGTCTGCCCGACCACACCGCACTATATATTTTGTACTGTACATTGAAACACTCAATTAGTTGTCGCATATAAAATATAGATACAACAAACCCTAAACAAATTATCACCTTTGAACTACATCGCCTCGAGAATTTTCACTCCTCGGTTGAGACCTCCGCCCCTTCAAGAGACATTGCAGTTAAAGCTCCATGCAACTATCACGTTGAAATAAACCACGACACCTCCTCCATGCCCTCGGAATTTCAAATTGGTTGATGGTGCGTACTACATCAAAATTCAAATCCCACTTCCTCTTGATCTTTCCTAGCTTGGTGGTACATAGTGAGCCACATCTCCATAAAGGCATGGTGCAACATACAAAAGCGATTCACTTTCTCCTCCATTGTAGCAACCATTCTTTTTTCTACCCATTTCCAACCACCACATCTCTGGTCATTCTATCATCGTTCTTCAACAACCATAGCATACTATTGTCTGAATCCACCGTTGGTAGCTATTCTGAAATATACACTAGTGCCTCAGGCACCAACCAACCTTCAGCCATGCTACCTTTTGACCCAGCTCGTTATCGCACAAAGCCTTTCAGGCTTTTCATGAAGAGCTCTAAGAAGAACATCCATCACGTATGGATAGGTCCAACAATCTGTACTTCATCTACAAGATGCACAAGAAGGTGGATTTGTATTGTGAGCATGCTAGTAGGCAGGTATTTCTCAAAGAGACAGACTGTATCCACTGCTCCCCGCCTCATGGATTTAATAGATGACGTCTTAATCTCCTTCTATGAGATCCATTGCACTAAAGTCAAGAACCTATAAATTGTTGAGATGGCAAGCTCAACACGTGCGGACATTGATGATGGACCGCCTGGCTAGATAGGTCTGCACATCTACACTTAGCACGTTGGTGGTCATTATGACACTCACATAGCCACTGACTTATCACTTATTATATTTAGGTTGTTACACCTACCTACAGCTGGCAAAGATATAGCGCCAGCCGATTAGTATAGTCGTATGCACTGTTTGACTTAGAAGGCCACTTTCCTTTATGTTGTATCTTATCTATACTTTGTGTACATTGTATAGTGTGTGGAAGAAGAAGAAAAAATCAGCAAGAAAACGTTTTTTGCCTCTATCTTTCTTCTTGAGTTCTTGAGTGAGCTTCCTCTTGTGTATAGAATGTGTGTTTGGTGCAGCAACTTAAGTAAATCCCCCCATCACGCGATTATTGACATGGTATCAGATCTGCACCACTGAGAAAGGCTGATTTAAAGGCTAAAGTGAAGGAGAAGAAGCAAGGTTCGAGCAAGCAAGGAATGTGTAAGAAGCTCTCCCATTCTTCCACTCTCTCTCTTGGATAGTGCCTATGGAGGCACCAGAAGCAGGGTAGAGCGAAAATCTCAGATTGCTGTGAGATTTGATGTGTGAGCAGAGAACTGTATATTTTGGGCATATGAGGCCATTTCAGGCCCCATTTTAAAGTCACAAGGTTGCAGACAATAGTTTCAGGGTACACTGTGATTTCAACTATATTAACCGAAAGTGGGTACACAGGTTACAGATTTTGAATCTGTAATTTTTGAGGTGTTTGCAGGAAGTAAAATAAGGTTTATTTGAAAACAAGTTGCAGATTACATATACTATTGAGCAATCAATGAAAGAGGTTACTTGGTGTATTACTATGCACGTGTTGTGAAAGATTACAGAAGACTAGCTTGCTATGTTGTATCCTTGTTTGTGAGAACTTCCTTATTGGAAAGGGCCTTTATGAGTTTATTTTAGATGAAGAAAAGGATCCAGAGCTTGGTATCCCTATCCGACTGCAAATGAATTAAAAGCATGGAAAGAATGGAATGCGAAAGACAAAAATATGATGTAATGGTTATTAGCAGTCATTCATAATACGATGTTGCGATATATCAGGAATGCAGAAACTTCAAATGCAACTTGGATAAGTTTTTAGAACATGTTTCCAGTAAATACAAAGGCACGAAATATACAACTCAAGCAAGAGTTCAATGCCTTGAAGAAAGGAAAAATGTCTGTCAATGAGTATGTTTTGAAGGTGAGAAGCATTATCGATGCTTTAGCAACAATTGATGCAATGCCTGATGATGATGATTTGGTTTCATCCACTTTAAGTGGCCTTAATAATTAGAATGCATGGAAATCATTTGTTACTTCAGTATACATGCGGAAGCCATTTTCAGATTTTGATGAGTTGATCTCTCTCATGATTACCGAAGAGATCAATATGCAGGGTGACTCATCTAAAAAAAATGGTGAAAAAGTTCAAGAATTTTACTCAAGTTCAGGAAGGAGATGTGGTAAATCCTCTTCGAAAGGCTGTGGTATGGGATGTACTGGCGATAACCAATAAAACAGGTTCAATCAGCAATTTAGTGAAATGTAGGTTTCAGGAGGCCGAGGAAACTTTAGAGGCAAGGGGAGCTTGAGAGGAAGAGGTGGATGGCAAAATAGAGATTCTCGAAATTTTGCTATTGTTTGCCATTATTGTGGCAAAACACGCCACATTGCAGCCCATTGCTATACTAAGAAGGATGATATTCGCAATGGTAAATTGAAACAAGAAAACTATGCATCGTCTTCAAGACAAAATAAAGACAAAAATGAGCGTATGTTTGTTATGCAGTTATAGGAAAGGGAACAATGATGATGTATGGTATGTTGATTCAGGTGCATCTAATCATATGACCAATCATGTTGAATGGTTTGGAGAGATGTAGGACTTAGAAAATCTAGGCTATGTGCAGATGGGTGATGATTCATGCCACCCAATTTCACACATTAGAAAGGTTCCTTTGTCCTTGTATGATGGCCAGAACAAGTAGTCTTACAGATGTATTACATGTGCCATCAATCACAAAGAATCTAATGTCTGTTGGTCAAATGGTAGAGGCGGGATTGGAGGTCCGATTCAACGCAAAAGGTTGTTTTGTAGAAGACATCAATGATAAGTGTAGGTTGATTGCAAAAGGAAGTAGAGTTGGCCGAATGTTCACTTTAGATGCTGAAATTCCTACAATGGATGCTTCTATGTATGCTAAAGGAAAATGAGTAGTTGCAGATATTGAAATATGACATAAATATATTGGACATGTAAATGTGCAAAGACTGAAATTAATGTAGTCCAGAGGATTGGTTACAAGGTTGCCTTCTTTTAGAGTTGCAGAATTGCATAAAGTCTGTGAAGCATGCCAGTTTCGTAAGTAGGAGGCAAGACAATACTTCTCGCATGACAGAGAAGTGAGTAGAAAAATACTTGATGTAGTGCATATAAATGTTTGGGGGCAAATAATTTGTCACATTTATTGATGACTATTCAAGGAAGCTATGGATATACTTCATGAAGGAGAAGAGTGATGTGTTTGAGCACTTCAAATATTTTAAGCCAGCTGTTGAAACAGAAACAGGCTTAAAAGTGAAGTGCTTGAGATCAGATGGAGGGGGAGAGTACCTCTACAATGAGCTTATTGACTTCTTGAGGAGTCATGGGATTAAGAGGCAATTTACTTGCAGATATACCCCACAACAAAATGGGGTTGTAGAAAGAAAAAAATGCATATTGCAGAAGTCACATGTGCATTAATGAGTGAAAAGAATATGCCCAAACATTTTTGGTCTGAGGCTGTCCATACTCTTGTCTGAATTATAAACAGAACTCCCACAGTTGTAGTTCATGGGATGACTCCTGAAGAATGCTTTACTAGCAAGAAGCCTCATGTATTACACTTGAAGGTATTTGGCTGCATTGCATATGTTCATGTGCTAGATGAGCTACGGAAGAAGCTTGATTCAAAGGTAGAACAATGTATTTTTATTGGATACTCTTTAGAGCAGGAGTATCACTATTATAACCCTGTCATCACAGGTGAGTTCAAAGTGAGCAGGGATGTTATCTTTGATGAGATGAGCAGCTGGTATGCACTTGCTGTGGTGATGTATTATATGATGATAATGATCAGGACAGCTATGTGCAGAAAGAAAAACAAGAATCAGGGAGTCTTAGTGTACCAAAAATATCATCTAGTACTATATCTATAGTGAGCCCTTGGTCTAGGAGACTAAGGAGTAGCCCCACATCTTCAGGTGGATCTATAAGTGTTGCAGGGAAGGACAAAGGAAATAAGAAAGTGTTGGATGGTAATGATGTATCTACCATTCATTTGGGATTTGATGGAGATTGTAGTGGTTCAGAGATTTTGGATGATGAGCTTGGTATTCCTTCAGTCAGGACACTAGGTATACAGAGAGCTCATAGTAATGTAAAGTATGCAGATCTAGCAGGGTCAGATACCCTGTTAAAAGATTTGGTTTTTAAGGTTATGCACCTCACCATTATGCTTATATGGTGAAACTAGTTGAGGATGTTAAACGCACTTGTTTTGAGGTCGTTGTTGGTCATGCTCATTGGGATGCAGCAATGGATGAGGAGATGGCTGCATTAGAAGCCAATAGGACTTGGGATTTTATACCCTTACTAAGGGTAAGAAAGCTATAGGCTGTAAGTGGATTTACAAAGTCAAGCATAATGTAGATGGTTCAGTTAGCATGTATAAACCTAGTTGCAAAAGGCTATGCTCAAACATATGGCATAGATTATGAAGAGACATTTAGTCTAGTTGCTAGGATGGCAACTGTTAGATGTGTGATTGTCTTGGCACCAGCCAAAGGTTGGAGTTTGCAGCAAATGGATGTTAAGAATGCCTTATTGCATAGTAAATTCCAAAAAGAAGTCTATATGGAGCAGCCAGCAGGTTATGAGGATTTAGAGCATCCAACATATGTGTATAGGTTAAAGAAGGTGCTCTATGGGCTAAAGCAAGCACTAGAGCATGGTCTAACAAGATTGGAGAGTATCTTATCAATATTGGATTTTGTATTTGTGATGCTGATCACTCACTTTATGTGAGAAAGGGAGATGCAGGTTTAGTCGTCATAGTCATCTATGTGGATGATTTGATTATTACAGGTGGCAATGACAATGGGATTGCTGAAGTTAAGGAATTCTTGAAGAAGAAGTTTGAGATGAAAGATTTGGGTGAATTGAGATACTTTCTTAGTATTGAGGTGATCAGATGTGATGATGGTATCTGGCTATCCCAAAGGCAGTGGATCAATCGGCTTAGAAATTTTCCTTGATCGTAGGAACACTATATCAAAAGGTGGTTGATGATATCTATCACTGATGTGTGATGCTTGATGAGGTTCCATTTATTTTGGAAGAGTGCCATGACTCCGCTTGTGGAGGGAATTTTACTAGACGACAGACTGCCCAAAAAGCTTTTCGAGCCAGATATTGGTGGCAATCCATTTTTCAAGATACATTTGAGTATGTTAAGAGATGTAAAACTTGTGAATGACATGATAGTAGGGAGAATAGGAAGTGACCACTTACTCCAATTATGGCTATACTTCCATTTGAGAAGTGGGACTTAGATTTTATGGGTCCTATTACCCCATCCTCTTCTATGTAGAAGAGATATATCTAGTGGCGATTGACTATTTTACAAAGTGGTCAAAAGCACGAGTGACAAGGAAGGACAATGCAAAAGAGACTGTGAGTTTCCTATTAGAGCAAATTATATGCTAATTTGGTCCACCAAAAGAATTAATATCGGACCGTGGAACCCATTTCCTAAATAAGGTGATCAAAAGCGTGAATGAAGCATGGAAAATTAAGCACAATAAAACAACTCCTTATAACCCACAAGTAAATGGGCAAGTTAAAATTATTAACAAGTAGCTTATTGGTATTTTATCAAAAATAGTGTCCAAAAAGAAGTGAGACTGGGATAAGAAACTATATGTGGCGGTGTGGGCATATAACACAATGTTTAAATGATCCATTGGCCACACCCCATTCAAGCTAGTCTATGGGGAGGAGTGTGTTTACCCTTAGAGATTGAGTTGCCAACTATAAGATTTGCAATCAATCATTCTTCGGGTAATGAGGATGCCCTTTCCTAGCGCTTTACAATCTTATCCCACTTGGATGAGCTCAAATTGTAGAGTTTGTTACACTAGGAAGTGGCCAAGCGTCAGATGAAGTAGTTGCATGATTTAAAAGTAAAGAAATATACCTTTAAGAAGGGGCAATTGGTTCTATATTATGATGCACCTAGAGAATTCTTTCCAAGAAAACTTGAGCCCAAATGGGACAGCCCCTACAAGATCATAAGGATAGGGAAAAATAAGTCCACAACATTATTTGTTGATCTTGAGAGAGGGGAATTTAAATATAAGGTTAATCTTAATAAGATTAAACGTTATTATTTCTAAATGCACTAATGAAATAAATATCTTCCAGGTCAATGCGAGGCTAATGCGAAACTTGCAAAAGAAAATATTGGTTGATGGGGTGGCTTATTCCTTACTTGGAACACCTATACTTGGAGTAGCGATATCATCAGGGAAAGCTTATGTGATGGAGTAAAGGATATAAAGTGATTGAGCAAGAGGACATATCATTTATCTAGGAAATCAAAGTCTTCTATCATCATTTCTTACAAATTTTGACAAGCATCCTTATTATATTCAATGAAGAAGGTGGGATGGAACCTTCAGGACATCCTATGAATATACTAAAATTTGACTATCATAATTATGGGTAGAGGTGACGATGGCTGGCTATGTGAATCCATTGTGGACATACACATTATACATTGATAAAGTATCTAGGGGTCCCAACAAGAAACGAAGTATAAGGGTAGTTATTAGAGATCCCCGACATAGAGTCGTGATGAAATTAGCTATTTATCTCGCGGTTGGATCTACCAATAACATGGCGGAATAAAAAGCTTTAATCATGGGCCTGAATATTGCTAAGAAGGGTGGTATCTATCATTTGTTAGTAAAGGGGGATTCCCAATTGATATTGAACCAACTAAATGGAACTTACACAGTAAGAAATCCCATTCTTTCTATGTACTATCACACTGCTATGACCGTGCTCGATGGTTTTGAGAGAGTGTCTCCTCAATTGGTTCCACGTTATTGGAATCAATTTGCAGACTTGTTAGAAAACTTTGCTTATGAAGAAGACATTGTCTACAACTGTGGTCCTATTTTGGCTATCTCTATTAATGATGAGATAGGACCCGGTCGATTATGGGGCCTTTTATCAGAACATGCTTAATAGCATGTGATGGTTAGTATGGGTGATGCAAAGAGTGGCCGAGACCCATTTGCCTTTGTTATCTTGGGCCCATAGGTTAGTTAGATGACACGTTATGCATACATCTCTTGCTATTTATGCAGGAGGCATGGGTCACAATCTAATGCATTTAGTTTAGGGCAATAACCTATTTTGTCCTTGGGATGGAGTATCTTGTTGTATATTAATAAGATTTTACAAGTGAGAATATATATATATAGGACTTTTTTTGTTTTATTTCATTAGGCCAAGAGGGCCCAGGTTTCTTAGGATTTTAATACTTGATTTTTTTAGGCCCAAAGGTTAGTTTTTGTTGTGTTTAAATCATTTATTGCTTCAAGCCATGAGGACTAGTTTTGTTGGGTGTGAACTGTGATATTTTTTAAGGCCAAGAGGGCCATATTTTTGTTTGGTGTAAATACATTTAATGGTTTTCCATTTTAGTGAATTGCATCACACAGGTTGACAAAGTCACGAGAGGAAGCCTTTGTTGTGGAGGAGCTTCTTGTGCTCATTCCAAATGGTTTCATCTCTTTTTCGAGTCTTCTTTCCTTAAAAAGATACTGTTATATATTTATGTAGAGGCTAATATTTTTTTGTTTGTTGGGGATCGACAATCAAGGCATGAAGTCCTAGTGTTTGGTTAGATATATTTGGGGGATATTTGAGTAGTCATCTACCTCTTGTTAGGACATTCTCAGGCATTAAAAGACCTATTTTAGAAGGTTTTTCTAATGAACCTATCCTTCCTACTTGCTAGGCACTTGTCCTAGGAGTTCCTGTTAGGGTGAGGCAGTTAGAGAAACTTGCCAAAATATCAAAATAAGAGCAAGTTTTGAATCTATATTTTAAAAAATATTACAGAGGTGTGTAAAAAGGGGTTCTAACCCCTCAATAAGAAAAGGAAAAGGGACAATAAAAAGTTCATATAAGCAGTTGATTATCACCTTGTGAAGGCTTGGTAGGTTCTTAGGGACGAGTCAACCAATGCCTTATCTTCCTAGGGGTAGCAACTAACAGAAGAGAAAAGAAAGGAAGGTTGGAGTGAAAATAAAAGTGAGCGTTAAAAAAGGATTAAGTGTTACCTCGCGAGTGCTTGGTAGATTCTTGGGTACCAAGTCAGGGTGTGAGGCCAATGTCCTATTCTCCTTAGGTCACTCTATGCTCATCTCCCTCCTTTTTACATGCCTGAGTATGAAAACCGTGAACAGAAAATGTGTTATAAGAAGAAACTATGACGACTAGGCTATAGGAGTCCTTGCCTAGTAGGAAGTCTTAGTCTAGTTGTCCGAAGTTAAGTAGGTAGTTCAGACCTCCCCTAAGATGACCTCTTTGGTGGGATTTTTAGCTAGTCCGTGTTAGAGTAATTGGTTAGAGACTCACTCTGGATTTTTGTCAGATTATACTAGGCCTATCCCTAGTAGATTTTCATTTCTTGATAATATCAAGGGGTAGGAAGAGAGTTGTGATGTGCTTTTTTCTTTTGTATCAGCTTGATGCTCTTTATGATTATGCACATAAAGATTTATTCATGGGATTTGATAGGCTAAGTCGCCCTATCCTGTGGTCGCCAATGAGAGCTGGATTTTAGGAGCTGGTTTTAGCCTGTGCTTGAAGTGTTTGAGGTCATCTTTGAAAAAAGAAAGTGTTCGGGAGGTGTCAAAGGTCAAATTTTCATGAAAAATCAAACTGGGCAGATGGCCAAGCTGGGAGTTTTTTAGATGCATTTCAACGTCAGGAATCCAACGCAAGTCTTGGTCCCTCAATCGGAGGTTGTTTGACCCCCGCATTTAATCCTCATAAGGTTTAGTGTTATAAAACAGCTACTAGATGTGGGAGCCAGAAAATGAGTGAGGGAGACCAAGTTAATAGATTACAATACTATAAAGTCACCTGTCCAGATGGATCTTGAATCCGAGTCCATTTGCCCAACCCAAATCAAAATATCCACTTGCAAGACAATGTGAACATAAAGAGATGAGCTGGTTATTTTAAAATGTTTAACCTTAGACCTAATAAAAGGCAAAGAAACTCATGAAAATTTGACCAATAGAGGGGAAGGGGGACGCAAATTTTTTTGCATCCCTTCCAAATCGTTTGATATCTCTTCGATTCACATCCGTTTTTTGGAGAGAGAGAGGGGGAGAGAGAGAGAGAGAGAGAAAGAGAGAGAGAGAGAGAGATTCTTGATCAGAAAGAGAGAGGAAGGAGATGACTGTAATATGGTTTATTTTCATGGAGGATTAAGAAATTTGATTTTCTAGTATTTCCCTCTCCTCTCTCCTCTTAGCAGTTGTTCATATGCATCATTAAAGATAGAAGGAGGCGATTGTGATGAAGAATCCAAAGCAAATGATGATGCTAGAGTGAGGGAGGAGGTA
The DNA here is from genome assembly GCF_053477565.2 of Lygodium microphyllum. Classification (NCBI taxonomy): domain Eukaryota; kingdom Viridiplantae; phylum Streptophyta; class Polypodiopsida; order Schizaeales; family Lygodiaceae; genus Lygodium; species Lygodium microphyllum. The sequence goes on from NC_141135.1 coordinate 118,911,714, forward strand.
GATCGGGCTGAGAGAGTGCATCACCAGCAAATAAAAAGTGCCAATGGCCTCCCGTCTACGAGCTACAAGCCTTTGAATTATGAAAAATGATTAGAGAAAGTGCTTGATTTCTTATATTGCATTCCCTTTGAAACATAAAAGAAAACCAAAAAAAATAATGATATAATAATTTTTCACAAAACCCGCAAGTTGCGGTTTCTTTTAAAATACTAGAATTTGGGATTTTTGTTTTGTGTTTTGGGGTCATACGGGATAAAAATGGATATGAAAATAATGCTAATTGTCCTTGATCACTAACAACTTATAATTCTGAAATATCTCATATTTATGAAGAAATAAATGAAAAAAATAAAAAAATGTGAAATTTAGTTTTTTTTGCTAAAACAATTAGGAAAAAATACATTTCACATTTGTGAGCGTAAAACGAGGCTGGAGAATGAGAATCAAGCCTTATTGAATCCTTGTTTCCATGTTATAGTGTGTTTTTATCACTTTTTATATGAAAATTACATAGAAAATGAACCCTAAACCATCTCCACGAATGCAAAATCTAAACAGTAGGAGAGATGAGGGTTTGGAAAAGTGGTTAGTTGCTGAAAATGATTCAAATTATGATCTATTTGTCTATGCACAACATATAGGACGGATTATCGTTTGAATAAGGAGACTAGTAGCATGAACAAATTTGGTACTAGTCTCTAGCAACGCCACATGGATGCTTGGTTGGAAAATCATTGAAGGGTTATATTTGCACTTTACCTAGCTGGTTTGAAATGATAAAATTCTTGAGCACAATGGTCATCCACATTTTCATTGAGCATAAGACGCATTGCAATTCCTTTCCAAATATTGACCTACATGGAGTGTGTAAGGAAACCCAAGCTATAGGGTAGAGGAACGATTTCTTCGAGCAAGCTTGGTAAGGAAATCTTAAATCTCTTGGATCGTTCAAATTATATAAGAGTCGAGACTCTTCGTATGTTCTTTATGTTAGAGCAACTCATAGAGGGGGCCAATCCTATCAGTGTGGGAGGGCTGTAGTGAGGTCATGTCATTCAGTCGAAGGGGTGCCTCCTCTATGTGTGTGTTACCTAATATATTATACCAAGACATGTGGGATATTCCTTTGAGGAGTAGGGAAGGGTAATCATTGGACTACAGTTCATTACAAACACAATATCTTTAGTAGTGATTAGGGTAGTGTGCCCTCGGATGGTCTTGGCCACGAGGCCATGTGGGGTTGTCTTATGAGTGTTATAGAGGCCCAGCTAGTGCCTATAGCTAGTTTTAGGCTCGTTTTAGGTCCTGACATTTGACCATGTGGCTAAATCTTAATCTCTTTTTTGAAGATGGAACTTGATACTATCACCTATATAGTATCTAGAAAAAGTTTCACCTTCAAGGAAGGGGGTAACAATTTGACCATGTAACCAAATATTCACCGTCTTCTAAATTCCAAAAGAATATGAAAATTCCTAAACTCCCTAATATAGTGTTTAGTCAACATCACACACTTAAGTTACACATTTGAAAGATCTACCAAGTATGATTTCCTTCCTCACATTCTCTCTATTGTAGGGAGCACATAAAACATAGATGACTAGCTTTTGGACACATGCGTGTGTAGTTAGATGCCCATGCATAGATGGATGCACACATGTGTAGTTGAATGCTCACATGGATGCACATATATGTGAATCTAAAAAATTTAGCAAGCCAATCTATGGTGGCCAACTATGTATGATAATGTTTGCAAGTGGATCGAGTACTGTGATTCCTATTAATGGGTTTGAGCTAGAGATCTCTTACCATTCCAACCAACCCTACCAATCGAACCTTTTGAGAAGTGGGGATTGGACTTTGTTGTGGTCCCATCTCTCCAATTGCTACCTACACCCACAAAAAGTACATTATGATGGCAATTGACTACTGTACCAAATGGGTAGAAGCTCATGGATAGAAGCTACACAATACCACCAAGCCAGTAGCTAAATGTTCATTATGGGATATCTTCACAAGGTATGGCATGCCAATAAATTTGTTTAGTGATCAAGGTACACACTTTGTAAATAAGGTCATCAAAGAGATCACCTCATTCTTTCTAATTATACATTAAAAATTATATCCTTACTATCTTCAAGTCAATGGTTTAGCAGATCCACCAACAAAGTTCTATGCAAGATTCTAACCAAATTGGTAGATTAGAATTGAGAATATTGGGATACTAACCTTCCCACTACACTTTGTGCCTTCCAAACATCCTTGAAGATTGCAACCAGTATGACTCCCTACAAGTTAGCCTTTAGGTTGGAAGCCATTACACCACTGGAATTTATAGTCCCTAATTTTTTTATTGGCGATATGAGATCACCTCATTCTAGAGGAATAACTCCCATTCCATGTGGAAGTCATAATCTAGCTCAAAGAAGTTTGGACCTATATCTGGACCTATATCCAATCCTCAGTCTAAGGCCAGTAAAAATACCAAGTCAATCGACTATCCAAGAATCCATTGTTCTGGAAGGGCCAACTTGACTTGGTTTTCAAAACCCAGATGGGAAAAATCCTCGGCAACCTCACATTTTGGTGGAGTGGTCTTTTTAGGTATTTCATGACTTTGATACTAATTTTTTTTATATAATTAACTTACAAGACAAGTCAAAGTAAGAGGCCCTTAAGTTCTTATTCGAGCATCTCTACTTGCAGGCCAAACTCCTTCAGCATTTTTAGGAAGGTAGGCTTTCTCTTTTTTTTCCCTTCTTCTCCTATTGAACAACCCCCATAAAGCCACCTCAAAATTTTCCTTGCCTAAGAAGGCCACCTTCGCCACCAACCTCTCCACCAAATAAGCCCTTCTGAAGTCAAAGGGCTAGAAACGCCTACAAGAAAAAGACCTCCAATAGGAGAACAAGCCCCTTTCCATAGCCATCACAAATGCCATAGGCCATAGCACCACCCTTATTATTACCCACAGCCCCTCCCCAATATTAGGCCTACACCCTTGATCCTCATTCTCTAAGAGTTCAACTAGGAAATGACTCTCTAGTCATCAAAATTCATCAATTGGTTCTTTACTTGTAGAAATACTAGTGGTAAGAGCTCTCTATGCACATTGACCCCCTAAAAAAGGTGAGCACTTCCCTCTTCAAGCAGCTTACTAGAGAGATGCTACCCTCCATGACCATCGGCAATGGTTGAAAGCATGTCAAAATTCCCACCTCACCTTTGTCAATGATTCCCGAGAGTAAAACCCAGAAGTAGGAGAGAATGTGTTTCTCTAAGCTTGAGTGGCTGGAGTGAAGAATTTGGATAGTGTGACCCCACTTGCCCTAGAGATCATTAGGGAAATCTAGTAGAAGTACAAGCGGGAGTGGATCAACCCATTGGAAGAAGCTAAAACATGAACTCTAGGCCACCATGATAGACTCTTGCTCTAATGTCCCATCTGTTTCATGACAAACTAGATGAGCCGGTGGACTTTGCTAAGTTTCTTCCTCCCAAACTATTTTCTCTTTTCATTCTATCTATTGATTCGTGTTTTTTACAAAATTGGATCTCTACCACAGAATTTGGCCAAAACCACTATCAAGAGCCTTACCATATCACTTTGGGTTTACTCTTCAAGCACTAGGTAAGCTACATTGCTTCTTGATTATGATAACTCGAGGAAATGGGGGGAACAAGTTCCTAGGACAGATGCCAATGTAAAGGGTAAAAGGGATTGTTATCTTAGTGAAGATGGAAATGGATTATACCTAGGAGTTGAGTGAGTGCATAGATTTTTCAAAAGACAAGCCCCCAACTACACGTGGGTTCCGCCTGCATTACTAAGAGTTGAAATCTATCACCATCATTAGAGGACACCCCACCTTAGTACACAAGTCAATATCCACATCATGGTGTCATTTGGATCTTACACAAAAGCTTACAAGCATGGACCCCTTCTGTCACATGCTTAAATGTATTTATATATATTAAAGGAACTAAAGTCAAAGTAACTTTTGGAATCCATCTTTTATAATCTCAATAACTCCCAAGGGAAAGAAAATTTCAAGAAAATTCTTGCGCTACCCGATCGGATTCGACCTAGTCTACAAAGTTGTAGAAGAAACTTTTTTTCGATTATTCACCGGTTTGAAGTTACGAAGGCACAAACTGCTGGCTACATGCAAGTTTTTTCTCTCTTTCACCACATCAACTTTCCATTTTATCCCTCTTCTAAATATATTATAATAATGTGCTTTGGGCATCCACCTCTTGTAATCTAGCTCCATTTCTCTATTTTGTCTACCACCACCCTTGGCTTCTTGCATGTTGACCAAGGTGGGGACTTGTCCCATCCACTATTCTCCATATTTTCAAAGATGCCATACATCATCTAGGATTATGTTAATCAAGAAGATTAGCTTAATCAATCCCTCTCATAGAGGCTATATAAGGAACCCATGGAGATGTAAAGAGACAAGGAGAATGACAAGTACATGAGAGCACTCTAGAATACCCTGATGCTAGTCTATCTTTTTTATGTAAGTTATGAGTGAGTCTCTTTTATTATGTAGCATAATGGCAAGCTTCCTCTACCTCTTCTCCTCTTGTCTCTCTCTCTTCTCATCTTCTCATTCCATGAATATATAATGGCAACCTTCCTCTACTTCTTCTTCTCTTGTCTCCCTCTCTTCTCATCTCTCTCTCTCATATTCTAATATGGTTTCTAGTGCATATATTCTCTCTCGTGAAGTTGTGTCTTGGCTATTTCCATTTTCTTTGAGGAAAGGGATGTCATATCCCATCCTCCCTTTGGCTAGGTGGTGCCTCTCTTTAGTTCTCTTAGTGAGGATTGGAGGTTGGGTGGGTAAGATGCAACCCATTCATCTTTTCAGCTCTCATTTTTTGTGCCCCCACCGAGGAGTTCTCAAGCTATGCTCTACAATTTCTATGAAGGAAGAAACATCAAAGGAGTTGTCCTCTTCTTCAATGAGTGTCTATTAAGGAATCATTAAGGAGGAATATTCATCAAACCCTATTAAAGGGATTCATTGCTCAAGATGTAACGTGTCCACCTCTTCCCTTTCAGGACATGTGTTAATAGTCCATTGGAAAGAGAGTCTAGAAAGCTTCGCCCGGCACTCCCATGGAATGTTACGAGGTTTGTGATCTAGTACATTCCGTGTCTGCCACATAGCCGAAGTATTCCAGCCATTCCCACTTAGAACCGACCTGAATTTGGGTTTCTCCTAATGGTAGTTTTTCTAAATGGCAACTAGCATCAAACCCCAAGCGAACTACTTATGCAGAAACGCCAGGGCCGAAGCGGATTCACGCTGTACTTGGTTCAAGGAGAATGGGAAACGAGAGGGATGCAAGGCTCGACCTCTCTACCATAAGGCATAGTCCCATTCCGTTCCCCTAAAACAACATAAATCGGGATTATTGTAACCTAGACTCTAGGTTAGCGCCCTTGCTATTCATTTCCTTTGAGAATATCTCCTTGCTGTCCATCACGATGAGAAAAGTTTCCGGCCAACCAGGACCACCCATCCGTAGGACGCAGACCCATGGCCACATCCACTGCACTTTCCTCCAGGTTGCTTTAGTTTTCTAATTACCTACCACATTTAGTTGGACATACATCAAGCAGCTTCCTTAATTAGCTCGTTAGACACAGGTTCCTTACGTAATCTTAGCACTTGACATAGAAAAACAATGTCAAACAAGTTCCTTTTTAACAGGTTATCTTATTTATCTTTGGAATACATCCATAAAGTCTAGCCCGCATGCTAATTCATAATCCGCCCTAAGGCTATCCATAATCCGCTCGAAGGCTCTCCAGCAATCCACAGGGATTACTAATCCAAGATTCCACCCGTAGACTAGTATGCGGGCCTCAAGATCCAATCCCAAGTCACATTGGCCTCTTGGGCAAGGCCCGGAAGGCGAGGGACTTACGGCCACAACTCCCCCTGGCACCCAATCGTCCGCGTTCCCGGCGGGGCTAACAATCCCCTTGGTGAGGGTCAGGCAGACAGTTGGGGGTAATTGAGGCTACCTCTCCCTTCAAGCCTTCGACCTAAAGCATTAGATATATTTCCATCCTTTAGTTCCTTGAGCAAACAAAGCAAATAGTGCTCTCTAAACTGTTACAAGCACAATCATTTCCAGTGGTCGTTATTTGGCCAATTACTAAGGAGTGAATCCTTCTCATTGAATGCATCCAGCATTCAATCCGGGATCAATTGTGACTTAACAAGATCCCGAAGAGTTTGTCTGTTCTCCCTTTTTTCCTTGGGTTAAGGCCATACCCTATTAACCCAACTTAACCAATACCTTAGGTTTTCTTAACAATAAATCATGGCGACCATGTCACTCCAAATTATGAATTGGTCCTTTGCTTCCAAGCAAATACCTAATTCCCTTATCTTGGCAAAATTTCCCCCCAAGAAAGGTGTTGTAGCAGGAGGGCTACTCATCCTCTTGCAAGTTAAACTTGCGCAAGAATCTGCCAATCTCATTCTAGGGAAATGGCAATTCTCTTGTGATCAAACCACAGGATCATGCGACGTTGCAACTTGTTGCACAAGTGTCACACCTATTCCATGGGATCTTTTCACCCATCAAACGACGTCTTCTGGTCACGGAATCATGATTAGACAAGAAGCAGGGTTCATGGTGTCTTCTTATCCAACCCATTCCCAATTGCACTAGGCCAACAACGTTCCGTCCTAGGGGTTCCAACTCAATCTGAGTTTCAACATTTGATCAAGTGATCCCTAGTGTAGAAACCCTAGATTGTTTCTTGCAAGTGCATCCAATTGTCCCTACATTCCGTGAATGTGGGTAGGACCTTTGGGTATGAGGATTTCGACTTGGTAGCAAGTGCAAAACTAGGTCAAGTCCTCAATGTGCTAAACCCTAGTTAGCACTTGGAGTATTTTATTGTATCCATTTAATCATCCTAAGCGAATCCAATGCGGTTTAGGTGTTTTAGGTAATCCAGTTTACTTGTCTTACGACAAGGACGAATCATTCCTAAAGATGTTGTCTTGATCTAAAAGGGGGAAAACTAGTTGCATTACAACACAATTCTCGTAAGCACACCATTCATTGCCTCTATGTACGATTAGATTCACAAACCCTAACTTTTATTGTTAAGACCAAAGCGCATGTTAAATTTTGGCATAACTTTCATTGATCCTACTAGGACATGCATTCACGATTCATGCCACTAAGCTTTTAAGATTTTATGCTTAAATGAACCATACAGCCTTTTCCTAACTACATCTCTTGATGAATGAAATTATTTGTACGATGAATGTGCATTATGCAACCTTTACTAACTACTACATAGTTAAATTAGATTCATGCCAATTGAAGCTAGAGTTAACCTACTTTATGCAACCCTTAGAATCTTTTCCATGCTTTGCTATTTCCTACGGTTGATAACGAATTCCTTAATGAATCCTTACAAAGGAGATTTTCAAAAAAAAAATGCAACATGCAATTTAATCTTTCCGTGCCTAATCAAAGGTGTACTTTAATCATTTTGACCTTGTAAAGCTAGGCAATAGGCGTTCTAGACCGTCACTTTGAAACGCACAAAAGGCAACTTGCTAATAAGGTCCTAAAATGCATAGACACCTTATGTTTTTTTTTTCATTCATTCCATTGAAAGTACCAATGACCAATCTTCATATCGTGAGTTACTTCTAGTAAATTTCAAATAGCCAATTTATTTCCATCGCATTTTAGCTAGGTGGATTTGACAAGCATAAGTGCATCCTAGTTCCATGAAATAACCACGCATAATAGAAATACTTCTACGTAAATAAAAAATAGGAAGAAAACCTAGAGTTGTGGGCTCGGTTTGATATCCACATGAATACTAGGAGATGATCCTCCTGTAGGCACGTGTTGTGACTTTTTAGGGGCCATCGCAGACGTGATTTCGGCTTCTGGTATGCCTTCGTAGTCTACAAATTACTCGCCTTGGTATGGATCCTTAAAATCTTTGCCCGTCTCCCTCGTATGCGGAGATTTCCTATGAAGTACGGATCCTTGACAGAAGTACCAACTTGCAGGATTTGGCTTATGGAAGGCCTTAGGGTTTGGAGCTTGGGCCTTCTTTATTTTGGAAAAGGAGGGGTTCGCGAAAGGGTTCTTGTGAAGGGCCTTGCGGGAATGGAGACTTTAAATCCCAGGCTAGGAATGGGCTTGTGGGTGATTGGTGGAAAAGGGGCTTTATAGACATCCTCTTCTTCAAAGTCCTGGGGTGGGCTTGTGGGTGATTGGTGGAAAGGGGCTTTATAGACTTCCTCTTCTTCTCTTCAAAGTCCCGGGGGGTGTAGGAATGGACTTATTGGGGAATCTAGTGGGAAGGGGGGCTTAGGGAAGCCCCCTTAGAAGCTTCTTACAACGATCAGAGGACTGCGTGGATGAGAGGGGGGGTAGTAATGGGTGGAAGATGACATCTTGAAGGTGGCCCAGAATTAGCACACTGAAACGGCAGCTGTCAGATGGGATGGTGGAAACAAACTCAGCTGACAGCTGTGGCATCTCGGCAATGGCAGCAGCGGCCGGCGCAACTTCCCTCTCTCTCTCTATGCAGCACTGCATGTCCCTCAGCCAGCGACCTCTAGTCTCTCTCTTCCTTCCTCCACGCAACCTCTCTGCTTCCTCCCTTTTTTCCACCCCCCTCCACTAAGGGAGGTTTTATTTAGGTCAAGGGGGGAGAGGGGACCTCCCCCACGTGGCTATGCATGCAGTCCACATCTCCCCCTTGTAATCACCTCTCCCACCTAGCCATCCCCTTCCCTCAGCCACGCATCGTCTGGGGGAAAATAAGTAAAAAATTTTGCTACAAATTTCACCTTTATCCACTTAACCTCCTCCCAAGTGGGAGTTTTCCTACGGTTTATGCAGTTTTGAATCCTGGTCCCGATTTGCCAATGTGGAGGCCTTGATTCTCACGTGCGGTTTACAGTTTACACTACTGGTATTTCAAATACTGAGAATAATCTTTGCATGAATTTCACGCGATGTGCAGCAAGTCGCTCTAGTAATATTTTTATGTGGAAATATTACATTCTCTCCCCCTTGGAGGAATTGAGATGTCCTCATCTCGAGATGAACTGGGGATATAGTTGGATGAGAGTGCTTTCATCCATCCAAGTGGCATTCTCCTCGGGATAATCTTTCCACTGGACGAGGCATTCTCTCAAGGTTCTGGATCTCAGTTGTCTCTCCCTAACATTTAAGATCCTGTTAGGTTGTAGCTAAAGGACTCCTTGGCTAGGCATTAAAACTTGTTGGTCATCAAGTTCATGGCTAGGATTAGGTACATACTTCTTCAATAGGCTGATATGGAATACATTATGAACCTTTAGGTTCTCAGGGAGTTGTAGTCTATAAGCATTGGGTCCTAGGTACTTGAGGATCTTGTATGGCCCACAATACCTAGGACTTAGCTTCTTGCAATCTCCTAAGGATAGGGAACTCTTCTTTGTCCATACGCAAATGAAGACTATGTCTCCTTTCTCGAAGGTTCTATCTTGATGCTTCAAATCCACATATGCCTTTTGTCTATCCTTGGCTGGTTGGATGTCTTGTCTAATTGACTTCATTTGGTCATCCATCTCTTCGAGCATCTGCCTTAAAGCTTCAACCCTCAAGGTTGGATCTGAGAAGTCTAGGGGACTTCGACAATCATGCCCATACAATGCTTGAAAAGGGGTCATCTGAATGCTTTGTTGGTAAGAAGCATTGTAGGCAAACTCAACCAAGGGCAAGTATTGAATCCACCTTTTTGGTTCACGGCAGCAGTGTGCCCTTAGCATATCCTCGATGACTTGATTGACTCGCTCCATTTGGCCATCAATTTGGGGACGGTAAGCTATACTAAAACAGAGTTGAGTCCTAATGGCTTCAAAGATAGCTCTCCAAAAGTGTGATGTGAAGAGAGAATCATGATCACTAATGATTCTTCTGGGTAACCCATGTAGCTTGAATATCTCCTTGATAAACAACCTTGCAATGTCTGAGGCTTTATAGTTTGTCTTAAGTGGAATAAGGTGTGCAACCTTAGCAAGCATGTCAACCACAACCATGATGGAGTTGTATCCTACCTGAACTTGGGGTAGGCCAACAACAAAGTCCATACTAATGATTTCCCATTTCATTAGGGGAATGTCAAGTGGTTGCAACTTTTCTGGCATTTTGAATGTTCGGCCTTAATACGTTGACAAGACAAACACTCAGTGACGTATTTGAGAACGCCACTTTTAACCTCTCCCAATAGTAGCTCTTCCTAACTGCATTGAGAGTCTTGGCATAGCCAGGATGTCCTGAGAAAAGGGGAATCATGAGCTTCCCACATTATCTTTTGCTTGAGTGACTGGCTTGCCGGTATGCATAATCTCGTTCTATACTAGACAAGTCCACTATTGATAGAGAATTCATGATACTTAGCCTGTAGCTTTTGATCCTGATCCTTGATAGGGATCTCCCTTAACATCTTTTGATAGGTTGGATCATGGTTTGCTTCTTCTCTAGCTAATTCAAGTATTGGGTTGTTTGGCATGGATACCTTTGTGGCTAGAGATCTAGCTGTTGATGGATTTTACAAGATTAGAGAATTAAGGAATGCCTTGCAACTGAGTTCATTGGCAACTACATTCTTCTTTCCAGGTCGGTATTTGATTTCAAAATCATACTCCTGCAGCACTTCAATCCACTGATGTTGTCTCATGTTGAGCTCCTTCTGGGTAAAGATCCACTTGAGGCTTTTATGATCCGTTACTAGAGTAAAGTTGTTACCCAACATGTAGTGTCTCCAAAGCTTTAGATCATGGATGGTAGCTAACAGTTCTAGATAAGGGGTAGCATAATTCTTATCATGGCTCTTCAGTTTCCTCGAAGAGTATGCTACATGATGACCTTCTTGCATGAGCACACATCCTAAGGTAAGCGTGCTAACATCAGTTACTACTTCGAACTCCTTTTACTGAGGTCCAAAAGTTTCAGGATAGATGCTGATACCAAACTTTTCTTTAATCTATCAAAGCTAGATTGTTCGCAAGCTGACCATGCAATAGATGTTTGCTTCTTCAGTAGATCCATCAGAGGTGTTGCAATCAAAGCATAGTTTTTGATAAAGACCCTATACCATCCTTTCAATCCAAGAAAACTGCGTATTTCTTTGATAGTTATTGGTATTGGCCATTCTAGAATATCTCTAACTTTGGCCAGATCCACTGAGATTCCTTCCACTGATACGATGAATCCCAAATATTCAATTTGATGTTTGAAGAATGCACACTTCTTCATCTTAGCATAGAGCTTGTGTGCCCTCATTATCTCAAGGACAATCCAAAGCTGGGGTTCATGATCTTCTTTTTGTTTAGAATAGACTAAGGTGTCATCAAAGAATACGAGTACGAAGTCATCAAGATATGGCCTAAAGATATCCTGCATTTACATGTTGAAGGTGGCAAGTGCATTCATCAGCCCGAATGACATGACTAGGAACTCAAAGTGTCCATATCTTGTGTTGAAGGCTGTCTTTGGGATATCTTCTTCCTTGATCCTTATCTGATAGTAACCAGACCTGAGATCAATCTTGGAGAAAATCTTCGCACCCTAAAGACAGTCAAGAAGCTCGTCTATTCTAGGAATAGGGTATTTTTTCTTAACGGTTGATTGATTCAACCCTCTGTAATCAATACACAGTCGAAGCGTTCCATCTTTCTTTTTCTGGAACAACACTGGAGCTCCCCATGGTGAACTGCTAGGACGGATGTAGCCTCTAACAGTTTCTTGAGTTGCTCCTTCAACTCAATTGCTTCCAGGATGGACATTCTATAAGGCCTCTTTGCGATTGGCGCAACTCTTGGCACTAGCTTGATCTCATGATCCACTTCTCTTTGAGGTGGGAGTTCTGTCAGCTCTTCCGGAAATACATCTGTGTACTCCTTTAGCCATGGGGGTTCTTCACTAGACTCGTGCTTCTGATCTAGCTTATTAAGCTTAATCAAGTAGAGAGGTAGTCCCTTTCTAACTCCCTTTATAATCCTAGATGCTTGAGCCAATTGAATTTTCGGCTTTCCAGTCTCTCCTTGAGTTGTTACCAATTCCCCTTCAGAATTTTGAAAGGAAACTTGGCCCTTTCCACAATAAATGTGGACATCCTTAGGTTTAAGGCAATCCATTCCAAGTAAACACTCATGGATACCTAGGTTCATGAACCTAAATTTGACCAAAGTCGTCTTTCCTCCCAGAAAGAATTCCACCTTAGCAGTTTGCCTGGTACAAGTGACCTCCCGACCATTTGCTAATTCCACAAGCAAGGTAGGTGCTTCTACTGTGGCTATTCCTAATCTTCTTGCACAAGCTAGTGAGGTAAAGGAATGTGTACTGCCACAATCAATCAAGGTTTTGAAATCTTTACCTTGATAGTCCAATGGTGTCTGAATCACCAAAAACTGGCTATTCGGGCCTTTCTTGTGAAGGGCGGCATGGACTGTTTCCTTTTTAAACTTTACTTCCATGGTCTAATCTTCTTCTTCACACATTTCCTTATTGGCAACACAGGCGATTCTTCCTCTGCCTTGGGTGGCTACTCCCTGGTGGCCACGACCAATTTCTTGGAAAGGAGCTTGACGATGTCCTCCACCAAGCTTGGGACATTGCCTTTTGAAATGACTGGGCTCGTTGCAGTGGAAAGAACGGAGATTTCGGCCATTGCTTTGGGTAGGGACAAAGTTGTTGACATTATTGGTCCTTGCTTTCTTTCTTTTTCCCCGATTTTGACCTTGAACTCTCTTCACTTGGGGCCTATATGATCCTCTATTCTGGTCATTATAAGACCAAGTTTTGTTACTTCTTGGCCTAGCTTGCACCTCCTGAATTATGGGCACAACTCGAATGAGTGCATCCTGTAGATCTGTTGGGAGTATATATTCGAGGCGGGTATTCACTAGTGGGTTTAAACCAGTACAAAATTTTGACACTTGCTATGTCATATCCATTTGTGGCGCATACTTCAGAAGTGAGACAAATTTTAAGTAGTATGCGTCAAGAGTGAGATCCACCTGTTTCAGCTCATAGAGCTCATTCATTTTCTGCATGTAATACGTAGGTGGTAAGTATCTTCCTTGCACAGCTTTCTTCAGTTTTTCCCAAGTAACAGATCCTTCCGAGATCCCTTGATCTCTGCACCATTGCTTCCACTAAAGCTTGGCTTCGCCGATGAGCTTCAGCTTGGCGAGCATAGCTTGGTTGGCGAGTGTAGTACCGGCCGCTTCAAAGTAATCTTCCATGGACTCTATTCAAATCTTAGCATCTGCTTGGACAGTCCTACATTTCCTGTCAAATTTTGGCGGCTTCATCTACTTGAGAAGAAACGTCTTCTCCTGGATCACAGCTATACTTCATGTAGGGGGCGGACTGGGAATCTATACCTAGGGTTGTGCCTGGATAGAGGATTCTTAACGTTATAACTTGCTAATCGTTATGATTTATATTTCATACCCAATTCAGCTATCAACCAAGAACCCTAGCCACTTAACTTTTTATCAATTCTCATAGACAAGACAGTCATTGATAGAAAGAAGTCTTATTTTATTTATATGGACATAACCCTTTCAGAGTATAATAATTCTTGGGATGATAGAGCAACTATTACATTAGTTCAAGGAGAATAATGTTGTGTTACATCTAGCTACGGAAACTAGATAATAGTATGGTTTCAGGTCATGGATCTTCAGGAATCGATAAGTCATCGGAAGATTAGGGTATCCTTTCCTTTGGTACCCATTCTTCTCGTAGCATCCGAGCACCTTGATCCTGTCGGCGAGGATTATGCGGGTCACTTCCTTGTATACATATGAGTTCAGCTCAACCCTCCGACCTGCGATATGTAAAGTTGAGTTTATGTGAGCCTCCACAAAAATTAATAGCTTCACGATCTTCAGGTCCTCCAACCACTTGATCCTCTTTAGGTTGATTCGAAGGTATGCAAACCAGTGGGCAGCTATGTAGTAGATTCTTGAGTCACCCGTCCATCTCCGTTCCACGTACAAAGGCGATGGATTATAAATACAGTCTAGCACTACAACAGAAATGAAGCATAGACACGCATGTTAGACGCGCAAAGTCGGGCGCATCTATCACAGCGTCTATAAGTGCGTGTAAATAGATGCGAATTTTGCGTCTATATATCCGCACAAATAGATGCGCTAACAGACACACAATTATTTAACCACCTAAAATTAGCAATTCATATAATTTAAAAACCAAAGTTAATAATTATTTAACCACTTGAAATTGATTCTTGAGCATGCACATGTGCGCATGATAAAAACCATAGAATTAAGAATACACATTGAATCATTGAATTAAAAAAATAGTTAATAGCCTGATCAAGAAGTATTTTCTTTTAACACATTTTTTCTTTTAGGTTTTTTGATTGATTCTTCCATACTCCGGCATGTAAAAAGGAGGGAGCTGAGCGTAGTGACCTAAGGAGAATAGGGCATCGGCCTCAGGTTTTGTCTCGGTACCCAAGAACCCACCAAGCCCTTACAAGGCGACACTTAATCATTTTCTGATGCTCACTTTTATTTTCACTCCAACCTTCCTTACTTTCTTCTTTTCCAGCAAGATGCCACCCCTAGGAAGACAAGGCATCGGCCCCGGGTCTGACTCATCCCGAGGAACCTACCAGGCCTTCGCAAGGCGATGGTCAACTGCTTATAAATTTTCCTTTCTTTCCTTTTCTATTGTTATGGGGGGTTAGAACCCCTTTCTACACACCTTTGTATATATTTATTTTCTTTGAGATATTCAAGGGTTTTTTCTCTCTATCATCATCATTTTTCCTCTAGTAGGCTTCTCTAACTGCCTCACAACTAACAAGAACTCCTAGAACGGCCGCCTAGAAGGCTAGCAGAGCAAGGTCACTAGGACTACCTTCTAAAACAGGTCTTTCGATGCCTGGAAATGTCTTTACAGGAGGCAACAACTACTCAAACCTCCCCCAGACATACCTAACCTAAACCTGGGACTTCATGCCTTGAACGCTGGTTCCCCAATAGGAAAAGAAAATCCCCTACAAGTACACAGACATATATAGCATAAAAACACATTACTCACAAAGGAGAGATATCACCTGGATAGGGCCACGAGAAGCTTCCGCGCAACAAAAGACTCCTTCCAAGCTCTTCTTTGAACCTGTCTAGCACAAGACTAAAACAAGAAACCATTAACTGCACCCGCACTAAACAGACAATTGGCCCTCTTGGCCTAACGAAATAAAATACTTCACTTGAAAAACTGATCGGCCCTCTTGGCCTAATGCAATAAAGAATTTAAAACCTCGCAAAACTGGCCCTCTTGGCCTAACAAGATCAAACGGAATAGCACCTACACATCCCTACCCAAAATAATACTGATATACAATAATATGCTCCTTTCCAAGGAGGAAAAATAGGGCTCACAACCCTAAACTAAATGCATAAGGTTATGACCCATCCCTCCTGCATATATAGCAAGAGGCGTACGCATAACATATTGTCTAATCAGCCTATGGGTCCAGGATAACAATGGTAGATTAGTCTCTACTACTCTTTGCATCATCCATATCAACCATCGCCTGCCATATATTGCATGCTCTGATAACATTCCCCACAAGCGACCGGGTCCTGTCTCATTATTGATAGCAATATCCAAACTAGGACCACAGTTGAAGAAAATGTCTTCTTCATAAGCAAGATTTTCTAGTGAATCTGCAAACTGATTCCAGTAACCTGGAATCAACTAAAAAGATACTCTCTCAAACTCCTCAAGTAGGGTCATCGCAGTTCGATGATACATACAAAGGATGGGATTCCGCACTGTGTATGTCCCATCTAGCTGATTCAGGATCAACTGGGAATCCCCTTTTACTAACAATCGTCGAATACCACCTTGTTTGGCAATATGCAGTTTCATAATCAAGACTTTATGCTCCGCCATATTGTTAGTGAATCCTACCCTGAGATAAGCAGTTAACTTCATCGTAACTCTACGTCGGGGATCTCGGATTAATACTCCAATACTCCCTTTTTTATTAGGGCCCCTGGATGCTCCGTCAAAATATAATGTGTACGTCCACAATGGGTTTACATAGCCTGCCATTACGAACTCCTCTACTTGTAATTATCATAGTCAAAATTTAGCATGTTGAGAGGATGAACTGACGGCCCCTTCCCACCTTCAGTAAACTCAACTGGGATACTTGTCAACATTCGTAAGCAGTGATGGTAGAAGAATTTGATCTCCCACACAAAGGTTCCGTCTTCTTGCTCAATCACTTTGTATCCTTTGCTCCACCAGATGAGTTTCCCCTGATGGTATCTCCACTCCAGACATGGGTGCTCCAAATAAGGAATTAGCCGCCCCATCAACCAGCTTTAAGCTCTTTTGCAGGTCTCAAATCATCCCCAGCATGGACCTGCAATGCGTTTTCCTATATTAGCATACTTAAAAATAATAAGGTTTAATCTTATTAAGATTAACCTTATTTTTAAACTCTACTCCCTATAGATTAGCTAGTAGAGCCGTAGACCTATTTTTCCCTAGCCTGACAATCTTGTAGGGGCCATCCCATTTACGTTCCAACTTCCTTGGAAACAACTCCCTACGCGCATACAATACAAAAATAATTGCCATTTTTTAAAGGTATACTTCTTTGCTTTAAGGTCATGCAACTGCTTCATCTGACGTTTAGCTACCTCCTGATGTAATAAGCTCTGCAATTTCAACTCATCCTGGTGAGCTATGGTCATGAAACGTTCAAAGAGTGAATCCTCATCTCCCAAAGAGTGGTTAATTGCAAACCGTATGGTTGGTAACTCGATTTCAAGGGGTAACACACACTCTTCCCCATAAACCAATTTAAATGGAGTATGGCAGGTAGCCTGCTTGAACGTTGTATTGTACGCCCATGCTGCTACATACAACTTCTTGTCCTAGTCTCGTTTCTTCTCAGAGACTATTTTAGATAAGATACCCACAAGCTGCTTATTAGTATTCTCGACTTGTCCGTTTTCTTGCAGATTATAAGGGGTTGTTTTATTATACTTAACTTCAGTCAAACTTTTGATCACTTTATTCAAAAAGTGGGTTCCACGGTCCCCGACACTAGTTCCTTTGGTGGACCAAAACGGCAGATAATCTACTCTAAAAGGAAACTTGCAGTCTCTGTTGCATTGTCCAGCCTCGTCACCCGCGCTTCTGACCATTTTGTAAAATAATTAGTTGCTACTATAATGTATCTCTTCTGGGTAGTAGACAACGGGGTGATAGGACCCACAAAGTCAATGCCCCACTTCTCAAATGGAAGGACAACCATGATAGGCGTAAGTGGGTGTTTCCTATTATCTATACTATCATGTCTTTGACAAGTATCACATCTCTTAACATACTCAAAGGCATCTTGGAAGATGGATGGCCACCAATATCTAGCTCTTAAAGCTTTCTGTGCCGTCAACTGTTCCGCAAAGTGCCCTCCACATGCAGAGTCATGGCACTCTTCCAAAATAAAAGGAACCTCGTCAGGCATCACACATCGGTGGTAGATATCATCAACACCCTACCGATATAGTATTTCTGGGATCAAGGAAAACTTCAAAGCCTGTTGTTTAATTTTCCTCTTTTCAGATTTTGATAAACCAACTTCAGTCTCCCCTATTGATAGATAATGTGTAATAGCAGCATATCAAGATGGGATAGAAGCTATATCAATTTTAAACATTTCTTCAATATCACTTCCTTCAGCCAAAGTCTCTTTCGACTCCTCAAAATCCACAAGGCATTCCACAATACCCTGAAACCTTGGTGGCTTACTCTTAATCTCATAATTGAACTCTTGCAAAGTAATTAACCACTTTGCCAAACGATCAGGCGGTTGTAGCTTGTTCATAAGCAACCTAATCCCTTCCACCTTCGTATAGAACACTACCTTCTCATAGACGATGTAGTACCTGAATTTCTTAGTCCCAAAGACCATCGCAAGACACAACTTCTCCATGTAGGTGTAGTTAATTTCTGAAATGCTCAATTTTCGACTAGCAAAAGCTATCGGATGATACCACTTTTCCTTCCAAATTTGGGCTAAACAGCAGGCTGATACTATGCATGGTGGCTGCTAAAAATATATAAAATACCTCGCCTCTTTTAGGTGCTTTTAAGACTAGTGCTTTTAACAGCTCCTGTTTCACATCCTCAAAAGCTACCTTACAAGGGTCGCTCCATTCAAACAGACAGCTAAAGGATAATAAATTTGTTAATGGCAATGTCCTTTCTGCCAAGGCATTTATAAACCTCCGATAGTACCCTATCGATGACAGAAAGCTATGTACCTCTTTCGGAGTGCGTGGTGGACTCATAGCAATTATAACCTTGATCTTTTCAGGGTCAGTTGCAATCCCGACTGAACTGATCACATGACCTAGCAATAGCCCATAATGCACTCCAAAGACACACTTCCGTGGGTTAAGAGCGATACAAAATTGTCTGCAGCGCTCAAAGCACTTTCTTAAAATAATCAACATCCTTTCCCTTACAACGGCTGCCCCCAGGTCATCGATAAATACTTTCAACTCATCTGGGGAGATGTCACCAAAGGTCTTCTTTGTTGTTCGTTGCCATGATCCAGGTTCATTTTGTACAAACCAAAGGCGATCACATGGTACGCAAAAGTACCAAAGACAGTAATAAAAGTCATTTTTAACTTGTCCTCTTCTACAATTGCCATTTGGTTGTATCATGCAAAGCAATCCATAAACGAATATATTTCCCTACCCACTAATTGATCCAAAATCTGGTTAACAAATGGCAACGGGTAGTAATCCTTAACCGTATGCTCATTCAGCTCTTTAAAATCTACACATAGTCGGATTTGGTTATTTTTCTTCTTCCTGATAATAACTGGTGAACACCATTCCGTGTGTTATACAGGGAAGATTAAACCAGCTTTTCTTAACTTCTGTAACTCCTCAAACAGCTCGTCCCTCAGTTCAAAAGGCATATGCCTTACTTTCTAACACACAGGACGACTGCCTTCTTTTACATGAATAGTATGAACGGCCAGGCTGGGAGGAATACCTCTCAGCTCATCATAACTCCAAGCAAAGATATCGCGGAATTCTTGAATCAAGGACACATGGTCCTCTCTTTGTGCTAAACTGAGCATGGAACCTAATTTAATTGGCCGCGAATCATTCGGCATGCCAAGGACTAACTCAATCACATCTGCATCTCTTATCCTATCTTGCGGCTCTATTGGATCATTTAGAGTTACCTGATAAATATCCTCTGTAGTGGACCCCTCTTTAGATTCATCACTGGATGATGTCTCACTACCAGATGAATCATCTGCTGTCTCTAATTCAGTAGAGGATAAAGCAGCTCTCTCACTCTGAGGAGACTGAGGGTAAGCATAAACTATTACTCGATTAGCACCTCTACCTAGAACCACTCGACCGGTGGGTATATCGACTTGACAATCTTTTCGTAAGATCCAAGGCCTACCTAGCAAAACTCGATAGCTAGGACGTCCTGCAAATCTTATCACCCTAAAGTCCAAGAAGCATTCTACACTTGCAATTGTAACATGGACTTTAGTAACGCAACCTTCTGGTTGCCTTAGACTGTTATCAGCCATTCTAAGAAGGGTGGAGCTATCTTTTTGGATGCCTAGACCCAACCTCTCCATCAACTCTCAACTCATGATATTGACGTAGGACCCAGTGTCTACAATAGCATGAACCACTAATATTCCATCCACATATGCTGGAACCCTAGGGCAATTCTTTTCAGCATGATCAAACCAATCTTCCCCTACTCGTGTTATGCCTAAAGGTTCTACAATATACCCGATACGTAGGATCTTCTTAAATTTCTTGCATACTTCTAGAGATAATTTAATCAATTGTAAGAGGTTTACATCTAGTTTGACTTCGCAAAGAAAACTTGCTAAATCAAAATCATGATAGGTAGCCAAAGATCTCTTTTCTCGCTAGACCATTCTTTCTTTTGGTCTCAGGACCGGCTTTGGTGCTTCTTTTTTAGCTCTTGCCTTCTTTCTTGGTACTTCCTCATCCTTCTTAGGATTGATTTTCCTATCAAGAGGCCTTAGAGGTCCCCCTTCCACGCTAGGATTCTTGACTTGCGTCCCCTTATCCCCTTGCTTAGGGTTTCCCTTGACCGGTTTTGCATTATCTTTATCAACCTCTTTAGCCTTTTGGCCTCTTATCATGGCTCGTAGGTTAGAAGTTTCAGCGTCATTGATGCGTACAGCCTCGATAAGGCTGACTCCATTGCCTTGTGGCAACTCTTCTATAGTAGTCTTTCCCCTTTGCAGCATTTGTCTTGGTCCATCATTTTGCTGCAGGTTATTATCTTGCGCTCTATGATTAACTGGACCTGGCTGTTTACTCCCTTGTTGGAGGGAACTAATCTTACTCCAACAGGTAGCGGCTAAGTGGCCTGACTTCCCACGAATATCACATTTAACATTTGGACAATTTCTAGGAAAATGTTGTCCGCCACACCACTTACAACTGAATCTTGAGGGACCACCTTCTTTAAGGCGTCGACTCCCTATCAGATTCTACTGCTTCTTCAAGAAATTGACGTCAACAGTTATTTTCCGATATTGTTCAAAAATCATGTCAGTGTAATGCTTCATCATATCCTTAACTTCGCCAAGGACATTAGATGCACTCGACACATAGCCTCAATTGTCTACCCATCGTTCCATTGGCCTAACAATTTGATTGGGCATTGGTTGTTGACTCACAGGAACAACATTAGGGTTTGAAACTTGGCCTCCAACATTCGATGGTGCCAACTGACTTACCATAGGCATAGTCACACTGGGAGGAGCTGGCAGCAAAGGTACATTTTGAACCATGCTTCCTCTCCCATTAGGGTTAGTCATAGGCATCCCTTGACTTCCATTCAATAATGGTAGATTGCCTCCAGGTACTAAACCCGCATTAAGATTTATTCGAGAGGAGTAGGCCGTTTGTAATCCTGCTTCTACTCCTTCTGCCCGCGCAATGGCGGTGTCTATATCAGCCAAAGCCACACTGCTCAATTGTACCTGAATATTGAAATCCAATCCATGCAAGAAGTATTGCAATTGGGCAGCCGATGGAATAGGAATGTAAGTCTGTAACTTACGAAGCACGTCCTTAAGCTTCTTGGCATAGGATTTCACATTCTTATGGGGATCTTGGTGTGTTACATTCAACACACACAACTAGTATTGGCCACCTCTTTCGGGGGCATATTCTCCTTGGAAAGCTGCATAAAATTGATCAATTGTGGTTATGGTTCCAGACTCTATACTATGATACCATACTATAGCCCTTTCTTTTAACATTATGTTAAAGAACATCATGAGATGTCCCTCATCTTGGATGCGGTAATTAAACATTAGTCTTTGGAATTCACAAATGTGAAACTCTGCATCTTCTTCGGCTAACCCATTAAAAATGGACAAAGGAACTCCTAAAGCTGGCAAATCCGGCGTCCCTGTAAGAATTGCAATGGGTTGTGCCATGGCGACAATCAGATTGACAATAGGAGCTTAAAATGATGGAATCACACCCCCACCTGAAGTGGCTTGACTTGGTGGAAGAGAGGAAGAACTTACGCTTCCTCCTACACCTAAAGGACTATGTGTAGCAGTTGGGTTACTAATACCACTGCCTCTTATGCGTATCGGGCTACTCCTTTGAGGAGAATAGTGACTTACGATCTCCAACCGCCATCTAGCCCTCTCAGCACGTTCTACTTTTCGTATTTCGGCTTGACGGTCCTTGTCAGAGGACATAAACCAACTTTCTTGGTTCCTAAAAACCCTAGATTCGAGAACCACCACTTGTTGGTAGCTCCCGGCATACGCACCACTGATGGGACCTGAAATGGGCCAGCACTGGCTATGGCACTAGCCAGACCTCATGCTCATGACACACAAACACCCTCACGGCCTCGCGGAGTAGGAGCGTCAATCTAATGCTAAAGGACAAACTGTCCTAAAGCCTAATTTATGCATTTATAGTTTATAGTTTTGTAATCCAACGTTTCCCTCTCTATAAACTCCACAGAAGGAGAACCCATACATATTGGCAATGCCACAATCACATACATACATGGAGGCAACCTCTCAGTAGAAACACCACGGCCCCACTGTAGCTCTCCTACATCGTAGGAATTGGCCCCTTGATGTGCTGCTCAACATATAACACAAACTCCTCTTTTTTATATTTCTTGTCCAAGAGATATACTATGTTTCCTCACTTAACATCCCTTAGGAAACCGACCCTCTATCCTACGGCAAGGGATAACCTTACACTCTCAATCGTGGGTCAAAGTCCTAAGAAAAAAATTGCTATGCAGTCCAGGAGCTTTTCTTTTGATACCATGAACTATGCATAGTACATAATTTGAGTGGTTTAGTGCACAAACAGAAGAAAATCGGCATTGTGTATCGTGCGAAACCAATCTTTTCATGATTTCCATGCTAGCGTTTATGTACTGAAACGAGGAGAGACACCGAGCCTCACGCTCATGCTGCCTTCCCCTTTATTTTAAAACAACGTCCTATAGGTATGATGCAATACATAAACTAAATTTTAGTTGATATTTTGACGCTCAACCTCCCCTCTCACCCTACCGTTTAATGTTTTGCATTCGTTGATAGGTGAAAGAGTCATTTTACGTGCTTTTCCTTATAAAGAAAGCGATAAACATGAACAAAAACATAGAAGCGAGGGTAAACCGAGGCCAAGCTCGTGCTCTACTTTCATTATACATTACACAAACACACATGTAATTTTTTGGAATTTTCATTTTACCATTTCCTTATTTTTTTCCATTTAAAACCCATTTTTCACCATTTTTGGTATTTTTCCTCTATTTTCTTCAATAAAAAATGACTAGAAATTAAGATTGATTATGGATTGTGGCTCTTAGGTTCCTTGACAGCAAAATTTCATGGTTTTATAGGTATTATGTCTCATATTTCCTATTTATTTTGCAAAAATCCCATTTTTACCCCTTAAACGCGCGTTTTTTGAGTTTTATACCATTAATTTCAACCATATCACTTATGATTTTCTGATTTTCAGATTATAAACTGATAAAAATCATAGAAAACAACATCATAATGCATAATCAGCCCATGCAAACAATGTTTCATCAACCAAATAGCATAAAAACTCATTTTTTCTTCATAAAAATTGAATTACTGCTTAGGCTGTGTCTCGAGATCTCGGTTTTGATGCGGGACTGTGGGTCAGCCCACATTCAATGTCCAGCATCTTCATAATCAGCAATCTTTATGTCTACATTAATCCAGGAGCAATCTGGTCCCAACCGGACAAGCTTTCCTTCACCATTCTTCATTTTCCTCTTGTACACAAGAACAGCCCCTTAGGGGAGAGAGAGGGAGGAGAGAGAAAGACTAGAATTGGCTCTCTTCATTCAGGCCACCATTGGACGGGCGAAGGACGGCGATATGACCAGCAAGGAAGGAGTAGTTAAGCCCCATGATCGATTGTATAGGTTGTTTGCAGGTAGGCATCTCCATCATGATGGCATCAAGCGAAAAAATCGGGTGCAAATAGCATCACGTTGCCTTCTTCATGCTCACGTTTTTTTCATCTTGTTGGTTAAAAAATTTGAGGAGGGGGGTCAAGCTCCCAAAGATCATGCATAATTTGGCCTCCCAAGTATCCACCCTTTCATATCTTGACTGATCCTTGGCTCCTTCCTTGTTCGGGCTCCGATTCGAGTGCTGTAAATTTTTGCGCATCTGGCTTGATATCCCGCATTGACTAGCAACTCCTGACAACCCGCAAGATAGTCAGAATAATTATAAAAATTTCACAAGTGTCGCTCGGGCGTCTTTTAAAAGTCGTCTTTCACTTGGTGCTTAAAATCGTCCTAGCTAGAGCCACCGCCTTCGATGTTGAATATTTTTCCTCTAAATTTCTGATTTTTTGGCAATTTTTAGGCTCATCCCGGGCTCAAAACTCTGCTCTCAAAGCCTTCTCTTTATCTATAAAGGGTGATGCTCAAGTGTGGTATCAAGCTCTCCCGGAGGCTACAAGGGGTAACTGCGAGGATCTCAAGAGCGCATTCATGCATGAGTGCCAAGATACAAAGTCTCCTGAAGATATTCGGAGACAACTCCTAGATCTTTGCCAAACCTTACTAGGGGAGTACCAAGCATATGAAGGCATGTTTATAAAATTATGGGATAAATGGACAACCTCCTTAGCCAAGGGAGAGAGAGTACTTGATTTCCTTAAGAAAGATTGTTTTCTGGCCGGACTCCACCCTCTACTAAGGAAGAAGGTCAAAGGAAAGTTTCCCACATCCTATGAAGAATCAGCCACTTATGCTAGGGAGAAAGATAGAATATTGAAGTATCAATCTCAGTTGGAGGGAGTTGAGCCCATGCAGGTTTTACCAACTATGCCAAGGCCTAGAAAAATAGCAAAGGCCCCACTTGAACTAGAGATGCCACAATAAGACCTCCTACAACGCATTACTAATCAACTTGAAAGCCTTTCATTGAATTTGGTGCAAGGAGTACGGCCCCCTCCCCTCAAAATGAAGGAAATCGAGGTCCAAGAGACAAGAATTAGAGTATATTTCCTATAATTGTGGGGAGAAGGCCATGGTATGTACTTTTTTTCCTCATCTGAGGCACTTGCCAAGAAATGGGTTCCAACCAAGAAGGAGGGGACAACAAGTGACACCACCTAGGGAGAGGCTTGTTCCATTGAATCCAAGACCTCCACTACCAGTTCAAGTTCTCCATCATCCTCAACCACTTGTAGAGGTGCCGCCCTTGCCTGTCCAGTCGCTAGAGAATCATGATATGAGGATGATTAGTTTGGATGATAGTGATGTCAACAAAGAGAAGGCCAAAGTAGGAGAGGTTGAAGCAGTGCCGGTGAAGAAAGCCTGTAGAATTGAGAGGTTGGAGCCTACACCACCAGAGGAGGTTGAAATTATGGAAGAGGAGGCAGAGTCTTCAAAGGGTGCAAAGACACGCAACAGTAAAAAGGGGAGAGCTCACTCACATCGACACACTGAACTAGATAATTTTTCCCTGGGTAAAGGTACTAGAGCTTATGATTTTCTTGCTGATGTGAGGAATCAAGGGCCAAAATTTTCATGGCCACAATTACTACATCTATCTCCAACAATGCATAAACAATGGTCAAAGATGATAAGCATTAGACCCATGAAGAATAGACACATGAATGCAATCTAGGCTAGAAAGACGAAAGATATTGTGCCTCTAGTGGAAGCCGAAATCAATGGGCAGAGAGTATCAAAGATATATGTGGATGGAGGTGCAGAGATTTGTGTCATGGCAGAAAAGTTGATGGATCGTTTGGGATTAGAGGTAAATGAAACTACTGAATTTGGGGCCAAAATGGCTAACAACATAGTAGTAATTTGTTTGGGAGTCATAAAGAAAGTCAAGGTAAAGGTGTGTGGAGTGCAATTGGAGCTTGACATGTATGTGATGCCAGTGAAGGGGAATGGCTATCCACTCATTCTCAGGCGACCATGGCTAATGGGAATGAAAGCTAGAAAAAAATTGGGAGACAGGGGCTTTAGAGCTAAGGCTACAAAAGGGGCTGCAGAAAAAATGGAAGAGCACTATCTACAACATGAAGGAGGGCCGACAGGAGGATCTTGTGTTAAAGACCACCGCTGATGAATGGATTTCTAGCGAGGATTGGTCATCTACGAAAGAGGGGGAGTCTTCTAATGAGGAGGAAGAAAGCTCTCTAGAAGTGATGGGGATTATATTAAAAGGGCCTTCTAGTAGTGAAATTCCGTAGCAGCTTCCAAAGGTCGAAAAGGAGGGGTTACAAAAAATGTTGGCTAAGGATCTATCAATTGAGGAGAAGGAAACCTACATGGAAGTGGTGATAAAACACTCTGCACTTTTTATTTCTGATTATGAACACATCATAAGTGTGACAACAGTACAACGTCACATTAATCTAAAAGAGGGAGCAAGGCCAGTGGTGCAGTGACTACGACGATTGGGAGTAGTTCAACGAAATACTCTATTCACAGAGGTGCAACGACTTTTGAAGGCAGGTTTCATCTATCCAATAGGGGACTCAGAGTGGGTTTCACCTATAGTGGTAACACCCAAGAAGAATGAAAAAGTGAGGATTTGTGTGGACTACAAGCCGCTAAATGTTGCAACAAAGAGAGATCACTTTCCTCTTCTCTTTCAGGATAAAATACTCAACGAGGTGGCCGGGCATGAGAGCGTTGAGTGGCCAGGCATGAGAGATATACTGTTTATGATGGGTATTCAGGTTATTTTTAGATTCGAATAGCTGAGGAGGATCAATAGAAGACCACCTTCATCACACCTTGGGGGTATTTTTCTTACAAAGTAATGCCATTTGGATTAACAAATGCCCTGGCTACCTTCCAACGATTCATGAATTATATCTTCCAAACATATTTTGGTAAGTCCATCAAGGTCTTTATTGATGATTTTTGTATTTATAGCTCTAAGGCTCTACATTTAGGAAAGATGGATGAATGTTTCAACCACCTCGCACAAATGGGAGGGTAGCTAAACCATGAGAAGTGTCATATTGGTGAAAGTAGTGTAACTCTGTTAGGGCATGTCATAAGTGAGAGGGGCATTGAAGCAGATCCAAACAAAATTAAGGCCCTATTGGCGGTGCTGTCACCATCTTCTGTGAAGCAACTAATCTCTTTCATTCAGAAGGTGCGATATATGGGGCAGTTCATTCATCTCCTCTCCCAATTAGTATTTCCATTATAACAATTGTCCCACTCTGAGGAGTTCCTGTGGAGTGACGAAAGCGAAAGGTGCTTTCACGAGGTGAAGAAGGCTCTCAGCATCTTCTTATAATTTTACAGCCTTGCTGGGATCAAGAGTTTTTTGTCAACTTGAGTTTTGGGGAAGATGTTCTAGGAAAAGCATCAATACAAAAGGATGCTAAAACTGGCGTGATGAGGCTGATTTAATTTTTTAGCAAAGTAACGACAGCATCAGAACGAGGGTACAAGATGGTGGAGGTGATGGTTTTGTCTCTAATGTTTGATGTAAGAAAGTTTTGTCCTTATCTTCTCCCTAGGCTATTCACAATGATCACGACAGAAGAGCATTTTCCCTATGCCTTACAACACATGGATGTTTCAGCCAGAATCACTAAGTGGGTGATACAACTTCAAGAGTTTGACTATACCTTCAAGGTGGAGGATTCTACTCGAGCATGCCTAGCTCATTTGTTGACTATCAAAAGAAGGAAAAAGAGAAGGGAAAGGTAAAAGAGGAGATACCTCCTGTTGAGGACCCGCCACGGGTGAAGAATGCCTATGCCCTCTACTTGAATGGGACGTACAAGCGTATTAAAGAGAGAGCGGCAGCAGGAATAGTGGTGTTTAGTCCCGAAGGTGAAAATTTTATGGAGAAGGTATCAGCTTGGAGGATGTCCATTTTGACAATGAGGCAAAATATCAAGCCTTGCTTTTAGGTTTGAGGTGGTGTCTCTCACATGGTGTCACTCGACTTAATGTTTTTGGAGATTCTATGCTAATTGTTAAGCAAATGAAAGGAATATGGACTTGTAAAAATGATAACTTAGCAGTGAAAATGAGAGAAGCTAAAAATCTCATGAGGAAGCTACAAAAAGCCCAAATCTATTTTGTGCCAAGGCACACAAATGGCAACGCAGGTGCTCTAGCAGCTAAGAAATTGAAAGAGGTAATGATGGGCATGATTACAATAAAGATTCCCTTGTTTCAGGGTAAGTTTCAACTACAAGATGTGCTTTATTTTCATGAGCATGGTGAGGCATCTACACATATGAGTAAGAGTGAGAAAAGGTGGCAAGCTACTAAGGCCACTAAATACCACTTGATAAATGATGTGTTGTATTGCAAAGTAAAGGATGCAGTGCTTAGAAGGGTGCCAACAACAAAGGAGATTATGGATGTGATTAAAAGCTGTCATGAGGGGGTTTGTGGTGGACATTTTTCTCAAGAAATAACCAATAGAAAGATTCTCCAAGTCGGTTTTGTGTGGCCTAGTCTACATTGATATGTACAACATTGGTGCCGCACTTGTGATGATTGCCAAAAGGCTGGACCAAGGAAGATAGTGCATGAGGAAAAAAATCCCATAACTACATATGGCCCATTTGAGAAATGTGGGATTGATGCAATAGAGCTACTCCCATGAACTCAATACGGCAAGGAATACATCATAATGGGTGTGGACTACATGACGAGGTGGGTAGAGGCTTCAGCAACTAGTAGGATCATAGCCCAAGAAGTGGAAATTTTTGTATTTGAAAATATTTGTTCCAAGTTTGGCACGCCTTTGTAATTATCTTTGACCAGGGTTCTAGTTTTAGGGCTAATCTAGTAGGCGAGCTAATGGAAATGCTAAAAATCAAGCGTAGGCATTCTACTCCCTACTACCCACAGTGTAATGGTTTGGTTGAAAAAGTGAATGGGCTGATTTGTAAGATAATTACCAAGCAAGTACACATGCTTGGGATAAAAAATTGAGTGCAGCTCTTTCGGCCTATATAGGACTTTATTCAGAACCTCACTTGGCTATACTCCATTTCACCTCATCTATGGCCAAGAGGCTTTTCTTCCTATAGAGGTGGAATTGGCTAGCTTACGTGTTTTAGTAGCTGATTGAGAGAAGAATCAAGATAAGAAGTTAAAGAAAATGATCTTGGATCTAGGGAGGCTAGAGTTCGACAGAGAAGCAACAATCCAACACTATTCCATGCAGGCTGAAGAGAGGAGAAAGACATTTAAAAAGAAGCTGGCTAGCAAACACATAAGGGAAGGATCACTTGTGCTACGCTATGATAACTGCTTTGATAATAGAAAGGATGCTAAACTTGTGTTCAAGTGGGAAGGGCCATTCATAGTCATAAGGAGATATCCAAATGGAAGGTATAAGCTAGGTGACATGGATGGGAGAGTTCACAAGACAAGGGTAAATGGATGGTGACTCAAGCCTTATTTTGAAAGAGAGAGAAACACTTTGGAGCAATCATTTGATGAAGAGCCAACAATGAGGGAGTGTAGTCCTCCTTGCTCTATTGGGCCATCATTAGCAAGCTAGAGGCATCAATGCATCTAGCCTAAGGGGAGGACTAATGATCCAGGTATTTTACAAAATCAGATTTTTACCACAAAATTTGGCCAAAACCCCTATCAAGAGCCTTACCATATCACTTTGGGTTTACTCTTCAAGTACTAGGTATGCTACATTACTTCTCCATTATGATAACTCTAGCAAATGGTGAGAACAAGTTCTTAGGAGGGATGTCAATGTAAAGGGTAAAAGGGATGGTTATCTTAGTGAAGATGAAAATGGATTACACCTAGGAGTTGAGTGATGCATATATTTTTCAAGGACTATCCTCCAACTACACGTGGGTTTTGCTTGTATCACTAAGATTTGGAATCTATCACCATCATTAGAGGACACCTCACCCTAGTACACAAGTCAATATCCACATCATGGTTTCATTTGGATCTTACACAAAAGCTTACAAGAATGGACTCCTTCTGTCACATGCTTATATGTATTTATATATATAAAAGGAACTAAAGTCAAAGCAACTTTTGGAAGCCATTTTTTATAATCTCAATAACTCCCAAGGGAAAGAAAATTTCAAAAAAATTCTCATGCTACCTGATCGGTTTTGACCTGGTCTACATGTTGCAGAGGAAATATTTCTCAGATTCTTCACCGATTTGAAGTTACGAAGGTGCAGACTGTTGGCTACATGCAAATTTCTTCTCTCTTTCACCACATAAAATTTTCATTCTATCCTTCTTATAAATATATTATAATAATGTGCTTTGGGCACCCACCTCTTGTAATCTAGCTCCCTTTCTCTATTTTGTCTACCATCACCCTTGGCTTCTTGCATGATGACCAAGGTGGGGACTTGTCCCATCCACTATTCTCCATATTTTCAAAGATACCATACATCATCTAGGATTATGTTAATCAAGAAGATTATCCTAATCTAATCTCTCGTGGAAGCTATATAAGGAGCCCATGGAGATGTAAAGAGACAAGGAGAATGACAAGCACATGAGAGCACTCTAGAATAGCCTCATGCTAGTCCATCTCTTTGAGGTAAGTTATGAGTGAGTCTCTTTTATTATGTAGCATAATGGCAAACTTCCTCTACCTCTTCTCCTCTTGTCTCCCTCTCTTCTCATATTCTTATTCCATGAATGCATAATGACAAGCTTCCTCTACTTCTTCTCATCTTGTCTCCCTCTCTTCTCATATCTCTCTCTCTCATATTGTAATATGGTTTCTAGTACATATATTCTCTCTTGTGAACTTGTGTCTTGGTTATTTCCATTATCTTTGAGGAAAGGGATGTCCTAGCCCATCTTCGCTTTGACTAGCTATTTAAAAATACCTCTCATCCCACCTAGGACGTAATGAAATTAGCCACTAATGCTCAGCTTTAGGCTTAATTGATCAAATTCAAGGCCCTCTCCCTCAAGTGATTGCACCACATTCATGCCCTCCATAGTGCCGAGATCATGCACAAGCAGGAGTTGAATGGCATGCATGCCTGCCTTACTCGAGTGTCCTTTGAGGAACAAATGGCCAATAAGTAAAGAGTCTCTTCATATTCTCTCTCTCTTGCATGAGTCTTTATTTTTGTATTTCCCTATTTGGGGTTTGGGGATGGTAAACTTCCGTCACCCCTAAACACTTTGGTGATCACATATAACGTTCATTTGACCTTTCAAGATGCAGTCCATGGCGTTGTCCTTGATGCCTTGTCATAGCAGTATGGCAGTGCTCCCTACAATTGTCTTCTTCCTCATTGTTGCCATTGTCAAATTCCACTGAGGGTGGATCTGGCCTTATTCCACTCTATCCATATGCCCTTTTGGAGGCAGGTTCACTTCCACCTCTTGTCTCATCAATCTTGTTATAAGCCTTTTACACGGTAGTCTATGTCATTGTGTGGGATGCTAACAGTTGATAAAATATCTCTTCTTTACCTTACGTGTTGGCTTCAACACATCATGCATTTTGTACTATGACCAAGATATGTGTTGAAGCAAGGAGAAGTTGCCTCCCACTTGAGTGTGGTTGAAAGCTAGGACCTTGGTCCAGAGCCTTTGGTTAGTTTAGAGGCAACTAGCTAGATTCCAATTTCCCACCAATCCAAAATCTTGACTTCCAACCATTCAGGATCTGAAATCCAAAATCTAGATTCTGTAATGTGACTTTTGACTTTTGACTAGTTTGGAATTCGGAATTCTAGTGACTAGTCTGCATTTTTTACCAATCCAAAATCTCGATTTCTAACCTATTTGCATTCATTTTTGGGTTTTTCCTCCTCCAATCCTTTCCCATTACCATGGCATAACTCCAATCTCTTCGGGAAATTTTCTTAAAGTCACAAATTTATCAAGATGAAGACTTGGAGCAGTTGTTGTGTTGCCATCAACAAAATAGGGATATTCTTAGAGATTATCTGGGTGTTGTCAAATGTCAAAGAATGTAAGGGTTTTAGAAGGCATTACTTTAATCAGAGGCTATGGTAGTGCTACTTAGAGGATGTTCTTGCCTCCTCTAGTAAAGGGGAAAAATTTTTTAATGTTGGTTTTCATCTATGGATAGCAAACTATCTGGGAAGATTCAAGAGAGTTGAGATCATCTGTAGGACTAAAAGGTTGTATATACATAAAATTGAAAAATAGCTTAGAAAATATGGGGTTTGGGGTGCAAATGACTACATTTCAGGGATATTGGATGGCTGATTTTTGCTCATACTATGGCTAAAATTACAGTAATCATTAACCCAAAAAATATAGATGAAAAATAAGTCTTACATGTATGCACATTGGATATGTATCAAGCCATAGAATTATTTTCTCAAAAGGATTGTAAATGGTAGCTAGATTGGGCTGAAGCATTTGTGAAAATCAAGTATAAGATAGTTGATAAAAAGGTTATGTCAATTGCTATGACTCTACCCCCTTCTAGTGATGATAAGATGTTTGAGAAAGTGTCATAGTAGTCGAGTTTAAGAGATTCGAAGGGTGTTCTACATAAGTTTACTATTGAATAAGTGAAAGAGTTGAAGATTGGATGTGATGGGCTTCTCTTGCCAATAGAAAGGGACTATTCTGTACAAATGTTATCAAAGCATATAAAGACTTTTGCATTTTAGCCTATTGAAATTGGTTGCATTGATTTGAATGTTGTGGTGAGGTTGTGGCTTCAATGGTTACTTTTACATTACTACATGTTCCATGGAATCTAAGACCAATTCTTATGCCTTCGAAATACTTGCCTAAGTTGATCGAGTTGTTAAATGAGAAGATCAAGACAAAAATTTTAGAGCCGTCATCAAATTCATATTCAAATATTTGATTTACCATGCCTAAGAAGAATGGTACATTGCGGTTCATTTAGGACATGTAGCTAGTTAACAATGTAATGATAAGAAATATTGGAGCTAGGCCAGTAGTAGATGAGTTTAGAAGCATTTATGGAAAGGCTGTCTACTCATTTAGGGATCTGTACTTAGGTTATGATTAGTTTTGATTGGCTATGGAAAATAGAGATGCCATCACTATGAAGGCGCCCTTAAGATCGGTGTGTATGTGTATCCTTTCACAAGGGGCAACAAATTTTGTAGCCCATTTGATGAACACGATGAATAAGGTCTTCAAAGACTATATCCCATAGCTTCCTATGTTGTTTTTTGATTATGTGTCTATTAATGGCTATGTGGTATATAACAAAAATGAGGAGTTGGATGCAAATGGCTACAAGTAATTTTTTTCCAATCACATTGCTGATTGCAAAGAGATTTTTACTCTACTAGAGGAAGTATATTTAAGTGTATAAGGTCAAAGTTTGTATTGGTGTTGATTATAGGTCATATGTGTGGACCCTATGGTAGAAAGCCTTCACCAGTTAAGATTAATGGTATTTACAAGTTGTAGGAGACATGCTCTAGTATGTTAGAAGTCATGAGGTTTTTTGGTGCATGAGTTTTTAATCTCATATGGATTCCTCACATTGAACATGTTGTTGATGACCTCTATCAGCTCTTGATGATAGGACATAAGTTCCATTGGAAAAAGAAGCACAATAAACCTATGAAGACGTTGAAAAGATAATCAAAGTCTCCATCAACATTAAAGAAGGTAGATTACTTGCATGGAAAACCTACATAGACTAGTACTTGGACCTATATAAAAACTAATGGAAACTCATCATCATGGAGAGCCCTTATGATTCGATTCCTTTTGTGGGGGTCGTGCACTTTCCGTCCTATTGCAATGCTATGTCTATATGTCAACACAACAAGCTCATTCATCTTATTCATAACACTCTTACTTTACTTGTTCATGACCAATAAATGTGTCCATGGTCATGTGCAAGAAGCTAGAAGCAGTCAGAAGATTCCTAAGCCTACATGGTGTAGACATCTCTGACTAGGATGCAAGATCACTATGGAATGGGCAAACTATGGGATGGGATCTACTCTTTGATATGTGCATCTACCTCTCATAAACCATCGTGTTGATGTTGATATAGCTAGGAGAGTGAGGATGTGGCTAGGGGTGGGAGAGTAGAAGGTGGATCTAGCGTGGTTTGAGTTGAATCCTAGAGAGTCAAGACTACTAAGCAAAACTACCAAAATTCACAAAGCTATAGTCAAACTAATCTTATTTTTTTCCTTAGTGAGTGTAGAAAAGGGGCCTTTTGATTTCCCAATGGGTTGAGAAATGGACTATGGAACTAATGTAGAACGGCTTAGTTATCCTCCTTGCCACAAGTGCAGCCACACAACCCAAGTCAAAGTATGACGCTAAGCTTGCTGGCTTTGCTTGGTGTAAATCAAGTGCTGTGGCTCTACTCATAATAATTAATGTGATAATGCTATATAGCTTGAACAATCTACTCTTTATTGTTGACATCAAGGCTTTGTAAGAACGAGAATATCCAATTAACGAACATTTGGTGACCGTGGTTCTTAGTGTCAACTCTCTTCTCAACCTACAAGAATAAATTCATGAGTATGTTGACTAGATTTCCTCTCTATTTCTTCCCTCATCTAGCGCTTCCTCTCCCACTCTTCCTTAGCTATATAATCTTCTCAAATAAGAGAATCTTGTCCCTCTCTTTCTCTCTCTCTCTCTCTATCCTCTCTCTCATTCTCTCTTCTCTTCTCTCTTTTACTCTCTTCTTTATTTTCTATTTTTGATCACTCCTCTCTCCATTTGGTCTTTCTCTCTTCACTTCTCTCTTTTACTCTTTTACTCTCTTCTCTCTTCTCTCTTCTCTCCTTTCTCTCCTCCCTCTCTACTCTTTTTCTATTTTCTCTCTCCTCTCTCTACTCAGCCTACTCTCTCCCTACTCTTCTGCTCTCTCTACTCTCTTTTCTCTCTCCTACTTGTACTCTCCCTACTCTCTCTCTACTCGTCTACTCTCTCTCTCTCTCTCTCTCTACTCTTCTACTCTCTTTTCTCTTCTTCTTCTTCTCTCTCTCTATTCTCTCTACTCCTCTACTCTCTCTTTACATACTCTTCCTCTATTCACTCTACTCTCTATTTTTTTCTCTTCTCTTTCCTCTACTCTCTCTACTCTTCTACTACCTATTCTCTCTTCCTTTCTCTCTCCTCTCTCCTCTCTCACCTCCCTCTACTCTTTATACTCTTCATTATCTACTCTCCTTTCTCTTCGTTATCCTCTCTCTACTATCTTTTGTACTCTACTTTTTCTCTTCTTTCCCACGTCTTCTCTTTGTTCTCACTTTTGTCTTCTCTCTTTTTCTCTTCTCTGTTATCTAATTTCTTATCTCTCTCCTCCCTCTTCATTTATTTTCTCTCCACACTCTCTAGTTGCTCTCTCTCCTCTCTCCTCTATCTATTCCCTCTCTTCTCTCACTGACCGTCTCTTTGTTCTATTTTTCTCTCTTCTCTCTTTGCTATCCTGTCTCTACTCTCTACTCTTTGCTCTTTGTTCTCTTATCTCTCTCCTATCTACAATCCCCCTCTTCTTTCCTCTTTCTACTTTACTTTCTCTCTCCTCTTTCTCTTCTTTTTTTTCTCTCTACTTCTCTCCTCTCCTCTCCTCTCCTCTACCCCTACCCTCTCTCTACCCTCTCTTCCCTCTCCTCTCATCTCTCTACCATACTTTCTCTCTCCTCCATACTCTTTTCCTAGTCTCCTTTGCCAAATCACCCCTCTCTACTCTACTTTCTCTCTCTCTCTACTCTAGTCTAATTTCTCTCTCCTCTTTCCTCTCTCTACTACACACTCTCTCTCCTCTCTTATCTTTTTTCTCTTCTCTCTACTCTCTTCCTAGTTTATTCTTTTATATCAAATAAATGATTAGTTATTTAATTAGGTAATATTCTTTTCTCATTGTCCTCTCTCTTTTCTATATATTCTCTCTCTTCTTTCTTTTCTCTCTCCTCTCTACTCCTAGCATTTCTCTATCTAGTTTGCTTTCTCTCTTCTCTCTCTCTTCTCTCCCCTCTCATCCTCTCTTTCTACTCCACTCTCTCTCATCTCTCTGCTCCCTCTGCTCTCTCCCCTTTCCTCTTCTCTTTCTGCTCCTCTCCCCTCTCCCTCTCCTCTCTCCTCTCTCTCCACTCTCCTTTTCTCTATCCTCTCTCTACTCCCTCTCTTTTCTATTCTCTATTCTCTCTCTAAAATATGTTCTCTCTCCTCCCTACTCTCCTCTCTCAAATCTACTCTCTCTACTCTCTACTCTCTACTCCCTCTACCCTCTTTCTTTTCTTCTATCTTCTCTCTCTATCTCTCTGTCTCTCTGTCTCTCTATCTCTACCTCTCTCTATCTCTCTCCACAATAGATGGTGGATATACCAACAAAGTTTAAGAGGGGAATGTGCATGATACAATTTTCAAATGTTAGGCCTTGCTATTGGAATAAGCATCGATAAATGCTTTGGAGTGAGTACACTAGTATATGCATCAAAATAGGCAATACAAAAACATCAAAGACAACAAATGTCATATATCAAGGATTAACCAACATGTATTTCAAGGATTTCATAGAAGAGTATATTGATAGTTATAGTGATGGGCATACAAGAAAAAGGAAAAAGTAGGTATTTTGGCCCTAAGGATCAAATCCCTGCTATTTATGTTTGCTATCCGATCAAACATAGGCCATAAGGAAAAAACATTATAAACAATAAATGCCATATATTAAGGATTATACCAACATGTATTTCGATGATTGCAGAGAAGAATGCATCGATAGTTATAGTGATGGGTGTACAAGAAAAAGGAACAGGTAGGGATTTTGGCCCTAAGGATAAAATCCTTGTTATCTATGTTTGCTATCTAATCAGACATAGACTATAAGGAAAAGAAGTGTAAGACATGATATGTATGTGCATCCATATATAGGGGAAAATGCACATGATGATACCTTCAATCAAAGATATTGTCCTTCTATAACTGATCAACATAGCAATCCTGCAACAAAAAAAAAGATATGAAACTAAAGTTAATTCCATCAAACATGATGTGTAAGCACGTATAGAACCATAAGTTCTTGGATTAAAGATTGCTGCCTCTCCTTCAAGTTGGAATAGCTTGTTCACAAGATGCTTCATGCCATGTTGTTACCTATACTCCCTCTCTACTCTTGACTTGGCTTGCATATGAGAACTAGTAAGAACAACCCATGCAATTAATTAGTATGTCTTAAAAAACTAAACATATAATTTTTTTAAAAACTAATTAAATAAGGTCATCTTTAGAAAGTTTATTTCAAAGGTAGGATAGCCACCACTTCCAAGGTTTTATGTCAAGCCAAACTCAACTCGCATGCATGCATGCCTCCTCCTTCTATTTCTTCCACTTATTAGTATTTTCCTTAGTTTCCTCCCTTACTAATTTCAATTGCTTTTTTCAAATTAGGTGGGATGAGACATGCCATTGATATAGACATCTCATGCCTTTGAGTGAAGGTAGGAGAGACGTTTCATGGTGGACATTTGCATATAATCAATTGAAAATCTATCTTCTATAGATGGCTATGGAAACTCTCTATGGAGAGTGCTTATGGCCATACCCTTTTTCTCAAGTCACAAGATTTTGCGCCTTCCATAGCATAATGTTATATCAATATTTGAAGAAAACAAGGTCATGCATATGATTGATAAGTTCTTTTCCCCTCCTTATTCATGACCACTACCATGTTTGCATATTGATGATGTAGGAGAAGCCAAGAGGAGTCACTAGTGTCCTAAACCTATCTGTTGTAGACACCTCGAACATGGATGGTAGTTGCTATGGGATAGAACACCACTGTCGGATGCACTCTCCTCTCTTATATGTATAGTTGGCTCATAAACCTTTATGTTGATGTCGTAAAATGGGAGAGCAAGGATATAGTTAGGGGGCAAGGGAGTAGGCAGTGGATCTAAGGTAGTAGGATCTAAACCTTTGAGATTACTCGATGGAACTATTAAAGCTCCCAAAGCCATGATCGAATGTGTCTAGTATCTGTCTCCTTATTAAGTGTGGAGAAGGGGCCTTTGATGGCTCAATAGCGTAAAAATTGGGTTGGGAAGGACTTGAGGGATAGGCCGAGGAATGGATTGGGGAAGGTCACTCTATCAAGTATTGGGTCATTGTCTCTATGGTGTCAAGGCATCACTACCACTGCAAGGATGCCAACCACAAGCAAGGTTACAACCTAAGGAGTGAGGACGAGAGCACTGGCTCTGCTCGATATGAGCAAAGTGCTTTGACTCTGCTCATATGATATAATGATATTTTGAGTTCAACGTGTGAATATCCTTGTCTAGACTAAGAAAAGAAAACTTCTATGTATGGTAGAGTTTGGTGAAATTTTTTTTTGTCTTGCTTGAGATGATAAAGGAAAGCACTTGATAGTAGGTGGATTAGATGTTGTTCAACTTTTCCATCTACCACATTTTGATTGGGATTGGTCATGATTTTACCTAATCAAGATTGAGCAACATATCAAAAAAAGATGAGTTTTCTTTATGTGTTGCAAATCCAATATTTAAAGTGCGCCTTTTAGGAAAAGAGAAAGCATTGAGCTGAGCTGGATTACGAAAAAAGAGGCCATCTGAAAAGAAGAGGAACTTCATGAATATGAAGGGGGGAAGGGGGAGAAAATGCTAGCTAGGCAATGTGTGGACAGGGAATGCATTGTCCTCTCTATCATTAGGAGTCCCCATTGATAACAAGGGAGGAGTTTTTGTGGTGAGCCATAGCTAGCTATGTATCTTGATTAATGTGGGAAGGTAGCGATGCAATGATTCATGAAGAGGAAAACATAATTTTTTTCAATTGATCATTTTGGTTGAAGATGAAGAGAGGAAATAATATTCTTGAAGGCATGTATGTGTTTTGTACATGAACGCTGGTGATGGCAAGGTTAAAAGGCAGAGTTTGTATCAAATTATAGTAACCATAGACAAATAATAATTTGTAGAGTAGACTTTGGTGCTGAGTGATATTGTATATGGTGATGGTACCCTATTAGACATAAATTGTAGTGTGTTCCTAAAAGAGGAAAAGGAGGTAAACTGCTTGATGTAAGCTACTATATAATATTGTATCTTATCTACTAGGAAGCTGGGACTGCAGTCAAGAAGAGGTTTTAGCTAGGACTTTATCAAGAAGAGGTTTTTCATGGAATTATAGGATGAAGGCTCGATCTTCATTTGGGCAAGAGTGTGAGTCTAAGGGACTTAGGAGCTTGCATATATAATGTAGGTAGCATGGTTACTATTGAAGGAAAACTTGGCAATTAGAAAGGTCCACTATTAACGTGTCTATTAGAGTAGAAAAGAACTTCTATAAGCCTCATCTTGACAAGTCATGGTTGTTGATAGAAAGGCTAGACCTTCATTCTGGGCAACAGTGTGATTCTAAGGGATAAGTCATTAGTTCAGGAGCTAGCATAGATATTGTAGGTATTGTGGTGACTATTGAAGGAAAACCTAGCAATTAGAGAGACCGACTATTAACATGTCTATTGGAGTAGAAAAGAACCACTATAAGCCTCATATTGACAAGTCATGGATGTTTGATAAAGAGATTATTCATGAAGACTAGAGTATGATTCACCATTGAGAAAGCACACTTTGTGTAGCTAAGTAGGTGAGTTTTGGGCTACAGTTGTAGCATGATTGGGAGACAAAGATGGCAATTAGTGCAAATTGAGGCGTTTGGTCCATGTGAAATTGTATTATGGAATTTTTTCTTTCATGTCCTCTATGATACCAAGATTGAATAGGAGACAAAGACTACAATTTGTGAGCTAACTAAAAGTAATAACAGTACAGACTTGAAGACCATGTGATCATAGATAGCTTCCATGTTTGATTGTTGCATGAAGACATTGACTGCAAAAATATTGAAATAGCCAATGTGATTACTAAAGGTGGAAAAGAATTTGATAGTCAGTTAGAGAGGCTAGCAATGAGTGGAAGGCCATTGTTGGGATTTCTTTCACTTCTTCAGGTGATCCACTCAATTCTTCTAGTGCTAGTTTGAGTTTGATTGTATGGGACAGAACCAACAATCCTTCTATAGATGTTGATGAGGAAGAGAAGTTATGGAGGCATTTTTGCTCCAAATCTAGGATTCATAACTAAACTATATTTTTAGTGTAGTGATCCATGTCTAATAGGATAATTGCCATGGCAACGTTCATGTCTATCCAACTAGTTTAGCACTTGAAGAAGTTGCAAGGGTATTGAAAGATCAGAAAAGACTGTGTGTATCTCTCTCTCATATAGGGTACAAATTTGAAATGAAATTAGAATCTTACATCTAGATCTTTAGAACATATCTATATGATGATTTTTTGGATTGGAAGAGTTTCAATGAAAATAGACAAAGGGGTGAGAAGATGACACTTATGTATAGTGTGATGATTAAATGCCAAGTAATTGATCATGGGTTTTGGATATATGGACCCATGTTTCATGATGAAAAATGAAACTTGAGATAGTGTTATTAATAGGGTTTGAATATTGATTGTCAATAAAAAGTTTCTACTTCATCATCTTCTCTTCTTGGTTCTTCACTTTTTGAACTCTCACAACCAAAGGTCCACTGGCCACATACAAATAAAAATCTTTCCCACATCTTTGGCAAACCCAATGTGAAATCGACTATGGAAAGGGTTCTAATATGGAATTCCAATTGTATGTAGATGTCATTCGCAAGGATTTAAGAACCCAATTGAATCCAGACATGGTTTATAAAGCGGATGTGATGTAGCTATTTCATACATTTACAACATGTATGTAGCAACAAGAAGTTGCAAAAGCTACTAAAAGGATGGAGGATTTGGCCATAGAGGTGTTTGTATTGATAGAAAATGAGTTGGATCTATTTGATGAGTGGGATATGACAAAATATTTCAGAATGTATGATAGGGAGATGCAACTACAAGGTTTCCTAGAAGATCAAAGGATTGTGTATTTTGAACGAATTGTGAAAATAAAAATTAGGATGCAAATTTAAGACATATGGTTCAACTTGGGAGAATTTCAAGAATACTCTTAAAAAATAGTAGTCTAGGTTGGATCTAGAGGAAGATGAAGATCTAGAGTTGGGTTGTGAAGATGCTTTACAATAGCATGTAATAAAGATTGTGCATGATAACCTTGGAAATTTGCTACTTGCTTCTTAGGATGCTATTTTGGATACTAAAGATCTAGGTGACTTTCATAATATAGATGTAATATAGATGTGGTCTTTATAGATGCTAGTGCTAAATTTTCTAATGATAAATAGATGCAAATACCTTCTCAAGATGCTTATGATATGGACGAGTTATTCAATGATACAATCATACTATTTGAAGGTGTGCAAGGTATGCATGCTTTATTTGTTGATGAAAATATGCTATCTATTGATGCTTAAGAATGTGGAAGGTTTAATAATGTAAATGAGGCAATGACATTGCATGCCAATGATGCTTAGTTTATGAGTACACATGATAGCTTGTATAGAATGCATATGATGTTTTCAATAGGGATGCAGAAGATATGGATGTTATGAATGAGGATGCAATTGTGAAGATTGCATATGCTAGTCAACCTCTGCAAGCCACCAAAGAAGGTGCTTTTCAAGGTCTATTAGTGCACTGTGTCAAGGGACATAAGTGGTAGGCCATAAACCATATGGGTTTGAGTAAAGAGACAAGATAGAAGGGATTCATGAAATTCTATGATTCAAATTAAAGAAAACTCTAACAATTTCTCTCAACAATAATTCCACATTGTTGAGAGATAGGCATGTGAACCCTACATATGCAAGGGTGGATTAGGGTAGTTGGGTGTGAATGAACAGGAGGGCAGGGGGAAACCCTAACCCTAGCCATCTAGAGGCTATATAAATAGCCTAAAGGCTACTCTCAATGTAGAGGATAGTGCACTAGTTATACTTGTGAACAACTCACTGAGCAAGATCTTCTTCTTGTACTTGAGCTCTCTATCTCCCTCTTGTGCACACTCTCATGCTCTCACTCTTATATTTCAATATGGTATCATAGCCATCTCTAATCCAACAAGCTTCCTTCTATTCCATTTCCCACTAAGTGCACATGAGCATGTCATTTTCTCATTATACATCTTTACCTGCATAGCTGCAAGCCATACCCACCTTTGTTGGAGGACCTGGGGTGAACAAAAGAGAGCATATTTTTCCTTAATTTCTCCTACTCAAGCCACTTTAGCATGCCACAACAATCCTCAACATTAGGCAGCCAGAAGGACACCATTACAGAATTTGTGAATCTGGTGTAGATTTCACTGAGTTTAGCTCAACGGCGCAACCTGTTGAGGGCATAATCATCCAAGCTACCATAGGTCTTTGTTAGCCCCCCAAGTGAGCTATCTCCACCTAAGAATATTTGGAAAAATTCCATCCCTACTGCTCACACAAAGCAAAAACCTAACTAGGTATCCTACTGGCCACCATAGCCACAAGCTTGAAAGCTTGACTTTCTTGTTTTTTTCATCTTTTACTATCATCAACAATGATTTTAATCACTGAATCAATGCCTCCATAGTCATTTAATGACCTGTGGTATTCATTTCAATGAAGATTCTTCATTTGGTGGGCATCATTAAGCTTGCCAAGATGGATATAACATCTCAAGTCGTCTTAACTTTGAGATGAGTGCTTCTTAGCACTAAAATGCATTTAGTTGTCATTAGTTGCTATTGTTTTATGATAAAATAGAAATATGGATGTAATTGAAATCTCCTTGGACTCCTCTACAAGTATTGAAGTTCTCGGTTAACCTTCTTCAACCAAACACTCATCCGCTAGACCACAAGATTGGGAGGAGCCAAAAGTTCAATCCAAGTTTACTTCATTAAAGCCCAAGAAGACAATCAAACCAAACAAAGGGTTGTCCAAAGGAAAGTACCACCAAAGTATTATTTTGAATTACTCCACATGTAAAACTTTCAACCTTTCTCATCCTTGCACCATTTTAAGTCTACACAAGTCCTCCATTTGGTTTTCACATATTGGCCATTGTGTAAAGGACTAGACACTGCCATTGCCTAGAGTAATTGATAAGACCTTCCAATCATGGTCATGGCTTATGTCGATGTTAGACCTCGAATTTGTAAGTTTGATGGAAAATACTTTCATCCATGGCAAGCACTGGTGAAGTATAAAATGATGGAATGGGGCTACTAGCCCTTCATCAAAGGGACCAAGGTTCTTGATCCATCAAACCCACTTGATGTAGAAGATGATGAAAGAGCCCAAGCCATCATCATGCTTCATCTAGATGAGTCTGTAATTCATCATATTGACCAAATCTCCACTAAGGAGAAATGGGACAAGCTTGAAAAGCTTTATGATGCTAGAAGAAAGAACTATAAAATTTTCCTTAAGATCAAATTTTCTAGCTTGGAGTATAAACAGGGAGGAGACCTAGGTAAGTTCATTCCTTAAATGAAGGGGCTCATGGCATAGCTAGCCTTAGTTCAAGCTCGAATTCATGATGAAGATGCCATTGCAATTCTCTTGAAGGCTGTAAAGAAGGTATTTTCAACCCTTATAACTACTCTTACAAAGATCCCTAATCTGAATTTGGAAAGCACCATCCAATCTTGT
Organism: Lygodium microphyllum; assembly: GCF_053477565.2. Classification (NCBI taxonomy): domain Eukaryota; kingdom Viridiplantae; phylum Streptophyta; class Polypodiopsida; order Schizaeales; family Lygodiaceae; genus Lygodium; species Lygodium microphyllum. The sequence goes on from NC_141135.1 coordinate 118,954,977, forward strand.
TTAGAGGAGGAGAAAAGAAATCAAAAAGAAGATAGCACTAGTCAAGCATCCACTTCAACAGCCCGCGTGACTAAGTCTTGGTTCATATTGTATCCACTAAATGCTCCTTCTGCAACAAAAAGGGACATATTGTCAGAAATTGTTTGAAAAAATATCCTGACAAAATGAAATGCAACAAATGTAAGAAGACATGGCATATTACTAGTAAATGTCCTACCAACCTTGGAGTACCAAAAGCATTGGAGGACAACTTTGTCTCCAACCCACCTGATGATTAAATTTTCTAAATCTATAATAGGCATGTGAACCCTATGTATGCAATGGTGGATAAGGGTATTTGGGTGTGAATGAACTGGAGGGCAAGGGGAAACCCAAACCCTAGCCATCTAGAGGCTATATAAATAGCCTAAAGGGGTCACTCTCAATGTAGAGGAGAGTATACTAGTTGTACTTGTAAACAACTCACTAAGCAAGATCTTCTTCTTGTAGTTGAGCTTTCTCTCGCTCCCTCTTGCGCACACTCTCATGCTCTCATTCTGATACTTCAACACACAGAATGCACTATAACTCTTAGTAATCTCTTCTCTATACAACTAAACAAACTCAATTTGGCCAAGAGACTTTGTATCTAAGTTGATGGACTACACAAAACTCTTCCTACTAAGACAATAACTCAAGATCTTATCTCTACTCAAAAGGAATTTATACTAGTAATACAAAGTACTTAGCTCAAAACAATGCTTCTAGATCACTCTAAATAGCTTGAATGATGCATGTAGTCACTCCACTGATACTATTCAGACCAAGATCTCTTGAATTACCTATCAAAAACCCTCTCTTTTCACAGTCAAGGTTCACATATAGTAGTACATATTCGGCCATAAATATGGCATGTTTACTCTCTTTCCCAAACACTAAGTTTACCTTTCAAAACTAAAGTGGGACTTGCCTCTCCTTTGGTTCTTGCTTATTATTAAGCTTTGATTCCCTTCAAACATAGTAGAATGGTGACCTCAACACATTAGTTTTCTTCATGTTTCATTCAATGTAGATTCTCCTCCTTTTATCCCTACTCCTCCAATCTTAATCTTGGGCACTATGTCTTTTCAATTGGTCCCTTGGTCACTTCTTTGGACTCCTAAAATGTTTTGAACCCCTTTCCTACTTGGTTCACCACTTTAGACATGAGGACTAACTTAAGAATCTCTTGAAATACTAGTACTAACTTACTCTTGGAAAGTCTTGACATACCCTGTTACTCTTGTCAGGTCATGTAAATGCCCACCGTATGAACTCTTGGGACAAGCATTCTCCATTATTTTTTTATTTTGGAATTCCTTATATACTTGAATTCTTGCTTGGACCTATAAACTAACTCTAATTTACCCAACATACACTAGATAGGATACAACTCTCATAGATTCACATGCAAAATGGATTGGGAGCTTATAAAGAGGCCTCATTACTTGAAGCAAAGTCCAAAATCAACATGAATTTAAAGAGATCATTTAGCTATGAAGAAAAATCTAAAATAAATGTATGCTTATAGCCAACATGTCATACGTGTCTTTAACCATGCTTATACTTAGATGGCAAGGGAGGTTTAAATTTTATTTTTATCACCTAAACATCACTAGAAATGTTGTTCTTATAATATTCACTCATAAACATGTAAACCTATTGCATGAATTCAAAAAAATAATTTTTTTTAAATCTCATTAAATACATTTTACATTCATAATGGGGCCAATTTCATGGACATATTCACAAGTTATAGAAGAGTATGATTTAATGGGGCCTTTACATCTACAAAGGGTTATGTAGTGAAGCCTCCATGGGTCAAAGATACCCCAATTAGTGGCAAAAGTATTTTTGGTGATCCTTTGAGTGAGTTTTCACTTTATTGTGTATAGAAAAACATTTGAAACCTAGATGATTTTACACTAGGCACCCACTTGAGCGCATGTTATATGTCCAAAAGAGGATACTTTTCTCTTTTTGTTGTGGCATCAACATGTTTTTATAAAAATTGAGCACATCACATCAAGAAATTCCAAGCATAGTAGTGGATTACTTGAGATTAGGATAAATTTGGGACCTAGGTGGTTTTACACCAGGCCCCCATTGACCACATGTTATATGTTCAAAAGAGGATATTTTCTCTTTTTGTTGTGGCATCAACATGTTTTCATATAGAATTGAGAACATCACGTTAAGAAATTCCAAGCATAGTAGTGGATTACTTGAGATTAGGATAAATTTTAAAAATTTCCAAGCATAGTAATGGATTACTTGAGATTAGGATACCTATAGTGATATGTAAAACCAATTGCCTCACATTGTAGAAAAAGAGTAAGGAAACAACCTACTACATGAGGTAAAGTAACTATCTAATGTTGTCATATGCTTACTCATGAGATCATCTTATCTTGCTATGAGAAAAGTTTCTCATTGTTGTGATGCCACTTTCATTTGGATAATTTTAGGGCAAGACTTTTCCAAAAGATAGGAATGTGAAAATAGAAGGTGACTTTGGCTAGAGAGTCTTGTGTACAGTGCATATCGAGAATCAAATAATAATAACTTGATTAGAAAGTAAATGAAAGAATCATATGCAATCTTTTATTGAGAAGTGATGTCAAACATTCATAGAGTGATTGACTATACTTGCACTACCAATGAGGGATATTGAAAGGATCTACCAATAATATTGTAAATTTTTGCTTTTTTAAAAAATAAATCTATTGCATGCTCCAATATAACGAGATAAAAACTCAATTTTCTAATTTGAGAAATAATTGTCACTTTTTATTTGGAAGTGCTCCCACATGAATTAAGATTTAGGACCTTGTTGACACATGCATGATACCACAAAGTTATATTGAAAGAGAAATTATTTATAAAATTATCACACTATAATATATGAAGGATATGCCAATGAAATTGAATACAAAAATATGCACAACTTTTTTAAAACGCTAGGCTCCACCATCGAAATAGGCATTGATAAAAGATTCACTCTCTATATGCTAGTATATGCATCTAAATAAGTGTAATGGAATAAATCTTGAGAAAATAGATGATATATAGACACAAATTATTTATGCAAATTTTGACGATTGCAAGAAAACATACCCACATGTACATTGGAAAATACAAAGAAAAAAAAGAAGGGATTTGACACTTTCTAGTGTAGAAAAAAAATAAAATCAAGGATTTGGCTCTTTGCAAGGCCAGATTCCTATTATACATGTAGACACAAGCCTGATTGGAACTGTGTGGGTAGTTGGATGGGATGATGAAAAGAGTGATAGATATGCTATGAGACTTTGTGTGAAGGTGCTAAATGAGAAGCAAAGAAGATAGCCACAAGTGAGAAGAGAGCATTGGGGCATTATAACGACCCTCAAATGCGATATAGACTACTTTATGGGTGCTAATGTTGTTATTGTTGAAACAAATTCCTTACCATTATTTGGAATGATTACCAGTTGTGCCATATCGGATATTGGTATGTTGTGATGGATAGCATATATTAAGTCATTAAACCTTGAATTATATCATATAGCAAGAAGGGATAATCCAATTGTTGTTGACATGTTATCAAGGGCACAATTTGAGGATGAAGAGGGAATGATGGAGGATGAAGAGGAAAATGAATTTGCTATTGAAAATGCTTGTTTTACAATAGGGACTTAAGTTATAGTAGCTATAATTGCAAGTATAGGTGTCATAAATGCTAGTACAACTATCATAAATGCAGGGGTAATAGTAAATACAACAAGTGCAACATGTAGATTGATAGGAAGTGTTGGTGTATGTAACGTGTCCCCTAGTATCATCCAGGACACATCTTAGCAGTCCATCGGAAAGGATGTCTAGAAAGCTCCACCCGACACTCCCATGGAATGTTATGGGTTTTGCGATCTAGTTCTTCCCGCGTCTGCCACGTAGCGGAAGTATCCTGGCCGTTTCCACTTAGGATCGACCGGAATTAGGTTTTCCTAATGGGTCACTAGCTAACAGCAACTAGCGTCAGACCTGAGCGAACTACTTTACGCAGAAACGCCAGGTCCGAAGCGAATTCACGCTGCACTTGGTTCAAGGAGAATGGGAAACGAGAGGGATGCAAAGCTCAACCTCTCTGCCATAAGGCATAGTCCCATTCCGTTCCCCTAAAACAACGTAAATCGGGTAAGACGTAACTCTAGGTCATCGTTCTTGTTATTCTTTTTTATGATGATGATCATTTCGCTGTATTTCGAGATTTATGAGAAAAGTTCCCGGCTAACCGGGACCACCCAACTGTAGGACGGACCCATGGTCCATCCTCCGCACTTTCCTCGGTTTGTTTTAGTTATGTAATTATCTAACACATTAATTTGACATATAATAATCAGCTTCTTTAATTAATGTTGTTTAAGCACTGGTTCCTTCACGCAATTTTATCACGTGACATATAAAAACAATATCAAGCAAGTTCTTTCAACATCTCATCATTTTATCTTTGAATTACAAGAAGTTCCGCCCGTAGGCTTATTCATAATCTGCCCGGAGGCTAACAAGTTATCTCCAGGGATCATTATTCCAAGCTTCCTCCCGTCAACTAGTATACAGGCTTCGGGATCCAATCCCGAGTCACGTTAGCCCCTTGTGCAGGACCCGGAAGGCGAGGGATTTACGGCCAGAAACCCCCTGGCACCCAAGCGTCCTCCTGCTCCAAGTAGAACTCAACGGAGAGACCTCTCGCGGCGGGTTCGGTCCACATTCCCGGCACGGTCAAACAACCCCCTTGGTTAGGGTCAGGCAGGCAGTCAGGGGTAACTGAAGCTGCCTCTCCCTTCAGGTTTTTAACTTGAAGTATAGATACTTATTTAATTTGTAATTCATAAATCAAACAGAGCTCTAAAATCTCTAGCAAGCACAAACATTTCCATTAACCAACCCAGTTGTATGGCAAACTGCTAAAGAAGTGTTCTTTCCTTTTTGAGTGTATCAGCAGTCGTTCTTAAGATGTCTTGTAACTTTGGCAAGATTCCTTACATTCGGATGTAGGGTATACCTAGTTTGGTTTACCCTAAGGTACCTTAGATATGCTAGTTTCTATTTTACAACTTTTCTTATTTTAAAGGATATCCAAAAACTACGTCTTTTTTTGCAAGATAACTTGCGTAAGGATCTGCCATCTTTGACAAGGGTTTTTTTTTCCTTTTCTTTTTGTGACTCAATCACAAAATGATTTCATACATGTTGCACAAGTCCGGCGATGGAATAATCTGTTTAGATTCCTTAAGTTGACGTATGTCAGGCCTAGGGTTCCTTCTTTTTTTAAGAACCTTAGGGACGAACCCTAATTTCTTATCCTTATGAATTTATTGTCCTTGCGGTAAGGTAAGTAGTCCAGTGTTTTAGGGTATGAATGTTTCTATGTTTAGATTGGTCCGGATAGCTTTTGGAAAGATTGGTTTGGTTAGCTTTTGGAAGGTAATCTTACTCGTCTTGTCACGGTTTTACTATCTTTGATTAACTTTCTCAATCAATACAGTTTAATTTGGCATATAGCCTAATGCCATGATGATACAAAGAGTGACGATACTCCTAAATACCTAGCTAAGGAATTGGTGAATACACACTTTATTTGTTCCAAGTCCTCAATTTGAAGGGGAAAAAGTGTTAATAAAGTATCATTCAGCAATTCCCCATTACATTTTCTTTCCAAATAATTTCGTATGTCTAATTTTTATACTTGTTAATTTCTAACTTTTAACTTCCGTTTTCTTTAAGATAAACTCATGCCAATTAACAACAGTTGCCTTGCAACTAGCAAAGATAACTCTCTAATAATTTGAGCATTGAAGGAAACTTTTCATGAATTTAGCCATTTTGCCATGATCCGTTGCGAAAAGAATAAGACTAATGGAGCAAGATATAATTTCTTCATTTTAGGATTATAATACCATAGTAAATGGATAGTATTACCTATTATTTTATAATGCTTGATGCGATTTGATGGAAGCTAATTTGAATACGTTGTCATTCATAAGCTAACTCCTTCGTTAGAATTGATTCGAACAAATATATATATTTCCTTGATAATTTTTCTTTGCATGATTGACTAAAACCTAAATTAACATCAAGAAGAAAACCTGGCTTTGAGATGAGATATCCACATGGATACCAGGAGATGACCCTCCCACGGCTACACCTTGGACTTTCTTAGGAGGCATCGCTAGTGTGGTTCGTCGAACGTGGAAGCAGCTTTACAACTCCACCGTCGCTCCTTGCACTGTTCGTCAAAGTAGTTTTTTTTGGAAGGTTTCCCTCCTTGAATTCGGAAATTGAAAAGGGTATTTTTAGAAACTTTTACAACTAAGACCCATTGAAGCCATGGGGAAGGCTTAATGGTCTTTGTAAGCTCGCACGAATCGGAAATAACAAGGTGTGGAGAGGACACAAGGTGTAGGAGAGCTTTAAGGAAAAATAATAGCCGTAAAGATTATAAGTAAGGGTCTAAGGGCCCTTAGGTCAAACTTGGAGAAAAAGGGCTTATGGGGGCTTACACATGGGGGAAGGTGAAAGGTTTTTGATGCCAAGGTAAAGGCTTAAGGGTAATCACGAGAGAAGTGGTTTTAAGAGGCCACAGGAAGAGTGATTCCAAGCCAAGGGAATAGGTCTTTTAGAGATTATACATAGGTAAAGAAGTAATAAGACCCATAAGGCCTTTGTGCTTGGGGGGAAAAGTGACTCTAAGTGAAAGAAAAAAGGCTTTAGTACGAGGGTGAAAGGGGATTTAAGAGCTTTTTAAATCCCGGCGGAGGGGGTTCTAATACCCATGGAAAAGGGTTTTGGATATGGGAGTTAAAAGGGCTTCATAACGTACAAGGAGGGGGTGAAAATTTTTGAAAGCACGGGGGAGGGAAAATGAAAGGGCTTAAGGGATTTTAAAAGGTACAAGAAGGGGGTGAAAGGGGGCTTATCTAGCCCCCCCTTAGAAGCTTCCCCTCAGAACGTGGCAAGAGGGGAAGTTTTTCAACGCCGAATTGGTGGCGTTTGACTGTTGGGGTAGCCCATCAGCAAAGGCGACGCCATCGTGGCCTTCGGCAGACAGTGGCGCCTCGTCTCCACTTCCAACGTAGCGGCCACAAGTTACCTCACTACCGTTTGCCAATTCCACAAGTAGGGTAGGTGCTTCTACTGTGGCTATTCCTAATCTTTTTGCACATGCTGGTGAGATAAAGGAATGTGTACTGCCACAATCAATCAAGGTTTTGAAACCTTTACCTTGATAGTCCGACGGTGTTTGAATCACCGAGAACTGGCGATTCGGCCCCTTCTTGTGTAAAGCGGCATGGACTGTCGCTCTTTCGAATTCTGCTTCCATAGTCGGATCTTCCTCTTCTTCTGCTTCGCATCTTTGCCTATTGGTAATGCAAGCAGTTCTTCCTCTTCCACGGGTGGTGGCTCCTTGACCGCGGCCTGCACCTTGACGATGTCCCTCGCTGAGCTTGGGACATTGCCTTTTGAAGTGACCGAGTTTGTTGCAGTGGAAACATTGGAGGTTTCGGCCATTACTGTGAGTAGGAACAAAGTTGTTGACGTTATTTGTCCTTGCTTTCTTCCTTTGTCCCTGATTGTGACCTTGAACTCTCTTCACTTGGGGTCTGAATGCTCCTCTGTTCGGTTCGCTATAGGACCAATTTTTGTTACCCCTTGGTCTAGCTTGCACTTCCTGAATTATAGGCGCCGCTCGAATGAGTGCATCCTGAAGATCTGACGGACGCGTAGATTCGAGACGGATATTCACGGGTGGATTTAAGCCCGCACAAAATTTGGACACCTGCTGCGTCATGTCCATTTGTGGCGCATACTTTAAAAGTGAGACAAATTTAGAGTAGTACGCGTCAAGGGTGAGTCCTAACTGTTTTAGCTCATAGAACTCATTCATTTTCTGTGTACGATATGCAGGTGGCAAATACCTCCCCTGCACGGCTTTCTTTAACTTCTCCCAGGTAACGGACCCCTCTGAAGTCCCTTGATCCCTGCACCATTGTTTCCACCATAGTCTAGCTTCGCCGGTGAGTTTTAATTTGGCGAGCATGGCCTGATTGGTAGGTGCAGTACCAGCTGCTTCAAAGTAATCCTCCATAGATTCAATCCAAATTTCAGCATCAGACTAGACGAATCTGCCTCTCCCGTCAAACTCAGGTGGCTTTATCTGCTTGAGGAGGAACTTCTTCTCCTGGATCACAGCAGTACTTGATGTAGGGGGCGAATTTGGAACCTGTACCTGGGGTTGTGCCTGGATAAAAGTTTTCTTAACGTTATTATATGATAATTGACATTAGCTTATCTTTAGTTCAGCTATCTCGTAAATCATGAAGCTACTTAACTTTTTTTAACAACTCTGATGCACAGTCGGATATTGATAAAAGAAGTCCTTATTTATATTTACATGGGCGTAGCCTTATACAACATCTCGTGTGATGATAATCCAATCATTACATTCAGTTTGGGGAGAACAACGTTGTATTGCATTTGTCTATAGGAACTGTGTAATAGTAGGGTTTTGGGTCATGGATCTTTAGGAATCGATAATTCATTGGAAGTTCAGGATATCCTTTTCGTTGGAATCCATACTTCTCATGGCGGCCCAACACCTTAATCCTGTCGGTTGGGATTACAGGGGTTACTTCCTCATATACATATGAGTTCATTTCAACCCTCCGACCTTGAATGTGTAAAGTCGAATTTACGTGAGCTTCCACAAAAATGAACAGCTTCACGACTTTCAAGTCTTCCAACCACTTGATCCTCTTTAGGTTGGTCTGTAGATAAGCGAACCGGTGGGCAGCTATGTAGTAGATTCCTGAAGACCCAGTCCATCTTCGTTCTATATATAAAGGTGATGGATTATAAATCTGCTCCAGGATGTTCATCATCCCAACTCTTTGTCTATAATGCAGAGAATGCATTGCAGTCATAAACATGACCCGGAACACCAAAAACTTGTTCCACGCTTCATAGTTCTACAAGACAGTATTGAAGATGAGGAAATGTTTGGACAACAACAATTTCTTTACTTCATTTTTATTATGATCTCATAAAAACAATTCCGTTGTTGGTCGGCTCTGATACCAGCTGTAACGTGTCCCCTAGTATCATCTAGGACACGTCTTAGCAGTCCATCGGAAAGGATGTCTAGAAAGCTCCACCCGACACTCCCATGGAATGTTATGGGTTTTGCAATCTAGTTCTTCCCGCGTCTGCCACGTAGCGGAAGTATCCTGGCCGTTTCCACTTAGGATCGACCGGAATTAGGGTTTTCCTAATGGGTCACTAGCTAACAGCAACTAGCGTCAGACCTGAGCGAACTACTTTACGCAGAAACGCCAGGTCCGAAGCGGATTCACGCTGCACTTGGTTCAAGGAGAATGGGAAACGAGAGGGATGCAAAGCTCAACCTCTCTGCCATAAGGCATAGTCCCATTCCGTTCCCCTAAAACAACGTAAATCGGGTAAGACGTAACTCTAGGTCATCGTCTTGTTATTCTTTTTGATGATGATGATCATTCCGCTGTCTTTCGAGATTTATGAGAAAAGTTCCCGGCTAACCGGGACCACCCAACCGTAGGACGGACCCATGGTCCATCCTCCGCACTTTCCTCGGTTTGTTTTAGTTATGTAATTATCTAACACATTAATTTGACATATAACAATCAGCTTCTTTAATTAATCTTGTTTAAGCACTGGTTCCTTCACGCAATTTTATCACGTGACATATAAAAACAATATCAAGCAAGTTCTTTCAACATCTCATCATTTTATCTTTGAATTACAAGAAGTTCCGCCCGTAGGCTTATTCATAATCTGCCCGGACGCTAACAAGTAATCTCCAGGGATCATTATTCCAAGCTTCCTCCCGTCAACTAGTATACGGGCTTCGGGATCCAATCCCGAGTCGCGTTAGCCCCTTGTGCAGGACCCGGAAGGCGAGGGATTTACGGCCAGAGCCCCCCCTGGCACCCAAGCGTCCTCCTGCTCCAAGTAGAACTCAACGGAGAGACCTCTCGCGGCGGGTTCGGTCCACGTTCTCGGCACGGTCAAACAACCCCCTTGGTTAGGGTCAGGCAGGCAGTCGGGGGTAGCTGAAGCTGCCTCTCCCTTCAGGTTTTTAACCTAAAGTATAGATACTTATTTAATTTGTAATTCATAAATCAAACAGAGCTCTAAAATCTCTAGCAAGCACAAACATTTCCATTAACCAACCCAGTTGTATGGCAAACTGCTAAAGAAGTGTTCTTTCCTTTTTGAGTGTATCAACAGTCGTTCTTAAGATGTCTTGTAACTTTGGCAAGATTCCTTACATTCGGATGTAGGGTATACCTAGTTTGGTTTACCCTAAGGTACCTTAGATATGCTAGTTTCTATTTTACAACTTTTCTTATTTTGAAGGATATCCAAAAACTACGTCTTTTTCTGCAAGATAACTTGCGTAAGGATCTGCCGTCTTTGAAAAGGGTTTTTTTTTCCTTTTCTTTTTGTGACTCAATCACAAAATGATTTCATACATGTTGCGCAAGTCCGGCGATGGAATAATCTGTTTAGATTCCTTAAGCTGACGTATGTCAGGCCTAGGGTTCCTTCTTTTTTTAAGAACCTTAGGGACGAACCCTAATTTCTTATCCTTATGAATTTATTGTCCTTGCGGTAAGGTAAGTAGTCCAATGTTTTAGGGTATGAATGTTTCTATGTTTAGATTGGTCTGGTTAGCTTTTGGAAAGATTGGTTTGGTCAGCTTTTGGAAGGTAATCTTACTCGTCTTGTCACTGTTTTACTATCTTCGATTAACTTTCTCAATCAATACAGTTTAATTTGGCATATAGCCTAATGCCATGATGATACAAAGAGTGACGATACTCCTAAATACCTAGCTAAGGAATTGGTGAATACACACTTTATTTGTTCCAAGTCCTCAATTTGAAGGGGAAAAAGTGTTAATAAAGTATCATTCAGCAATTCCCCATTACATTTTCTTTCCAAATAATTTCGTATGTCTAATTTTTATACTTGTTAATTTCTAACTTTTAACTTCCGTTTTCTTTAAGATAAACTCATGCCAATTAACAACAGTTGCCTTGCAACTAGCAAAGATAACTCTCTAATAATTTGAGCATTGAAGGAAACTTTTCATGAATTTAGCCATTTTGCCATGATCCGTTGTGAAAAGAATAAGACTAATGGAGCAAGATATAATTTCTTCATTTTAGGATTATAATACCATAGTAAATGGATAGTATCACCTATTATTTTATAATGCTTGATGCAATTTGATGGAAGCTAATTTGAATACATTGTCATTCATAAGCTAACTCCTTCGTTAGAATTGATTCGAACAAATATATATATTTCCTTGATAATTTTTCTTTGCATGATTGACTAAAACCCAAATTAACATCAAGAAGAAAATCTGGCTTTGAGGTGAGATATCCACATGGATACCGGGAGATGACCCTCCCGCGGCTACGCCTTGGACTTTCTTAGGAGGCATCGCTAGTGTGGTTCGTCGAACGTGGAAGCAGCTTTACAACTCCACCGTCGCTCCTTGCACCGTTCGTCAAAGTAGTTTTTTTTGGAAGGTTTCCCTCCTTGAATTCGAAAATTGAAAAGGGTATTTTTAGAAACTTTTACAACTAAGACCCATTGAAGCCATGGGGAAGGCCTAATGGTCTTTGTAAGCTCGCATGAATTGGAAATAACAAGGTGTGGAGAGGACACAAGGTGTAGGAGAGCTTTAAGGAAAAATAATAGCCGTAAAGATTATAAGTAAGGGTCTAAGGGCCCTTAGGTAAAACTTGGAGAAAAAGGGCTTATGGGGGCTTACACATGGGGGAAGGTGAAAGGTTTTTGATGCCAAGGTAAAGGCTTAAGGGTAATCACGGGAGAAGTGGTTTTAAGAGGCCACAAGAAGAGTGATTCCAAGCCAAGGGAATAGGTCTTTTAGAGATTATACACAGGTAAAGAAGTAATAAGACCCATAAGGCCTTTGTGCTTGGGGGGACAAGTGACTCTAAGTGAAAGAAAAAAGGCTTTAGTACGAGGGTGAAAGGGGATTTAAGAGCTTTTTAAATCCCGGCGGAGGGGGTTCTAATACCCATGGAAAAGGGTTTTGGATATGGGAGTTAAAAGGGCTTCATAACGTACAAGGAGGGGGTGAAAATTTTTTAAAGCACGGGGGAGGGAAAATGAAAGGGCTTAAGGGATTTTAAAAGGTACAAGAAGGGGGTGAAAGGGGGCTTATCTAGCCCCCCCTTAGAAGCTTCCCCTTAGAACGTGGCAAGAGGGGAAGTTTTTCAATGCCGAATTGGTGGCGTTTGACTGTTGGGGCAGCCCGTCAGCAAAGGCGACGCCATCGTGGCCTTCGGCAGACAGTGGCGCCTCGTCTCCACTTCCAACGTAGCGGCCAGTCTGTCCGATCTCTCTCTCTCTCTCCTCACGATAATGTAGAGTGGCGGCAGCACTTCCTTTACTCACGATGCCCAATGTCCCATGGCGATGCCTCCTCTCGGCCCTCCTTTGCACAGCATCCCGTCTTCAACAGGGCAATAGCGTCCGTCTCCTTCTCCCTCTCTAATCCTTCCCTTCCTCCCACAGGGTTTATATGGGAGGGGGGGAGAGGTACCTTCCCTCCCCACGTGGCTCGTGCATGGGTTTATCCCATCCTATGACCCCCAGCAAGGATGCTTAGTCATCCTTGCTATTCCCCTCCCTTCCAGCATGACAGCCACTGGGGGGAAAAAAAGAGGGGAATAATTTAAAAAAAATTCCTTTAATCCAAAGGTTATCCTTTTGGCTTTCTAGGAGGAGGTTCCCATGTAAATTCGATTAACTCATTTATGCAAGCAGAGATTAAGATACGTAGTGTGACATTCGAAAATCACATCATTGGCGTAATTTTTGGATGATGGAATTCCTTGCATGACTATCATGTGGGTTTAGAAATATTCTCATAATGGAAATATTACAGTGTAGTAGTAAATTCAATAGCGAATAAAGTGGGTTTAGCTATGGAAAAACCTTGTACGATAGAGAGAAGTCATTACAAATGTTATCTCTCAACCATGGAGATATTTTTGGAGGATTTATATGTAGGTGACTGGTTGAAAACAAGACAATGTCTCAATATGCTATCTAAGAAAGACAAGTGGTTTGAAGAGGAATTCAAGAGGATAAAAAGGAAGGTAAATGGGTTCTTCTTGAAAGATAGATATTTTAAAAGTATATGAAGAAGACGAAAGGGGCTCCATTAAGAGTCCTTGGTGATAGAGCTACTCTACTCCAGTGTTTATTTTCGAAAGTCCCCTATGTCTATTCCATTGAAGGTTTCGTGAACAAGTGTCTTTCTTGTGGAAGGGCCTTTTCAAAATGTTGACCTTCAATAGATATGCATTCTAAAGTTTGCATTTCTAGCTAATAGAATAGTATTTGAGAAAAAAAAAACTATGACATTTATATAAGCCATCTTGTTGGTTTTTCATGTCCATTAATTTACAAAAATCTAATATCGACATGATATGATGATAGAATATTTATAACTTAGTACAACATATGAGTAATTATTTAAGCGTTTAAAAAATTATAATGCTATCACCAAAAATAAAATTGCAATGCCCGGTTGAGGCTAAAGCTCAATCAATTAAGATAGTCTAGAAAGGCAACAAGATAGCTTTGCAATCATCCATAGTCTCAAATGAAATAGCAATACAATCAAATCACACCATTACTTATACTTTTTTATATCAACTTTATTGCTACCACATAAACATTGCGATGAGCTTTTAATTCATCCCACGTTGTATAGATGGCATCCCAATCAACATTTGTAGGATCCTTAGCACCATTGTGTATGAAAGGAACATGAGTTGATTCAAGCTCTAAAGTGATAATCTGTTGTGATCATTGGACTTAATATGATTCATTTTGGAGAAACCTCTCTCATATAATCAATCGTGCTTGCAACAATGACCAAGCACGCATGCCATAACTACCCTTCTATAGCAAGGTTTGTAAAATCATACCCTTCTCTAGGAAAGGCAAATTTTTTTACTTGCCCTTGGATAACAAGGTTTTAAAAATATTTGCCTTCTCTTGAAGGTCAAAACGCCTTAGAAGGGCTCTCCAACGCTAAAAAAGAGTCAAGGCTCCGTCATGTCCTAAGGCCCGTTCCCGATGGACACGTTTTTGTGTTATCGAGGAGCAGACATGCACGCTGAGGTGTCGGGCTTACAATAAGGCACACGAGAGCGCGTCGCGAGACGTGTTTATTCGACGGATGCTTCGGGGGACCCGAGACACAGAGAGAGAGAGAGAGGTTTCTAAAAACTCTAGAGAGCTTTTCACCCTCGGAGACGTAGTACCGGTGGGAGCGACACCTATAAATGGTGAGCGCAGGCCCGGCGCCAGAGGTAGCACACGCAAAAAACACAGGCTCACGCACAAACAGCGCCCTTTATACCTTCAATACAGCAATATTGTCTATGGCAGCCATAGTTGGGCCGTGGGGGGATTCGCGGGCGGTAACCCCTTCGACGACGGTTGGAGCAACGGTGGGGTGTGCAACCTCACCATCTACTACGTGTCCAACAATCTCAATGGCTTTCGAGTCGTGTACGGCAACGGCACCACCGTGTTGCACGGCAGTGCCAATGGTACCGTCGTGGAGGTATGTACGTCGTAAAATTACTAGCCAAGTCGTGGCACATTGCTTTGATATTGCTATACGTTAATAGTGCGTAGTAGTACATCGACTATACGTTCGTTCACTGACGACGTGGACGTGGACGGCTTTGGATATTGTAGGTCGACTTTGGCTCCAACGGGGTCGCAGCCGCTGACATCTCTCTGACCGTGGGTGAGAACAAGAACATCTTCCATCCCGACTCCAACTACAAGGGAGTGCTAGCGATGGGCGTCTCCTCCACACAAGCGCCTCAACTGAAACCCTCTGGCATGAACGGTCACGTTGTTCGCCCACAAATCCTTGGCTTCTTCGGCCGTCAGGGTACCCATATTGATAGCCTGGGCTTCTACATCTCCGATCCCCGCTTCAACTAATTTATAAGAAGCCGGCCCGCCTCTTTGTATAACTTCCGTTGTCGTCTTGTGAATACCACCTAGTGAATAAATAACTTCCGTTGTCGTCTTGGGAATGCCAATTTGGAATTTCTTTGTTCAGAAATCCTCAATGTTTGAGCCACCGCAACGGGTAGAACACGACGGTTGTCTTTTCACGGTTCAGCGTACTAGAAACTTCTGGAGGAATTAGAGACTGGTCATGCCCAAGGCCAGTGCGGGGAGCAGGAACCCCCCCCCCCCCCCCCCCCCCCCCCGCCTTTGCCCCCACTCCTCTAAGGGTTGCAATTAGTGGGAGTGGGGGTTCCTTACCCCTCTCTTCCTACCACTTACACTTGCCAAAAACTGAGTGCTAACACTAGGTTACTAGGGTTATCGCATTTCATTGGGGGATGACATGTTTACACGGATTAGCAACCAGACAATGCACTTCTCATAGAAAACGTGGGACTGATTTTGTCATTTCTCATGACTAGTATATAGCTGGGACATGGTGCGACCCCTATGTGATACTAAGATCCCAAAAGCCCCGTTCGTCCCATTGCCCCTGGGTGTGCTAGGGCCCTTAGAATGGAACCCAAAGATCACATATACTTCAGCTTGCTTTCTCTCACTCATGCTCTCATTCGCACCGATGCACACCCACGCATGTACACACATATACACATGAAGAAGTATTGAGAACCCTTAAAAGAGATCATGTGGTCTCCTAGTCCTAAAAGTTTTACAAGTCTAACAAACTAGTGATTTACAAATGCAAAATCAAATGTCTTCTTCTTCCTCTTCTTCAGAGGAATTGGCTCATCAAGCACATCACAAATTCGAATGGTGTCAACTATAATCAATGGCTATCCTTAAATTTTCTAAAAGCAACATGCCAATCAAGAAAGATCAAATGTTCTTCAAAATGAGGGTTTTACATCCCAGAAGATACACCATGTCTTCTCTAGAAGAAACCCCACATCAATTCAAGATCCAAAGTCAATCATTTTTTCAATCTTTTCACATTGAGAATATTATTGGCAATACCTCACTCTGTGTTTCCACAAGTAGCGATATACTTATGTACCTTCTGTATGTAGCCTATAAATTAGATATTATTTTGTGTTACGGGGGTTCAGTATATGTAAACCCTCTATATCACATGCATTCAAGGTCTTTTTAATAATACACTCATCTATGAATTTTCTTGAAATAAAACACACCCTTTTTTAGTCAATCAATAAATTGGCCCTCTATATGGCACCCTTTTGTACATAAACATTCTATAAAAATAGTGTATAATCAATACCTTCTTTTGAGCCCGCATGATGTGCTTACATATTTTTGAGCCACACCCTCAAGATCGTGTGTTAGATTAAGGATTTTGCATGACCCACCCTACGTGTATCTTGAAATTTATTCATCACATTTGATTTGCAACATTTGATTACTGCCTCCTTTGGCTAACAAGGCCTTTGAATAAATGTGTTATGACTTGTAATGTACACTATAGGGTAATGCATACTATACCACCACTCATAGGCATGTTCCATGATGTGGCCTTTGCATAATAGGATTTTAATTGAGCAAATAGCAATGCAGATCATCCCCTCATCCCTATATATTATACCTAGTTTTTGATTCCTTTTGTCTACCTAATAAAGGTGAGATTTACATCCTATAGTGCATTGAAACCCTCTAAAATGCTACTATCTGTTAGAATATTGGAGGGACCCATCCTGTGTAAAGTGCATATATTTTTGTGGAAAGAATCGAGGGCATTCCTACATTATATCATGGAGTTCAAATTAGGGAGCACCAAGGTACCCTCTTGAGCTTTTAGGCGGTAGATTAGTTCTTAAAGTAACCTCAATTTCTCACTATGCCACTTGATTTGTTAGCTTGTAGCCAACATTCGTTGCATGCATGCATTTCAACCCTGCTTTATAGCTCACCTGATATTTGCTATAAATAAAATGCCTAGATATTGGGTGATGGAGATGGTAGGAAGGGTGTGCTACTCAATAGTACTTCCTTGTACCATGTTTCGAGCTCCTAGGGTCCACTTAAGAGAACTTTTCCAACTTTAGGTCTTTGTGCACTATTCCAATTTAGATTTGCCTCCCATCCAACTAGAGAAGTCTATGCTTCCCTATTCTATAATACAAAAGTTGCTATAGCTCGCGAGGAGCATTTCTAGGGCATTTGTTTGAGACCTACCATTAAAGCCTAAGACTACCCATTGTATTCCTTATATTATTATTCCTTAAAACTAGTATCATTTTAAAGTACAAGGAAATAGTCTGTTGAAGTAAATCAATGAATTTTATACACTAAGAAAATCGAGTCTATTTATAAGCATATTTCTACATGTATTCATGGATATCTATGTATAATTATGTCCAATGTGTAGGTGCTTAGATGTGCAAATAAAGTCTAGAACATGTTTATGCATATAACTCGGGTTAAAATACAAATGAGATGCACGTGTATAAATCCACCTATAAACACAGATATACAGGTGACCTTAAAAATGTTTATATAATCTACATCTATAGAAAGAATGCATTCACTATGACATATGAGGGATACATAAGTGAAAACTCAAAAATGGAATTACATGTAAAAAGGGATTAAAATGTCAAGTCTGATGATCAAAATGTTTATTTATTTATCTATTGGAGAGAGTACCTTAATATATTTGATGGTATAGGCATGGAAATAAGCATTGGAAAATATGCCAAGGTATATTCATGCTTACATTGATGCATATATTGACAAGTATAGAAAATTATACTATCTATAACAAAGATATACGAGGATCTATCCCCATTGTCCACATTTGTTATCTTGTCAGAGATGTACCACTTTTTTTTGCAAATATACATAATGCACAATGTGATTTGATAACATATTCTCTATGTAATTCCATTTGTACTAATATATATTGGCAAGATACATACAGAAAATTATACTATTGCTCGTATGCATATACATAATGCCAAATGTTGCACGTGCCTTGCTAGCACCTATGAAGGTCATACTATAGGAAGAGTCGACTATTGTGGAACATGAGAATCCCCTCATGAAGATGTACATGTTTTTTGTGATTTTATAAGAAGACCTTGTAGGTCCTAGATTCTCTTGATAGCTCCTTATATGAACTTGCTTACAAAACATTACAAGTTGGCACAGATGAGAATTATACCAATGATAATATACACTATCACATAGGCCTCCATGTACATATGTAAGCACCTCATAATTAAAAATACCTTAATCCTAATAAATAACATATTAAACCCTAACTAGAATATGGTTTTAGTATTACCGACTTACTAGTCTACATTCATAATATTGTTATTAATTTTCTACTCCATACATATTTGTTCATTCATTAGTTCATAAGTCATTAGGTATATTCAATAATGTATGTTTTAATTATTCTTAATTGTATTGAATCTTATATATTCTAATTGTTATTAGAAATCATTTGACATATTCAATTTCGTCTAAATAGGATCAATTTTAGAGTTTGACTTGATTGATTTACAAGCATGAGCTAATATTATTACTCTAATCAATCAAATATAATATAGCGTAGACAAGGAGACATAGAACTACTTGACTTATAATTGTCCTATGATTAATTTGTTGAGGTTTATATGATAGTCGACATTCCAAATTTTTATGCTTTTTCTAAGTGCATGCAATCATCAAGGACTAATTAAAATTAATTAATCTTCATTTTACCCTAAAAAAGGATAAGTCAATATGAATATTACTATGTGAGATAGTTATATTACACCTAAGATTTAATAGTAGTTCACACACACACACACACACATTATGTGTCTGTGTGTAAGAACACATGCATTAATACTTGCAAAAATTGGAAAGAAAACAATTTAAACATAGCTACATTGCATAATGATATTGCCGATAAGTAATAGAAAATCATAAAATAAGAAAGAACAAGAAATGAAAGTGAGTGAAGTACTTATCTCTCGAGCTCGATGTCACCAACAAGAATGAGCAAGGTAGGGTAAGTTTCAAGTTTAGATATTTTTAACTAATGTCAAAATATGCATCAATAAAAGCATTGATATCTATCAATAGTTTTTCTAAATAGCATCAATATGCACTTTACTATATAGAGGGCTATGTATTGATGCACATTCCAATAGATTCATCGATACTTAGACATATTTACCCATGACATGAAATTGTATGTAAATTGTGCTCGAATTTTGCATCACAATACCCCTCATATATTATAGTGGTTATAGTTTTGTATATATATTCACCTAGCTATAGTAATTTTTATCAATATTATTAATTTTTATGTACTTTTCATAACCATCATGGGATGTAGCAATACAAATTTTGGTTGCTTATGATCATGCCATTTAATACCTATTCCTTCTAGTATGCATGCCATTATTGTTTTTTCTTTTCTTGGTATATTGCAATATAAAGAAACCCTATGATTATTTGTATGTGTATGTGTATATGTGTGCATATGCGTAATATACAAGTATTCATCCATATAGATAGACATGCACCAATCTCATTGGTCCAATGACCATCTGCTTTGAAACCATTCTGTAAGCTATTTTGCACTGAGTGTACATGCCTATGACCATTTACTGAAGCTATTTTGTATTAGGAGAGTGAGTGGCCTTAGGGGTCCATTCTTTTTATGTGAAATAAGAATTAAAGAATGGTAGTGCTCCTAGTCTATATGGTTTTCTTGTCTCTATCTCTTCCCTTCCTCTCACTCTGACTCTCAAGCACCTCTATCCCCTTTTCTCAATACCTTCCTTTGCGGGGTGCACATATAAGAAGCCATACACATCTCATGCATTCAAAGGATATTTATAATACTTTGCAAGGGCATCTCATAAATATGTAAGTATATCACATGAGTTCCAAAAATGATTCTAACAATTAAGTTTCTACATATTTTATACACATTGAAGGGTACTATTGATGCCAGGAGGCATATTCCACGGTGGATTCCGTGAGGTTTTACGGTGGATTCCGTAAACTTAGATGACCGGGGCTCATACGCAAAGAGGATTCTTTGTGCGAGAAGTTGATGGGGACGCCTGTCCTTTTCGGGCGTTTCATTAATTTAGTGTGTACATGGGTGATTCCATAGCGGGTGATTCCGCAAAATGCATATTAAATTAATAAACGTTTATGAGTTTAGAGTGCGCACTCGTAATAAATTAAGGTTAGGATTTATTTCTAACCAGTTGATTTATTTATGTAGCTGAAGACTGCTAGGTATTCACTTTTGTCGGTTTAATTGTGTTATTTTACTAACGATTGTGAATGCTTCAGTTGATGTGTAGAGATAGCAGCAGTGGCGGAGGAAAGCATTGGAGTCTAGCGGGTTTTCGACCTTTGGACTATATTTTGATAGGCGCCACGCCTATATTTTGATTATGTCTATAGAGACATCAATTATTTATTATTATTTTGTATGCGCTTATGCGCCTGGATATGTTATTTTTATTTGGACATTGAGATTGGGCGTGCCAGACTCTTTGGGCACCGTCCATTAGCTTTATTTTCCTATTTTTGGTAGAAAGCAAACTCAAAAGCTAAAAGCTTGTCATATTTTTGTAATTGGACTATTTTTGAGCAAAAAGATTGGAAATATATATTAAATACATGCTTTGTGAAGCGCACACACAAGGCATGGGGGAGATTCAACCCAATTTGTCTCTTGTCTCATGTCGTGCTTGTTTTTACATTGGTTTTTGTGCTAAAAAGTAGAGTGCTTTGTTCTTGGGGACCTTTGGGAATTCACTACGTGAGCTACCTGCGTCCGATCTGCGCACCAGTGGTATCAGAGCGGAGCAGAGATCAAGGGCTTCCAATCGCTACCAATCTCGGGCGAAGGCGGAGCTCCAGGAACAAACGGCCTCTACAGTCAATCTCGTCACGAACCGTCGATACAGGCAGACTTCTGGCGATCAAGAACCCCTATTTCCACTCTCAGATCGCGAAGGACCACTCTCTGTCGGCGGAGGACCACTCCCTCAACTCCATGAACAAGTCGTGATGAAACTGTGAGAAAAGCTCTTAATCCTATTAATCAAAAGCTTAATCATAAAGCTTAAGGGTATTAGAGAAGCTTATTTGCTTCAAAATTCTCATCGTGATCAAGAAGTGGAGCCCCGAAAATCGCGCGAAGGAAAAAAACGGCCCCCCCCCCTCACGATCAAAAAACGGCGGACTTACTGACTTACTTAAGCTTATTAGCTTAAGCTTAACTAATTAAGCTTAAGTCATTAAGCTACTCTCAAGTCAGACAAGGCAGAGAAGTCACTAAACTCCGGGTCCTGCGCATCAGAAGTCAAGTTTCGCAAGTCGACACTAATCAAGTACTGCAAGTCCTGCAAATCGGCTAAGTTCAGCAAGTTCACAACCCTGCAAGTCTGTTAAGTCTGCAACTTTGCAAGTCAGACTAAATCAGAACTGACTAATGCTCAAAACTCCTAGAAAACTTGTTCGTTTGCAAAAACTCAGAACTGGAAAGTTGTTCGCAGCAAGCTGTTTTACCTATCTGCAAGTTCGTTGAAGTACTTTCAGCAAACGAAGACAGAAATATTTCAGAATTTCTGAAAATTGAAGAAGAAAATACCCAAAAATACATAGCCTTGTAACCCCAAATTTGAGCTACGCTCATCCCGCTAACTGATTTTGAGTGAGAAAGGTTTGTTGAGTTTTACAGGATGACTACCCCACATATGGATGATCCTATGGCTGAAGATGACCTACCCGAGCCTACCATGGAGCAAAAGCTGGATCTTATCATGTTGCAATTGGACGAAGAGCGAAGAGCTAGGCAAGCCTTGCAAGCACAATTGACAAAGCTACAAGGAGCGTCCACTGATAAAGAAGAACCCCAAGCTGAAGATCTGATTCGCCGTACCATCGACGCCACTCTTGAAGCACAAACCATTCGCAAGGAATCCAAGATAAGTAAACGAAGTTTCAAGTTTCGCACTTTCAATGGCATAAGAGAAGGAAAGACTGTTTTATCATTCATTAGCCAGTTTGATGACTATTTCCATGAGGAAACTTATCCTGAGAAAGATAAAATCAAGTGTGTTACTAATCATCTGATAGATAGAGCATCACTTTGGTGGACTGTCGTCCGCAAGAGCATAGAATGTCCTGCTACATGGGAAGATTTCAAGAAGAAGTTCATGCAAAATTTTCTTCCACCGCAATTTCATGAGAAGGCTATCAAGCAATGGGATTTACTTCAACAACGCGACCGTGAGCCTATTCCACAGTATACAGAGCGTTTTTGGAATGCACTCTTACAGCTACGCATGCTTGAAGACGTACCAGAGACGACCCATAAGCGGAAGTACATGTCTGGACTTCTTGGACATTACTACGCTGAGGTGAATATGTTCAAGCCTGCTACCCTTGAAGATGCCATCTCCTTAGCTCACGACACTGAAGATAAGTTACGCGGAAGAGATCGACGACCACAGCCATTCCAAGCAAACGGTAATTATGGATCTAAACAATTCAATTCAAATTTCAGAAGGTTTAATCCAGGTCGTTTTTCATCACCATCTTTCCGCAAGAATTGGCCTAAACCACCTGCATTACCATCCACTGTCAATCCAAATCCTAAGCCTATCCAACAAGCAAATCCAAATATACCCAGACTCCCAGCCATTGCAAATAATGTGACCAAAGCCAAGCCCATCGTATGCTACAAGTGTCACCAGCCAGGGCATCTCACAGCAAATTGTCATTCAAAGAAGCCATCAGCACATATCAACTACCTTGGAGCTATGGACGAAGACGAGCATGAGGATATGCCGGATTTCACTGAAGAAGAAGATGATCCTACTACTACTTCCGACACTTTACCAGGTATGCCTACTTTACATTCATTGTTGACTATGAAATGTATGGTGCATGGAAAAGAAAGAACTATCTTGCATGATGACGGTAGTACGCATGACTTTATTTCAGCAAAATTGGTAAAGGAATTAAAATTGCATACAGTACCTACGCATTATCGCATAAAGGCTGCATTTTTAGGCACTAGGTACAATGGCACACAAGAAGTTCAAAATTTAGAAATTCAAATTGGTCCATATATTGAAAGAAGAAATTTCTTAGTTGTCCCATTACGGTCTAGCGACATTATTCTAGGAATGCCATGGAGACACCAACATAATCCCAATATAGATTATTCCACACACACAATGAATATTAATTTTCAAGTAAAATCTATTACATTATTTGGTATGCATGCATCTCATATGTTTCCACTGCTTTCGCATACTCAAGCAAAACGTGCACTACGCAAGAATACTAAATCTTATCTCATTTGGGTGAATGAATTACACGCAAAAGAAACTCATATGCACCCTAGACATAAGGAATTTCTTGCATATTTTAAGGACTGTTTTGCAGAAGACCTACCACCAGGTTTACCTCCATCACGTCCAGAAGACCATAAGATTGATCTAATACCTGGCACACAACCACCTTGCAAAGCCCCATATAGGCACAATCAAATAGAGCAAAAAGAAATCCAGAGTCAAGTAGAAGAATTACTAAATAGAGGTTTAATTCGACCTAGCAGTTCCCCATTCGGTGCACCTGTGCTCTTAGTCAAGAAAAAGAATAATACTTATCGGATGTGTATTGACTACCGAGCATTAAACAAGATCACTGTAAAGAATAGGTATCCTATACCTAGAGTTGATGACCTTATGGACAAACTGCAAGGATCTTCTATATTTAGTAAAATTGACCTTAAATCTGGATATCATCAGGTGAGGCTAGATAGATCCGACATATTTAAGACTGCATTCAGGACACAGTTTGGCCATTACGAATTCTTAGTTATGCCATTCGGATTAACTAATGCACCTGCTACTTTCAGTAGAATGATGAACCGTATTTTTCTAAAATATCAGTATTGTGTGATTGTTTTCTTTGATGATATTTTAGTATTCAGTCAAAGTGAAAAAGAGCATTATGAGCATTTATCATTAGTTTTTCAATTACTAAAAGAAAATCAATTGTTTGCAAATCCTGACAAGAGTGAATTCTTTAAGACAGAAATAGAATATCTAGGTCATATTGTATCAGAAGAAGGAATAAAAGTTGATCCTAAGAAAATTGACGCAATATTGCATTGGCCTATTCCTAAAAATGTACATGAATTACGCTCATTCCTTGGTCTTGCTAGTTTCTATAGGAAGTTTGTACGTAATTTCTCATTACTTGCTTTACCACTGACCAAACTTCTTAAGAAAGGCATTGTTTATCAATGGACTGAAAACCAGCAGAAATCCTTTGATTTACTTAAACGTGCATTGACCAATGCCCCTGTCCTACAATTGCCTGACTTTAACCGACCATTCTTTTTAGTTGTGACTGATGCTAGCGGATCAGGAATAGGAGCCGTGCTAATGCAAGACAACCATCCAATAGCATATTCTAGTTCTAAGCTGAAACCCTCTGAGCTCAAATATTCCACTTATGACAAGGAACTCTTAGCAGTTGTTCAAGCATTGAAACAATGGAAGCATTATTTAATGGGTTCAGAATTCATGATAAAGACCGACCATCAAAGCATTAGACATCTACTTAGCCAACCCCAAATTTCTGACCGCCATATCAAATGGGCTTCATTCATTCAAAGTTTCCATCCTATCATTCAATACCAACCTGGAAAAGAAAATGTAGTTGCTGATGCATTAAGTAGAAGACCTGCAATTCATAACATTTCTATCATATCTTTTGATTCTTTGATTGCTATGAAAGACACATATCATCAGGATATTACTTTTCATTCTGATTGGCAAAAATTAGTTCAAAATAATTTCATTCCTGTTGATTCATTGTCATATAATGATGGATTCATGTTCTTTGAAAAGAGACTGTGTGTTACTATTCCATTCCGATCTTTTGTTTTGAATGAAATTCATTGTCCCCCATATCAAGGTCATAGAGGTATCATCTCTACATTACGCATGTTAACTGAAGATTTTTATTGGCCGCATATGGATGCAGATGTGTCTAATTTTGTTTCTGAATGTCTGATTTGTCAAAGAATAAAAAGACATCATGGTAAACAGTATGGATTATTAATGCCTTTATCTATTCCATCTAAACCTTGGGAACATATATCTATGGATTTCATTACTGGCTTACCAAATACTAAATCTAACCATGACATGATTTGGACAATTGTAGATAGATTTAGTAAGCAAGCATATTTCATTGCATGTAAGAAAACTTTAACAGCATCACAAGCAGCACAGTTATTTTTGAAAACTGTTTTTACTAACCATGGATTACCGAAAGTGATTATTTCAGATAGAGATTCTAGATTTTGTAATAATTTCTGGATTACACTGTTTGCAAATCTAGGCACAAAGATTGATTTTTCATCTGCATTTCATCCAGAAACAAATGGACAAACAGAAGCCACAAATAGCACTATTTTAGATCTTTTACGTGCATACACTATCTCTAAACCTCAAACATGGGATACTCATTTGCATTTATTACAGTTTGCTTACAATAATACACCGCACACATCTACAAAGAAAGCACCTTTTGAAGTTATTTATGGACATAGATTATCTACACCTGTTGAATCTTTGTCTAATAGAATACAAAGTGCCGATGATATTGCTGTTATGCATAATACTATTTTTGATGAAGTAAAGGATATGATTGCTAAAGCCCAACAATCATATACCAAACAAGCCAACAAGAAAAGACAAGCCATGAATTTCAAAGTTGATGATTATGTTTGGCTTAGAATAGAAAAGCGTAGACTGCAAAGTGTAGATAGACATCCAGTTGTCAAATTAGCCCCTAGATTCTACGGACCATTTAGAATCATTCATAAGATTAATGACAATGCATTCAAGTTAGAACTGCCATCACATTGGAAAATTCATAATACATTTCATATTAGTTTATTGAGACCATTTAGAGGACAATTACCTATCCACCCTGTCTATGAAAACCCACCTTTACTAGAGGAAGAGACTGAAATACTTGAACCAGAAGCCATCATAGACACTGACTACATGACCACTAGAACTGGCCGAAGGTATTCTAGATATCTAGTGAAATTTAAGAACCATCCTGTAGAAGAAGCACAATGGATGCACGCTAGAGACCTAAATGCTTTCCCCACTCTGTTAGCTCCACATTGAGCTAATAGCAATTGAGGTCAATTGCTATCCCACCCCGGGGGTATGATGCCAGGAGGCATATTCCACGGTGGATTCCGTGAGGTTTTACGGTGGATTCCGTAAACTTAGATGACCGGGGCTCATACGCAAAGAGGATTCTTTGTGCGAGAAGTTGATGGGGACGCCTGTCCTTTTCGGGCGTTTCATTAATTTAGTGTGTACATGGGTGATTCCATAGCGGGTGATTCCGCAAAATGCATATTAAATTAATAAACGTTTATGAGTTTAGAGTGCGCACTCGTAATAAATTAAGGTTAGGATTTATTTCTAACCAGTTGATTTATTTATGTAGCTGAAGACTGCTAGGTATTCACTTTTGTCGGTTTAATTGTGTTATTTTACTAACGATTGTGAATGCTTCAGTTGATGTGTAGAGATAGCAGCAGTGGCGGAGGAAAGCATTGGAGTCTAGCGGGTTTTCGACCTTTGGACTATATTTTGATAGGCGCCATGCCTATATTTTGATTATGTCTATAGAGACATCGATTATTTATTATTATTTTGTATGCGCTTATGCACCTGGATATGTTATTTTTATTTGGACATTGAGATTGGGCGTGCCAGACTCTTTGGGCACCGTCCATTAGCTTTATTTTCCTATTTTTGGTAGAAAGCAAACTCAAAAGCTAAAAGCTTGTCATATTTTTGTAATTGGGCTATTTTTGAGCAAAAAGATTGGAAATATATATTAAATACATGCTTTGTGAAGCGCACACACAAGGCATGGGGGAGATTCAACCCAATTTGTCTCTTGTCTCATGTCGTGCTTGTTTTTACATTGGTTTTTGTGCTAAAAAGTAGAGTGCTTTGTTCTTGGGGACCTTTGGGAATTCACTACGTGAGCTACCTGCGTCCGATCTGCGCACCAACTATATATATATATATATATATATATATATATATATATATATATATATATATATATAATGTTCTATTAAAAACAAAATATATCAATTCATTTTAAATTTTATTTCTACATTAAAAATAGTGATGAGCTTGTTTTGGGAGTTTTATCTAACAAGGTATTGAAAAGTCATTTGTTAAGTAGGTGTCATAGTAATGGAAAGACCCAATGAGCTTAATTTGTGAAATCCTAAGAATTTGGTACTTGTGTGCCATGAAATTTATTGGAATATCCCATAGGCCATAGCACCACCCTTATTACTACCCATAGCCCCTCCCCAATGTCGGGCCTACACCCTTGATCGTCCTTCTCTAAGAGTTCAACTAGGAAATGGCTCTCTAGTCATTGAAATTCATCAATTGGTTCTTCAATTAGTAGTAGCAATAGTGGTAGGAGCTCTCCATGCACATAAACCCCCTAAAAAAGGTGAGCACTACCCTCTTCGAGCAGTTTACTAGAGAGATGCCACCCTCCACGACCATCGGCAATGGTTGAAAGCATGTCAAAATGCCCACCTCACCTTTGTCAATGATGCATGAGAGTAAAACCCAGAAGTAGGAGAGAATATGTTTCTCCAAGCTTAAGTAGCTAGAGAGAAGAATTTGGATACCCCACTTGCCTCTTAGAGATCATTAAGGAAATCTAGTAAAACTACGAGCGGGAGTGGATTGACCCACTGGAAGAAGCTAAAACATGAACACTAGGCTGCCATGACAAACTCTTGCTCCAAACTCCCATCTATGTCATGACAAACTAGATGAGCCGGTGGACTTTTCTAAGTTCCTTCCTCCCAAACTATTTCTTATCTTTATTCTATCTATGATCTCATCCACCTCAAAAGCTTTGGCTTTCATTGGCTATTGATGCATTTCTTCTTCTTATTTTTTGAGATACTCACCATATCAACCTTTTGGAATACCATCATGTATGATGACTGTTCTCTATCTTTATCAAAACCTTAGATTATTTAGCTCTTGTGTTAGTTGAATCTTTGATACTTCATTTCCAAGTGTAGGAACACCAAAACATTGAGGAAAAGGTGTGGATTCAAGTCCTACAGTAGGTTGTCTAGACTTAAATCAAGAGTCAAAGGTAGAATTTGATCTTGTTTGGTGGAACATCCCAGAGGAATAGTGAGTCAGAGTAGCTTGGGAGATGAAGAAAGTTGATATCCCTTGGCTGGCGGTCTTGGATTCAATCAAGACTCTCGCCCTCCACCAAGCACCATCAGAGTGCTCACCTCTATCCGAAGCTCAGGATCAAGCACAAGCCACACTCTGATCAAGGGGGATAGATCCCCCCAATCATTAGGATTTGGGGATAAATCCCAAATCCTAATGATCCAAGCTAGGGTCAAGGAGGTGGAGATCCTAACACTGATGACTTGTTGTTTAAAAACACCTCTACTCCCACCCATGACATAATGAAATTAGTCACTAATGCTCAGCTTCAGGCTTAATTGATAAAACTCAAGGCCCTCTCCATCAAGTGATTGCACCAAATTCATGCCCTCCATAGTGCCGAGACCACGCACAAGTAGGAGTTGAATGGCATGCATGCCCACCTTACTCGAGTGTCCTTCGAGGTACGGATGGCCAATTAGCAAAGAGTCTCTTCATATTCTCTCTCTTGTATGAGTCTCAAGTATCCAAATGCTTAAGTAGCATAAAACGCCTACTCAATGTCTGTCAAGTGTACCAAGACGCTCCCACTAGCACAAAAGCCATAAATATCAAGCAAAGAATCTCAACAAGGGCATATGATAGCACCAGTGCCAAAACATCCAAGATCAAGCATCAGTAAGACCCTATGAGCATATAGGCAGTGTAGCATCGATACATAGCATCCATAAACATAAAGTATATCCAAACTGTAACTATGGAAAGCCGAGGAATAGACACAGTAATCTCTAAGCAATCAAATGCCAAGTCAAAGTAAGGCTCAATAGCATCCAACTCCAAACAATGCAACTAGCATATAGTAGTGGCATAGGCCACCAAGCATATCAAGACCGGTCATATATAAGCAAAGTACATGCCATAAGTACATCAAAGATGAGGATCCCAAGCTATACAAAGTGAGCTCAAGCTCAACCAATGATTCAAGAGCAAATCGAAGCTCTATGTCGATCTCTAAGAGTCACTACATCCATGTATACATCCAAGACATAGCCTGAATCCAATAGGCATATCCAAACATGAGAAAATATGCTTCAGCCCTGAATATTCCAGCAACAAATAAATGTCCAAAACTGAGAATAAAGTGGCTCAATCCAAGCTCAAGACCATAGGCATACTTTCCCATATATATAGAAACCAACCAGGCATAATTAGGCGTCAAATGACTATGTAGCATGAGCAGAAAGTGTAATGATAGGGGGCTTCCCTCCTTTGGGCTACCTATGGACTGTGTAAAATAGTCAATGGCTGAGAAAATTGAGTCTCAAAAGCATCTCACATTATACGAATACACTCCCCTAGCATTCGGGGCGCATTCGAGACCAACCAAGCAACCAATGTGAGTGCCGCATAAACATAAAGTGATGATGTAACACTATTTGTGGCTGCTTGTGGACTATGAAAAATAGTCTTCGACTAAGGTAAATCACTCCACAAATAAATACCAATGATAATCACCAATGTCAAGCATCAAGGGGGTGTTTTCAAGTGACAAATGAAGTGTTTTCAAGTTGCTAATGAGTACCAAGGGAGGACTGAAGTAAAAAATGAAAATTTTTACGGTCTCCAAGCTCATTCAAGCTGATCTAGGACTTGTGGAATGGCTAGGCAAGGTTGGGGCAGTAGTCAAGGACCCCCAAGAGTTCCCTCTTGAAGGGCAAAGTCACCGGTAGAGAGTAGGCATCACAAGAGGCAAGAGGACATGGCTACCCTGCTTCACAAAACTTATGGACTGAAGTAAAATAACAAAAGAGAGCTCCAATATCTCTAATAAAAATTCCTTGAGGGTACCCAGATGGAGGTGCTTTGGCCGTAGTCAATGCTAATGGTCGCTTGCAGCTATCTCTCACTCCTTGGGTTTTATCCACTAAAGAAGAGCGCATTGTGAAGCAAATTATCAAGTCTATCCGCACTCGGACGAGTATGATACATTTTCTCAGCTCCGCATTTTCTAAAAATGACCAATTATTAGGGCTAAAATCCCATGATTGGTATAAGATATGTAAAGTTTCTACTATGAATGGATTGTAAGTGACATGCGTATTTTGTTAGTTGGAGTGTAGTCATTGTTTGTAATGTCTTACTCCAGAAATACGATCGCAATCGCATGATCCTTACTCCAAAAATACATGGGGCTATTTACAGGTTGTCAACTTTAGTGCAATGGATCTCACAAAAGGAGATTAAGACGTCCTCTATTGAATTCGCAAGGTAGGGAGTAGTGGAGAAAGTTTATCTCTTTGAGAAATATTTGCCCACTACCATGCTCACGATACAAATCCACTTCTTGTGTATCTTGTAGATGAAGTGAAGATTTTTGGACCTATCCATACGCACTGTATGTTCTTCTTGGAGCGCTTCATGAAAACCTTGAAACGCTTTGTGCAACAACGAGCTTGGCTAGAAGGTAACATGGCTGAAGATTGGTTGGTGTCTGAGGTGTTAGTGTATATTTCACAGTGGCTACCAATGGTGGATTCAAACAACAATATGCTATGGTCACTGAAGGACGATGCTATATATTGATTTAGACAACAATATGTTTGATTTATATTGATTATGCTAACATCAATTTTTGTATATACAGGTGACCTTTGTGGATATCTAGATCAACATGATGATTCAAGGGATGAGCTGAGAGATACTATCCCCATAGATACACCAGATGTACAAGGGTCTCCTAGATATGCCTAGGAGCATGGTCGTAGGTGGGAGAGGACACATCTTAGGCATACCCCAAAGGGGTATGGATACCTTGTAGATGATAAGACAAGAGCCATCATCATGAATGATGAGGGGAGGAGGGTGATGGCTCATATGAGAGACTTGTGCCAACAGGTTTTTCGGCATAACGTCTTGGATCATTGAAAGAACATATCCGGAGGGGAGCAATGACTATATAGTACCATCCTTGCATGAGGAGTTTCTGATACCTGCCACAACAGATAGGTTTTCCACAGGCTTGATGATGGAGTATATGCGTGCGTACATGTCACATAGACGATTGGACGCACACAAGGCACTTAAGAGTGGGCCCTAAAAGCTTGAGTGGCTAGACGCGGATGACTGGTGCCAACTCAAGGAGGAGGCTACAGATTCACAAGGACGTTAGAGACAGCACTTCGAGGCGGCGAGGGCACGACTGAGATAGGCTCGTCCTTGGATCCATGCAGCGCACATGCTCTTCTTTTTTTGTCATGTGATTTATGTAGGCATTTTCTATGTACCATGTTATTATCATCCTTTGTATCTTGCCATAATTGTACCGTCCCTTTAATTACACAATCTTGTATTTATTTTATGTATCGGTCTTATGGATTCAAGTACACTTTGCCTTCATTCATACGAGCATTGTATATATTATTGAAACTCTTTTGTACGGCCCAAATAAACCACATAGTGCTATTTATGATAGGGCTACTTGCTGCTCTGCCACAATTTATTTTTCCCTATTATTATCTCTATTAGCATCACAAATTTACTACACGTGTCGCTATTAGCATCGGAAATTTACTGCATGCATTGCTATTACTACTCTATGGCATCACTAATAGCGATGTTTTTTGTGACGAAGGGGGAGATTTTCTTTATGAACATTTTCATCACTTTGAACGTGTGTATAGGGCCTATATCTTGTAGTAAATTG
Source organism: Lygodium microphyllum (assembly GCF_053477565.2). NCBI lineage: Eukaryota > Viridiplantae > Streptophyta > Polypodiopsida > Schizaeales > Lygodiaceae > Lygodium > Lygodium microphyllum. Next base: position 118,987,089 of record NC_141135.1, read on the forward strand.
GAGGTAGGGGTCATACATCATCTGTGGAGGGGTAGCCATAAGGCTTATTTGGAGGACTTTGTAAGCTTTTCTTTTGTTCTTCTCACTTTCTTTATTTGCAATATCACTTGTATTAACAATCGTGTTTCTAACATTTTTATTCTGTTTTCTTTGTAGCACTCTAGTACAAACCCCAATCCCACTAGCTTGGAGACTCGATATGTCTCTAGAGAGACACTGTCTCACTGCAGTGATTGATAGACTGTATGTACGGGATGGCCCAATAAGTCAATCATCTTTATTATCCGTAGTTACTTTTTTTTAATGCATTATATCTGGTGGATTGATGTGTAGTGGTTCATTTTGCAAAGTCCATTCGATGCTCCTTTGCGTCGAGATGAGCTTTCTAATGGTAAGAATCTATACCTCGTGCTTGGATTCATAGAGTACACACCCTCTTTCTTTTTGGTCATGTGATCTGTGCATGTATCTTCCATGTACTATTTCTTAGATGTACTTATCATCGTTTGTATCTTGCCATATTTCCATGAGTTTTTGCCAGCGAACTTGTACTTATTCTATGTATGTGTCTTGTGTGTTCAAGTAAATTTTGTGCTCATCTTGATGACCATTGCGTCCCTACCACACTTTTTTTTTCTCTGTAACCGTCGCTATTAGCATCACAAATTCATTGCATGTGCCATTATTGGCATTGAATATATGTCACAAACCATCACTTTATGTGTCGCTTTTTGCATCACAAAAGTGACAAAAATAGTGACAGCTTTGTAGAGATGTTGATACCGACATGTTTAGCAACGACAGGCACTACAAGGAATTGGGAAATTAGCGACACCGATTAGCGACGCCGCAGGAAAAAAAGCCCGGCCGAAACTCGAGCATCGTTATCATTTCTTTTGCTTCGACTTTTGAGAGCGAGAGCGAGGGAGAGAGTGAAGGCTTTGTGAGAGAAGAAGAGGAAGAAAACTTGCCTGCCACCACTGCCGCCGCCACCGCCATTGTTCGCGAAGGAGAGGAGGAGCCCTCATTGCAAAGAGAAGCCGTCCCACGCTCACCATATCTCATTGGTGAGTCTCCCTCTCTCTTTCTTTTGCTTGTTGAAGGTTTAAATCGTTCTCTTTTGCTTGTTTAGGAGAGGAAATGAAAGAGAAGGAGAGGGAGAGGGAGAGAGATGGAGAGAAAGAGAGGGAGAGGGAGAGGGAGTGAAAGAGAAAGAGAAAGAGAAAGAGAAATAGAGGGAGAGGAAGAGGGAGGGAGAGGAAATGAGAGAGGGAGAGAAAGAGAAAGAGAGGGAGAAGGAGGGAGAGTGCATTCTCTCTCTCCCTCTCCCTTTTGCTTGTTTAATGTTTAAATCACTTTATTTTTTGCTTGTTTAGGAGAGGAAATGAGAGAGAAAGAGAGCGAGAGGGAGAGGGAGGGGAAGGAAATGAGAGAGGGATAGAAAGAGAAAGAGAGGGAGAGTGCATTGTATCTCTCCCTCTCCCTTTTGCTCGGAGGATGTTTAAATCACATTATTTTTTGCTTGTTTAGGAAATGAGAGAGAAAGAGAGATAGAGAGGGAGAGGGAGAAAAAGAGAAAGAGAGGGAGAGGGAGAGGGAGGGGAAGGAAATGAGAGATTGAGAGAAAGAGAACGAGAGGGAGAGGGAGAGGGTAAGAGAAAGAGAGAAAGAGAGGGAGAGGGAGAGAGAGGGAGAGAAAGAGAGGGAGAGGGAGGGGAAGGAAATTTAAGATAATAGACTAATTGATAATGGTATGCAATGTGCTTTGCCATGGGCCACGTACATTGGTAACTCTTCTAAGATGGCTTAAAAATGGTCCATTCCTTCATAATGTCCAAGTAGGGGATCTAATTGTGATATGCATAATTCATTGTTTTTGTATTAACTTTATAGGCATGCCAAATTAGAAATCATGCCAACTAGTCAACAGAAGGACTAAAAGAAAATGATACCCTAGCTAATGGTCATTAAGGTACTTCATCAAAATGAACCCAAAAGTATTGTTATAGAAGAAGAAACCCTTAAATTGAGTATAGGATAATTTCTCTCAGGTCTTATGACTATGAGTAGAATTGATTGAAATAAATTTTATTACTATAGTTATTAAATTTCATAGATGGCGCGCATTAATTTTAAAATAGATTACTTATACTCAAAGTCGAGATATAACAAATAATTATCTACCGGGACAAACAAATCCTTGAGCATGATACAAGACCGAGATATAACATCGGAATGTCTCTCAACTACTATATACAATGCAACATTTATGGTCAACTTGCAACTTGACGTACATCTCCATAAAGCTATCTATTTAAGCCTCGTTTGCTGTAATGTAGATAAGATGGAAAACGAAGAAGGTCTTATTGTTCAAGACCGCGAGACATATCTTAATCAGCATGTCCCATGTCCTTGCTCTCAATGCAAGTTGGCAATTAGACGAAAATGCCGATTGTCTGTAGAACACGTACGGCGATTTGGCGAGTTTCAATCTGAAATCATTGATCAGGCGATTGCGGATTTTCAGCAAACGGCAATTTGAAGTTAATATTAATCATGCATTGTACTCTCAAGCTAATTGAAAACCATACACAATAAGATTGGGTCTTGTTGGCAAATTTTCTATCCAGGGGGGTGATGTCTCGACCCAAGGGGGAGTGCACCCTTTGCGGCCAATTAGACGAGTTCGTGGACGTGCGATGGATGGATTGCAGGAGCCAATCGACCACTCGCAAGGCCCATCTATAACGTCAATGCCAGAGGAGACAGACAACCTTCCTGACCTACCTACAATCTTGGAGCTTGAGATGGAGGCAATGATCGATGCATTGATTCCCATGGATGTTGAGACATCTGACCCGCTTAGAGAGGAAGTATCCATACCATTATATGATGGGTGCCGAGTATCTCGGTTGAAGACATTGCTTGCACTCTTAAGTGTGCAAGCAAAATACGGTTGGAGCGATACGAGTGTGACTGAGTTATTCAGGTACCTTGCACACAGGCTTCATTGTTTTTTTTTAAACAGTATTATTGAAAACATTTGTGTTTTTTTAAGGTGTGTTATGATTTTTTTCAGGTTATTGAAATATCATATATTGCCACCTGCAAATACCATGCCTGAGTCTCGTGATGATGCACGGCATGTTTTACGGAAGCTTGGCATGGACTACAATAACATCCATGCATGTATCAACGACTACATATTGTTTCGAGATGAATATGAGACTATGGAGACATGTCCAAAGTGTGGTGCTCACAGGTATCGACAGGACTTGCAAGGGCAAACCATCCCTCAAAAAGTTCTCAGACACTTTCCGCTCATCCCCCGCATAAACCACATATTTCGTACGTCTGCCATGGCAAGCTTGACAATGTGGCATGTGCAGAATAGGTCCACGGATGGAGTTCAACGAATATCAACAGATTCACGCGCACGGAGACACATTGACTTTACCTTCCCACGCTTTGTGCAAGAGCCAAGGAATCTTCGGCTCGGTCTTGCCATGGATGGTGTGAACCCATTCGGTCTGCGCTCGACTTCTTACAGTGTGTGGCCTATAGTGCTTGTCAACTACAACGTCCCTCCATGGCTTTCTACGAAGAAAGGACATCTCATCCTTAGCTTGCTTGTCCCGGGCCGCTACAAAGTAAAAAATATAGACGTGTATCTTCGTCCATTAGTTGATAAGCTTAAGATTTTGTGGGAGGAGGGGGTCACGGTGCAAGATATGAGTAGGCGCGATGGTCGATGGTCAGCCAACATTCGAGCCATTCTCATATGGGCAATGCATGACTTTCCGGGATTGGGAGAGTGCTCAAGTGAGCAGATCTTTGTTCTCGCTGGTAATATCTATATTTTATTTCATTCAATCAAGTATTCACTAGGTCGTGGATCACCTTACAGGTCTGGTTACCTCAAGTTATTATGCATGTCCATTGTGTGGGCCACAGTTAGACTCCAGAAGGTCACGAACCATGAAGAAGATGATATATCAAGGACACACCGCTTTCTTGCCAGAGGATCATGAACTCAGGGGAGGTTTTCTTGGACGACCTCCAGCACGTATGAACGCTGCAAGCTTGTATGAGCTGAAAATGGTAAACCGGAATCACATCCAAATGGAATGCGACGGTTCTCAGTTTTCTATGAGTTGCCATATTGGACCCACTTACACTTATTGGATCCCACGCATATTTTCACATCACAGGAAAGAGAGACATCACAGGAAAGAGAGACACTATAGGGTCACGAATGGATTTAAAGGAGGTAGGTAAGATGGAGGCGCTTTGGCCACAGTCGAGTGCTGAAGGGGGAGTGAAGCTTCCTCGCATTCCCTGTGGTGGTTGGAAATGGGTTAGAAAAAAGAATGGATGCCTCAATGGAAGAGAAGGTGAATCGCTTTTATATGTTGCACCATGCCTCCATGGAGACGTGGCTCGCCAAGTACCAGATTGCAAGGCAATATTGAGAGGAAGCGCGAGCCGAATTCCGACGCAGTACACATCACCGACCGATTCAATATCCCGAAGGCATGGAGGAGATGTCGTGGTTTATGTCATTACGATGGTTGCATGGAGCCTTGACCGCAGCATCCAGCGAAGGGACAGAGGGCTCAATGGAGGAGTGGGAGTTCTCGAGGGGATGTAGTCCAAAGGTAATGAGGGGTTTAGAATGTATCATATCTAAATTTGCTTGCTACATCTAATTTGAGTGTTTCAATGTGCAGTACAAAATATATAGTGCAGCGTGGTCGCGCGGACGGCATTTTCGGGTGGAGCGTATTAACAAAATGCGCTCCACAATGGACTGTGGTATCATGGCAAGGTTTGAGCAAGAGAGCCGGTGACGAGCAATGGATCCGAACACGGTTGTGGATGAGATGGAGTATTTTGGGAACTTGCAAAGTATTATTACGGTGGATTACCGTAGCTTCTCCATGATACTATTCGATGTGCAGTGGTTCAAAGTGGTACTTGGAGGAGCTGGAGCAACAGTTCGATGAGGTCCATATCGATTTCTTGAAATAGATTCCGAAAAAAAATGGACGGATTTGCGCGACACCTTTGTGTTGTCGATCCATTGTGAATAGGTACAAACAGTCATTTGCTTGCTAATTGTAATACGACATGGTTTATGTCACAATGGTTTGAACTCGCTTTGTAAGTGTTTGTAAACAGGTAATCTTCTATCCAAACCCCCGACAACCTCGATGGTGGTATGTTATACCTTCAACTCCTCGAGGTGCGAGAGTGTATGATCAAAGCGATGTTCTAGTCATAGATGAAGAAAATATGCAAATAGAGGGATCGATATTACAAGGGGTGGAGGCCACCGCAAGCTTGGAGCCCACATCAGCTAACAATGATGGAAATACAGAAGTCGTAGAATTTATTGAGAACGAGGCAGACTCGTTCTTTTGTGGTGACATGTCTATCAACCTTCCAGTGTATCCAGAGTTGTGTCAGGAGATTAACATGGGACCATAGAATACTTCATTCTTGGAGAATTGTATTACTCAATTCGTTGTTTAGATCTTTCATAAAGGTAGATAAGATATGCATTTTAAGAGGGATTTTTCAAAAATGATTTATATTAATGTGCTTTGTATAGTTTAAATTGATTATTCTAACATCATTTTTTATATGTGCAGGTATCGACATTTTCAGGATGAGTCGAGGGATGAGTGATGAGGAGTTTCAGGACATGATGGCACACATGTCTCCAGATCAGCTTGCGAGATTTAGAGAGATGGCAGATCAGGAGCTGTCTCGTTCTTCGTCAGGGCGCTCTGCTAGATCAGCTTCAGCGCGATCAGATGCTTCAACTTCGAGCAGACGATCTCGACGCTCGCGACTTGGGCCAGAGGAAGGGACTGCAACTGCAGGAGGATTAGGGGGGTGCTGCTGTGGAGACACGGATGTGGTGTCTCAGTTTCGTCGTTCAGCTGGAGCTGCATCACCTCCAGGATTTGTCACACCTGTGGGGACGTCCACTCCAGTTACTCCGGCTTTTGCGCAACCGTCGGCAGATGGCACGCCTTTTGGTGGCATCCCTTTGAGTGGCACTCCGGGAGAGAGTACCCCCGTCGGTACACCGGATGTATAGGGGTCTCTTGGATATGCCCAGGAGCGTGGACGAAGATGGGAGAGGGCCCATCTTAGGCATACTCCTAGGGGTTATGGATACCTAATGGATAGTAGGTCAGGAGCCATCATCATGAATGATGAGGGGAGGAGGGTGATGGCTCGCATGAGGGAGTTGTGCCAACAAGTTTTTCGGCACAACGTCCTGGATCATTAGAGGAACATACCGGAGGGGAGCAAGGACTATATAGTAGCATCCTTGCACGAGGCGTTCCCGGTGCCAGCCGCACTAGATACATTCTCTATGGGCTGGATGATGGATTGCATGTGTGCATACATGTCACATTGACGATCCGACGCACGCAAGGCAATCAAGAGTGGGGCTCCAAAGCCCGAGTGGTTAGATGCAGACGACTAGCGCCGACTGAGAGAGGAGGCTACAGATTCGCCAGGACGTTGGAGTCAGCAGCGGGAGGCGGCGAGGGCACGAATCGAGGCCGGATCGGTGCATCATCTTGGGAATGGCGGCCACAGGACATATTTGGAGGACTTTGTAAGTTTCTCTTTTGTTTTGCTTATTTGTTTTTTTGAGATATTCTTTGTACTGACAATCATGTTTCTAACAGTTAGCGTTTTGTTTTCTTTGCAGCACTCCGTTACAAATCGCGATCCGCAAGGCCTTGAGACTCGATATGCAGAGAGGCACGGTCTCAGGGCATTGATCGACCGATTGTATGGATGTGGCGGCCCTGTAAGTCACTCATCTTTCTTGTCCGTAGTTACCATGAGATATTTGAATGCATTATTGTATGGTGGATTGATATGTTGTTTCTTTTTCTGCAGAATCCGTTTGATGTTCCTTTGCAGCGGGACGAGCTTTCGGGGGACGAGGATTTGTAGCTCGCCCTTGGATCGTTAGAGCTCACACACCTTTAGTTTTTAGTCGCCTGATCTATGTAGACATTTTCTATGTATTAGTGATATCGTTTCATGATTGTACCAATCGCATTTTATACGATCATGTATTTATTTCATGTATCAGTTTTATGATTTCAGTATACATTCTTTTTGTTTGCAAACGCTTTGTATGCAGTAGTGCAGAAGCTATTTTGTATGGTTCTCATACATAGCACTTTTTTTTCTCTATTACCGTCGCTATTTGCGTCGCAAATTTACTGCTCACGTCGCTATTGGCGTCGCTATAAGCATCGCAAATTCCCTGTAACCGTCGCTATATACGTCGCATTTAGCGACGCATATAGCGACAGTTCTATGGCATCGTCAATAACGACGCTTTTTGCGATGACGGGAGCAAATTTTGTTGTTTGTATTTTCGTCGCTTTAAACGTCGCTATAAGGTCTATATCTTGTAGTGAGGGACCATTTTTTTAAAGAACGTTTATGTCACTTTGGGCATTGGTATAAGGCTTGTATCTTGTAGTATATAGCATTGATGAACTTCTGTATGTTTATCTCCTCTCTCTCCACCCCATCTCTCCCTCTCTTTTTCTCGTGACACTCCTCTCATGGGCAAATAACTAGAACTGTGATCCTCAAGGTTTCCTTGGCAAAAATTCAATACAAAATCATAACGAGCTCGATTAACCCTTGTGCCCACATAATCATAATCAAAGTTTTGAGAGCTTCATATTAGGCAGTTGATTTTCCAAGTCAAAAAGGCTTCCATTATGTACCTCAATGTATTGAGTCGGTTCCCATTCATAGTTTTCGAAAAAACTTCAAATTCATACAATGGCAGAGAGGGCAAAGGGGGCTCCCAAGAAACTAGCCTCTAGTCTATTCATAACTAGCTAAAATGGATTTTTTTGGTAAGAAATGTACTTCAAACTTAAGAGAACTAGCAAAGATTGTACACTTTTAGTTATAAAGCTAGCTAGTAGCAAAATTTGCGTTCATCGCGAGGACTGGCTAGGCTTCAAGTTGTTGGTTGGTGAGAGAAAATCCATCTTCTTCCTATTGGAAAAAGTAAAGTGGCCCTCATGCAATACCAAAGAGAGAGGAATATAATCATGGGACCCCAAAGATCCCTACAAGAAGGTGGTGGGTGGAGTGAGAGTGAATGCATGCGAGAATTGAAGGACAACCCAAAGCTTTACTTTCTAGGGTAGGAGTATAACCTCAATTTCTTTGTGAAGAATCGGAAGTATGCCCTTCTTTCAAAAGAGAAAATTTATCATTATCAAGGAATAGACGTCTCATCTTGTCTAGAAATTGTTTCTCAACCATACATGAATCCATCTAATTTAATAGTGTAATTTTTAGAACTTTTTTTCAATTTTGAAATGCTTTTTGAAATATAAGCTAGCTCTTGTCTTTTCTTGACTCATTTGATCGATGTCATGCTTGCTTTGGCTATGTTGCCCATCAAAACAAGTAAAAAAAGTACTATGTTTGTCAAACAACACATCTTGTTTTTTTTTTTTACATTACTTATAACATACCATAATTTGTAGATAGTTTGAGTTTTAAAATGTAGATCAATGGAAGGTACTTCAATAAACTTCAACTATCACATGAAATGATGGGAAAATCTTGTCAAATGTAGGCCTCGGAGGAGCACAGGTCCAAGAGTGTGATATTGATAGTCCCCGGTAGAATCCACAACACGATGCTTGATGCATGTGTGGATTGCTATGTGTCCATATGTATGCAAGCCTCAAGGCCAGTATTTATTTTTGAAAGTCCCCTATGTTTATTCCATTGAAGGGCTCATGAACAAGTGCCTTTCTTATGGAAGGGCTTTTTCAAAATTTTGACCTCCAATCCCATGTATTCCAAAATTTGCATTTCTAGCTAATAGAATAATATTTGAGAAAAAAAAAACTATGACATTTATATAAGTCATCTTGTTGGTTTTTCGTGTCCATTAATTTACAAAAATCTAATATCGACATGATATGATGATAGAATATTTATAACTTAGTACATCATATGAGTAATTATTTAAGCATTTAAAAAATTATAATGCTATCACCAAAAATAAAATTGCAATGCCCGGTTGAGGCTAAAGCTCAATCAATTAAGATAGTCTAAAAAGGCAACAAGATAGCTTTGCAATCGTCCATTGTCTCAAATGAAATAGCAATAAAATCAAAGCACACCATTACTTATACTTTCTTATATGAACTTTGTTGCTACCACATGAACATTGCAATGAGCTTTTAATTCATCCCACATTGTATATATGGCATCCCAATCAACATCTGTAGGATCCTTAGCACCATTGTATAAAAGGAACATGAGTTGATTCAAGCTCTAGAGTGACAATCTATTGCGATCATTGGACTTAATATGATTCATTCTGGAGAAACCTCTCTCATAATCAATCGTGCTTGCAACAATGACCAAGCACGCATGCCATAACTACCCTTCTATAACAAGGTTTGTAAAATCATACCCTTCTCTAGGAAAGTCAAATTTTTTTACTTGCCCTTGGATAACAAGGTTTTAAAAGTATTTGCCTTCTCTTGAAGGTCAAAATGCCTCTAGAAAGGCTCTCCAACCCTTAAAAAGAGTCAAGGCTCCCTCGTGTTCTAAGGCCCGTTCCCGATGGACACGTTTTTGTGTTATTGAGGAGCAGACAGGCACGCTGAGGTGTATTGGGCTTACAAAAAGGCACATGAGAGCACGTCGTGAGACGTGTTTATTCGACGGATGCTTCGGGGGACTCGAGACACAGACAGAGAGAGAAAGAGATAGAGGTTTCTAAAAACTCTAGAGAGCTTTTCACCGTCGGAGACGTAGTACTGGTGGGAGCGACACCTTTTAGTATAAATGGTAAGCACAGGCCTGGCGCCAGAGGCAGCACACACAAAAAACACAAGCACACGCACAAAGAGCGCCCTTTATACCTTAAATACAGCAATATTGTCTATGGCAGCCATAGTTGGGCCGTGGAGGGGCTTCGCGGGCAGTAGCCCCTTCGACGACGGTTGGAGCAATGGTGGGGTGTGCAACCTCACCATCTACTACGCGTCCAACAATATCAATGGCCTGGCGCCAGAGGCAGCACACACGAAAAACACAGGCACACGCACAAACAGCGCCCTTTATACCTTAAATACAGCAATATTGTCTATGGCAGCCATAGTTGGGCCGTGGGGGGGCTTCGCGGGCAGTAGCCTCTTCGACGATGGTTGGAGCAACGGTGGGGTGTGCAACCCCACCATCTACTACGCGTCCGACAATATCAATGGCTTTCGAGTCGTGTATGGCAAGGGCACCACCGTGTTGCATGGCAGTGCCAACGGTACCGCCGTGGAGGTATGTACGTCGTAACATTACTAGCCAAGGCGTGGCGCATTATTGCTTTGATATTGCTATACGTTAATAGTGCGTAGTAGTACATCGACTATACGTTCGTTCACTAACGACGTGGACGTGGACGGCTTTGGATATTATAGGTCGACTTTGGCTCCAACGGGGTAGCAGCCGCTAACATCTCTTCGACCATGGGTGAGAACAAGAGCATCTTCCATCTCGACTCCAACTACAAGGGAGTGCTAGGGATGGGCATCTCCTCCGCACATGCGTCTCAACTGAAACCCTCTGGCATGAATGGTCACATTGTTCGCCCACAAATCCTTGGCTTTTTTGGCTGTCAGGGTGTAATATTTTCGCTCGAAATATTAAGGAGCTTTGATCACCGCACACCCGCGCAAAAACCTGTGCAAGGTTATCTCCCACATCGTAAATATTGGCGGCTAAATCCTTACCCCGCACGTGCAACAATGAGCCCATCCACATTGTGCAATTGAGGCCGACATTTAAGATCACAAAGCCGCGGAGGAAGAACACCCTTTTTGAAGGGGCAATTGGATAATGATGAAATTTAGGCAATTTTTTTAAACTAATTATCCCTTCCCCCAGTTGATGCATGGCTGGAGGAGAGGGATTATAAGAAGAGTAAGTGAGGTGTGTGGGATGCATGAGGAGGAAGACATGCACTAGCCACGTATGTGGCCACCTCTTCCCCCCCCCTTCCCCCCCCCCCCCCCCCCTAGCACTATATAACCTCTCCCCTAGGCATTGGGGGGAGGGACGATCAAGGAGAAGAAGCAATAGGCCGACGTGTTGCCTGGAGACGCCGCCGCCATGAGGATGCCGCCAGCTGCCACCGATTGCAACGCTACTGCAGTCTCTACTCTGCCATCACCATCATCATTATCACCTCTCTCTTCATCATCAGCATCTCTTCCTCTAAACGACTTCTTCTCTCTCCACGTAGCTTCTACCTAGAAGCATAGAACCTTCTAGAAAGAAGGCTTCTATAAGCCTTGTTCACCCTCACCACTGCAGGTCTAGTCAAAAACCACATTCTACAAGGGCCGTGTCCCATGCAGAATTGAAAGTCCAGGGCAGAAAGGAGGTCGATATGCGGGAGAGTCAAAGAAGAGTTGCTAGACCCGAATTCTATGGCTCCCAAGAGGACGCAAGGTACACCCGCGGGAGGTTCTTCCCTGAACTTACACGTGGACATCCCCATGAGCCCTCAAGCCCAGGTTCCACGAATTTAATTCCACATAAAGAAATCCTTTAAGCATGCTTAATTCCATAAGGAGAATACATTTTACGCTTATCGTTAATTCATGTAGTAGTGATAAAAGTACATTTGAGAAATTATCTCTTTGAACGATGGACAAGGGTTGGTGCATGTCATGCAATTGGATCGTATGCATTTCCAAATTTGTGAACATAAACTACTTGTCCATCTTAGGAGCTTAGCTGCATGTAGCTTTTTTGTGCACTTCGAAAGTAACAAGCCTAAGCGCATATTGCTTAGAGTTAAAAGTTGATTGGCCGTGAAAGAACAAGCGTATCTTGCATTTAGTCAAAAACTTCCTTGTTATGACTCGCATGGAAAGAATTGTTAACGCCTGTTGCACGGCATGAAAATGAAACAATGGACATTGCATGTTGCATGCGAGGACACTTGTGGAATGGATTAAGGTTGCATGGTACATAATCGTCTTGCATGAACTTCATTAACAATGTTATATCTAGAAAAGGGTTGCATGTTACATATTCGTCATGCAAAAAATTCATTTCATCAAGAGTTGCATTTAGGAAAGGTTGCATGGCTTATCAAAAGCATGAAATTCAAATGCTTAGACAAAAGGGTGGTAGGCATAGTTCCTTGATGTAAATCCTCGTAGGTTTCATGCAAGTTATTCTCCAAATTATCATGCGTAATGACTTTAGTAAGAAAAGTTAGGGTTATTGCAAACCTTTTGGTGCGTAGAAGTAATGAATCACATGTTTACATGTATTGTGATGTCTTGAAACTATTTACATCCTTAGAAAAAGTTTAGCATCTCTAGGAAAGGATCGTCCTTATCGCAAGACAAGTAGAACAATTTACCCAAATCACTTGTAATATTATAACCGTTAGGGATTCGTATAGGCATAACTAGTCGATACGATAAACACCTCAACTAATAGCTAGGGCTTGGCACATTAGAAATGCAGCCTAGTATCATACTTGGACGCCAAGTGGAGACCTTCAAATCCAAAGGTCCTACCCACATTTATGGAATGTTTGTGTTAATTTGGATGCCCATGCAAACAATGATCTAGGGTCTCTACCCTAAGGATCAACCGACCTAATGTTAAAACTTGGACTGAGTTGGAAACCCTAGGACCGATCGTTGTCGGCCTAGTACAATTAGGGTTGGGTTCGGTAAGAAAACACCCTAAACCCTACATCTTGACTAAACATACTCCTTGACAAGAAATGCCATTGATGGGTGAATGATCCCATAAGTTAGATGCGACGCTTGTGCATTAAGTTGCAACGTCGCATGGCTTTGTGGTTTAACTACAAGATAAATTTGCTACTCCTTGGACTAAGTTTGGTAGGTTCTAGCGCAAGTCTAACTTGCAAGAGAATGAGTAGACATCCTATTACATCACCTTTCTTGGGTTGGTTTGCCAAGTTAAGGGAAGTTATGTATTGCCAGTAAGCAAAGGATCAATCAAGTTAGAGCGACATGACCGCCAGGATTTACTGTTAATTTAAGAAACCTAAGGTGTTAGTTGATTTGGGTTGACATGGTATGACCCTAATCCAAGGATAAAAGGGTAAACAAACAAACCCTTGGGGATCTTGCCAAGTCGCAATCGATCCCAGATTGAATGCTAGATGCATTCAGAGATAAGGATTCACTCCTTAGCAGTTGGCCAAATAAAACGACCACTCAATTGATTGTGTTTGTAACAGTTTAGGAGCACTATTTGCATTGTTTTCTTAAGAAACTAAAGATGGAAAGATAATTAATGCTTCACGTTGAACACCTGAAGGATGAGGCAGCATTAGTTACCCTCGACTGTCTGCCTGATCCTAACCAAGGGGGTTGTTAGCCACGCCGGGAACGTGGACCGAACCCACTGTGAGAGGTCTCTCTGTTGGGCGCTACTTGGAGTAGGAGGACACTTGGGTGCCAGGGGGGCTCTGGCCGTAAATCCCTTGCCTTGGGGGCCCTACACAAGAGGCCAACGCGACTCGGGATTGGATCTCGAGGCCCGCATACTAGTATACGGGCGGAATCTTGGATTAGTAATCCCTGTGGATTGCGAGATAGCCTTCGGGCAGACTATGGATTGCCTTCGGACGGATTATGGATTAGCCTTCGGGCTGGATGTTTTCCAAAGATAAATAAGATCAATTGATGTAAAGAAACTTGTTTGAAACTGTTTTTCTATATCAAGTGCTAAGATTACATGAAGGAACCCGGTGTCTAATTGGCTAATTAACGAAGCTGTTTTATGCGTGTCCAATTAAATGTGGTAGGTAATTAGACAACTAAGAGGAAAGTGCAGTGGATGTGGCCAAGGGTCCGTCCTACAGAAGGGTGGTCCCGGTTGGCCGGCAACTTTTCTCAAATAAAATCGACAGCAGGGAATTCTTTTCACGAAGGAAACGAATAGCAATGAGGTTGACCTAGAGTCTAGGATACTAGATCCCCGATTTATACTGTTCTAGGGGAATGAAATGGGACTATGCCTTATGGAAAGAGAGGTCAAGCTTTGCATTCTCTCTCGTTTCCCATTCTCCCTGAACCAAGTGCAGCATGAATCCACTTCGACCCTGACATTTCTGCATAAACTAGTTCGCCTGGGGTTCGACGCTAGTCACTCTCTAGGAATTTGACCACTAGAGGAATCCCTAATTTAGGTTGGTCCTAAGTGCAAACGGCCAGAATACTTTCTCTATGTGTCAGACTCGGAAAGACCTAGATCGCAAACCCCGTAACATTCCGTGGGAGTGCTGGGCGGAGCTTTCTAGACCCTCCTTCTGATGGGCTACTAAGACGTTTCCTATAAGCGAACAGGTGGACGCGTTACACAGGGTACCCATATCGATAGCCTGGGCTTCTACATCTCCGATCCCCGCTTCAACTAATTTATAAGAAGCCGGCTCGCCTCTTTGTATAACTATACCCTGGTGGAGGCATGTATGAATAAATAACTTCCGTTGCCGTCTTGTGAATGCTAAATATGAATATCTTCGTTGAGAAATCCTCAATGTTTGAGCCACCGCAAGGGGTAGAACATGACAATTGTCTTTTCACGGTTTAGCATACTAGAAACTTCTGGAGGAATTAGAGACCGGTCACGCCCAAGGCCAGTGCAGGGCGCGGGACCGCACTCCCCCCCCCCATTGTCCCCACTCCTCTGAGGGTTGCACTTAGTGAAAACAATGGGAGTGGGGGTTCCTTACCCCTCTCTTCCTACTACTTACACTTGCCAAAAACTTAGTGCTAACACATGATTACTAGGGTTATCGCATTTCATTGGGGGATGACATGTTTGCACGGACTAGCAACCAGTCAACAGTGCACTTCTGATAGAAACGTGGGACTAATTTTGTCATTTCTCATGACTAGTATATAGCTGGGAGTGATACTAAGATCTCAAAAGCCCCGTTTTTGCCCCATTGCCCCTGGGTGTGCTGGGGCCCTTAGAATGGAACTCAAAGATCACATATACTTCAGCTTGCTTTCTCTCACTCATGCTCTCATTCGCACCAACACACACCCACACGTGCACACACATACACACATGAAGAAGTACTAAGAACCCTTAAAAGAGATCACGTGGTCTCCTAGTCCTAAAATTTTTACAAGTCTAACAAACTAGTGATTTACAAATGGAAAATCAAATGTCTTCTTCCTCTTCTTCAAAGGAATTGGCTCATCAAGCACATCACAAATTTGAATGGTGTCAACCATAATCAATGGCTATCCTTAATTTTTCTAAAAGCAACATGCCAATCAAGAAAGATCAAATGTTATTCAAAACGAGGGTTTTACATCCCAAAAGATACACCATGTCTTCTCTGGAAGAAACGAAAGACAATTCATTTTTTCAATCTTTTCACATTGAGAACATTATTGGCAATACCTCACTCCACGTTTCCACAAGTAGTGATATACTTACGTACAAATTATATATTATTGTGTGTTACGGGGGTTTGCTATATGTAAACCCTCTATATCACATGCATTCAAGGTATTTTTAATAATACCCTCATCTATGAATTTTCTTAAAATAAAAAACACCCTTTTTTATTCAATCAATAGATTGCCCCTCTATATGGCACCCTTTTGTATGTAAACATTTTATAAAAATAGTGTATGATCAATACCTTCTTTTGAGCCCGCATGATGTGCTTACGTATTTTTGAGCCACACCCTTGAGATCGTGTGTTAGATTAAGGAGTTTGCATGACCGACCTTAAGTATCTTGAAATATATTCATCACATTTGATTTGTAGCATTTGATTACCGTCTCCATTGGCTAACAAGGCCTTTGAATAAGTGTGTTATGACTTGTAATGTGCACTATAGGGTAATGCATACTATACCACCAGTCAAAGGCATGTTCCATGATGTGGCCTTTGCAGAGTAGGATTTTAATTGAGCAAATAGCAATGCACATCATCCCCTCATCCCTATAGATTATACCTAGTTTATTGATTCCTTTTGTCTACCTAATAAAGGTGAGATTTACATCCTATTGTGATTGAAACCCTCTAAAATGCTACTATCTCTTAGAATATTGGAGGGACCCATCGTGTGTAAAGTGCATATATTTTTGTGGAAAGGATCGAGGGCATTCCTACATTATATCATGGAGTTCAAATTAGGGAGCACCACGTTACCCTCTTGAGCTTGTAGGCGGTATATTAGTTCTTAAAGCAACCTCAATTTCTCACTATGCCACTTGATTTGTGAGCTTGTAGCCAACATTCGTTGCATGCATGCGTTTCAACCCTACTTTATAGCTCATCTGATATTTGCCATAAATAAAATGCCGAGATATTGGGTGATGGAGATGGTAGGAAGGGTGTGCTACTCAATAGTACTTCCTTGTACCCTCTTCCAAGCTCCTAGGGTCCACTTAAGAGAACTTTTCCAACTTTAGGTCTTTGTGCACTATTCCAATTTAGATTTGCCTCCCATCCAATTAGAGAAGTCTATGCTTCCCTATTCTATAATACAAAAGTTGCTATAGGTCCAGAGGAGCATTTCTAGGGCATTTGTTTGAGACCTACCATTAAAGCCTAAGACTACCCTTTCTGTTCCTTATATTATTATTCCTTTAAAATAGTATCATTTTAACGTACAATGAAATATTATGTTGAAGTAAATCAATGCATTTTATATGCTAAGAGAATTGAGTCTATTTATAAGCATATTTCTACATGTATTCATGGATATCTATGTATAAATATGTCCAATGTTATCTTGTCAGAGATGGACCACTTGTTTTGTAAATATATATAATGCACAATATGATTTGATAACGTATTCTCTATGCAATTCAATTTGTACTAATATATATTGGCAAGATACATACAGAAAATTATACTATTGCCCGTATGCATATACATAATGCCAAATGTTGCACGTGCCTTGCTAGCACCTATGAAGATCATACTATAGGAAGAGTCGACTATTGTGGAACATGAGAATCCCCTCATGAAGATGTACATGTTTTTTGCGAATTAATAAGAAGACCCTCTAGGTCCTAGATTCTCTTGATAACTCCTTATATGAACTGGCTTACAAAACATGACAAGTTGGCACAAATGAGAATCGTACCAATGATAATATACACTATCACATAGGCCTCCATGTATATATGTAAGCACCCCATAATTTAAAATACCTTAATCCTAATAAATAACATATTAAACCCTAACTAGAATATGGTTTTAGTATTATTGACTTACTGGTCTACATTTATAATATTGTTATTAATTTTCTACTCTATACATATTTGTTCATTCATTAGTTCATAAGTCATTAGGTATATTCAATAATGTATATTTTAATTATTCTTAGTTGTATTGAATCTTATGTATTCTAATTATTATTAGAAATCATTTGACATATTCAATTTTGTATTAATAGGATCAATTTTAGAGTTTGACTTAATTGATTTACAAGCATGAGCTAATATTATTACTCTAATCAATCAAATATAATATAACATAGACAAGGAGACATAGAACTACTTGACTTATAGTTGTCCTATGATTAATGCGTTGAGGTCTATATGATAATTGACATTCCAAAATTTTATGCTTTTTCTGAGTGCATGCAATCATCAAGAGCGCCTAATCAATGATCTCAGATTGAAACTAGCCGAAGCGTTGTATGTGTTCTATAGACAATCGATGTTTTTGTCTAATTACCAGCTTGCATTGAGAGCAAGGACATGGGACACACTGATTAAGATACGCCTCGTGATCTTGAACAACAAGACCTTCATCATTTTCCATTTTGTCTACATTACGACAAACAATTTGTTTTTGTTATCATTTCTTTTTTTCTTTCTTAAATTGTTTGAGAACGGATTTCTTCTCTTGTAACTCTTGTTTGAGAAGGGATTTTTTCTCTTGTTATTGTTTCTTCTTCTTTTTTCTCTTCCTCTCCCTCTCTCATTTTCTTTAGAAAAATATATATCTCTCTCTACTACAACAACAAAAACAACAACAACAACAACAACTACTACTACTACTACTACTGCTACTACTACTATGTCAACAACAACAACAAAGAAGAAAAGAAAATAAAACTACTATTACTATCACTACTACAACAACAACAACAAATAAGAAAACTAGACAACAATAAATAAGAAAACAAAAAAAAACCATTACTATTACTACAACAACAACAACAACAAATAAGAAAACCACTACTACTACTACAACCATGACTATGACGACTACAACTATGACCACGACTACGACTACAACTACGACTACGACCATGACCACCACCACGACTATGACCACGACCACGACCACGACCTCGACCACGACCACAACTACGACCACGACTATGACTACGACTAGAACCATGACCACGACCATGACTACGACCACAACCACGACTACGAAGACGACCATGACCATGACTATGACTACAACTATGACCACGACCATGACCACGACTACAACTACAACCATGACCACGACCACAACTACAACTACGACCACGACTATGACTATGACTATGACTACGACTACAACTACGACCATGACTACGACCATGACCACAACCATGACCACGACTACCACTACTACTACCACTACCAATATAATACACAAGAAAATAAGAAAAAATAATAACAACAACAACAACTACTACTACTACTGCTACTACTGTAGAGAGAGAGAGAGAGTACGAGAGAGATACACAAGACATGCTCCCAAAGAATAATTCATATTGATGTAGAGTTAGTATATATAGGTGAGACCCAAGTCAAGTGAGAGATGATATATATAGTTGTAACATCCCCACTCAAACAAAGGTCTCTGGCTGCGAGTGAAAAAACCCTTGGGGAGAACAAGGGAAAAACCCGAGCCCCTACACATACCTACGATACAAAAATGATTTACTATAAAGTTTTCTTGAATACAATGATACATGCCTCAATCAGTGAGACAAGAACTTGGAGCAATACCAAGTTCATGTCTTAATGAGCTAAAGGGAGCTTCACTAAGAGCTTTTGTGAAGATGTCTGCAACCATTTGATCACTGGGACAATGCTCCACCATAATGGAACCTTTCTTAACTTCATGTCGAACATAATGATAATGAATAACAATATGCTTTGATTTACTATGTTGTGTATAGTCTTTGGTAAGACTAATAGCACTTTGGTTATCGCATCGAAGAGGTGTACTAGATGATGAAGGATGTCCCAAATCTGCAAGTAGTTGTCGAAGCTAAACTAGCTCGCGAGCTGCTAATGATGCAGCAACATATTCGGCTTGAGTTGTAGAAACCGCAACACATCATTGTTTCTTGCTGGACCAAGAAACCAAACATCAATTTACAAAGAAACAATTTCCACTTGTAGATCGCATGGATAAGTGTGAACTTGCCCAATCAGCGTCTATATATCCAATAAGGTCAAGAGAAGTTGAAGAAGATAAAGAAGAATCCTCTCGACGACGATAAATAAGACCAAATTCCTTAGTACCCTTGAGGTACTTAAGAATACGTTTTGCAGCACCCCAATGAATAGTGGAAGGGGAAGAAAGATACTGTCCCAAAAAGTTAGCTGCAAATAAAATATCTGGTCTTGTGTTTAAACCAATAAATTGAAGACAACCAACAAGATTAGCAAAAGGTTGATGAATGGCTGATTCTTCATTGCATGTTGTAGATGTACCCTTGGTAGAGCTTGAAAGAATGGGAGTGGTAGCAGAGTGCACATTTGTCAACCCAAACTTCTTAACAATATCATTAATAAACTTTGTCTGGTGAAGAAGAAGAATGCCTTGTTGTCGGTGTTGTTGAACTTGAATACCCAAACAAGAATGTATCTCACCAAGATCCACCATTTCAAATGCACTCGATAAAAGCTTCTTCATAGCATCCAAGAAAGCAATATTATTTGACACAAGAATAGTATCATTAACATATAGAGCAAGAATAATAAAATATTTGTCCTCCCTTTTGATGTAAAGATTTGGGTCAGCAAAACATGCAACAAAACCTTTAGATGTGAGGAACTGATCAATCTTAATATACCAAGTACGAGAGGCTTGCTTCAATCCATATAATGCACGATGAAGCTGACATACAAGATGCTCCTTTCCTGCAATCATAAAACCTTCAGGTTGCTCCATATAGATTTCTTCTTGAAGATCTTCATTGAGAAAAGCCGTTTTAACATCCATTTGGTGAATTTCTAGATCAAATAGTGTTGCAAAAGCCAAAACCATACGAACAGTTGTGGAGCACACAACAGGAGAAAATGTTTCTTGATAATCTACTCCTGCAATTTGTGAGTAACCTTTTGCAACAAGTCGTGCTTTGAACTTATCAAACGAGCCATCAGCTTTGGTCTTGGTTTTATAAACCCATTTACATTTGATAGGAACACGATTTGGGGGGAGTTTAGTAAGAATCCATGTACCTTTGGAGATTAAAGAATCGTACTCAGCTTGCATAGCTTCTTGCCATTGATCCCTTTGAGACGAATTGATAGCTTCCATATACAATATTGGATCCTCGTGGACAGACATAGCATCATCAAAGACATCATATTCAATAGAATAGAATCCATGCTCTATCTCAATAGGAAGATCAACATAGATCTCCAAATTTTCATCAATCTTCTTTGGAGGTGAAGGAGGTTTATGATCATCAGAATTAGTAGAATCACAAAGCAAGTAAGGAAATGCACTAAGCAAAGATTGTGTATCATCTGAAACATCTGACGACCATGTGCCACCCATAGTCTTCTCATCAAATATAGCATCACGACTAATGATAACCTTTTGAGAAGAAGGATCATAAAATTTGTAACCTTTGGAATGATTTGAATAACCAAGAAAAATAACCTTCAAACCTGGAGGATCCAACTTATGTCAAGTGTCCTTGGGCACATGAATATAAGCAATGCAGCCAAATGTGCGAAAGTGAGAGACTAAAGGTGTCTTCCCTGTCCAAATTGTTATAGGAATTTTACCAGCAGGTGCAGTAGTTGGAAGATGATTTTGAATTAAAAAAGCTGTTAGAAGTGCTTCAGTCCAAAACTTTCGAGACAAACCAGAGTGTATAAGCATGCAACGTATAGCATTAAGAATCATGCGATTTTTACACTCAGCAACACCATTTTGCTGAGGAGAATAAGGAACTGTAAACTCATGTGAATACCTTGATTATTACAGAAGTCATCAAATAGATTGGATACATATTCACCGCCATTGTCACTGCGAAGCGTCTTTATAGAGAATCCTGTTTGAAGCTCCACACTTATCTTGTATTGTTTAAATATAGATAAAGCCTCAGACTTATGTCAAAGAAGATAGACATGTGTGTACCGTGAGAAATCATCAATGAAAGTTATAAAACATCGATATTGAGACTTTGAGGCAGGAAAAGGACCGCAAATATCGGTATGAACCAAATCCAAGAGAGCACAGGAATGTGATGAAGTAGAAGTGTGAAAAGGCAAACGATGGTGTTTTCCAAGTGCACAGTACTCACATATTCCCATACGTGGATGAGATTTAAGATCCATACCTTGCACAAGACCATGACGATGAAGATCAAGAATTTTGGCAAAATCAGAGTGTGCAAATCGTTGATGCCATAATTTGCAATCTGTATCTCCAGGGGCAGTAACAAAATTTGCAACTATATCATTCAATGATAGCTCAAATAGATTACCATGTTGAGGAGCCACTGCTATAGTATGCTCGTCTTTCTCTATACGAAATTGATTATGATCAAAGCCAACAAACAAACCAAGATCAACTAGACGAGCAACAGAAAGAAGATTTCTTTGCAAATCTGGAACATGAAGAACTCCTCTTAATATTCTAGTGGATGAAGCAGTCCCCATATATAAATCACCCACTCCTTTGACTTGACAAGTCATATCATCCGCAAGGTAAACAAACTTCTTGACAGGAAGAGAATGATAATTGTGAAGCCACTGCGATTGGTATGTCATGTTTCCAGTGGCACCTGAATCAACGATGAATAGAGAACCATCATGAACATGAAGTACCTTTTCTGGAGAGATATCATAATGGACGAAATTGAGCTCCTAATGAGTATGACCATCATCAGTTGTAGTTTGTTGAACAATATAAGCTCGAGAACGTTCTTCATCATATCTGCGTTTATAACAACGACGAGATGGATGATCTGTATGTGCACAATAATCACAAGGAGGAAAACTTTTGGACGAGCGAGGTTGCTTTGTAGTAACTCCATGCTCCTCATCATATTGACGTGCCCAGCAAACAATCAGAAGCCACATGACCTTTCTTATCACAATAAGAACAATGTTTGTTAGGATAAGCAAGACGATAAGATTTACTACCTGGATTAGGGTGTCCACCCTGCTGAAAACGTGAAGCAGGACACTTGCGAGCAACAAAAGCAGCATCAAAATCCCTTTGTTCCCGAGTGACCAAAACAGCATCATATTTTTCCAAATGATGCTCATGACGTTGAGAATATTCAATAAGAGATATACATGCTTTGTCAAAGTGGATATCATCCTTGTTAGACAAAATAGTGATGATATTGTCATATAAAGGATCTTTGATGGTATGAAGAAGTTGAGTAACAATCTGATTTTTAGCAACAGGAGCGCCGGCAACACCAAGCTGATTGATAATGTCTTTAAAAGCCTCAATATGAGAGTGCATAGAGATACCAACCTTATATTGAAGATTCTTCAAACAAGTTTGGAGATATAAAATTTCGGTGACCGATTTCTTCTCAAACGTTGAGATAAGATACTCCCAAATAGCGTGAGAGGTTTCCAGATGAAAGACATCCAACATAAGTGAGTCAGGAAGTGCAGACAATATATAACGATGAGCCGCTTTGTCATGACAAATCCAATCAGTATGATCAATTTTCCATTGTTAAAATAATGGACCATCAGTAATCACAGAATTGTTATTCGTCACATCAATAGGTTGAACTGGGCAAGACAGGTCGCCCAAAACAATATCAAATAATTCGTCACCTTCAAGAATTAGCATCATCTTTGCTTTCCACCCAGGAAAGCCTTGTCCTTGGAAGAAGGGAACCGAACGTTGGCCAGACGGATATCCGTTAACAATTACGCAATTGGCCATGCCTGTATGTCGAGAGAAAACAAATAAGATGAGATTGCAGAATCTGCAAACCATGATCAAGACGAGCGTAGTTGAGACGCATGACAATCAAAATAGGGATATGCACGTAAGAACGACGAAAAGTATTGAGTGACTAAAAAGAAAGCCCGAAATAGAGAGGCATAACGTGCAAGACGAGATGACGCATATAAGAAAAGTGCTATTTCCGTCGAGCAAAGAACGTGAATGATAATAAAACATCGCTAAAAATAGCAAGATGTTTGCTTGTCGTAATCAACATCATTAACGAAGAGGAGCGATTAATAAACTGTAATTGGGGATTAACAAACTATAATTAGAAATATAGTTTTAAATAAAGAATCGCAGATTTGAGCAGAATTGCTGTCTTGAATCTTGAACTGTCATAGCTTTTGATCTAGAACTCTGATTGACAAGCGGTTTTGACAGGATTAACTAATACTTCTAATTTGAACAAGTTCATGTATCAAATCATCACTTGTGCAAAGAATTCAATCAAGTATAAACAATGAAACAACTTATCTTCCTTGTTGTTGCTACGCATCCATAGCTCTGATACCATGTAGAGAGAGAGAGAGTACGAGAGAGATACACAAGACATGCTCCCAAAGAATAATTCATATTGATGTAGAGTTAGTATATATAGGTGAGACCCAAGTCAAGTGAGAGATGATATATATAGTTGTAACAACTACTACCACAACCATGACCATGACTACCACTATCACTACCACTACCACTATAATAAACAAGAAAACAAGAAAAACAAAACCAACAACAACAATAACTACTACTACTACAATAAATAAGAAAAGAAGAAAAAACTACTACTACTACTACCACTATTACTACAACCAAAAACAAGAAAACTAAACAACAATAAATAAGAAAAGAAAAAAAAAACTACTACTATTGCTACTACTACAAACAAGAAAACCACAACCTCTCCCTCCTTCTCTCTCTCCCTCCCTCTCCCTCTCCCTCTCTTTCTCTCTTTCCCTATTATGTTTAATGTTTTCTCTCTCTCTCTCTCTCTCGTTCTTTCTTTCCTTTTCTCTCTTCCTCTCCCTCTCTCATTTCCTCTCCCTCCCTCACTCTCTCCCTCTCTTTATCTCTTTCCCTATTATTTAATGTTTTTTCTCTTATTTCCTCTCCCTCTCTCATTTTCTTTTCTCTCTTCCTCTCCCTCCCTCACCCTCACCCTCTCTCTCTTTCTTTCCCTATTATGTTTAGTGTTTTTTATCTCCCTCACCCTCTCTTTCTCTCTTTCCCTATTATGTTTAATGTTTTTTATCTCTTTCTCTCTCCTCTCTCTCTCTCTCATTTCCTTTTCTCTCTTCCTCTCCCTCCCTCACCCTCACCCTCTCTTTCTCTCTTTCCCTATTATGTTTAATGTTTTTATATCTCTCTCTCTCTTTTTCTCTCTCCTCTCCCTCTCTGATTTGTTTTTCTCTCTCCTCTCCTTCCCTCACCCTCACCCTCTCTTTCTCTCTTTCCCTATCATGTTTAATGTTTTTTTCTCTCTCCTCTCCCTCTCTCATTTTCTTTTCTCTCTTCCTCTCCCTCCCTCACCCTCTCCCTCTCTTTCTCTCTTTCCCTGTTATGTTTAATGTTTTTTCTCTCTCCTCTCCCTCCCTCTCCCTCTCCCTCTCTCTCTCTTTCTCTCTTTCCCTATTATGTTTAATGTTTTTTCCTTCCTCTCCCTCTCTCATTTCCTTTTATCTCTTCCTCTCCCTCTCTCATTTCCTCTCTCTCCCTCCCTCTCCCTCTCTCTTTCTTTCTCTCTTTCCCTATTATGTTTAATGTTTCCCTCTCCCTCTCCCTCTCTTTCTCTCTTTCCCTATTATGTTTAATGTTTCCCTTTCTCCCCTCCCTCCCTTTCCCTCCCCCTCTCTTTCTCTCTTTCCCTATTATGTTTAATGTTTCCCTTTCTCCCCTCCCTCCCTTTCCCTTTCCCTCTTCCTCTCCCTCTCTCATTTCCTCTCCCTCTCCCTCTCCCTCTCTCTCTCTCTCATTTCCTCTCCCTCCCTCTCCCCCTCCCTCTCCCTCTCCCTCTCTCATTTCCTCTCCCTCCCTCTCCCTCTCCCTCTCTCAATACACATGAATTATACCAAAAACAAGTAAAAGAGAGAGAGAAAACACAAAAGCAAAGCAAGAATGGACAATGCACTCACTGCAAAGGCTCGAAGAAGGGTTTGGCGGCTCCTCTTCGCGACAACAACTCCTCTTTCCCCTCCGTACACCTCCTCCTCTTCTTCGCGAACGGCGGCGGTGGCATTGAGAAGCCTTCTTATCTCTACAAAAAATTCCAATGGGCTTTCAAGGATATATGTAATAGCATGACTTGATGTAATTTCAATGGGTGTCCCTATGAAGGCTACTAGTTGACACTTGTATTATATTTTATACAATGGACACTATGCCAAAATGTTTATGCA
This sequence comes from Lygodium microphyllum, assembly GCF_053477565.2. Taxonomy (NCBI): domain Eukaryota; kingdom Viridiplantae; phylum Streptophyta; class Polypodiopsida; order Schizaeales; family Lygodiaceae; genus Lygodium; species Lygodium microphyllum. The sequence continues at coordinate 119,012,784 of NC_141135.1, forward strand.
TGGCTCAACTTCTCTTTCCAATAAATTCAATTTATGCTTTAGATAAATATAATTTCACACTAGTTTTTGTATACATAAGATGAAAAGTGCAATTATTTCTCTATACCTGTATTGATATTCATTTAGGATCAACTACCTATTAACATGAGATCATTAGAAATTGGCTTTTATGCTTTACCGATTGGATAGTTGCATCGCAAAAATAATATAAAGCTTATCACACAAAGTTAGTCACGAAAGCTAAATAATTATTTTTCACACCAATAAATGATGAAACTTATAGACATGATTCTATTATGCATGCATTTTTCAATAAAAATATAATATCAAGGTGATTCTTATCACAGGGCCATATTGCACTTACCAATATAGTGTTCAAAAACCATTCACTACAGGAATTACTTCCCCTCAACAACCTACCATTTTTATGTTTCAATTTCTAGTTACCATCAAGCTCATGTCACCTAAGCTACCATCCTAATTGAAATCAAGTTCTAACTATCACTTGGTACCATTGAATTTGAGTCACTAGCCAAATATAGGTCACATCACACATGCTTTGTTGTTGCCATGGTCCAAGAACCTCAAGTTCTTCCATGCCCTCATGAATAGAAATGGCCATAGTGCCACCTAGTCTTCATCTTCTTGTCACTTTCCCTCAGTGAAATCCTCTATTTAAAACCCTACTACATCATCACCCTCCTACTTGGTGCCTATACCTTTCACCCCCTCACATCCACAACTAGACCCCTAGAAAAGAAAGATTTTATCATTAACAAAAAAAGAATCCTACCCCTCTTACCTCCTCCTAATAATAACCAAAATTTTGTCTATTTTCTTACATGGTCAATCTTAATAGATTTTACATTAGAGAATTTTGGATATGAATTGGAAAAGTATAGGTTAGTGTCAAGAGTATTAGCTTGAAATGGAAAACATTCAAAGAGATTACACTCTTTTGCACAACAACTTGCACAACAACTCAAGAAATTCTAAAATTGGGTACTCTTAGAAATTATCATGATGGCGGTTGATACACTTGGTGGAATACCCATGTACGATAATCATTGTGTCTTGAATTTAACTCTTTGAAATTGAACTAGATGAATAAATAGATGGACTTTTTAGTTTGAATTTTTGATATGCAATCTTCCCCAATGAGCGTCATTAACTTGATATATTCATTTAATTATAGATAGATCTATTATGCTTGTTTATATGATTGTTGTCTCAAGTACAAACCAACATTTCAAAGAAACATTTGTAACTATAAAGTGACATTTGTTAAGAGTTCCACTTAAAGATCCTTGGCATGAGCTTTTCTCACACTACAAGGATTTTATTGCAATACTAGACTATGACTCTTGTGACCTAAGGTGAGGTTCTTGTCCTATGAGCTACATTAATATGTAGTGGATGGTATTGACCTAGGCTAGATGTAAACCTTTTAGGATAATGTTGTTATAGACGGATCTAATAATGTTTTGGTAGTTCTTAAGGGCCTATGTTTCCAAGGATAGATTCAAGGGAGATGCATGTTGAAGGGATTGTCCTTGACCTCTTAGGGTGAAGACTAGATTTCATACAAAATTGTTATGTGCTTGAGGAACTACTAAGAGCCATGGTGTGAATTAGAAGATCCTACAAGTTGTGGGCAAGACCAACTAGGGTGGACCTAGTTTCCTTGTGCAACATGGCCTTAAGACTCTGGGATATGGTGGCGAGTGTCCTAAGGTATTTAGGAATCTAGTGTGAAAGTGACAAAATCCAAGGGTTCCTAAGTTGTGGCCTAAACCTGTCCGAGTTACAATGCCAAAATTAGTGCAATCTAAGCAAGTGTACAAGATGTTCTAGATGCTAGTAGAATTGGATGGAATGGGTATGTCTTGCCTCGGGCTATGTGGTTTATATATATGTGTATGCATACATTGGTATATGCAAGGGTTTTGACGAACAATAGATGTTATGGATCTATTCTAAGGTTGATGTGGATGCGTTTATGGTGGATTTCCTATGAGACATGGATAAGGTGTCACAAATTGTAATGGGTTTTACACGTATATATAAGGTGCATGTGTACATGTCCTATCTCTCACAAGGGTGAGATCCTAATAGAGGTGCACTTGCAACCTCAATGATAATGGAAATAATACAAGGGATATTGGGTCTAAGATTTAAGGGTAGCTAATCTACTTGCCGTTGTCGTACTCATGTAGAAGAGATGTACTTAAGCTAGGTGCAAAAAAGATGCACTTGAAATTGTCCTTCACACAATTATATGCTCCATAAACATTGGTTTTGAAATCTACATTAAAATAATAGAAAATATTTCATAGTAGTCACATTTGATACAATTATATGGTTTATGATCATTAGTTTTAAAATGTACTAAAATAATAGAAAAGTATGTAAATTGTCAATAACCTATAGTGCATGCATTCTCCAACTATCCAAGTGCATGATGTGGCTCTCCTGTTGTACCTATTTAGTAGTGTGTGTTTGTACAAGCAAGGATGAGAGAGGGAAAGAAAGAGAGAGAGAGCAAGGATGAGAGAGAGAGAGAGAGAGAGAGAGAGAGAGAGAGAGAGACTATGAGCAAAAGTAAATGTAGTAGGGTTTTCTAGAAAAAAACCATACTAGTACCATTGCTTATGTGATACTTTAGTTGTAGAAATTACTAATGCAATACTTGTCCTAGTATATGTGATGCTTACATTGTATAAGTGATGTTCTTTATCACTAAGTGACAACATTCCACAAATTTCATGTTGTAGAAGAAACATGGGTAGTTAGACCTTTCAACATCAATTATACGTATAAAAAAACCATCTCCATGACCTGCTTATCATACTAGTGGTTGTTAATTGTATGCCTAATGCATCTGTGCACATCAAGAAAAGAAGCATGTTCATAAGTAAATACATGCATTTTATGTATTAAGGAAAAAAAACTCTTGCATCTACCCATAGATGATTTTATATGTGCATTAATAGATCTATATCTATTATCATGTTAAATGTGCACCTTGTTAAATGTGAAAATAAAATTAAGAGTATTCTTATAAGCAAATGTAAGGGTGGAGTGAAAACATCGATGAAACATATGCATAAACATATCTATAGACATGATTATAGGCATGCCCATAAAAGCATTTTTGTAGCGCACACCTATAGCCACATTACTTTCACTACAACATATAAGGAATACACTAGACAAAATTACATAGGAAAATGGTTTCAAATACTAAGCCCCAATATCAATATATTTGTCAGTATGTTTGTTGGAGGGAGTAAGCCATTATATTCACTAGTTTATATGCATCAAAAAAGCAATGGAATCTATATTAAAACCTATCTGTGCAAAAAAGCAATGGAATCTATATTAAAACCTATCTGTGCATACCTCCATCTATACATCAACAAGAGCAAAAAATCATATCAATGATAACAAATAAAACAAAATTAGTAATGATATCACCCTCCTAAGGGGTCAGATCTCTATTATTCATGTTGTCCAAGTTTGTTGTCCTATCAGACATGGATTGAATGTTTCCAAAAAATACATAATACATAAATTGATTTGGCAGTAAATTTTAAAAAGTAATTAAAACATTTATAAATTATATTTTTAACACTCCATTCTTTCCCTAATTTATTTATGGTAATTATATATATTAATTTTTATAATAATGTTAATTGCAAGAAGTTAGAAGCATACAACATGCAACCAAGCACAAGAAACATCCTAATTTTTTGTAAACTGTTTTTGGATTATTAACCATAGTATAGTGTGTATGAATCATATGCATATTTGAATTGCCAAACGGTTGCAATAACTTTATTGATTTATATATAAATCCCCAATGTGGGCATGATCCCATGCAAGTTGTAATGATAGCATAGGCTCCTGTGGAAAAACCTCAAAGGTTCTAGTATATCCTTACCATAGGAAAAGCATGCAATGAGAGGTAACCAACCTTAAGGATCAAAAGTGGGTTGGATGCCTAAGAGGGATGGGGAAACCTTAACCGTAGAAATCATACATAAAAAGGATGAGAATGAATAGAAAAAGCTATTTATGTGTGTGAAAACTTTGTGCACTTCTTTTTCTACTTTCGTTGTGAGAGAATGTGTAATGGTGAGAGTGAGAGATTGAGAGCAAGAGAGTGAGTGAGGGTGAGGGGCCAAGAGGATGAAGCTCTACTCATCTTCTCTCCAAGCACTCTCTCTTGCCATGCCTATGCTTCTCTTTTGCATTTGGAAATCATAGAGGGTTGAGAGTTGAAGGAGCACTCACTTGGATCATGGAGTGTATAAAGCATATCCTTAATGAGATTGATGGAAGGCCATGTCACTCACTACAAATGAATGCTTGCATTCATGTGCAACAGACTATGGGAGAGTGCTAATTCTTGTGTATTGAAGTGCTTGAAGGAATAAGGATATGTCCAATGTCCCATTGCATTGAGCTAGTATAGCATAACATTTTAATTCCTTTCTTGGGACCAAGGGCACGTCAACCACATGATCTAGTACGCATATTGCAATGTGGAATGGGGGGCATTGTGTTAGGAACCCTAAAATATTTTTGTGAGTGGTTAGTATTTGATGGGTTTTGTTTTGGATTATTGAAAGTATTGATATATGATAACATTGAAAAAAATCATTTTACACATTGTTTAGGGGTGAGGGAAGGGTTTACCCTCCCCCATCCCCAAACAAGGAAATATAGAAAGTGAGACTTGATTATGAGAGAGAGAACATGAAGAGACTCAAAACAAAAGATGATTAATATGTATATTTAGGGTTTTTCCTACCTTACATTTTATAGCCACAAAACCCTAATTCCACACCTCGAATTCTTATAGCTTTTTCACATCCCATTTTCCTTGCCTCCTACACATGGCATGCACAAACGACTTGAATCCTACAATGGTGTCCCTTGATAAAGATCAAATGTCTTATCCATTTTATAGTACAAATCCCAAGTGCAAAAAAAATTGTAGTGAGTTACAGTGCATCACAAGTACAATTATCCCAAAGAGATAAAGGTAAAACAGGTGAACAATAGCTTGGAACTCGTATAGCCCTTCATCGGTGGGCATGTTGTTGGCTAAGGTCACTCTCCTTAGGTATCTTTTGGCCTTGCATCTCCCTATACACCCATTTCTCCTATATGATCTTCCATCATCCGCCACACAGCAACTGCTCCAAGTCTTTATCTTGATAAATTTGTGAATTTAAGAACTTTTCCCAAAGAGATTGGAGTTATGCCATGGTAATGGGAAAGGAGTGAAGGAGGAAAAACCCAAAAATGAATGCAAATACATTAGGAGTCGAGATTATGGATTGGTAAATAATGCAGACTAGTCAATGAAATTCTAAATTCTGAACTAGTCAAAAGTCAGAAGTCACATTACAGAATCTAGATTTTGGATTTCAGATCCTGAATCGTTGGAAGTCAAGATTTTGGATTGGTGGGAAATGTGGAATCTAGCCAGTTGTCTCTAGACTACCCAAAGGCTCTGGAGCAAGGTCCTAGCTTTCAGCCACACTCAAGTGGGAGGCAACTTCTCCTTGCTTCAACTCATATCTTGGTCATAGTACAAAATGCATGATGTGTTGAAGCCAATACGTAAGGTAAAGGAGAGAGATTTTCTCAACTGTTTGCATCCCAAACAATGACATAGACTACTGTGTAGAAGGCTTATAACAAGATTGATGAGCCAAGAGGTGCAAGTGAACCTACCTCCAAAAGGGCATATGGATAGAGTGGAATAAAACATGTCCACCTCTTCTCTTTAGGACACATCTTAGCAGTCCATCATAAAGGAGATCTAGAAAGCTCCGCCCGACACTCCCAATGAATGTTACGGGGTTTGCGATCCAGGACTTTCCGCGTCTTCCACCTAGCGGAAGTATTCTGGCCATTCCCACTTAGGACCGACCTGAATCAGGGTTTCCCCTAAAGGTCATTTCCTAAACGACAACTAGCGTTTAACCCCGAGCGAATACTTTACGTAGAAACGCCAGGGCAAAAGCAAATTCACGCTGCACTTGGTTTAAGGAGAATGGGAAACGAGAGGAATACAAATATCCACCTCCCTACCATAAGCCATAGCCCCATTCCGTTCCCCTAAAACAACGTAAACCGGGATTATTATAGCCTAGAGTTTAGGTTAGCGCCTTTGCTATTCATTTCCTTTAAGATGATCTTCTTGCTGTCCATTATGATTGAGAAAAGTTTCCGGCCAACCGGGACCACCCACCTGTAGGACGGACCCATGGCCACATCCACCGCACTTTCCTCAGGTTGTTTTAGTTATCTAATTACCTACCACATTTAGTTGGACATGCATCAATCAGCTTCCTTAAATAGCCCGTTAGGTACTGGTTCCTTCACATAATCATAGCACTTGATATAGAAAAGCAATGTTAAACAAGTTCCTTTTCAATAGCTTATCATATTTATCTTTGGAGCACATTTATAAAGTCCAGCCCGTAGGCTTATGCATAATCCGCTCGAAGGCTATCTAGTAATCCAGAGGGATTACTAATCCAAGATTCCGCCCGTAGACTAGTATGCGGGCCTCGAGATCCAATCGCGAGTCACGTTAGCCTCTTGTGCAGGGACCGGAAGGCAAGGCATTTACGGCCAAAGCCCCCCCTGGCACCCAAGCATCCTCCTGCTCCAAGTAGTGCTCAACGGAGAGACCTCTCGCGGCGGGTTCAATCCACCTTCCCTGCACGGTTAAAAACCCCCTTGGTTAGGGTCAAGCAGACAGTCGGGTGTAACTGAGGCTGCCTCTCCCTTCAGGCCTTCAACTTGAAGCATTAGATATCTTTTCACTTTTTAATTCCTTGAGGAAACGAAGCAAACAATGCTCTCTAAACTGTTACCAGCACAATCATTTCCAGTGGTCGTTATTTTGGCCAACTCCTAAGGAGTGAATCCTTCTTTCCGAATGCATCCAGCACTCGTTCCAGAATTAATTGCGACTCGAAAAGATTCCCAAGGGTTTGTTTGTTAACCCTTATATCCTTGGGTTAGGGCTATACCCTATTAACCCAACTTACCCAATACCTTAAGTTCCATTAGCAGTAAATATGTTATTCCAATTTACTGATTGGTCTTTTGCTTCCAAGAAATTATCTAATCCCCTTATCTTGGTCACTTTTCCTAAGAAAGGTGCTATGCCAGGATGACTACTCATCCTCTTGCAAGATAAACTTGTGCAAGAATGTGCCAATCTCATTTCAAGGAATTGGCCAATCCCTTGTGATCAAATCACAAGATCATGCGACTCTGCAACTTGTTGCACAAGTGTCGCACCTAATCCATGGGACTATTTTACCCACCGAACGGCGTCTTCTAATCATGGAATCATGATTAGATAGGAAATAGGGTTAGGGTGTCTTCATAACAATCCGTTCCTAATTGCACTAGGCCGACATTGTCGGTCCTAGGGTTCCAAATTCAAATCGAGTTTCATCTTTTTAACGAGCGATCCTTAGGATAGAAACCCTAGATTGTTTTGCGCAAATATATCATTTTGTCCCTGCATTTCGTGAATGTGGACATGTTTTTTTTTAGGGTATGAGAGTTTCAACTTGGCAATAAGTGCGACTAGGTCATGTCCTCAACGTGCTAAACCCTAGTTAGCACTTTGGGATATGTTGCATCGATTTAACCCTTCCTAAGCGATTCCTTCGCAGTTTAGGTGTTTAGGCTAAATCAATTTACTTGTCTATTCTTGAAGATATTTACGATACCATTCTCATAATCACATGATTCATTGCCTACGTATGATTAGATTCACAAACCCTAACTTTTCTGGTTAAGATCAAAGCGTATGTTAAGTTATGGCATAATTCCTATTGATCCTTCTTAAACATGGTTCACGATTCATGCTGCTAGGCTTTTAGGGTTTTATGTAAACCATGCAACTTTTTCCTAATTTCATTTCTGAATGAATTATTCGTATGCTGAATTTACACAACCTTTCGTAACTACTTAATAATTGATTGAGATTTATGCCAATTTCCTAGAGGTTAATCTACTTCATGCAGCCCTAGAGTCATTTCCATGCCTTGCAAATTCATACAGTTTGTTAGCAATCTTCTTTAATGAATGCTTGCAAACAAAGAGATGTCTAACATTGCAACATGCGATTTTTATCTTTCCAAGCATAATCGAAGTGTACAACCATCATTTCAACTTTGTAATAATGATCATTAGTTAATCTAAATTTGTTACTTTGCAATGCTTATAAACAATTTGCTAAGAATGGATAGACGCCTTATGTCCTTCTTCCATTCATTCCTTTGAAGAATACTAATGACCGATTCCTTGATTATGAGTTATTTTTCCTAAGATAGCCAATGTTTTTCAATCGTAAAAGTGCATCTTACTTTCGTGAATTAACCAAGCATAATTACGTTATTTCAATGTAAATTTAAAAAAATAGGAAGAAAACCTAGACTTGTGGATTCGGTGAAATGTCCACATGGATGTTAGGAGATGATCCTCCTACGGTTGCGCCTTGTGCCTTTTTAGGGGCCATCGCAATTTCGACCTTCTTTCCTTGGCTGCAGACTTATGATCTTGGCCCGTCTGCCTCAGACACGCAACTCCCTTTTAGAATCGGCTTCCTTGACCGATGCTTCGTCTTGTGGACTTGGGCTTTGGAAGACCTTATAGGCTTGTGGGAGTTGCAATAGGAAAGATGGTTTTTGAATCCGACAGTTAGGGTGAACTTGAGGAGAACCAATGAAAGGAGGGTTTAAAACTTGCTAATACGGCTTGAGTGGGAATGTCACGGGAGTCTCTAAAGAACTTGTGTGGGGGGCAAAATCCACGGAAGGGTTAAAATTGGCTTTGTGGAATACAAGGGGAGGATTTAAAAGGAAACGGGGATTAAATAGCCTTGTGGAAATGGTATGAAAAAGGCTCAAAAATCCGGGCTAGGTGACTTTTGGGGAAACCTAGGGCCGAAAGGGTTTAATTCCCGGGGATGCAAGGAAAAAGGGGTTTTAAAGAGCCCTGGGGTAAATGGCCCAAAAAGGGACTTGTATAGGAAATCCCACGGGAAGGGTTGCTTTAAACCTCAGGGCAAGGTGAGCTTATAGGGTTTAGTGGAACCCCATGGGAAGGGGGGTTTAAATGGACCACAAGAAGGGTCTTTAAAACCCGGCCTAAGGTGGGTTTTTGGGGGCAAGGGGGAAAATGGCTTAAATTCCAAGGGGAAAGGGGTGTAAAGATCACTTGGAAAGGGCTTAGATCTCGGGGGAGGATGATGCCAGGAGGCATATTTCACGGTGGATTCCGTGCCACAGTGGATTCTGTGAGGTTTTTATGGTGGATTCCGTAAACTTTGTTTACCGGGGCTCATACACAAAGTGGATTCTTTGTGCGAGAAGCCGATGGGGACGCCTATCCTTTTCGGGCGTTTCGTTGATTTAGTGTGTACATGGGTGATTCCATAGCGGGTGATTTCGCAAAATACATATTAAATTGATAAACATTTATGAGTTTAGAGTGCACACTCGTGATAAATTAAGGTTAGGATTGTTTTCTAACCAATTGATTTATTTATGTAGCTGAAGATTGCTAGGTATTCACTTTTATCGGTTTAATTGTATTATTTTACTAACGATTGTGAATGCTTCAGTTGATGTGTAGAGATAGCAGCAGTGGTGGAGGAAAGCATTAGAGGATAACGTGTATTCGAGTTGTCACTTATATTTTGATGGGCGCATACCTTAGGCATATTGCCTATATTTTGTCACGCCTATTTATTAAGGTGTTGGATATTTATTTATTATTTTTTTATGCGCATGGGCGCAGATTATGATATTTGTATTTGGACATTGTATTGGGTATGCCTGACTTCTTGGGCCTCTGCCCATTAGCTTTATTTCTATTTAGCACTAAAGCAAACTCAAGCCAAAAGCGTGCTATTTTGTAATTTGGGCTATTATTTGAGCTTGAAGATGATTAATACATAAAATACATGCTTTGTGGAGCGCTCACACAAGGCATGAGGGGAGATTGCACCCAATTGGTCTCTTGTTCATATCGTGCATGCTTTCTACCCTGAGTTTTGTGCAAAAAGTAGAGTTTTTTTGTTCTTGGGAACCTTCTGACACTCACTACGCGCGCTTACAGCATCCGATCAGTGCACCAGTGGTATCAGAGCGAAGCTGAGATCGAGAGCTTCCAATCGCTATCCATCTTGCGCAAAGGCGAAGCTCCTAGAACGATCGAGCTCTACAGTCAGTTTCATTGCAAACAGTCGATACGGGTGGATTCCTCGCAATTAAGAACCTCTATCAACAGCCTCTGATCGCAAAGGACCGGCCTGAGGAAGCGAAGGACCACGTCAATATTTCCTTCAACAAGTCGTTTGAAACAGTATACTAAGCTTTATTTCCATAGCCAAGAAGTTTACAAGATTTAGCTAAAAGCTTAAAAATCTTATTATAAAGCTTAAGCTCATAAAATTGACGACTTCTGAACAGGTGGCATCTCAGCATGATTTTCAGCGCAGAAAAACGCCCCCCCTCAAAATCGTCGAGTGGTCAACTCAAGCTTAGTCATCTAAGCTATTCATAAATCCTCCTAGTCATTCAAGTTTTACAAGTCTTGTGATTAAGCAAGTCACGAAGGTCAATCAAGTTCTCAGAAGTCAAAATTGACTTATTCCAATAACTCCCATAAGGACTGTTCCTGCACAGAAGCACAGAACTACAAAGTTGTTCCCTAGAAGACTCTGTTCGCATATGCATACTTGCTGAACCAGTTTCAGCACATGCAGAAGGTCATACACAGATTTTACGAAGACTACAAATTCCGCAATCGCAAAAGACGAAGACCGTGAAAGCCAAACAAAAATCTATAAGCCTTATACACCCGACTTTGAGCTACGCTCATCTAGCTAATTGGATTTTGAGAGAGTGAGGTCTTTTGTATTTTTACAGGATGACGGAACAAAATATGGATAATTTAATGGCTGAAGGTGACCTTCTTAAACCTACGATGGAACAAAAATTGAATTTAATTATGATGCAGCTGGATGAAGAACGAAGAGCCCGACAAGCTTTGCAAGTTCAATTGGCCAATTTACAACGATCGACCACTAACAAAGATGGACCAAAATCCGAAGATCTTATCCGAGAACCATTGATGCGACGCTCGAAGCTCAATCCATCCACAAAGAAACAAAGATAAGTAAAAGAAATTTCAAATTCCGTACTTTCAATGGAACTCGAGATGGAAAGACTATCCTTGCATTCATAAGTCAGTTTAATGATTACTTTCATGATGAGACATACGCTGAAAAAGACAAAATTAAATGTGTCACTAATCACTTAGTCGATCGACTTTGGTGGACCGTGGTTCGTAAGAGCATAGATTGTCCCACTAGTTGGGAGAGTTTCAAAAAGACATTTATGCAAAATTTCCTTCCTCCTCAATTCCATGAAAAAGCCATAAAGCAATGGGATCTTCTTCAGCAAAGAGATCGTGAGCCTATTTCCCAGTATACCGAACGTTTTTGGAATGCCCTACTGCAACTCTGAATGCTTGAAGATGTACCTGAAGCGACTCACAAGCACAAGTTTATGTCTGGATTACTTGAGCATTACTATGCTGAAGTCAATATGTTCAAGCCTGCAACCCTTGAAGATGCAATTCCTCTGGCTCATGACACTGAAGATAAGACTCGAGGAAGAGACAAGCGTCCACAACAATTTCAAGCAAATGGTAACTATGGTTCCAAGAAATTCAATTCAAATTTTAGAAGATTCAATCAAAGTCATTTTTCTTCATCATCTTTTTGTAAGTCTTGGACAAAACCACCTGCTTTGCCATCAAATACCAATCAAAACCCTAAGCCATCCTCACAGCCAAATCCTAATATTCCTAGACTTCCTGCCATTACCAACAATGTATCTAAAGCCAAACCTATAGTGTGTTACAAATGCCATCAACTTGGACATCTAGCAACCAATTGCCAATTGAAGAAACCACCTGTCCATATCAATTATCTTGGAGCAATGGAAGATGAAGAATATGAAGAAATGCCTAACTTTACGGAAGATGAGGACGACATTGCTACTCCTTCAGATATTTTACCAGGTATGCCAACTCCAAATTCTTTGTTGACAATGAAATGTTTAGTGCATAGAAAAGAAAAGATTATTTTGCATGATGATGGAAGTATACATGATTTTATTTTTGCAAAGTTAGTGAAAGAGTTAAAATTAAAAACTGTTTCTATGCATTATCACATTAAAGTAGCATTCTTAGGCACAAGGTATAATGGAACACAAGAGGTGCATGACTTAGAAATTCAAAATGGTGAATACACTGAAAGAAGGAATTTCCTAGTTGTACCTTTACAGTCAAGTGATATTATGCTAGGTATGCCTTGGAGTCATCAACATAATCGTGACATAGATTATTCCATGCATTCAATTAAAATCCATTTTCAAGGAAAACAAATTATATTGAATGGTATGCACGTATCTAATAATTTTCCATTGCTTACTCATACTCAAGCTAAACGTGCATTACATAAAAGTAGTAAATCTTATCTAATTTGTGTCAATGAACTTCAAGCTAAAGAAAAACATATGCACCCTAGGCATAAAGAATTCCTTGCACAATTTAAAGATTGTTTTGCTGAAGATTTACCACATGGACTACCACCTTCACGTCCTGAAGATCACAAAATAGATTTAATTCCTAGTACACAACCACCATGTAAAGAACCATATTGGCATAACCAGATTAAACAGAAAAAAATTCAAAATCAAGTAGAGGAATTATTAAATCGAGGATTAATTAGACCTAGTAGTTATCCATTTGGCGCACCTGTTTTATTGGTAAAGAATAATAATAATACCTATCGCATGTGCATTGATTATCGTGCCCTAAATAAAATTACTGTAAAGAATAGATATCCAATTCCTAGGGTAGATTATCTTATGGATAAACTACAAGGTTCTGCCATATTCAATAAAATAGATCTTAAATCTAGTTATCACCAAGTGGGATTAGATAAATCTGATATATTCAAAACTGCATTTAGAACACAATTTGGACATTATGAATTTCTAGTGATGCCTTTTGGATTGACTAATGCACCTGCTACATTTAGTGGAATGATGAACCGCATATTTTTGAAATATCAGCATTGTGTTATAGTATTCTTTGATGATATCTTGAATTTCAGTAAAAATGAGAAAGAGGATTATGAACATCTGTCTTTGGTTTTCAAGTTGTTGAAAGATAATCAATTGTATGCTAATCCAAAAAAGAGTGAGTTCTTTCAAATAGAAGCTACTAACAGCACTATCTTAGATCTTTTACATGCTTACACTATTTCAAAACAACAGACATGGGATACACATCTACATTTACTTCAGTTTGCATATAACAATACACCACACACAGCTACAAAGAAAGCACCGTTTGAAGTGATTTATGGTTATAGATTGTCTACACATGTTGCATCTTTATCAAATAAGATTCAGAGTGTTGATGATATTGCTAACATGCACGCTACTATTTTTTATGAAGTTAAAGATATGATTACCAAAGCCCAGCAATCATATACAAAACAAGACAATAAGAAAAGACTGGCCATGAATTTCAAAGTTGATGACTATGTTTGGTTAAGAATAGAGAAACGTAGATTACAAAGTGTAGATAAACACCCAGTTGTGAAATTAGCACCTAGATTCTATGGACCATTTAAGATCATTCACAAAATCAATGACAATGCATTTAAGTTGGAACTACCACCACATTGGGAAATTCACAACACCTTTCACATTAGTTTATTATGACCCTTTAGAGGCCAATTACTTGTACACCCTGTTTATGAAAACCCACCTTTGATAGATGAAGAAACTGAAATCCTTGAGCCTTAAGCTATCATAGATACTGACTTTATGACCACTAGAACTGGCCATAGATATTCTAGATATTTGGTCAAGTTTAAAAACCATCCTGTTGAAGAGGCCCAATGGATGCACGCTAGAGACTTAAATGGTTTCCCCACTCTGTTAGCTCCACATTGAGCTAATAGCAATTGAGGACAATTGCTATCCTACCCCAGGGGTATGATGCCAGGAGGCATATTTCACAGTGGATTCCATGCCACGGTGGATTCCGTGAGGTTTTACGGTGGATTCCGTAAACTTTGTTTATCGGGGTTCATACACAAAGTGGATTCTTTGTGCCAGAAGTCTTTGGGGACGCCTATCCTTTTCAAGCGTTTCGTTAATTTAGTGTGTACATGGGTGATTCCATAGCGGTTGATTCCGCAAAATACATATTAAATTGATAAATGTTTATGAGTTTAGAGTGCGCACTCATGATAAATTAAGGTTAGGATTGATTTCTAACCAATTGATTTATTTATATAGCTAAAGACTGCTAGGTATTCACTTTTGTTGGTTTAATTGTATTATTTTACTAACGATTGTGAATGCTTTAGTTGATGTGTAGAGATAGCAGCAGTGGCGGAGGAAAGCATTGGAGGATAACATGTATTCGAGTTATGACTTATATTTTGATGGGCGCATACCTTAGGCATGGCACCTATATTTTGTTGTGCCTATTTATTAAGGCATTGGATGTTTATTTATTATTTTTGTATGCGCATGGACGCATGATTATGATATTTGTATTTGGACATTGTATTGGGTATGCCTGACTTCTTGGGCGCCCACCCATTAGCTTTATTTCTATTTAGCACTAAAGTAAACTCAAAAGCCAAAAGCGTGCTATTTTGTAATTTGGGCTATTATTTGAGCTTGAAGATAATTAATACAAAAAATACATGCTTTGTGGATCGCTCACACAAGGCATGGAGGGAGATTACACCCAATTGGTCTCTTGTTCATGTCGTACATGCTTTCTACCTTGAGTTTTGTGCAAAAAGTAGAGTTCTTTTGTTCTTCAAGACCTTCCGACGCTCACTATGCGCACTTACGGCATCCGATCTATGCACCAAAGGCAAGGGAAACACTTAATTTCCCCGGGGTTTTAAAAAAACCCCTTGTGTACTAATGCAAGGGGAAAAAGGGGGCTTAATGAGGCCCCCCCTTAGAAGCTTCTAAGGCTTCTAATTACACCACGTGGTAGGGATAGGAGATCAATGGTGGAGGCCACTATCTCCGGCGGCAGCAATTTGAGACGGCGCTTGGCGGTGTGCACAGCTTCAGGCGGCGGCAATCTGACGCAGCAGCTGACGGCTCTTCTGCGAAATTCCTTCTCCACCCCACAATGATCTTCAGCAGCTCACGACCTCTCTCCTTCTCCATGTTGGTCTTCAACAACCTCATGACCTCTCTCAACTTCTCCACGACTCCCTCCCTTCTCACCCCTTAGAGGGGGTATTTATAGGAAGGGGGGTAAGGCCTCCCTCCCCCACATGGTGCCTGCATGCAGTCACTCCCCTCTACCCCTACACTCTCCCGTTTTAGCCCCATCCTCTTCCCTCAGCCACGCTTCGGCTGGGGGAAAGAGGAGTAAAAAAATTTGCAATAAATGTAAGATTATCCCCTTGATCTCCTCCCAAGAGGAGGTTCATACGAAGATATGTAGGTTTTCTTAGTCCTTAGTCTCGATTGGCCAGTGGGGAGTGTACTATTAAAGACTGCACTGTTCGTGACCACAATGCTGGCATTGTCATTTTCCCGAGACTTCACACGGCCTCGTAATATTTTCAGCAAAAATATTACAAATAAGGCCAGAACCACCCTCAGTGGAATTTGACAATAGCAACAATGAGGAAGAAGACAATAGTAGGGAGCACTGCCATACTGCCTATGACAAGGCATCAAGGACAACGCCATGGACTGTATCTTGAAAGGTCAAAGGAATGTTATATGTGATCACCAAAGTGTTTAGGGGTGAGGGAAGTTTACCATCCCCAAACCCCAAATTGGGAAATTAAAAAAGAGAGACTTATGCAAGAGAGAGAATATGAAGGGACTCTTTGCTAATTGGCCATTCGTACCTCAAAGGACACTCGAGTAAGGCGGGCATGCATGCCATTCAACTCCTACTTGTGCATGGTCTTGGCACTATGGAGAGCATGAATGTGGTGCGATCACTTGAGAGGGAGGGCCTTGAATTTGATCAATTAAGCCTGAAATTGAGCATTAGTGGCTAATTTCAATATGTCATGGGTGGGAGCAAAGGTGTTTTTAAACAACAAGTCATCAATGTTAGGATCTCCACCTCCTTGACCCTAGCTTGGATCATTAGGATTTGAGGATTTATCCCCAAATCCAAATGATCAGGGGGGGATCTATCCCCCTTGATCAGAGTGTGGCTCGTGCTTGATCCTAAGCTTGGGATAGAGGTGAGCACTCTGATGGTGCTTGGCGGAGGGCGAGAGTCCCGACTCAATCCAAGACTGCCAGCCAAGGGATATCAACTTTTTTCATCTCCCAAGCTACTCTGACTCACTATTCCTCTGGGATGTTCCACCAAAGAAGATCAATTTCTATCTTTGACTCTTGATTTAAGTCTAGACAACCTACTATAGGACTTGAATCCACTCCTTTTCCTCCGTGTTTTGGTGCTCCTACACTTGGAAATGAAGTATCAAAGATTCAACTAACAGAAGAGCTAAATAATCTAAGGTTTTGATAAAGATAGAGAATAGTCATCATACATGATGGTATTCCAAAAGATGAGAAATAGTTTGGGAGGAAGGAACTTAGCAAAGTCCACCGCCTCATCTAGATTGTCATGACAGAGATGGGAGTTTGGAGCAAGAGTCAGTCATGGCAGCCTAGTGTTCATGTTTTAGCTTCTTCCAGTGGGTCGTTCTACTCTTGCTCGTTGTTTTACTAGATTTCCTTAATGATCTCTAGGGCAAGTGGGGTCACACTATCCAAATTCTTCACTCCAGCCACTCAAGCTTGGAGAAACACATTCTCTCCTACTTCTGCGTTTTACTCTCAGGCATCATTGACAAAGGTGAGGTGGGCATTTTGACATGCTTTCAACCATTGCCGATGGTCGTGGAGAATGGCATCTCTCTAGTAAGTTGCTCGAAGAGGGAAGTGCTCACCTTTTTTAGGGGGTTGACATGCATGGAGAGCTCCCACCACTAGTGCTGCTACCAAGTGAAGAACTAATTGATGAATTTCAATGACTAGAGAGCCATTTCCTAGTTGAACTCTTAGAGGATGACGATCAAGGGTGTAGGCTTGATATTGCAGAGGGGCTGTGTGTAACTTGTCCACTTAGTATCATCCACGACACGTCTTAGTGGTCCATCGGAAAGGTTGTCTAGAAAGCTCCGTCCGGCACTCCCATGGAATGTTACGGGATTTGCGATCTAGGTCTTCCCGCGTCTGCCATGTAGCGGAAGTATCCTGGCCGTTCCCACTTAGGATCGACCGGAATTAGGGTTTTCCTGACTGGTCATTAACTAACAACAACTAGCATCGGACCCAAACGAACTACTTTACATAGAAACACTAGGTCTGAAGCAGATTCATGCTGCACTTGGTTCAAGGAGAATGGGAAACGAGAGGGATGCAAAGCTCAACTTCTATGCCATAAGGCATAGTCCCATTCCGTTCCCCTAAAACAATGTAAATCGGTTAAGACATAAATCTAGGTCATTGCTTTCGTTATTCGTTTTCTTTGATGATCATCGCGTTGTTCTTTGAGAAAAGTTCCTGGCTAACCAAGACCACCCAACCGCACGACGGGCCTATGGCCCATCCTCTGCACTTTCCTCGATTTGTTTTAGTTATGTAATTATCTAACACATTAATTTGACATGTAACAACCAGCTTCTTTAATTAAACCATTAAGCACTAGTTCCTTCATGTAATCTTATCACCTAACATAGAAAAACAATATCAAACAAGTTCTTTATTACGTAACATTATTTTTATCTTTGAAATACAAGGAGTTCCGCCCGTAGGCTTGTCCATAATCTGCCCGAAGGCTATCCAGTAATCCACAGTGATCACTATTCCAAGCTTCTGCCCGTAGACTAGTATACGGGCCTCGAGATCCAATCCCGAGTCACGTTAGCCTCTTGTACAGGACCCGCTAGGCGAGGGATTTACAGCCAGAGCCCCCCGTGGCACCCAAGCGTCCTCTTGCTCCAAGTAGAGCTCAACGGAGAGACCTCTCGTGGCGGGTTCGGTCCACGTTCCCGGCGCGGTCAACAACCCCCTTGGTTAGGGTCAAGCACGCAGTCGGGGGTAACTCAAACTGCCTCTCCCTTCAGGCCTTCAACGTGAAGTATAGGTATTCATTTAATTTGTAATTCATAAATCAAACAATGCTCTAAAATCTCTAGCAAGCACAAACATTTCCATTAATTGACCGTGTTGTTTGGCAAACTGCTAAGGAATTATTATTTCCTTTTTGAGTGTATTAGCACTCATTTCAAGGTGTCTTGCAACTTGGCGAGATCCTTTATATTCCGGGTTAGGGCGTACCCAACTTGGTCAACCCTAAAGTTCATTAAATACTTTAGTTTTCGGTTTATAACTTTCCTTATTTAGAAGGATATCCAAGAATACGTCCTTTTGCAAGATAACCTGTGTAAGGATCTGCCATCCTTGTTGAGGGTATTTACCCTTTCTTCTTGTGAATCAATCACAAGACCATATGACTTCGTACTTGCTGCGCAAGTCCTACAATGAAATAATCTGTTTTAGATTCTTTAAAAGCTGGCGTATGTCGGACCTAGGGTCTCTTTTTCAGAACCTCAGGGACAACCCTAGTTCTTTTACCTTACGAATTTATTGACCCTACAATCAGGGAAGGTAGTCAAGTGCTTAAGGTATAAATGTTTCTTTGGTTTTTAAATCATTCCCAAGGCATACTTTGCAGCATGGTATTTCTAAGTTTAGATTGATTTGGTTATCTTTTGGAAGGTAATATTGAGATCACCTCGGCATGATTTGTTATCCTTGTGACAATTGATTTTTCAGTCCTAAACTTTAATGCTGATGCCAGGAGGCATATTCCACGGTGGATTCCGTGAGGTTTTACGGTGGATTCCGTAAACTTAGATGACCGGGGCTCATACGCAAAGAGGATTCTTTGTGCGAGAAGTTGATGGGGACGCCTGTCCTTTTCGGGCATTTCATTAATTTAGTGTGTACATGGGTGATTCCATAGCGGGTGATTCCGCAAAATGCATATTAAATTAATAAACGTTTATGAGTTTAGAGTGCGCACTCGTAATAAATTAAGGTTAGGATTTATTTCTAACCAGTTGATTTATTTATGTAGCTGAAGACTGCTAGGTATTCACTTTTGTCGGTTTAATTGTGTTATTTTACTAACGATTGTGAATGCTTCAGTTGATGTGTAGAGTTAGCAGCAGTGGCGGAGGAAAGCATTGGAGTCTAACGGGTTTTCGATCTTTGGACTATATTTTGATAGGCGCCACGCCTATATTTTGATTATGTCTATAGAGACATCGATTATTTATTATTATTTTGTATGCGCTTATGCGCCTGGATATGTTATTTTTATTTGGACATTGAGATTGGGCGTGCCAGACTCTTTGGGCACCGTCCATTAGCTTTATTTTCCTATTTTTGGTAGAAAGCAAACTCAAAAGCTAAAAGCTTGTCATATTTTTGTAATTGGGCTATTTTTGAGCAAAAAGATTGGAAATATACATTAAATACATGCTTGGTGAAGCGCTCACACAAGGCATGGGGGAGATTCAACCCAATTTGTCTCTTGTCTCATGTCGTGCTTGCTTTTACATTGGTTTTTGTGCTAAAAAGTAGAGTACTTTGTTCTTGGGGACCTTTGGGAATTCACTACGTGAGCTACCTGCGTCCGATCTGCGCACCAGTGGTATCAGAGCAGAGCAGAGATCAAGGGCTTCCAATCGCTACCAATCTCGGGCGAAGGCGGAGCTCCAGGAACAAACGGCCTCTACAGTCAATCTCGTCGCGAACAGTCAATACAGACAGACTTCTGGCGATCAAGAACCCCTATTTCCACTGTCAGATTGCGAAGGACCACTCTCTGTCGGCGGAGGACCACTCATCAATTCTCTTCATCAAGTCGTGGGAAACAGAGATAAGATTTCTTCATAATCAAGTTTGTTATTATCTTAAAGCTTAGTCTTAAGCTTAAGAAGCTTTATAAGCTTCAAAACTTCGAAACGATTGGCAAGAAGATCATCCCGAAAATTCCGCGCTGTGAAAAAAATGGCCCCCCCCCTCACGATCAGAAAACGGCGCCTTCTTTTTCTTCTTAAGCTTATTAAGCTTAAGCTTAATAAATTAAGCTTAAGTCATCAAGCTACTCTCAAGTCAGACAAGGCAGAGAAGTCTGTAAACTCCGGGTCCTGCGCACTAGTAGTCAAGTTTCGCAAGTCGACTCTAAACAAGTCCTGCTAGTCCTACAAATCGGCTAAGTCCAGCAAGTCAACAACCCTGCAAGTCTGTTAAGTCTGCAACTCTGCAAGTCAGACTAAATCAGAACTGATTAACGCTCGAAACTCCTAGAAGACTTGTTCGTTTGCAAAAACTCAGAACTGGAAAGTTGTTCGCAGCAAGCTGTTTTACCTATCTACAAGTTCGTTGAAGTACTTTCAGCAAACGGAGACAGAAATATTTCAGAATTTCTGAAAATTGAAGAAGAAAATACCCAAAAATACATAGCCTTGTAACCCCAAATTTGGGCTACGCTCATCCCGCTAACTGATTTTGAGTGAGAAAGGTTTGTTGAGTTCTACAGGATGACTACCCCACATATGGATGATCCTATGGCTGAAGACGATCTACCCGAGCCTACCATGGAACAAAAGCTGGATCTTATCATGTTACAATTGGACGAAGAGCGAAGAGCTAGGCAAGCCTTGCAAGCGCAATTGACAAAGCTACAAGGAGCGTCCACTGATAAAGAAGAACCCCAAGCTGAAGATCTGATTCGCCGTACCATCGACGCCACTCTTGAAGCACAAACCATTCGCAAGGAATCCAAGATAAGTAAACGAAGTTTCAAGTTTCGCACTTTCAATGGCATAAGAGAAGGAAAGACTGTTTTATCATTCATTAGCCAGTTTGATGACTATTTCCATGAGGAAACTTATCCTGAGAAAGATAAAATCAAGTGTGTTACTAATCATCTGATAGATAGAGCATCACTTTGGTGACTGTCGTCCGCAAGAGCATAGAATGTCCTGCTACATGGGAAGATTTCAAAAAGAAGTTCATGCAAAATTTCCTTCCACCACAATTTCATGAGAAGGCTATCAAGCAATGGGATTTACTTCAACAACGCGACCGTGAGCCTATTCCACAGTATACAGAGCGTTTTTGGAATGCACTCTTACAGCTACGCATGCTTGAAGACGTACCAGAGACGACCCATAAGCGGAAGTACATGACTGGACTTCTTGGACATTACTACGCTGAGGTGAATATGTTCAAGCCTGCTACCCTTGAAGATGCCATCTCCTTAGC
Organism: Lygodium microphyllum; assembly: GCF_053477565.2. Taxonomy (NCBI): domain Eukaryota; kingdom Viridiplantae; phylum Streptophyta; class Polypodiopsida; order Schizaeales; family Lygodiaceae; genus Lygodium; species Lygodium microphyllum. The sequence continues at coordinate 119,034,275 of NC_141135.1, forward strand.
TCACGACACTGAAGATAAGTTACGTGGAAGAGATCGACGACCGCAGTCATTCCAAGCAAACGGTAATTATGGATCCAAACAATTCAATTCAAATTTCAGAAGGTTTAATCTAGGTCATTTTTCATCACCATCTTTTCGCAAGAATTGGCCTAAACCACCTGCATTACCATCCACTGTCAATCCAAATCCTAAGCCTATCCAACAAGCAAATCCAAATATACCCAGACTCTCAGCCATTGCAAATAATGTGACCAAAGCCAAGCCCATCGTATGCTACAAGTGTCACCAGCCAGGGCATCTCGCAGCAAATTGTCATTCAAAGAAGCCATCACCACATATCAACTACCTTGGAGCTATGGACGAGGACAAGCATGAGGATATGCCGGATTTCACTGAAGAAGAAGATGATCCTACTACTACTTCCGACACTTTACCAGGTATGCCTACTTTACATTCATTGTTGACTATGAAATGTATGGTGCATGGAAAAAAAAGAACTATCTTGCATGATGACGGTAGTACGCATGATTTTATTTCAGCAAAATTGGTAAAGGAATTGAAACTGCATACAGTACCTACGCATTATCGCATAAAAGCTGCATTTTTAGGTACTAGGTACAATGGCACACAAGAAGTTCAAAATTTAGAAATTCAAATTGGTCCATATATTGAAAGAAGAAATTTCTTAGTTGTCCCATTACAGTCTAGCGACATTATTCTAGGAATGCCATGGAGACACCAACATAATCCCAATATAGATTATTCCACACACACAATGAATATTAATTTTCAAGGAAAATCTATTACATTATTTGGTATGCATGCATCTCATATGTTTCCACTGCTTTCGCATACTCAAGCAAAACGTGCACTACGCAAGAATACTAAATCATATCTCATTTGGGTGAATGAATTGCACGCAAAAGAAACTCATATGCACCCTAGACATAAGGAATTTCTTGCATATTTTAAGGATTGTTTTGCAGAAGACCTACCACCAGGTTTACCTCCATCATGTCCAGAAGACCATAAGATTGACCTAATACCTGGCACACAACCACCTTGCAAAGCCCCATATAGGCACAATCAAATAGAGCAAAAAGAAATCCAGAGTCAAGTAGAAGAATTACTAAATAGAGGTTTAATTCGACCTAGCAGTTCTCCATTCGGTGCACTGTGCTCTTAGTCAAGAAAAAGAATAATACTTATCGGATGTGTATTGACTACCGAGCATTAAACAAGATCACTGTAAAGAATAGGTATCCTATACCTAGAGTTGACGACCTTATGGACAAACTGCAAGGATCTTCTATATTTAGTAAAATTGATCTTAAATCTGGATATCATCAAGTGAGGTTAGATAGATCCGACATATTTAAGACTGCATTCAGGACACAGTTTGGCCATTACGAATTCTTAGTTATGCCATTCGGATTAACTAATGCACCTGCCACTTTCAGTAGAATGATGAACCGTATTTTTCTAAAATATCAGTATTGTGTGATTGTTTTCTTTGATGATATTTTAGTGTTCAGTCAAAGTGAAAAAGAGCATTATGAGCATTTATCATTAGTTTTTCAATTACTAAAAGAAAATCAATTGTTTGCAAATCCTGACAAGAGTGAATTCTTTAAGACAGAAATAGAATATCTAGGTCATATTGTATCAAAAGAAGGAATAAAAGTTGATCCTAAGAAAATTGACGCAATATTGCATTGGCCTATTCCTAAAAATGTACATGAATTACGCTCATTCCTTGGTCTTGCTAGTTTCTATAGGAAGTTTGTACGTAATTTCTCATTACTTGCTTTACCACTGACCAAACTTCTTAAGAAAGGTATTGTTTATCAATGGACTGAAAACCAGCAGAAATCCTTTGATTTACTTAAACGTGCATTGACCAATGCCCCTGTCCTACAATTGCCTGACTTTAATAGACCATTCTTTTTAGTTGTGACCGATGCTAGCGGATCAGGAATAGGAGCCGTGCTAATGCAAGACAACCATCCAATAGCATATTCTAGTTCTAAGCTGAAACCCTCTGAGCTTAAATATTCCACTTATGACAAGGAACTCTTAGCAGTTGTACAAGCATTGAAACAATGGAAGCATTATTTAATGGGTTCAGAATTCATGATAAAGACTGACCAGCAAAGCATTAGACATCTACTTAGCCAACCCCAAATTTCTGACCGCCATATCAAATGGGCTTCATTCATTCAAAGTTTCCATCCTATCATTCAATACCAACCTGGAAAAGAAAATGTAGTTGCTGATGCATTAAGTAGAAGACCTGCAATTCATAACATTTCTATCATATCTTTTGATTCTTTGATTGCTATGAAAGACACATATCACCAGGATATTACTCTTCATTCTGATTGGCAAAAATTAGTTCAAAATAATTTCATTCCTGTTGATTCATTGTCATATAATGATGGATTCATGTTCTTTGAAAAGAGACTGTGTGTTACTATTCCATTCCGATCTTTTGTTTTGAATGAAATTCATTGTCCCCCATATCAAGGTCATAGAGGTATCATTTCTACATTACGCATGTTAACTGAAGATTTTTATTGGCCGCATATGGATGCAGATGTGTCTAATTTTGTTTCTGAATGTCTGATTTGTCAAAGATTAAAAAGACATCATGGTAAACAGTATGGGTTATTAATGCCTTTATCTATTCCATCTAAACCTTGGGAACATATATCTATGGATTTCATTACTGGCTTACCAAATACTAAATCTAACCATGACATGATTTGGACAATTGTAGATAGATTTAGTAAGCAAGTATATTTCATTGCATGTAAGAAAACTTTAACAGCATCACAAGCAGCACAGTTATTTTTGAAAACTATTTTTACTAACCATGGATTGCCGAAAGTGATTATTTCAGATAGAGATTCTAGATTTTGTAATAATTTCTGGATTACACTGTTTGCAAATCTAGGCACAAAGATTGATTTTTCATCTGCATTTCATCCAGAAACAAATGGACAAACAGAAGCCACAAATAGCACTATTTTAGATCTTTTACGTGCATACACTATCTCTAAACCTCAGACATGGGATACTCATTTACATTTATTACAGTTTGCATATAACAATACACCGCACACATCTACAAAGAAAGCACCTTTTGAAGTTATTTATGGACATAGATTATCTACACCTGTTGCATCTTTGTCTAATAGAATACAAAGTGCCGATGATATTGCTGTTATGCATAACACTATTTTTGATGAAGTAAAGGATATGATTGCTAAAGCCCAACAATCATATACCAAACAAGCCAACAAGAAAAGACAAGCCATGAATTTCAAAGTTGATGATTATGTTTGGCTTAGAATAGAAAAGCGTAGACTGCAAAGTGTAGATAGACATCCAGTTGTCAAATTAGCCCCTAGATTCTACGGACCATTTAGAATCATTCATAAGATTAATGACAATGCATTCAAATTAGAACTGCCATCTCATTGGAAAATTCATAATACCTTTCATATTAGTTTATTGAGACCATTTAGAGGACAATTACCTATCCACCCTGTCTATGAAAACCCACCTTTACTAGAAGAAGAGACTGAAATCCTTGAACCAGAAGCCATCATAGACACTGATTACATGACCACTAGAACTGGCCGAAGGTACTCTAGATATCTCGTGAAATTTAAGAACCATCCTGTAGAAGAAGCACAATGGATGCACGCTAGAGACCTAAATGCTTTCCCCACTCTGTTAGCTCCACATTGAGCTAATAGCAATTGAGGTCAATTGCTATCCCACCCCGGGGGTATGATGCCAGGAGGCATATTCCACGGTGGATTCCGTGAGGTTTTACGGTGGATTCCGTAAACTTAGATGACCGGGGCTCATACGCAAAGAGGATTCTTTGTGCGAGAAGTTGATGGGGACGCTTGTCCTTTTCGGGCGTTTCATTAATTTAGTGTGTACATGGGTGATTCCATAGCGGGTGATTCCGCAAAATGCATATTAAATTAATAAACGTTTATGAGTTTAGAGTGCGCACTCGTAATAAATTAAGGTTAGGATTTATTTCTAACCAGTTGATTTATTTATGTAGCTAAAGACTGCTAGGTATTCACTTTTGTCGGTTTAATTGTGTTATTTTACTAACGATTGTGAATGCTTCAGTTGATGTGTAGAGATAGCAGCAGTGGCGGAGGAAAGCATTGGAGTCTAACGGGTTTTCGATCTTTGGACTATATTTTGATAGGCGCCACGCCTATATTTTGATTATGTCTATAGAGACATCGAGTATTTATTATTATTTTGTATGCGCTTATGCGCCTGGATATGTTATTTTTATTTGGACATTGAGATTGGGCGTGCCAGACTCTTTGGGCACCGTCCATTAGCTTTATTTTCCTATTTTTGGTAGAAAGCAAACTCAAAAGCTAAAAGCTTGTCATATTTTTGTAATTGGGCTATTTTTGAGCAAAAAGATTGGAAATATACATTAAATACATGCTTGGTGAAGCGCTCACACAAGGCATGGGGGAGATTCAACCCAATTTGTCTCTTGTCTCATGTCGTGCTTGCTTTTACATTGGTTTTTGTGCTAAAAAGTAGAGTACTTTGTTCTTGGGGACCTTTGGGAATTCACTACGTGAGCTACCTGCGTCCGATCTGCGCACCAAATGCTTTGAGGTAGGTAAATTCAATTTAATCTTCCTTTTTCCTTGCAAACAAAACTCATGCCAAATAACAATATTTTCCTTGCTAAGATATGCAATTAGCAATGATAACTTCCTAGTAATTCGAGCAACGTTAAAAAAAACCTTCCATGAATTTCATGATAATTCGTTGCTAAAAAGAATATGGTTAATGGTGCAAGATGCAGTTTTTATACCTTCCGGATTTAACTGAAATATACTACTATAGTAAGTAGATAATCTTGTTCGTAATTCGTTATAATGCATGATGCTATTCGAAGGAAACTATGTCCTATACATTATCATTTATTCAATTAAACTAAACTCCTTCATTGTAAATAGCTTGGTAAAATATATTCTATCCCGAAGAATTCATCTTTGCTTGATTGACTTAAAATTGATAAAAAACCAAGAAGAAAAAACCTGGATTTGGGGTGTAATATCCACATGGATACCGGGAGACGACCCTTCCGCAGCTACTCCTTGGACTTTCTTAGGCGGCATCGCAATTGTAACCCTTCGGATGTGAAGGCAACTTTTACTCTCCTTTTCCGATTTCCACCATCTCTCTTTCGAGGCAAGGAACCGTTTAAATGATTGACCTTGAGAAGGAATAATAAGACCTTTAGGTTCTTAGCTTCTTCGGAGAGGGAAAGGTTTATAGTAGGGAGGAGAGGGAAAAGGGAACACGGGGTTAGAAAGGGCTTAGGGGTGTATTAAAGGAATATAGGGTGAAATACGGGCTCACAAGAGGGGACTTATAGACTTAGGCATGGGGGAAAAGGAAATTTGCGGTTTACAAGGCCAAAGGATGTGGAAATTTAATGGCCCATGGGAAAAGGTTAAGGGATTTAAGACTGGGCGGGGTGAAAGGATTTTTAAGGGGTAAAAATCGAGAGGGGTGAAAAGGGTTCTAAGAAAAACCGGGGAGGGGGTTTTAGTGTAAAAAGGGATATGGGGGGTGAAAGGAAAAACACGGGAAGGGGGCTTGAGGGTTTTTTAAAAAAAACTCGGGGTAGGGGGATTTTTTTTTTTTTGAGTGGAACGGATATGAGGGGGTGAATGGGGGCTTGATTAGCCCCCCCTTAGGAAACTTCTACAAGGAAGCTTCCTTTATCACGTGGGAGGAGGGGGGGGGAACAATCTGGCGGGGGGGAAATTAGAAGTCTGACGGTGGCGCTGTGGAGAGGGAAACTGGAGGTGATAGGCGGCAGCGGCAGCTGGTGGCGACAGCATCAGGCGGCAACAATGGAGCAGGGCAGCGCGTATATTCCTCTCCTCTTCCTCCCCCTTCAACCGTGCGGCCCTCCCTCTTTAAATAGGGAAGGGGAGGGAATCCCCCCCCCCCTTGCGTGTCAGCTTGCATGGCGAGGGACCTAAGCAAGCTCCAGCGAGGAGCTTGCTAGCCCCTCCATCCCCCCTCTCACGCTCCAGCTCAATACGCCGCCGTGAAGGTGAAAATCTTTTCTTTTATATATTTAATATATTACATTCTCTCCCCCTTAGAAGAATCGAGATGTCCTCATCTCGAGATAAACTGGGGATATTGATGGTTGAGAGTGTCTTCATCTACCCAGGTGGCATCCTCTTCGGAATAATCTTTCCACTAGATGAGGCATTCTCTCAAGGCTCTAGATCTTAGCTGTCTCTCCCTAACACCTAAGATCCTATCCGGCCTTAGTTCAAGGACTCCTTGACTAGGCATTACAATTTGTTGGTCATCAAGTACATGGTTAGGGTTGGGTTCATATTTTATCAATAGGCTGATATGGAATACATTGTGAACCTTTAGGTTGTCAGGGAGTTGCAATCTATAAGCACTAGGTCCTAAGCATTTGAGGATTTTGTACGGCCCACAATACCTTGGACTTAGCTTCTTGCAATCTCCTAGGGATAGAGAACTCTTTTTAGGGCGTACTCGAATGAAGACCATGTCTCCTTCTTCGAAGACTCTTTCTTGACGCTTCAAATCTGCGTATGCCTTTTGTCTATCCTTGGCCGCTTGTATGTCTTGTCTTATTGACTTTATTTGATCATCCATGTCTTCCAACATCTATCTTGATGCTTCAACCCTTAGGGTTGGATCAGAAAAGTTTAGAGGACTTCGATAATCATGACCATACAATGCTTGGAAAGGGGTCATCTGAATGCTTTGTTGGTAAGAAGCATTGTAGGCAAACTCTACCAAAGGCAAGTATTGAATCCACTTCTTGGGTTCTCGAGAGCAGTATGCCCTAAGCATATCCTCGATGACTTGATTTCCTCACTCTATTTGGCCATCCGTTTGGGGATGGTAGGCAATGCTAAAACAGAGTTGAGTCCCAATAGCTTCAAAAATAGCTCTCCAGAAGTATGATGTGAAGAGAGAATCTCTATCACTAATGATTCTTCTGGGTAACCCATGTAGCTTGAATATCTCCTTGATAAACAATCTTGCAATGTCGGAGGCTTTATAGTTTGTCTTTACTGGAATCAGGTTTGCAACCTTGCTAAGCATGTCAACCACAACAATAATGGAATTGTATCCTCCTTGGACTTGGGGTAAGCCTATAACAAAATCCATACTGATGAATTCCCATTTCATTTGGGGAATGCCAAGTGGTTGCAGTTTCCCTGGCATCATGACATGTTCGGCTTTGATACGTTGGCAAGACAAACACTTAGTGACATATTTGAGAACGTCACCTTTAAGCCTCTCCCAATGGTAGCTCTTCCTAACTGAATTAAGAGTCTTAGCATAGCCAGGATATCCTGCGAAAGGGGAATCATGAGCTTCCCACATTATCTTCTGCTTAAGTGACTGGCTTGTTGGTATACACAGCCTAGTTCTGTAGTAGACAAGTCCATTATCAATGGAAAATTACTGATGCTTAGCTTGCAACTTTTGATTTTGCTCCTTGGTAGATATTTCCTTTAGCATTGTTTGGTAGGCCAAATCATGGCATGCTTCCTCTCTAGCTAATTCAAGTATAGGGTTGTTTGGCATAAATACTTTTGTAGCCAGAGATCTGGCCGTTGATGGATTCTACAAGATTAGGGAATTTAGGAATGCCTTGCGACTGAGTGCATCGGCAACTACATTCTCTTTCCCTGGTCGGTACTTGATTTCAAAATCATATTCCTCCAATACTTCAATCCACCGACGTTGCCTCATGTTGAGCTCGTTCTGGGTAAAAATCCATTTGAGACTCTTATGATTGGTTACTAGAGTAAACTTGTTACCCAACAGGTAGTGTCTCCAAAGCTTTAGAGCATGGATGACAGCTAGTAATTCCAGATCATGCGTGGCATAATTCTTTTCATGACTCTTCAATTTTCTTGAAGAGTATGCTACTGGATGACCTTCCTGCATAAGTACACACCCCAAGGCAAGAATGCTAGCATCAGTTACTACCTCGAACTCTTTATTGAGGTCTGGAAGTTTTAGAATAGGTGTTGATACCAAACTTTGCTTCAATCTATCGAAGCTATTTTGTTCAGGAGTTCACCATGTAATGGAAGTCTTCTTCTTTAGTAAGTCTGTAAGAGGTGCTGCAATCAAAGCATAGTTTTTTATGAAGACCCTATACGATCCTGTCAATACAAGAAAGCTACGTATCTCTTTAACGGATACTGGTATTGGCCATTCAAACACATCTCTAACCTTGGCTGGGTCTACTGATATTCCTTCTAATGATACTATGAATCCTAGATATTCAATCTGACGCTTAAAGAATACACACTTCTTCATTTTTGCATACAGCTTATGTGACCTCATTGTCTCAAGGACAATTCAAAGTTGAGGTTCATGATCTTCTTCCTGTTTAGAATAGACTAAAGTGTCATCGAAGAAGACAAGCATGAAATCATCAAGATATGGTCTAAAGATATCCTACATTAATCTATTGAAGGTGGCAGGTGCATTTCTAAGCCCGAATGACATAACCAAGAACTCAAAGTGTCCATATCTTGTATTGAAGGCCATCTTTGGGATATCTTCTTTCTTGATCCTTATCTGATAGTAACCTGACCTGAGATCAATCTTGGAAAAGATCTTTGCACCCTGAAGACGATCAAGAAGCTCATCTATTCTAGGAATGGGATACTTGTTCTTTACTGTTGATTGGTTCAACCCTCGGTAATCAATACATAGTCGAAGTGTCCCATCTTTCTTTTTCTGAAATAGTACTAGAGCTCCCCATGGTGAATTGCTAGGCCGGATGTAGCCCTGATCTAAGAGTTGCTTGAGTTGTTCCTTCAGCTCAATTGCTTCTGGTATGGACATTCTATAAAGTCTCTTTGCAATTGGTGCAGCTCCAGACACTAACCTAATCTCATGATCTACCTCTCTTTGAGGCAGAAGTTCGGTCAATTCTTTAGGGAATATGTCAGCATATTCTTTTAGCCAAGAAGGTCCTTCATGAGACTCTTGCTTTTGATCTAACTTGTTGAGTTTGATCAAGTAAACGGATAATCCTTTTCTGACTCCTTTTATGATCCGAGATACTTTGGCCAATTGGATTCTTGGCACTCTTGTCTCACCTTGAGTTGTGACAAATTCCCTTTCAGAGTTTCGAAAGGAAACTTGACCCTTTCCACAGTGAATGTGGACATCGTTGGGCTTAAGCCAATCCATTCCAAGTAGACACTCATGGATACCTAAATTCATGACTTTGAATTTGACCGAAGTCTTCTTTCCTCCCAGAAAGAATTCCACCTTAGCAATTTGCCTGGTACAAGTTACCTCACGACCATTTTCCAATTCCACAAGCAGGGTAGGTGCTTCTATTGTGGCTATTCCTAATCTTTTTGCACATGCTGGTGAGATAAAGGAATGTGTACTGCCACAATCAATCAAGGTTTTGAAACCTTTACCTTGATAGTCCGACGGTGTCTGAATCACCAAGAACTGGCGATTCGGCCCTTTCTTGTGTAAAGCGGCATGGACTGTCGCTATTTCGAATTTTGATTCCATGGTCGGATCTTCCTCTTCTTCTTCTTCGCATCTTTGCCTATTAGCAATGCAGGCAGTTCTTCCTCTTCCTCGGGTAGCGGCTCCTTGACCACGGCCTGCTCCTTGGAAAGGCGCTTGGCGGTGTCCTCCGCTGAGCTTGGGACATTGCCTCTTGAAGTTACCGGGTTCGTTGCAATGGAAACAATGGAGGTTTCGGCCATTGGTTTGAGTAGGAACAAAGTTGTTGACGTTATTTGTCCTTGCTTTCTTTCTTTGTCCCTGATTATGACCTTGAACTCTCTTCATTTGAGGTCTGAATGCTCCTTTGTTTGGGTCATTATAAGACCAAGTTTTGTTACTCCTTGGTCTAGCTTGCACCTCCTAAATTATAGGCGCCGCTCGAATGAGTGCATCCTGAAGATCTGATGGACACATAGATTCGAGACGGGTATTTACTGGTGGATTTAAGCTCGCACAAAATTTGGATACCTGCTGTGTCATGTCCATCTGTGGCGCATACTTTAAAAGTGAGACGAATTTAGAGTAGTATGCGTCAAGAGTGAGTCCTAGCTATTTTAGCTCGTAGAACTCATTCATTTTCTGCGTGCGATATGCAGATGGTAAGTATCTTCTCTGCACGGCTTTCTTCAGCTTCTCCCAGGTAATGGACCCCTCTGAAATCCCTTGATCCTCGCACCATTGCTTCCACCAAAGTCTGGCTTTGCTGGTGAGCTTTAACTTGGCGAGCATAGCCTGATTGGCAGGTGCGGTACCGGCTGCTTCGAAGTAATCCTCCATGGATTCAATCCAAATTTCAGCATCAGCCTGAACAAACCTGCCTCTCCTGTCAAACTCGGGTGGCTTTATCTGCTTGAGGAGGAACTTCTTCTCCTGGATCACAGCAGTACTTGATGTAGGAGGAAAATTTGGAACCTGTACCTGGGGTTGTTCTTGAATAAAGGTTTTCTTAACGTTATTATAAGATAATCGATGTTAGCTTATCTTTCATTTTTATTTCATTTTTCTCATAAACAATGTAGCTACTTAACTTTTTAATAACTCTTATGCACAGCCAGATATTGATAAAAATAAGTCTTTATTTGTATTTACATGGGCATAGCTCTTTCGAATACAACGTTTCATGCAATGATAAGCCAATCGTTACATTTAGTTTGGGGAGAACAATGTTGTATTGCATTTGTCTACAGGAACTGTGTAATAGTAGGGTTTTGGGTCATGGAGGTCATGGATCTTTAGGAATCAATAAGTCATTGGAAGTTCAAGATACCCTTTCCATTGGAATCCATACTTCTCATGGCAGCCCAACACTTTAATCCTGTCGGCGGGGATTACACGGGTTACTTCCTCATAAACATATGAGTTCATTTCAACCCTCCGACCTTGAATATGTAAAGTCGAATTTACGTGAGCTTCCACAAAAATGAACAGCTTTACGACTTTCAAGTCTTCCAACCACTTGATCCTCTTTAGGTTGGTGTGTAGATAATCAAACTAGTGGGTGGCTATATAGTAGATTCCTGAAGACCCCGTCCATCTTCGTTCTATGTATAAAGGTGATGGATTATAAATCTGCTCCAGGATGTTCATCATCCCAATTCTTTCTCTGTAAAGCGGAGAATGCATTGCAGTCATAAACATGACCCGAAATACCAAAAACTTGTTCCACTCTTCGTAACTCTGCAAGACAGCATTGAAGGTAAGGAAATGTTTGGACAGCAACAATTTCTTTACTTCATTTTATTGAGACTTTGTAAACGCAATTCCATGATTGGTCGCTCTGATACCAACTATAACGTGTCCTCTTAGTATCATCTAGGACACGTCTTAGCAGTCCATCGGAAAGGATGTCTAGAAAGCTCCGCCTGGCACTCCCATGGAATGTTACGGGATTTGCGATCTAGGTCTTTTCACGTCTGCCACATAGCGGAAGTATCCTGGCCGTTCCCACTTAGGATTGATCGGAATTAGGGTTTTCCTGACTGGTCATTAACTAACAACAACTAGCATTGGACCCAAGCGAACTACTTTACACAGAAACGCCAGGTCCGAAGCGGATTCACGCTGCACTTGATTCAAGGAGAATGGGAAACGAGAGCGATGCAAAGCTCAACCTCTCTGCCATAAGGCATAGTCCCATTTTGTTCCCCTAAAACAGCGTAAATCGGTTAAGACATAACTCTAGGTCATCGCTTTCGTTATTCCTTTCTTTTATGATCATCCCGCTGTTCTTTGAGAAAAGTTCCCAGCTAATCGCGACCACCCAACCACGGGCCTATAGCCCATCCTCCGCACTTTCCTCGGTTTGTTTTAGTTATGTAATTATCTAACACATTAATTTGACATGTAACAACCAACTTCTTTCATTAAACCGTTAAGCACTAGTTCCTTCACGTAATCTTATCACATGACATAGAAAAACAATATCAAACAAGTTCTTTATTACATAACATTATTTTTATCTTTGAAAAACAAGGAGTTCCGCCCGTAGGCTTGTCCATAATCTGCCCGAAGGCTATCCAGTAATCCATAGTGATCACTATTCCAAGCTTCTGCCCGTAGACTAGTATATGGGCCTCGAGATCCAATCTCGAGTCACGTTAGCCTCTTGTGAAGGACCTGGAAGGCGATGGATTTACGGCCAGAGCCCCCCCTAGCACCCAAGCGTCCTCCTGCTCCAAGTAGAGCTCAATGAAGAGACCTCTCGCGGCGGGTTCGGTCCACGTTCCCGGCGTGGTCAACAACCCCCTTGGTTAGGGTCAGGTAGGCAGTCAGGGGTAACTGAAACTGCCTCTCCCTTCAGGCCTTCAACCTGAAGAATATGTATTCATTTAATTTGTAATTCATAAATCAAACAGTGCTCTAAAATCTCTAGGAAGCACAAACTTTTCCATTAATCGACCGTGTTGTTTGGCAAACTGCTAAGGAATTATTCTTTCCTTTTTTAGTGTATTAGCACTCGTTCCAAGGTGTCTTGCAACTTGGCGAGATCCTTTATATTCCGGGTTAGGGCGTACCCAACTTGGTCAACCCTAAAGTTCATTAGATACTTTAGTTTCGGGTTTATAACTTTCCTTATTTAGAAGGATATCCAAGAATACATCCTTTTGCAAGATAACTTGCGTAAGGATCTTCCATCCTTGTTGAGGGTATTTACCCTTTCTTCTTGTGAATCAATCACAAGACTATATGACTTCGTACTTGCTGCACAAGTCCTGCGATGAAATAATCTGTTTTAGATTCTTTAAGCTGACTTATGTCAGACGTAGGGTCTCTTTTTCAAAACCTCAGGGACAACCCTAGTTCTTTTACCTTACGAATTTATTGCCCCTACAATCAGGGAAGGTAGTCAAGTGCTTAAGGTATAAATGTTTCTTTGGTTTTTAAATCATTCCCAAGGCATACATTGCAGCATGGTATTTCTAAGTTTAGATTGATTTGGTTATCTTTTGGAAGGTAATATTGAGATCACCTTGGCACGATTTGTTATCCTTGTGACAATTGATTTTTCAGTCCTAAACTTTAATGCTTTGACGTAGGTAAATTCAATTTAATCTTCCTTTTTCCTTGCAAACGAAACTCATGCCAAATAACAATCTTTTCCTTGCTAAGATATGCAATTAGCAATGATAACTTCCTAGTAATTCGAGCAACGTTAAAAAAAACCTTCCATGAATTTCATGATAATTCGTTGCTAAAAAGAATAGGGTTAATGGTGCAAGATGCAGTTTTTATACCTTCCGGATTTAACTGAAATATACTGCTATAGTAAGTAGATCATCTTGTTCGTAATTCGTTATAATGCATGATGCTATTCAAAGGAAACTATGTCCTATACATTATCATTTATTCAATTAAACTAAACTCCTTCATTGTAAATAACTCGGAAAAATATATCCTATCCCGAACAATTCATCTTTGCATGATTGACTTAAAATCGATAAAAAACCAAGAAGGAAAAACCTGGTTTTGGGGTGAAATATCCACATGGATACCGGGAGACGACCCTCCCGCAGCTACTCCTTGGACTTTCTTAAGCAGCATCGCAATTGTAACCCTTCGGATGTGAAGGCAGCTTTTACTCTCCTTTTCTGATTTCCACCGTCTCTCTTTTGAGGCAAGGATCCGTTTAAACGATTGACCTTGAGAAGGGATAATAAGACCTTCAGGTTCTTAGCTTCTTCGGAGAGGGAAAGGTTTATAGTAGGGAGGAGAGGGAAAAGGGAACACGGGGTTAGAAAGGGCTTAGGGGTGTATTAAAGGAATATAGGGTGAAATACGGGCTCACAAGAGGGGACTTATAGATTTAGGCACGGGGGAAAAGGAAATTTGTGGTTTACAAGGCAAAGGATGTGGAAGTTTAATGGCCCATGGGAAAAGGTTAAGGGATTTAAGACTGGGCGGGGTGAAAGGATTTTTAAGGGGTAAAAATCGGGAGGGGTGAAAAGGGTTCTAAGAAAAACCAGGGAGAGGGTTTTAGTGTAAAAAGGGATATAGGGGATGAAAGGAAAAACACGGGAAGGGGGCTTGAGGGTTTTTATAAAAAACTCGGGGTAGGGGGATTTTTTTTTTTGAGTGGAACGGATATGAGGGGGTGAATGGGGGCTTGATTAGCCATCCCTTACAAAGCTTCTACAAGGAAGCTTCCTTTATCACGTGGCAGGAGGGGGGGGGAACAATCTGGCGGGGGGGAAATGAGAAGTCTGACGGTGGTGCTGTGGAGAGGGAAACTGGAGGTGATAAGCGGCAGCGGCAACAGCAGGTGGCAGCAATCGAGTAGGGCGGCGCGTATATTCTTCTCCTCTTCCTCCCCCTTCAACCGTGCGGCCCTCCCTCTTTAAATAGGGGAGGGGAGGGAATCCTCCCCCCCTTTCCTGTCAACTTGCATGGCAAGGGACCTGAGCAAGCTCCAGCGAGGAGCTTGCTGGCCCCTCCATCCCCCCTCTCACGCTCCAGCTCAATACGCCGCCGTGAAGGTGAAAATATTTTCTTTTATATATTTAATATATTACACTGTGGGTAGTAATAAGGGTGGTGCTATGGCCGATGGGATATTCAATAAATTTGCATGGTACACAAGTACCAAATTCTTAGGATTTCACAAATTAAGCTCATTGGGTCTTTCCATTACTACAACACCTACTTAACGAATGACTTTTCAATACCTCGTTAGATAAAACTCCCATAACAAGCTCATCACTATTTTTCATGTAGAAATAAAATTTAAAATGAATTGATATATTTTGTTTTTAATAGAACATTATATATATATATATATAGTACCCTTCAATGTGTATAAAATATGTAGAAACTTAATTGTTATAATCATTTTTTGGAACTCATGTGATATACTTACATATTTATGAGATGCCCTTGCAAAGTATTATAAATATCCTTTAAATGCATGAGATGTGGATGGCTTCTTATATGTGCACCCCGCAAAGGAAGGTATTAAGAAAAGGGGATAGAGGTGCTTGAGAATCAGAGTGAGAGGAAGGGAAGAGATAGAGACAAGAAAACCATATAGACCAGGAGCAACGACGAAAGAAATGGCCGCACTACAATTATTTAATTCTTATTTCACATAAAAAGAATGGACCCCTAAGGCCACTCACTCTCCTAATACAAAATAGCTTCAGTAGTGGTCATAGGCATGTACAATCAGTGCAAAATAGCTTACAGAATGGTTTCAAAGTAGATGGTCATTGGACCAATGAGATTGGTCCTACTTGATGCATGGGTGGTCAAAAAGATTGGTAAGCATGTAGCTACATATAAGTGCATGTCTATCTATATGTATGAATACTTGTATATGCATATGCACACATATATACACATACACATACAAATATTCATAGGGTTTCCTTATATTCCAATATACCAAGAAAAGAAAAAACAATAATGGCATGCATACTAGAAGGAATAGGTGTTAAATGGCATGATCATAAGCAACCAAAAGTTGTATTGCTACATCCCATGATGGTTATGAAAAGTACATAAAAAGTAATAATATTGATAAAAATTACTATATGTAGGTGAATATGTATACAAAACTACAACCACTATAATATATGAGGGATATTGTGATGCAAAATTTGAGCACAATTTACATACAATTTCATGTCATGGGTATATATGTAATATTTCCATTATGAGAATATTTCTAAACCCACGTGATAGTCATGCAAGGAATTCCATCATCCAAAAATTATGCCAATGATGTGATTTTCGAATGTCACACTACATATCTTAATCTCTGCTTGCATAAACGAGTTAATCGAATTTACATGGGAACCTCCTCCTAGAAAGCCAAAAGGATAACCTTTGGATTAAAGGAAATTTTTTTTTAATTATTCCCCTTTTTTTTCCCCCAGCGACTGTCATGCTGGAAGGGAGGGGAATAGCAAGGATGACTAAGCATCCTTGCTGGGGGTCATAGGATGGGATAAACCCATGCACGAGTCACGTGGGGAGGGAAGGTACCTCTCCCCCCCTCCCATATAAACCTTGTGGGAGGAAGGGAAGGATTAGAGAGGGAGAAGGAGACGGACGCTATCGCCCTATTGAAGACGGGATGCTGTGCAAAGGAGGGCCGAGAGGAGGCATCGCCATGGGACATTGGGCATCGTGAGTAAAGGAAGTGCTACCGCCACTCTACAGTATCGTGAGGAGAGAGAGAGAGATCGGACAGACTGGCCGCTACGTTGGAAGTGGAGACGAGGCGCCACTGTCTGCCGAAGGCCACGATGGCGTCGCCTTTGCTGACGGGCCGCCCCAACAGTCAAACGCCACCAATTCGGCGTTGAAAAACTTCCCCTCTTGCCACGTTCTGAGGGGAAGCTTCTAAGGGGGGGCTGGATAAGCCCCCTTTCACCCCCTTCTTGTACCTTTTAAAATCCCTTAAGCCCTTTCATTTTCCCTCCCCCGTGCTTTCAAAAATTTTCACCCCCTCCTTGTACGTTATGAAGCCCTTTTAACTCCCATATCCAAAACCCTTTTCCATGGGTATTAGAACCCCCTCCGCCAAGATTTAAAAAGCTCTTAAATCCCCTTTCACCCTCGTACTAAAGCCTTTTTTCTTTCACTTAGAGTCACTTTTCCCCCCAAGCACAAAGGCCTTATGGGTCTTATTACTTCTTTACCTGTGTATAATCTCTAAAAGACCTATTCCCTTGGCTTGGAATCACTCTTCCTGTGGCCTCTTAAAACCACTTCTCCCGTGATTACCCTTAAGCCTTTACCTTGGCATCAAAAACCTTTCACCTTCCCCCATGTGTAAGCCCCCATAAGCCCTTTTTCTCCAAGTTTGACCTAAGGGCCCTTAGACCCTTACTTATAATCTTTACGGCTATTGTTTTTCCTTAAAGCTCTCCTACACCTTGTTTCCTCTCCACACCTTGTTATTTCCGATTCGTGCGAGCTTACAAAGACCATTAAGCCTTCCCCATGGCTTCAATGGGTCTTATCTGTAAAAGTTTCTAAAAATACCCTTTTCAATTTTCGAATTCAAGGAGGGAAACCTTCCAAAAAAAACTACTTTGACGAATGGTGCAAGGAGCGACGGTGGAGTTGTAAAGCTGCTTCCACGTTCGACGAACCACACTAGCGATGCCTCCTAAGAAAGTCCAAGGCGTAGCCGCGGGAGGGTCATCTCCCGGTATCCATGTGGATATCTCACCTCAAAGCCAGGTTTTCTTCTTGATGTTAATTTGGGTTTTAGTCAATCATGCAAAGAAAAATTATCAAGGAAATATATATATTTGTTCGAATCAATTCTAACGAAGGAGTTAGCTTATGAATGACAACGTATTCAAATTAGCTTCCATCAAATCGCATCAAGCATTATAAAATAATAGGTAATACTATCCATTTACTATGGTATTATAATCCTAAAATGAAGAAATTATATCTTGCTCCATTAGTCTTATTCTTTTCGCAACGGATCATGGCAGAATGGCTAAATTCATGAAAAGTTTCCTTCAATGCTCAAATTATTAGAGAGTTATCTTTGCTAGTTGCAAGGCAACTGTTGTTAATTGGCATGAGTTTATCTTAAAGAAAACGGAAGTTAAAAGTTAGAAATTAACAAGTATAAAAATTAGACATACAAAATTATTTGGAAAGAAAATGTAATGGGGAATTGCTGAATGATACTTTATTAACACTTTTTCCCCTTCAAATTGAGGACTTGGAACAAATAAAGTGTGTATTCACCAATTCCTTAGCTAGGTATTTAGGAGTATCGTCACTCTTTGTATCATCATGGCATTAGGCTATATGCCAAATTAAACTGTATTGATTGAGAAAGTTAATCGAAGATAGTAAAACCGTGACAAGACGAGTAAGATTACCTTCCAAAAGCTGACCAAACCAATCTTTCCAAAAGCTAACCGGACCAATCTAAACATAGAAACATTCATACCCTAAAACACTGGACTACTTACCTTACCGCAAGGACAATAAATTCATAAGGATAAGAAATTAGGGTTCGTCCCTAAGGTTCTTAAAAAAAGAAGGAACCCTAGGCCTGACATACGTCAGCTTAAGGAATCTAAACAGATTATTCCATCGCCGGACTTGCGCAACATGTATGAAATCATTTTGTGATTGAGTCACAAAAAGAAAAGGAAAAAAAAACCCTTTTCAAAGACGACAGATCCTTATGCAAGTTATCTTGCAAAAAAAGACGTAGTTTTTGGATATCCTTCAAAATAAGAAAAGTTGTAAAATAGAAACTAGCATATCTAAGGTACCTTAGGGTAAACCAAACTAGGTATACCCTACATCCGAATGTAAGGAATCTTGCCAAAGTTGCAAGACATCTTAAGAACGACTGCTGATACACTCAAAAAGGAAAGAACACTTCTTTAGTAGTTTGCCATACAACTGGGTTGGTTAATGGAAATGTTTGTGCTTGCTAGAGATTTTAGAGCTCTGTTTGATTTATGAATTACAAATTAAATAAGTATCTATACTTCAAGTTAAAAACCTGAAGGGAGAGGCAGCTTCAGTTACCCCCGACTGCCTGCCTGACCCTAACCAAGAGGATTGTTTGACCGTGCCGGGAACGTGGACCGAACCCGCTGCGAGAGGTCTCTCCGTTGAGTTCTACTTGGAGCAGGAGGACGCTTGGGTGCCAGGGGGGGCTCTGGCCATAAATCCCTCGCCTTTCGGGTCCTACACAAGGGGCTAACGCGACTCGGGATTGGATCCCGAAGCCCATATACTAGTTGACGGGAGGAAGCTTGGAATAATGATCCCTGGAGATTACTTGTTAGACTCCAGGCAGATTATGAATAAGCCTACGGGCGGAACTTCTTGTAATTCAAAGATAAAATGATGAGATGTTGAAAGAACTTGCTTGATATTGTTTTTATATGTCACGTGATAAAATTGCGTGAAGGAACCAGTGCTTAAACAAGATTAATTAAAGAAGCTGATTGTTATATGTCAAATTAATGTGTTAGATAATTACATAACTAAAACAAACCGAGGAAAGTGCGGAGGATGGACCATGGGTCCGTCCTACGGTTGGGTGGTCCCGGTTAGCCAGGAACTTTTCTCATAAATCTTGAAAGACAGCGGAATGATCATCATCATCAAAAAGAATAACAAGAACGATGACCTAGAGTTGCGTCTTACCCGATTTACGTTATTTTAGGGGAACGGAATGGGACTATGCCTTATGGCAGAGAGGTTGAGCTTTGCATCCCTCTCGTTTCCCATTCTCCTTGGATCAAGTGCAGCGTGAATCCGCTTTGGACCTGGCGTGTCTGCGTAAAGTAGTTCGCTCAGGTCTGACGCTAGTTGCTGTTAGCTAGTGACCCATTAGGAAAACCCTAATTCCGGTCGATCCTAAGTGGAAACGGCCAAGATACTTCCGCTACGTGGCAGACGCGGGAAGAACTAGATCGCAAAACCCATAACATTCCATGGGAGTGTCGGGTGGAGCTTTCTAGACATCCTTTCCAATGGACTGTTAAGACGTGTCCTGGATGATACTAGGGGACACGTTACAGTTGGTATCAGAGCCGACCAACAACGGAATTGTTTTTATGAGATCACAATAAAAATGAAGTAAAGAAATTGTTGTTGTCCAAACATTTCCTCATCTTCAATACTGTCTTGCAGAACTATGAAGCGTGGAACAAGTTTTTGGTGTTCCAGGTCATGTTTATGACTGCAATGCATTCTCCGCATGATAGACAAAGAGTTGGGATGATGAACATCCTGGAGCAGATTTATAATCCATCACCTTTATATATAGAACGAAGATGGACTGGGTCTTCAGGAATCTACTACATAGCTGCCCACCGGTTCGCTTATCTACAGACCAACCTAAAGAGGATCAAGTGGTTGGAAGACTTGAAAGTTGTGAAGCTGTTCATTTTTGTGGAAGCTCACGTAAATTCGACTTTACACATTCAAGGTCGGAGGGTTGAAATGAACTCATATGTATATGAGGAAGTAACCCGTGTAATCCCAGCTGACAGGATTAAGGTGTTGGGCCGCCATGAGAAGTATGGATTCCAATGAAAAGGATATCCTGAACTTCCAATGAATTATCGATTCCTAAAAGATCCATGACCCAAAACCCTACTATTACACAGTTCCTGTAGACAAATGCAATACAACGTTGTTCTCCCCAAACTGAATGTAATGATTGGATTATCATCACACGAGATGTTGTATAAGGCTACGCCCATGTAAATATAAATAAGGACTTCTTTTATCAATATCCGACTATGCATCAGAGTTGTTAAAAAAAGTTAAGTAGCTTCATGATTTACGAGATAGCTGAACTAAAGATAAGCTAATGTCAATTATCATATAATAACGTTAAGAAAACTTTTATCCAGGCACAACCCCAGGTACAGGTTCCAAATTCGCCCCCTACATCAAGTACTTCTGTGATCTAGGAGAAGAAGTTCCTCCTCAAGCAGATAAAGCCACCCGAGTTTGACGGGAGAGGCAGATTCGTCCAGTCTGATGCTGAAATTTGGATTGAATCTATGGAGGATTACTTTGAAGTAGCTGGTACTGCACCTACCAATCAGGACATGCTCGCCAAATTAAAACTCACCGGCGAAGCTAGACTATGGTGGAAACCATGGTGCAGGGATCAAGGGACTTCAGAGGGGTCCGTTACCTGGGAGAAGTTAAAGAAAGCCGTGCAGGGGAGGTATTTGCCACCTGCATATCGTACACAGAAAATGAATGAGTTCTATGAGCTAAAACAGTTAGGACTCACCCTTGACGCATACTACTCTAAATTTGTCTCACTTTTAAAGTACGCACCACAAATGGACATGACGTAGCAGGTGTCCAAATTTTGTGCGGGCTTAAATCCACCCGTGAATACCCGTCTCGAATCTATGCGTCCGTGAGATCTTCAGGATGCACTCATTCGAGCGGCGCCTATAATTCAGGAAGTGCAAGCTAGACCAAGGGGTAACAAAAATTGGTCCTATAGCGAACCGAACAGAGGAGCATTCAGACCCCAAGTGAAGAGAGTTCAAGGTCACAATCAGGGACAAAGGAAGAAAGCAAGGACAAATAACGTCAACAACTTTGTTCCTACTCAGAGTAATGGCCGAAACCTCCGATGTTTCCACTGCAACGAACTCGGTCACTTCAAAAGGAAATGTCCCAAGCTCAGCGAGGGACATCGTCAAGGTGCAGGCCGCGGTCAAGGAACCGCCACCCGTGGAAGAGGAAGAACTGCCTGCATTACCAATAGGCAAAGATGTGAAGCAGAAGAAGAGGAAGATCCGACTATGGAAGCAGAATTTGAAAGAGCGACAGTCCATGCCGCTTTACACAAGAAGGGGCTGAATCGCCAGTTCTCGGTGATTCAAACACCGTCGGACTATCAAGGTAAAGGTTTCAAAACCTTGATTGATTGTGGCAGTACACATTCCTTTATCTCACCAGCATGTGCAAAAAGATTAGGAATAGCCACAGTAGAAGCACCTACCCTACTTGTGGAATTGGCAAACGGTCGTGAGGTAACTTGTACCAGGCAAACTGCTAAGGAAGAATTCTTTCTAGGAGGAAAGAAAACCTCAGTCAAATTCAGAGTCATGAATTTAGGTATCCATGAGTGTCTACTCGGGATGGATTGGCTTAAGCCTAATGACGCCCATATCCACTATGGAAAGGGTCAAGTTTCCTTTCGAAACTCTGAAAGGGAGTTTGTTACAACTCAAGGTGAGGCAGGAGTGCCAAGAATCCAGTTAGCCAAAGTATCGCAGATCATAAAAGGAGTCAGAAAAGGATTACCCGTTTACCTGATCAAACTCAACAAGTTAGATCAAAAGCAAGAGTCTCATGAAGGACCTTCTTGGCTAAAGGAATACGCTGACGTATTCCCTGAGGAATTGACTGAACTTCCGCCTCCAAGAGAAGTTGATCATGAAATAAGGCTAGTGCCTGGAGCTACTCCAATTGCAAAGAGACCTTATAGAATGTCCATAGAGGAAGCTATTGAGTTGAAGGAACAACTCAAGCAACTGTTAGATCAGGGTTACATCCGGCCTAGCAACTCACCATGGGGAGCTCCAGTACTATTCCAGAAAAAGAAAGATGGGACACTTCGACTATGTATTGATTACCGTGGGTTGAATCAATCAACAGTCAAGAACAAGTATCCTATTCCTAGAATAGATGAGCTTCTTGATCGCCTTCAAGGTGCAAAGATCTTCTCCAAGATTGATCTCAGATCAGGCTACTATCAAATAAGGATCAAGGAAGAAGATATTCCAAAAACGGCCTTCAATACAAGATATGGGCACTTTGAGTTCTTGGTTATGTCATTCGGGCTTACAAATGCACTTGCCACCTTCAATAGATTAATGCAGGATATTTTTAGACCATATCTTGATGATTTCGTACTTGTCTTCTTTGATGACACTTTAGTCTATTCTAAACAGGAAGAAGATCATGAACCTCAACTACGGATTGTCCTTGAGACAATGAGGTCTCATAAGCTGTATGCAAAAATGAAGAAGTGTGCATTCTTCAAGCGTCAGATTGAATATCTGGGATTCATAGTATCATCAGAGGGAATATCAGTAGACCCAGCCAAAGTCAAAGATGTGCTTGAATGGCCAATACCAATATCTGTTAAAGAAATACGTAGCTTTCTTGGCTTGACAGGATGGTATAGGGTCTTTATCAAAAACTATGCTTTGATTGCAGCACCTCTTACAGACTTACTAAAGAAGCAGACTTCTATTACATGGTCAACTCCCGAACAAAATAGTTTCGACAAATTAAAGCAAAGTTTGGTATCAACACCTATTCTAAAACTCCCTGACCTCAACAAGGAGTTCGAGGTAGTAACTGATGCCAGCATTCTTGCCTTAGGGTGTGTACTTATGCAGGAAGGTCATCAAGTAGCATACTCTTCAAGGAAATTGAAGAGTCATGAAAAGAATTATGCCACGCATGATCTAGAATTATTAGCTGTCATCCATGCTCTAAAGCTTTGGAGACACTACCTGTTGGATAACAAGTTTACTCTAGTAACGGATCATAAGAGTCTCAAATGGATTTTTACCCAGAACGAGCTCAACATGAGGCAACGGCAGTGGATTGAAGTATTGGAGGAGTATGATTTTGAAATCAAGTACCGACCAGGAAAAGAAAATGTAGTTGCTGATGCACTCAGTCGCAAGGCATTCCTAAATTCCCTAATCTTGCAGAATCCATCAACGGCCAGATCTCTGGCTACAAAGGTATCTATGCCAAGCAACCCTATACTAGAACTAGCTAGAGAGGAAGCATGCCATGACTTGGCCTACCAAACAATGATAAAAGAAATATCTACCAAGGAGCAGAATCTGAAGTCACAAGCTAAGTATCAGGAATTTTCCATTGATAATGGACTTGTCTACTACAGAACAAGGCTCTGTATACCAACAAGCCAGTCACTTAAGGAGAAGATATTATGGGAAGCTCATGATTCCCCTTTCGCAGGACATCCTGGCTATGCAAAAACTCTTAATGTAGTTAGGAAAAGTTACCACTGGGAGAGGCTCAAAGGTGACGTTCTCAAGTATGTCACTGAATGTTTGTCTTGCCAACGTATCAAGGCCGAACATGTCATGATGCCAGGGAAACTACAACCGCTTGACATTCCCCAAATGAAATGGGAATTCATCAGTATGGATTTTGTTGTGGGCTTACCCCAAGTCCAAGGAGGATACAATTCCATTATGGTTGTGGTTGACATGCTTACCAAGGTTGCACACCCGATTCCAGTAAAGACAAACTATAAAGCCTCTGACATTGCAAGATTGTTTATCAAGGAAATATTCAAGCTACATGGGTTACCTAAAAGAATTATTAGTGATCGAGATTCTCTCTTCACATCACACTTCTGGAGAGCTATCTTTGAAGCTATTGGGACTCAACTCTGTTTTAGCACCGCCTACCATCCCCAAACGGATGGACAAACAGAGCGAGTGAATCAAATCATTGAGGATATGCTTAGGGCATACTGCTGTCGAGAGCCGAAGAGGTGGATTCAATACTTACCGTTAGTTGAATTTGCCTACAATGCTTCTTACCAGCAGAGCATTCAAATGACCCCTTTCCAGGCATTGTATGGTCATGATTGTCGAAGTCCCCTAAACTTTTTTGATCCAACCCTAAGAGTTGAAGCTTCAAGACAAATGTTGGAGGACATGGATGACCAAATAAGGTCAATAAGACAAGACATACAAGCAGCCAAGGATAGACAAAAGGCATATGCAGATTTGAAACATCAAGAGAGGGTCTTCGGAGAAGGAGACATGGTCTTCATTCATGTACGCCCCAAAAGGAGTTCGCTATCTCTAGGAAAATGCAGGAAGCTAAGTCCAAGGTATTGTGGGCCATATAAAATCCTCAAATGCCTAGGACCCAATACTTATAAATTGCAACTTCCTGATAACCTAAAAGTTCACAATGTATTCCATATTAGTCTCTTAAAAAAATATGTACCCAACCCTAATCATGTACTTGATGACCAACAAATTGTAATGCCTAGTCAAGGAGTCCTTGAACTAAGACCGGATAAAATTTTAGATGTTAGGGAGAGACAGTTAAGATCTAGAACCTTGAAAGAATGCCTCGTCCAGTGGAAAGATTATCCCGAAGAGGATGCCACCTGGATAGATGAAAGCTCTCTCAACCATCAATATCCCCAGTTTACTTCGAGATGAGGACATCTCGATTCCTCCAAGGGGGAGAGAATGTAATATTTCCATTATGAGAATATTTCTAAACCCACGTGATAGTCATGCAAGGAATTCCATCATCCAAAAATTACGCCAATGATGTGATTTTCGAATGTCACACTACATATCTTAATCTCTGCTTGCATAAACGAGTTAATCGAATTTACATGGGAACCTCCTCCTAGAAAGCCAAAAGGATAACCTTTGGATTAAAGGAATTTTTTTTTTAATTATTCCCCTTTTTTTTCCCCCAGCGACTGTCATGCTGGAAGGGAGGGGAATAGCAAGGATGACTAAGCATCCTTGCTGGGGGTCATAGGATGGGATAAACCCATGCACGAGTCACGTGGGGAGGGAAGGTACCTCTCCCCCCCTCCCATATAAACCTTGTGGGAGGAAGGGAAGGATTAGAGAGGGAGAAGGAGACGGACGCTATCGCCCTATTGAAGACGGGATGCTGTGCAAAGGAGGGCCGAGAGGAGGCATCGCCATGGGACATTGGGCATCGTGAGTAAAGGAAGTGCTACCGCCACTTTACAGTATCGTGAGGAGAGAGAGAGAGATCGGACAGACTGGCCGCTACGTTGGAAGTGGAGACGAGGCGCCACTGTCTGCCGAAGGCCACGATGGCGTCGCCTTTGCTGACGGGCCGCCCCAACAGTCAAACGCCACCAATTCGGCGTTGAAAAACTTCCCCTCTTGCCACGTTCTGAGGGGAAGCTTCTAAGGGGGGGCTGGATAAGCCCCCTTTCACCCCCTTCTTGTACCTTTTAAAATCCCTTAAGCCCTTTCATTTTCCCTCCCCCGTGCTTTCAAAAATTTTCACCCCCTCCTTGTACGTTATGAAGCCCTTTTAACTCCCATATCCAAAACCCTTTTCCATGGGTATTAGAACCCCCTCCGCCAGGATTTAAAAAGCTCTTAAATCCCCTTTCACCCTCGTACTAAAGCCTTTTTTCTTTCACTTAGAGTCACTTTTCCCCCCAAGCACAAAGGCCTTATGGGTCTTATTACTTCTTTACCTGTGTATAATCTCTAAAAGACCTATTCCCTTGGCTTGGAATCACTCTTCCTGTGGCCTCTTAAAACCACTTCTCCCGTGATTACCCTTAAGCCTTTACCTTGGCATCAAAAACCTTTCACCTTCCCCCATGTGTAAGCCCCCATAAGCCCTTTTTCTCCAAGTTTGACCTAAGGGCCCTTAGACCCTTACTTATAATCTTTACGGCTATTATTTTTCCTTAAAGCTCTCCTACACCTTGTGTCCTCTCCACACCTTGTTATTTCCGATTCGTGCGAGCTTACAAAGACCATTAAGCCTTCCCCATGGCTTCAATGGGTCTTAGTTGTAAAAGTTTCTAAAAATACCCTTTTCAATTTCCGAATTCAAGGAGGGAAACCTTCCAAAAAAAACTACTTTGACGAACGGTGCAAGGAGCAACGGTGGAGTTGTAAAGCTGCTTCCACGTTCGACGAACCACACTAGCGATGCCTCCTAAGAAAGTCCAAGGCATAGCCGCGGGAGGGTCATCTCCCGGTATCCATGTGGATATCTCACCTCAAAGCCAGGTTTTCTTCTTGATGTTAATTTGGGTTTTAGTCAATCATGCAAAGAAAAATTATCAAGGAAATATATATATTTGTTCGAATCAATTCTAACGAAGGAGTTAGCTTATGAATGACAACGTATTCAAATTAGCTTCCATCAAATCGCATCAAGCATTATAAAATAATAGGTAATACTATCCATTTACTATGGTATTATAATCCTAAAATGAAGAAATTATATCTTGCTCCATTAGTCTTATTCTTTTCGCAACGGATCATGGCAAAATGGCTAAATTCATTAAAAGTTTCCTTCAATGCTCAAATTATTAGAGAGTTATCTTTGCTAGTTGCAAGGCAACTGTTGTTAATTGGCATGAGTTTATCTTAAAGAAAACGGAAGTTAAAAGTTAGAAATTAACAAGTATAAAAATTAGACATACGAAATTATTTGGAAAGAAAATGTAATGGGGAATTGCTGAATGATACTTTATTAACACTTTTTCCCCTTCAAATTGAGGACTTGGAACAAATAAAGTGTGTATTCACCAATTCCTTAGCTAGGTATTTAGGAGTATCGTCACTCTTTGTATCATCATGGCATTAGGCTATATGCCAAATTAAACTGTATTGATTGAGAAAGTTAATCGAAGATAGTAAAACCGTGACAAGACGAGTAAGATTACTTTCCAAAAGCTGACCAAACCAATCTTTCCAAAAGCTAACCGGACCAATCTAAACATAGAAACATTCATACCCTAAAACACTGGACTACTTACCTTACCGCAAGGACAATAAATTCATAAGGATAAGAAATTAGGGTTCGTCCCTAAGGTTCTTAAAAAAAGAAGGAACCCTAGGCCTGACATACGTCAGCTTAAGGAATCTAAACAGATTATTCCATCGCCGGACTTGCGCAACATGTATGAAATCATTTTGTGATTGAGTCACAAAAAGAAAAGGAAAAAAAAACCCTTTTCAAAGACGGCAGATCCTTACGCAAGTTATCTTGCAAAAAAAGACGTAGTTTTTGGATATCCTTCAAAATAAGAAAAGTTGTAAAATAGAAACTAGCATATCTAAGGCACCTTAGGGTAAACCAAACTAGGTATACCCTACATCCGAATGTAAGGAATCTTGCCAAAGTTACAAGACATCTTAAGAACGACTGCTGATACACTCAAAAAGGAAAGAACACTTCTTTAGCAGTTTGCCATACAACTGGGTTGGTTAATGGAAATGTTTGTGCTTGCTAGAGATTTTAGAGCTCTGTTTGATTTATGAATTACAAATTAAATAAGTATCTATACTTCAGGTTAAAAACATGAAGGGAGAGGCAGCTTCAGTTACCCCCGACTGCCTACCTGACCCTAACCAAGGGGGTTGTTTGACCGTGCCGGGAACGTGGACCGAACTCGCCGTGAGAGGTCTCTCCGTTGAGTTCTACTTGGAGCACGAGGACGCTTGGGTGCCAGGGGGGGCTCTGGCCGTAAATCCCTCGCCTTTCGGGTCCTACACAAGGGGCTAACGCGACTCGGGATTGGATCCCGAAGCCCATATACTAGTTGACGGGAGGAAGCTTGGAATAATGATCCCTGGAGATTACTTGTTAGACTCCGGGCAGATTATGAATAAGCCTACGGGCGGAACTTCTTGTAATTCAAAGATAAAATGATGAGATGTTGAAAGAACTTGCTTGATATTGTTTTTATATGTCACGTGATAAAATTGCGTGAAGGAACCAGTGCTTAAACAAGATTAATTAAAGAAGCTGATTGTTATATGTCAAATTAATGTGTTAGATAATTACATAACTAAAACAAACCGAGGAAAGTGCGGAGGATGGACCATGGGTCCGTCCTACGGTTGGGTGGTCCCGGTTAGCCAGGAACTTTTCTCATAAATCTTGAAAGACAGCGGAATGATCATCATCATCAAAAAGAATAACAAGAACGATGACCTAGAGTTGCGTCTTACCCGATTTACGTTATTTTAGGGGAACGGAATGGGACTATGCCTTATGGCAGAGAGGTTGAGCTTTGCATCCCTCTCGTTTCCCATTCTCGTTGAATCAAGTGCAGCGTGAATCCGCTTTGGACCTGGCGTGTCTGCGTAAAGTAGTTCGCTCAGGTCTGACGCTAGTTGCTATTAGCTAGTGACCCATTAGGAAAACCCTAATTCCGGTCGATCCTAAGTGGAAACGGCCAAGATACTTCCGCTACGTGGCAGACGCGGGAAGAACTAGATCGCAAAACCCATAACATTCCATGGGAGTGTCGGGTGGAGCTTTCTAGACATCCTTTCCGATGGACTGCTAAGACGTGTCCTGGATGATACTAGGGGACACGTTACAATATATGTCTAAGTGTCGATGAATCTATTGCAATGCACATCAATACATAGCCCTCGTATATAGTAAAGTGCATATTGATGCTATTTAGAAAAACTATTTATATATATCAATGCTTTTATTGATGCATATTTTGGCATTAGTTAAAAATATCTAAACTTGAAACTTATCCTACCTTGCTCATTCTTGTTTGTAATAATTCCGATTCCTAAAAACCGCATTCTTCAAATGAACCTCCTCTTAGGAGACCAAAAGGATAAATTTTGGGAATAATGGCAATTTTTTTTAATTATCCCTCTCTCCCCCAGCCAATGGTCGTGCTGGAGGAGAGGGAGGGGAGGCGGGATGACTGAGCATCCTTCGTTGCTGAAGCTCAAGGGAAGGCTATAGCCATGTGTCTAACTGCGTGGAGGGAGAGAGGTACCTCTCCCTCTCCCTATAAAACCCATTGCCATGGGAGCTGGAAGGTGGGAGCTAGGAGCCGTGATGCCGCCAGTTTGAGGGAGAAATCGGATGCCGCCAACCTTAAAGGAGAGAGGGGATTTTGAGAAGGGTAGACTGCACCAGCTGATGCCATTAAACGAGATAGGGAGGAGGTTGTGAGATTCAAATGTGGCCAGACACATGGCTATAGCCTTCCCTTAAACAAGATAGGGAGGAGGTTGTGTGAATCTCTCCTTAAAGTCATTTAACCCCTTCACAAGCGGTTTTTTGTCATGTCCTTTCCCCTCCTTGTGTTCTTACACAAAGGGAGTCTCACCCTGGGATTTTGACATCCATTCCCTTGCAAATTTCCACCTAACCCCCTTTCCGGGAAATTTCCATCCAAGTCCCCTTAAAGTTTGACTTATCTCGAGAATTAAACCTTTTTCCCCCTTTTAGCATTTCACAAAGCCCATTTAAAACTACTCCCTTGGACTTTCGTGAGCCTTCCCAAATTGGTCCTTATAACCCTGGTCTCCTTTTAAAATCCTTCCCTCTCAAATCCATTCCCTACTTCATGGAGGCAGCCTTCAAGGCCTTCTAAAGCCGCTTCCAAAAGACGGAGAAATTATTCAAGGAAGTTGAATCACAAAGGAAGTTTCACGTGCGAAGGAGACAGCCAAGATCATAAATTTGCATCCAAGTCGAAAAGGCCGAATTCGCGATGGCTCCTAAGAAGGTACAAGGCGCAAATGCAGGAGGATCATCTCCTAACATCAATGTGGACATTTCACCACAAGTCCAGGTTTTCTTCCTAATTTATTTTTATGTCATCATATTTCCATTGTGCATGATTCACTTACAAAAATTAGGATGCATTTTTTTTTCGATTGAGATATTTTGGCTAAATAAAAGGAAATAACTTCGATCAAGGAATGGGTCATTTGTATTTTTCCAATGGAACAAGTGAAAAGACATAAGACGTCTATGCATCCTTAACAATTTGTTATATGCATTACAGTAATGAATTTAGATTAATTAAAGATCATATTTTCGAAGTTATTATTGTACACTTCGATTAGGCATGGAAAGTATAAATCGCATGTCGCATTATTAGACATCTCTTCTTCCCAATGATTCGTTATAGAAAGTTGCTAATAATACGTAGGAATTTGCAAGGCATGAAATGGTTCTTGAGCTGCATAACTCTAGTCAATTGGTATAAATATCATTTCAACTGCATAATTGTTAGAATAGGCTGCATGGTTCAAACATAAAACCCTAAAGCTTAGTAGCATGAAACTTGATTGCATGTTATAGAAGGATCACTAGGAATTATGCCATAACTTAACTTACGCTTTGAACTTAGTCGAAAAAGTTAGGGATTGTAAAACTACTCATACCTAGGCAATACATTATGTGGTTACG
Organism: Lygodium microphyllum; assembly: GCF_053477565.2. Classification (NCBI taxonomy): domain Eukaryota; kingdom Viridiplantae; phylum Streptophyta; class Polypodiopsida; order Schizaeales; family Lygodiaceae; genus Lygodium; species Lygodium microphyllum. The sequence goes on from NC_141135.1 coordinate 119,064,875, forward strand.
AAAATGGTATCGTAAATATCTTCAAGAATAGACAAGTAAATTGGTTTAAACCTAAACACCTAAAACTGCGAAGTACTCGTTTAGGAAAGGTTGATTCAATGCAACATATCCCAAAGAGCTAACTAGGGTTTAGCATGTTGAGGTCGTAACGTAATCACTCTTATTGCCAAAGCTGAAACTCTTATACCCTAAAGACTTGTCCACATTCACGGAATGTTGAGACAATAGGATGTACTTGCGAGAGACGATCTAGGGTTTTCACCCTAAGGATTGCTCGCTAAAAGGATGAAACTCGATTTGAATTTGGAACCCTAAGACCGACAATGTCGGCCTTATGCAATCAAGATCGGATTGTTATGAACACACCCTAACCCTATTTCCTATCTAATCATGATACTGTGATTAGAAGATGCCGTTGATGGGTAAATTAGCCCATGGATTAGATGTGACACTCGTGCAACAAGTTGCAAAGTCTCATGATCTTGTGATTTGATCACAAGGGAATGGCCGATTCCTTGGAATACGATTGGCAAATTCTCACGCAAGTTTATCTTGCAAGAGGATGAATAATTGTCCTAATATAGTACCTTTCTTGGGTAAAGTGACCAAGATACAAGGATTAGATATTTGCATGGAAGTAAAGGACCAATCAGTAAATTGGAATAACATATGTATTGCTAATTGAACTTAAGGTATTGATTAAGTCGAGTTAATAGGGTACAGCCCTAACCCAAGGATATAGGGTTAACAAACAAACCCTTGGGAATCTTGCCAAGTCGCAATTGATCCTGGATTGAATGCTGAATGCATTCTGAAAGAAGGATTCACTCCTTAGCAGTTGGCCAAAATAACGACCAATGGAACTGATTGTGCTTGTAATAGTTTTTAGAGCACTGTTTTGCTTTGTTTGCTCAAAGAATTAAAGGATGAAAAGATATCTAATGCTTTAGGTTGAAGGCCTAAAGGGAGAGGCAGCTTCAGTTACCCCCGACTGCCTGCCTGACCCTAACCAAGGGGGTTGTTAACCTTGCTGGGAAGGTGGACCGAACCCACTACGAGAGGTCTCTCCGTTGAGCGCTACTTGGAGTAGGAGGATGCTTAGGTGCCAGGGGGGGCTCTGGCCATAAATCTCTCGCCTTCCGGGCCTTGCACAAGAGGCCAACGTGACTCAGGATTGGATCTTGAGGCCCGCATACTAGTCTATGGGTGGAAACTTGGATTAGTAATCCCTGTGGATTACTGGATAGCCTTCGGGCAGATTATGGATAAGCCGACGGGCTGGATGTTATAAATGTATTCCAAAGATAAATATGATAAGCTGTTGAAAAGGAATTTATTTGACATTGTCTTTCTTATGTCAAGTGTTATGATTACATAAAGGAACCAGTGCCTAACGGACTAATTAAGGAAGCGCATGCATGTCCAACTAAACATGGTATGTAATTAGATAACTAAAACAACCTGAGGAAAGTTCGGTGGATGTGGCCATGGGTCCGTCCTACGGATGGGTGGTCCCGGTTGGCCGGGAACTTTTCTCAATCACGATGGACAGCAAGAAGATCGTTTTCAAAGGACACGAACAACAAGGGCCCTGACCTAGAGTCTAAGTTATCATAATCTTGATTTACACTGTTTTAGGGGAATGGAATGGGACTATGCCTTATGGCAGAGAGGTCGAGCCTTGCATCCCTCTCGTTTCCCATTCTCCTTGAACCAAGTGCAGCATGAATCGGCTTCGACCCTGGCATTTCTGCGTAAAGTAGTTCGCTTGGGGTTCGACGCTAGTTGCCTTTTAAGAAATGACCATTAGGAAAAAACCCTGATTCAAGTCGGTCCTAAGTGGGAACGACCAGAATACTTCCACTACGTGGCAGACACGGAAAGTCCTAGATCGCAAACCCTGTGACATTCCATGGGAGTACTGGGCGTAGCTTTCTAGACATCCTTTCCGATGGACTGCCACGACGTGTCCTGAAGATTATAGGCGGACACCTTACAATTGGTATCAGAGAGAACCAACAAAGGATTTGTTTTTAAGAAATCTTAATAAGATGAAGTAAAGCAAATGTTATTGTTTCAAACATTTCCTTACTTTTGATGCTGTCTTGCAGAATTACGAAACATGGAACAAGTTCTTAGTATTCTAAGTCATGTTTATGACTGCAATGCATTCCCTGGATTATCGACAAAGGGTTGAGATGATGAACATCTTAGATCGTATCTATAACCCATCGCCTTTGTATGTGGAACAAAGATGGATGAGTGCCTCAGGAATCTACTACATAGCTGCCCACCAGTTTGTATACCTCCAAACCAACCTCAAGAGGATCAAGTGGTTGGAAGACCTGAAGATCGTAAAGCTGTTCATTTTTGTGGAGGCTCACGTAAACTCAACTTTACATATTCGACGTCGGAGGGTTGAGCTAAACTCATATGTATATGAGGAAGTGACCCATGTAATCCCTACCGACAGGATCAAAGTGTTGGGGCGCTATGAGAAGAATGGATTCAAACGAAAAGGATACCCTGATCTTCCAATGACTTACCGATTCTTGAAGATCCATGACCCAAAACCATACTATTATCCAGTGCCCGTAGATAAATATAAAACAACACTATTCTCCCAGAACTAAATGTATCAGCCGCCTTGCCATACCAGGAGATATTATACTCCGAAAGGGCTAGACCCATATAAATGCGATAAGACTTCTTTTTATCAATATCTGTTTTGTTCAGGAAAATTGATAAGAAGTTAAACGGTTAGATTGCTTGGTTGATAGCTGAAATGGAGATGAAATATAAATCATAACGATTAACGAGTAATAACATTAAGAAACCTTTATCCAGGCACAACCCTAGGTACAGATTCCCAGTTCGCCTTCTACATCAAGTATTGTTGTAATCCAGGAGAAGAAGTTTCTTCTCAAGTAGTTTAAGCCGCCCTAATTTGACAGAAGAGGTAGGTCCATCCAAATAGATGTTGAAATTTGGATTGAATCCATGGAGGATTACTTTGAAGCGGCCGGTACTACACCCGCCAACCAGGCTATGCTCGCCAAGATGAAGCTCACCGGCGAAGCCAGGCTTTGGTGGAAGCAATGGTGCAGAGATCAAGGGATCGCCGAAGGATCCATTACCTGGGAGAAGCTGAAGAAAGACATGCAGGGAAGATATTTACCACCTTCGTATCGCACACAGAAAATGAATGAGTTCTACGAGCTAAAACAGTTGGGACTCACTCTTGACGCATACTACTCTAAATTTGTCTCACTTCTTAAGTATGCGCCACTGATGGACATGACATAGCAGGTGTCAAAATTTTGTGCTGGTTTAAATCCACCAATGAATACCCGTCTCGAATCTATGCACCCATCGGATCTACAGAACACACTAATTTGAGATGCCCCTATAATTCAGGAGGTGTAGGCTAGACCAAGAGGTAACAAAACATGGTCTTATAATAAACCGAACAGAGGAGCATATAGGCCTCAAATTAAGAGAGTTCAAGGTCAAAATCGGGGACAAAGAAAGAAAGCAAGGACTAATAATGCCAATAGCTTTGTCCCTACCCAAAGCAATGGCCGAAACCTTCGTTGTTTCAACTGCAAGGAGCTTGGTCATTTCAAGAGGCAATGTCCCAAGCTTGGAGGAGGACATTGCCAGGCACCTTTCCAAGGAACGGGTCGTGGACAAGGAGCCACTACCCGAGGTAGAGGAAGAACCACCTGCGTTGCCAATAGGCAAATGTGCGAAGAAGAAGAAGATCCGACCATGGAAGCAGAGTTTGAAAGGGCGACAGTCCATGCCGCTCTACACATCACCCGTTCTCCGTGATTCAGACACCGTCGGACTATCAAGGTAAAGGTTTCAAGACCTTGATTGATTGTGGCAGTACACATTTCTTTATCTCACCAGCTTGTGCAAAAAGATTAGGCATAGCCACAGTAGAAGAACCTACCTTGCTTGTGGAATTAGCAAATGGTCATGAGGTCACTCGTACCAGGCAAACTGCTAAGGCGAAATTCTTTCTAGGAGGAAAGACGACTTCGGTCAAATTCAGAGTCATGAGCCTAGGCATCCATGAGTGTCTACTAGGAATGGATTGGCTTAAACATAATGATGCCCACATTCATTGTGGAAAGGGCCAAATTTCCTTTTGGAACTCTGAAGGGGAATTGGTCACAACTCAAGGTGAGGCTAGAAAGCCAAAAATTCAACTGGCCAAAGTATCTCGAATTATAAAGGGAGTCTGAAAAGGATTACTTTTCTACTTGATTAAGCTCAACAAGTTAGATCAGAAGCAGGAGTCTAGTGAAGGACCTTCATGGCTAAAGGAATACGCGGACATATTTCCTAAAGAATTAACAGAACTCCCACCTCAAAGAGAAGTGGATCATGAGATCAAGCTGGTACCAAGAGCTGCGCCAATTGCAAAGAGGCCCTATAGAATGTCCATACCGGAAGCAATTGAGCTAAAGGAACAACTCAAGCAACTGCTAGATCAGGGCTACATCCGTCCTAGCAATTCACCATGGGGAGCTTCAGTACTGTTCCAGAAAAAGAAAGATGGAACGCTTCGACTCTATATTGATTACAAAGGGTTGAATCAATCAACTGTCAAGAACAAGTACCCTATTCCTAGAATAGATGAGCTTCTTGATCATCTTCAGGGTGCGAAGATCTTCTCCAAGATTGATCTCAGGTCTGGTTACTATCAGATAAGGATCAAGGAAGAAGATATCCCAAAGACGGCCTTCAACACAAGATATGGGCACTTTGAGTTCCTAGTTATGTCATTCAGGCTTACGAATGCGCCTACCATCTTCAATAGGTTAATGTAGGATATTTTCAGGCCATATCTTGATGACTTTGTACTCATCTTCTTCGACGACACTCTAGTCTATTCCAAACAGGAAGAAGATCATGAACCCCAACTTCGAATTGTCCTTGAGACAATGAGGCACATAAGCTATATGCTAAGATAAAGAAATGTGCATTCTTCAAGCATCAGATTGAGTATCTGGGATTCCTCGTATTAGCGAAAGGAATCTCAGTGGATTCGACCAAAGTCAAAGATGTGCTAGAATGGCCAATACCAACAACTGTCAAAGAAATATGCAGTTTTCTTGGATTGACAGGATGGTATAGGGTCTTCATAAAAAACTATACTTTAATTATAGCACCTCTGACGGACTTACTGAAGAAGCAAGCATTCATTGCATGGTCAACTGCCAAACAAACTAGCTTTGATAGATTGAAGCAAATTTTGGTATCAGCACCTATCCTAAAACTTCCAGACCTCAGTAAGGAGTTTGAGGTAGTAACTGATGCTAACGCACTTGCCTTAGGATGTGTGCTCATGCATGAAGGTCATTCTGTAGCATACTCTTCAAGAAAATTGAAGAGTCATGAGAAGAATTATGCTATCCATGATCTAGAATTATTAGCTGTCATCCATGCTCTAAAGCTTTGAAGACACCACCTGTGGGTAACAAGTTTACTCTAGTGATTGATCATAAGAGTCTCAAGTGGTTCTTTACCCAGAACGAACTCAACATGAGGCAACGTCGGTGGATTGAAGTGCTTGAGGAGTATGACTTTGAAATCAAATACCAACCCGGAAAGGAGAATGTAGTTGCTGATGCACTCAGTCGCAAGGCATTCCTTAATTCTCTAATCTTGAAAAATCCATCAATAGCTAGATCCCTAGCTACAAAGGTATCTATGCCAAACAATCAAATACTTGAGCTGGCTAGAGAAGAAGCATGCCATGATCCAGCCTATCAAAAGATGCTAAGGGAGATCCCTATCAAGGACCAGGAGCAAAAGCTACAGGCTAAGTATCATGAATTCTCTATCAATAGTGGACTTGTCTACTATAGAACAAGAGTATCTATACCGGCAAGCTAGTCACTTAAGCAGAAGATATCGTGGGAAGCTCATGATTCCCCTTTCTCAGGACATCCTAGCTATGCCAAGACTCTCAATGCAATTACGAAGAGCTACCATCAGGAGAGGCTTAAAGGTGACGTTCTCAAATATGTCACTAAGGTTTGTCTTGTCAACGTATCAAAGCCGAACATGTCAAAATGCCAGGAAAGTTGCAACCACTTGACATTCCCCAAATGAAATGGGAATTCATCAGTATGGACTTTATTGTTGGCCTACCCCAAGTTCAGGGAGGATACAACTCCATCATGGTTGTGGTTGACATGCTTACTAAGGTTGCACACCTTATTCTAGTAAAGACAAACTATAAAGCCTCAGACATTGCAAGGTTGTTTATCAAGGAGATATTCAAGCTACATGGGTTACCCAGAAGAATCATTAGTGATCATGATTTTGTCTTCACATCACACTTCTGGAGAGCTATCTTTGAAGCCATTGAGACTCAACTCTATTTTAGTACAGCCTACCATCCCCAAACTGATGGTCAAATGGAACAAGTCAATCAAATCATCGAGGATATGCTTAGGGCACACTGCTGTCATGAACCAAAAAGGTGGATTCAATACTTGCCTTTGGTTGAATTTGCCTACGATGCTTCTTACCAACAAAGCATTCAGATGACCCCTTTTCAAGCATTGTATGTTCATGACTGTCAAAGTTCCCTAAACTTCTCAGATCAACCTTAAGGGTTGAAGCTTCAAGGCAGATGTTGGAAGAGATGGATAACCAAATAAAGTCAATAAGACAAGACATCCAAGCCGCCAAGGATAGACAAAGGCATACGCAAATTTGAAGCATCAAGATAGAATCTTCGAGGAAGGAGACATGGTCTTCTTTCGCGTACGCCCAAAAAAGAGTTCTCTATCCTTAGGGGATTGCAAGAAGCTAATTCCAAGGTATTGTGGACCATACAAGATCCTCAAGTGCCTAGGACCTAATGCTTATAGACTGCAACTCCCTGAGAACCTAAAGGTTCATAATGTATTCCATATCAGCCTATTGAAGAAGTATGTACCTAATCCTAAACATGTACTTGATGACCAACAAGTTGTAATGCTTAGTCAAGGAGTCCTTGAACTAAGGCCTAATAGGATCCTAGATGTTAGGGAGAGACAATTGAGATCCTGAACCTTGAGAGAATGCCTCGTGCAGTGGAAAGATTATTCCCAGGAGGATGCCACTTGGGTAGATGAAAGCACTCTCAACCATCAATATCCCCAGTTTATATCGAGATGAGGACATCTCGATTCCTCCAAGGGGGAGAGAATGTAATAATTCCGATTCCTAAAAACCGCATTCTTCAAATGAACCTCCTCTTAGGAGGCCAAAAGGATAAATTTTGGGAATAATGGAAAATTTTTTAATTATCCCTCTCTCCCCTAGCCAACGGTCGTGCTGGAGGAGAGGGAGGGGAGGCGGGATGACAGAGCATCCTTGTTGGAGCTCAAGGGAAGGCTGTAGCCATGCATCTAGCTGCGTGGAGGGAGGGAGGTACCTCTCTCTCTCCCTATAAAACCCATCACCATGGGAGCTAGAAGGTGGGAGCCAGGAGCCTTGATGCCGCTAGTTTGAGGGAGAAATCGGACTCCGCCAAGCTTAAAGGAGAGAGGGGATTCTGAGAAGGGTAGACTACGCCAGCTACCGCCATTAAATGAGATAGGGAGGAGGTTGAGAGATTCGGACGTAGCTATGTGAGAGAGGGAAAGCTGGGAGAGTGTAACATCGTCGCGTCGTGAGGGAGGACTACTGCCGAGACCTGCCATGGCCCCCATTTCGCCTTGGTTTGCCAACAAGCCACCATAAGCAAATTGTCTCTTCTTCTTTTTTCCCCCACGTGGTTACTGTGACCACAGAAGCTTCTTGGATGCTTCTAAGGGGAGGGATCTAAGCCCCCTTTCATATTGCAAGTCCCACAAGGGTTCATTTTAACCTCGGGGTCCCTTAGAACCCCCTTTCTATTGCCTTCACAAGCACCCTCTTTCCCCCCTTTTTCATTTCACCCAAGGCCCTTTAAAAGGCTCATTTACCCCGGGAGCTAAGCCCTTTTTTCCCCCTTGGGTTCCCCACAAGGAATCTCTCCTTAAAGTCATTTAACCTCTTCACAAGCAGTTTTTTTTCACGTCCCTTCCTCCCCTTGCGTTCTTACACAAAGGGAGTCTCACCCTTGGATTTTTACATCCATTCCCTTGCAAATTTCCACCTAACCCCCTTTCTGGGAAATTTCCATCCGAGTCCCCTTAAAGTTTGACTTATCCTGGGAATTAAACCTTTTTCCCCCTTTTAGCATTTCACAAAGCCCATTTAAAACTACTCCCTTGGACTTCCATGAGCCTTCCCAAATTGGTCCTTATAACCCTGGTCTCCTTTTAAAAGCTTACCCTCTCAAATCCATTCCCTACTTCGTGGAGGCAGCCTTTAAGGCCTTCTAAATCCGGTTCCAAAAGATGGAGAAATTATTCAAGGAAGCCGAATCACAAAGGAAGTTTCGCATGTGAAGGAGACGGCCAAGATCATCAATCTACGTCCAAGTCGAAAAGGCCGAATTCGCGATGGCTCCTAAGAAGGCACAAGGCGCAAATGCAAGAGGATCATCTTCTAAGATCCATGTGGACATTTCACCACCAGTCCAGGTTTTCTTCCTAATTTTGTTTTACGTCGTAATATTTCAATTGTGCATGATTCATTTACAAAAATTAGGATGCTTTTTTTTTTCGATTGAAATACCTTGGCTAAATTAAAGGAAATAACTTCGATCAAGGATTCGGTCATTTGTATTTTTCCAATGGAATGAATGAAAGGACATAAGACGTCTATCCATCTTTAGCAATTTGTTATATGCATTACAGTAATGAATTTAGATGAATTAAAGATCATCTTTTCGAAGTTATTATTGTACACTTCGATTAGGCATGGAAAGTATAAAACGCGTGTCGCATTATTTGACATCTCTTCTTCACAATGATTTGTTATAGAAAGTTGCTAATAATCCATAGGAGTTTTCAAGGCATGAAATGGTTCTTGAGCTGCATAACTCTAGTCAATTGGTATAAATATCGTTTCAATTGAATAATTGTTAGAAAAGGCTGCATGGTTCAAACATAAAACCCTAAAGCTTAGTAGCATGAAACTTGATTGCATATTATAGAAGGATCACTAGGAATTATGCCATAACTTAACTTATGCTTTGAACTTAGTCAGAAAAGTTAGGGATTGTAAAACTACTCATACATAGGCAATACATTATGTGCTTATGAAAATGGTATTGTAAATATATTCAAGAATAGACAAGTAAATTGGTTTAAACCTAAACACCTTAAACCGCAAGGTACTCGTTTAGGAAGGGTTGATTCAATGCAACATATCCCAAAGAGATAACTAGGGTTGAGTTTGTAACCTAATTGCTCTTATTGCCAAAGATAAAACTCTTATACCCTAAAGACTTGTCCACATTCACAGAATGTCAAGACAATAGTACATACTTGCAAGAGAGGATCTAGGGTTTTTACCCTAAGGATCGCTCGCTAAAAGGATGAAACTCGATTTGAATTTGGAACCCTAAGACCGACAATGTCAGCCTAGTGCAATCACGATCGGATTGTTATGAAAACACTCGAACCCTGTTTTCTCGGAATGGCCAATTCCTCGGAATAAGATTGGCAGATTCTTACGCAAGTTTATCTTGCAAGAGGATGAATAATTGTCCTGATATAGTACCTTTCTTGGGTAAAGTGACCAAGATACGGGGATTAGATATTTGCTTGGAAGCAAAGGACCAATCAGTAAATTGGAATAACATATCTACTGCTAATTGAACTTAAGGTATTGATTAAGTGGGATTAATAGGGTATAGCCCTAACCCAAGGATATAGGGTTAACAAACAAACCCTTGGGAATCTTGCCAAGTCGCAATTGATCCTGAATTGAATGCTGAATGCATTCTGAAAGAAGGATTCACTTCTTAGCAGTTGGCCAAAATAACAACCAATGGAAATGATTGTGCTTGTAACACTTTTTAGAGCACTGTTTTGCTTTGTTTGCTCAAATAATTAAAGGATGAAAAGATATCTAATGCTTCAGGTTGAAGGCTTGAAGGGAGAGGCAGCTTCAGTGACCCCCGACTGCCTGCCTGACCCTAACCAAGGGGGTTGTTAACCGTGCCGGGAAGGTAGACCAAACCCGCTCCGAGAGGTCTCTCCATTGAGCGCTACTTGGAGTAGGAGGACGCTTGGGTGCTGGGGGGGCTTTGGCCGTAAATCCCTTGCCTTCACCGCCCTGCACAAGAGGCCAACGTGACTCCAGATTGGATCTCGAGGCCCGCATACTAGTCTACAGGCGGAATCTTGGATTAGTAATCTCTGTGGATTGGTGGATAGCCTTAGGGCGGATTATGGATAAGCTTACAGGCTAGATGTTATAAATGTATTCCAAAGATAAATATGATAAGCTGTTGAAAAGGAACTTGTTTGACATTGTTTTTCTATGTCAAGTGCTATGATTAGATAAAGGAACCAGTGCCTAACGGACTAATTAAGGAAGCTGTATGATGCATGTCCAACTAAACATGGTAGGTAATTAGATAACTAAAACAACCTGAGGAAAGTGTGATGGATATGGCCATGGGTCCGTCCTACGGATGAGTGGTCCCGATTTGCCGGGAACTTTTCTCAATCACGATGGATAGCAAGAAGATCGTTTTCAAAGGACATGAACAACAAGGGCGCTGACCTAGAGTCTAAGTTATAATAATCCTGATTTACGTTGTTTTAGGGGAACGGAATGGGACTATGCCTTATGGCAGAGAGGTCGAGCCTTGCATCCCTCGCGTTTCCTATTCTCCTTGAACCAAGTACAGCGTGAATCTGCTTTGACCCTGGCGTTTCTGCGTAAAGTAGTTCGCTTGGGGTTCGACGCTAGTTGCCATTTAGAAAATGACCATTAGGAAAAAACCCTGATTTAGGTCGATCCTAAGTGGGAACAGCCAGAATACTTCCACTTTGTGCAGACACGGAAAGTCCTAGATCGCAAACCCCGTGAAATTCCATGGGAGTACCGGGTGGAGCTTTCTAGACATCCTTTCAAATGGACTGCCAAGACGTGTCCTGAAGATTACAGGCGGACATGTTACATTGTTGGTGACATCGAGCTTGAGTAATAGGTACATCACTCACGTTCATTTCTTCTTCTTTCTTATTTTATGCTTTTGTATTACTTATCAACAATATCATTATTCAATGTAGCTATGTTAAACTTGTTTTCTTTCCAGTTTTTGCAATTATTAATGCATGTGTTCTTACACACACACACTGATGGGACCTAAAACGGGCAGGCACTGGCTCATGCACTAGCCGGACCTCTATCATGCGCTCAACAACCCCACGGCCTCACAGCCAGGAGCGTGGATGACACATACATCATCTTCCTAAATATCTAATTTCGTTTGTATCACGTCTCGTAGTCCAACTCTAACCTAATTAACACTCCTCAGAGGGAGTCCCTAGCACATTGCCAAATAGCACGAAGTACAAACATAGGAGATCCTCTCACTGCTAACTGCCGCTACCTCACTACAACTCTCCTGCATCTTGGGGATTGGCCCCTCGATGCATCACTAAACATATATAACACTTCACACACATTTCCACTCAAGGTACCAATTGATCGTATCCAGGAATGTACATTACCTCACATTCTTTCCCCTTCAACCCAACTCCTAGCTTACAGCTCTACAATCTTACTCACTCAACGTTGGTCACGATCTTCTAGAAAGCAATTGCCATGCATCCAGGAGGTATTGTCTGATATATTTTAAATTTCTTTATGATTTATGCAAATAGTGAATGCCCACGTACTCAAACAATTAAGAAAATCAGCATTTGTGCTTAGTGCAAAAGCATTCTTTCAATGACTTTGACTATCGCTCATATGCGGCGTTGCATGAACCTAGCACCGAGAAACCCTCATGCTACTAGGTTCTTAATTTTTAATTATCGACCAACCTAAATGGTGTGCATAAAAAACCAGCAATCTTTCCATCATTCCATTCAGCATTTAAACACTTTTTATATACTCTACCCCCTCACCCATTTAGGTTGTGCATTGTGCATAGGTTTAGGGTTCATTTTCAACATTTTTATTGTATAAAAAGCCATAAAAACTCACTAGAACATAAAGGTAGGGCTGAACTGAGGCTTAACCTCATACTTCAAACCCCTCATACATCCAAAAACATGGTTCTTTTTTTTCCTTAGTTTTTGGCACTCAAAATTCATTTTTCCCCTATTTTTCTTCATTTTCCCTATTTTTGGTATTTTTTCGCAATATTAAATGACTAAAATTTCAAAATGAATTTTGGGCTATGGCCCTTAGGTTCATTTGCAGCAAAAATATAAATTTAGTTGGTGTATCTTATTAGATTTTCCATTAATATATCAAAAACACCCAATTTTCCCATATTTCGTGTATTTTACGGGTTTTATACTATTAATTTCATCCACAACACTTATGATTTTCTGATTTTCTAATTATAAACAGTTGGAAGACATTGCAAACAACATTATAATGCATAATCATCCCATGGGAACAAGTATTCATGAAGCAAATTGCATAAAACATCAATTTTCTTTGAAAAATGAGATTACCGTTCTTTGCGGGTTGCGGGTTTTTATTTGCCATATCTCAGGACTGATTTCCAGCCACCATTAATGCTCATGACAGTCCACAATCAGCAATCTTCCTTCCTCTTGCACCACGGAGCAATCTGGTCTTCATTGGACAAGCATCCGTCATCCATTCTTCTTCTTCTTCTTCACCACATGAATCTGCCCTTAGGGGAGAGAGAGGGAGGAGAGAGAAAGACTAAAATCAGAGATCTTCATAGAGACTGCCATTTCTCGGGCGAGAGGCAGCGATACGATTGGCATCCAGGAGGGAAGCAAGGGCAATGATCAGTTATAGTGGTTGTTTGTAGGCAGGGAGAAGCCCCATCCATCCATGGCATGATTTTCGGTGCCCTCTGTTGGCCACGTTTTCTTCATCTCTCTCATCCCATGATTTGTCATGTTGCATGCCTTTTGGTTGGGGGGTTAAAATTTCCCCAAAGGGCACCCCTCCCCTTTGGTCCATGTTGTGGCCACCCTTTCAAATCTTGACTATTTCTTGGCCATTTCCCCGTCCGGACTCCGAATTGAGCTCTGAAAAATCTTGGGTGTCCGACTTGGCATCCTGCATTGGCCGGTAACTCTTGTCAACCCACACGACAGTCTAAAAAATTATGAAAAATCAACAAGTGTCGCTTGGAAGCCTTTAAAGCACTTTGGCGCTTAAAATCGTCCTAGATCGAGTCGCCGCCTTCGACGTTGAATATTTTTCCCTTGATGTTCATAATTTTTAGCTAGTTTTAAGCACTTCTTGGCACCAAAATTCCGCTCTCATTGGCGACCACGGGATAGGGCAACTCAGCCCGTCGAATCCCACAATAGATTTACACAAAAACAACCAAAGGAAGCATCAAGCTGATACAAAATAGATACATATTAAACACAGCACAATGCTCACCCTACCCCCTGATAGAACCAAGGCATGACATCCACAAGGAGTAGGCCTAGCATAATCTGATAAAAGGTTTCGAAGCTAGTCACTAACCAACTGCTCCAACACGGCCAAACTAAAAAGAACTATCAAAGAGGTTGCCCTAAGTGGTGGTCTGAACTACCTACCGAACTAAGGACAACACAACTAGGAGCTCCTATTAGGCGAGGACTCCTATAGCGTGATCGAGAAGTAATTTCTTTCAGCACATTTCTTCTTTTAGGGTTTTTATGTTTCATACTCGGGTATGTAAAAAGGAGGGAGCTAAGCGTAGTGACCCAAAGAGAACAGGGCATTGGCCTCAGGTCCTGTCTCGGTACCCAAGGACCTACCAAGCCCTCGCAAGGCGACACTTAATCCTTTCCTAACGCTCAATTTTATTTTCGCTCCAACCTTCCTTAATTTCTTCTTTTTCAGCAAGATGCCACCCCTAGGAAGACAAGGCATCGGACTCGTCCCCAGGAACCTACCAGGCCTTCGCTAGGCAATGATTAACTGCGTATAAAGTTTTCTTTCTTCTCTTTGATAGGGGTTAGAACCCCTTTTTACACACCTTTGTATTTATTTTTTTCCTTTAAGATATTTAGGGTTTTTTCCTTTATCATCTTTATTTTTCTTTCTGCAGTCTTCGCTAACTGCCTCACAACTAACAAGAACTCCTAGAACGGCTACCTAGCAAGCTAGCAGAACAGGGTCACTAGGACTCCCTTCTAAAATAGGTCTTCTAATGCCTGACAATGTCTTTACAGGAGGCAACAACTACTCAGACCTCCCTCAAACATACCAAATTGTAATATTCCGCGTAAAAAACGAATTGGATAAATGGAAAATTTTTTTAATTTCCCCCTATCCCTCCCCCCGACTGACCAGCTGGAGGGGGAGGGAAATAGTAGGAGCCATTAAGCTCCTTGTTGAAGCCTTATGGAGGGAGAGGGGACATGCGTGTCGACACGCAGGGGAGGGAAGATCCCCCTCCCCTCCACTATTTAATGACGGGCTAGAGATGAGGAAGGAATGGACGGAAGGCTACTGCCGCCTGCTGTACCGCCAAGAGAGGCCGTTCGTTAGCCATGAGGGAGAGAGAGTCGACACTCTGGTGCACGCCGACACGTTGGTGCTGCCAAGGTGCAGCTGATCACGCCGCCAAATTCCTACACGACGTCGCTTCGCCGTGGCCACGCCAGTCGACAGAATGCCATTACGGCGTTGAATTTCCTCCCCCTCCTGCCACGTAATAAGCCATAGAAGCTTCTGAGGGGAAGCTCTTAAGGGGGCTAGCTAAGCCCCCTTTCACCCCCCCTCTTATGCCTTTTTTTAAAACCCTTGTTCCCCCCCCCCCCCCCCAGGGTTTAATCCCCCCTAAGCCCCTTTTTTCCCCCCCGGGTTTAATCCCCCCTAAGCTCCTTTTTTCCCCCCCCGGGTTTAATCCCCCCCCTAAGCCCCCTTGTTCCCCGCCCGCGGTTTTAAACCCCCCCTAGGATTTTTAAATTCCCTTTTCCCCTTAAGCCCCTCCCTTGACTTTGGGAACCTACCCCCGGTTTTAATTTCCTAAGCCCTTTTTCACCCCCTTATAACCCTTTTAACCATTTTTCATCCCCCCTCATAACTCTTATTTTCCCACAACTCCCTAAGCTTTCTTCTTAATCCCCCTGTATCCCCATTATTTTTTTTCCCCCCCGAACCTAAAAATCCAAATCATCATCATGGCCTCGGATGGTATCCCGTAAGGGAGACATAACCATGAGATAAAAGATAGGGAGGGAAAGTAGAGGGAGTGAACTTTTTTCTTGATCCAAAGAGACGGTGGAATTCCAGAAGAAATAGAAAAAGGCTATCTCACATTCGAACTACGATGCCGCCGAAGAAAGTCCAAGGTGTAGCTGCGGGAGGGTCATCTCCCGGTATCCATGTGGATATCTCACCCCAAAACCAGGTTTTTCTTCTTGGCTTTAATTCGGTTTTAAGTCCATCATGCAAAGAAAAATTGTTAAGGATAGGTTATATTTGTTCGAGTTATTTGTAACGAAGGAGTTTAGCTTATGAATGACAATGTATACAACTTAGCTTTCTTCAAATTGCATCAAGCATTATAAATTACGAGCAAGATTAGCCATTTACTATAGTAGTATATTTTAGTTAAATCCTAAGGTGTAGAAATTGTATCTTGCACCATTAGTCTTATTCCTTTCGCAACGAATCGTTGTAAATGGTTAAATTCATGAAAGGTTTCTTTCGATGCTCAAATTACTAGGAAGTTATCTTGAATATTTGCACATCTTAGCAAGGCAAGTGTTGTTAGTTGGCATGAGCTCATCTTTAAGGAAAACGGAAGTTAAATTAAACTCTATTGACCAGGAAGTAAATTGTCACAAGGATAGCAAAACCGTGACAAGACGATTAATATCACCTTCCAAAAGATAACTGAACCAATCTAAACATAGAAACATTCACACCATAAACACTTGACTACTTTCCTTACTGTAGGGGCAATAAATTCGTAAAGATAAGGAACTAGGGTTTGCCCCTAAGGTTCTTAAAAGAAGAAACCCTAGGCCTGACATAGGTCAGCTTAAAGGATCTAAACAGATTATTCCATCACAGGACTTGCGCAACAAGTATGAAATCATTTTGTCTTGTGATTGATTCACAAGGAGAAAGGGGTAAAAATCCTCATCAAGGATGGCAGATCCCTACGCAAGTTATCTTGCAAAAAGGCGTATTTTTGGATATCCTTCTAAATAAGGAAAGTTGTAAACCGGAAACTAGCATATCTAAGGAACTTTAGGGTTAACCAAGTTGGGTATGCCCCACTCCGAAATGTAAAAGATCTTGCCAATTTACAAGACACCTTGGGAACGAGTGCTGATACACTCAAAAAGGAAAGAACACTTCCTTAGTAGTTTGCCTAACAACTGGGTTGTTTAATGGAGATGTTTGTGCTTGCTAGAGATTTTAGGGCTCTATTTGAATTTTGAATTACAAATTATATGAGTACCTATACTTCAGGTTAAAGGCCTAAAGGAAGAGGCAGTTTCAATTACCCCCGACTACGTGCCTAACCCTAACCAAGGGGGTTGTTCACCGCGCCGGGAACGTGGACGGAACCCGCCGCGAGAGGTCTCTCCGTTGAGATCTACTTGGAGTAGGAGGACACTTGCGTGCCAAGGGGGCTCTGGCCGTAAATCCCTCGCCTTCCGGGTCCTGCACAAGAGGCTAACGTGACTCGGGATTGGATCTCGAGGCCCGCATACTAGTTTACGGGCGGAAGCTTGGAATAGTGATCCCTGAGGATTACTGGATAGCCTTCGGGCAGATTATGGACAAGCCTACAGGCGGAACTCCTTGTATTTCAAAGATAAAATGATAAAATGTTAAAAGAACTTGCTTGATATTGTTTTTCTATGTCACATGATAAGATTACGTGAAAGAACCAGTGCTTAAAGGGATTAATTAAAGAAGTTGATTGTTATATATCAAATTAATGTGTTAGATAATTACATAACTAAAACAAACCGAGGAAAGTGCGGAGGATGGGCCATGGGTCCGCCGTCCTACGGTTGGGTGGTTCGGGTTAGCTGGGAACTTTTCTCAAAAATCTCGAAGAACATTGGAATGATCATCATCATCAAAAAGAATAACGAGAACGATGACCTAGAGTTACGTCTTACCCGATTTACGTTGTTTTAGGGGAACGGAATGGGACTATGCCTTATGGCAGAGAGGTTGAGCTTTGCATCCCTCTCGTTTCGCATTCTCCTTGAACCAAGTGTAGCGTGAATCCGCTTCGGACCTGGCATTTCTGCGTAAAGTAGTTCGCTCGAGTCTGACGCTAGTTGCTGTTAGCTAATGACCCATTAGGAAAACCCTAATTTCGATCGATCCTAAGTGGGAACGGCCAGGATACTTCCGCTACGTGGCAGACGCGGGAAGACCTAGATCGCAAAACCCGTAACATTCCATGGGAGTGCCGGGTGGAGCTTTCTAGACATCCTTTCCGATGGACTGCTAAGACGTGTCCTGGATGATACTAGGGGACACGTTACAGTTGGTATCAGAGCCGACCAACAACGGAATTGTTTTTATGATATCTCAATAAAATGAAGTAAAGAAATTGTTGATGTCCAAACATTTTCTCATCTTCAATGCTGTCTTGCAGAGTTATGAAGCGTGGAACAAATTTTTGGTATTTCGGCTCATGTTTATGACTGCAATGCATTCTCCGCTTTATAGACAAAGAATTGGGATGATGAACATCCTGGAGCAGATTTATAATCCATCAATTTTATACATAGAACAAAGATGGACGGGGTCTTCAGGAGTCTACTATATAGCCGCCCACCAGTTTGCTTATCTACAGACCAACCTAAAAAGGATCAAGTGGTTGGAAGACTTGAAAGTCGTGAAGCTGTTCATTTTTGTGGAAGCTCACATAAATTCGACTTTACATATTCAAGGTGAGAGGGTTGAAATGAACTCATATGTATATGAGGAAGTAACCCGTGTAATTCCAGCCGACAGGATTAAAGTGTTGGGCAGCCATGAGAAGTATGGATTCCAACGGAAAGGGTATCCTAAACTTCCAATGAACTATCGATTCCTAAAGATCCATGACCCAAAACCCTACTATTACACAGTTCCTGTAGACAAATGCAATACAACGTTATTCTCCCCAAACTGAATGTAATGATTGGATTATCATCACATTGAACATTGTATAAGGCTATGCCCATGTAAATACAAATAAAGACTTCTTTTATCAATACCTGGCTGTACATAAGAGATGTTAAAAAGTTAAGTAGCTACATTGTTTACGAGATAGCTAAACTAGAAATGAAAGATAAGCTAACATCGATTATCATATAATAACATTAAGAAAACTTTTATCCAGGCACAACCCCAGGTACAAGTTCCAAATTCGTCTCCTACATCAAGTACTGCTATGACCCAGGAGAAGAAGTTCCTCCTCAAGAAGATAAAGCCACCCGAGTTTGATGGGAGAGGCAGATTCGTCGGAATTGATGCTCAAATTTGGATTGAATCCATAGAGGATTACTTTGAAGCAGCTGGTACTGCACCTACCAATCAGGCCATGCTCGCCAAGTTAAAACTCACCGGCGAAGCCAGACTTTGGTGGAAGCAATGGTGCAGGGATCAAGGGACTTCAGATGGGTCCGTTACCTGGGAGAAGTTGAAGAAAGCCGTGCAGGGAAGATATTTACCACTTGCATATTGTATGCAAAAAATGAATGAGTTCTATGAGCTAAAACAGCTAGGACTCACTCTTGACACATACTACTCTAAATTCATCTCACTTTTAAAGTATGCACCACAGATGGACATGACGCAGCAGGTGTCCAAATTTTGTGCGGGCTTAAATCCACCCGTGAATACCAATCTCGAATCTATGCGTCCCTTAGATCTTCAGGATGCACTCATTCGAGCGGCGCCTATAATTCAGGAGGTGCAAGCTAGACCAAGGGGTAACAAAACTTGGTCCTATAGTGACCCGAATAAAGGAGCATTCAGACCTCAAGTGAAGAGAGTTCAAGGTCACAATCAGGGACAAAGAAAGAAAGCAAGGACAAATAATGTCAACAACTTTGTTCCTACTCAAAGTAATGGCCGAAACCTCCGATGTTTCCACTGCAACGAACCCGGTCACTTCAAGAGGCAATGTCCCAAGCTCAGCGGAGGACATCGCCAAACGTCTTTCCAAGGTGCAGGCCACGGTCAAGGAGCCGCCACCCGTGGAAGAGAAAGAACTGCCTGCATTACCAATAGGCAAAGATGCGAAGAAGAAGATGAGGAAGATCCGACTATGGAAGCAGAATTCGAAAGAGCAACAGTCCATGCCGCTTTACACAAGAAAGGGCCGAATCGCCAGTTCTCGGCGATTTAGACACTGTCGGACTATCAAGGTAAAGGTTTCAAAACCTTGATTGATTGTGGTAGTACACATTCCTTTATCTCACCAGCATGTGCAAAAAGATTAGGAATAGCCACAGTAGAAGCACCTACCCTGCTTGTGGAATTGGCAAACGGTTGTGAGGTAACATGTACCAGGCAAACTGCTAAGGTGGAATTCTTTCTGGGAGGAAAGAAGACCTCAGTCAAATTCAGAGTCATGAATTTAGGTATCCATGAGTGTCTACTCGGGATGGATTGGCTTAAGCCTAATGACGCCCACATCCACTGTGGAAAGGGTCAAGTTTCCTTTCGAAACTCTGAAAGGGAGTTTGTCACAACTCAAGGTGAGGCAGGAGTGCCAAGAATCCAATTAGCCAAAGTATCTCGGATCATAAAAGGAGTGAGAAAAGGATTACCCGTTTACCTGATCAAACTCAACAAGTTAGATCAAAAGCAAGAGTCTCAGGTAGGGCCTTCTTGGCTAAAAGAATACGCTGACGTATTCCCTGAGGAATTGATTGAACTTCTGCCTCCAAGAGAAGTAGATCATGAGATTAGGCTTGTGCCTGGAGCTGCACCAATTGCAAAGAGACCTTATAGAATGTCCATACCGGAAGTAATTGAGTTGAAGGAACAACTCAAGCAACTGCTAGATCAGGGTTACATCTAGCCTAGAAACTCACCGTGGGGAGCTCCAGTACTATTCCAGAAAAAGAAAGATGGGACACTTCGACTAGGTATTGATTACCGAGGGTTGAATCAATCAATAGTCAAGAACAAGTATCCTATTCCTAGAATAGATGAGCTTCTTGATCGTCTTCAAGGTGCAAAGATCTTCTCCAAGATTGATCTCAGGTTAGGTTATTATCAGATAAGGATCAAGGAAGAAGATATTCCAAAGACGGCCTTCAATACAAGATATGGACACTTTGAGTTCCTGGTTATGTCATTTGGGCTTACAAATGCACCTGCCACCTTCAATAGATTAATGCAATATATCTTTAGACCATATCTTGATGATTTCATGCTTGTCTTCTTCGATGACACTTTAGTCTATTCTAAACAGGAAGAAGATCATGAACCTCAACTTTGGATTGTCCTTGAGACAATGAGGTCTCATAAGTTGTATGCAAAAATGAAGAAGTGTGCATTCTTCAAGCGTCAAATTGAATATCTGGGATTCATAGTATCATCAGAAGGAATATCAGTAGACCCAGCCAAGGTCAGAGATATGCTTGAATGGCCAATACCAGTATTCGTCAAGGAGATACGTAGCTTTCTTGGATTGACAGGATGGTATAGGGTCTTCATAAAAAACTATGCTTTGATTGCAGCACCTCTTACAGACTTACTAAAGAAGCAAACTTCCATTACATGGTCAACTTCCGAACAAAATAGCTTCGACAAATTGAAGCAAAGTTTGGTATCAGCACCTATTCTAAAACTTCCTGACCTCAATAAGGAGTTCGAGGTAGTAACTGATGCTAGCATTCTTGCCTTGGGGTGTGTACTTATGCAGGAAGGTCATCCAGTAGCATACTCTTCAAGGAAATTGAAGAGCCATGAAAAGAATTATGCCACGCATGATCTGGAATTACTAGCTGTCATCCATGCTCTAAAGCTTTGGAGACACTACCTGTTGGGTAACAAGTTTACTCTAGTAACCGATCATAAGAGTCTCAAATGGATTTTTACCCAGAACGAGCTCAACATGAGGTAACGTCGGTGGATTGAAGTATTGGAGGAATATGATTTTAAAATCAAGTACCGACCAGGGAAAGAGAATGTAGTTGCCGATGCACTCAGTCGCAAGGCATTCCTAAATTCCCTAATCTTGCAAAATCCATCAACGGCCAGATCTCTGGCTACAAAAGTATCTATGCCAAACAACCCTATACTTGAACTAGCTAGACAGGAAGCATGCCATGATTTGGCCTACCAAACAATGATAAAGGAGATATCTACCAAGGAGCAGAATCAGAAGTTGCAAGCTAGGTATCAGGAATTTTCCATTGATAATGGACTTGTCTACTACAGAACAAGGCTGTGTATGCCAACAAGCCAGTCACTTAAGGAGAAGATATTATGGGAAGCTCATGATTTGCCTTTCGCAGGACATCCTAGCTATGCTAAGACTCTTAATGCAGTTAGGAAGAGCTACCATGGGAGAGGCTTAAAGGTGACATTCTCAAGTATGTCACTGAGTGTTTGTCTTGTCAACGTATCAAGGCCGAACATGTCATGATGCCAGGGAAACTGCAACCGCTTGACATTCCCCAAATGAAATGGGAATTCATTAGTATGGATTTTGTTGTGGGCTTACCCCAAGTCCAAGGAGGATACAATTCCATTATGGTTGTGGTTGACATGCTTACCAAGGTTGCACACCTGATTCTAGTAAAGACAAACTATAAAGCCTCCGACATTGCAAGATTGTTTATCAAGGAGATATTCAAGCTACATGGGTTACCTAGAAGAATCATTAGCGATCGAGATTCTCTCTTCACATCACACTTCTGGAGAGCTATCTTTGAAGCTATTGGGACTCAACTCTATTTTAGCATCGCCTACCATCCCCAAACGGATGGCCAAATAGAGCGAGTAAATCAAATAATTGAGGATATGCTTAGGGCATACTGCTGTCGAGAGCCGAAGAGGTGGATTCAATACTTGCCATTAGTTGAATTTGCCTACAATGCTTCTTACCAGCAGAGCATTCAAATGACCCCTTTCCAGGCATTGTATGGTCATGATTGTCGAAGTCCCCTAAACTTTTGTGGTCCAACCCTAAGAGTTGAAGCTTCAAGACAAATGTTGGAGGACATGGATGATCAAATAAGGTCAATAAGACAAGACATACAAGCGGCCAAGGCTAGGCAAAAGGCATACGCAGATTTGAAACGTCAAGATAGAGTCTTCGAAGAAGGAGACATGGTCTTCATTCGTGTACGCCCTAAAAAGAGTTCTCTATCCCTAGGAGAATGCAAGAAGCTAAGTCCAAGGTATTGTGGGCCGTACAAAATCCTCAAATTCCTAGGACCCAATGCTTATAGATTGCAACTCCCTGAGAACCTAAAGGTTCACAATGTATTCCATATCAGCCTATTGAAAAAATATGTACCCAACCCTAATCATGTACTTGATGACCAACAAATTGTAATGCCTAGTCAAGGAGTCCTTGAACTAAGGCCGGAAAGGATCTTAGATGTTAGGGAAAGACAGTTAAGATCTAGAACCCTGAGAGAATGCCTCGTCCAGTGGAAAGATTATCCCGAAGAGGATGCCACTTGGATAGATGAAAGCTCTCTCAACCATCAATATCCCCAGTTTATCTCGAGATGAGGACATCTCCACTCCTCCAAGGGGGAGAGAATGTAATATTCCGCGTAAAAAAAGAATTGGATAAATGGAAAAAAAAAATATTCCCCCTATCCCTCCACCCGACTGACGAGCTGGAGGGGGAGGGAAATAG
The DNA here is from genome assembly GCF_053477565.2 of Lygodium microphyllum. Taxonomy (NCBI): domain Eukaryota; kingdom Viridiplantae; phylum Streptophyta; class Polypodiopsida; order Schizaeales; family Lygodiaceae; genus Lygodium; species Lygodium microphyllum. The sequence continues at coordinate 119,087,790 of NC_141135.1, forward strand.
TAGGAGCCATTAAGCTCCTTGTTGGAGCCTTAGGGAGGGAGGGGGGACATGCGTGTCGACACACAGGGGAGGAAAGATCCCCCTCCCCTCCACTATTTAATGACGGGCCAGAGATGAGGAAGGAAGGGATGGAAGGCTGCTGCCGCCTGCTGTACCGCCAAGAGAGGCCGTTCGTTAGCCGTGAGGGAGAGAGAGTCGACACTCTGGTGCACGCCGACACGTTGGTGCTGCCGAGGTGCAACTGATCACGCCGCCGAATTCCTACACGATGTCGCTTTGCTGTGGCCACGCCAGTCGACAGAACGCCATTACGGTGTTGAATTTCCTCCCCCTCCTGCCACGTAAGAAGCCATAGAAGCTTCTGAGGGGAAGCTTCGAAGGGGGCTAGCTAAGCCCCCTTTCACCCCCCCTCTTATGCCTTTTCTTAAAACCCTTGTTCCTCCCCCCCGGGATTTAATCCCCCCTAAGCCCCTTTCCCCCCCCCCCCCCCCCCCGGTTTTAAACCCCCCCTAGGATTTTTAAATTCCCTTTTCCCCTTAAGCCCCTCCCTTGACTTTGGGAACCTACCCCTGGTTTTAATTCCCCTAAGCCCTTTTTCACCCCCTTATAACCCTTTTTCAACCCCCCTCATAACTCTTATTTTCCCAAAACTCCCTAAGCTTTCTTCTTAATCCCCCCGTATCCCCATTATTTTTTTCCCCCCCGAACCTAAAAATCCAAATCATCATCATGGCCTCGGATGGTATCCCGTAAGGGAGAAATAGCCGTGAGATAAAAGATAGGAAGGGAAAGTAGAGGGAGTGAAAAGAAGGAGTGAAGGAGGAACAGTGGGAAAAAGATAAAAGAAAGGGAAGGAAGGAGAATAAGTGCTTTCTATTCCTTCTACCTCAAGTCAAAATCCTCCAAGGGTTCCTATGGTTGCAAAACCACACTCACCCATAAACTTTTTTCTTGATCCAAAGAGATGGTGGAATTCCAGAAGAAAGAGGAAAAGGCTATCTCACATTTGAACTACGATGCCGCCGAAGAAAGTCCAAGGTGTAGCTGCGGGAGGGTCATCTCCCGGTATCCATGTGGATATCTCACCCCAAAACCAGGTTTTTCTTCTTGGCTTTAATTTGGTTTTAAGTCCATCATGCAAAGAAAAATTGTTAAGGATAGGGTATATTTGTTCGAGTTATTTGTAACGAAGGAGTTTAGCTTATGAATGACAATGTATACAACTTAGCTTTCTTCAAATTTCATCAAGCATTATAAATTACGAGCAAGATTAGCCATTTACTATAGTAGTATATTTTAGTTAAATCCTAAGGTGTAGAAATTATATCTTGCACCATTAGTCTTATTCATTTCGCAACAAATCGTTGTAAATGGTTAAATTCATGAAAGGTTTCTTTCGATGCTCAAATTACTAGGAAGTTATCTTGAATATTTGCACATCTTAGCAAGGCAAGTGTTGTTAGTTGGCATGAGCTCATCTTTAAGGAAAATGGAAGTTAAATTAAATTGTATTGACTAGGAAGTAAATTGTCACAAGGATAGCAAAACTGTGACAAGATGATTAATATCACCTTCCAAAAGATAACTGAACCAATCTAAACATAGAAACATTCATACCCTAAACACTTGACTACTTTTCTTACTGTAGGGACAATAAATTCGTAAAGATGAGGAACTAGGGTTTTCCCCTAAGGTTCTTAAAAGAAGAAACCCTAGGCCTGACATACGTCAGCTTAAAGGATCTAAACAGATTATTCCATCGCAGGACTTGCACAACAAGTATGAAATCATTTAGTCTTGTGATTGATTCACAAGGAGAAAGGGTTAAAAACCCTCATCAAGGATGGCAGATCCCTATGCAAGTTATCTTGCAAAAAAGACGTATTTTTGGATATCCTTCTAAATAAGGAAAGTTGTAAACCGGAAACTAGCATATCTAAGGAACTTTAGGGTTAACCAAGTTGGGTATGCCCCACTCCGGAATGTAAAAGATCTTGCCAATTTACAAGACACCTTGGGAATGAGTGCTGATACACTCAAAAAGGAAAGAACACTTCCTTAGCAGTTTGCCTAACAACTAGGTTGTTTAATGGAGATGTTTGTGCTTGCTAGAGATTTTAGGACTCTGTTTGAATTATGAATTACAAATTAAATGAGTACCTATACTTCAGGTTAAAGGCATGAAGGAAGAGGCAGTTTCAGTTACCCCCGACTACCTGCCTAACCCTAACCAAGGGGGTTGTTCACCGCACCGGGAATGTGGACCGAACCCGCCGCGAGAGGTCTCTCCATTGAGCTCTACTTGGAGTAGGAGGACACTTGGGTGCCAGGGGGGGCTCTGGCCGTAAATCCCTCGCCTTTCGGGTCCTGCACAAGAGGCTAACGTGACTCGGGATTGGATCTCGAGGCCCGCATACTAGTTTACGGGCGGAAGCTTGGAATAGTGATCCCTGAGGATTACTGGATAGCCTTCGGGCGGATTATGGACAAGCCTACAGGCGGAACTCCTTGTATTTCAAAGATAAAATGATGAAATGTTAAAAGAACTTCCTTGATATTGTTTTTCTATGTCACGTGATAAGATTACGTGAAAGAACCAGTGCTTAAAGGGATTAATTAAAGAAGCTGATTGTTATATGTCAAATTAATGTGTTAGATAATTACATAACTAAAACAAACCGAGGAAAGTGTGGAGGATGGGCCATGGGTCCGTCCTACGGTTGGGTGGTCCCGGTTAGCTGGGAACTTTTCTCAAAAATCTCGAAGAACAGCGGAATGATCATCATCATCAAAAAGAATAACGAGAACGATGACTTATAGTTACGTCTTACCCGATTTACGTTGTTTTAGGGGAACGGAATGTGGACTATGCCTTATGGCAGAGATGTTGAGCTTTGCATCCCTCTCGTTTTGCATTCTCCTTGAACCAAGTGTAGTGTGAATCCGCTTCAGACCTGGCATTTTTGCATAAAGTAGTTCGCTCGGGTCTGACGCTAGTTGTTGTTAGCTAATGACCCATTAGGAAAACCCTAATTCTGATCGATCCTAAGTGGGAACGGCCAAGATACTTCTGCTACGTGGCAGATGCGGGAAGACCTAGATCGCAAAACCCGTAACATTCCATGGGAGTGCCGGGCAGAGCTTTCTAGACATCCTTTCCGATGGACTGCTAAGAGGTGTCCTTGATGATAGTAGGGGACACGTTACACAAATCGAAACCTGAGGACTACATGCCTTGGACGCCAGCCCCCAACAAGAAACGAAAAACCCCTTTACAAGTACTCAAACACATATATCATAAAAATCACAATACTCATAAAGGAAAGATATCACCTAGTTAGGGCCACGAGAAGCTTCCACGCAACAAAAGGCTCCTTCCAAGCTCTTCTTCAAACCTGTCTAGCATAGAACTCAAACAAGAAACCATTAACCGCACCTGCACTAAACAGACAATGGGCCCTCTTGGCCTAATGAAATAAAACACTTCACCACAAAACTTAATCGGCCCTCTTGGCCTAATGAAATAAAACAGTAAAACCTCGCAAAACGGGCCCTCTCAGCCTAATGAGATCAAATAGAATAGCACCTACACATCCCTCCCTGGAAGAATTCAGATACACAATAATAAGCTCCTTTCCAAGGAGGAAAAGTAGGCTCGCAGCCCTAAACTAAATGCATAAGGTTATGACCCATCCCTCCTGCATAAATAGCAAGAGGCGTACACATAACATATCGTCTAATTAACCTATGGGTCCTAGATAATAATGATAAATTGGTCTCGGCTACTCTTTGCATAACCCATATCAACCATTGTCTGCCATATATTGCATGTTCTGATAACATACCCAACAAGCGACCGGATCCTGTTTCATCATTGATCACAATATCCAAACTAGGACCACAATTAAAGAAGAGGTCTTCTTCATAAGCAAGATTTGCTAATGAATCTGCAAACTGATTCCAGTAACGTGGAATCAGTTGAAAAGACACTCTCTCAAACTCCTCAAGTAGGGTCATAGTAGTCCAATGATACATACAGAGAATGAGATTCCGCACTGTATATATCCCATCTAGCTGATTCAGGATCAATTGAGAATCCCCTTTTACTAACAACCGACGAATACCACCTTGTTTGGAAATATACAGCCCCATAATGAAGGCTTTATACTCCGCCATATTGTTAGTGAATCCTACCCCGAGATAAGCAGCTAACTTCATCGTCACTCTACATCGGGGGTCTCGGATTACTACTCCCATACTCCCTTTTTTATAAGGGCCCCTGGACGCTCCGTCAAAGTATAATGTATACGTCCACAATGGGTTTACTCCTCTATTCGTAATTATGGTAATCAAAGTTTAGCATGTTGAGAGGATGAACTGACAGCTCCATCCCACCTTCTTCATTGAACTCAACAGGGATACTCATCAACAGTCGTAAATAGTGATGGCAGAAGACTTTGATCTCCCACACAAAGGTTCCGTCCTCTTGCTCAATCACCTTATATCCTTTGCTCCACTAGATGAGTTTCCCCTGATGGTATCTTTGCTCCAGATATGGGTGCTCCAAATAAGGGATTAACCAACCCATCAACCATCTTTAAGCTTTTTCCCGCAGGTCTCAAATCATCCCCAACATGGACTTGCAATGCATTTCTCTATGTATTAGCATACTTAGAAATAATAAGGTTTAATCTTATTAAGATTAACCTTATTCTTAAACTCTACTCCCTCTAGATCAGCTAATAGGGTTGTAGACCTGTTCTTCCCTAACCTGACGATTTTGTAGGGGCCATCTCATTTAGGTTCCAGCTTCCCTGGAAACAGTTCCCTACGTGCATCATAATATAAAACTAGTTGTCCTTTCTTAAAGGTATACTTCTTTGCTTTTAGGTCATGCAACTATTTCATGCAACGTTTAGCCACCTCTTGGTGTAATAGGCTTTGCAGCTTAATTTCATCTAGTTGCGCTAAGGTCGTAAAACGTTCTAATAGGGCATCCTCATTACCCAAAGAATGGTTTATTGCGAATCTAATGGTCGGCAACTCAATTTCTAAGGGTAAAACGCACTCTTCACCATAAACTAGTTTGAACAGCATGTGGCTAGTGGCTCGCTTAAACATGGTATTATATGCCCATACTGCCACGTACAGCTTCTTGTCTCAGTCTCGTTTCTTTTCAAATACAACTTTTGATAGGATACCCACAAGCTGCTTGTTGGTACTTTCAACCTGCCCATTTGCCTGTGGATTATATGGGGTCGTTTCATTGTGCTTGATTTGCCAACCTCAGTCAAGCTTTTGATCACCTTATTCAGGAAATGGGTTCCATGCTCCGACACTAATTCTTTCAGGGGACCAAAACGGCATATTATCTGCTCTAAAAGGAAACTAGCAGTTTCTTTAGCATCATATTTTCTTGTTGCATGTGCTTTTGACCACTTCGTGAAGTAGCTAGTTGCTACAATAATATGCCTCTTTTGTGCAGTCGACGACGGAGTAATAGGACCCACAAAGTCTATTCCCCACTTCTCAAATGGAAGTATCGCCATAATAGGGGTGAGTGGTTTTTTCCTATTCTCTCAACTATCATGTCGTTGACAAATGTCGCATCTCTTAACATACGCAAACACATCGTGGAAGATGGCAGGCCGCCAATAACCTGCTCGTAAAGCCTTTTGCGCTATAAGCCGTCCAGCAAAATGACCTCCGCAAGTGGAATCATGGCACTCTTCCAAAATGAATGGCACCTCCTCAGGCATCACACATCGGCAATAGATGTCATCAACCCCTTGCCGATATAATGTACCTATAATCAAGGCAAACTTTAACTCCTACTGCTTAATTTTCCTTCTCTCAGCTTCAGATAGTTCGGATCCAGCCTCTCCTGTCGATAAATAATGCGTTATTGCAGCATACCAAGAGGGAATAGATGTCGTATCTATCTCAAATAACGATTCCATGTCACTACCTTCAGCTACAAATTCTTTTCAGCTAGCAAAAGCAATCGGGTGATACCACTTTTCTTTTCAAATTTAGGCTAAATAGCACAGCTGATACTATGCATGGTGGCTATTGAAAATATATAGAACACCTCACCTCTTTTAGATGCCTTTCAAATGGGAGCTTTTACTAGCTCCTACTTCACATCCTCGAAAGCTACCTTACAGGGGTCACCCCATACCAACAAACAGCTAAAGGACAATAGATTTGTAAGCGGCAACGTTCTTTCTGCCAAGGCATTTATGAATCTGCGATAATAACCAACTGAAGACAGAAAGTTATGAACTTCTTTCAGAGTGCGTGGTGGACCCATGGCAACTATGACTTTGACCTTCTCGGGATCTATTGCAATTCCTACCGAACTGACCACATGGCTCAGTAATAGCCCATAAGGTACACCAAAAACACACTTTCGTGGGTTTAGAGCGATGCAAAATTGCCTACAGCGCTCAAAGCATTTTCTTAAAATGATCAACTGCCTTTCTCTCACGGTGGCGGCCCCTAAGTCATCAATAAACACCTTTAACTCTTCAGGGTATATGTCACCGAATGTCTTATCTGTTGTTCGTTGCCACGAAGCAGGCACATTGCATAAATCAAAGGCCATCACATGGTATGCAAAAGTACCAAAGACAGTAATAAAAGTTGTTTTCAACTTGTCCTCTTCTGCAATTGCCATCTGGTTATATCCTGCAAAGTAATCCATAAACGAATATATCTCCCTACCCGCTAATTGATCCAAAATCTAGTCAATAAATGACAACGGGTAGTAATCCTTAACCGTCTGCTTATTTAACTCCCTAAAATCTACACATAATCGGATTTGATTATTTTTCTTCTTTCTGATCACAACTGGCGAACACCATTCTGTGTGTTGCATAGGAAAAATCAAACCCGCTTTCCGAAGCTTCTGTAACTCCTCAAACAGCCCGTCCCTCAATTCGAAAGGCATACGCCTTACTTTCTGTTGCACAGGATGAGTGCCCTCTTTTACAGGAATAGTATGAACAACCAGGCTGGGAGGAATGCCTCTCAACTCATCATAACTCCAAGCAAAGATGTCGCGGAATACTTGAATCAAGGACACATAGTCCTCCCTTTCTGCTGAGCTGAGCATAGAACCTAATTTAATTGACTGCGACTCATCAGGCGTACCAAGGTCTAGCTCGATAACATCTACATCTCTTATACAATCTTGGGCCTCTATCGGCTCGTTCAAAGTGATCTGATAGATGTCTTCCGTGGTGGATCCTTCTTTGGACTCATCACTCGATGATGTCTCACTGGCGGATAAATCCTCTAATGTCTCCAATTCCGTGGAAGATAGAGGAGCTCTCTCACTCTGCGGGGACTCAGGATAGGCATCAATCACCATGCGCTGAGCACCTCTGTCGAATATCTGCTTGCAAGATCCAAGGTTGTCCAAGTAATACTTGGTAACTTGGACGCCCTGCAAAACGAATCACCCTAAAGTCCAACAGGCATTCTACATTTGCAACAGTGACATGGACCTTAGTAATGCAGCCTTCTGGCTGTCTCAAACTATCATCCACCATCCTGAGAATTTTGGAGGTATCTTTCTGGATCGCAAGACCCAACCTTTCCATCAGTTCAAAGCTCATAATGTTAACAGATGATCCCGTGTCGACAATGGCATAATCTACTAATATCCCATCGACATAGGCTGCAACCCTTGGGCAATGCTTCTTAGCATGCTCGAACCAGTCATCACCAACTCGCGCAATACCCAAAGGTTCCACGATATACTTGGTACACAGGATCTTTCTAAATTCCTTGCATACTCCTGGGGAAAGATTAATGAGCTGTAAAAGATTCACGTCCGACTTGACTTCACAAAGAGAGCTTGCCAAATCGAATTCATAATAGTTCGGCAGAGTTCGCTTTTCACGCCAAACCATCCGCTCTTGAGGTCGTTGAACTCGCTTTATTGCCTCTTTTTTAACTTTCACATTCTTGCTCGGTGGTTCCTTATCCTTCTTAACATCGGCTTTACTCTCCATGGGCTTCAGAGGTCCCCCTTCCATGGTAGGATCCAGAACTTGCGTTCCTTTGTTGCCTTGTTTAGGGTTTCCGTCGACAGGCTTATCCTTGTCGGCCTCTCTACCCTTTTGACCTCTTGTAAGGACCGCTCGCAGATTAGAGGTTTCAGTGTCATTAACGCGCACAGCCTCAATCAAACTAACCCCACTACCACTAGGTAGCTCCTCCACTATAGTCTTTGGTCGTTGGAGTATTTGTTTAGGCCCGTCTTCTCGCTGGGAATCATTTCCTTACGCACGATGATTAACAAGCCCTGGTTGCTGACTACCTCGCTGGAGGGAACTAATCTTACTCTAGCAAGTGGCTACTAAATGGCCGGATTTTACACAGATGTCGCACTTGAAATTCGGGCAATTTCTTGGATAATGTTGCCCACCACACCATTTGCAGCTAAATCTCGAAGATGCACCCTCATCTCGGTATCTACTTCCTATCAAATTTTGTTGTTTTTTAAGAAAGTTGACATCAACGGCTATTTGTCGATACTACTCCGTAATCATGTCGGTATAATGCTTCATCATTTCCTTAACCTCGCCAAGAACATTGGAAGCGCTCGACTCGTAGCCTTGATCATTACCCTGTCGTTCCATCAGCCTAACAATTGGATTAGGCACTGGTTGTTGAACCACAGGCATGGTATTAGAATTAACTACCTAGCCTCCACCATTTGAAGCCATTTGACTGCCCGTAGGCATCGACATGCTAGGGGGAGCTGGTAATAAAGGCACATTCTGCATCATGTTCCCTCTCCCATTAGGATTAGCCATCGCTATCCCTTGGCTACTACTGCCATTGGCCGTCGCCATATTGTTTCCCAATGCTAGACCTATATTCGAATTGCCTCGAGAGGCATAGGCCACTTGTAGTCGGGATTCCACTTCTTGTGCTCGTGTAATGGCAGTATCTATGTCCCCCAAAGAGACACTACTCAACTGCAACTAGATATTAAAGTCCAAGCCATGCAGAAAATATTGCAATTAGGCAGCTGCGGAGATAGGAATAGAGGTATCCAACTTACGGAAAACCTCTTTTAGTTTCTTCGCATAAGCACGAATATCCTCGTGTGGTTCTTGCCGGGTCACGTTGAGTACACGCAACCAATATTGCCCACCCCTTTCAGGGGCAAACTCCCTTCGAAAAGCTCCATAAAATGCATCAATATTCAATATGGTTCCGGCTTCTAAACCATGATACCATATGGCAGCTCTTCCTTTGAGAGTCATGTTGAAGAACATCATTAAATGTCCTTCTTCTTAGATGCGACAGTTAAACATCAGCTTTTGAAACTCCCTAATGTGGAGTTCCGCATCTTCCTCAACTAGCCCATTAAAAATGGGTAGCGGGTAACCTAGAGCCAGCAAATCTGTCGTTCCTGTATGAATTGCAATGGGCTGCGCCATGACGGAAATTGGATTTGCACTAGAAATAGGGGATGGTGGGGTTACACCTCCTACACTTGATGTACACTGTGTTATGGAAGAAAGGGGAGCACTAGAGCTCCCACCTTCTCCTAACTTACTACTTGTGGCACCAAGACCACTAGATCCACTCCCTCGTAAGGGTTCAGCACCGCTACGCTTAGGGGAATACCTCCTAAGAATTTCAGCATGTCGCCTAGCTCTTTCGTCTCTCTTTTGCTTTTGAATTTCTGCTAGACGGTGCTTATCGATGAATAATGGATCAATCTCAGTATCCTTTGGCATAAACTGCTAACTGATCCCTAGACAACCACGATTCGAGGACCACCACTTCTAAGCAACTCCCGGCAAACGCACCACTGATGGGACCTAAAACAGGCCGGCACTGGCTCATGCACTAGCCGGACCTCTATCATGCGCTCAACAACCCCACGGCCTCGGGGCCAGGAGCGTGGATGACACATACATCACCTTCCTAAACATATTGCATTTGTATCACGTCTCGTAGTCCAACTCTAACCCAATTAACACTCCTCAGAGGGAGTCTCTAGCACATTGCCAAATAGCACGAAGTACAAACATAGGAGGTCCTCCCACGGCTGACTGCCGCTACCTCACTACAACTCTCCTACATCTTGGGGATTGGCCCCTCGATGCGTCGCTAAACATATATAATACTTCACACACATTTCCACTCAAGGTACCAATTGATCGTATCTAGGAATGTATATTACCTCACTTTCTTTCCCCTTAGACCCAACACCTAGCCTACAGCTTGGACAACCTTACTCACTCAACGTTGGTCACGATCTTCTAGAAAGCAATTGCCATGCATCCAGGAGGTATTGTCTGATACATTTTAAATTTCTTTATGATTTATGCAAATAGTGAATGCCCACGTACTCAAACAATTTAGAAAATTAGCATTTGTGCTTAGTACAAAAGCATTCTTTCAATGACTTTGACTATCGCTCGTATGCGGCGTTGCATGAACCTAGCACCGAGAAACCCTCGTGCTACTAGGTTCTTAATTTTTAATTATCGACCAACCTAAATGGTGTGCATAAAAAACTAGCAAGCTTTCCATCATTCCATTCAGCATTTAAACACTTTTTATACACTCTACCCCCCACCCGTTTAGGTTGTGCATTGTGCATAGGTTTAGGGTTCATTTTCCACATTTTTATTGTATAAAAAGCCATAAAAACTCACTAGAACATAAAGGTAGGGCTGAACTGAGGCTAAACCTCATACTTCAAACCCCCCATACATCCAAAAACATGGTTCTTATTTTTCCTTAATTTTCGGCACTCAAAATCCATTTTCCCCCTATTTTTCTTCATTTTTCCTATTTTTGGTATTTTTTCGCAATATTAAATGACTGAAAATTCAAAATGAATTGTGGGCTGTGGCCCTTAGGTTTATTTGCAGCAAAAATATAAATTTAGTTGGTGTGTCTTATTAGATTTTCCATTGATATATCAAAAACACCCAATTTTTCCATATTTCGTGTATTTTATGGGTTTTACACTATTAATTTCATCCACAACACTTATGATTTTCTAATTATAAATAGTTGGAAGACATTGCAAACAACATTATAATGCATAATCATCCCATGGGAACAAGTATTCATGAAGCAAACTGCATAAAACATCAATTTCCTTTGTAAAAATGAGATTACTGTTCTTTACGGGTTGCGGGTTTTTATTTGCCATATCTCGGGACTGATTTTCAGCCACCATTAATGCTCATGACAGTCCACAATCAGCAATCTTCCTTCCTCTTGCACCACGGAGCAATCCAGTCTTCATTGGACAAGCATCCGTCATCCATTCTTCTTCTTCTTCTTCACCACATGAATCTACCCTTAGGGGAGAGAGAGGGAGGAGAGAGAAAGACTGAAATCAGAGATCTTCATAGAGACCGCCATTTCTCGGGCGATAGGCGGCGATATGATTGGCATCTAGGAGGGAAGCAAGGGCAATGATCAGTTATAGTGGTTGTTTGCAGGCAAGGAGAAGCCCCATCCATCAATGGCGTGATTTTCGGCGCCCTCTGTTGGCCATGTTTTCTTCATCTCTCTCATCCCACGATTTGTCATGTTGCATGCCTTTTGGTTGGGGGGTTAAAATTTCCCCAAAGGGCACCCCCCCTTTGGTCCATGTTGTGGCCACCCTTTCAAATCTTCACCATTTCTTGGCCATTTCCCCGTTCGGACTCCGAATTGAGCTCTGAAAAATCTTGGGCATCCGGCTTGGCATCTCGTATTGGCCAGTAACTCTTGTCAACCTGCACGATAGTCTAAAAATTTATAAAAGATCAACAAGTGTCACTCGGGCGCCTTTAAAGCACTTTGGCGCTTAAAATCTCATCTTAGATCGAGCCGCCGCCTTTGATGTTGAATATTTTTCCCTTCATATTCATAATTTTTAGCTATTTTTAAGCACTTCTCAGCACCAAAATTCTGCTCACACACACACACATAATGTGTATGAGTGTGTGTGAACTACTATTAAATCTTAGGTGTAATATAACTATCTCACATAGTAATATTCATATTGACTTATCCTTTTTTAGGGTAAAATGAAGATTAATTAATTTTAATTATCTATTGATGATTGCATGCACTTAGAAAAAGCCTAAAAATTTCGAATGTCGATTATCATATAGACCTCAACAAATTAATCATAGGACAATTATAAGTTAAATAGTTCTATGTCTCCTTGTCTACGTTATATTATATTTGATTGATGAGAGTAATTAAATTAGCTTATGCTTGTAAATCAATTAAGTCAAACTTTAAAATTGATCCTATTAAGACGAAATTGAATATGTCAAATGATTTCTAATAACAATTAGAATATATAAGATTCAATACAATTAAGAATAATTAAAACATACATTATTGAATATACCTAATGACTTATGAACTAATGAATGAATAAGTATGTATAGAGTAGAAAATTAATAACAATATTATAAATGTAGACTAGTAAGTCAGTAATACTAAAACCATATTCTAGTTAGGGTTTAATATGTTATTTATTAGGATTAAGGTATTTTAAATTATGAGGTGCTTACATATGTACATGGACGCCTATGTGATAGTGTATATTATCATTGCTACGATTCTCATTTGTTCCAACTTGTCATGTTTTGTAAGTGAGTTCATATAAGGAGCTATCAAGAGAATCTAGGACCTAGAGGGTATTCTTATTAAATCACAAAAAACATGTACATCTTCACGAGGGGATTCTCATGTTCCACAATAGTCGACTCTTCCTATAGTATGACCTTCATAGGCGCTAGCAAGGCACGTGCAACGTTTGGCATTATGTATATGCATACGGGCAGTAGTATAATTTTCTGTATGTATCTTGCCAATATATATTAGTACAAATTGAATTACATAGAAAATATGTTATCAAATCATATTGTGCATTATGTATATTTGCAAAACAAGTGGTCCATCTCTGACAAGATAAAAAATGTGGACAATGGGGATAGATCCTCGTATATCTTTGTTATAGATAGTATAATTTTCTATACTTGTCAATATATGCATCAATGTAAGCATGAATATACCTTGGTGTATTTTCCAATGCTTATTTCTATGCGTATACCATCAAATATATTAAGGCACTCTCTCCACTAGATAAATAAATGAAAATTTTGATCATCAGATTTGACATTTTAATCCCTTTTTACTTGTAATTCCATTTTTGAGTTTTCATTGATGTATCCCTCATATGTCGTAGTGAATGCATTCTTGATATAGATGTAGATTATATAAACATTTTTAAGGTCACCTCTATATCTGTGTTTATAGGTGAATTTATACATGTGAGTCTCATTTGTATTTTTACCCCAGTTATATGCATAAACATGTTCTAGACTTTATTTGCACATCCAAGCACCTACACATTGGACATAATTATACATAGATATCCATGAATACATGTAGAAATATGCTTATAAATAGACTTGATTTTCTTAGTATATAAAATGCATTGATTTACTTGAACATACTATCTCCTTGTACTTTAAAATGATATTTTTTTTAGGAATAATAATATAAGGAATACAATGGGTAGTCTTAGGCTTTAATGGTAGGTCTCAAACAAATGCCTTAGAAATGCTCCTCTCGAGCTATAGCAACTTTTATATTATAGAATAGGAAAGCATAGACTTCTCTAGTTGGATGGGAGGCAAATCTAAATTGGAATAGTGCACAAAGACCTAAAGTTGGAAAAGTTCTCTTAAGTGGATCTTAGGAGCTCAGAAGAGGGTACAAGGAAGTACTATTGAGTAGCACACCCTTCTTACCATCTCCATCACCCAATATCTAGGCATTTTATTTATGGCAAATATCAGATGAGCTATAAAGCAGGGTTGAAACGCATGCATGCAACGAATGTTGGCTACAAGCTAACAAATCAAGTGGCATAGTGAGAAATTGAGGTTGCTTTAAGAATTAATCTACCACCTACAAGCTCAAGAGGGTACCTTGGTGCTCCCTAATTTGAACTCCGTGATATAATGTTGGAATGCCCTCGATTCTTTCCACAAAAATATATGCACTTTATACATGATGGGTCCCTCCAATATTCTAATAGATAGTAGCATTTTAGAGGGTTTCAATGCACTATAGGATGTCAATCTCACCTTTATTAGGTAGAAAAAAGGAATCAATAAACTAGGTATAATCTATAGGGATGAGGGGATGATATGCATTGCTATTTTCTCAATTAAAATCCTATTATGCAAAGGCTACATCATGGAACATGCCTTTGAGTGGTGGTATAGTATGCATTACCCTATAGTGCACATAACAAGTCATAACACATTTATTCAAAGGCCTTGCTAGCCAAGGGAGGTAGTAATCAAATGTTACAAATCAAATGTGATGAATAAATTTCAAGATACACTTAAGGTGGGGCATGCAAACTCCTTAATCTAACACATGATATCGAGAGTGTGGCTCCAATATATATAAGCACATCATGTGGGTTAAAAATAAGGTATTGATTATACACTATTTTTATAAAATGTCTACATACAAAAGGGTGCCACATAGAGTGGCAATTTATGGATTGAATAAAAAGGCTGTGTTTTATTTCAAGAAAATTCATAGATGAGGGTATTCTTAAAAAGACATTGAATGCATGTGATATAGAGGGTTTACATATACTGAACCCCTGTAACACACAAAAATATCTAATTTATAGGCTACATACAAAAGGTACGTAAGTATATCGCTACTTGTGGAAATAGAGAGTGAGGTATTGCCAATAATGTTCTCAATGTGAAAAGATTGAAACAATGATTGTCTTTGGATCTTGAATTGATGTGGAGTTTCTTCTAGAGAAGACATGGTGTATCTTCTAGGATGTAAAACCCTTGTTTTGAAGACATGGTGTATCTTCTAGAATGTGTCTTTTATAGAAATTAAGGATAGCTATTGATTATAGTTGACATCATTCAAATTTGTGATGTGCTTGATGAACCTATTCCTCTAAACAAGAGGAAGAAGAAGACATTTGATTTTCCATTTGTAAATCACTAGTTTGTTAGACTTGTAAAACTTTTAGGACTAGTAGACCACATGATCTCTTTTAAGGGTTCTTAGTACTTCTTCATATGTGTATGTGTGTGCATGTGTGGGTGTGTGTTGATGCGAATGAGAGTGTGAGTGAGAGAAAGCAAGCTGAAGTAAATGTGATCTTTGGGTTCCATTCTAAGGGCCCTAGCACACCCAGGGGCAATGGGGGGAACGGGGCTTTTGGGATCTTAGTATCACATAGGGGTCACACCATGTCCCAACTATATACTAGTCATAAGAAGTTACAAAACTAGTCCCACATTTTCTATAAAAAATGCAGCGTTGATTGGTTGCTAATCCATGCAAACATGTCATCCCCCAATGAAATGTGATAACCCTAGTAACCTAGTGTTAGCATTGAGTTTTTGGCAAGTGTAAGTGGTACGAAGAGAAGGGTAAGGAACCCCCACTCCCCTTGTTTGCACTAAGTGCAACCCTTAGAGGAGTGGGGGCAATGGGGGGGGGGAGTGCAGTCCCGCTCCCCACACGAGCCTTGGGCATGACCAGTCTCTAATTCCTCCAAAAGTTTCTAGTACAATGAACCATGAAAAAACAACTGTCATGTTCTACCCGTTGCAGTGGCTCAGACATTGAGGATTTCTCAACGAAGAAATTCCAAATTATCATTCACAAGATGACAATGGAAGTTATTTATTCATGCATGCCTCCACGAGGGCATAGTTATACAAAGAGGCGAGCTAGCTTCTTATAAATTAGTTGAAGTGGGGATTGGAGATGTAGAAGCCCAGGCTATCAATATGGGTACCTTGATGGCCAAAGAAGCCAAGGATTTGTTGGCAAACAACGTGACCATTCACGCCAGAGGGTTTTAGTTCAGGTGCATGAATGCACACATGCGTAGTTGAATGCTCACACAGATGCACATGTATGTGAATCTAAAAAATTTAGCAAGCCAATCTATGGTGGCCAATTGTGCATGATGATGTTTGCAAGTGGATCCAATATTGTGATTCCTATCAATGGGGTTGAGTTAGAGATCTCTTACCATTCCAACCAACCCTACCCCTCTAACCTTTTGAGAAGTGGGGATTGGACTTTGTTGTGGTCCCATCTCTCGAGTTGCTACCTACACCCACAAAAAGTACATATGGCAATTGACTACTATACCAAATGGGTAGAAGCTGATGGATAGAAGCTACACAATGCCACCAAGTTGGTAGCTAAATGTTCATTGTGGGATATCTTCATGAGGTATGGCATGCCAATAAATTTGTTTAGTGATCAAGGTACACACTTTGCAAATAAAGTCATCAAAGAGCTCACCTCATTCTTTCTAATTATACATTAAAACTATATCCTTACTATCTTCAAGTCAATGGTTTAGCAGATCCACCAACAAAGTTCTATGCAAGATTTTAACCAAATTGGTAGATTAGAATTGAGAAGATTGGGATACTAAGCTTCCCACTACACTTTGGGCCTTCCAAACATCCTTGAAGATTGCAACCAATATGACTCCCTACAAGTTAGCATTTAGGTTGGAAGCCATTACACCACTGGAATTTATAGTCCCTAATTTTTTATTGGTGATATGAGATCGCCTCATTCTAGAGGAATGACTCCCATTCTAGATGGAAGTCATCACCTAGCTCAAAGAAGTTTGGATACACAGCACCTACATCCAATTCAAAGTCCAAGCCCGATAGAAATACCAAATCAATCAACTATCCAAGAATCCACATAGGACCTACATCCAATCCTCAGTCGAAGCCCAATAAAAATACCAAGTCAATCAACTATCCAAGAATCCTCGGCAAGCTCACATTTTGGTGGAGTGGCCTTTTCAGGTATTTCATGACTTTGATACTAATTTTTTTAATCTAATTAACTTACAAGACAAGTCAAAGCAAGAGGCCTTCAAGTTCTTGTTCGAGCCTCTCTACTTGTAGGCCAAACTCCTTCAGTATTTCGAGGAAGGTAGGCTCTCTCTTATTTTTCCCTTCTTCTCCTATTTTTTCTTGCATCCATATTCTTCGAGAGCATCTTTTTGTTGAGGCTAGACATATTTCCCACCAGTCATCCATTGTCAAGGCCATGAAGGTGATGTGTGGGCAATACTTCACTCTTCTATTTCCCCCTACCCTGGTTGACCTTGACTACCTTCTTGCCTCACCAATAGTGGGCTCACACCCCCTAAATGGTAACCACTACAATGCATGTCCTCCCCAACCCTATCAAGGAGCTCATGAAAGGCAAGGAAGGACAAAGAATCAAAGATGAGGTCTTGATTTCCATGCAAAGAATCAGACGCCCTCTCAAAGAGTAACCCTCAACAAGCAGGCCACCACCCAAGAACAACCCCCATAAAGCCATCTCAAAATTTTCGTTGCCTAAGAAGGCCACCTTCACCACCAACCTCTCCACCAAATACGCCCTTCTGAAGTCAAAGGGCTAGAATGCCTAGAAGAAGAAGACCCCCAATAGGAGAACAAGTCCCTTGCCATGACGATCAAAAATCCCATAGGCCATATCACCACCCTTATTACTACCCATAGCCCCTCCCCAATATTAGGCCTACACCCTTGATCCTCATCCTCTAAGAGTTCAACTAGGAAATGGCTCTCTAGTCATTGAAATTCATCAATTGGTTCTTTACATGGTAGCAGCACTAGTAGTAGGAGCTCTCCATGCATGTCAACCCCCTAAAAAAGGTTGGCACTGCCCTCTTCGAGTAGCTTACCAGAGAAATGCCACCCTCCACAACCATCGGAAATGGTTGAAAGCATGCCAAAATTCCCACCTCATCTTTGTCAATGATGCTCGAGAGTAAAATCCGGAAGTAGGAGAGAATGTGTTTCTCCAAGCTTGAGTGGCTGGAGTGAAGAATTTGGATAGTGTGACCCCACTTGCCCTAGAGATCATTAAAGAAATCTAGTAGAACTACGAGCGGGAGTGGATTGACCCACTGGAAGAAGCTAAAACATGAACTCTAGGCTACCATGACAGACTCTTGCTCCAAGCTCCCATCTCTGTCATGACAAACTATACGAGCCAGTGGACTTTGCTAAGTTCCTTCCTCCCAAACTATTTCTTATCTTTATTCTATCAACCTTGATATTATATTTTTATTAAAAGCTTTGTGATGCAACTATCCAATCGGTAAAGCACAAAAGCCAATTTCTAATGATCTCATGTTAATAGGCAGTTGATCCTAAATGAATATGAATACAGGTATAGAGAAATAATTGCACTTTTCACCTTATGTATACAAAAACTAGTGTGAAATTATATTTATTTAAAGCCTAATTTGAATTTATGGAGAAGAGAAGTCGAGCCATGCATAAATATAATACAAGCATCAATTAGTAGCCTTCATAGGGACACCCATTGAAATTACATAAGGTCATGCTATTAGATATGCCCTTGAAAGCCCTTTGGAAGTTTTTGTAGAGATAAAACACAAATTGTGTATAGATAAAACACAAATTGCCAACTTTCCAAGCTTTTCAACACAAGTTTAGTGTGTATTCCCACTTTTGTTTTTTTATTAGGATATCACATAGTAATCATAGGTAGCTATTATGTATTTTTCACACCAATCAATGATGAAAATTATAGAGATTATTATCTTATGCATGAATTTTCAATTATAATATAATACCAATGTGATTTCTATCATAGGGCCACTATTGCACTCACCAATACAGTTCATGTCATCGATAGTTCAAGTTCATGAGTGTTATTTACACCTATTCTATGAATCTAAATGATATTCTTCATTGAGAGGATGCTCCCAAAATTTTCCCGGCACGGTTCTCAATAACATCCATACACTCATCACCATCTAGTTTGGGACATCCACACATGTTTTCACCCCCATGGACAAAGATGAGGCATGCATGTACCATAGTAGAGTAGCTAATTGCACAACAACAACAACAACAATAATAGCATCTCCTATTCGTAGTGACGTTATTAGTGATCTATAATATTCAAATGGTACATTGTTCAGACCTGAATAGAGCTAAAAAGTCTCGTCAATAAAGATGCTAGAGGCCTTGCACGTAGGTGGCCATTAGTTGGAGGGTGGCATGTTGGGGAGGGGGGAGGGAGGAAAACTTTGAAGGGGGGAAGGAGAATTGGTGGTCTTTACCTTTTCCTTTCAATATAGAGCAAAGCACATATTCTTTTTGAGGGGAAAACACGCACACGCACACGCACACACACACGCACACACACATAGATGTGTGATTCTAATCTACTGTTTTCACAATAAATTCCACATCTTTATTATATTGATGGGACTTTATCAATGGTACCCCCACTCCTACACCGCTATGTGTAAATCTCCATCATCCAAGGTGTTGGCTCCCCCCTAAGGATTTTGATCGATATTCCAATAAACTTGCATGGGGCCTCGTTAGATAAAACTCCCAAAACAAGCTCATCACTATTTTTAATGTAGAAATAAAATTTAAAATGAATTGATATATTTTGTTTTTTATGGAACATTATATATATATATATATATATATATATATATATATATAGTACCCTTCAATGTGTATAAAATATGTAGAAACTTAATTGTTAGAATCCTTTTTTGGAACCATGTGATATACTTACATATTTATGAGATGCCCTTCCAAAGTATTATAAATATCCTTTGAATGCATGAGATGTGGATGGATTCTTATATGTGCACCCCACTAAGGAAGGTATTAAGAAAAGGGGATAGAGGTGCTTGAGAATCAGTGCGAGAGGAAGAGAAGAGATAGAGACAAGGAAACCATATAGACAAGGAGCAATGACGAAAGATTAAATGGCTACAATACCATTCTTTAATTCTTATTTCACATAAAGAAAATGGACCCTTAAGGCCACTCACTCCCCTAATACAAAATAGCTTTAGTAATGGTCATAGGCATGTACACTTAGTGCAAAATAGCTTATACAAATAGTTTCAAAGTAGATGGTCATTGGACCAATGAGATTGGTCCTACTTAATGCATGGGTGGTCAAAAAGATTGGTAAGCATGTAGCTTCATACAAGTGCATGTGTATCTATATGCATGAATACTTGTATACGCATATGCACACATATATACACATACACATACAAATAATCATAGGGTTTCCTTATATTGCAATATACTAAGAAAAGAAAAAACAATAGTGGCATGCATACTGGAAGGAATAGGTATTAAATGGGATGATCATAAGCAACTAAAAATTGTATTGCTACATCCCATGATGGTTATGAAAAGTACATAAAAAGTAATAATATTGATAAACATTACTATAGCTAGGTGAATATATATACAAAACTACAACCACTATATTATATGAGGGGTATTGTGATGCAAAATTCGAGCACAATTTACATACAATTTCATGTCATGGGTATATATGTCTAAGTGTCGATGAATCAATTGGAATGCACATCAATACATAGCCCTCGTATATAATAAAGTGCATATTGATGCTATTTAGAAAAACTATTGATATATATCAATGCTTTTGTTGATGCATATTTTGACATTAGTTAAAAATATCTAAACTTGAAACTTACCCTACCTTGCTCATTCTTGTTGGTGACATTGAGCTGGAGAGATAAGTACTTCACTCACTTTCATTTCTTCTTCTTTCTTATTTTATGCTTTTGTATTACTTATCGACAATATCATTATGCAATGTAGCTATGTGTAACTTGTTTTCTTTCCAATTTTTGCAAGTATTAATGCATGTGTTATTACACACACACACACAATGTGTGTGTGTGTGTGTGTGTTTGTGTGTGTGTGAGTGTGTGTGAACTACTATTAAATCTAAGGTGTAATACAACTATCTCACACAGTAATATTCATATTGGCGTATCCTTTTTTAGGGTAAAATTAATTTTAATTAGTTCTTGATGATTGCATGCACTTAGAAAAAGTATAAAAATTTAGAATGTCGATTATCATATAGACCTCAACACATTAATCATAGGACATTTTTAAGTCAAGTAGTTCTATGTCTCCTTGTCTACGTTATATTATATTTGATTGATTAGAGTAATAATATTAGCTCATGCTTGTAAATCAATTAAGTCAAACTCTAAATTTGATCCTATTAATACGAAATTGAATATGTCAAATGATTTCTAATAATAATTAGAATATATAAGATTCAATACAACTAAGAACAATTAAAACATGCATTATTGAATATACCTAATGAATTATGAACTAATGAATGAACAAATATGTATAG
The DNA here is from genome assembly GCF_053477565.2 of Lygodium microphyllum. NCBI lineage: Eukaryota > Viridiplantae > Streptophyta > Polypodiopsida > Schizaeales > Lygodiaceae > Lygodium > Lygodium microphyllum. Next base: position 119,109,090 of record NC_141135.1, read on the forward strand.
AGTAGAAAATTAATAGCAATATTATAAATTTAGACTAGTAAGTCAATAATACTAAAACCATATTCTAGTTAGGGTTTAATATGTTATTTATTAGGATTAAGGTATTTTAAATTATGAGGTGCTTACATATGTACATGGACGCCTATGTGATAGTGTATATTATCATTGGTACAATTCTCATTTGTGCGAACTTGTCATGTTTTGTAAGCCAGTTCATATAAGGAGCTATCAAGAGAATCTAGGACCTAGAGGGTCTTCCTATTAATTCGCAAAAAACAAGTACATCTGCTAGCGAGGCACGTGCAACATTTGGCATTATGTGTATGCATACGGGCAATAGTATAATTTTTTGTATGTATCTTGCCAATATATATTAGTACAAATTGAATTACATAGAGAATATGTTATCAAATCATATTGTGCATTATATATATTTGCAAAACAAGTGGTCCATCTCTAACAAGATAACAAATGTGGACAAAGGGGATCGATCCTCATATATCTTTGTTATAGATAGTGTAATTTTCTATCCTTGTCAATATATGCATCAATGTAAGCATGAATATACCTTGGCATATTTTCCAATGCTTATTTCCATGCCTATATCATAAAAAATTTTAAGGTACTTTCTCCAATGGATAAATAAATGAAAATTTTGATCATCAGACTTGATGCCAGGAGGCATATTCCATGGTGGATTCCGTTAGGTTTTTGCAGTGGATTCCGTGAAATTTTATTACGGGGGCTCATACACAAGGTTGATTCCTTGTGCGAAAAGTTGATGGGGACGCCTATCCTTTTCGGGTGTTTTGTTAATTTAATGTGTAAGTGGGTGATTCCATAGCGGGTGATTCTGCAAAATACATATTTAAATTAATAAACGTTTATGAGTTTAGAGTGCGCACTCATAATAAATTAAGGTTAGGATTGAGTTCTAACCAATTTATTTTTGTAGCTAAAGAATCCTAGGTATTCACTTTTGTCAGTTTAATTGTATTATTTTTCTAACAATTGTGAATGCTTCAGTTGATGTGTAGAGCAAGCAGCGGTGGCATTGGGAAGCATTGGAGGATAGCATGTATTCAAATTATCATTAATTTTTTATGGGCGCGTATCTTAGGCATGGCGCCCATATTTTGTCACGCTTATTTACTAAAGTGCTTGATAGTTATTTATTATTTTTGTATACTCATGGGTGCATGATTTAGATATTTGTATTGGACATTGTATCTGGGTACCGCCTGACTTGGGCACCCAATAGCTTTAAATCTTTAGTGGCACAAAAGCAAACACAAAAGCTAAAGTGTGCTAATTGTAAATTGGGCTATTTTTTGAGCTTGAAGATGAATAATATATAAAATACATGCTTTGTGGAGTGCTCACACAAGGCATGGGGGGAGATTGCACCCAATTAGTCTCTTGCTTCATGTCATGCAAGCTTTCTTCATTGTTTTTTGTGCAAAAAATAGAGTTCTTTTGTTCTTGGGGACCTTCTGTCGCTCACTACACGCGCATACGACATCCGATCTATGCACTAATGGTATCTCAGCGAAGCTAAGATCGAGAGCTTGCAATCGCTTACCATCTCACGCGAAGGCGGAGCTCCTGGAATGATCGAGCTCTATAGTCAGTCTCATGGCAAACGGTCGATACCAACATGTTCCTGGCAGTCAAGAACCCCCTGCTGTACACTCAGATTGCGAGGGACCAGCCTCTGCAGGCGGAGGACCATGCAGGAAGATCTCTCATCAAGTCGTTGAGTACAGATAAGAAAATTCATCCATAGCTTTTCAAGCTTTAGTAATAAGCTTATTAAGCTTGAAAAGAAGCTTAACTAAAAGCTTCATTAATCAAATTCATCCGTCTGCGGTGGCAGCACGAACTGCCCGTCACCAAATCGGGCGAGGACATACTCAGGTTCTCAAAATCCAAGCTTAGTTACTAAAGTTTGAAACTACAAGTCTTCTAAGTTATCCAAGTCACTAAGGTCATCAAAGTCATCTTCAACAACTACCATAGAGGCAGTTCATACTCAACATCACACGACTAAATTTACTACCTTCTAGAAGCCCGTGTTCACATTTGTGAATTGACAGAAGTAGATTACATCAAATAATCATCAATACGCAGACTATACGCAGTCTATACGCACAATTATTTTCTTGGAAGACGGTTGTGACAACGAATTTCACAATCATAAAGGAGAAATACTACAAAAGTCAAATTAAAAAATATATATATACAAGCCTTGTAAACCCATCTTTGAGCTACACTCATTCTGCCAACAAGGTTTTGAGTGTGTGAGGCCTTTTGGAATTTTGCAGGATGACTAATCAAACCATGGACGATCTTATGGCTCAAGGTGATCTACCCGAACCAACAATGGAGAAAAACTTGGATTTGATTATGATGCAGCTACAAGAAGAACGAAGAGCACGACAAGCTTTGCAAGCTCAATTGGCCAATCTGCAATCATCTACCACCGACCAAGATGGATCGCAACCTCAAGATCTTATACGACGTACCATTGATGCAACACTTGAAGCCCAATCTATTCGGAAAGAAACAAAGATAAGTAAAAGAAACTTCAAATTTCGTACCTACAATGGATCACGCAATGGAAAGACTGTTCTTGCTTTTATCAATCAATTTGATGATTATTTCCATGAAGAATCATATGCTGAGAAAGACAAAATCAAATGTGTCACTAACCATTTAGTTGATCGAGCATCCTTATGGTGGACTGTGGTCCGCAAAAGTGTTGATTGTCCCACTACTTGGGAGACTTTCCAAAAGAATTTTTTGCAGAATTTCCTTCCTCCCCAATTCCACGAAAAAGCCATCAAGCAATGGGATCTTCTACAACAAAGGGATCGCGAACCTATTTCACAATATAAATGCCCTATTGCAACTACGAATGCTCGAAGATGTACCTGAAGCAACTCATAAATGCAATTTTATGTCTGGCCTACTTGGACATTTTTATGCAGAAGTCAATATGTTCAAGCCCTTGAAGATGCAATTTCCTTGGCCCATGACACTGAAGACAAAATTCGCAGACGATACAAGTGACCACAACAATTTCCAACTAATGGTACTTTTGGTTCCAAACAATTCAATTCAAATTTTCGAAGATTCAATCAAAGTCGTTTTCTTCCATCTCATTCCGTAAATCTTGGACACGACCACCTGCCTTGCCATCAAACACAAATCCAAACCCTAAGCCATCTCTTCCGTCAAATCCCAACATTCCTACACTTTCTGCCATTACCAATAATGTATCCAAAGTAAAACCCATAGTTTGTTATAAATGTCATCAATCTGGACATCTAGTAGCCAACTGTCAATCCAAAAAGCCATCTATTCATATCAATTATCTGGGGCCAATAGAAGATGAAGAACGTGAAGAAAAGCCGCACTTTATGGAAGAAAATGATGACATTGGTACTACTTCTGATACTTTGCCAAGTATGCCAACTCCCCATTCCTTATTAACAATGAAATGTTTTTTGCATGGTAAAGAAAAGACTATTTTACATGATGATGGGAGCACACATGACTTTATTTCTACAAAATTGGTCAAAGAATTGAATTTACATACTGTTTCTACACATTATTGCATCAAGGCTGCATTCCTAGGTACGAGATATAATGGAACACAAAAGGTGCATAATTTAGAAATTAAAATTGGTGATTATATTGAACAAAGAAATTTATTAGTTGTATCTTTGCAGTCTAGTGACATTATCTTAGAAATGCCCTGGCATCATCAATACAATCCTGATATAGATTATTCTACGCATTCAATTAAAATTTTTTTCAAGGAAAACAAATCACACTGCATGGTATGGACGCTTCCAATAATTTTCCATTGCTTACTCATACTCAGGCTAAACATGCATTAGTAAAAGTAGCAAATCCTATTTAATATGGGTGAATGAAATTCAAGCTAAAGAAAAACAGATGCATCCTAGGCATGAACAATTTCTTTCCCAATTCCAAGATTGTTTTGCTACTCATTTACCACCTAGATTACCACCTTCACGTCCTGAAGATCATAAAATAGATTTAATTCCTAGAATACAACCACCATGTAAAGCACCATATAGACATAACCAAATTGAACAGAAAGAAATTCAAAACCAAATAGAAGAATTGCTTAATAGAGGATTAATTAGACCTAGTAGTTTTCCATTTGGTACACATGTCTTATTAGTGAAAAAGAAAAATAATACCTATCGCATGTGCATTGATTATCGTGCCCTAAATAAAATTACTATTAAGAATAGATACCCGATTCCTAGGGTAGATGATCTTATGGATAAGCTACAAGGATCTGCCATATTCAGTAAGATAGATCTTAAATCTGGATTTCATCAAGTAAGATTGGACAAATCTGATATATTCAAAACTGCATTTAGAACACAATTTGGACACTATGAATTTTTGGTTATGCCTTTCGATTTAACTAATGCACCAGCCACATTTAATCGTATCATGAATCGCATATTTCTGAAACATCAGCATTGTGCCATTGTTTTCTTTGATGACATATTAGTTTTTAGTAAAAATGAGAATGAGCATTATAAACATTTGTCTTTAGTTTTTAAGTTATTAAAAGACAATTAATTATATGCTAACCCCGAAAAGAGTGAATTCTTCCAAACAGAAATTGAATATCTAGGACATATTATTTCATCCGAAGGTATTAAAGTCGACCCTAAAAAGATAGAAGCAATTTTAAATTGGTCGATACCCAATAATGTGCATGAATTACATTATTTTCTAGGTCTTGCTAGCTTTTACAGAAAATTTGTAAGGAATTTCTCATTACTTGCATTACCTTTGACAAAACTCTTAAAGAAGGGTATCGTGTATGATTGGTCTGACAATCAACAAAAGTCCTTTGATTTGCTGAAACATGCTTTAACTCATGCTCCTGTATTACAATGACCTGACTTCAATAGACCATTTTTCTTAGTAGTTACTGACGCTAGTGGATCTGGAATAGGAGTAGTCCTTATGCAAGATTCTCATCCCATAGCTTACTCTAGTTGCAAACTCAAACCATCTGAACTTAAATATTCTACCTATGACAAGGAATTACTAGCCGTAGTACAAGCCTTACGTTAATGGAAACATTATTTAATGGGATCTGAATTCATGATCAAAACTGACCAACAAAGCATTAGACATCTCCTTAATCAACCGCAAATATCTGACCGACACATTAAAGGGGCTACTTTTATTCAAAGTTTTCATCCCTTTATACAATATCAACCTAGAAAAGAGAATGTTGTTGCTAATGCTTCAACTAGAAGATCGACAATTCAAAATATTTCTATGATATCATTTGATTCCCTTATTCCTATGAAAGATACTTATCATCAGGATCCTACTTTTCAAGCTGATTGGAATAAACTAGTTGCAAATAATTGGATTTCTATTGATTCATTGTCTTACACTAATGGATTTATGTTTTATGAAAAAAGATTATGTGTGACTGTTCCATTTCGACCATTTGTTTTGCATGAAATTCATTGTCCCCCATATCAAGGTCATAGATGAATTATATCTACTTTGCGTACATTGATTGAAGATTTTTATTGACCACATATGGACACTGACGTATCTAATTTTATATTTGAATGCCTAATTTTTCAGTGAGTTAAAAGACACCATGGTAAACAATATGGTTTATTAATGCCATTATCCATTCCATCACAACCATGGAAATAGATTTCAATGGATTTTATCACTGGTCTACCTAACACTAAAGCTAATCATGATATGTTTTGGACTATTGTAGACAGGTCTAGCAAACAAGTATATTTTATTCCATTCAAGAAAACCTTAATTGCATCTCAAGCTACTCAATTGTTTTTGAAAATTGTTTTCACTAACCATAGTTTACCAAAAGTCATTATTTCTGATCTGATTCTAGATTCTGCAATAATTTTTTGATTACTTTGTTTGCTAACTTAGGAACAAAGATTGATTTTTCATCTACATTTCATCTTGAAACAAATGGTCAAACAGAACCTACTAACAATACTATTTTAGATCTTTTGCGTGCCTACACAATTTCAAAACCACACACATGAAATACATATCTACATTTACTTCAATTTGCATATAATAACACACCACATACAGCTACAAAGAAAGCACCATTTGAAATTATCTATGGATATTGATTGCCTACACCTGTTACATCATTATCAAACAAAATTCAAACTGCTGATGATCTTGCTAACATGCATGCTACTATTTTTGATGCAGTTAAAGATATGATTGTGCCAAAGCCCAGCAATCATACACAAAACAAGCAAACAAGAAAAGACAAGCTATGAATTTTAAAGTTGATGATTATGTTTGGTTACGAATTGAAAAACGAAGATTACAAAGTGTAGATAAACACCTATTTGTCAAATTAGCACCTAGATTTTATGGATCATTCAAGATCAATACACAAAATCAATGACAATGCATTTAGACTAGAATTACCACAACATTGGAAAATCCACAACACCTTCCATATTAGTTTATTACGACCCTTTACAGGACAACTACCTGTACACCCTGTCTATGAAAACCCTCCTTTGCTAGATGATGAAATTGAAATCCTTGAGCCTGAAACTATTATAGATACTGACTTTATGACCACTAGAACTGGTCGTAGATATTCTAGATATTTGGTCAAGTTTATATTACCGGGGCTCATACACAAAGTGGATTCTTTGTGCGAAAAGTCGATGGGGACGCCTATCCTTTTCGGACATTTTGTTAATTTAATGTGTAAGTGGGTGATTCCATAGCGGGTGATTCCGCAAAATACATATTTAAATTAATAAACGTTTATGAGTTTAGAGTGCGTACTCGTAATAAATTAAGGTTAGGATTGAGTACTAACCAATTTATTTTTGTAGCTGAAGAGTGCTAGGTATTCACTTTTGTCAGTTTAATTGTATTATTTTTCTAACAATTGTGAATGCTTCAATTGATGTGTAGAGCAAGCAACGGTGGCATTGGAAAGCATTGAAGGATAGCGTGTATTCAAATTATCATCAATTTTTTATGGGCACATATCTTAGGCATGGTGCCCATATTTTGTCGTGGTTATTTACTAAAGTGCTTGATAGTTATTTATTATTTTTGTATGCGCATGGGCGCACGATTTAGATATTTGTATTGGACATTGTATTTGGGTACCGCCTGACTTGGGCGCCCAATAGCTTTAATTCTTTAGTGGCACAAAAGCAAACACAAAAGCTAAAGCGTGCTAATTATAAATTGGGCTATTTTTTGAGCTTGAAGATGAATAATATATAAAATACATACTTTGTGGAGTGCTCACACAAGGCATTGGGGGAGATTGCACCCAATTAGTCTCTTACTTCATGTCGTGCAAGCTTCCTTCATTGTTTTTTGTGCAAAAAGTAGAGTTCTTTTGTTCTTGGGACCTTCTGATGCTCACTACGCATGCATACGGCATCTGATCTGTGCACCAAGACTTTACATTTTAATCCCTTTTTACATGTAATTCCATTTTTGAGTTTTCACGGATGTATCCCTCATATGTCATAGTGAATGTATTCTTGCTATAGATGTAGATTATATAAACATTTTTAAGGTCAGCTCTATATCCATGTTTATAGGTGAATTTATACATGTGCGTCTCATTTGTATTTGTACCCTAGTTATATGAATAAACATGTTCCGGAACTTATTTGCACATTTAAGCACCTACACAATGGACATAATTATACATAGATATCCATGAATACATGTAGAAATATGCTTATAAATAGATTCAATTTTCTTATTATATAAAATGCATTGATTTACTTCAACATACTATTTTCTTGTACTTTAAAATGATACTAGTTTTAAGGAATAATAATATAAGGAATACAATGGGTAGTCTTAGGCTTTAATGGTAGGTCTCAAACAAATGCCCTAGAAAGGCTCCTCTCGAGCTATAGCAACTTTTGTATTATAGAATAGGGAAGCATAGACTTCTCCTATTGGATGGGAGGCAAATCTAAATTGGAATAGTGCACAAAGACCTAAAGTTGGAAAAGTTCTCTTAAGTGGACCCTAGGAGCTCTGAAGAGGGTACAAGGAAGTACTATTGAGTAGCACACCGTTCCTACCATCTCCATCACCCAATATCTAGGCATTTTATTTATGGAAAATATCAGATGAGCTATAAAGCAGGGTTGAAATGCATTCATGCAATGAATGTTGGCTACAGGCTCACAAATCAAGTGGCATAGTGAGAAATTGAGGTTGCTTTAAGAACTAATCTACCACCTACAAGCTCAAGAGGGTAATGTGGTGCTCCCTAATTTGAACTCCATGATATAATGTAGGAATGCCCTCGAATCTTTCCACAAAAATATATGCACTTTACACACGATGGGTCCCTCCAATATTCTAAGAGATAATAGCATTTTAGAGGGTTTCAATGCACTATAGGATGTAAATCTCACCTTTATTAGGTAGACAAAAGGAATCAAAAAACTAGGTATAATCTATAGGGATGAGGGGATGATGTGCATTGCTATTTGCTCAATTAAAATCCTATTCTGCAAAGGCCACATCATGAAATAGGTCTTTGAGTGGTGGTATAGTATGCATACCCTATAGTGCACATTACAAGTCATAACACATTTATTCAAAGGCCTTGTTAGCCAAGGGAGGCAGTAATCAAATGTTGCAAATCAAATGTGATGAATACATTTCAAGATACACTTAAGGTGGGTCATGCAAAATCCTTAATTTAACACACGATCTTGAGGGTGTGGCTCAAAAATATGTAAGCACATCATGCAGGCTCAAAAGAAGGTATTAATTATATACTATTTTTATAAAATGTTTACATACAAAAGGGTGCCATCTAGAGGGGTAATTTATTTATTGACTAAAAAAGGGTGTGTTCTATTTCAAGAAAATTCATAGATGAGTGTATTATTAAAAAGACCTTGAATGCATGTGATATAGAGGGTTTACATATACTGAACCCCCGTAACACACAATAATATCTAATTTATAGGCTACATACAGAAGGTACGTAAGTATATCGCTACTTGTGGAAAGACGGAGTGAGGTATTGCCAATAATGTTCTCAATGTGAAAAGATTGAAAAATTGATTGTTTTTGGATCTTGAATTGATGTGGGGTTTCTTCTAGAGAAGACATGGTGTATCTTCTGGGATGTAAAACCCTCGTTTTGAAGAACATTTGATCTTTCTTGATTGGCATGTTGCTTTTAGAAAATTTAAGGATAGCCATTGATTATAGTTGACACCATTGAAATTTGTGATGTGCTTGATGAGCCAATTCCTCTGAAGAAGAGGAAGAAGAAGACATTTGATTTTCCATTTGTAAATCACTAGTTTGTTAGACTTGTAAAACTTTTAGAACTAGGAGACCACATGATCTCTTTTAAGGGTTCTTAGTACTTCTTCATGTGTGTATGTGTGTGCATGCGTGGGTGTGCATCGGTGCAAATGAGAGCATGAGTGAGAGAAAGGAAGCTGAAATATATATGATCTTTGGGTTCCATTCTAAGGGCCCCAGCACACCTAGGGGCAATGGGGCGAACGAGGCTTTTGGGATCTTAGTATCACATAGGGGTCGCTCCATGTCCCAGCTATATATTAGTCATGAGAAATGACAAAATTAGTCCCACATTTTGTATCAAAAGTGCATTGTTGACTGGTTGCTAATCCGTGCAAACATGTCATCCCCCAATGAAATGCGATAACCCTAGTAGCCCAGTGTTAGCACTCAGTTTTTGGAAAGTGTAAGTGGTAGGAGGAGAGGGGTAAGGAACCCCCACTCCCATTGTTTGCACTAATTGCAACCCTTAGAGGAGTAGGGGCAATTGGGGGGGGGGGGGGGGGTGCAGTCATGCTCCCCGCACTGGCCTTCTCTAATTCCTCTAGAAGTTTCTAGTATGCTGAACCATGAAAAGACAACTGTCATGTTCTACCCGTTGCAGTGGCTCAAACATTGAGGATTTCTCAATGAAGAAATTCCAAATTAGTATTCACAAGACGATAACAGAAGTTATTTATTCATGTATGCCTCCACCAGGGCATAGTTATACAAAGAGGCAGGCCGACTTCTTATAATTTAGTTGAAGCAAGAATCGGAGATGTAGAAGCCCAGGCTATCGATATGGGTACCCTAACGGGCAAAGAAGCCAAGGATCTGTGGGCGAACAACATGATCGTTCATGCCAGAGGGTTTCAGTTGAGGCGCATGTGCGGAGGAGACGCCCATCACTAGCACTCCCTTGTAGTTGGAGTCGGGATGGAAGATGCTCTTGTTCTCACCCACGGTCACAGAGATGTCAGCGGTTGCGACCCCGTTGGAGCCAAAGTTAACCTAAAATATCCAAAGCCGTCCACGTCCACGTCGTCAATGAACGAACGTATAGTCGATGTACTACAACTCGCTAATCATTATGATTTATATTTCATACCCAATTTAGCTATCAACCAAGAATCCTAGCCACTAAACTTTTTATCAACTCTCATGGACAAGACATACATTGATAAAAAGAAGTCTTATTGCATTTATATGGGCACAGCCCTTTCGGAGTACAATATTTCCTGAGATGATAGAGCAACTTTTCTATTTAGTTTGGGGAGAACAATGTTGTATTATATTTATCTATGGGAACTAGATAATAGTATGGTTTTGGGTCATGGATCTTCAGGAATCGGTAAGTCATCCGAAGATTAGGATATCCTTTCCTTTGGAACCCATTCTTCTCATAACGCCCCAACAGTACCTTGATCCTGTCGGCGGGGATTACACAGGTCACTTCCTCGTATACATATGAGTTCAGTTCAACCCTCCGACCTTGAATATGTAAAGTTGAGTTTACATGAGTCTCCACAAAAATGAACAGCTTCACGATCTTCAATTCTTCCAACCACTTGATCCTCTTTAGGTTGGTTTGAAGGTATGCAAACCGGTGGGCAGCTATATAGTAGATTCCTGAGTCACTCGTCCATCTTCGTTCCACGTACAAAGGCAATGGATTTTAAATACGATCTAGAATGTTCATCATCTCAATCCTTTGTCGATAATCCGGGGAATGCATTGTGGTCATAAACATGACTCCGAACACTAGAACATGTTCCATGCTTCATAATTCTATAAGACAGCATCGAAAGTAAGGAAATGTTCTAAATAGCAACATTTGCTTTACTTCTTCTTATAAATGTTTTTCTAAAAATAAATCCTTCGTTGGTTCGCTCTAATACCAATTGTAACGTGTCCACTTGTTCCCTTCAGGACATGTCTTAGCAGTCCATCAGAAAGGAGGTCTAGGAAGCTCCGCCCGACACTCCCATGGAATGTCACGGGGTTTGAGATCTAGGACTTCCTGCATCTGCCATGTAGCGGAAGTATTTTGGCCGTTCCCACTTAGGACCAACCTGAATCAGGTTTTCCCTAATGGTCATTTCCTAAAAACGACAACTAGCATCGAACCCCAAACGACTACTTTACATAGAAACGCCAGGGCCGAAGCAAATTCACGCTGCACTTGGTTCAAGGAGAATGGGAAATGAGAGGGATGCAAGGCTCGACCTCTCTGCCATAAGATATAGTCCCATTCTGTTTCCCTAAAACAACATAAATCCGTGATTATTATCACCTGGAATCTAAGTCAGCGCCCTTGCTATTCATTTCCTTTGAAACGATCTTCTTGCTGTCCATTATGATTGAGAAAAGTTCCCGGCCAACTGAGACCACCCATCCGTAGGACAGACCCATGGCCACATCCACTGCACTTTCCTCAGATTGTTTTAGTTGTCTAAGTACCTACCACATTTAGTTAGACATGCATCAAGAAGCTTCCTTAATTAGCTCGTTAGGCACCGGTTCCTTCACGTAATTTTAGCACTTGACATAGAAAAGCAGTGTCAAACAAGTTCCTTTTCAACAGGTTATCATATTTATCATTGGAATACATTTAAAAAGTCCAGCCCGTAGGCCTATTCATAATCTCCCCGAAGGCTATCCAACAATCCACAGGGATTACTAATCCAAGATTCTGCCCATACATTAGTATGCAGGCCTCAAGATCCAATCCCGAGTCACGTTGGCCTCTTGTGCAAGGCCTAGAAGGCGAGGGATTTACAGCCAGAGCACCCCCTGGCACCCAAGCATCCTCCTGCTCCAAGTAGCGCTCAACAGACAGACCTCTCGCGGCGGGTTCAGTCCACCTTCACGGCGCGACTAACAACCCCCTTGGTTAGGGTCAGCCAGACAGTCGGGGGTAACTGAGGCTGCCTCTCCCTTCAGGCCTTCAACCTAAAGCATTAGATATCTTTTCATCCTTCAATTCCTTGAGGAAACAAAGCAAACAGTGCTCTCTAAACCGTTACAAGCACAATCATTTCCAGTGGTGATTAATTTGGCTAACTGCTAAGGAGTGAATCCTTCTCTCCGAATGCATCCAGCATTCGATCCAGGATCAATTGTGGCTTGGCAAGATCCCCAAGGTTTTGTTTGTTAACCCTTATGTCCTTGGTTAGGGTTGTACCCTATTAACCCAACTTAACCAATACCTTAAGTTCTATTAATAGAAAATATACTGCTCCAGATTATTGATTGGTCCTTTGCTTCCAAGAAAATATCTAATCCCCTTCTCTTGATCACTTTTCCCAAGAAAGGTACTATATCAGGATGACTACTCATCCTCTTGCAAGATAAACTTGCGCAAGAATCTGCCAATCTCTTTCCAAGAAATTCGACATTCCCTTGTGATCAAACCACAAGATCATGTGACTCTGCAATTTGTTGCTCAAGTGTCGCATCTAATCCATAGGACTATTTTACCCATTGAATGGTGTCTTCTAATCACGAAATCATGATTAGATAGGAAACAGGGTTAGGGTGTCTTCATATTCAATCCACTTCTGATTGCACCAGGCTGACATCGTCGGTCCTAGGGTTCCATCTCAGTCCGAGTCTCATCTTTTTAGGGAGCGATCCTTAGGGTAGAATCCCTAGATCATTTCTTGCAAGTATGTCCTATTGTCCCTACATTCCGTGAATGTGGGCAGGTCTTTAGGGTTATGAGAGTTTCGACTTGGCAATAAGTGCGACTAGGTCACGTCCTCAACGTGCTAAACCCTAGTTAGCACTTGGGATATGTTGCATCGATTTAACTATTCCTAAGCGAGTCCTTTGTGATTTAGGTGTTTAGGGTAAAACAATGTACTTGTCTATTCCTAAGGATATTGTCTTGATCAAAGAAGGGAAAAACTAGATGCATTACGATACCATTCTCCTAAACACATGATTTATTACCTCTTTGTATGATTAGATTTACAACCCCTAACTTTTTTGGTTAAGATCAAAGCGTATGTTAAGTTATGGCATAATTTCTATTGAACCTTCTAGAACATGCATTCAAGATTCATGCCACAAAGCTTTTAGGGTTTTATGTTAAAACGAACCATGCAGCCTTTCCCTAACTTCATTTTTGAATGAAATATTAGTACATTGAATGAGGCTTATACAACCTTTCCTAACTACTTACATAGTTGATTGAGATTTATGCCAATTAACTAGAGTTTAATCTACTTCATGCAACCCTACAAACATTTCCATGCCTTGCAAATTCCCACGGTTGTTAGCAACCTTCTTTAATGAATCATTGCAAAGAAAGAGATGTCTGATAATGCGACATGCGATTTAATCTTTCCATGCATAATCGAAGTGTACTACAATAATTTCGACTTTGTAATGATGGTCATTAGTTGATCTAGATTCATTACTTTACAATGCATAAAAACAACTTGCTAAGAATGCCTGGACATCTTATGTTCTTTTTTCTATTCGTTTCATTGCAAAAAAAATACAAATGATCGATCTTCAATCGTGAGTTATTTCCTTTAAAATAGCTAATGTATTTCAATCACAAAAGTGCATCTTATCAAACTAGGTGGATTTGACAAGCATAAGTGCAACCTAATTCCATGAATTAACCATGCATGTTTGTAATACTTCGACATAAATCAAGGAAAAGGAAGAAAACCTGGACTTGTGGGTTCGGTGAAATGTCCACATGAATGTTAGGAGATGATCCTCCTGCGGTTGCGCCTTGTGCCTTTTTAGGGGCCATGGTGAATTCGACCTTCTTGCCTTGGCCGCAGTCCTATGATCTTGGCCAGTCTCCCTCATACGCGCAATTCCCTTGCTCAACAAAGTCCTATGATCTTGGCCAGTCTCCACAATCTTCAGGCGGCAGCGAATCCAAACGGCGGTAGCGCCGTACTCAGGCTTCAGGCGGTGGCAGCTGGCGCATCACGACACTCGGTGCCTTCTTCAGCTCCCTCCTCTCACGACAACTACAGCCTGTCTCGCAGCTGTACTTCTCACCTCCCTCCTTTCCTTAAACCCCCCCCCCCCCCCCCCCCACAGGGGGTTTTTATAAGATAAGGGAGAGGAGACCTCTCTCCCCCACACGGCCCGTTACATGGCCATATCCCCCCCACGTCCTCCAGCTATGGTGTTGATACATCCTCGCCACACTCCCTTTCCTCCAGCACGGCATTCAGTTGAGGAAAGGAGTAATAAGGTTAATATAAAAAGAATTTGAATTTTTATCCCCACATTATCCTTTTAACCTCCTCCCAAGAGGTTGTTCACCTGCAGTTATGCGGGTTTTTAAACCTCGATCTAGTTTGGCCAATGGGTGGAGAGTCATGATACATGGTGTACAATTTAAAGATCGCACCCTTTGTAACTTCAATGCTGGAATTGTCATTGCATGAGACTCATGCGGGCTCGTAATATTTTTCAACAAAATATTACACTACTTGTTCCTTTTTCTTGTATGCCCATCACTATAACTATTGATATATTCTTCTATGAAATCCTTGAAATACATGTTGGTTAATCCTTGATATATGACATTTGTTGTGTTTGATGTTTTTCTGTTGCGTATTTTGATGCATATACTAGTTTACTCACTCCAAAGCATTTATCGATGCTTATTCCAATAGCAAGGCCTAACATTTGAAAATTGTATCATGCACATTCCCCTCTTAAACTTTGTTGGTATATTCACCATCTGTTGTGGAGAGACAGAGAGATAGAGAGAGAAGATAGAAGAAAAGAAAGAGGATAGAGGGAGTAGAGAGTAGAGAGTAGAGAGAGTATATTTGAGAGAGGAGAGTAGGAAGGAGAGAGAACATATTGCAGAGAGAGAATAAAAATAGAAAAGAGAGGGAGTAGAGAGAAGATAGAGAAAAGGAGAGTGGAGAGAGAGGAGAGAGGAGACGGAGAGGGGAGAGTAGTAGAAAGAGAAGAGGAAAGGGGAGAGAGTAGAGGGAGCAAAGAGATGAGAGAGAGTGAAGTAGAAAGAGAAGATGAGAGGGGAGAGAAGAGAGAAAGCAAACTAGATAGAGAAATGCTAGGAGTAGAGAGGAGAGAGAAAAGAGAGAAGAGAGAATAGATAGAAAAGAGAGAGGACAAAGAGAAAAGAATATTACTTAATTAAATAACTAATTATTTATTTGATATAAAAGAATAAAGTAGGAAGAGAGTAGAGAGAAGAGAAAAAAGATAAGAGAGGAGAGAGAGTGTGTAGTAGAGAGAGGAAAGAGGAGATAGAAAGTAGACTAGAGTGGAGAGAGAGAGAAAATAGAGTAGAGAGTGAAGATTTGGCAAAGGAGACTAGGAAAGAGTATGGAGGAGAGAGAAAGTATGGTAGAGAGATGAGAGAGGACAGGGGAGAGAGGGTAGAGAGAGGGTAGGGGTAGAGGAGCGGAGAGGAGAGAAGTAGAGAGACGATAGAGAAGAGAGGAAAAAAGAAGAGAAAGAGGAGAGAGAAAGTAAAGTAGAAAGAGGAAAGAAGAGGGGGATTGGAGATAGGAGAGAGAGAGAGAGAGAGTAGAGAGCAAAGAGCAAAGAGTAGAGAGTAGAGAGAGGATAGTAAAGAGAGAAGCGAGAAAAACTGAACAAAGAGAGGGTCAGTGAGAGAAGAGAGGGAGTAGATAGAGAAGAGAGGAGAGAGAGCAACTAGAGAGAGTGGAGAGAAAAGAAACGAAGAGAGAGGAGAGAGATAATAAAACAGATAACAGAGAAGAGAAAAAGAGAGAAGACAAAAGTGAGAACAAAGAGAAGACATGGGAGAGAAGAGAAAAGGTAGAGTAGAAAAGAGAGTAGAGAGAGGATAAAGAAGAGAAAGAAGAGTAGATAATAAAGAGTAGAGGGAGGTGAGAGAGGAGAGAGGAGAGAGAAAGGAAGAGAGAATAGGTAGTAGAAGAGTAGAGAGAGTAGAGGAAAGACAAGAGAAAAAAATAGAGAGCAAAGTGAATAGAGGAAGAGTATGTAAAGAGAGAGTAGAGGAGTAGAGAGAATAGAGAGAGAGAAGAAGAAGAAGAGAATAGAGAGTAGAAGAGTAGAGAGAGAGAGAGAGAGAGAGAGAGAGAGAGAGTAGACAAGTAGAGAGAGAGTAGGGAGAGTACAAATAGGAGAGAGAAAAGAGAGTAGAGAGACTAGAAGAGTAGGGAGAGAGTAGGCTAAGTAGAGAGAGGAGAGAGAAAATCGCAAAAGAGTAGAGAGGGAGGAGAGAAAGGAGAGAAGAGAGAAGAGAGAAGAGAGTAAAAGAGAGAAGTGAAGAGAGAAAGACCAAATGGAGAGTGGAGTGACAGAAAATAGAAAATAAAGAAGAGAGAATGAGAGAGAGGATAGAGAGAGAGAGAGAGAGAGAAAGAGAGGGACAAGATTCTCTTATTTGAGAAGATTATATAGCTAAGGAAAAGTGGCAGAGGAAGCACTAGATGAGGGAAGAGATAGAGAGGAAATCTAGTAAACATACTCATGAATTTATTCTTGCAGGTTGAGAAGAGAGTTGACACTATGAACTAAGGTCACCAAATGTTCGTTAATTAGATATTCTCGTTCTTACAAAGCCTTGATGTTAACAATAAAGAGTAGATCGTTCAAGCTATATAGCATTATCACATTAATTATTATGAGTAGAGCCCAAGCACTTGATTTACACCAAGCAAAGCCAGCAAGCTTAGCGTCATACTTCTTGGGTTGTGTGGCTACACTTGTGGCAAGGAGGATAACTAAGCCTTTCTACATTAGTTCCATAGTCCATTTCTCAACCCATTGGGAAATCAAAAGGAACCTTTTCTACACTCACTATGGGAAAAAATAAGATTAGTTTGACTATAGCTTTGTGAATTTTGGTAGTTATTCTTAGTAGTCTTAACTCTCTAGGATTCAAGTCAAACTACACTAGATCCACCTTCTACTCTCCCACCCCTAGCCACATCCTCACTCTCCTAGCTATATCAACATCAACACGATGATTTATGAGAGGTAGATGCACATAGCAAAGAGTAGATCCCATCCCATAGTTTACCCATTCCATAGTGATCTTGCATCCTAGTCAGAGATGTCTACACCATGTAGGCTTAGAAATCTTGTGACTGCTTCTAGCTTCTTGTACATGACCAACAACTGGACACATTTATTGGTCATGAACAAGTAAAGTAAGAGTGTTATGAATAAGATGAATGAGCTTGTTGTGTCAACATATAGACATAACATTGCAATAGGATGGAAAGTGCATGACCCCCACAAAAGGAATCGAATCATAAGGGCTCTCCATGATGATGAGTTTCCATTAGGTTTTATATAGGTCCAAGTACTAGTCTATGTAGGTTTTCCATGCAAGCAATCTACCTTCTTTAATGTTGATGGAGACTTTGATTATCTTTTCAACGTCTTGATAGCTTTATTGTGCTTCTTTTTCCAATGGAACTTATGTCCTATCATCAAGAGCTGATAGAGGTCATCAAAAACATGTTCAATGTGAGGAATCCATATGAGATTAAAAACTCATGTACCAAAAAACCTCATGAATTCTAACATACTAGATCATGTCTCCTATGACTGGTAAATACCATTCATCTTTACTGGTGAATGCTTTCTACCAATAGGGTCCACACATATAACCTACAATCAACACCAATATAAACTTTGACTAGATACACTTAAATATACTTCCTCTAGTAGAGTCAAAAACTTTTTGCAGTCAGCAATGTGATTGGAAACAAACAACTTGTAGCCATTTGCATCCAACTCCTCATTTTTGTTATATACCACATAGCCCTTAATAGGCACATAATCAAAAAACAACATAGGAAGCTATGGGATAAAGTCTTTCAAGACCTTATTCATCATGTTCATCAAATTGGCTACAAAATTTGTTGCCCCTTGTGGAAGGATACACATACACATATATCTTAAGGGCGCCTTCATAGTTATGGCATCTCTATTTTCCATAGCCCATCAAAACTAATCATAACCTAGGTACAAATCCCTAAATGAGTAGACAACCTTTCCAGAAAATGCTTCTAAACTCATCTACTACTGGCCTAGCTCCAATATTTCTTATCGTTACTTTGTTAACTAACTACATGTCCTAAATGAACCGCAATGTATCATTCTTCTTAGGCATGGTAAACCAAATATTTGAATATGAATTTGATGATGGCTCCAAAATTTTTGTCTTGATCTTCTCATTTAACAACTCGATCAACTTAGGCAAGTATTCCCAAGGCACAAGAATTGGTCTTAGATTCCATGGAACATGTAGTAATGTAAAAGCAACCATTGAAGCCACAACCTCACCACAACATTCAAATCAATGCAACCAATTTCAATAGGCTAAAATGCAAAAACCTTTACATGCTTTGATAACATTTGTACAAAATAGTCTCTTTCTATCGGCAAGAGAAGCCCATCACATCCAATCTTCAACTCATTCACTTATTCAATAGTAAACTTATGCAGAACACCCTTCGAATCTCTTAAACTCGACTACTATGACACTTTCTCAAACATCTTATCATTAGAAGGGGGTAAAGTCATAGCAATTGACATAACCTTTTTATCAACTATCTTATACTTGATTTGCACAAGTGCTTCAGCCCAATCTAGCTACCATTTACATTCCTTTTGAGAAAATACTTCTATGGCTTGATACATATCCAATGTGCATACATGTAAGACTTATTTTTCATCTATATTTTTTGGGTCAATGACTACTGTAATTTTAGCCATAGTATGAGCAAAAATCAGCCATCTAATATCCCTAAAATGTAGTCATTTGCAGCCAAAACCCCATATTTTCTAAGCTATTTCTCAATTTTATGTATATACAACCTTTTAGTCCTACAGATGATCTCAACCCTCTTGAATCTTCCCAGAAGTTTGTTATCCATAGATGAAAACCAACATTAAATTTTTTTCCCCTTTACTAGAGGAGGCAAGAACATCCTCTAAGCAGCACTACCATAGCCTCCGATTATAGTAATGCCTTCTAAAAACCCTTACATTCTTTGACATTTGACAACACCCGGATAATCCCTAAGAATATCCCTATTTTGTTGATGGCAATTTCACAACAACTGCTCCAAGTCTTCATCTTGATAAATTTGTGAATTTAAGAACTTTTCCTGAAGAGATTGGAGTTATGCCATGGTAATGGGAAAGGAGTGGAGGAGAAAAAACCCAAAAATTAATGCAAATAGGTTAGAAGTCGAGATTTAATTGGATTGGTAAAAAATGTAGACTAGTCAATGGAATTCCGAATTCCAAACTAGTCAAAAGTCAGAAGTCACATTACAGAATCTTAGATTTTGGATTTCAGATCCTGAATGGTTGGAAGTCAAGATTTTGGATTGGTGGGAAATGTGAAATCTAGCTACTTGCCTCTAGACTAGCCAAAGGCTATGGACCAAGGTCCCAGCTTTCAACCACACTCAAGTGGGAGGCAACTCCTTGCTTCAACACATATCTTGGTCATAGTAAAAAATGCATGATGTGTTCAAGCCAACACATAAGGTAAAGGAGAGAGATTTTATCAACCATTAGCATCCCACACAATGACATAGACTACCGTGTAGAAGGCTTATAACAAGATTGATGAGCCAAGAGGTGGAAGTGAACCTGCCTCCAAAAGGGCATATGGATAGAGTGGAATAAGGCCAGAACCACCCTCAGTGGAATTTGACAATAGCAACAATGATGAAGAAGACAATTGTAAGGAGCACTGCCATACTACTATGACAAGGCATCAAGGACAACACCATGGACTCTATCTTGAAAGGTCAAAGGAATGTTATATGTGATCACCAAAGTGTTTAGGGGTGAGGGAAGTTTACCATTCTAAAACCCCAAATAGGGAAATACAAAAAGAAAGACTCATGCAAGAGAGAGAGAATATGAAGAGACTCTTTGCTAATTGGCCATTTGTACCTCAAAGGACACTCGAGTAAGGGGGGCATGCATGCCATTCAACTCCTGCTTGTGCATGGTCTTGGCACTATGGAGGGTATGAATGTGATGCGATCACTTGAGGGAAGGGGCCGTGAATTTGATCAATTAAGCCTAAATCTGAGCATTAGTGGCTAATTTCATTATGTCCTAGGTGGGACTAGAGGTGTTTTTAAACAACAAGTCATAAGTGTTAGGATCTCCATCTACTTGACCCTAGCTTGGATCATTAGGATTTGGGAATTTATCCCCAAATCCTAATGATCAGGGGGGATTTATCCCCCTTGATCAGAGTGTGGCTTGTGCTTGATCCTAATCTTGGGATAGAGGTGAGCACTTTGATGGTGCTTGGTGGAGGGCGAGAGTCTCAACTGAATCCAAGACCACCAGCCAAGGGATATCAACTTTCTTCATCTCTCCCAAGCTACTCTGACTCACTATTCCTTTGGGATGTTCCACCAAAGAAGATTGAATTCTACCTTTTACTCTTGATTTAAGTCTAGACAACCTGCTATAGGACTTGAATCCACTCTTTTGCCTCAGTGTTTTGGTGCTCCTACACTTGGCAATGAAGTATCAAAGATTCAACTAAAACAAGAGCTAAATAATCTAAGGTTTTGATAAAGATAAAGAATAGTCATCATACATGATAGTATTCCAAAAGGTTGATATGGTGAGCATCTCAAAAAATAAGAAGAAGAAATGCATCAATAGCCAATGAAACCCAAAGCTTTATGAGGCGCATGAGATCATAGTGAGGGCTTAAAAGATGAATGGGTTGCCTCTTACCCACCCAACCTCCAATCCTCACTAAAAGAACTAAAGAGAGGCACCACCTAGCCAAAGGCAGGATGGGCTAGGACATCCATTTCCTCAAAGAGAATGGAAATAACCAAGACACAACTTCACGAGAGAGAATATATGTACTAGAAACCATATTAGAATATGAGAGAGAGAGATGAGAAGAGAGGGAGACAAGAGGAGAAGAAATAGAGGAAGCTTGCCATTATGTATTCATGGAATGAGAAGATGAGAAGAGAGGGAGACAAGAGGAGAAGAGGTAGAGGAAGCTTGCCATTATACTACATAATAAAAGAGACTCACTCATAACTTACCTCAAAGATATGGACTAGCATGAGGTATTCTAGAGTGCTCTCACTTGCTTGTCATTCTCCTTGTCTCTTTACATCTCCATGGGCTCCTTATATAGCTTCCACGATGGATTAGATTAAGATAATCTTCTTGATTAACATAATCCTAGATGATGTACGACATCTTTGAAAATATGGAGAATAGTGGATGGGACAAGTCACCACCACCTTGGTCATCATGCAAGAAGCCAAGGGTGATGGTAGAAAAAATAGAAAAAGGGAGCTAGATTACAAGAGTGGGTGCCCAAAGCACATTACTAAAATATATTTACAAGAAGGATAGAATGGAAAGTTGATGTGGTGAAACAGAGAAGAAAATTTCATGTAGCCAACAGTCTGCGTCTTCGTAACTTCAAATCCATGAAGAATTTGAAAAAAGTTTCCTCTGCAACTTTGTAGACTAGGTTGAAACCGATCGGGCAAGGTGAGAATTTTCTTGAAATTTTCTTTCCCTTGGAAGTTATTGAGATGATAAAAAACAGCTTCCAAAATTTTCTTTGACTTTAGTTCCTTTTATATATATAAATACATATAAGAATGTGACAGAAGGGGTCCATGCTTGTAAGCTTTTGTGTAAGATCCAAATGACACCATGATGTTGATATTGACTTGTGTACTACGGTGAGGTGTCCTCTAATGATGGTGATAGATTCCAAATCTTAGTGATGCAGGCAGAACCCATGTGTAGTTGGAGGCTAGTCCTTTGAAAAATATATGCACTTACTCAACTCCTAGGTGTAATCCATTTCCATCTTCACTAAGATAACCATCCCTTTTACCCTTTACATTGACATCCCTCCTAAGAACTTGTTCCCGCCATTTGCTAGAGTTATCATAATCGAGAATGTAGCATACCTAGTAATTGAAGAGTAAACCCAAAGTGATATGGTAAGGCTCTTGATAGGGGTTTTGGCCAAATTTTGTGGTAGAAATTCGGTTTTGTAAAATACCCCAATCATTAGCCCTTCCCTTAGGCTAGAGGCATTGATGCCTCTAGCTTGCTAATGATGGCCCAATAGAGCAAGGAGGACTACACCCCCTCATTGCTAGCTCTTTATCAAATGATTGCTCCAAAGTGTCCCTGTCTCTTTGAAAATAAGGCTTGAGTCACCATCCATTTAGCCTTGTCTTCTGAACTCTCCCATCCATGTCATTTAACTTATAGCTGCCATTTGGATATCTCCTTATGACTATGAATGGCCCTTCCAACTTGAACACAAGTTTAGTATCATTTCTGTTATCAAGTCAATTATCATAGCATAGCACAAGTGATCCTTTCCTTATGTGTTTGCTAGCTAGCTTCTTATTAAATATCTCTCTCCTCTCTTCAGCCTACATGGAATAGTGTTGGACTGCTCCTTCTCTGTCTAACTCCAGCCTCTTTAGATCCAAGATCATTTCTTCTAACTTCTTATCTTGATTCTTCTCTCGATCGGCTACTAAAACACGTAAGTTGGCCAGTTCCACCTCTATAGGAAGCAAAGCCTCTTGGCCATAGACGAGGTGAAATGGAGTATAGCCAAGTGAGGTTCTGAATGAAGTCCTATAGGCCCAAAGAGCTGCACTCAATTTTTTTTCCCAGTGCTTGGGGTGCATGTGTACTTGCTTGGTAATTATCTTACAAATCAGCCCATTCACTTTTTCAACCAAACCATTACACTATGGGTAGTAGGGAGTAGAATGCATGCACTTGATTTTTAGCCTTTTCATTAGCTCCCCTACTAGATTGGCCCTAAAACCAGGACCCCGGTCAGAGATAATTTCCAAAGGTGTGCCAAATCTGCAACAAATGCTTTCAAACACAAAAATTTCCACTTCTTCGGCTCTGATCCTACTAGTTGTTGAAGCCTCTGTCCACCTCATCATGTAGTCCATACCCATTATGATGTATTTCTTGCGAGATTGAGTTCATGGGAGTGCCCTATTGCATCAATCCCACATTTCTCAAATGGGCCATATGTAGTTATGGGATTTTGTTCCTCATGCACTAGCTTCCTTGGTCTGGCCTTTTGGCAATCATCACAAGTGCGGCACCAATGTTGTACATCTCGATGCAGACTAGGCCACACAAAATTGGCTTGGAGAATCTTTCTACTGGTTATTTCTTGAGCAAAATGTCAGCCACAAATCCCCTCATGACAGCTCTTAATCACATCCATAATCTCCTTTGCTTTTGGCACCCTTCTAAGCATTGCATCCTTTCCTTTGCAATACAACACATCATTTATCAAGTGGTATTTAGTGGCCTTAGTAGCCACCCACCTTTTCTTACCCTTGCTCATATGTGTAGGTGCCTCACCATGCTCAAGAAAATAAAGCACATCTTGTAGTTGAAACTTACCCTGGAACAAGGGAAGCTTTACTGCAATGATGCCCACCAATACCTCTTTCAATTTCTCAGCTGCTAGAGCATTTGCGTCGCCGTTTGTGTGCCTTAGCACAAAATAGATTTGGGCTTTCTGTAGCTTCCTCATGAGAGTTTTAGCTTCTCTCATTTTCACTGCTAAGTTATCATTTTTACAAGCCCATATTCCTTTCATTTGCCTAACAATTAGCATAGAATCCCCAAAAACATTAAGGCAAGTGACACCATATGAGAGACACCACCTCAAACATAAAAGCAAGGCTTGATATTTTGCCTCATTGTTAGAATGGAAATCCTTCAAGTTGATACCTTCTCCATAAAGTTTGTTACCTTCGGGATAGAACACTAGTATTCCAACTACCGCTCTGTCTTTAATACACTTGTAGGCCCCATTGAAGTAGAGGGCATGGGCATTCTTCACCCATGGCAAGTCCTCAAGAGGAGGTGTCTCCTCTTTTACCTTTCCCTTCTCTTTTTCCTTATTTTCATGGCATCTATGGGTCAACAAATCAATTAGGCAGGCTCACGTAGAATCCTCCACCTTGAAGGTATAGTCAAACTCTTGGAGTTGTATCACCCACTTAGCGATTCTGGCTGAAACATCCAGGTGTTGTAAGGCATAGTGAAAATACTTTTCTGTCATGATCATTGTGAATGGCCTAGGGAGAAGATAAGGACGAAACTTTCTTACAACAAACATTAGAGACAAAACCATCACCTCCACCATCTTGTACCCTCGTTCTGATGCTATCATTACTCTGCTAGAAAAGTAAACCGGCCTCATCAGGCTAGTTTTAACATCCTTTTGTATTAGTGCTGCCCCTAAAGCATCTTCCCCAAAACTCGGGTTGACAAAAAACTCTTGATCCTAGCAAGGCTGTAAAATTATAGGAAGGGTGCTGAGAGCCTTCTTCACCTCGTGAAAGAACCTTTCACTTTCGTCACTTCAAAGGAGCTCCTCAGAGTGGGACAATTGTCACAGTGGAAATACTAATTGGGAGAGGAGATGAATGAACCACCCCATATATCGCACCTTCTGAATGAAATAGGTTAGTTGCTTCACAGAAGATGGTGATGGCACCACCAATAGGGCCTTAATTTTGCTTGGATCCACTTCAATGCCCCTCTCACTTATGACATGCCCTAACAAAGTTACACTACTTTCACCAATATGACACTTCTCATGGTTTAGCTGCCCTTCCATTTGTGTGAGGTGGTTGAAAGCTTCATCCACTTTTCCTAAATGTAGAGCCTTAGAGCTATAAATACAAAAATCATCAATAAAGACCCTAATGGACTTACCAAAATATGATTGGAATACATAATTTATGAATCATTGGAAGGTAGCCAAGGCATTTATTAATCCAAATGGCATTACTTTGTAAGCAAAACACTCCCAAGGTGTGATGAAGGTGGTCTTCTGTTGATCCTCCTCAGCTATTTGAATCTGAGAATAACTTGAATACCCATCATAAACAGTGTATCTCTCATGCCCGGCCACCTCGTTGAGTATTTTTTCTTGAAAGGGAAGAGGAAAGTGATCGTTCTTTGTTGCAGCATTTAGCGGCTTGTAGTCCACACAAATCCTCCATTTTCCATTCTTCTTGGGTGTTACCACTACAGGTGAAACCCACTTTGAGTCCCCTATTAGATAGATGAAACCTGCCTTCAAAATTCGCTGCACCTCACTGAGTAGAGCATTTTGTTGAACTACTCCCAACTATCGTAGTCATGTTGCACTACTAGCCTTGCTCCCTCTTTTAGATTAATGTGATGTTGTACTGTTGTCACACCTATGATGTGTTCATAATCAGAAATAAAAAATACAGAGTTTTTTATCACCACTTCCATGTAGGTTTCCTTCTTCTCAACTGATAGATCCTTAGCCAACATTTTTTTAAACCCCTCCTTCTCGACCTTTGGAAGCTGCTACAGAATTTCACTACTAGAAGACCCTTTTAATGTAATCCCCATCACTTATAGAGAGCTTTCTTCCTTCTCATTAGAAGACTCCCCCTCTGTCGTAGATGACCAATCCTCGACAGCGGTGGTCTCTAACACAAGATCCTCCTGTCGGCCCTCCTTCATGTTGTAGATAGTGCTCTTTCATTTTTTCCGTAGCCCCTTCTATAGCCTTATCTCTAAAGCCCCTGTCTTCCAATCTTATCTCGCTTTCATTCCCATTAGCCATGGTCGCCCGAGAATGAGTGGATAGCCATCCCCCTTCACTGGCATCACATACATGTCAAGCTCCAATTGCACTCCACACACCTTTACCTTGAATTTCTTTATAACTCACAAACAAATTACTACTACATTGTTAGCCATTTTGGCCCCAAATTCAGTGGTTTCATTTACCTCTAATCCCAAATGATGCATCAACTTTTGTGCCATGATACAAATTTCTGCACCTCGATCCACATATATCTTTGATACTCTCTATTTTGGCTTCCACTAGAGGCACAATATATTTCGTCTTTCTAGCCTGGATTGCATTCACGTATCTACTCTTCATGGGTCTAATGCTTACCATCTTTGACCATTGTTCCCACACTGTTGGAGATAGATATTGTAATTGTGGCCATGAAATTTTCGGCCCTTAATCCCTCACATCAACAAAGCAAATCATAAGCTCTAGTACCTTTACTCAGGGAAAAATCATCTAGCTCAATATGTTGGTGTGAGGAAGCCCTCCTCTTTTTACTGCTGCGTGTCTTTGCAGCCTTTGAAGACCTTGCCTCCTCTTCCATATTTTCAACCTCCTCTGGTGGTGTAGGCTCCATCCTCTCAATTCTACAGGATTTCTTCACCGACATTACTTCAACCTCTCCTACTTTCGCCTTCCCTTTGACATCACTCTCATCCAAACTAATCATCCTGACATCATGATTCTCTAGCGGCTAGACAAGCAAGGGCGGCACCTCTGCAAGTGGTTGAGGATGCTGGAGAGCTTGAACTGGCAGTGGAGGCCCTGAATTCAGTGGAATAAGCCTCTCCTTAGGTGGTGTCACTTGTTGTCCCCTCCTTGGTTGAAACCCATTTCTTGGCAAGCGCCTTGGATGAGGGAAAAAGTACATACCATGGCCATTCTCTCCACAATTATAGCAAATATAATCTCTTTCTTGTCTCTTGGACCTCGATTACCTTCATTTATGAAGGGAGGGGGCCATACTCCTTGCAGCAAATTCAACGAAAGGCTTTCAAGTTGATTAGTAATGCGTTGTATGAGCTCTTACTGTGGCATCTCTGGTTCGGGTGGGGCCTCTACTATTTTTCTAGGCCTTGGCATAGTTGTTAAAACCTGCATGGGCTCAACTCCCCCCTTCAACTGGGCTTGATAATTCAATTTTCTATCTTTCTCCCTGGCATAAGTAACTGATTCTTCATAGGATGTGGGAAGCTTTCCTTTGACCTTCTTCCTTAGTAGAGGGTGCAGTCCGGCAAGAAAACAATCTTTCTTAAGGCAATCAAGTACTCTCTCTCCCTCAGCTAAGGAGGTTGTCCATTTATCCGACAATTTTATAAACATACCTTCATATGCTTGGTACTCCCCTGGTATGATTTGACAAAGATCTAGGAGCTGTCTCCAAATATCTTCAGGAGGCTTTGTATCTTGGTACTCATGCATGAATGCGGTCTTGAGATCCTCCCAATTACCCCTTGTAGCCTGTTAACCGTCACACGAACAAGGTGGAAAAACTCGAAAAGCTAAAGCAGAAGACAAAGGCCAATGCAAAGTGAAACAGAAGACGAAGGCGTGCCAAGAAAAACCTAGAAACACAAGAAGCTTTGAAAATTCCTAAATAAGGGAAAAATGCACACAAGGAAAAGTGCAAGTCAATACTTTTGTAAAAGAGTGCAAGCGCATCATGATTTAATTTAAGGAGCATCGGGTTCTCACCTGTGCAATTTGTAAATGTAAACGAGCAGTGGAAAGGAAGCTAGGAAGATAGAAGGACAATGGGAAAAAGGGCCTAGGCCACGGCCAGCCATGAAAAAAAGGGGATAAGGGGATGACCACCCAGAAAAGACTTAGGGTTTTGTATATAAAGTTGAAAAGTGAATGAGAAGCTCATTCTTGTGTGTGGCCAAAAGTGGGTCTCCTCTTCTTTCTTCTTCTTCTTCTTGCTTGCTTGATCTTGTGCTTGAGCTCGGGGGGTTCACTATATATACTTTCTCTATATAACGTGCGTTCATGGCCTATTTATAAATATCCTAATCTATGAAATTTTCTTGAATAAAACACAACCCTTTTCTATTCAATCTGTAACTAACCCCTTTATATGAGACCCTTCTATATGTAAAAAGTGTATAAAAATGGTCTTTTAAAAACCCCTTATTTTGAACTCACGTTATATATACATATATTCATGAGTGACCCCCCCCCCCCCCCCCCCGAGTGCTTGAGAGAGAGTGTGAGAGTGCGAGGGAGTGAGTGTGTGAGGGTGAGGAACCGGGGAGGAGAAGCTCTCCATCTTCCCCTCTCTTCTTCTCTTCTCTTCTCTTCTCTTGTCTTGCTTGCGGCTATGGAGCTTGGAGCATGGAGCTACCGGAGTGTGTGGAAGAGAAGGTAACTCGATCGGCATGAAGGTAAACTTACTATACCTATAGATATGGATGGCACATTGGCTATGTGAGATGTAGCCATTAGTGCTCGACTTGGAATGCTTGAAACAATAAGTGGCCCGTGGGTCTTGGCAATTGAGCGAAAGCTCCCACATTTTGGTTCCATTGCCGAGACAAATGGATTCAAGCCTTGAGCGCTTGCGCGCTTCAAATCGAGAATTGAAATAGGGTTTTCCCCCAACCAGTGCTTGAGGTAGATAGGTAGGAAGCAAGGGAGTTTAAAGAGGTATTCGATCTCTTTAGAAAGTAGGTTTTTGCTGTTTTGGACTTGGGAAAGCATGATGGAGTAGTATAGGTATTTTCCTTATAGTTTTTTCATGCATTTGGAAAGGATAGGAGAAAAACGTTGGAGCAAAAAGTAGGGTTTTCCTTTGCTGTATAACATGTTGAAATAGGGAAAAGAAGGGCAATAAATGAAATTTTGGGTTAAATGTTAGTAAGGGAAGCAAGATTAAGCTAAGTGCAGGCCTGGACAAGGTGATAAGGGGCCAAGAGTGGCAAGAAAGGCCACATTGTGCATTGTAGGGTTTCAGGAGAGCAGGAGAGAGGAAGAAAACTTCGTTGAGTGGATTCGCTTCGATCTGGCCATCAGGGAGTTATTTGCCTAGCCTAGGTAATTCCACACCTTCCACTACATGAGTAGGTTGGATCTGGAGCTGCTCAACTAGTAGGACGGTCTCTATTACTTAGCATGATGAATTTTTTGAAGTTCGGCGAAAAAACGCATCGCGTTCAGCCCGTCCCAGTGACTACGATTCTGGGCCGAGTCCCAAAATCGGCCCTCGAACCGCTTGGCCATTCGGCCCTCGGCCCTGCCAACTCGGCCCACTTGACTCGGCCCTCGACCCACTCAGGCACTCGGCCCTCGGACAACTAGACTGGCTGAATTTGACATTTGGACCACTTACATTCGACCCTTTCTACTCGGCCCTGGGACCGGGCCGAATTGGGCACTCAACCCCTGAAATTCAGACTTGTTGGGCCAAATTTAGATTTTTTCAAATTTTAACCTTAAGACAGTGAAACTAACTGTGAGACCATATAGAGCCGAAATGATATTATAGATCGATCACACTGGGCTAAAACTTAGAGCAAGTAGTTTAAAATTTGGGTATAAATGGTCTTTTAATTCACGTATCGCATTTACCATAACGGCCCTGCGGGCCAGGGGGACTCCCCTCCCCCTCCGGACCCCCGTAGAGGCCCCCTCCGTACCTCCCCCAAGTAGGTTGGAGAGAAAACACGCACCATGACAGGTCCTCCAAATTAGACCCTAGTGTAGTAATGGCTCTACACAAGCATGGATTCTCACTTGCAGAAGAGTAACCAAAAGCCCATACCCGAACAGAGATAGACAGAGACCCTAGACCTCAATGGGCCAATCTAGCCAACAAGGACAAAAAGGCCACATTGCAAAAACACGTACGTGTTGTATTCAGATTGCATTTAGTCAGAGCAGAAATCAACAACATCAAGCTACAACTACGAGGATGACTAGATATGACAGTCCTGACGATAGATGCACCTTGAATAGCACTCACAGACGATCCAAGATATTAGTGGAGAATCCACATCTGGTCATGTAGTTAGGGACCCAAGGGAATTTGTTATAAGGCTTAAATTTATAAGCCAAGGCCCAGAAGATGAAGGCATAGTACCGCCTGCTTATCCTAGGGTCAAACTCACCGTGAAAAGAGAGCACACTATCGATGCTCTGATTGATGCAGGAGCAGATTTTAATATCTTGACCTATGAAGCATGGACTCTACTAGGCCAACCAGAGGTTACACTAACGAATGCAACTCTTAGCCCCTACGGGGGACACCGACAAGCACTCATAAGGAAAGTGCAAAATCCTTGCGACGATTAAAACTGAAAGCATGCCTATCCTATTTCATGTTTCTCCAAATAGTGCTAATTGCAAGAAGGAAACCCTCCTAGGAAGACCCTTTGAAAGGACGACCAAGTGTGAGGCCAACTATGTAGCGTAGAGGATACACCTGACACTATCGGGTGTGAGGATAGTCACAACCTTTAGTAAGGGTGACCTTATCAAACCTTGAGGGAAAGGCAAGGAAGGTGCTAACATAACAATCAAGCCTACTAACGAGAGCAAGGGCTTGTTGGAAGAGTTGATACAAGCACAAGTCAAACAATGAGAACCAATGAGTGAGGCCATGCCTAAAACAAGAAGGTCAAGAGACAATGCCAAGGACAGCCTTTGGACTTACAAATATTGTAGAAGACCCCAAAAGAAGCCCAAGCCTTATAGACAAAGGCATCGATGGAGGGTCAGCACAACACCACGATGGATATCCAAAGCGTTGCTACGTGCTCAAGGGTATTATGCAGGTAACCGATGGATTTGGGTGCCAAAACCCCTGCTAAACCTCCTTTGTCAATTGAAGGCCAGATCATATCAAGAGCAAAGAAGGGTAGGAGGAGATCTAAATGAAAGACCAAGTCTCAAGTAAAAAACATTGCAGTAACCAAGCCCCTCACGGTGGAAATCAAGAAACCAAATGGGACTAATCAGAGGGTAGATCCTCAACCTAGCGTGCTTGACAAGCAGATATCAGATGTAATCGTTGAGGATACACAAAAGCCACTAGTGCCCAAGGAGCCTTTGATTCCCCAAGAGGATAATGAGCACCAGAGGCACAATGCTACTCGTGACAAGGCTAATTGCTCAACAAAGCAAATGGCACAATCATCTAATAGTCTCGAGCAAATCATTCAGCCAGTGCAAAGTCCACCTAAGAGTCCTAGATCTCCTACACTCTCTTTTCCCAAATGGACACAAGAAGCACAACAGCAGCCGTCAAGGGCGGCTGCTCAATCCCAATCTCTATCTCCATCTAAGCTTCCAAATGTCTAAGAGTTGGGACATGACACCATCCGTAGCTCTCGGCCCAAGGATATGCTTGTGTAACCTAATGTGACTAGATAAACTCATGCTCGATCTACACAAGTGAATGCTCAAAGAGCAACAAAAAACACGACCACTTCCGATCTCCCTTGGGACTTCACACCGCAATCCATTAGTAGTAGCCAGTCCATTGAAATAGCTACTACTACTTCCAATCAGGGATCACAATAGTCATAGCCCTTAATCGTGACAACGACCCTTGCGGAACATATCCTTAGTAGTTCACCTGTGGAGGAGGTGCTGCAACTAGCATCCTTGACAACTCCAGCACTTCCAAAGCACCTAAAGCTTAGGCCTGAGGAGAAATCTCTCAAAGATGTGGCCAAGGAGATGGCGCATCTGACCAATCAACCTAGCAAGGCTGTCCAGCAGGTTGCAGCTACGTCCCATGAGGACAAACCAAAGAAAGAGAATGATGAGGCCCAACCAAGCACATCAACGACTGACCTAATTCAAATTCTAGAATCTTCAAGGGATACACCTCAATTGCCTAAGAAAAAGAAAAAAAAAAGAAAGAAAACAACAACGGCAGTTGCAAGTGGCTGTAGACCCCAAGAAGATTGAAACCAAGAGTGCCAAAGAGCTAAGGAATAAAGCATCGAGACCATCCACCAATGAACCCATTGATGTCTCTCCTAATAGCGGTGAAAGCTCAGACACCTCCGTGTGTTCTGAAAAATCAAAGCATCCGTTACCATCAACTGTTGCTTGCAACACTCAATCCACCAACAACAGAACTCGCATTGACCAATAAAGAGTGGATACAACACTATCACAGCAGGGTGACAAATTTATACCAGTCACATCTAAGGAGAACCATGATGCAATAACAAAGCCTCAGGGGAAACATGGAAACCCTGAGAGCATAAGAAACCCTAGCATTGATCAATCTTGCTCATCTAGGCCTAGGCCCCCAGCTATGTTAAAGCCTAGGGAAACTCCTAGAACCTTGCATGAGATAACAACTGAGCAAACTCTCGTTGAACATACAAGTGTCGTAGAATGCTTAACTGAGTTGGATGCTAAGCTCAAGGTCTTTGCATATGTCTATGTCCTGGTGGCAGACATGGGCGCATTCCCTAAGAAGCAGCCTGAAGAATACTTGCCATTTCCCCTATCCTGGGAAGAGCAAGAACATCTTGACGAGCACTATGACAAGCTCCTGCATGAACGCATGTGACTCACCTCTGATGAGGAAGCCGACAAACTATGCTTAACTGTAACATTCAATTATGTGCTCTGCCAACAAAATTTCTTAGGAATAGAGCAACTAAAGCAACAATCAGAGGGTCAAAGTCAATTTGAGAAACGTTGGTTTGAAAACCGTGTTGCAATGGCCGAATTAGAAGGCAAAATCATGACAGTCTCAGAAGAGCAATTGGCCAAATGGCAGTCTCAAAGAGACCCAATCTATGTGACACCAACTTCCTTTCGAGTGCTAACTGCCATTTGGGGTACGAACTTAGCTGGAACTAGCCAAGAGAACTCTTTGGATGATAAGGTTCTCACTGAGGAGGAGCTACATGTTGCAAGTAGACTCGAACAAGATACCATGATACTTGACGTTGCAAAATACCTGATGTTATTAAGAAGGATGCCACGAGTACTGGATGTGTGTGCCTATAATCCTGAGTTCTACAATTGGTTTTTATCCTCGTGAAGTGATATGGATTCATAAATATGTACATAAATAAACAATGAATTTTGTGACCTTGTATAGATAATATCAACTCACACAAGCAATGATAGTCAAGCGTAGGGAGAAGAGTTGGGTTTAACAGACTAAGCTCCTCAGGTCCTCCTCTCACCACACATTTAGAAGCCATGTGACCATTCCCACCTCCAATTGGAGGGCATGCAACCCTCATTATTGCCATAGGAAGCCTTGACCAAAATCTCTAATGGTGTAGATGGGGCACTATCCCTTTCTATACACCTTTCCCCTTTTTCGGTCTATCCTTCTAGGGATGAGCCCTACTTCACTCCATGACAACCACTCTGTGCAACTTAGCATAAGCCAAGATTTGCTAATGGTTGGAGGCAAAACGAACATCAACAGGGGGTTGTCCCTCTACAACAAACACTGCATACTTCAGCTCACCCCTCCTCATCATATACGCATGATAACCACTGTATAATCCCTTTTATGCAAATAGTTTTATCTTGCCTCAAGGCCTAATCCTTGGTTCAATTTTCCAGGTCCCCCTACGATAGCAGTCATGGACCACACAGTGTAGCTTGCATGTAAGGAATATCTCCGCCATCGAAAAGAGCATAAGGTACTAGCACCCCCACTAGAATGCTACGTGCCTACTCTAAAGAGGTATGCATCGAAAAGAGGCCCCAAATGACACCGCCCAGGATGCAGGCTGAAAACCCCCCAAGCCAAGAGGATAAGGACTCAAGGGAGCACATGGGGTGTGGCAACACCAGCCGTGCAGGCTCCCACTAGACGCTCCGGCACCAGATGCTCGAAAGAGGAGAGGGTAGCTCGAGACAAACATGAATTTTATGCATTGTTTAAAAACATCTTGAAAAAAGTTGCAGCCAGGGACTACACCATCTAGGTCCCAACCGACATCTTCCTCACCCAGCCTCACAGGAGCCTCGCACCAGCAGAGCCTCAGTCGCTCAACCACCCCGACTCGCCCCGCCTCATGCAAATAGAGTAGCCCCTATGATATATAAGCAACTTAACAAAGGCCATCCTGCCATAACTTTTTGTCTTTAAATGGTTAAAGGGGCACACTTCCCACCTATATGCACATTCCTCACCTATTGCTAATATATATCACATCTTTAACAAGCACCGGAATATGCATCGCCGTCAGCATCATAGGATTTTGATAAAGTAATATCTTGACATGATTGCATTTGTTCATTGTACTTGATGCATGCGACTTGCATATACTCTCATGAAGTAACAAGTGGATGCAAGACAATGCAGGTCTTGGTGCGAGCATGTTCAATGCCCAAGTCACCGCAAAACCACCAGCCTCACAAAGAGATGCGACAAAGCCACACTATCAAAAGCAAAAATCACCTTGCAAGCATCCACATCGCATGGCCCAAAGCATGATCTTAACCACTTCCTCTTTCTGGGTTACACTCTACGCGAAGCACTCACGGTAGCTATTATCCCAATTGTACCAACATCGCACGTTCCAAATAGGGTTGTAATATCTCAAGTGTATCTCCCCATCTCAACAACTACTTCTCTAACAATGAGGCTAGGACACAATCATCACTGTAATATCCATTTCCTGAGCCATCAAAGCTTGACATTTTCCAACCCATTGAAAGGCTAATAGCTTCAACATATTGCAAAGGTTGTACTTAGGCAAGTCCAAAAAAAAAAAAAGGAGAAAAGGGAAGACAAAGAAAGAAAGAAAGAAAAATTCACAAGAAAAAGAAACGAAAAAGAAAACAGAAAAGGAAAAAAAGAAAAGAAAAGAAAAGAAAAGAATGAAAAGATACGAAGCTCCCATGATCACAACACAACACCTAGGGGTCCTCAAATTAGATACGTCCAGTAACCTTGGTTAGCTGGCTCTGTCCCTTATTCCCTAGCCCTTTAACATCAAGAACAATTGTTCAAGGCACATCAAGGGCAAGACATACCTAGGGAGATTGTCTCGTCTATGGTCTACCTTGATCCATTTGCACGATTCCCTCTTGCACTCTACCTTAATACAATTGCAATCAATTGTGGTAAGCACCGCACGAAGAATGGCCATGAAAAGTACACCATCCTCATCAAGCAATTCCAATAGCTCCCAACTACCGAAAGTGTGGAGTCATGTGTTCAATTATGCTACGTCGTGCAGTCACAACACAAAGGATGTCTCATGCACCTTCATGTGTACTTCTTCTCAACATGGACAACTTTGCTTCATCCACACATTGTTACGAGAAACCAGCCCATGGTCTTCTAACTATGTAATATCTAAGTATGCACGAGCACTCACATAATATCTGCACCGAAATATATACACTGTTTGGGTCCTAAAGTGTAGGAAAATACTCTCAGCTTGCTTAGAGTTTGACCTGTCTCCCAAACTAATTGAACCATGTCTTGTGCACGATAGAGAAGACTAGCACTACCCCTAGGGAGAGACCACCTATGAGAGGTTTTCAATTGAAGACTCCAACGAAAGTGTCGTTCGCTCTTCATCGACACCCAACTCTGAATTTTTATCCTTTATCGTCCTGCAAGCCTACCAAGAATCATCATGTGCAGAATCCCCAACAAACCAACACTTGTGTTGGCCATCAGTGAAATCCCCAACAAAGAACAGCCCTCCCACCAACTCCAACAACCCTACCACCAACCACCTAGACCACCAACGTTCCCCTAGCGACCTTCCTCCATACCACCACCAAAACTCCTCCACGGCAACCATAGATGCCCCTTCCATCCACGTCTTCAGTGCAGGCCAAAGCCTACTACCTATGACGGTGAGTGCCATGGGACTGGCACTCGTCTAGGAGGGGGGTAATGTTAACCATTAGACGAACAAGGTGGAAAATCTTGAAAAGCTAAAGCAGAAGAAAAATGCCAAGGCAAAATGAAACGGAAGACGAAGGCGCACCAAGAAAAATCTAGAAACACAAGAAGCGCATAAAAGTCCTAAATAAGGGAAAAAGGCACACAAGGAAAAGCACAAGTCAATACTTTTGTAAAAGAGCGCAAGTACTTTATGATTTAATTTAAGGAGCACCGGGCTCTCACCCGTGCAATTTGTAAATGTAGAGAAGCGGTGGAAAGGAAGCTAGGAAGATAGAAGGACAATGGGAAAAATGGCCTAGGCCATGGCCGGCCATGTAAAAAGGGGGATAAGAGGATGACCCGCCCAAAAGGGACTTAGGGTTTTGTATATAAAGTTGAAAAGTGAATGAGAAGCTCATTCTTGTGTGTGGCCAAAAGTGGGTCTCCTCTTCTTCTTCTTCTTCTTCTTCTTCTTCTTGCTTGCTTGAGCTTGTGCTTGAGAGAGGGAGTGTGAGAGTGTGAGGGAGTGAGTGTGTGAGGGTGAGGGACTGGGGAGGAGAAGCTCTCCATCTTCCCCTCTCTTCTCTTCTCTTCTCTTCTCTTCTCTTCTCTTGCTCGCGGCTATGGAGCTTGGAGCGCGGAGCCTGAGGATGGAGCTTGCTTGAAGCTTGCACTTAGATTGTAGAGCTACCAGAGTGCGTGGGAGAGGAGGTAACTCGATCAGCATGAAGGTAAGCTTACTACACCCATAGATATGGATGGCGCGTCGGCTATGTGAGAGGTAGCCATTAGTGCTCGGCTTGGAACCCTTGAAACAATAAGCGGTTTGTGGGTCTTGGCGGTTGAGCGTGAGCTCCCACATAGCCTCTGGGAGAGCTTGATATCACACTCAAGCATCACCCTTTATAAATAAAGAGAAGGCCCGTACTTTGGTTACTTCATCATCGTGACCTATGACTAGGAAGCCCATGTCTAAGTCATCTAGAAAGTCTAGAGCTTTCTCTCCTTTGTGCCAAAAAAAACTTGGAAAAGCCATGATAGGAAGATGTTGATCTAGCTCAATACAAAATAAAGATGAACATGTCTAGGCCCAAGTCATATCTTATTAAGGGTAGAATAAATGGATTCACAGATGCATTAATGTCAGCAAGATGACGAGGGCCCAATAAGCCCTTATGATATTTTGAAACCTGAGCTTTGTGCTAACTACTATATGCATGGTTTTCTTAGCAAGTGGATGGATAGATCCGTATAAATCCTATGGTTCATGGGGTACACTTAGAGTAAAATGAATATGTGCACATAAAAGGAGATGTTATAATCCAAAATAGGAAATATTATGGGATCACGGGACAACAAGATCTCTCTTAACCTCTCAACTCCAAAATAAAAGACCAACCTTTGCTAAAAATGTATCTTTCTACTAATGCACATATCCACCAGAATGTTTTGAACTATTTGGAAGGCGCAAAGTGTAGTGGGAAGCTTAGTAACCCAATCTTCTCAATTCTAATCTACCAATTTGGTTAAAATCTTGCATAGAACTTTGTTGGTGGATCTGCTAAACCATTGACTTGAAGATAGTAAGGATATAATTTTTAATGTATAATTAGAAAGAATAAGGTGAGCTCTTTGATGAATTTATTTACAAAGCGTGTACCTTGATCACTAAACAAATTTATTGGCATGCCATACCTCGTGAAGATATCCCACAATGAACATTTAGCTACTGACTTGGTGGTATTTTGTAGCTTCTATCCATCAGCTTCTACCCATTTGGTAAAATAGTCAATTGCCATAAGAATGTACTTTTTATGGATGTAGGTAGCAACCCGAGAGATGGGACCACAACAAAGTTCAATCCCCACTTCTCAAAAGGTTCGAGGGGTAGGGTTGGTTGGAATGGTAAGAGATCTCTAGCTCAACCCCATTGATAGGAATCACAATACTAGATCCAATTGCAAACGTCATCATGCATAGTTGGCCACCACAGATTGGCTTGCTAAAATTTTTAGATTCACATGCATGTGCATCCATATGAGCATTCAACTACACATGTGTGCATCCATCTATGCATGGGCATCGAACTACACATGCATGTATCCAAAAGCTAGTCATCTATGTTTTATGTGCTCCCTACAATAGAGAGAATTTCATGAAGGAAATCGTACTTGGCATATCTTTCAAATGTGTAACTTAAGTGTGCGATGTTGACTAAACACTATATTAGGGAGTTTAGGAATTTTCATATACTTTGGGAATTTACAAGATGGTGAATATTTGGTTACGTGGTCAAATTGTTACCCCCTTCCTTAAAGGTGAAACTTTTTCTAGATACTATATAGGTGATAGTATCAAGTTCCATCTTCAAAAAAGAGATTAAGATTTAGCCACATGGTCAAATTTTTGGACCTAAAACTAGCTCGAAACTAGCTATAGGCACTAGCGGGTCTCTATAACACTCACAATACAACCCCACATGGCCTCATGGCCGGGAGGGCACAGTACCCTAATCACTACTATAGATATTGCGTTTGTAATGAGCCGTAGTCCAATGATTACCCTTCCCTACTCCTCAAAGGAATATACCACATGTCTTGGTATAATATACTAGGTAACACACACATAGAGGAGACACCCCTCCAACTGAATGCCGTGGCCTCACTACAGCTCTCCTACACCGATAAGATTGGCCCCTCTATGTGTTGCTCTAACATAAAGAACATACGAAGAGTCTCGACTCTTATATACTTTGAATTATCCAGGAGATTTAAGATTTCCTTACCAAGCTTGCCCCAAGAAATCATTCCACTACCCTATAGCTTGGGTTTCCTTACACACTCCATATAGGTCAATATTTGGAAAGGAATTGCAATGCATCCAAGTTTGATGCCATGTTATGCTCAATGAAAATGTGGATGACCATTGTGCTCAAGAATTTTATCATTTCAAACCAGCTAGGTAAAGTGCAAATATAACCCTTCAATGATTTTCCAACTAAGCGTCTGTGCTCATTGCTAGAGACTAGCACCAAATTTCTTCGTGCTACTAGTCTTCTTAATTCAAATGATAATCCATCCTATATGTTATGCATAGAAAAATAGATCATAATTTGAATCATTTTCAGCAACTAACCACTTTCCCAAACCCTCGTCTCTCCTACTATTTAGATTTTGCATTCGTGGAGTAGGTTTAGGGTTCATTTTCTATGTAATTTTCATACAAAAAGTGATAAAAACACACTTTAACATGGAAACAAGGCTTCACTAAGGCTTGATCCTCATTCTCCAGTCTCATTTTACGCTCACAAATATGAAATGTATTTTTTCCTAATTGTTTTAGCAAAAAAACTAAATTTTACTTTTTTTTAATTTTTTTTCATTTCTTTCTTCATAAATATGAGATATTCCAGAATTATAAGTTGTTAGTGATCAAGGACACTCAGTATTATTTTCATATCCATTTTTATCCCATATGACCCCAAAACACAAAACAAAACCCCAAATTCCAATATTTTTATAGAAACTACAACTTGCAAGTTTTGCAAAAAATTATTATATCATTAATTTTTTGGTTTTCTTTTATTTTTTAGAGGGAATGCAATATAATAAATCAAGAACAATTAGAATCAAGCACTTTCTCTAATCATTTTTCATAAAAACACAAGAACTGATCACTCACGCATAAAAGCGTGATTCGAAGGCTTGTAGCTCGTAGACTGGAGGTCATTGACACTTTTTCTTTGTTGGTGATGTACTCTCTCAGCCCATTCTACCTCCTCCATCGCTCTAGCATCATCATTTGCTTTGAATTCTTCATCACAACCGCCCCCCTTATCTCTCTAATTGATACATATGAACAGCTGCTAAGAGGAGAGAGGAGAGACGAGAGAGAAATACTAGAAAATCAAATTTCTTAATCCTCCATGAAAATCAACCAGATTACAATAATCTCCTTCCTCTCTCTGTCTGATCGAGAATCTCTCTCTCTCTCTCTCTCTCTCTCTCTCTCTCTCTTTCTCTCTCTCTCTCTCTCCCCCCTCTCTCTCTCCAAAAAATGGATGTGAATCAGAGAGACAATGAAAGATTTGGAAGGGATGCAAAAAAATTTGCATCCCCCTCCCCCTCTATTGGTCAAATTTTCATGAGTTTCTTAGGCTTTTATTAGGCCTAAGGTTAAAAATTTTAAAATAACCAGCTCATCTCTGTGTTCACATTGTCCTGCAAGTGGATATTTTGATTTAGGTTGGGCAAATGGACTCGGATTCAAGATCCATTTGGACAAGTGGCTCCCTAGCATTGTAATCTATTAACTTAGTCTCCTTCACTCACTTTCTGGCTCCCACATCCATTAGCTGCTTTATAACGCTAAACCTTACAAGGATTAAATGCGGGGGTCAAACGTCCTCCAATTGAGGGATTAAGACTTGCGTTAGATTCTTGACATTGAAATGCATCTAAAAAACTCCAAGCTTGGCCATCTGCCATTGTTTGATTTTTCATGAAAATTTGGTCTTTGATCCCTCTCGAGCACTTTTTTTTTCAAAGATGGTCTCAAACACTTCAAGCACAGCTTAAAAGCGGCTCCTAAAATCCATCTCTCATTGGCGACCACAGGATAGGGCGACTTAGCCCATCAAATCCCATGAATAGATATGCATGTGCATAATCATAAAGAGCATGAAGCTTATAGAAAAGAAAAAAACACATCACAACTCTCTTCCTACCCCTTGATAATATCAAGGAGTGAAAATCTACTAGGGATAGGCCTAGTAGAATCCGACAAAAATCCAGAGTGAGTCTCTAACCAATTACTCTAACACAGATTGGCTAAAAATCCCATCAAAGAGGTCATCTTAGGGAAGGTCTAAACTACCTACTTAACTTTGGACAACTGGACCAATACTTCCTACTAGGCAAGGACTCCTATAGCCTAGTCATCATAGTTTCTTCTTATAACACATTTTCCGTTCAAGGTTTCCATACTCAGGCATGTAAAAAGGAGGGAGATGAACATAGAGTGAACTAAGGAGAATAGGATATCAGCCTCATGTCCTAACTCGGTACCCAAGAACCTCCCAAGCACTCGCGAGGCAACACTTAATCCTTTTTTAAGGCTCACTTTTATTTTCGCTTCAACCTTCCTTTCTTTTCTCTTCTATTAGCTGCTACCCCTAGGAAGATAAGGCATTGGTTGACTTGTCCCCAGGAACCTACCAAGCCTCCACAAGGTGATAATCAGTTGCTTATAGGAACTTTTTATTGTCCATTTTCCTTTTCTTATTGAGGGGTTAGAACCCCTTTTCACACACCTCTATAATATTTTTTAAATATAGATTCAAAACTTGCTTTTCTTTTGATATTTTGGCAAGCTTCTCTAACTACCTCACCCTAACAGGGACTCCTAAGACAACTGCCTAGCAAGTAGGAAGGATAGGTTCATTACAAAAACCTTCTAAAATAGATCTTTTAATGCTTGACAATATCCTAACAGGAGGTAGATGACTACTCAAATCTCCCCCGAATATACCTAACCAAACCCTAGGACTTCATGCCTTGATTGTCGATCCCCAACAAACAAAAAAAAATTAACCCCTACATAAACATATAACATTATCTTTTTAAGGAAAGAAGACTCGAAAAAGGGATGAAACCACTTGGAATGGCCACAAGAAGCTCCTCCACAGCAAAGGCTTCCTTTAGTGACTTCGTCAACCTGTGTGATGCAATTCACTAAACTAGAAAACCATTAAATGTACTTACACCAAACAAAAATATGGCCCGCTTGGCCTTAGAAAATATCATAGTTCACACCCAACAAAACTAGTCCTCATGGCCTAAAGCAATAAATCATTTAAACACGACAAAAACTGGCCCTTTGGGCCTTTAAAAATCAAGTATTAAAATCCTAAGAAACCTCAGCCCTCTTGGCCTAATGAAATAAAACAAAAAAACTCCTACATATATATATTATCACTTGTAAAATCTTATTAATATACAACAAGATACTCTATTCAAAGGAGGAAATAGGTTACTGCCCTAAACTAAATGCATTAGATTGTGATCTATGCCTCCTGCATAAATAGCAAGAGGTGTACGCATAATGTGTCATCTAACCAACCGATGGGTCCAAGATAAAAAAGGCAAATGGGTCTTGGCCACTCTTTGCATCACCCATACCAACCATCACATGCTAGCAGACATGTTCTGATAAAAGGCCTTATAATCGAACGGGTTCTGTCTCATCATTAATAGAGATATCCAAAATAGGACCACAATTGTAGACAATGTCTTCTTCATAAGCAAAGTTTGCAAACAATTCTGCAAATTGATTCCAATAACGTGGAACCAATTGAAGAGACACTCTCTCAAAACCATCGAGCACAGTCATAGTAGTGTGATAGTACATAGAAGGAATGGAATTTCGTATTGTGTAAGTCCCATTTAGTTGGTTCAATATCAATTGGGAATCCCCCTTTACTAACAAATGACAGATACTGCCCTTCTTAGAAATATTCAGGCCCATGATTAAAGCTTTGTATTCTACCATGTTATTGGTAGATCCAACCCCGAGATAAATAGCTAATTTCATCGCGACTCTATGTTGAGGATCTCTAATAACTACCCTTATACTCAATTTCTTATTGGGACCCCTAGATGCTTCATCAAATTATAATGTGTATGTCCACAATGGATTCACATAGTCAGACATGGTCACCTCTACCCATAATTGTCATAGTCAAATTTTAGCATATTCATAGGATGTCCTGAAGGTTCCATTCCACGTTCTTCATTGAATATAATAGGGATGTTTGTCAAAATTCATAAGAAATGATGATAGAAGACTTTGATTTCCTAGATAAATGATCTGTCCTCTTTCTCAATCACTTTATATCATTTACTCCACCAGATAAGCTTTCCCTGATGATATCGCTACTCCAAGTATGGGTGTTAAAAGTAAGGAATAAGGCACCCCATCAACCAATATTTTCTTTTGTAGGTTTTGCATTAGCCTCACATTGACTTGCAAGGTATTTATTTCATTAGTGCATTTAGAAATAATAACGTTTAATCTTATTAACATTAACCTTATTTTTAAATTCCACTCTCTCAAGATCAGCCAATAATGTTGTGGACTTATTTTTCCCTATCCTTACAATCTTGTAGGGCACCGCCGTCCCATTTGGGCTCAAGTTTTCTTGGAAAGAGTACTCTAGGTGCATCATAATATATATAAAACTAATTGTCCCTTCTTAAAGGTATATTTATTTACTTTTAAATCATGCAACTGCTTCATCCAACGCTTGGCCACTTCCTAGTGTAACAAACTCTACAATTTGAGCTCATCCAAGTGGGACAAGGTTGTAAAGCACTAGAAAAGGGCATCCTCATTACCCGAAGAATGATTGATTGCAAATCTTATAGTTGGCAATTCAATCTCTAAGGGTAAACACACTCCTCCCCATAGACTAGCTTGAATGGGGTGTGGCCAATGGATCATTTAAACGTCATATTATACGCCCACACTACCACATATAGTTTCTTATCCCGGTCTCACTTCTTTTCAGACTCTATTTTCGATAAAATACCAATAAGCTACTTGTTAGTACTTTTAACTTGCCCATTTTCTTGTGGGTTATAAGGAGTTGTTTTATTGTGC
Source organism: Lygodium microphyllum (assembly GCF_053477565.2). Taxonomy (NCBI): domain Eukaryota; kingdom Viridiplantae; phylum Streptophyta; class Polypodiopsida; order Schizaeales; family Lygodiaceae; genus Lygodium; species Lygodium microphyllum. The sequence continues at coordinate 119,152,646 of NC_141135.1, forward strand.
TTAATTTGCTATGCTTTAGTCACGCTTTTGATCACCTTGTTTAGGAAATGGGTTCCACGGTCCAATACTAATTCTTTTGGTGGACCAAATCAGCATATAATATGCTCTAATAGGAAACTCACAGTCTCTTTTGCGTTGTCCTTTCCTTGTCGCTCGTGCTTTTGACCACTTTGCAAAATAGTCAATCGCCACTATGATATATCTCTTCTACATAGAAGAGGACGAGGTAATACGACCCACAAAATCTAAGTCCCACTTCTCAAATGGAAGTATAGCCATAATTGGAGTAAGTGGTCACTTTCTATTCTCCCTACTATCATGTCATTGAGAAGTTTTACATCTCTTAACATACTCAAATGCATCTTGGAAAATGGACTGCCACCAATATCTGGCTCAAAAAGCTTTTTGGGCAGTTAGTCATCCAGCAAAATACCCTCCACAAGTGGAGTCATGGCACTCTTCCAAAATGAATGGAACCTCATCAAGCATCACATATCAGTGATAGATATCATCAACCCCCTTTCGATATAGTGTTCCTACGATCAAGGAAAATTTCTAAGTTGACTGTCTAATGTTCCTCTTTTTTTATTTTGATAAATCGACTCCAGTCTTTCCTGTTGATAGTGATAGTAGCATACCAAGTTGGGATAGAGGGCATAAACACAATATTAGTAAGTTTGGAAATCTTCTAATTCCCATTTTCTAAATACTAAAAATGTGGCACCCGAATAACATGCCCATAAATTTCTCAAAACCATATGATGTGACCTATAATTGAAAAGCGCTTGAAAAATGGAATCTATTGAGCTATATAATACTCTACATGAAATTATAGTGTTCAAGTTATGACAAATCCAAAGTTTTGACCATGTGTCCCAAACTTATGGGAAATTCCCACATTCCCCAATATGGTGTTCATATCAATTTTAAACATTTCCTCGATATTACTTCCTTAAATTAAAGTCTCTTTCGGTTCCTAGAAATCCACAAGACATTTCACAATACCTTGCAGCTTTGGTGGCTTATTTCTAATCTCATAATCAAATTCTTGCAAAGTAATTAACCACTTTGCCAAATGATCATGCGGTTGTAGCTTGTTCATCAGCAATCTAAACCCCTCCGCCTTCATATAGAAAACTAAATTCTCATAGAGGATGTGGTGCCTGAATTTTTTAGTTGCAAATACCATTGCAAGGCACAACTTCTCCATGTAGGTGTAGTTGATTTCTGATATGCCCAACTTTCGACTAGCAAAAGCAATCGGACCATTTTTCCTCCCAGATTTGGGATAAGTAGGATACTATGCATGGTGACTATTGAGAATATATAGAATACTTCACCCCTTTTTGGGTGCTTTTAAAAATGGTGCTTTTACTAGCTCATGTTTCACATCATTAAAAGCTACCTTACAAGGGTCACTCCATTCAAATAGACAGTTAAAAATAGATTGGTTAGTGGAAACCTTATTTCTACTAGGGCATTTATGAATCTTCAATACTACCCTACAGATGATAGAAAGTTGTGTACTTCTTTCAGAGTGCGTAGCGGACTCATGGCAACTATGACTGTGATCTTTTTAGGGTCAGTCAACGATCCCTACTGAGCTGACCACATGGCCTAGCAATAGCCATAAGGCACCCCAAATATCCACTTTCGTAGGTTAAGAGCTATGAAAAATTGTTTGCAGTGCTCAAAACACTTCCTTAAAATAATCAACTATCTTTCTCTTATGGTAGCTGCCCCTAGGTCATCGATAAATACTTTCAACTCTTTTGGGTAGATGTCACCAAAGGTCTTGTTTGTTGTTTGTTGCCATGAACTGGGTGCATTGCATAAACCAAAGGCCATCACATGGTACGCAAAGGTACCGAAGACATTAATGAAAGTTTTTTTCAGCTTATCTTCTTTTGCAATTTCCATCTGGTTGTATTCCACAAAGCAATCCATAAACGAATATATTTACCTATATGCTAGGCTAGTCCAAAATTTGGTCAATAAAGGGCAATGAGTAGTAATCCTTAATTGTTTGCTTATTCAACTCTCTAAAGTCTACACAAAGCCAGATTTGATTATTTTTTTCTTCCTGATAACAACAGGTAAACACCATTCAGTGTGCTGAATAGGGAAGATCAAACTAGCTTGTTGCAATTTCTATAACTCCTCAAATAATCCCTCCCTCAATTTGAAATGCATACGCCTTACTTTCTAACACATAGAATGGCTACCTTTCTTTACAAGAATGGTATGAAGAGCCATGTTGGGAGGAATACCCCTCAGTTCATCATAACTCCAGGTAAAAATGTCGTGGAACTCTTGGATAAGGGATACATAGTCCTCCATTTCTTCCACACTGAGCATGGATCCTAATTTAATTGGATGCGGATCATTTGGCATACCAAGATCCAACTCAATCACATCTGCATTTCTTATCCTATATTGGGTCTCTATTGGCTCATTTAGAGTTATTTGATAGATGTCCTCTCTAGTGGATCCTTCTTTTGATTAATCACTCGATGACATCTCACTAGCAGATACATATTGTAACGTCTCTAATTCCGTAGAGAATAGAGAAGCTCTCTCGCTTTGAGGAGACTCAGGATAAGCATTTACTACCACACAATTGGTACCTCTACCAAGTATCAATTGACCATTAGGTATATCCACTTGACAGTCGGATCACAAGATCCATGGCCTTCTTAATAATACTTGATAGCTTGGCCGTCTTGCAAACCTAATAACCCTAAAGTCCACAATGCATTCTTAATAATACTTAATAGCTTGGCCGTCCTACGAACCTAATAACCCTAAATTCCACAATGCATTCCACACTAGCATGGCTCAAAAGTGGCTTCTAAAATCTAGCTCTCATAAAATCTTTATTTCTAATTTGAGAGTGGAACTTGGGAGATTCTTGAATTCTACAATATAGTGTTACTATATTATGAGGCACAAAGAGTCCACTTGTCCCTACCTATAGGTAAGATCATCACAATCTTTAGCAAAAACAACCTCATTGTTGCTCAAGGAAAGATTAAGCAATCAGTTTATACCCTAGATACAAACTCAATGACAAGGAGTAATGCAATTCTTAGAGGACTATTAGAAAAACAAGACAGGAAGCAAATGCCCTTGAGTGCAACATTCCCTAGTCCTATAATGAGAAAATCCAAGAATCTAACATCTTCCATCTCATTGCTAATGCTGACAAAAATAGATCCCCATGAAAAAGAAACAAATATATTGGGGATACCACCATAAACACTGATGGAGAGTTAGTACAATGACACAATGGATTCCCAAAGTGTTGCTATATGCTCAAGGTTCCTACACATACCCAAATTTCATGCATCACCACCTCTTTCAGTAATAGCACATAATTTACTCAAAGTAAGGACACAAAGGAAACAACTTAAATATGAACAATAGTTTAGGATACAAACCATCTCATGAATTGAGCAAGCTACAAGAGAAAGGAAAAAGCTAAACTTTTCCTATAGGGAAAAGAAGAATTAGCACTGCATTGAGGTGCAACCACGAAATTTAGTTATTGAATCCAGGAAGATGGTGATCCGGGTTTTTTACAACCCGGATTATTACCACAAAATTTAGCCAAAGCCCTTATCAAGAGCTTACCATATCACTTTGGGTTTACTCTTCAAGCACTAGGTATGCTACATTGCTTCTCGATTATGATAACTCTAGCAAATGGGGGGAACAAGTTCTTAGAAGGCATGTCAATGTAAAGGGTAAAAGGGATGATTATCTTAGTGAAGATGAAAATAGATTGCACCTAGGAGTTGAGTGAATGCATAGATTTTTCAAAGGACTAGCCTCCAACTACACATGGGTCCCGTCTGCATCACTAAGATTTGGAATCTATCACCATCATTAGAGGACACCTCACGCTTGCACACAAGTCAATATCCACATCATGGTGTCATATGGATCTTGCACAAAAGCTTACAAGCATGGACCCCTTTTGTCACACGCTTATATGTATTTATATACATATGGGAGACTAAAGTCAAAGCAGCTTTTAGAAGCCATTTTTTATAATCTCAATAACTCCCAAGAAAAAGTGAATTTTAAGAAAATTTCCACAAAACCTGATTGGTTTCGACCTGGTCTACAAAGTTGCAAAAGAAACTTTTTTCAAATTCCTCATGGATTTGAAGTTACGAAGGCGCAGACTGCTGGCTACATGCAATTTTCTTCTCTCTTTCACCACACCAACTTTCCACTCTGTCCTTCTTGTAAATATATTATAATAATGTGCTTTGGGCACCCACCTCTTGTAATCTAGCTCCATTTCTCTATTTTGTCTACCACCACTTGGTTTCTTGCATGATGACCAAGGTGGGGACTTGTCCCATCCACTATGCTCCATATTTTCAAAGATGCTATACATCATCTAAGATTATGTTAATCAAGAATATTAGCTTAATCTAATCCTTCATGGAGGCTATATAAAGAGCCCATGGAGAATGAAGAAGGGGGGGAGGAAGGACAATGACAAGTCCATGAGAGCATTCTAGAATATCCTCATCTCTTTGAGGTAAGCTACGAGTAAGTTCTTTTATTATGTAGTATAATGGCAAGCTTCCTCTACCTCTTCTCCTATTATCTCCCTCTCTTCTCATCTTCTCATTCCATGTAGCATAATGGCAAGTTTCTTCTACCTCTTCTCCTCTTGTCTCCCTCTCCTCTCATCTCTCTCTCTTATATTTCAATATGGTGTCTAGTACATATATTCTCTCTTGTAAATTTGTGTCTTGGTTCTCTTGATTCTCTTTGAGAAAAGGGATGTCCTAGCCCATCCTCCCTTTGGCTAGGTGGTGCCCCTCTTTAGTTCTCTTAGTGAGGATTGGAGGTTGGATGGGTAAGAGGCAACCCGTTCATCATTTCAGCCCTCATTTTTTGTGCCCCCGCTGAGGAGTTCTCAAGCTACGCTCTACAACTTCCATGAAGAAAGAAACATCTAAGGAGTTGTTCTCTTCTTCAACGAGTGTTTGTCAAGAAATCACTAAGGAGGAATCTTCATCAAACCCTATTCAAGGGATTCACCGCTCAAGAGTACCGCTATGGTCTCCAAAAGAAGCTCAAGAGAAGAATGATCTTTATCGACAAACACCACGTATGCGGGTAAAGCAAGTTAATTATACACACCCTTCTTTCCTTCATGAGAAATCTTGCTCTCATCAAGTCTCTAGGTCAAGACATTGTGTTGAGTGCTCGGTGTCTAGTGTAAAGATACTCCCTACGGAGCTTCGTCTTCAAGTGGTGAAGGCGCTTTCAAATTCGGGGATTAACAAGTTTTTGGAGGGTGAGTTACACATCAATGGTGTGCGGTATTGGCGAGAGGCTACATATGGTGATGCGCTTCAACTACTACTAGCAACAAGAAGACTCAAAGTAATTGAAAAGATAGCTATCGAAGCCTATGAACTTTACAAGGCTGATGATGGTCACATAAAAGCTACGCTAATCAGTGGTGAGCAAGTCCTTCGCATCTCTCGAATGGTGGGATCTAAGAGGCCATAGCTTCAACGACACGCTTCATGAAAATTTGTAGTGTAAATTTGTAGTTAATGCATAAATGACTACTCCTACTTTCTACAACTTTCAATCGGTTCAAAACATTCGGGTGGATGTGTGCATTAGTAGAAAGATACATTTTCAGCAAAGGTTGGTCTTCTATTTTGGAGCTAAGAGGTTGAGAGAGATCTTGTTGTCTCCTGATCCCATAATACTCCCTATTTTGGATTATAATATCTCCTTTAATGTGCACATATTCATTCTACTCTAAGTGTATCCCATGAACCATAGGGACTTGTACGGACCTATCCGTCCACTTGCTAGACAAACCGTGCATATAATCATTAGCACAAAGATCAGGTTTCAAAATATTATAAGGGGCTTATTGGGCCTTCATCGTCTTGCTGAGATTAATGCATCTGTAAATCCATTTATTCTACCCTTAATAAGATATGACTTGGGCCTAGACGTGTTCATCTTTATTTTGTATTGAGATAGGCCAACATCTTCCTATCATGGCTTTTCCAAAATTTTTGGGCACAAAGGGGAGAAATCTCTGGACTTTTTGGATGACTTAGAAATGGCCTTTCTAGTCACAGGCTGGGATGATGAAGCAACCAAAGTATGGGCCTTTCCTTTAGTTCTAAAGGGTGATGCTCGAGTGTGGTATCAAGCTCTCTCAGAGACTACAAAGGGTAATTGGGAGGATCTCAAGACCGCATTCATGCACAAGTACCAAGATATAGAGCCACCTGAAGATATTTGGAGATAGCTCTTAGATCTTCGTCAAACTATAGCAAGAGAGTACCAAGCCTATGAAGGCATGTTTATAAAATTGTGGGATAAATGGATAGCCTCTTTAGCTGAGGAAGAAAGAGTACCTAATTGCCTTAAGAAAGATTGTTTTCTAGCCGGACTCCATCCTCTACTAAGGGAGAAGGTCAAACAAAAGTTTTCCACATCCTATGAAGAATCAGTCACTTATGCGAGGGAGAAAGATAGAAAATTGAAGTATCAAGCCCAGTTGAAGGGGGGAGTTGAGCCCATGCAGGTTTTACCAACCATGCCAAGGCCTAGAGAAATAGCAGAGGCCCCACCTGAACCGGAGATACCAGAGCAAGAGCTCCTACAATGCATTACTAATCAACTTGAAAGCCTTTCGTTAAATTTGGTGCAAGGAGTACGACCCCCTCCCCTCATAAATGAAGGCAATCAAGATCCAAGGAGAGAAGAAAGAGAGTATGTTTGCTATAATTGTGGGGAGATTGGCCATGGTATGTACTTTTTCCCTCATCCTAGGCATTTTCCAAGAAATGGGTTCCAACCAAGAAGGAGGGGACAACAAGTGACACCACCTAGGGAAAGGTTTGTTCCACCGAATCCAGGGCCTCCACCGCCAGTTCAAGTTCTCCAGCATCCTCGACCACTTGCAGAGGTGCCACCCTTGCATGTCCAACCGCCAGAGAATCATGATGTTAGGATAATTAGTTTAGATGAGAGTGATGTCAAAGGGAAGGCCAAACTAGTAGAGGTTGAAGCAATGCCGGTGAAGAAAGCCCATAGAATTGAGAGAATGGAGCCTACACCACCAAAGGAGGTTGAAAACATGGAAGAGGAGGCAGAGTCATCAATTGTTACAAAGACACGCAACAGTAAAAAGAGGAGGGCTCACTCACGCCGACACATTGAGCCAGATGATTTTTCCTTGGGTAAAGATACTAGAGCTTATGATTTGCTTGCTGATGTGAGGAATCAAGGGCCAAAAATTTCATGGCCACAATTACTACATCTATCTTCAACTGTGCGGTGACAATGGTCAAAGATGGTAAGCATTAGACCCATGAAGAATAGACATGTGAATGCAATCCAGGCTAGAAAGATGAAAGATATTGTGCCTCTAGTGGAAGCCGAAATCAATGGGCAGAGAGTGTCAAAGACATGTGGATGGAGGTGCAGAGATTTGTGTCATGACGGAAAAGTTGATGCATCGTTTGGGATTAGAGGTAAATCAAACTACTAAATTTGGGGCCAAAATGGCTAACAATGTAGTAGTAAATTGTTTGGGAGTTATAAAGAAAGTCAAGGTAAAGGTGTGTGGAGTGCAATTGGAGCTTGAAATGTATGTGATGCCAGTGAAGGGGGACGGCTATCCGCTCATTCTTGGGCGACCATGGCTAATGGGAATGAAAGCCAGACAAGATTGGGAGACAGGGGCTTTAGAGCTAAGGCCACAAAAGGGGCTGTATAAAAAATGGAAGAGCACTATCTACAACATGAAGGAGGGCCGACAGGAGGATCTTGTGTTAGAGACCACCGCTGATGAATGAAGGTCCAGCGAGGGTTGGTCATCTATGACAGAGGGAGAGTCTTCTAATGAGGAGGAAGAAAGCTCTCTAGAAGTGATGGGGATTACATTAAAAGGACCTTCTAGTAGTAAAATTCCGCAGCAGCTTCCAAAGGTCGAGAAGGAGGGGTTAGAAAAAATGTTGGCTAAGGATCTATCAGTTGAGGAGAAGGCAGCCTACATGGAAGTGGTGATAAAACACTCTGCACTTTTTATTTCTGATTGTGAACACATCACAGGTGTGACAGCAGTACAACATCACATTAATCTAAAAGAGGGAGCATGGCCAGTGGTGCAACGACTACGACGATTGAGAGTAGTTCAACAAAACGCTCTACTCACTGAGGTGCAACGACTTTTGAAGGCAGGCTTCATCTATCTAATAGGGGACTCAGAGTGGGTTTCACCTGTGGTGGTGATACCCAAGAAGAATGGAAAATGGAGGATTTGTGTGGATTACAAGCCGCGAAATGGTGCAACAAAGAGAGATCACTTTCCTCTTCCCTTTCAAGATGAAATACTCAACGAGATGGCCGGGCATGAGAGATACACTGTTTGTGATGGGTATTCAGGTTATTTCCAGATCCAAATAGTTGAGGAGGATCAACAAAAGACCACCTTCATTACACCTTGGGGTTGTTTTGCTTACAAAGTAATGCCATTTGGATTAACAAATGCCCCAGCTACCTTCCAGCGATTCATGAATTATGTCTTCCAGCCATATTTTGGGAAATCCATCAGGGCCTTTATTGATGATTTTTGTATTTATAGTTCTAAGGCTCTACATCTAGGGAATGTGGATGAAGCTTTCAACCGACTCGCACAAATGGGGGGGCAGTTAAACCATGAGAAGTGTCGCATTGGCGAAAGCAGTGTAACTTTGTTAGGGCTTGTCATAAGTGAGAGGGGCATTGAAGCAGATCCAAACAAAGTTAAGGCCCTATTGGCGGTGCCATCACCATCTTCTGTGAAGCAACTAACCTCTTTCATTCAGAAGGTGCGATATATGGGGCGGTTCATTCATCTCCTCTCCTAATTAATATTTCCACTACAATAGCTGACCCACTCTGAGGAGCTCCTGTGGAGTGACGAAAGCAAAAAGTGCTTTCACGAGGTGAAGAAGGCTCTTAGCACCCTTCCTATAATTTTACAGCCTTGTTGGGATCAGGAGTTTTTTGTCAATCCGAGTTTTGGGGAAGATGCTCTAGGGGCAGCACTAATACAAAAAGATGCTAAAACTGGACTAATGAGACCGGTTTACTTTTCTAGTAGAGTAATGACAGCATCAGAACGAGGGTACAAGATGGTCGAGGTGATGGTTTTGTCTCTAATGTTTGCTATAAGAAAGTTTCGTCCTTATCTTCTCCCTAGGCCATTCACAGTGATCACGACAGAAGAGCATTTTCCCTATGCCTTACAACACATGGATGTTTCAGCTAGAATCACTAAGTGGGTGATACAACTCCAAGAGTTTGACTACACCTTCAAGGTAGAAGATTCTACTCGAGCTTGCCTAGCTGATTTGTTGACCCATAGATGCCATCAAAAGAAGGAAAAGGAGAAGGGAAAGGTAAAAGAGGAGACACCTCCTCTTGAGGAGCCACCACGGGTGGAGAATGCCCATGCCCTCTACTTCGATGGGGCCTACAAGCGTATTAAAGACAGAGCGGCAGCAGGAATAGTGGTGTTCAGTCCCGAAGGTGACAAGCTTTATGGAGAAGGTATTAGCTTGGAGGATGTCCATTCTAACAATGAGGCAGAATATCAAGCCTTGCTTTTAGGTTTGAGGTGGTGTCTTTCACATGGTGTCACTCGACTTAATGTTTTTGGGAATTCTATGCTAATTGTTAAGCAAATGAAAGGAATCTGGGCTTGTAAAAATGATAACTTAGCAGTGAAAATGAGGAAAGCTAAAACTCTCATGAGAAAGCTACAAAAAGTCCAAATCTATTTTGTGCCAAGGCGCACAAATGGTGACGCAGATGCTCTAGCAGCTGAAAAATTGAAAGAGGCAATGGTGGGCATCATTGCAGTAAAGCTTCCCTTGTTTCATTGTAAGTTTCAACTACAAGATGTGCTTTATTTTCTCGAGCAAGGTGAGGCACCTGCACTACACATATGAGTAAAAGTGAGAAAAGGTGGCTAGCTACTAAGGCCACTAAATACCGCTTGATAAATGATGTGTTGTATTGCAAAGGAAATGATGCAGTGCTTAGAAGGGTGCCAATAGCAAAGGAGATTATAGATGTGATTAAGAGCTGCCATGAAGGGGTTTGTGGCGAACATTTTGCTCAAGAAATAACCAGTAGGAAGATTCTCCAAGCTAGTTTTGTGTGGCCTAGTCTACGCCGAGATGTGCAACATTGATGCCGCACTTGTGACAATTGCCAAAAGGCCGGACCAAGGAAGCTAGTGCATGAGGAACAAAATCCCATGACTACATATGGCCCATTTGAGAAATGGGGGATTGATGCAATAGGGCCACTCCCACGAACTCAATCTGGCAAGGAATACATCATAATGGAAGTGGACTACATGATGAGGTGGGCAGAGGCTTCAGCAACTAGTAGGATCACAACCCAAGAAGTGGAAAATTTTATGTTTGAAAATATTTGTTGCAGGTTTGGTACACCTTTGGAAATTATCTTTGATCGGGGTCCTGGTTTTAGGGCAAACCTAGTAGGGGAGCTAATGGAAAGGCTAAAAATCAAGCACATGCATTCTACTCCCTACTACCCACAGTGTAATGGTTTGGTCGAAAAAGTGAATGGGCTGATTTGTAAGATAATTACCAAGCAGGTACACATGCACCCCGAGCACTAGGATAAAAAATTGAGTGCAGCTCTTTGGGCCTACAAGACTTCATTCAGAACCTCACTTGGCTATACTCCATTTCACCTCGTTTATGGCCAAGAGGCTTTGCTTCCTATAGAGGTGGAACTGGCAAGTTTGCGTGTTTTAGTAGCCAATCAAGAGAAGAATCAAGATAAGAAGTTAGAGGAAAGGATCTTGGATCTAGAGAGGCTGGAGTTAGATAGAGAAGCAACAATCCAACACTATTCCATGCAAAGGCTGAAGAGAGGAGGAATACCTTTAATAAGAAGCTGGCTAGCAAATACATAAGGGAAGGATCACTTGTACTACGTTATGATAATCGCTTTGATAACAGAAAGGATGCTAAACTTGTGTTCAAGTGGGAAGGGCCATTCATGGTCATAAGGAGATATTCAAATGGCAGCTATAAGCTAGGTGACATGGATGGGAAGGTTCACAAGACAAGGGTAAATGGATGGCGAGGACTGAAGCCTTATTTTCAAAGAAATATGAACACTTTGGAGCATTCATTCAATGAAGAGCCACCAATGAGGGGGTGCAGTCCTCCTTGCTCTATTGGACCATGATTATACAGCTAGAGGCATGAATACCTCTAGCCTAAGGGGAGGGCTAATGATCTGGGTTTTTTACAACCCAGATTATTACCACAAAATTTGGCCAAAGCCCTATCAAGAGCTTACCATATCACTTTGGGTTTACTCTTCAAGCACTAGGTATGCTACATTGCTTCTCGATTATGATAACTCTAGCAAATGGGGGGAACAAGTTCTTAGAAGGCATGTCAATGTAAAGGGTAAAAGGGATGATTATCTTAGTGAAGATGAAAATGGATTACACCTAGGAGTTGAGTGAATGCATAGATTTTTCAAAGGACTAGCCTCCAACTACACATGGGTCCCGTCTGCATCACTAAGATTTGGAATCTATCACCATCATTAGAGGACACCTCACGCTTGCACACAAGTCAATATCCACATCATGGTGTCATATGGATCTTGCACAAAAGCTTACAAGCATGGACCGCTTTTGTCACATGCTTATATGTATTTATATACATATGGGGGACTAAAGTCAAAGCAACTTTTAGAAGCCGTTTTTTATAATCTCAATAACTCCCAAGAAAAAGCAAATTTTAAGAAAATTCCCACAATGCCCGATCGGTTTCGACCTGGTCTACAAAGTTGCAAAAGAAACTTTTTTCAAAATCCTCACGGATTTGAAGTTACGAAGGCGTAGACTGCTGGCTACATGCAATTTTCTTCTCTCTTTCACCACACCAACTTTCCACTCTGTCCTTCTTGTAAATATATTATAATAATGTGCTTTGGACACCCACCTCTTGTAATCTAGCTCCATTTCTCTATTTTGTCTACCACCACTTGGTTTCTTGCATGATGACCAAGGTGGGGACTTGTCCCATCCACTATGCTCCATATTTTCAAAGATGCCATACATCATCTAAGATTATGTTAATCAAGAAGATTAGCTTAATCTAATCCTTCATGGAGGCTATATAAAGAGCCCATGGAGAATGAAGAAGGGGGGGAGGAAGGACAATGATAAGTCCATGAGAGCATTCTAGAATATCCTCATCTCTTTGAGGTAAGCTATGAGTAAGTTCTTTTCTTATGTAGTATAATGGCAAGCTTCCTCTACCTCTTCGTCTATTATCTCCCTCTCTTCTCATCTTCTCATTCCATGTAGCATAATGGCAAGTTTCTTCTACCTCTTCTCCTCTTGTCTCCCTCTCCTCTCATCTCTCTCTCTTATATTTCAATATGGTGTCTAGTACATATATTCTCTCTTGTAAATTTGTGTCTTGGTTCTCTTGATTCTCTTTGAGAAAAGGGATGTCCTAGCCCATCCTCCCTTTGGCTAGGTGGTGCCCCTCTTTAGTTCTCTTAGTGAGGATTGGAGGTTGGATGGGTAAGAGGCAACCCATTCATCATTTCAGCTCTCAATGGTAGTAATACCTCATAGGATAGTAAACCTAAAAGAAAAATCAAAGTGTCCACCCCACGATAATATTCTAGCTACACAAGAATGTTCAAAAGATGAAAGAATCGCACTATCAAGAAGAAATGAGGAGCCATTAGAGGTATCAAATAGTCCACTTGGAAGTCCCAAGTCTCCTAAGAACATTTCATATAAAGCTAACATAGGAAGCCAAGCAGTAGCAACCTCATATAGCTACTCAACCTATGCAAAATAGACTCACATAAATCAATCAAGTATATTGAGAGCTAAAAAGATGAGTGGATTGCCTCTTACCACCCAACCTCCAATCCTCACTAAGAGAGTTAAAGAAGGTCACCACCTAGCCAAAGGGAGGATGGGCTAGGACATCCCTTTCCTAAGTGAATGGAAAGAACCAAAAGACAACTTCACAAGAGAGAATTTGTAGCCCATCTTAAGGAAAATGAAGATGATGGAAGGTTAAGAGAGGTGATGGCTCCTAATTTCTCCCATGAACATATATATAACATGAGAAAATAAGGATTCCCCACCAACAGAGTATATGGCAAGTCTTACTTAATAATTTTAAATATGAATGTAAAGGGAGAATTAGAAGAGAGTACATATGATCTAGACATCATATTAGAATATGAGAGAGGGAGAGAGATGAGAAGAGAAGGAGACAAGAGGAGAAGAGGTAGAGAAAGCTTGCCATTATGTATTCATGGAATGCTACATAAAAAAAAGAGACTCACTTATAGCTTACCTCCAAAATATGGACTAGCATGAGGGTGTTGTATAATGTGCTCTTAGTAGCTCCGCTTTGGGCTTGGTGATCTAGAGTGCTCACATGTACTTGTGATTGTGTGTTTTTTTACATCTCCATGGGCACCTTATATAGCCTCGATGAGAGATTAGACTAAGATAATCTTCTTGATTAACATAATCCTAGATTATATATGGCAACTTTGATAATATGGAGAATAGTGGATGGGACAAATCTCCACCTTGGCCATCATGCAAGAAGCCAAGGGTGGTGGTAGACAAGCTAGAGAAAGGGAGCTAGATTACAAGAGGTGGGTACCTAAAGCACATTATTATAATATATTTACAAGAAAGATAAAATGGAAAGTTGATGTGATAAGGGTGAAAGAGAGAAGAAAAGTGGCTGCACCCAAGCCAATAGTCTGCGCCTTCATAACTTCAAATCAGTGAAGAATCTGAAAAAAATTTCTTCTATACCTTTGTAGACCAAGTCAAAGCCGTCGGGAATCGTGTGTATTTTCTTGAAATTTGATTTTTCGTGGGATTTATAAAAATTATTAAAAAATACTTCAAAAAGATAATTTGACTTTAATGCATATAAGCATGTGATAGAGGGGGTGCATGCTTGTAAGCTTTTGTGTAAGATCCAAATGATACTATGATGTGGACATTGACTTGTGTACAAGGGTGAGGTATCCTCTAATGATGGTGATAGATCCCAAATATTGGTGATGCAGGTGGAAGCCAAGTGTAATTAGAGGTTAATTCTTTGAAAAACTCTATGCACTCACTCAACCCCTAGGTGTAATCCGTTTCCATCTTCACGAACCCATCCCTTTTACCCTCTACATTGACATCTCTCCTAAGAATTTATTTTCCCACTTGCTAGAGTTATTATAACCAATAAGAAATGTAGCATACCTAGTGCTTAAAGAGTAAACCCAAAGTAATAAGATGCAGGGCTTAAGCTATGGGTAATGCTATTGATAGGGGTTTTGGCCAAATTTTGTGGTAGAAATTCAGTTTGTAAAAAACCCGGATCATATATTAACATACCCAACCAGGGTAAGGATCTGACAAAGCAATCAACCTCAAATAACACAACTAGCTATGAAATCTCAATTGTCACCACCTTTAGTTATGATAGATGTCACATCCATAAAGGAATAAGCCCTTATGAATATTGGGAATCATGTGGTGGGGGGACTTGCTTGAGCTATGGCACCAAACACACACCATACACACAAGAGAAAGCTCACTTAAGAACACAAGAAGAGAGATGGAGGCCAAAAAGTTTTCTTGTTGGTTTCATCTTTTTCTTTTACACCCAATACAATGTGCATAAAGTATAAATGAGATACAACATAAAGAAAAGTGGCCTACTAAGTCAAAAAATGTATATAGTCAATGGCTATGTGAGGATCATAATGACCACCAATATGCTAAGTATAGATGTGTAAAGCCATCTAACTAGATGGTATATTCATATGTATTGATCTTTCCATCTCAACACTTCACCTTAAGCTCCATCATATCTCTACAACTCTAAGTGAGCTTTGAAATTTTTGAAGCTTCTCTATATCCAATGCCTTTGTGAAAATGTTAGCTATTTTAGCTTGTGTATTGATATATACCAAGTCACAAATACCTTCTCTCTTAAAAGTGTTAATGCACCTCAATGAGTTTTCCTCTAGAATGGAACATTGGGTTCCTAGCTAAGTATATGTTGCTCATGTTGTCATAGTGAATGACATATAGACCATCTCCCTACACATCTAAATCACCAAATAATTTCTTTGTAGCCATGTCATCTCACATGCTACCATAGTAGTACCTCTATAATTAGCCTCTGTATTTGATAAAGCAACTATAGGATTCTTTTTGCTAATCCACATAACTGCTACACTATCAAGAGAAAACATGAATCCGCTATAGATCTTCTGTCAGACATGCTACTAGCCCAGTCTGCATTTGTGTATTTAGACACTTCTATATCCTTACCGGTCTCATAAAAAAGTCCATAATACAAAGTGGCCTTCACATATCTCAATATGTGTGTAATTACATCCAAATGAGGCCTTCTAGACATCTTCATAAACTGGCTAACAATGCCAACAACATAACTCAAGTTTGTCCTTATGATAGTCATGTAAATCAGATTCCCTACTATCCTCTTGAACATAGTAGGATTTTCTATCTCATCCCCAATATCAACACTCAACTTTGCATTTTCTCCAATGGTACTAAAAGAGATTTTAGTTACACGAGATCAAACCATACTTGGAAAATATATCCAAGCCATACTACCTTTGGAATAGCCATATACTATCATCACATTTGATAACCTCAATGCTAAGAAAGTACATTAGCTCACTCAAATTCTTCATCTGAAACTTCTTCTTCAAAAGGTCCTTAGCTTCAACAATCGCACTATCATTGTCACATTTAATAATCAAGTCATCCATATAGATGACTATGTTAACCAAAATTGCATATTCCTTTCTCACATAAAATGAGTGATCAGCATCAAACATAAAAGTCAATATTGACATCTTGTCAAACCATGCTGTAGGTGCTTGCTTCAACCCATAGAGTGCCTTGTTTAACCTATATAAATATACGGGATGCTCTAAATCCTTATAACCTATTGGATAGTCCATATACATTTCTTACAATTCACCATGCCAAAATATATTCTTTATATCCATTTGCTACAAACTCCAACCTTTGGTTATTACCAAAGCAATCACACATCTAACTCTTGCTATCTTAGCAATTGGATTGAATGTCTCTTCATAATCTATGCCATATGTTTGAGCATAGCCTATTGCAACTAGCCTAGTCTTATACTTGCTAATAGAACAATCTACCTTATGCTGCTTAAGGGCAATGCTACTAGATCCCAAGTCTTATTGGATTCTAATGTATCCATCTCCTCATCCATTGCTACATCCCAATGAGCAAGTTCAATAACATTCTCAAAATAAGTACGCTCAAAATTCTCAAAAAAAGTGGGCACAACATCCTTAACTACCTTTGCCATATAAGCATAATGGTGAGCTACATAACCTTCAAAACCAAATCTCTTACTAGAACTATGCACCACTAGATCACTTAGTGGACCTTTAACATTACCATGTACTCTCTATACACCTGGTGTCCTTATTGAAGGAATGCCAAACTCATCATCAAAACTCTTTGAATCACTAGAATATCCATCAAATCCCAAATAACTAGAAAATGTATCATCACAATCAGACACTTTCTTTTTGACTTTGTCTTTACCTACAACACTTGTAGACACACATGAAGATGTGGGGCTAGTCCTTTGACTCTCAGAACAAGGCCTAGCTGTAGATATAGAAGCAGACGATATTTCTGTTCCACTAAGGCTACGTGATTCTTGCTTCTCTTTCTACACATAACTATCATTATCATCCAATACATCACCATTAGATGCATGCCAATAGATCATCTCATAAAAAATTACATCCTTGCTTACTTTGAACTCACCTCTAATAGGGACGTTATAGCAACAATACCTTTATTTTCTAAAGAATGTCCAATAAAAATAAAATTTTAAACCTTTAGATCAAGCTTCTTTTGTAGCTCATCTAAATCATGAATATATACAATAAACCAAACACTTTCAAGTGTGACACATTGGGCTTCTTACCTGTAAAGCATCCTTTGAGGGTCATCCCATGAACTGCAACTATGGGAGTTCTGTTCATAATATAGATAGAAATATGAACAACTTCAAACCAAAATTATTTTGGCATATTCATTTCAACCATGCCCAGGCAACTTCTGCAATATGCCTATTTTTTCTTTATGCAATCTTGCTTTGCTATGGGATATACCTATAATTATCTCATGATACCTCAAGAAGTCAGTGAACTCATTAGAGAGGTACTCTCCCCATCAATTTGACCTCAAGCACTTAACTTTCAAGCCCGTTTCTATTTCAACAAGAGCCTTGAAAGTTTTGAAGTACTCAAATATGTCACTCTTTTTCTTCATAAATTATACCCACTGCTTTCTTAAACATTCATAAAAAAACATGATAAAATATTTGCTACCACTAAGAGATATATTTTGTATAGGCTCCCAAATATTTTTATGCATAACATCAAATATATTCTTGCTCACATCTCTATCATGTGAAAAAGATTGTCCTACTTGCTTCTCAAACTAACATACTTCACAGACTTATGAAACTCTACAACTCTAAAAATAGGCAACCTTATAATCAACCCTTTTGACTGCATTATTTTCAGCCTATCCATATTTGCATGTCCAATATGTATGTGTCATATTTCAATGCATGCAACAACTCATTTGCCTTTATCATGCATAGCAATATTCATAGTAGGAATTCCAATGTCTAAAGTGAACATGCAGCGGTCAACTCTACTTTCTTTTATGACCAATCTACACTTATCAATAAAATCTTTCACAAAGCATCCTTTTGCAGTAAATCTAACTTGCAATCGTTGCTCTACCATTTCACTAACAGATACTATATTCTCTGTGATTGATGACACATGTAATACATCTAATAGACTCTTTATATGGCCATCATACAAGGATAAGGGATTTTTTTCAATTTGTGAAATTGAGTAGCATGAATCATCACCTATCTACACATAACTTGGAAATTGTATATCATGCATCTCGCTAAACCATTTAGTATGACTAGTCATATGACTAAATTCACTCGAATCAATACATCATACATCATCATGTGTCCCATTTCTTATAAAATCATTCATTTTATGCTACATAATAAACATGCACTCATTTTTATCTTCATTCTATCATGAAGATGATACATAGTTTCCTTGTAATTTACCACTGTAGATATCATCCTTGTTAGCATAACAATGGGCTACAATATGACTTGTTTTGCCACAATAATAACAAACAATACTAGAATTTCTAGAACCTTTATTCTACCATCCGTCTCTTTCTCTAGAGTTTCCCCTACTCCTAAAGTTTCCATGGCCTCCTAAAACCTACATTTTACTAAACTATTGATTTAAACTATTTTTCTTGTTATCAATAGTACGTCTTATACCATGTCCCCTTCCTAACTAAAGCATGGATGCATAGGATTCTTAACAAACTTCAAGGGAATGCAAGAAGAGAGCCAAAACTAAGGAATCGATTAGGGTTCACCCCTATTGCCATTCTAGCATGAAGAGCATTAGCTACCCAAGAGATTCCACTATCTCTCATACTTTCAACTCTTTATCTCTATAACAAGTTCTTCACAACTTCAAATTAAGGCTAAAAGATTGAAAAAATCTACTTTCTCAAGGAAGTAATCATTCTCAACCTTTTGAGCCCTAAAAAATTTGTTATCCCTTTTGCAAGGCTAAAAGCCCCATTGTATAGCATTGTTTGTATTATTTTTAAAAAATAAAAAAAGAGAAAAGATGTAATGAAAATAAAAATGTATATATGATCACTATATTTCACGTACGGATTCTCAAATTAGGTACATTCGTTGATCATGGTTAGTCACTTCTGTCCCCAATTTCCTGGCCCTTTTTTTATTCTTCGCACAATCACTCAAGGCACATTGAGAGTAGGACATACCTAGGAAGCATACCTTGCCTATGGTTAGACTTATTACCCTAGGCCACTTGCATATTTATCTTCTTTGTATCGCATCAATAACTCCAAACAATTAAGGAAAAAAAGCACTAGAAGAAGAGACCATTCCCTTCAATCTCAGTGGAACTAGCTTAAGATACTGAACACTTATTCTTAGGCCATTCAACTGCAATGTATCTTATCTAGCTAATAATTACATCTTCCAAATCTCCTTCAAGTACAATTCCAATCAACCGCAACACTTTTTCCATTTCTTCACCATCAACGACACAACTATGAGGAACCAAAATGACTATATTCTAATTAAGTAACACCCTCGGGTAAGTTACTCATGAATATATGTGTGCATCACATGGGTTTAAAATAAGGTATATTTAATATACTATTTTTATACATCTTTTGCATAGAAAAGGGTATAATACAAAGGGATTATTTATAGATTGAAGAGAAAAGGGTTATGTTTTATTTAGGAAAAAGTCACAGATAAGGATATTTATAAATAGGCTTTGATTGCACATGATGTAGAGGATATACATATAGTAACTTTCTTGAGGTAATATGTAAGTATTCATGTGCACTCATATGATATCTATACTTTAATCTATGCATGGTATGGATCCTCAAGTGCAAGACAATACTTCAAGTTTAACCCATCTTCCAAACCAACAAAATATGTCATATGCATGATAAGAAGAATAACACCCTCTCTTAGGGAGAGACTATACAATTTTTTTTAAATTGCAAGTATTGGACTCCAAGGATTAATGCACTATTAGCTTCTCTTCAGGATCTTTCACCCTTAATCCAATATCTCCACTCTCCATTTCACCAAGGAAACCTATTAGAAGACCATCAAAACCCATCAAGAGAATCCAAAAGGACACCACCAACTTTGACAATCAGGACACCTGCCAGCACTCTAACAATAACCCACCTTACACCCAAAAGCTTCTACACTATCAACAATCTCAAGAACTCCAAGGACAACCCACATAAGTCCCCAGTATCCACATCTTTTGTGCAAGCTAAAGCATGCTATCTATGGTGCAAAGTGCAATGGGACTAACACTCATCTAGGACGGGGATAATGTTAACCAAGAAGCATGCTATCTATGACGCAGAGTGCCATGGGACTGACACTCCTTTAGGAGGGGGATAATGTTAACCACAAGAAATAAGAAGCATGCAATGTGCAAGCAAGCACAAGATTCTAATTGTTTGAAATTTAGTTGTTGGATTATTAACGATAATATAATGTGCATGAAACACACCCATATTCAAATTGCCGAATGTTTACAATAATTTTATTGATTTACTATGTAAATCTACAAGCCAAGCATAATCTTATGTAAGTTGTAATGATACTATAGGTTCCCCTACAAAACTTGCAAAGATTCTTGTTCTTTCTCACCATAGAAAAAGCATGCAATGAGAGATGTTTGGTCTTGAGACCCTAAAGGAGGCTAGATGTTCAAGAAGTATGGGGAAACCCTAACCCTAGAAATCATGTATAAAAAGGATGAGAATGAATAGAATAAGGTATTCATGTGTGTACAAAATTTGTGCAGTTGCTTTCCTACTTTCATTATATGAGAGAGAGAGAGTGAGGGTGAGAGTGAGAGATTAAAAGCAAGAGAGTGAGATAGTGTGGGTGAGAGACGAAGAGGATGAAGATCTATTTATCTTCTCTCCAAGCACTCTCTCTTGTCATGCTGCTTTTCTTTTGTATGTGGAGGTCCTAGAGGGTTGAGAGTTGAAGGGTCACTCACTCGAATCATGGAGTGTGCAAAGCACATCCTTCATGGGATTGAAGGAAAATTATACTACTCACTATATGTGACAACTAAATAACTATTTCAATGTACAGTATAAAATATATAGTGTGGCGTAGTCACGCGGACAACATTTTTGCGTGGAGCATATTAAAAAAATGCACTCCATAATAGATTGTGGTATCATGGTAAAGTTTGAGCAAGAGAACCGATGACGAGCAATGGATCCAAACACCGTTATAGATGAGATGGAGTATTTTCGAAACTTGCAAAGTATTTATCATAGTGGAATTATCATAGCTTTTCCATGATCCTATTCGATGTATAGTGGTTCAAATTGGTACTAGAAGGAGCTGAGGTAATAGTTTGACGAGGTCAATCTAGATTTCTCGAAATAGATTCTGAAAAAATATGGATGCATTTGCATGATACGTTTGTATTACCGGCCCATTGTGAACAAGTGCATGAACTCATATTATTTTTAATTTTATTACGACATGGTACATGTCACAAAAGTTAAATCTCTCTTATACGTGATTCGAAACAGGTAATTCTCTATCCAAACCTCCGATAACCTTGATGGTAGTATGTTGTACCTTCAGCTCCCTGAAGTGTAAGAGTATATTATGAAAGCAATGTTCCCAGCGTAGATGAGGACATTATACAAATGGAGGGGTCGATATTGCAAGGGGTGGAGGCTGCAAAAGCTTGGAGCATGTAGAGGAGCTAGAATCGCCTAACAATGATGGAAAGACAGGAGACCAAGAATTCTTTGAGAACAAGGTGGACTCATCCTTTTGTGGTGACCTTTCTATCGACCTTTCAGTCTATGCAGAGTTGTGTCAGGATATTGATATGGGACCATAGGGTATGTCATACTTGGAGCTTCCACCTACTCAATTCGTTGATGAATCCCCTATAAGGGTACATAAGATATGCGTTTTAAGTAAGCTTATTTTTAAAAAAAATTATATTACCATATTTTTCTTTATTTATATTGATTATGTTAACATTAATTTTTTTTTGTGCATGTGATCTTTGTGGATATTTGGATTTGCACAATGAGTCAAGGGATGAGTGATGAAGAGCTACAAGAGATCTTCACACATATACCTCCAGATCAGATGGCTCGATTCAGAGATATAGCAAACCAAGAGCTGTCTCGGACACCATCAACCTGTTCTATTAAATCCCACTTCGGTACGCTTTGATACTTCGATTTCCAATAGACGACGTTGACACTCCAAACTTGGGCCGGACAGAGGGAGTGGTTATCATGGATGCTATGGAGATGTGGATGCACTGAGCTCACGGTCGACTTGAGATACAGGTGCTACTCCTCGCTCTCATGTAGGTTCAAGAGAGGGTAGCTGAGGTGGTTGTTGTGGAGATATCGAAGCAGTGTCTTCGTCTCGTCATTCTGCTAGAGTTGTGCCACCTGTGGGATTTGTCACACCTATGGGGAGGTCTACTCTAGTCACTCAAGCTTTTGCTCAGTTGTCCTCCATAGGTGGCACCCCTATGGGTGCTACTCCAAGAGATACCACCCCCGTAGGTACACCAAATATATAGTGGTCTCCTACATATACCCAGGAGAGTGGTCAAAGGTGGGAGAGGACACATATTAGACATATCCCAAAGGGGTATGGATACCTTGTAGATGGTAGGATACGAGCCGTCATCATGAATGATGAGGGGAGGAGGGTGATGGCTTGTATGCGAGAGTTGTGCCAACAAGTTTTTTGGCACAATATCTTGGATCATTGGAAGAAAATATCAAAGGGGAGTAAGGACTACATAGTAAATCCTTGCATGAGGAGTTTCTTATACCCACCACAGGAGATAGGTTTTCTACAGGGTAGATGATGGAGCACATGCATGCATATATGTCACACAGATGATTGGACACACGCAAGGCACTTAAGAGTGGAGTCTCAAAGCCCGACTGGCTACATGTAGATAACTAGCACCAACTCAGGGAGGAGGCTACAGATTCTCTAGGATGTTGGAGATAATAGTGCAAGGCAACAAGGGCATGACTGGATGTAGGAGTGGTCCATCATCTTGAAAGTGGCGACCACATGACTTATCTAAAGGACTTTGTAAGTTTTTCTTTTGTTCTTCTCGTTTACTTTTTTGCAATATCCCTTGTACTGATAATCATGTTTCTAACAGTTGTATTTCGTTTTCTTTGCAACACTCCATTGCAAACCGCGATCCCACCGGACTAGTAAGTTACTCATCTTTGTATGCACACGGCGGCCCACTAAGTCACTCATCTTTCTTGTCGGTAGTTACTAATTTTAATTAAAATACATTATTGTATGGTAGATTGATGTGTAGTTATTTCTTTTTTTTGTAGAGTCCGTTCGATGCTCCTTTGTGGCAGGATGAGCTTTCTAATAGCGAGGAACTATAGCTCGCCCTTGCATTCGTGGAGTACACACCCTCTTCTTTTTTGGTCATTTGATTTATGTAGGCATTTTCTATGCACTATGTTATTATCATCATTTGTATCTTGCCATGATTCTACCATCATTTTCATTATGCGATGTTGTCTTTATTTATATATGAGTCTTATGGTTTCAAGTACACTTTGCCTTCATTTTGATAAGCATTGTACACTTTATTGTAAATGTTTTGTATGGCCCAAATAAAGTATATAATGCTATTTGTGGCAGGGCAGTTTACTACCCTGCCACAAAAAAACCTCTGTAACCGCTGCTACTAGCGTCACAAATTTACTACACGCATCACTATTAGCATTGTAGTTTGCACCGCAAATCGTCACTATGGGTGTCCCTATTTGCATTGCTATCAACATCATATTTGCGATGCTGATAGCAATGCCCATAGTGATGCTTATAGTGATGATTCTATGGCATCACTAATACCGACATTTTTAGCAATGACAGAGGCAAAATTTTTTATAAACATTTTCATCGCTTTGAATGTCAATATGAGGGCTATAACTAGTGAAGGAACGTTATATGTGATCAACAAAGTGTTTAGGGGTGAGGGAAGTTTACCATCCCCAAACCACAAATAGGGAAATACAAAAAGAAAAACTCTTGCAAGAGAGAGAGAATATGAAGAGACTCTTTGCTAATTGGCCATTCGTACCTCAAAGGACACTCGAGTAAAGAATGCATGCATGTCATTCAACTCCTACTTGTGCATGGTCTCATTACTATGGAGGGCATGAATGTGGTGCGATCACTTGAGGGAGATGGCTTTGAATTTGATCAATTAATCCTAAAGCTAAGCATTAGTGGCTAATTTCATTATGTCGTGGGTGGGAGTAGAGGTGTTTTTAAACAACAAGTCATCAATATGAGGATCTCCACCTCCTTGACCCTAGCTTGGATCATTAGGATTTGGAGATTTATCCCCAAATCCTAATGATCAGGGGGATCCAGCCCCCTTGATCAAAGTGTGGCTTGTGCTTGATCTTAAGCTTGGGATAGAGGTGAGCACTCTGATGGTGCTTGGTGGAGGGTGAGAGTCTTGGCTGAATCTAGACCGCAAGACAATGGATATCGACTTTCTTCATCTCCCAAGCTACTCTAACCCAGTATTCCTTTGGGATGTTCCACCAAAGAAGATCGAATTCTGCCTTTGAGTCTTGATTTAAGTCTAGACAACTTGCTATAGGACTTGAATCCACTCCTCTTCCTTAATGTTTTGGTGCTCCTACACTTGGCAATGAAGTATCAAAGATTCAACTAACATAAGAGCTAAATAATCTAAGGTTTTGATAAAAAAAGAGAATAGTAATCATACATGATGGTATTCCAAAAGGTTGATATGGTGAGCATCTCAAAAAAGAAGAAGAAGAAATGCAACAATAGCCAATGAAAGCCAAATCTTTTGAGGTGGATGAGATCATAGATAGAATAAAGATAAAAAATAGTTTGGGAGAAAGGAACTTAGCAAAGTCCACCAGGTCATCTAGTTTGTCATGACAGAGATGGGAGCTTGGAGCAAGAGTCTGTCATGGTGGCCTAGAGTTCATGTTTTAGCTTCTTCCAGTGGGTCCATCCACTCCTACTTGTAATTCTACTAGATTTCCTTAATGATCCCTAGGGCAAGTTGGGTCACACTATCCAATTTCTTCCCTCCAACCACTCAAGCTTGGAAAGACACATTCTCTCCTATTACTGGGTTTTACTATCCAACATCATTGACAAAGGTGAGTTGGAAATTTTGGCATGCTTTCAACCATTTGTCAATGGTCGTGGAGGGTAGCATCTCTCTACTAAGCTACTTCAAGAGGGTAGTGTTCACCTTTTTTAGGGTTTCGGCGTGCATGGTGAGATCCTACCACTAGTGCTACTATGAAGTAAAGAACCTATTGACGAATTTCAATGACTAGAGAGCAATTTCCTAATTGAACTCTTAGAGGATGAGGATCAAGGATGTAGGCCTGATATTGGGGAGGGGTTGTGGGTAGTAATAAGGGTGGTGCATTGCCATCAGTATGTACTTTCTATGAGTTTAGGTAGCAACTGGGGAGAGATGGGACCACAACAAAGTCCAATCCCCACTTCTCAAAAGGTTTGAGGGGAGTAGGGTTGGTTGGAATGGTAAGAGATCTTTGTCTCAACCTCGTTGATAGGAATCACAATACTGGATCCACTTGCAAACATCATCACACATAGTTGGCCACCATAGATTGGCTTACTAAATTTCTCAGATTCACATACATGTGCATCCGTGTGAGAATTCAAGTATACATGTGTGCATCCATCTATGCATGTGCATATGACTACACATGTGTTGAGAATCAGCAATCACACTCAAACAGCCTCTTTGTATGGAGTCTCAGGGTCAAGGACATGTAGGCTAACTTATCCCATATGCACAATGGTGCCTACTGCAGTTTCCTACTTTCCTATAAAGCATTGTACTTGCTTCCTTTCTTAATGCAATAATGGTACTCTTTTCATTTCAGTAAAGTGTCAATGTCATTGTCCACATACACAAGATTGTGTTTATGAGTCCAAGTCTCAATCTTGGAACCTAATTCACTTGTGTAACAAACAGTGTCCATTCCATCATGAGTCTACACTTCTCCTTCCATCCTCCATAGCTTCCGGTTATGTCATGCTCTAGATCCCGCATTTCTAACATGGTATCGGAGCCCAGTTGGGCATGGCATTGCTTCTCCAGCCTCTCTTGATTCTTCTAAACCTCCATCCAGCTCAGTGTCAGTGTATGACTTCTTTTCTCAACTCTACTCTCACTGAAGCTTCCATGGCAGCCATAGCCAGCAGCACCCTGTCAGATTGAACTGCTTATATCTCACTCCACAGGTCAAATCTCTTGGAGCTTCCTTCTGGAAAAGTATTCCCAACTCATAAAGCTTCCTTGTATCACATCAATCCAGGACATTGGACCATCTGGAGCTCAGCATTGTGAAAATCCCCAATCTCTGTTCTGTGTCTGCCATAGCCAGACAGGACCTACCTTGCTTGGAGCTTCCATAACTCTTCAACCAGGCAGAATTTCAATACGATTTCTTCTGGAGAAATGTTCCTTGGCTCAGGGTGCAGCTTCCTGTCACTTTAAACACCAACATTGATGATCTACAGCTCCAGCATTGCTCAAATTCGACCTCGCTGTCCAGATCTGCGCCGATTCTGTTCGCGGCACCTGCGCGCTGTATACTGACCACGATGTTGACAATCTCCATGGGGCTTTGGTAGCCCATGACATAAGCTTCCTAGATATGTAAAAAGTTTTGAAAATGATGCACTGTAGCTCCTGCAATCAGCAAAAAACCGGGCCCCTGTCTCAGAAACCCTAATTCCACCATAGCCAAAAGCTTCAAAATCTTGACATTTTTCACTGTTTCTCTCACTGAAGTTATCAACAGTGATTTTAATCACTGAGCAATACTCTCTAAAGTTCGTTAAAGTACTGTCACTCAGATCTGAAGGCATCAGCATCAAATCAAGAAGGGGAAGATCACTTGGAGTAAAAGACTTTTGCAGATTTGGTATTCATTGACACTCAGTTAGTGCTTTTTAGCACTTGTGTCTCTCAATCAATTCTTCTGTTGCTCAAATCTAATAAAGTCTAAAGTTGATTTGCTACTGTTCCCGTAAATCTAACATGGGCAAAGACTCGCCAAATGCTCGATTCAAAGGAGTCGGATTCCACACTTGGCAAACCCGCATCAAGCTCATCCTGATGAAGAAGGGTCTCTGGGCCATCACAAATGGCAAAGAGAAGAAACCGCGGGACGCGGACCTTGCAACTACTTGGCAAAAGAATGATGACAGAGCCCAGGCCATTATCAAATTGGAGCTAGATGACAGTTATATCCATCACGTGGATAACTGTGAGACCTCACAGGATACATGGAAAAGACTTGACACCCTGTTCGGTGCACAATCTAAATCATCAAAGTATGGTCTCCTAATTGAATTCTTCAGGCTTGAAATGAAGTCCAGCACATCACTTGCCACACATCTTAATTACATGGAAGGACTCCTAACCCAACTTGCAGGAATCAACATTAAAATGGATGAAGATGTTTGCATCAGTGTTCTACTTAAGAGCTTGCCTCCTGAATATAATAACGTATCAACAACCTTAATCAACATGCCAAATCCTGAACTTGTTGATATCCAAGCATCACTGTTAGAAGAAGAAAAGAAGCTAAAAACTAAAGAAGAACCAAGTACCTCTAGAGATGAGCATGCATTATATTTTGGCAACAGGTACAAAGGCAAGAAAGATCAGCTCTTTTGTGACTTCTGCAAACGGACCAGACACACCGAGAAGTTCTGCCACGCAAGAAAGAGATCCCAAAAGGCCTATCTAGTCGCAGTCAAAGAAGAAGAAGAAAATGAAGCAAAGGAAGAAGAAGATGAAGATCACCAGGATCGGAAGGACAAGACTCATCAATCCTTGTACTCTCATAATTCTGATAGACTGTTTTAATAGCCTTGTATTTTTCCTTGCCCTAATGCTTCCTGCCATAAGCTATGTAAACTCCTTATGTAACTTGGCATTACAGTGCCTGTACACTTTGTGAGGCCCCTGTTACAGCCTCTGGATGTCCACCATGTTTATGGTACCCACACTTAGCTTTTTCTGCGACAGCCTCTGGTGTTTTGCCATGTCTGTGGTATACCCACACTTTGCAGGTGGTTCTCATTACAGCCTCTACACACTTTGTGCCTGTCCTAGTTGTGATTGAGGAGGGGTGTTGAGAATCAGCAATCACACTCAAACAGCCTCTTTGTATGGAGTCTCAGGGTCAAGGACATGCAGGCTAACTTATCCCATATGCACAATGGTGCCTACTGCAGTTTCCTACTTTCCTATAAAGCATTGTACTTGCTTCCTTTCTTAATGCAATAATAGTACTCTTTTCATTTTAGTAAAGTGTCAATGTCATTGTCCACATACACAAGATTGTGTTTATGAGTCCAAGTCTCAATCTTGGAACCTAATTCACTTGTGTAACAAACAGTGTCCATTCCATCATGAGTCTACACTTCTCCTTCCATCCTCCATAGCTTCCGGTTATGTCATGCTCTAGATCCCGCATTTCTAACAACATGCATGTATCCAAAAGCTAGCCATCTATGTTTTATGTGCTCCATAATAGAGAGGAATGTCAGGAAGGAAATCGTACTAGGAAGATCTTTCAAACATGCAACTAAGTGTGCAGTGTTGACTAAACACTATATTAGGGAGTTTGGGAGTTTACAAGATGGTGAATATTTGGTCACATGGTCGAATTGTTACCCCCTTCCTTGAAGGTGAAACTTTTTCTAGATACTATATAGATGATAGTACCAAGTTCCATCTTCAAAAAAGAGATTAAGATTTAGCCACATGGTCAAATGTCGGGACCTAAAACGAGCCCAAAACTAGCTATAGGCACTAGCTGGGCCTCTATAACACTCAGAGGACAACCCCACATGGCCTCACCACCAAGAGCGTCCAAAGGCATGCTGCCCTAATCACTACAAAATATATTTTGTTTGTAATGAGCCATAGTCCAATGATTACCCTTCCCTACTCCTCAAAGGGAGATCCCACACATCTTAGTATAATATACCACATAACACACACATAGAGGAGACACCCCTCTGGGTGGCTAAATGACATGGCTCCACTGCAGCTCTCCTACACCAAGAGGATTGGTCATCAATGTGCTCGTCTAACATAAAGAATATACGAAGAGTCTCCACTCTTATGTACTCTGAACAATCCAAGAGATTTCATATTTTCTTACCAAGCTTGCCCCAAGAAATCATTCCTCTACCCTATAGCTTGAGTTTCCTTACACACTCCATGTAGGTCAATATTTGGAAAGAAATTACAATGCATCTAGGTTTGATACCATGTTATGCTCAATGCAAATATGGATGACCATTGTGCTCAAGCATTTTATCATTTGAAACCAGCTAGGTGAAGTGCAAAAACAACCCTTCAATGATTTTCCAACTAAGTGTACGTGCGGTGTTGCTAGAGACTAGCACCGATTTTCTTCGTGCTACTAGTCTCCCTAATTCAAATGATAATCTGTCCTATATGTTGTGCATAGACAAATAGGTTATATTTTGAATCATTTTCAGCAACTAACCACTTTTCCAAACCTCCTCCCTCCTACTGTTTAGATTTTGCATTTGTGGAGTAGGTTTAGGGTTCATTTTCTATGTAATTTTCATATAAAAAGCAATAAAAACACACTATAACATGGAAACAAGGCTTTGAGTGAGGCTTGATCCTCATGTTCCAGTCTTTTTATACGTTCAAAAATATGAAATGCAAATTTTCCTAATTTTTAAAGCAAAAAAACTAGATTTCTCCTTATTTTTTCTATTTTTTTCATTTATTTCTTCACAAACATGAGATATTGTAAAACTATGAGTTGTTACTACTCAAGGGCACTCAACATTATTTTTATATCTATTTTTATCCCATATGATCCCAAAACACCAAACAGAAATCTTGAATTCCATTATTCTTATAAAAATCGCAACTTACGAATTTTGCATTCTTTGTGAGAAATTATTATATCATTATATTTTTTTATTTTCTTTCATGTTTCAGAGAGAATGCAACATAGAAAATCAAGAACAATCAAAATCAAGCACTTTCTCCAATCATTTCTCATAAAAACACAAGAATCGCTCACTTACGCATAAAAACTACAATTCTGAGGCTCATAGCTCGTAGACAAAAGGTTGCTGACACTTCTTCTTTGCCGCTGACACACTCTCTCAGCCTGATCTAAATCCTTCATCGCTCTAGCATCATCATTTTCTCTGAATTCTTCATCACAACCCTGCCCCTTCTCTCTTGAATTAATGCATATGAATAACTGCTAAGAGGAGAGAGAAAGACTAGAAAATCAAATCTCTTAATCCTCCATGAAAATTAGGTAGATTATAGTCATCTTCTTCCTCTCTTTGTCTTGATCGATAATCTCTCTCTCTGTCTCTCCAAACGGATGTAAATTGAAGAGGGATTGAGTGATTTGAAAGGGGCGCAGAAAAATTTATGCCTAAGGTTAAAACTTTTAAAATAATCAACTCATCTCTTTGTGTTCACATTGTCCTACAAGTGGATATTTCCATTTAGGGTGGGCAAACGGACTTGGATTCGAGATCTATCTGGACAGGTGGCTCCATAGCATCGCAATCTATCAAGTTCATCTCTATTGCGCACTTTTCGGTCCCCCAGATCGAGTAGCTGCTTTATAACGCTAAACCTTGTGTGGATAAAATGGGGGGTTAAATAACCTCCGATTGACAGACCGAGACTTGCGTTGGATTCTTGACATCAGAATGCATCTAGGAAAACTCTAGCTCAACCATCTGCAATTGTTTGATTTTTCATGAAAACTTGGTCTTTGGCCCCTCCTATGCACTTTTCTGCTCCAAAAAGGGCCTCAAATGTTTCAAGCATAGCTCAAAAGCGGCTCTTAAAATCCAGCTCTCATTGGCAACCACAGGATAGGGTGATTGAGCCCATCGAATCCCATGCAAAAATTTGCATGTGCATAATAATAAAGTGCATCAAGCTGATACAAAAAAAACACACATCATAGCTCTCGTCCTGCCCCTTAATAACATCAAGGCATGGAAATCTACTAGGGATAGGTCAAGCATAATCTGACATAAATCTAGAGCGAGTCTCTAACCAACTGCTCTAATATGGACTGGCTAAAAATCCCATCAAAGAGGTCATCCTAGTGGAGGTCCAAATACCTACCTACCTAAGGACAACTGGACCAGGACTTCCTACTAAGAGAGGACTCCTATAGCCTGGTCATCATAGTTTCTTCTTATAACACATTTTCCATTCAAGGTTTCCATACTCAGGCATGTAAAAAGGAGGGAGATGAACATAGAGTGACCTAAGGAGAATAGGGCATCGGCCTCAAGTCTTGACTCGGTATCCAAGAACCTACCAAGCACTCACGAGGCAACACTTAATCCTTTTTTAACGCTCACTTTTATTTTTGCTCCAACCTTCCTTTCTTTTCTCTTCTGGTTGTTGCTACCCCTAGGAAGACAAGGCATTGGCCCTGCTCTGACTCATCCCCAAGAACGTACAAGCCTCCGCAAGGCAATAATCAACTACTTATAGGAACTTTTTTTTTCTTTTTCCTTTTCTTATTGAGGGGTTAGAACCCCTTTTTACACACATTTGTAAATTTTTTTAAAAAGATAGATTCAAAACTTGCTCTTCTTTTAATATTGTGGCAAGCTTCTCTAGTTGCCTCACCCTAACAGGGACTCGTAGGACAACTACCTAGCAAGCAAGAATGATAGGGTCACTAGAAAAACCTTCTAAAATAGGTATTTTAAAGCCTGATAATGTCCTAATAGGATGAGGACAACTACTCAAATCTCCCCCAAATATACCTGACCAAACCATAGGACTTCATGCCTTGATTGCTGGTCCCCAACAAATGAAAATAAATGTAACGTGCCCACTCCTCAAATCGCAAGACACGTCTTAGTAGTCCATTGAGAGATATATCTAGAAGACGCTGCCCGGCACTCCCAAGGAATGACACGGGGTTTGCCAACTAGGATCTCCCGAGTTTGCCCTGCAATGGAACTAATTTGGTCGTTCCCACTAGGATCGACCTGAAGTCCGAGTTCCTAGTCAACATTGTCTAAGGTCATAGACCGACTTTTTCCTAACATTTCCTGTTAGCATCTCCTTTGAGGAAAGCTCTCCGCTAACCGAGACCACCCTTCCGTAGGATAGACCCATTGGTCACATCCTCCACGCTTCCCTCAAGGGTTGTTTTGGTTATCTAATTACCTACCACGTTATGCTTGACACATAAAAGCAGCTTCACTTAATTAACCCGTTAGTCATAGGTTCTTTTACGTAATTTAGGCCACAGACACGAAGACAGGTTAAAACAAGATCAAACACTTCCTTAACTTATCTTTGGATTAATGTGTGTCTCCTGCCCATACAAGAGAATTAAGTGCTCCTTTCTGCCTCTGCAGAAAAATCATTGAGTCTTTCGACAATAAAACCTGAAGGTTTATCCTTCCAAGATTCCGCCTTCTAACTAGTATTAAGGTCTCGAGATCCCATCTCGAGTCACGTAGAACACTTGTGTAGTGCCTGGAGGCATTGGGATTTACGGCTAGAGCCCCCATTGGCACCCAAGCGTCCTCCCACGCCAAGTGATTCCCATGGAGAGACCTCTCGCGACGAGTCCGGTCCACATTCTCGGTGCGGATTCATAACCCCCTTGGTTAGGATTTCGTGGCTCGCGGGGGTAGCCAGTGCCATCCTTCCTTAATTATCCCTTTAGAAAATCAACCATAGCTGAAGCAACCAGCATAGTAACAATTGCTAGGGAAAACATCCATTTCATTTCCATGGCAATCAGTCATCTCAGACCCGGCCATGAAATCATCAAACACTCCCCACTTGGGTTAACATCCACATTAACAACAGTTGAATGCACAACTTCTTGCTTCAAGGCATCGCAATCCCATTGCATGCACAATCAAAATTTTAACTGGATGTATCAAAACACTTGCTTAAGGGATTTACAACCTTTTCAAACCGCCAAGCATAACTTGGGTCAACAATCGAATTAGGGTTAGGTCACCAGCTTCAACTAAGCTAGGAGCGTATCCATTTGCGATAGTCCACAGCAAGATCGATAAAACAATTCGCAGGCAATTAGACTTATTCCTAATGCCCCGGATCACATGTGACTTGTGTCTATGAAAGCCTAGGGTTTTGTCTAACGATGCAAGTGTATCTCATGAACAGAATTAACATTTCATGTGTTCCTTTTAACCATGATTGCGAAACATGAATTCCAAATGACTATTCATGATCTGAACTAGTTAAAAAGCTATCATTTTATGTGAAGTAAGGTGATAACCCCATCATTTTATGTGAGTAAAAGCTATCATTTCATGTGAGATAAGGCGACAACCTTATCATTTTATGTGAATTTCAAACTCTTCCATTCGCGCATGCCACTTAGTTCTTAGAGTAAACGAAAACCTAAGACTTGTTCTGGTTCCATGCACAAACTATTTCATCTCTTCCATGAGCAATATTACTTAATTAATTTTAAGGCTTAGAACCTAGGCTTGATTTGTGTGTGCTGCGTTGGTCATTCCGCTTGTCCCTCCAGCATTACCAATGCTTTGGGCGCCTATGCTTCCCGTGACTTTCTTCTTGGGAGCCATTCACCTCGCGAAGATTGGGTAGTCCGGACCTTAACGGTTTTGGTTTGACACGATCGGTTGGGAAGACCACCGGATGTGGTTCATTGCCAGGAGAGTGGTTTGGGTGACTCGTAGCGGTTACCCCCTTTCTCTCTCTTCTTCTTCTTTTCCTCCTCTCCTCCTTCTTTCTCTCTCTCTATTTTCTTCTTCTTTTTTTTTCTTACCCTCCTACTCTCTCTCCCTCTCCTTCTCTTCTCCTACTTCTCTCTTATTCCTCTACTCTCCCTCTCTCTCTCCTCTTCTTCTCCTTCTCCCACTTCTTTCTCCTTCTGCTCCTTCCTCTTTTCCTTCTACTACTTCTCACCACTCTTCCTCTACCTCTTTTTCTTCTTCCTCTACCTCTCTCCTTTCCCTTCTTCTTCTCCTCTCCTCCTTCTCTCCCTTTTTTTTCTCTTTCTCTACCTCTCTCCTATTCCTTCCCTTCTTCTACTACTCCCCCTCTACATCCCTCTTCCTCTTCCTTCTTTTCCTCCCTCCTTCTCCTTCTCTTCTCTCTCTCCCTCCTTCTTGCTCTTCTACCTCCTTCTTCTTATCTACCCACTTCTTCTTTCCTCTTCTCTCCCTCCTTTTTCTTCCCTCCTTCTACTTCTTATCCTCTCCTCCTTTTACTCTCTCTTCACTCCTTCCCCTTCACTCCTACTTCTTTACTCCTTCTCCTTGTCTTCTCTTACTTTTTCTTTTCACCTCCTCCTTCTCCCTCCCAATCCTTCTTTCTCTACTCCCACCCTCTTCTTCTTATCCTCTCCTTCTCCTTCTCTCTCTCTCTCCTCTTCTTTCTTCTCCTTCTCTCTTCTCTCTCTCTTCTCTCACTCTTCGCTTCTCCTTTTTTCTTCTCCTTCTCTTCTTCTCTTCTTTATCTTCTCTTTCCCACTGTCTCCCTTTTTCTTACTTTTCTCCCACTACTTCCTTCTTATCCTCTCCTCCTCCCTTTCTCCTCACGGCTGGTCACGGTGGTAAGGGGGGCTTCTACGTCAGCAGAGGGGGGGCGCTTCTATGTTAGCAGGAGGAGGGGCCCTCTATGTCAGCAGGAGGGGGGGCCATAGCGTCCGTCGGAGGACCCAAGGAGCTGACGGGCTACCTGCAGCAAACCGGGGAGCTTCTGCAGACAACAGGGGGGGAAATCATGTCGACGAGGGAGGAGTAGGGTGGCCTTTTAAAGGGGATTGCTACGGCATGGGGACGTTACAATAAATTAACCCCTACATACACATATAACATTATCCATTTCACGAAAAAAGACTTGGAAAATAGATGAAACCACCTGGAATGGCCACAAGAAGCTCCTCCATAGCAAATCCTCCCTCCAACGACTTCATCAACCTATGTGATGTTGAGAGCAGAATTTAGATGCCGGAAAGTGCTTAAAAATAGCTAAAAATTATGAATACCAAGGGAAAAATATTAACCGTCAAAGGCGGCAGCTCGATCTAGAACGATTTTAAGCATAAGTAGTCGACGGGTGCCCAAGTGACACGTCCGGATTTTTAGTAATTTTTATGTCAGTAAAGATGGGATGTGGGAGCTGCAGGCCTGTCCGGGATGCCGAGACGAACGCCCAAAAATTTACAGCACGTCAATCAGAGTCCGTATGAGGAAGTTGGCCCAAAAACCGGCCGGGGTGCCCAAAAAGGGGCCAAATTTGAAATCTTAAAAGGTGTAAATAGAGGGGGGTGACCTTTGGCACCCCCCCTTCAAAAAAAAAACGTGATGGAGGGGGGGCGGCAGCTGTTTTCAGCCGCCGAAAAAAACGCGCCCCCCCCCCCCTCAAATGGAGATTCTTCTTGTCAAGTAAGCCATGGATTGAATTATCCGCTCCGTATCGCTTCAATCCACGCGGGGAATGGCAGCCTGTAGAGGGAGAGAGAAAATCAGTCTTTCTCTCTCCTCCTTCTCTCTCTTCTAAAGGCAAGTTCATGTGGGAAGAAGAAGGAAGAAGAAAGAATGATGGAGGCTTGTCCGATCAGATTTCTCCACGGGCTAGAAATGGTGATTTGTGATTGTGCTGAGCATGAAGTGCTGCTGATTTTCAGATTTGCAGCCATGGACATGAAACCCGAAACACACAAATAAGCAATAATTCAAAATTTTCAAAGGAAATTTGAGATTTCATGGCTTTTGATTGATAAAATGCTGTTCATGTTGGCTAAAAATTGTTTATGTTGCTGTTTTCCATGAGTACTTGCTGGTCATAATCAGAAAATCAGAAAAATATGCATCTTGTGGTTCAAAATAATACACTAAAACACGTAAAATATGGAAAATCAAGGGAAAATGATGTTTTTGGGCATAAAAATGGTAAAGTGAATAGGAACACCAACTAAACTTTCATTTTTGTTGCAAGAAGGAACTAAGGGCCACAGCCCATAATCTATTCTAAATTTTCAGTAATAAAGTAATGCAGAAAATAAGGGAAAATACAAGGAAAATGGAGAAAAATCAATTAAAAAAAAGGGAAAAATGCATTTTGGGTGCGAAAAATTAATGAAAATTAAGAGCAATGTTTCTGAATGTTTGTGGGGACTGAAGTATGAGGATTTGCCTCAGTTCAACCCCACCTTCTTGTTCTAGTGTGTTTTTTCCGCTTTCTATACATAAAATGATGGCAAATGCCCTATAAATCTATACAACAAGGCAACATTTGATCGATGGGAGGGTAGAGTGGTTAAAGTGTGTCTAAATGTGGAGTAAAATGATGAAAAGATTGCTGCATTTTGTTTGCATGCCATATAGGTCGGTGAATAATTATAAAATAAGGGCCTAGTAGTACGAGGGTTCCCTCGGTGCTAGGTTTGTGCAACGATGCATAAGAACGGTAGTGGGAAGTCACTAAAAGGATGTTTTCCACATGTGCACAATATTGATTTCATAACTGTTTGAGCACTTGGCATCCACAATATGCATAAATCATGGAAATATTTAAAGGTATCAGAAATCCTGGATGCACAGCAATTGTTTTCATTAGGACATTGACCCACGTTGAGTGATAGACAGGGCACCCTAAGCCATAGGCTAGTCGTGGGGTCTAGGGAAAAGAGAAGTAAGGACAATGGTACATTCCTATATACGATTAAATGGTACCTTGAGTGGATTTTGTGCGAAATGTTTATATGTTGAGCGACACATCGAGGGGCCAATCCCCAAGGTGTAGGGGAGTCGCAAAGGGTTGACGGCATTCAACCGTAGGAGGAACCCCATGTGTATGTGATTCGAGCCTTTTGGCTATGTGAAAGGGACTCCCTCTGAGGAGTAATATTGGGTTAGGATCAGTTGGACTAAAACGCATTACAAATGCAATGTTTAGGAAGGCAGAGATTTTGATAGACGCTCCTGGCCGCGAGGCTGAGGGGTTGTCTTGTGCGTAGTGACGAGGCCCGGCTAGTGCATGAGCCAGTGTCGGCCCGGTTTTAGGTCCATTAGTGGTGCATCTGCCGGGAGCCGCTTAAAAGTGGTGGTCCTCGAATTCTGGTTGTTTAGGGACCAATTAGCAGTTTATGCCTAAGGATACTGAGATTGATCCGTTATTTATTGATAAGCATTGTCTAGCAGAAATCCAAAAGCAAGAAAGAGATGAAGAGCTAGGCGACGTGCTGAAATTTTTAGGAGATATTCCCCTAAGCGTAGCAGTGCTGAACCCTTACGAGGGAGTGGATCTAGTGGTCTTGGGGCCACAAGCAGTAAGTTAGAAGAAGGTGGAAGCTCTAGTGCTCCCCTTCCTTCTATAAGCCAGTCCACGTCAAGTGCGGGAGGTGTAACCCCACCGTCCCTTATCCCTAGTGCAAATCCAATCCTCGTCATGGCGCAGCCTATTGCAATTCTAGTAGGAACGACAGATTTGCCGGCTCTAGGTTACCCGCTACCCATTTTTAATGGGCTAGTTGAGGAAGATGCGGAACTCCACATTAGGGAGTTTCAAAAGCTGATGTTTAACTGTCGCATTCAAGAAGAAGGACATTTAATGATGTTCTTCAATATGACTCTCAAGGGAAGAGCTGCCATATGGTATCATGGTTTAGAAGCCGGAACCATATTGAATATTGATGCATTTTATGGAGCTTTTCGAAGGGAGTTTGCCCCTGAAAGGGGTGGGCAATATTAGTTGCGTGTACTCAACGTGACCCGCCAAGAACCACACGAGGATATTCGTGCTTATGCGAAGAAAGTAAAAGAGGTTTTCTGTAAGTTGGACACCTCTATTCCTATCCCTGTAGCTGCCCAATTGCAATATTTCCTACATGGTTTGGACTTTAATATCCAATTGCATTTGAGTAGTGTCCCCTTGGGGGATATAGATACTACCATTACACGAGCACAAGAGGTGGAATCCCGACTACAAGCAGCCTATGCTTCTCGAGGCAATTCGAATATGGGTTTAGTATTGGGAAATAATATGGCAATGGCCAATGGTAGTAGTGGTCAAGGGATAGCAATGGCTAACCCTAATGGGAGAGGGAACATGATACAGAACGTGCCTTTATTACCAGCTCCCCCTAGCATGTCGATGCCTACGGGCAGTCAAATGGCTCCAAATGGTGGAGGCCAGGCGGTCAATTCTAACACCATACATGTGGCTCAACAACCTGTGCCTAATCGAATTGTTAGGCCGATGGAACGACATGGTAATGACCAAGGCTATGAGTCAAGTTCTTCCAATGTTCTTGGTGAGGTTAAGGACATGATGAAGCATTATACCGACATGATTACGGAGCAGTATCGACAAATAGCGGTGGATGTCAACTTCCTTAAAAAACAACAAAATTTGATAGGAAGTAGATACCCAGACGAGGGCACACCTTCGAGGTTTAGTTGCAAATGGTGTGGTGGGCAGCACTATCCAAGAAATTGCCCAAATGTTAAGTGCGACATTTATGGAAAATCCGGCCATTTAGCAGCTACTTGCTGGAGTAAGATCAGTTCCCTCCAACGAGGTAGTCGGCAACCAGGGCCTGTTAATCATCGCATGCAAGGAAATGATTCCCAGCGAGAAGATGGGCCTAAACAAATACTTCAACGACCAAAGACTACATTGGAGGAGCTACCAAGTGGTAGTGGGGTTAGTTTGATTGAGGCTGTATGCGTTAATGATGGTGAAACCTCTAATTTGCGTGCTGTTCTTACAAGAGGTCAAAAGGGTAGAGAAGCCGACAAGGATAAGCCGGTCGACGAAAACCCTAAACAAGGCGACAAAGGAACGCAAGTTTTGGATCCTGCCATGGAAGGGGGACCTTTGAAGCCCGTAGAAAGTAAAGCCGATAAGGAAGCACCAAAGAAGAGGGTAAAAGTTAAGAAAGAGGCAATAAAGCCAGTTCAGCGACCTAAAGAGCGGATGGTTTGGCGTGAAAAGTGAGCTCTATCAAACTTTCATGAATTCGATTTGGCGAGCTCTCTCTTTGCGAAGTCAAGCCGGATGTGAATCTCTTACAGCTTATTAAGCTTTCCCCAGGAGTACGTAAGGAATTTAGAAAGATTCTACGTACCGGGTATATCATAGAACCTTTGGGTATTGCGTGAGTTGGTGATGACTGATTCGAGCATGCTGAGAAGCATTGCCCAAGGGTTGCAGCCTATGTCGATGGGATATTAGTAGATTATGCCATTGTCCACACGGGATCATCTGTTAACATTATGAGTTCTGAACTGATGGAAAGGTTGGGTCTTGCGATCCAGAAAGATACCTCCACAATTCTCAGAATGGCAGATGATAGTTTGAGACAGCCGGAAGGTTGCATTACTAAGGTCCATGTTACTGTTGCCAATGTAGAATGCTTGTTGGACTTTAGGGTGATTCGTTTTGCAGGCCGTCCAAGTTACCAAGTATTACTCGGACGACCTTGGATCTTGCAACCGGACTGCCAAGTGGATATACCCGCCGGCGGCTAATATTCAGCAGAGGTGCCCAGCATGTGGTAGTTGATGCTTATCCTGAGTCTCCGCAGAGTGAGAGAGCTTCTCTATCTTCTACAGAATTGGAGACATTAGAAGATTTATCTAGCAGTGAGACATCATCAAGTGATGAGTCCAAAGAGGGATCCACCACGGAAGACATCTATCAGATCACTTTGAACGAGTCGATAGAGGGCCAAGATCATATAAGAGATGCAGATGTTATCGAGCTAGACCTTGGTACGCCTGATGATTCGCAGCCAATCAAATTAGGTTCTATGCTCAGCACAGTAGAAAGGCAGGACTATGTGGCCTTGATCCAGGAATTCCGTGATATTTTTGCCTGGAGTTATGATGAGTTGAGAGGCATTCCTCCTAGTCTTGCTGTTCATACAATTCCGTTGAAAGAGGGCAGTCATCTTGTATGGCAGAAAGTAAGGCGTATGCCTTTCGAACTGAAGGACGGCCTGTTTGAAGAGTTACAGAAGCTTCGAAAAGCGGGTTTGATTTTTCCTGTGCAACACACGGAATGGTGTTCGCCAGTTGTGATAAGAAAGAAGAAGAATAATCAAATCCGTTTATGTGTAGACTTTAGGGAGCTGAATAAGCAGACAGTTAAGGACTACTACTCGTTGCCATTTATTGACCAGATTTTGGATCAATTAGCAGGTAGGGAGATATATTCGTTTATGGATTGCTTTGCAGGATACAACCAAATGGCAATTGCAGAAGAGGATAAGTTGAAAACAACTTTTATCACTGTATTTGGTACTTTTGCGTACCATGTGATGGCCTTTGGTTTATGCAATGCGCCTGGTTTGTGGCAACGAACAGCAGATAAGACATTCGGTGACATATCACCTGAAGAGTTGAAGGTGTTTATTGATGATTTAGGGGCCGCCACCGTGAGAGAAAGGCAGTTGAGCATTTTAAGAAAATGCTTTGAGCGCTGTAGACAATTTTGCATCGCCCTAAACCCACGGAAGTGTGTTTTTGGAGTGCCTTATGGGCTGTTGCTGGGTCATGTGGTCAGTTCGGTAGGAATTGCGACAGACCCCGAGAAGGTTAAAGTTATAGTTGCCATGGGTCCACCACGTACTCCGAAAGAAGTTCATAGCTTTCTGTCTTCGGTTGGTTACTACCGTAGATTCATCAACGCCTTAGCAGAAAGAACATTGCCGCTTACAAATTTATTGTCCTTTAGCTGTTCGTTTGTATGGGGTGACCCTTGTAAAGTAGCATTCGAGGATGTGAAACAAGAGCTAGCAAGAGCACCCGTTTTAAAAGCACCTAAAAGAGGTGAGGTGTTCTATATATTTTCAGCAGCTACCATGTATAGTATCAGCTGCTGTTTAGCCCAAATTTGGGAAGGGAAGTGGTACCACCCGATTGCTTTTGCTAGTCGAAAGCTAGGGATATCCGAAATCAATTATACCTACATGGAGAAGCTGTGTCTAGCGATGGTCTTTGCAACCAAGAAATTCAGGCATTATATTCTCTATGAGAAAGTCGTGCTTTATACGAAGGCGGAGGGACTTCGATTATTGATGAATAAGCTACAGCCGCATGATCATCTAGCAAAGTGGTTGATCACTTTGCAGGAATTAGATTATGAAATCAAGAGCAAGCCACCAAGGTGGCAAGGCATCGTGGAATGTATTATGGACTTTGGGGAGCCAAAAGAATCTGTGGCTGAAGGTAGTGACATGGAGTTGTTATTTAAAATAGATACGGCATCTATTCCCTCTTGATATGCTGCCATAACACATTATTTATCAACAGGAGAGGCGGGATCCGAATTATCTAAATCTGAGAGAAGGAAAATTAAGCAGCAAGCGTTAAAGTTTGCTTTGATCGTAGGTACATTATATCGGCAAGGGGTTGATGATATCTACCGCCGGTGTGTGATGCCTGACGAGGTCCCATTCATTTTGGAAGAGTGCCATGATTCTGCTTGCGGTGGCCATTTTGCTGGACGGCTTACAGCACAAAAGGCTTTAAGAGCACGTTATTGGTGGCCTGCCATCTTCCAGGATGCGTTTGCATATGTTAAGAGATGCGATATTTGCCAACGACATGATAGTCGAGAGAATAGGAGACGACCACTCACCCCTATTATGGCAATACTTCCATTTGAGAAGTGGGGAATAGACTTTGTGGGTCCTATTACTCCGTCATCGACTACACAAAAGAGGTACATCATTGTAGCAACTGACTACTTCACAAAGTGGTCAGAAGCACGTGCAACAAGGAAAGATGATGCTAAAGAAACTGCTAGTTTCCTTCTAGAGCAGATAATATGCCGGTTTGGTCCACCGAAAGAATTAGTGTCGGACCGCGGAACCCATTTCCTGAATAAGGTGATTAAAGGTTTGATAGAGTTGTGGCAAATCAAGCATAACAAGACAACCCCATATAATCCACAAGCCAATGGGCAAGTTGAAAGCACCAACAAGCAGCTTGTGGGCATCTTGTCCAAAATTGTGTTGGAAAAGAAACGGGATTGGGATAAAAAGTTATACGTGGCAGTGTGGGCTTATAATACGACCTTCAAACGAGCCACTGGCCATACCCCGTTCAAGTTAGTATATGGGGAGGAGTGTGTCTTGCCTTTAGAAATTGAGCTGCCGACTATTCGGTTTGCCATCAATCATTCTTTGAGCGATGAAGACGCACTATTTGAGCACTTGACGACACTGGCACATTTAGATGAGCTTAAGCTGCAGAGCTTATTGCACCAAGAAGTGGCGAAGCGCCAAATGAAGCAGCTACACGACCTCAAAGCTAAGAAATACACCTTCAAGAAAGGACAGCTTGTTCTGTATTATGATGCACGACGTGAATTATTTCCACGCAAGCTAGAGCCCAAATGGGATGGGCCCTATAGGATCGTTAGAATAGGAAAGAATAAATCCACAGTCTTCTAAGCTGACCTTGAGGGGATAGAATTTAAAAATAAGGTTAATCTTAATAAGATTAAACCTTATTACTTTTGATTGCACTAATGCTATGACTGCCTTGCAGGTCTAGGCGAGATCGATCAAACATCTGCAAGGAAATCGTGATAGAGGTTGATGGGTCGTCTGATCCCTTATTTAGAACACCCATATTTGGAACAGAGGTATCATCAGGGAAAGCTCATTTGGTGGAGCAAAGGATACAAGGTGATTGAGCAAGAAGGCATGACATTTATTTGGGAGATCAAGGTCTTTTGCCATCACTGCCTACAAATTTTGACGAGCATTCCCGTTGAATTCAATGATGCTGG
This sequence comes from Lygodium microphyllum, assembly GCF_053477565.2. Lineage (NCBI taxonomy): Eukaryota > Viridiplantae > Streptophyta > Polypodiopsida > Schizaeales > Lygodiaceae > Lygodium > Lygodium microphyllum. The sequence continues at coordinate 119,195,375 of NC_141135.1, forward strand.
CGGGATGGAGCCTACAGTCCACCCGTTGAATATGCTGAACTTCGATTACCATAATTACGAGTAGAGTTCAGGATGGCGGGACATGTAAACCCTTTATGGACGTACACCTTGTACTTTGATGGGGCGTCCAGGGGTATATGCAAAAAAGGAAGTGTAGGAGTTGTCATCCGAGACCCCCGATGACGCATTGTCATGAAATTAGCTGCTTATCTCGGGGTGAATTTTACCAATAATATGGCTGAATACAAAGCCATGATTATGGGTTTGAATATTGCAAAGAAGGGTGGTATCCGCCAGTTATTGGTGAAAGGGGATTCTCAGTTGGTTTTAAACCAACTCAATGGGACGTACATGGTACGAAACCCCATCCTTTGCATGTACCATCATACTGCCATAGCCCTGCTAAACGAATTTGATAGAGTGTCTTTTCAGCTGATTCCACGGAATTGGAATCAGTTTGCCGATTCTTTGGCTAATTTTGCATATGAAGAAGACCTCTTCTTTAATTGTGGCCCTTGTCCCGATATATCTATTGATGGTGAGACAGGACCCGGTCATTTGTGGGGTATGCTTTCTGAACATGCCCTCTTTGGCAGACGATGGTTGATTTGGGTGATGAAGAGGGCAAGCGAGACTCATCTGCCTTTATTATCTTGGACCCACAGACTGATTAGACGACATGTGATGCGAACACCTCTTGTGATATATGCAGGAGGGATGGGTCATAATTTAATGCACCTAGTTTAGGGCTACGAGCCCTGTTCCCCTGGGAATGGTATGCTTTGATGTCTATCATAGTTGTTTCCAGGAGGATGTTATGCGTAGTATTTTTTGATTTCATTAGGCCAAGAGGGCCGATTCAGTTTTGTAGTGAAGTGTTTGATTTCATTAGGCCAAGAGGGCCATTTTCCTGTCTAGTGCAGGTGCGTTTAATTGGGTTTTTTTTTAAAGTTCTGTGCTAGACAGGTTTGAAGGCAAGCTTGGAGAGAGCCTTTGTCGTGGCATTGATGGAAGCTTCTTGTGGCCAATCCAGGTGATACCTCTCCTTTTCGAGTGCCTTTCTTTCATGTTATATGTGTATTTGTACTTGTCAAGGGGATACATTTTTGTTGGGGACCGGCAACCAAGGCATGAAGTCCCAGGTTTAGGTTAAGTATGTTTGAGGGAGGTCGGAGTAGTCATTGCCTCCTGTAAAGACATTGTCAGGCATCGATAGACCTGCTTTAGAAGGAAGTCCTAGTGGCCCTGTTTTGCTAGCCTGCTAGGCAGCCGTTCTAGGAGTTCTTGTTAGTAGTGAAGCAGCTAGAGAAGCCTGCCAGAAGCTAATAATGATGATGCCAAGAAACTCTGTACATCCTAAAAGATGAATATAAATACGAAGGTGTGTAAAAAGGGGTTCTAACCCCTATCCCAAGAAAAGAAATGAAATGAAAATATATAAGCAGTTGATCATTGCCTTGCGAGGGCTTGGTAGGTTCCTGGGGACGAATCAGACCTGGGGCCGATACCTTGTCTTCCTAGGGGTGGCTTCTTGCTGGAAAAAAAAAAGAATGACAAAACAAGGAAGGTTGGAGCGAAAATAAAAGTGAGCGTTAGAAAAGGATTAAGTGTCACCTTGCGAGGGCTTGGTAGGTTCTTGGGTGCCGAGACAGGTCCTGAGGCCGATGCCCTGTTCTCCTTGGGTCACTACGCTCAGCTCCCTCCTTTTTATATGCCCAAGTATGTTCATCCAATAAAAATCCTAAAAGAAAAAATGTACTGAAGGAAAATATTATTTGATCAGGCTATAGGAGTCCTCGCCTTGTAGGAGCTCCTAGTGGTGTTGTTGTTAGTTGGTAAGTAGCGCAGACTACCACTTAGGGCAACCTCTTTGATAGGTTTTTTAGTTTGGCTGTGTTGGAGCAGCTGGTTAGTGACTCACTTCGCATCTTTTATTAGATGATGCTAGGCCTACTCCTTGTGGATGTCATGCCTTGGTTTTGTCTAGGGATAGGGGGTGCATTGTGCTGAGTTTTATTATATATTTGTTTTGTATTAGTTTGATGCTTCTTTGGTTGTTTATGTGCAAATATGTTCGTGGATTCGACGGGCTGAGTCGCCCTATCCCATGGTCGCCAATGAGAGTGGAATTTAGATGCCGAAAAGTGCTTAAAAATAGCTAAAAATTATGAATACCAAGGGAAAAATATTCACCGTCAAAGGCGGCGGCTCGATCTAGGACGATTTTAAGCATAAGCAGTCGACGGGCGCCCAAGTGACACGTCTGGATTTTTAGTAATTTTTCTCTCAGTAAGGACGGGATGTGGGAGCTGCAGGTCTGTCCGCGATGCCGAGACGGACGCCCAGAAATTTATAGCACGTCAATCGGAGTCCGTATGAGGAAGTTGGCCCAAAAACCGGCCCGAGTACCCAAAAAGGGGCAAAATTTGAAATCTTAAAAGGTGTGAATAGAGGGGGGTGACCTTTGGCACCCCCCCTTCAAAAAGAAAAACGTGATGGAGGGGGGGTGGCGGCTGTTTTCAGCCACCGAAAAAAACGCGCCCCCCCCTCAAATGGAGATTCTTCTTGTCAAGTAAGCCATGGATTGAATTATGCCAGGTTTCCACATTCATCATCCGCTCCGTATCGCTTCAATCCACACGGGGAATGGCAGCCTGTAGAGGGAGAGAGAAAATCATTCTTTCTCTCTCCTCCTTCTCTCTCTTCTAAAGGCAAGTTCATGTGGGAAGAACGAAGAAGAAAGAATGATGGAGGCTTGTCCGATCGGATTGCTCCACGGGCTGGAAATGGTGATTTGTGATTGTGCTGAGCATGAAGTGCTGCTGATTTTCAGATTTGCAGCCATGGACATGAAACCCGAAACACGCAAATAAGCGGTAATTCAAAATTTTCAAAGGAAATTTGAGATTTCATGGCTTTTGATTGATAAAATGTTGTTCATGTGGGCTAAAAATTGTTTATGTTGCTGTTTTCCATGAGTACTTGCTGGTCATAATCAGAAAATCAGAAAAATATGCATCTTGTGGTTCAAAATAATACACTAAAACACGTAAAATATGGAAAATCAAGGGAAAATGATATTTTTGGGCATAAAAATGGTAAAGTGAATAGGAACACCAACTAAACTTTCATTTTTGTTGCAAGAAGGAACTAAGGGCCACAACCCATAATCTATTTTGAATTTTCAGTAATAAAGTAATGCAGAAAATAAGGGAAAATACAAGGAAAATGGAGAAAAATCACTAAAAAAAGGAGAAAATTGCATTTTGGGTGCGGAAAATTAATGAAAATTAATATCAATGTTTGTGAATGTTTGTGGGGACTGAAGCATGAGGATTTGCCTCAGTTCAACCCCACCTTCTTGTTCTAGTGTGTTTTTCCCACTTTCTATACATAAAATGATGGCAAATGCCCTATAAATCTATACAACAAGGCAACATTTGATCGATGGGAGGGTAGAGTGGTTAAAGTGTGTCTAAATGTGGAGTAAAATGATGAAAAGATTGCTGCATTTTATTTGCATGCCATATAGGTCAGTGAATAATTATAAAATAAGGGCCTAGTAGTACGAGGGTTCCCTCGGTGCTAGGTTTGTGCAACGACGCATAAGAACGGTAGTGGGAAGTCATTAAAAGGATGTTTTCCACATGTGCACAATATTGATTTCATAACTGTTTGAGCACTTGGCATCCATAATATGCATAAATCATGGAAATATTTAAAGGTATCAGAAATCCTGGATGCATAGCAATTGTTTTCATTAGGACATTGACCCACGTTGAGTGATAGACAGGGCACCCTAAGCCATAGGCTAGTCGTGGGGTCTAGGGAAAAGAGAAGTAAGAACAATGGTACATTCCTGTATACGATTAAATGGTACCTTGAGTGGATTTTGTGCGAAATGTTTATATGTTGAGCGATGCATCGAGGGGCCAATCCCCAAGGTGTAGAAGAGTCGCAGAGGGTTGACGACATTCAACCGTAGGAGGAACCCCATGTGTATGTGATTCGAGCCTTTTGGCTATGTGAAAGGGACTCCCTCTGAGGAGTAATATTGGGTTAGGATCAGTTGGACTAAAACGCATTACAAACGCAATGTTTAGGAAGGCAGAGATTTTGATAGACGCTCCTGGCCGCGAGGCCGAGGGGTTGTCTTGTGCGTAGTGACGAGGCCCGGCTAGTGCATGAGCCAGTGCCGGGCCAGTTTTAGGTCCATCAGATGCAATTCATTAAAATTGAAAATCATTAAACATACCTGCACCAAACAGACATATGGTCCTCTTGGCCTAAGGACATATCACAGTTCACACCCAACAAAATTGGCCCTGATGGCCTAAAGCAATAAATAATTTAAACACGACAAAAATCAACCCTCTCGGCCTAAGGAAGTTGAGTACTGAAACCCTAAAAAACCTTGGCCCTCTTAGCCTAATGAAATAAAACAAAACAACTCGTATATATATATTCCCCCTTGTAAAATCTTATTAACATACAACAAGATACTCCATCCCAAGGAGGAAATAGGGCTCCTATCCTAGACTAAATGCATTAGATTGTGACCCATGCCTCCTGCATAAGTAGCAAGAGGTGTACGCATAACGTGTCATCTGATAAACCTATGGCTCCAAGATAACAAAGGCAAATGGGTCTCGGCCACTCTTTTCATCACCCATACTAACCATTACCTGCCATATCAAGTATGTTCTGATAAGAGTTCCCATAATTGACCAGGTCCTATCTCATCATTAATAGAGATATCCAAAATAGGACCACAGTTGAAGAAAATGTTTTCTTCATAAGAAAAGTTTTCTATGGTGGGACTATAACCTCAGTTTCTTTGTCAGAAATTGGAATTATGTCCTTTCAAGAGAGCAAGTTTATTTCTACCCTTCTTGCGAGGCTAGAGGATAGTGTAGCCGTCAAATCCGGTCCCTCTATGCGTTGAAGTCTTGTTATTCCTCTGGATGGCATGAAGGCCCGAAGGTTAAAAGAAACTTAGAGAAAGACAAAGATATTATCCAGATCATGATCAGATGATATTATACTAATACGTCTCTCGATGTCGAGCCTCACCTTTTGAAGTGGCAATATACTCTATGATCTTATCATGCTCCTACTACTCCAGCTTATAATCCACACCGATGTTGCCATGTGAGTTTTTCATTGTGGGCTTACCAAGTGAATTTTGGACTTGTACGCTTGATGCCAATTGAAAGAGGTGTCTACAAATTATTTCTCGAAAATGACAAGGTGGTTGGATAAAGAAACATTTATAGAAAGAGAGGGGGAGAGAGAAGTAAAGAGGGATGAACGAAGGTAAATAAAAAAGAAAAAGAGAAAGAGAACCAAAACCTATTGTTTGTCATAATGTAGACAAAATGGAAAATGATGATGGTCGTGATGTCCAAGATTGTGAGGCATATCTTAATCAGCATGTCATGTGTCCTTGCTCTCAATGCAAGCTAGCAATCGGACGAAAGAATCACTTGTCTATAAAACACATACGACGCTTTAGTGAGTTCCAATCGAAGATCATTGATCAAGTGATCAATAAATTTGAGTAAATGGTAAGAAAAGTGTATATCAATCATGCCTTACATTCACAAACTAATTGAATATCATATACAAAAACATTAGACATGCTCACAAAATTTATCCACGAAGGTGACACCTCATCCCAAGGAGGAATGCACCTATTGCGGCCAGGTAGAAGAGTTTTTGGGCATGCGATGAATGGAGTGCCTGAGCTAATCCACCACTTGGAAGGCACGACTCAATCTACACCTTGGATATCGAATGAGGAAGTCAATCTTTCACACCTTCCTCCAATCTTGGAGTCTCAGATGGAGGCAATGATTGATGCATTGATGCCCATGGATGCCGAGTCATCTGATCCAATAAGAGAGGAAGCATACATACAATTATATGATGGGTGCCAAGTATCTCTCTTGAAAACACTGCTTGTGCTCCTAAGTGTGTATGCAAAATATAGGTGAAGGGATGCGAGTGTCACCGAGTTGTTTAGGTACATTCTATGTTCTCTCCGTTGATCTTTTTAACTCCATTATAGAAAACACTTGTGTTTTTTCAAGGTGTTTTATGATTTTTTTCAGGTTGCTAAAGTATCATATATTACTACATGGAAATACCATGTCCAAGTCTAGTGATGATACGTGATCTATTTTATGAAAGCTTGGCATGGACTACAATAGCATCCATGCATGTGTCAACAATTGTGTGCTTTTTTAGGAGACTATGGGACCATGGAGACATGTCAAAAGTGTGGTGCTCACAGGTATCGACAGGACTTGCAAGGACAAAAAATCCCTCAAAAAGCTCTTAGACACTTTCCACTTATACCATGTATACGTCAAATGTTTCATACGCCTAGCATGGCGAGCATGACATCATGTCATGCGTAGAATAGATCCAAAGATGGAGTCCAACGAATATCAAGAGATTCACATGCATGGAGCCACATTGACTCTACCTTTCCAAGCTTTTCACGAGAGACAAAGAATCTTTGGCTTGGTCTTGCTATGGATGGCATGAACCCATTTGGTATCCGCTCAACTTTTTACATTGTGTGATATGTAGTCCTTGTTAACTACAACATCCTGCCATGGATTTCTATGAAGAAAGGATATATGATCCTAGGTTGCTCGTTTCTGGGTGCTAAAAAGTCAAGAATGTTGATATCTATCTCTTTCCATTAGTTGATGAGCTTAAGATTTTGTAGGAGGAGAGGGTCATCGTGGACGATATAACCAAGCACAATGGTCAATGGTCTGCATCAAGATACAAGCCATTCTCATGTGGACGATGCATGCCTTTCTGGGATTTGGGGAGTGCTCATGTAAGTAGGCTTCCATTCTCATTGGTGATAACTAACTAGGCTTGTTCTAGTTTGTGTTGACTAAATAGGGGTGTTGGGACAAGTTTGGCTATCTCAAGAAAGTTCTTAGATACTTTTCACTTATACCACATATATGTCACATGTTTCAAACGTCTGGCATAGCGAGCATGACAACCTGTCATGTGCAAAATAGATCCATGGATAGAGTCTAGCGAATATCACAAGATTCACACTCATGAAGCCACATTGACTCTACCTTTCCAAGCTTTGCACGAGAGCCAAGGAATCTTCAACTCGATCTTGCTATGGATTGCATGAACCCATTTGGTATCTGCTCAACTTCTTACAATGTGTGCATGTAGTCCTTGTTAACTACAACATCCCACAATGACTTTCTATGAAGAAAGAACACCTAATCTTTAGCTTGCTCATTCTTGGGCGCTACAAAGTCAAGAATATGGACGTCTATCTCTGTCCATTAGTTGATGACCTTAAGATTTTGTGGAAGGAGGGGTTTGTCGTGGAAGATATGAGCAAGCATAATGGTGGACGGTCTGCCAATATATGAGCCATCCTCATGTGGACCATGCATGACTTTCTCAGATTTGGAGAGTTCTTAGGTAAGTAGACTTATGTTCTCATTGGTGTAGCTAACATAACTTGTTCAAGTTTGTGTTGACTAAATAGGGATGTTGGGACAGGTTTGGTTACCTCAAGTTATCATGCATATCCGTTGTTTGGGCCACATTAGACTCCCGAAGGTCACAAAACATAAAGAAGATGGTATATCAAGGGCAAGCCACTTTCTTGCCAGAGGGTCATGAAGTGAGGGAAGGTTTTCTTGGATGACCTCCAGAACGAATGAATGCCCAAAGCTGATATGAGTTAAAAATTGTCCACATGGAGTTGTCGTATTGGACTCACTTACAGAACAACCACTTGTTGGATCCCATGCATATTTTCAAGAATGTGGGAAGATTATTATGAGACCCATCATAGTAAAGAGAGACACTACATGGGCACAAATGGATTTGGAGGTAGGCAAGATGGAGGCGCTTTGGCCATAGTCGAGCACTTATGGTCACTTGCAACTATCTTGTGCTCCTTGGGTTGTGTCTACTAAAGAAGAGCACATTATGAAGCAAATTATGAGGTCTATCCACACCCCATGATGAGTACAAACCATTCTCTCATATCCAATTTTTCTAAAGATGACCAAGTATTAGGGCTGAAATCCCATGATTGGCATAAGATATGTCAGGTTTCTATTGGCCTTGATTGTAAGTAGCCTACGTATTTTTCTATTTAGTATCTAGTTAGTGTTCGTAATGCTTCTTCATTTGTGGCGGTTTGTACTATCGATCGTGATCGCAGGATGCCTCACTTTAGAAATACATGGGGCGATTTACAGGTTATCTAAAACTAGTGCAATGGATCTCACAGAAGGAGATCAAGACATCCTCTATTGAATCCACAAGGTGGGAGAGAAATGGAGACATTTTGTCTCTTTGATAAGTACTTGCCCACTATCATGCTCACGATATAAACCCACCTCCTTGTGTATCTTGTAGATAAAGTAGAGATTGCAGGACCCAATGGATGTTCTTCTTGGAGCACTTCATGAAAACCCTGAAATGCTTTGTGCGATAATGAGCTCGGCCAAAAGGTAGCATGGCTAAAGGTTGGCTGGTGTCGGAGGCATTAGTGTATATTTCAGAGTGGCTACCAACGGTGGATTCAGACAACAGTATGCTATGGTCGCTGAAGGAGGATGATAGACTAATCGCAGATGTGGTGGTTAAAAATGGGGTAGAAAAATGGATGGATGTTGCAATGGAGGAGCCAGTGAATCCTTTTTTTATGTTGTATCATGAATCCATGGAGACATGGTTGGCTAGATACGAGCAGGCCACAAAAGATCGGAAAGAAGTGCGATTGGAATTTTAGCACAATATGTACCATCAATCAATTTGATATTTGAAGGAGTACTCTAGAATATGCATTTTAAGGGTACTCTAGAATATGCATTTTAAGTAGTATCATTTGTTTCAAATTTATATTACCGTGCTTTACTTGAATCTTTATGTTGATTATGCTAACATTATTTTCTATCTCTATAGATTACCTTTGACGATATTAGCAGGACGAGTCGAGGGATGAGCGACGAGGAGTTGTAGGAGATATTTACATGTATATCTCCAGATAAAATGGCCCGATTCAAAGATATGGTGGACCAAGAGTTGTCTCGGACACCATCCAACCGTGCCATGAGATCTACTTTGGCATGCTCTAATGCTTCTATTTTTAGTAGAGAATGTCAATGTTCCAGACTAGCTCAAATGGAGGGAGTGGTTCGGGGGGTGCTGCAGAGATGTGGATGTTGTGATCTTGCAGTCGCCTCCAAATAGAGGTGCTACTCCTTGCTCTTGTATAGTTTTTAGAGAGGGTGGCTGAGGTGGATGTTCTCGAGGCACCAATGTAGTGTTTCCATCTCATTGTTCTAGTGGAGACATGTCGCTTGTAGGATTTTCCACACTTGTGGAGGCATCTACACTAATGACTCCTAACTTTGCTCAAATGTCTGCAACACCCCCATGGGTGCTACTTCAAGAGATACTACCCCCATGGGTACACCAGATGTACAGAGATCTCCTGATTATGCCTAGGAGCGTGGTCACAGGTGGGAGAGGACACACCTTAGATGTACCATAAAGGGGTATGGATACCTCATAGATGACAGGATAGGTGCTCTGATTATGAATGATGAGGGGAGGAGGGTAATGTCTCGCATGAGAGAGTTGTACCAACAAGTTTTTTGGCACAACGTCTTGGACCATTGAAAAAATATACCCAAGGGGAGAAAGGAATATATAGTAGCATCCTTGCATGAGGAGTTTCTGGTACCTACCGTGGTAGAGAGGTTTTCCACTGGGTGGATGATGGAGTGTATGTGCACATACATGTCACATAGACAATCGAACCCATGCAAAGAAATCAAGAGTGGCGCCTCAGAGCCCACAGAGTGGCTAGATGCAGATGATTGGTAGAGACTCAGGGAGGAGACTATAGATTCTCTAGGACATTGGTGATAGCAGTGAGAGGCAACGAGGGCACAATTACTACAAGGGAATGGGGAAATAGTAACGGTCATTTGCGACGCAAAAAAGTGGTTTTTTAATTAGCGTGTCTATTTTCATCACTATATGCCTCACTATTAGCGTCACTAATTCTACTAGGAACACAAATAGCGACACTCATAGAGATGCAAATAGTGACACATATAGAGACGCTAATAGCGACAGGAATAACGACACCAGTCTGAGAATTTTTTTTCGAAAACCCGAGCATGATATTTGTTTAGAAAACATTTGCAAGAAAGAATGAAAGAGAGTGAGCAAGCTTAAAGCTTTGAGAGGGAGAGAGAGAGAAGGGGAGCTCATCATCGCTATCACCGCCGCCATTGCTATACATGAAGAGGAAAGAGAAGTGTGCAAGGAAGAAGGGAGGGAATGTGCGAAGAGAAGGTACAAAGGGTTCATATTTAGACATTTGAGGTAAGTACATTGCCTCTTCTTGCTTTATTTTTGTATTCTCTTCTTTTCTTTTTTTGTTTTTCTTTGCAAATAGATGCATGGAAAGAGAGGGAGGGAGAAGAAGGAAGGGAGAGAAAGAGAGAAAGAGGAAGAAAAGAAACAAAGAGAAAGTGGAAGAGAGAAATGAGAGATGAAGGGAGGGAGAGAGGAAGATGAGTGAGAGAAAAAATGAGACAGAAAGATGAGGGAGAAACAAAGAGAGGAAACAAAGAAAGGGAAATAGAGAGAGAAAGAGAGGGGGAGAGAATTAGAGAGAGGGAGAGGGACCGAAGAGAGGAGGAGAAGGTAGAAAAGAAAGGTGAGGTAAAAAGAGGAAGGAGAATGAAAAGAAGTGAGAGAGAGGGACAAGGGAGAGGGGGAGAAAGAGATAAAGAGAGATAGGGTGTCATTTCTTTCAATATCTTTGTTTTTAAAGCTTTTTATTTTCTATCTTTGATTGTCTTTGCAATGAGATGCGTTGAGTGAGAGGGGGAGGGAAGGAGGGAGAGAAATAGAGAGAACAAGGGAGGGGAAGGAAGAGAGTCTTGTGGAGAAATAAAAAGGGGAGAGAGAGGAGCTTCATAAAGGCAATGCGATTTTGTCAATCTCAAACGAATCCCACTGCCAATTAAAAGGCAATGCGATTTTGTCTTTTTGAAAGTAAATAGGCCTAGATTCTTTTTAACTGACTGTCTCCTGTTAATTGGGCTTCATAAAAAAAGTGTTGAAACGCGAGCTTGGCATTGTATAAGTTTGTAAACAAGCAAGAGAGATAGAAAGAGAGAGAGGCCACCACCACTACCACAACCATTGCCATCCACGAAGAGGAAGGAGACAAGTGTAAAGGAAAAGGAAGAAACTCGGTGAAGGAGAAGAAAAAGGAGGAAAGTATGAAGGGATTCTTCTTCAAGCTTTGAGGTAAGTGCATTATCTCTTCTCTCTTTGTTTTTCTCTTTTCTTTACTTCTCTCTTTCTTTTTGTTGATGAAGAGATGTATAGAGAGAAGAAGTGAGAGAGATCAAGGCAAGGGAGATGGAGAGAGAGAGAAAGAGAGAGGCCGCTGCCACTACCAATCCACCAAAAAAAGAAAGGGAAAATTTGCAAAGAAGAAGGAGGCAACCCGTGAAGGAGAAGAAGAAGAAGAATGAGAAAAACACGAAAGGATTCTTCTTCAAGATTTGAGGTAAGTGCATTCTCTCTTCTCTCTTTGTTTTTTCCTTTTCTTTACTTCTCTCTTTATTTTTCTTGATAAAGTGATGTATAGAGAGAATAACAGAGAGAGATCAACGCAAGAGAGATTGAGAGAGAGAGAGTGTGTGTGTGTATGTGTATGTATATGTGCTACTTATCCCTCAAAAAGTTCTTAGACACTTTCTGCTTATCCCTTGCATAAATCACATGTTTTGTACGTCCGGCATGGCAAGCTTGACAACGTGGCATGCGCAAAATAGATCCATAGATGGAGTTCAACGAATATTAGTGGATTCATGTGCATGGAGCCACATTGACTCTACCTTTCTAGGCTTTGCCCAAGAGCCAAGGAATCTTTGGCTTGGTCTTGCTATGGATGGCATGAACCCATTGGATATGTGCTCACCTTCTTACAGTGTGTGGCTTGTAGTCCTTGTCAACTACAACATCCCTCCACGACTTTCTACAAAGAAAGGACACCTCATCCTTAGCACTGCAACAAAGTAAAAAATATGGAAGTGTATCTTTGTCCATTAGTCGATGAGCTTAAGATTTTGTAGGAGGAGGAGGTCACTATGGAAGATATGAGCAAGCGTGATGGTCGACGGTCCGCCATCAATATTCGAGCCATTCTCATGTGGACCATACATAACTTTTTGGGATTTCGGGGTTGCTCTCGTTCAAGTTTTTATTCACTGGATAGAGGTGTTGGGAGAGGTATGGTTACCTCAGGTTATCATGCATGTCCATTGTGTGGACCTTAGTTAGACTCCGGAAGATCACGAACCATGAAGAAGATGGTATATCAAGGGCATGCCGCTTTCTTGCCGGAGGTCATAAACTAAGGGAAGGTTTTCTTGGACAACCTCTAGCACGTATGAATGCCCAAAGCTAGTACAAGCTGAAAATGGTCCACACAGTCACATCCAAACGAAATGCAATGGTTCTTAGTTTTCTACGAGTCGTCATATTGGACCCACTTAAAGATCAACCACTTGTTCAATCCCATGCATATTTTCAATAATGTGGGAAGCTTACTATGGGACCACATCATAGGAAAGAGAGACACTATAGGGGCATGAATGGATTTGAAGGAGGTAGGCAAGATGGAGGTGCTAATGGTGGCAGTGCTGATGGTGGCTTGCAGCTACCTCGCTCTCCTTGGGTTTTGTCCATTAAAGAAGAGCGCATTGTGAAGAAAATTATCTAGTCTATCCGCACTTTGATGGGTATGATGCGTTCTCTTAGGTCCACATTTTCTAAAGACGACCAATTATCAGGGCTAAAATCCCATGATTGTGAAGAGCACCCTGCCACGGCACAAATCGAACCACGAACCGACTAGGTAGAGGCTGCAAATACATTTGCTGGCCACAAAAACCTACAAGAAAACTCTCCTTCTTCCCACCAAGAATCCATGCTCTCCAAACACACAAGAGGAAGGCACACAAGAAATTGGACATTTCTTCCATCCTCACCCTCTTCCTCTTCCTCACTCTCCATTAGATTTGGCAAAGAAGCATGAGAGAGGAAAGCAAAAACAAGAAGGAAAGTGTTGTGCCGAAATGGGAGAGGAGGAAATGAAGCGTGAGAGGAGAAGATAAAGGAAGAGAGAGGGTGTAACCACCTCAACCTCCCACCTCCCCAAATCACCCGATAAGCCTCCTCCTTTTCTTTTCTTGATATATAAAATTAAATTGCATACATCTTGGCTAAGGTCTAAAAGACCCTTCAATTTTTGGAATGAGACAAAAGGTGTTTGACCTTCCCTTTCCTTTCAACATTTTTTTAATGTGAACCTTTTGGACTACACATTCTACATTGCTTCATATTTGATTTTTTTACAAGAGAGTACAAAAGCAAAGTGTCAATTTGCAAAGGATGTTTCCATGTTTAGTACATTTTGGTGCCTTTATTTGCATTGATTTCCCGGTTATCATTCCTCCCACGCTTAAGTGTGAAGCGTCCCCGTTAACAAATTTGAAGAAGAACCACGATCAGCTCTTGCAAAAATCTTCATCTTCATCATTAGTCTTCAATCTTCATTTCTTTTCTTCAATCTTCTTTGAATTGTCATTGGATAAGGAGGGAATAACACACAAAATAGAAATACACAACTAGGACGTTGAAGCCTAGGGTTAAACACATGCCAAACAAAACTCGAAAGATAGGGCTCTTCAACAACTTGTAGACAAGAGCAACATCACACTCAAGTTAGGTTGAAATACAACCACATTGTGAAGCACAATAATAAACTTAAAAATATATAAAAACGAAGTGCATCCTTTGCAAAGGATATGGTATTGAAGTTCTCCCACCCGACTCATGGAAAAAGGAAAGAAAACTAAGATTTATTGAAGACAAAATAAAAAGAAATAAAAACATTTCTTGTGTCTTTTAGGACAGGGTGATCTTGATGAAAAGAAGAAATAAATTGATAATGGAATAAGATGTGCATAAAAACAACCATTAAGAAGCAAAAAGTATTGATTTTTAAGGTCAAAGGTTGTTCCCTGGACGACGAAATGGATTTCCCTCCATGTGGATGGATAAAATGATGGTGAGATAACCATTCTATGGAGGCGAAGAGTCAGCAATGGTTGCCCGTCAATCTTGCCGAAGGGGAATGGTCTTTGGTGGAGTTTGCAAGCTCAATCAAAAGCTCTTGAATGCATTGCCTATCATCGATGAGGCAGAGTTGGAGCTCCACGATCTAGCGTCTTTCTTCTTCTCTTGAATGTCGAGTGTGCACAGATAATGGTGCCAAAAAAAAGGATTTGCTGTCTTTATTTTGTTGTTATCAATGCTCCCTAATTTGACCTCGCTATCCCTGAAACCCATCATTATAATCAGAATTCTGTTGGCCTAATTTTCCGTTCTGCTTCTCTCCCTTCCTCCACTTAACACCACCATATTCGTTACAAGAGGCGACTCTTTGATCTCTGCAAGGAACTCGAATTCACAAATACAAGAGAGTTGAGGCCAGGGAGGATGGTCTAGTCCTTCAGTTTTTTTTGGTATTGGAATGCAGCCAAGAAAGATCTCTTTCCAAGGTCGGAATAAAGCTACAAATCTGTTTCTCTTGCAAGCTCCATAGCCACCTCTTTCCCGGCCAGTGCACCAAATGAAGAGCACCCTGTCACGGCACAAATCAAACCACGAACCGGCTAGGTAGAGGCTGCAAATACATTTGCTGGCCACAAAAACTTGCAAGAAAACTCTCCTTCTTCTCATCAAGAATCCATGCTCTCCAAACACACAAGAGGAAGGCACACAAGAAATTGGACATTTCTTCCATCCTCACCCTCTTCCTCTTCCTCACTCTCCATTAGATTTGGCAAAGAAGCACAAGAGAGGAAAGCAAAAACAAGAAGGCAAGTGTTGTGCCCAAAATGGGAGAGGAGGAAATGAAGCGTGAGAGGAGAAGATAAAGGAAGAGAGAGGGTGTAACCACCTCAACCTCCCACCTCCCCAAATCACCCAACAAGCCTCCTCCTTTTCTTTTCTTGATATATAAAATTGAATTGCGTACATCTTTGCTAAGGTCTAAAAGACCCTTCAATTTTTGGAATGAGACAAAAGGTGTTTGACCTTCCCTTTCCTTTCAACATTTTTTTAATGAGCCTTTTGTACTACACATTTTACATTGTTTCATATTTCATGTTTTTACAAGAGAGTACAAAAGCAAAGTGTCAATTTGCAAAGGATGTTTCCATGTTCAATACATTTTGGTGCCTTTATTTGCACTGATTTCCCGGTCATCAAATTGGCATAAGATATTCAAGTTTGTACTTCGAATGGATTGTAAGTGGCATGCGTATTTTGCTATTTGGGGCATAGTTGTTGTTTGTAATGTCTTACTCCAGAAATAGGATCGCGATCGCAAGATGTCTTACTCTAAAAATACGCTGGGCTATTTACAAATTGTCAACTTTAGTGCAATGGATCTTACAAAAGGAGATTAAGACGTCCTCTATTGAATCTGCAAAGCGAGGAGGAGTGGAGACGGTCTGTCTCTTTGAGAAATACCTGCCCACTAGCATGCTTACGATACAAATCCACTTCTTGTGCATCTTGTAGATGAAGTGAAGATTATTGGACGTATCCATACGCGATGTATTTTCTTCTTAGAGCACTTCATGAAAACCCTGAAAGGCTTTGTGCAGCAACGAGCTCGGCCAGAAGATAGCATTGTTGAAGATTGGTTGGTGTCTTAGGTGTTAGTGCATATTTCACAATGACTACCAACGGTGGATTCAAACAAGAGTATGCTATGGTCTAAAGGATAATGATTTATATTGAGTCAAATAACAATATGCTTGATTTATATTGATTATGCTAACATCAATTTTTGTACATCAATTTTTGTATGTGCAGGTGAACTTTGTGGATATTTAGATCAACACGATGAGTCGAGGGATGAGCCAAGAGATACTACCCCCGTAGGTACGCTAGATGTACAAGGGTCTCCTGGACATGCCCAGGAGCGTGGTGGCAGGTGGGAGAGGACACATCTTAGGCATACCCCAAAGAGGTATGGATACCTTGTAGATGATGGGATAGGAGCCATCATCATGAATGATGAGGAGAGGAGGGTGACGACTCATATGAGAGATTTGTGCCAACAAGTTTTTCGGCACAACATCTTGGATCATTGGAAGAATATACCAGAGGGGAGCAAGGACTACATAGTAGCATCCTTGCATGAGGATTTTATGATACCCACTATAGTAGGGATAGGTTTTCCACAAGCTGGATGATGGAGTGCATGCGTGCGTACATGTCACACAGAGGATTGGATGCATGCAAGGCACTTAAGAGTGGGGCGTCAAAGCCCGAGTGGCTAGATGCGGATGACTAGCGCCGACTTAGGGAGGAGGCTATAGATTCTCCAAGATTTTGGAGACAGCATTGCGAGGCGGTGAGGGTACGACTGAGACAGGAGTAGTCCATTTTCTTGCAATCCTGTTTCTAATAAGTGTATTTTGTTTTCTTTACAGCACTTCATTACAAATCACGATCCGATCGGTCTAGAGACTCGATATGCAGAGAGACACGGTCTCACTACATTGATCGACTGATTGTATAGACGCGGTGGCCCTGTAAGTTAGTTATCTTTCTTGTCTGTAATTACTAATTTTAATTAAAATGCATTATTGTATGGTGGAATGATGTGTAGTTTTTTCTCTTTTTTTTACTATTTTTGCGTTATTAATTTTTAAAGCGATTCTCGCCACTTGGATATTTTTTCATGTGAACGATCCTCTATTGTTTTGAAACAATGATCTGACATACCAACCGACATACCAGCCTTATCCTACGCCTTCCCTAGACATTTTTCATTTTACCCATTTATTATTTTGATGTACGGTTTGTCCGTAATTAATTTTTGTGTGGTTTTGTACATTTTTCGCATACATTTTTGTCATTTTTACATGTGAACATGTCCTATTCTCTTTGGAATTCAATTTTGACTAGATAGCCTTGTTCGGCCACCCTTTATGCACAATTCTTCTTTTTTCTCTACCCTGTTTTGACCTCTCAAATTTTTAATTAATTTTTATTGGTATTTTCAAGCTCCATTTTATTGTTTTTTCCATGTAGATGCCTCCTAGCCCCATTAGAGCTGAGTTTTAATGTGACACCCCTGAAGATCATCTGTATCATGCCATTTTTCCTTTTGACTGCCCTCCATTTTGGTGCATAAATCATTCAATATTTATTTTCGAATCCCTTTTCGGATATGATTTTTGGGTTTTTTCCATGTGAATGGGTCTTATCTCCATTGTAACTGTGTTCTAACATGATAGGCTTGTTCGGCATGACTTTTCCCACAATTTTCCTTTTTCATGCGTTTCATTTCGGTGAATAGATTTTTCAATATTAATTGTCGTATTCGTTTTCAGGCCTGATTTTTGCGCTTTTTCCCATGTGAATGGCCTAAATTGTTCCTGGACACCCTGTTGCCCTTTTCCATTATCTTCCCCTCCACTTCTGGCACCATTTTCCTTTCTACCACATTGTGTTTCGGCTCACTATTTGCATGCTATTAAATTTTCTTTGTTTTGTTGTGTCCCTATGTGCCTCACGTCGCACGTGAATGCACGTGTTTTTGCTTTTACATGCCTTGCGACGCCCCTGTGGCGTCTACACCTTCCCCATCACTATCCTAGTCCCCCGTTTCTTCCTGCCACTGCAAACGTTTTTACCTCACCTCGAGCATAAGCACGGGACGAGGGGTTTTTTTTTTATTTTTCTCTTTATTATTTTATTATTATTTAAAAAAATTTCAAACTACCCCCCACCCCGACAGTTTTCCCCCTCCCCTTCTCCCCTCTCTCTCTCTTCTTCTTTCTCTCTCCTTGAACCCTCCCTCTCTCTCCCCTCTCTCCCTGCTCTTTCTTCTTCTCCTACCATCTCCTCCCCTCCTGCCATATCCCCTTCTTTCCCTCCTCCTTTCCTTCCCTTCTTCTTCTCCCTCCCTTCCACCTCTTCTTCCCCTCTCCTCCCCTCCTCCTCCTTCTTCTCCCTTCCTCCTCCCCTCCTTATTCGTTCTCCTTCCCTTCTCGTCCACCACTCCTATCTCCTCTTTCTCCTCTCCTTCCTCCCTCCGCTCCTGGCCCACCCGCGGCCTCCCATCCATGTCACCGCCCTGCCGCCTCCCAACCGTGTCCCCACCCTGCCACCTCCTGGCCACCCCTCGTCACCACCTCGCCTTCTCCCTACCCCCCGCTCGCTTCTCCTGCCCACCATAATCTCCCCCACCCGCCATTTTTAGACTCCCCCCCCACCATTTTTGGGCCCTCGGCGCCATTTTGCACCCCTCGCCATTTTTGGACCCCCCCCACCATTTTTGGGCCCCCCGGCGCCTTGTGTTGGTACTTAAACCTAGGAAACCCTCATGCACTTATCTCTGTTCTTTCCTAATATGAAATGGTTCTTTTTTGGTAATAATTAAAGGTGTGACTTGATTATTAGAAAGATTAACTTGATTACATTGCTATCACTACAATGACTTTTGGATATAACTAGAAAGCTACATTACTCAAAAATATTATAGATATTCCCTTTGGATATAAGAGACAAATTTGTTAAATAGAAACCTATACCATCTGAAACCTACACCATTTAAAACCTAATTGCCCTTCCACTTGCACCAAGGGGTCGCATGACAATCAAAGTCACAATGCAATTGGCCATACCATCAAGCACCCATATGAATGTAGCTTCCCTAAAAATTATAAGAGGTAATTGCACTCTTCCACTTTAACCAAGAGTAGGTTCTCATCAATGACATTTGGTCCCCCTCTAATTAGCTCACCAACCTATATGCTAATTCACATGAAGGAACACCTACTCATACAACCTTCCAAACTAAATTGGCAACAATCAAGTGAGTTAGCAACAAAGTGAGGCCCAAACTCCTTACCCTGGACTTTGGACCTACACTTCTAATGATAATTGAAGATACAAAGTTCAAGAATTTCAAAGTAGAGGTACAACACTAAACATAATCTTAGCAAAAGAAAGACAGGCAAGATGAGCATAGAAGGAAGAAGAAAGAAGATGTGAAAAATAAAGAATGTTGATTAAAAGAGAAATCCTAGAAAAGAGCATACTCTCAGTGTACATGGTGCAAAAAGTCATCAAGGATGAGCTCATCAAGTACCTTGGTACCAAGCTTCATGTGAGAAAGGAGAAGCTTGAAGAGAGATGTAGAAAGGGGAAAAGCATGCTCAATGAAGTTTTTGCCTTGCACTACGGTTCAATACATTTTTTAGATTTTCATGGTGCAAAGAGATGAGAAAGAGATCCAACTAAGGACCAATATCAATTATTGCTATTGAGACATTGTTGATGTATATGTCATATGAGAAATATGCCATTGAATAAGATAGTTCTAGTCCCATTTCCTAGTCATCAAGCTCAAGTGGCTCTTATAGTATCTCCATAGCTTGAAATAAGATAGTTGCAATAGTTGTTGGTGATTCTCTCCATGGCCTGATATAAGCTAGCTGCAACAATTGTTAGGTCCTATCTCATAAAGTCATACAATTGCTATCATAAGGCTCCTTTGCACATGCACACCATTGCTATGATTTGAGATAATCCTTGCATTTGGATGAAAGATAGAAAGTCTGAAATTATGAGAAGTTTCTTCTAGTATTGAATATAGTCTCTTGGACTGGCTTGATTTGCTATTGTGTAGGAATCATGATGAAGCTTTGAAATACTTTGGAAATTTTTTAGAGAAAACCTCTTCTTAGATGTAGTAACCTCATTGTCTACAAAAGTCATACCTTTGTGGCCGCACATATCTTTGTAACCATATCTTTGTGGTTGCACATATCAAACCTATAAAAGGTGATCAGGAGGATAAACTCAAAGGGAGTTGAACCCCAAACACACTATTGTGTCTACCGAGGAGTTTACCTGCACAACTCAAAAAAAAATTGTAAAGAGAGATACATGATTGCCTGTAAAAGGTAATCATGCATCTCTCTCTCTCTCTCTCTCTCTCTCTCTCTCTCTCTCTCTCTCTCTCTCGTGTACACTTTGAGTAAGAGCATGTGCCTTTAAATATACATACACATGTGGATTGCTCTCAACAATAAGCAATTATAAAATCATAGAATGAAGACTTTGTGAAAAAAGGAAAAATCTAATCCTACCATAAAATGAAGATAAAAATCTAATCCTACCATAAATCTAAATTATAGAAATTCCCTTTGAATATAAGAGAAAACTTTGCTAAATCAATAAATGTTTCTCATATTTTAAACATTCCAAGCTCCGTTTGCATGATGGAGCTTATAAATTTTTGTCGACTGTGAATCCTAAAGCATAAGAGCCAGTCTACTAGCATGCCAACCACTTGCGAGCCTATGCAAAAAAACATTATAGTTTTCCTCTTTTTCTTTTAATCGGTCACGTGATTAGGCACGGGAGTCGACATTAAAAATTTAATCGGTCACCATCACCACTCCTTGATAGCTCAAGTACTATTTTGCAATAAATTTCAAGATTCTTCTTTAACTATATTTAAAATATAGTATGTCATAACAATAAGAAATTATAAAATCATAGAATGAAGATTTTGTGGAAAAAAGAGAAATCTAATCCTACCATAAAATGAAGATTTAGAAAAAGAAATTTCTCATCCTACTGTTAGCCAAAAAATGAATTGGCTTTCCTCCGTTACATTTTGGGGTTCCCGCCTGTTTCTCCAACACGTACCGCTTCTTTTTCTTTTTGTTCCTTTCACAAGACGAGTTTGTACTTTGCGCTTTGAGCTAGCACAAGGTGCAGGACAAGCAAAATAAGCAATACTCTAGTTTTGTACTATCCATCATCTCCACGTCTCCATCATCGATCACTTGGTAATCTGCAGTCTCCAAGCTTAAGTCTGATCCAAGGTAAGAAAGACATATATCTCTCACCGTAATGGTACTCATGATAATCTTCTCTATCATGATAGTCATAATAGCTAGTTGATCCTAAGAGGTTCTACTAATGTTTCTATTGTACTATAATCTCATTGGTGTAGCTGTAATTTTGCTATGTAGCCCGGGGTTCCCCTAAGCCCGGTCACCATCACTACCCAGATGTCTCTCTAATCAACTGGGACATGCCAAGATCAGATATCTTAGCCACAAAAGCATCATCCAGGAGTAATGTCGAAATGCAATATGGCTTGCTCGCACCCCTCATGTAAGTAATGCAAGCCTCGAGCAATTCCTAGTGCTACATATATCATGGTGCCTGTGCCAATCCAGGAACATTTTGGGCCCCTCGAAGAACTAACGGTCGAGTGAGCCTCTCTCTAGATACTCGTACACAAGAATGCGATGTGAAGCTTGCCAGCAATAGCCCACCAGCCAAACTATGTTGTGGTGGCCAGTGCGCCCCACCACGGCTACCTCTGCTAAAAATTCTTTGCATTGACGTGCTCCTTGGCCCATCAATGTAGTATCTTCCAACACCTTCACTCCCACTTCCCTACCATCCAGGATTATGCCCACATATACAGAGCCACATCTGCCTGTGCCCAAGAGCACGCCTGCATATACAGAGCCAGATTCGCTTGTGCCCAAGAGCTTGCTGAAGCTCTTTGTTGCAACTGCAGGAAAGTGGTATTTAAGGGCTGACTATGGCCACTACAAAGAGGCTACAGGCTGGTACAGTTGGAGCCTGTTGAATAGGCCGCCCCCATCACAAAACTCCACTGCTTTTCAAGTCAAAGCTGCTGGTAGATGGAGATCAATCGCTGTTGGTAAAACCCATCCCATGTCTCACAAAGAGGAGGAGGAGGATACTCTCAGAGCTGCATGCAGTAGAGTACTCTGCATGCAGCTAGTGATCTTAGTGTCCTTCCACTAAAATCGTACCCATGGGCCTATCTCTAATCTTGCTAGAAAATCGTACCTTTGATATTCTTCACAAACATTACATACTAGAAAATCATACCTTTTATATTCTTGACAAACACTACATAGTAGTGGAAGACCCTTTTAATATTGGTAAATCTCCACATGAATTTTCAATCTCATGATCACAAGAATCCAAACTTGGTCTAGTATTTTTTATTGTACACATAAAGATGAAACTTGACATTTTTAAATCTTAAGTACAAAGATGGTGTATTAGCAATGCAACTACAATAGTTTTAAAAAAGCTTATAATATTGTGGAGATAAGAGAAATAATGTATAAATTACTCAAATTTGATAGAATGCATCAAGAAAAATATAAAGATTCTAGCCAAGGTAGTTGTCTCATTCTATGCATCAAGAAAATTTTGGTTAGATAACTAGTAGTAGTTAACTACTAATCTTTATTACCTTATGTGATGGGAATGTTTGGCATCTAGAGATGTGCCTAGAACAAAAAAGAAACTTACTTAGACATTGTTGTAGCATTTCTTTCTTATGATCAAGATTTAATACAAAATCGTACCCATAGTGTGAGAGTCTCTTCTCTTGCAATCTTCATTCTCATAATGTAAGGATCTCATGTCCCTCATGAACCATCTTTTCTTCTTGCTCTTGAGATCAAGGCTAGGATGAGAAGAACAAACTAGTATAGACTATGATATTAACTACAAAGTATGGTTTTAAATGTAGCTCTATTGCTAAACTAGTATAGACTATGATATTAACTGCACAACTAAAATATGTTATTAACGTAAAATATGTTATGGGCCGGTTTTTTTGCAGTCTTGGAGTTTTAATTATGGAGCTCATAATTTCATCAACCTTGGATTGAAGATTGAAGATACTCAAGTAAGGGATGTATTCTTCTACAAGCACATTAAAAAAATGTACGTGTAACTATAAGTGTGCACATAGTGCTGAAGGTTGGCAATTAATGAATCGTAGTACTTATTTTAGACATGCTAAAAATGACATGCTTGGGATTATGCATTCTTCTATAGAAAGATCACATCCTAGTGAACCAAGCCACTCAAATGTGCAAGGAGATCATCTTGAGAACCGAAGGCACAAAGAATCACCTCCAATGCATGGTGAAACTAACATAGATGATTTAAATAGACGACGTATTTTGTGTGATTGCCTTGCATATTTTAATGGTGGGAGGAGTGTTGGTCCACAAACTTTTCTTAGGCACCAAGAGTTGAAGGCCAAATATGATGCACTAAGTATGCAAATTGTTCTTGCTCCTTCTAATGAAAGGCAACATGAACAAGGAAATGATCAAACTATCAATACTTCTATAAGTCCCCGCTTCAGTCATGACAACAACTCAATTAACCATGTTGAGTCTCCTCAAATAGATCCTTCTATATACAATCACATATCTATTACTGGGCCATCATTATATCAACAAACTATACAAAAAATAATTGAGCTTCAAGCTCTTTGGGATGAGAACCAAGATCAATTAGTGCACAAGAGAAGATGCTACAATTATTATTTGGAGACGTGGGCAATCCAAGGGCTATGACTAAAAGAGTTGAAGAGTGTAAGCCAAGTTTAAGTAAGCTATTAGTGCAACTACCTAATACATGGGATGGAAACCTTGATGGAGTGAGAGTCCTGACATCTTGGGAGCAACTTGACTCTATGTATCATGGTCTTGGCATGGTCTAACCTGAGCGCTATAGGTTTTGCATGGGAAGTAAAAACAATGATCATGAAATTGAACTTCTTACACCTAGTAAAGAAGATTCTTATGCCAAATGTAGTCTTGTGTTCTTGCAAACAAAATATGCAAAAAAGAATACTAAAGCATGATTGTATTGAATGTTGTGAAAAGTGCAAAAAATGGAATAAACCAAGGAGAGAAATGTTAGCTATTGATTTTTTACCTCTAAAGAAACAATTAGAGCTTTTAGTCTGACCTAGGACACTTTGTCATGATTTCCTAAGCATGTGCTATCATAAAACAATATGGTTAGGGAAATATATCCATATGCAACCAGAATTCATAAACGAGTTTTGGGATGAAACAAGATGACGTGAGTATCAAGATTTTTGGAATCCTGATGCTGAGTATGAGATGGTTGTTGCGTGCAACAACCCTACATGTGGGAAAGTATATACAACTTTTCCAATGTCTTGTTTTTCAATAGTTCTAGAACAAGGTTTTGACCAAGAGATGCAAGAGTATAATTTTGTTTGTAAAAAATGTCGACATCTCAACAAATGTAAAAAGAAAATGTGTAGAGGTGATCCTTGGAACTTGGCACTTCTTTTACATTGGGATGGCCTCCAAGCCTCTTGTACCACTCAAAAGGACTGTGGTGTGGTTGAAATTAAGGTCCTTAATGGTGGGAAGGGTTCCATATTAGGCATTATTCCTATTTTATTCATACCTTTTAGCTATTCTAAATTTATTTGTAATACTCCTTATGTATTTCAAACTTTTTTAAGGCCACTTATTAGTGAGCTACAAGAATGGTATGCAAGTGTCATACAACTACCTTGTAGAAAATATTTTTGAAAATCCAATGGGACAATCAAACTTTTGTGTTGTTAGCTCAATGCTAATGATGGTTACAGGGGATCATCCTGCACAATGCAAAATAGGATCCTCCAAAGATGGTGGGAAATTCTTTTGTCATAGAGACAAAGCCCAAGCTACTCTTGATACTAGTAATCCCTCATTCCAAGGACGTTACCTTTACGATGGTAGTCGATATCAAGCAAGATATCCTCCAACCCAATGGTCCATAGGTGAAATGATTGATGCCTTATCAAGTTCAAAGAGGGCATCCACAAAAGCTGAAAATGATGGAAAACTAAAGCTTGCAGGATTAGCTGGAGAGTATATTCTACGGAAACTATATGATTTGTATGGTTTTAACTTGTCAATAGACTTGGTATATGATGCGATGCATGTGTTATCTCTAAATATATTTCAAAAATACATAAAAGTACTCATGTGAGCCATGCCCAATAAAAAGAAAAAGATTATAGATTTTTGTTGTGAAAAGGCTTATAAGCTATCTCCACCCTCTATTCATCATGGACGATGGCCTCGTAATCCAAGTAAGTACTATGAAAGCTTTAAGGCCGAAGAGAACCAAAAGTTCATCCAATGGTGCTTACCATATATTTTAGGTATAGTTGATGAGATACCAAAGTCAATTTTTGACCTAAGTTTGTTGCTCATAGATATTGCACATACCTTCTATAGTTATAGTCGATGTATTGGTTGGGCATACTTTGTTTTCTGCTTGGAGAGTTCAAAAGGAAGAAGCCTTTTGTGCTACTTCTTCTCCCTTAGAACACGTTGTAGGAAATGGAGAACTACTAGATGACATATTGAGACATGGATCGCATGATGTGTATTGGTATTGTGACTTTGAGCGAATGGTAGCATTATATATAGCGGTAAAGACTAATAATCGCTTTAATGAAATATCTTATGTAAATTATTATAAGAGGGCATTCTTCACTTCAATATTTAAGTTATTAGAAATGGAAGTAGATGGTCTTTTGCCACATGAAAGAATGCTTATCCAAGTACATGCCTGTCTTGTTTTACTTGATGGTTATGCTTTTACTGATTACCAGACACCGTGTTGCTATTCATTTCATGAGAATGGCATTGTGGAGGTTTCTTCAATTGAGAAGGCAAAGGAGATATGGAAACTTTTTGAAAGAGATGATTCCCAATATCCTTGTAACATAATGATGCATGGAAAAGGCATTTTAATCACAAAAAAGAGAAGCGAACGTAGGCCCCCTTCATCAAAAGAACAAAAATATATTGCCCAATTTCTTGGTCTTCAAGAGAATGCACTGGTAGGACATCTAGTTACCACATATAGAAGAATTATTTATAATGGAGAAATATTCAAGATCCCAGATGACGTCATGGTAAAAACTGACACTTTTTATAATATGTTAGAAAGTATAGGTCATTGGAAAGCAAAACTCACTAAATTTTTTTCCATTCAATGGGATGGAGAGTATTACACATTTTTTAGTGGAGAGTATTACACATTTTTTAGTGGAGAATATTACAAGCAATGCATAACTATAAAAGAAAATGAAGAATTCTTACTTATAGATCCAATCATGGGAATGAGTGTACTACAAACTCAACGAATTCCATTTACATGGGATTGCATAAGACCATTGAGTTTTTTATTGCATAAGTTTGTTCCTTTACCTTTACATAATAGACTTGTTGCATATGAGGTAAAAGATCTAATTCAAAGAACAAGATTATTACAAATAGAGGCAGTTGGTTGTATACCTCCTTGGTTAGAAAAATATGATATTGTGTTGGCAAGAAAACATGATGATGACATGGATGGGGAGTACATTCATGCAATGATAAGAGAGGTAAATTATGAAGGAAAAAGGTGCAAATTGCCATGGTTGAAGTGTGATCATAATAGAAGTACATGGAGAATTGATATTGATGAAGATATTTGGAGGTATTGGAACTTGTATAGCATGGTAATGTCAAACTTTGAAGTTACAAAGAGAAGGAGAGTAACATTATCAATTGGAGAGTCTATAGATGTTCCAATAGTGTGGAGATCATGTGATGTAACTTGACTACTTTAGAGAGTATGTGTGTGTGTTGCATTCTTGGAGATCCAAATGGGTGCTAGTAGCATTAGTCATAATGGACATCATTGTAACGTGTCCTCTTAGTATCATCCAGGACACGTCCTAGCAGTTCATCAGAAAGGATGTCTAGAAAGCTCCGCCTAGCACTCCCATGGAATGTTACGGGATTTGCGATCTAGGTCTTCCCGCGTTTGCCACGTAGGGAAGTATCCTGGCCATTCCCACTTAGGATCGACCGGAATTAGGGTTTTCTTGATTGGTCATTAACTAACAACAACTAGCATCGGACCCGAGCGAACTACTTTACGCAGAAACGCCAGGTCTGAAGCGGATTCATGCTGCACTTGGTTCAAGGAGAATGGGAAACGAGACGGATGCAAAGCCCAACCTCTCTACCATAAGGCATAGTCCCATTCCATTCCCCTAAGACAGCGTAAATCGGGTAAGACATAACTCTAGGTCATCGCTTTCGTTATTCCTTTTGATGATCATCCCGCTGTTCTTCGAGATTTTTGAGAAAAGTTCCCGGCTAACCGGGACCACCCAACTGCAGGACGGACCTATGGGCCATCCTCCACACTTTCCTCGGTTTGTTTTAGTTATGTAATTATCTAACACATTAGTTTGACATGTAATAACCAACTTCTTAAATTAATCCGTTAAACACTGGTTCCTTCACGTAATCTTATCACATATAACAACCAGCTTCTTAAATTAATCCGTTAAACATTGGTTCCTTCACGTAATCTTATCACGTGACATAGAAAAATAATATCAAACAAGTTCTTTATTAACATATCATCATTTTTATCTTTGAAATACAAGGAGTTCCGCCCATAGGCTTGTCCATAATCTGCTCAAAGGCTATCCAGTAATCCACAGTGATCACTATTCCAAGCTTCTACCCATAGGCTAGTATGCGGGACTCGAGATCCAATCCCGAGTCACGTTAGCCTCTTGTGTAGGATGCGGAAGGCGAGGGATTTACGGCCAGAGCCCCCCCTGGCACCCAAGCGTCCTCCTGTTCCAAGTAGAGCTCAACGGAGAGATCTATCACGGTGGGTTCGGTCCACGTTCCCGGCGCGGTCAACAACCCCCTTGGTTAGGGTCAGGTAGGCAGTTGGGAGTAACTAAAACTGCCTCTCCCTTCAGGCCTTTAACCTGAAGTATAGGTATTTATTTAATTTGTAATTCATAATTCAAACAGTGCCCTAAAATCCCTAGCAAGCACAAACATTTCCATTAATCGACCGTGTTGTTTGGCAAACTGCTAAGAAAATGTTCTTTCCTTTTGAGTGTATCAGCACTCGTTTCCAAGGTGTCTTGTAACTGGGCGAGATCCTTTATATTCCGGGTTAGGGCATACCTTATTAAACCAACTTGGTCAACCCTAAAGTTCATTAGATACTTTAGTTTCCGGTTTATAACTTTCCTTATTTAGAAGGATATCCAAAAATACGTCCTTTTGTAAGATAACTTGCGTAAGGATCTGCCATCCTTGTTGAGGGTATTTACCCTTTCTCCTTGTGAATCAATCACAAGACTAAATGACTTTGTACTTGCTGCGCAAGTCCTGCAATGGAATAATCCGTTTTAGATCCTTTAAGCTGACGTCCTAGGGTCTCTTTTTAAGAACCTTAGGGACATACCCTAGTTCTTTATCTTTACGAATTTATTGACCCTACAATAAGGAAAGTAGTTAAGTGCTTAAGATATAAGCATTTCTTTGGTCTTTAAATCATTTCCAAGGCATATTTTTTGCAACATGGTATTTCTAAGTTTAGATTGGTTTGGTTATCTTTTGGAAGGTAATATTGATCGCCTCGTCACGGTTTTGTTATCCTTGTGACAATTGATTTTTCAGTCGATACAATTCCTTTTTCCTTGCAGACGAAACTCATGCCAAATAACAATCATTTCCCTTGCTAAGATGTGCAATTAGCAATGATAACTTCCTAGTAATTTGAGCAACAAAAGAAACCTTTCATGAAGTTAATCATCTACAATGATTCGTTGCAAAAAGGAATAGGACTAATGGTGCAAGATACAATTTTTATACCTTCAGGATTTAACTAAAATATACTACTATAGTAAATAGATAATCTTGCTCGTAATTTGTTATAATGCATGATGCTATTCGAAGGAAATTATGTTCTATACATTATCATTTGTTCAATTAAACTAAACTCCTTTATTATAGATAACTCGAAGAAATATATCCTATCCCTAATAATTTCTCTTTGCATGATTGACTTAAAACCGATTTAAAGCCAAGAAGAAAAAAACCTGGTTTTGGGGTGAGATATCCACATGGATACCGGGAGATGAACCTCCCGCAGCTACTCCTTGGACTTTCTTAGGCGGCATCGTAGTTCGAACGTGAAGGTAGCTTTTACTCTTTCTTCTGGATTTCCATCGTCTCTCTTTCGAGGCAAGGTGCCGTTTAAATGGTTGATCACGAGAAGGAATAATAAGACTTTTAGGTTCCTAGCTTCTTCGGAGAGAGGAAAGATTTATAAAACCTAAGAAGGACCTATAGGGTATATACTTGGCAAAAAGATTATGGGTGAGTGTGGCTTTGCAGCCAATGATCCTTTGGAGAACTTTGGGCTTGGGAAAAAGGTATAGAAAGGGAATTATTCTCTTTTCTTGCACTTCCTCTACCTTTTTCCTTCTTCTTTCCTACTCTTCCTCCTTCATCCCTCTTCTTTTATTCTCTTTCTTCTACCCCCTTCTATTCCTTCTCTCTTACCTCCTTTATCTTCTCCCACCCTATCCCTTCTTTCACTCTACTCTTCCTCCTTCACTCCTCTCTTTCTCTTCTTTATCTTCTCCTACCCTATTTCACTCTACTCTTCTTTCTCTTCTTTATCTTCTCCTACCCTATTTCCCTCTACTCTTCTTTCTCTTCTTTATCTTCTTCCACCCAATTTCCCTCTACTCTTCTTTCTCTTCTTTATCTTATTCCACCCTATTTCCCTCTACTCTTCTTTCTCTTCTTTATCTTCTTCCACCCTATTCCTCTCTACTCTTCCTCCTTCACCCCTCTTCTTTTCTTTATCTTCTCCCACCTTATTCCTCTCTACTCCTCCTCCTTTACTTCACTCCTTCTCTTCCTTATCTTCTCCCACCTTATTCCTCTCTACTCCTCATGAAACAACATCCGGGGCCCATGATGATGGTTTGAATTGGGGTCCATGGGGGGTCCGTGACGCCATGATAGGGAAAAAGTGGACTGGGTCAGAGCCTACATGACCTATGTTGAGATGATGGGGGGAAAAGAAGATATCACAAGGCTGGGTGGGCGAAGCGGCCGCAGATCTGCCGCCGCATATTGATCCAGGGAGGAAGGCACGTGGGCTAGGTGGCGCAGGCTGCCGCTAATGCAAATAGCCACGGGGAAATAAAGAAGACCCGTACGTCTGCAGGGAGGTGGCGACGTTGGAGACCTGGCGAGAGAACAGAATGGAGACCCAGGATTATTGACGGCTGCCTACTACATGCGAAAGGCACAGGCGATGGAGGTCCGCACACCTTTGCAATGGGGGGGGAAAAGCTTATTATATAGTTGGGGGGAGGGAAGGGGTTGCTATCCTCATGCTCCCGACGGGTGGCAAGAGTATACAGGTTTGGAGTCGTGTCCTCTCGCATGGACGGCCAGCTCAAGACGATGACGAGGGTGAGAATGACGTTGGTACTGACGACTATGATGATGATGTCGGCTCCAATCGTTGCAGAGGTGGTGGGAGATGGTGGTTTCACCCGTCTTAGAAGCTTTATATACTATACTATAGTATATTACTAATGTATAGTATATTACTAATGTTAACCTATACTAACATATTCTATATTTCTAACGTTTTTAATTTACCCTTACTAACTGACTAAGCTTACTTAATGGACTAACTCCTTCGACCTCACCCTACTAACACGTCTACTAATTTTTGACTACCACTACTAGATCTGATCCTCGGAGGTGAGTGCCAATGTCAAGAAAAAAACGTGTTTTCTTGGAATGTGTGAGGGCGGGATGAGGGCGAGACATTACATCCTCTCCCACTTAAAAGAATCGAGATGTCCTCATCTCGAGATAAACTGGGGATATTGATGGTTGAGAGTGTCTTCATCTACCCAAGTGGCATCCTCTTCGGGATAATCTTTCCACTGGACGAGGCATTCCCTCAAGGTTCTAGATCTTAACTGTCTCTCCCTAACATCTAAGATTCTATCCGGCCTTAGTTCAAGGACTCCTTGACTAAGCATTACAATTTTTTGGTCATCAAGTACATGGTTAGGGTTGGGTACATATTTTTTCAATAGGCTAATATGGAATACATTGTGAACCTTTAGGTTCTCAGGGATTTGCAATCTATAAGCATTGGGTCCTAGGCACTTGAGGATTTTGTATGGCCCACAATACCTTGGACTTAGCTTCTTGCAATCTCCTAGGGATAGAGAACTCTTTTTAGGGCGTACGCGAATGAAGACCATGTCTCCTTCTTTGAAGACTCTTTCTTTACGCTTCAAATCTGCGTATGCCTTTTGTCTATCCTTGGCTACTTGTATGTCTTGTCTTATTGACTTTATTTGATCATCCATGTCTTCCAACAATTGTCTTGTGGGTCAGAAAAGTTTAGGGGACTTCGACAATCATGACCATACAATGCTTGGAAAGGGGTCATCTGAATGCTTTGTTGGTAAGAAGCATTGTAGGCAAACTCTACCAAAGGCAAGTATTGAATCCACTTCTTGGGTTCTCGAGAGCAGTATGCCCTAAGCATATCCTCAATGACTTGATTTACTCGCTCTGTTTGGCCATCCATTTGGGGATGGTAGGTGGTGCTAAAACAGAGTTGAGTCCCAATAGCTTCAAAGATAGCTCTCTAGAAGTGTGATGTGAAGAGAGAGTCTCGATCATTAATGATTCTTCTGGGTAAACCATGTAGCTTGAATATCTCTTTGATAAATAATCTTGCAATGTCGGAGGCTTTATAGTTTGTCTTTACTAGAATAAGGTGTGTAACCTTGGTAAGCATGTCATGTTGAGATATCGAGCTCCACTCGTGATACGCCAGGGTGACCGTTGTGTATTTATGTCACCGACTTGTCAATTGCAGACGCGGTTGGTACACCGCCCATGAATAATAGCTAGATGATAGCTATCCTTATCTACTCTAGTTCGTGGCTCAGTTAGTATGCCACCTTAGCTAGTTGAGTTTGGTTTGAGACCCATATATAGGGTTCTTCTATTTCTTTGTACTTGAGTTCTTTTGGCTTACACAACTAAGAAGAGGAAAACTGTTTTCAGCCTCCACCCTTGTGTGTCTTCCCCCATTGTGCAAGCAAGAAAGCTTCAAGCGAGACTCCTTCCTTCTCTCCCACAATCTTGACATGGTATCAGAGCCTTGTTCGTGGTAAGGAGCTCAAGAAAGCAAGCCAAGCTCGCGGTGTTCTAGTAAGAGGAGCAGTGTTGCTTTCATTTTCTGTTTTGGGAGCAGATCTCTGCAGGTAGCACAGCCAGAAAGTGCAGGAGTGCATTGTCTCAGGTTGAGACGCCCTTTGCGGTGAAGCAAGAGGGCAGTATATGTTGTCGGTGGGTGCCTTAGCCCTCGGCGACCTTGTTTTTTTGATTTGAGGCCATTTCGGGGCCTGTTTTGGAGGCGAAAGTTTTCTGCACGCACTCAAGAAAAGGCCCAGTTTTATGCTGTGCAGCCACTGTTCTACAGGTCGGTGAATAGTTACTGTAAAAATTGCATTGTATGCTTGTGCGCAGAGACATTAGGAGTTACAGAATCATCCATGTTGCCTGTTTTTGCAAAATCGTCACTAGGAAGTGACTATGTGGTCAAATACCACTTTCGCCAGTTTTGCAGATTTTCCCTTGTGAGGGTGAAGCTGTGGTTTTTGCAGTGACAGAATTTTTTGCAGTCTTCTGTAATGGCATCTGATTCTCTTTCACAGATTGTCACTGAAAAGCTTGACAAGAACAACTTCCAAGCATGGAAGTTTAGAATGACGAATTTCCTTATGGGAAAAGGATATTGGGAATTTGTTGCAGGAAATGAAGAAGAACCAGTTCTTCCTGATGTTCCCAATCAACAGCAAATGCAGGCATTTAAAACATGGCATGAGAGAGCCAGGAAAGTTATGTATTGGCTGTCTATTAGCATTTCAGACTCTATGATTGTGCATATTCAGGATGCAAGTACACCAAAGGAGGCATGGGATACTTTGTCAAAAATGTATAGCACAAATACGCAAGCCAGGAAAATGCAGCTCAAGCAAGAGTTGCACAATGTGCAAAGAGAAAATATGAGTATCAACGACTACCACATGAAGGTGAAGAAGATTGCAGATGCACTTGCTTCCATTGGGTCACCAGTGGAAGATGATGATTTAGTTTCTGTGACCTTGAATGGTCTAGGAAAGGATTATGCACAGTTTCGGACATCCATTTCAGTTCGTGAAAGATTTCTTGATTTTGAGGACCTGATTGCTCTTCTAATTTCTAAGGTGCAAAGAAATGGTGGTGCATCTTCTTCAGGAGGAACTTCAAAAGAAGCTGTCTTCTACTCAAATGCTGGAAGAGGTAGAGGCAGAGGTAGAGGAGGCCAATATGGAGACCGTGGTAGAAATCAGAATATGCAGCAAACTCAAGAAAACCAGTCCTATGGAGGAGGACGTGGTAACTTTAGAGGCAGGGGGAGCCAAAGAGGTCGTGGTGGATGGCAAAGAGGCCAAAATGCAAATAGTAATGTTGAATGCTACTATTGTGGTAAAATGGGTCATATGGCTAAAGACTGCTATAAAAAGCAGAATGACATCATGAATGGAAAACTGCAACAAGGAAATTATGCATCCTCTAGTAGACAGGGTGATGACAGAAATGAGCATCTGTTTATGGTGCAGCACATGAACAATTCTGTGACAAGTGCAGAAGAAAGCAACGATGTATGGTATGTTGACTCAGGTGCATCAAACCATATGACAGGTCATGCAAAATGGATGGAGGATGCAAGGAAAATGGAAAAACCAGGATTTGTGGAGACTGGTGATGATACTGCACATCCTATTGTGCAGATTGAAAAAATTCCTTTGTCTATGCAGGATGGGAAAAAGAAATACCTGTCCGATGTATTTCATGTCCCGAATATCACCAAGAATCTGGTTTCTGTTGGTCAAATGGTTGAGCAGGGCTTGCAGGTCAGATTTAATCCTCATGGATGCTTTGTTGAGGATATGAAAAATAAAGGTCGCTTGATAGCAAAAGGAAATAAGAAGGGCATAATGTTTACATTGGATACAGACATGTCTGAATTGAGTGCAACAATGTTTGCACATGGGACCGGTGTAGTTGTAGATATTGATATCTGGCATAAATGCATTGGTCATGTTAATGTACATCGACTTAAATCAATGCAGGCCCAAAATATTGTTGCAGGTTTGCCGAAATTCAAGGTTGCAGAAATGCATAAGGTATGTGAAGCCTGTCAGTTTGGAAAACAGGCAAGGAAACCATTTCCTAGACATGCTCAAGAGAGTAAGAAGCCATTGGAATTAATCCACTCTGATGTGTGGACAACTAAAGCTGCATCCCTTGGAGGCTGTCATTATTTTGTCAGTTTTATTGATGACTATAGCAGAAAAGTTTGGGTGTATTTTATGAAAAAGAAAAGTGAAGTTTTTGGGCATTTCAAAACTCTTAAAGCTATGGTTGAAAAAGAAACAGGCTTGCAAATAAAATGCCTAAGGTCAGATGGAGGGGGAGAGTACCTCTCAAATGAGTTTGCAAGGTTCCTGCAGGAGTATGGCATAAAGCAGCAATATTCATGCAATCATACCCCACAACAAAATGGAATTGCAGAAAGAAAAAACAGGCATATTGGAGAGGTGTCTCGTGCCATGCTCAATGAAAAAGACTTGCCAGATTTTTATTGGGCTGAAGCAGTTGCTACAGTAGTCTACATAATGAACAGGACTCCCACTGCAGCAATACATGGAATGACTCTAGAGGAGAGGTATACTGGTAGGAAACCGGATATTTCTCATTTGAAAATTTTTGGTTGCATTGCCTATGTACATGTGCCAGATGAGTTGAGATCCAAGTTGGATCCAAAAGCTGAGAAGTGCATCTTTATTGGTTACTCTCTGTAGCAAAAAGGGTATAGATGCTATAACCCTTCTACTCGTAAGTTTACAGTGAGCACAGATGTTGTTTTTGATGAGATGAGTAGCTGGTATAAACCAGTAAATGTGATTGATGATGTAGATGCACAAAATGCTAATGCTGCACAAAATTCATAGCAGCAGTCACAAAATATTAGTGGACCTGGAGCGTCCTCTAGTAGTGGTTCACATTCTTCGCCATGGACAGGCAGATTGAGATCAGGAGAATCTTCTCAAAGTAATGCAGATAGTGGTATGTAGGTATCACGAAAAGGAAAAGAGAAGGTTGATCAGCCCATGTTTGATGTGAATGCAGGTCACTCTTATGTGGATGGTGAATCCAGTGGCTCAGAACAGAGCATTGATGATGAGTTGGATATTCCTTCTATTGTTACACCTGGGGTAAGGAAGACCAGGGATGTTTTGAGAGCACCTGGGAGTGAACCTACTTTGCGCAGGTCTACGAGAGATAGGTATCCTGTGGATAGGCTGAAATATGATGGATTTACATCCATTCACTATGCATATATGGTTAAAGTGATACAGGAACCAGAACCCACTTCCTTTGAGGAAGCCATGGGAAAAGAAAAATGGGAGAAAGCCATGGATGAAGAAATGGATGCCTTGGAAGCAAATGCTACATGGGAATTGGTACCTTTGCCTAAAGGTAAAAATGCAATTGGCTATAAGTGGGTTTATAAGGTGAAGCACAATGCAGATGGTTCTGTGAATAGATACAAGGCAAGATTAGTAGTCAAGGGGTATGCACAAACATATGGCATTGACTATGAAGAAACATTCAGTCCAGTTGCAAGGATGGAAACCGTAAGAGCAGTCATTGCTATGGCTGCATCAAAGGGATGGTCTTTACATCAGATGGATGTAAAGAATGCCTTCTTGCATGGTGATTTGCAAGAAGAGGTCTATATGGAGCAGCCACCAAGTTATGTGCATGTTGTTCATCCTGAGTTTGTTTGCAAGTTGAAGAAAGCCTTGTATGGCTTGAAGCAAGCACCTAGAGCATGGTCTGACAAGATAGGACAGTATCTTGTCACTATTGGCTTTCAGATTTCCAAGGCAGATTTCTCACTTTATGTGAGAAAAACAGAGAAAGGTATTATGCTACTTGTCATTTATGTTGATGATTTGATTATGACAGGTGACAGTGATGAAGATATCCTTCATGTGAAAATGCTATTGAAGCAGAAGTTTGAGATGAAGGATTTGGGAGAGCTGCGTTATTTCTTGGGCATTGAGGTGATTAGATCACCAAGTGGGATACAGCTCTTGCAGAGGCAGTATGGATTGGACATGCTGTCCAAATATGGGATGACAGGCTGTAAGCCTATTTCAGTTCCTTTGGAGCAGAATGTGAAGCTGAGCACAGATGCAGGTGAGCTTCTAGAAGACCCTACTATGTACAGACGCATAGTAGGAAGTTTGATTTATATGACTATTACCATGCCAGATTTGAGCTATGTTGTTGGATTGGTAAGTCAGTTTATGCAGGCTCCAAGGAAACCACATTTGGATGCGGCTAGACGCATACTCAGGTATGTGAAGTCCACATTGCAGTATGGACTATTTTATGAGACTGGGGTTCAGATACAGTTGCATGGATACACTGATGCTAATTGGGCTGGTAGTATTTCTGATAGACGATCTACCAGTGGATATGTGTTCTCTTTTGGGAGTGCTGCAGTCACTTGGAGCAGCAAGAAACAGCCTACAGTTGCCTTGTCGAGCACAGAGGCTTAGTACAGGGGTGCAGCAATGGCTGCATGTGAGGTAGCTTGGTTGCATAAGCTACTTTATGATATGCATTAGTCTACAGATGGACCAGTTGTCATTTATTGTGACAACATGAGTAGTATACACTTGGCAAATAACCCAGTCTATCATGCTAGAACAAAGCACATTGAGGTGCATTATCACTATGTGCGAGAGAGGGTTTTACTAGGTCTTATTGATCTAGTTTATGTCAGCATAGAGGATCAGGTAGCTGACATATTCACGAAGGCATTGGGCGCAGAGAAGCTGCGCAAGTTCAGAGACCTGCTTGGTGTGCAAGAATTGGGATTAAGCTCGAGGGGGAGTGTTGAGATATCGAGCTCCACTCGTGATACGCCAGGGTGACCGTTGTGTATTTATGTCACCGACTTGTCAGTTGCAGACGCGGTTGGTACACCGCCCATGAATAATAGCTACATGATAGCTATCCTTATCTACTCTAGTTCGTGGCTCAATTAGTATGCCACCTTAGTTAGTTGAGTTTGGTTTGAGACCCATATATAGGGTTCTTCTATTTCTTTGTACTTGAGTTCTTTTGGCTTACACAACTAAGAAGAGGAAAACTGTTTTCAGCCTCCACCCTTGTGTGTCTTCCCCCATTGTGCAAGCAAGAAAGCTTCAAGTGAGACTCCTTCCTTCTCTCCCACAATCTTGACATGTCAACCACAACCATAATGGAATTGTATCCTTCTTGGACTTGCGGTAAGCCTACAATAAAATCCATACAGTTGAATTCCCATTTCATTTGGGGGATGTCAAGCGGTTGCAGTTTCCCTAGCATCATGACATGTTCGGCTTTGATACGTTGGCAAGACAAACACTCAGTGACATATTTGAGAATGTCACCTTTAAGCCTCTCCCAATGGTAGCTTTTTCTAACTGCATTAAGAGTCTTAGCATAGCCAGGATGCCCTGCGAAAGGGGAATCATGAGCTTCCCATAATATCTTCTGCTTAAGTGACTGGCTTGCTGGTATACACAGCCTTGTTTTGTAGTAGACAAGTCCATTATCAATGGAAAATTCCTGATACTTAGCTAGCAACTTTTGATTCTGCTCCTTGGTAGATATTTCCTTTAGCATTGTTTGGTAGGCCAAATCATGGCATGCTTCCTCTCTAGCTAATTAAAGTATTGGATTGTTTGGCATAGATACTTTTGTAGCCAGAGATCTGGCCGTTGATGGATTCTGCAAAATTAGGGAATTGAGGAATGCCTTGCGACTAAGTGCATCGGCAACTACATTCTCTTTCCCTGGTCGGTACTTGATTTCAAAATCATATTCCTCCAATACTTCAATCCACCGATGTTGCCTCATGTTGAACTCGTTTTGGGTAAAAATCCATTTGAGACTCTTATGATCGGTTAGTAGAGTAAACTTGTTACCCAACAGGTAGTGTCTCCAAAGCTTTAGAGCATGGATGACAACTAGTAACTCTAGATAATGCGTGGCATAATTCTTTTCATGACTCTTTAATTTCCTTGAAGAGTATGCTACTGGATGACCTTCCTGCATAAGTACACACCCCAAGGCAAGAATGCTAGCATCAATTACTACCTCGAACTCCTTATTGAGGTCAGGAAGTTTTAGAATAGGTGCTGATACCAAACTTTGCTTCAATCTGTCGAAGTTATTTTGTTTGAAAGTTGACCACATAATGGAAGTCTGCTTCTTTAGTAAATTTGTAAGCCCGAATGACATAACAGGAACTCAAAGTGCCCATATCTTGTATTGAAGGCCGTCTTTGGGATATCTTCTTCCTTGATCCTTATCTAATAGTAACCTGGCCTGAGATCAATCTTGGAAAAGATCTTTGCACCCTGAAGACGATCAAGAAGCTCATCTATTCTAGGAATATGATACTTGTTCTTGACTATTGATTGATTCAAACCTCAGTAATCAATACATAGTCGAAGTATCCCATCTTTCTTTTTCTGGAATAGTACTGGAGCTCCCCACGGTGAATTGCTAGGCCGGATTTAGCCCTGATCTAACAATTGCTTGAGTTGTTCCTTCAACTCTATTGCTTCTGGTATGGACATTCTATAAGGTCTCTTTGCAATTGGCGCAGCTCTAGGTACTAACCTAATCTCATGATCTACATCTCTTTGAGGTGGAAGTTCGTTCAATTCTTCAGGGAATACGTCAGCGTATTCCTTTAGCCAAGAAGGTCCTTCATGAGACTCTTGCTTTTGATCTAACTTGTTGAGTTTGATCAAGTAAACGGGTAATCCTTTTCTGACTCCTTTTATGATCCGAGATACTTTGGCCAATTGAATTATTGGCACTCCTGCCTCACCTTGAGTTGTGACAAATTCCCTTTCAGAGTTTTGAAAGAAAAATTGACCCTTTCCACAGTGAATGTGGGTGTCATTGGGCTTAAGCCAATCCATTCCGAGTAGACACTCATGGATACCTAAATTCATGACTCTGAATTTGACCGCAGTCTTCTTTCCTCCCAGAAAGAATTCTACCTTAGCAG
Organism: Lygodium microphyllum; assembly: GCF_053477565.2. Lineage (NCBI taxonomy): Eukaryota > Viridiplantae > Streptophyta > Polypodiopsida > Schizaeales > Lygodiaceae > Lygodium > Lygodium microphyllum. The sequence continues at coordinate 119,234,480 of NC_141135.1, forward strand.
TTTACCTAGTACAAGTTACCTCACGACCATTTGCCAATTCCACAAGCAGGGTAGGTGCTTCTACTGCATCTATTCCTAATCTTTTTGCACATGCTGGTGAGATAAAGGAATGTGTACTGCCACAATCAACCAAGGTTTTGAAACCTTTACCTTGATAGTCTGACAGTGTCTGAATCACCGAGAACTGGCGATTCAGCCCTTTCTTGTGTAAAGCGACATGGAGTGTCGCTCTTTTGAGTTCTGCTTCCATGGTCGTATCTTCCTCTTTCCCTCCTTCGCACAATTGCCTATTGGCAATGGAGGCGGTTCTTCCTCTTCCTCGGGTAGCGGCTCCTTGACCACGGCCTGTTCCTTGGAAAGGTGCTTGGCGATGTCCTCCACCGAGCTTGGGACATTGCCTCTTGAAGTGACCGGGTTTGTTGCAGTGGAAACAATGAAGTTTTTGGCCATTACTTTGAGTAGGAACAAAGTTGTTGACGTTATTTGTCCTTGCTTTCTTTCTTTGTCCCCGATTATGACCTTGAACTCTCTTTGTTTGAGGTCTGAATGCACCTATGTTCGGGTCATTATAAGACCAAGTTTTGTTACCCCTTGGTCTAGCTTGCACCTCCTGAATTATAGGCGCCGCTCGAATGAGTGCATCCTGAAGATCTGATGGACGCATAGATTCGAGATGGGTATTTACTGGTGGATTTAAGCCCACACAAAATTTGGACACCTGCTGCGTCATGTCCATCTGTGGCGCATATTTTAAAAGTGAGACGAATTTAGAGTAGTATGTGTTAAGAGTGAGTCCTAGCTGTTTTAGCTCGTAGAACTCGTTCATTTTCTGCGTGCGATATGCAGGTGGCAAGTATCTTCCCTGCATGGCTTTCTTCAGCTTCTCCCAGGTAACGAATCCCTCTGAAATCCCTTGATCCCTGCACCATTGCTTCCACCAAAGTCTGGCTTCGCCTGTGAGCTTTAACTTGGCGAGCATAGCCTGATTGGAGGGTGCAATACCAGCTGCTTCGAAGTAATTCTCCATGGATTCAATCCAAATTTCAGCATCAGCCTAAACAAACTTGCCTCTCCCATCAAACTCCGGTGGCTTTATCTGTTTGAGAAGGAACTTCTTCTCTTGGATCACAGCAGTACTTGATGTAGGAGACAAGTTTGGAACCTGTACCTGGGGTTGTGCCTGAATAAAGGTTTTCTTAACGTTATTATATGATAATTGACATTAGCTTATCTTAATTCAGCTATCTCCTAAACAATGTAGCTACTTAACTTTTTTAACAACTCTTATGCACAGCCAGCTCTATTGATAAAAATAAGTCTTTATTTGTATTTACATGGGCATAGCCCTTTCGAATACAACATTTCATGTAATGATAGTCCAATTGTTACATTCAGTTTGGGGAGAACAACGTTGCATTGCATTTGTTTATAGGAATTGTGTAATAGTAGGGTTTTGGGTCATGGATCTTCAGGAATCGATAAGTCATTAGAAGTTCAAGATACCCTTTCCATTGGAATCCATACTTGTCATGACGGCCCAACACTTTAATCCTGTCCGCGGGGATTACACGGGTTACTTCCTCATATACATACGAGTTCATCTCAACCCTCTGACCTTGGATATGTAAAGTCGAATTTACGTGAGCTTCCACAAAGCCGAATAGCTTCATGACTTTCAAGTCTTCCAACCACTTGATCCTCTTTAGGTTGGTTTGTAGATAAGCAAACCGGTGGACGGCTATATAGTAGATTCCAGAAGACCCCGTCCATCTTTGTTCTATGTATAGAGGTGATGGATTATAAATCTACTCCAGGATGTTCATCATCCCAATTCTTTGTCTATAAAGTAGAGAATGCATTGCAGTCATAAACATGACGTGAAATACCAAAAACTTGTTCCACGCTTCATAATTCTACAAGACAGCATTGAAGGTAAGGAAATGTTTTGGATAGCAACAATTTCTTTTCTTCTTTTAATTGATGTTTTATAAAAGCAATTCCGTTATTCGTTGGCTCTGATACCAACTGTAACGTGTCCTCTTAGTATCATCCAGGACATTTCCTAGCAGTCCATCAGAAAGGATGTCTAGAAAGCTCCGCCCGGCACTCCCATGGAATGTTACAGGATTTTCAATCTAGGTCTTCCAGCGTCTGCCACGTAGCGGAAGTATCTTGGCCGTTCCCACTTAGGATCGACCCGAATTAGGGTTTTTCTGATTGGTCATTAACTAACAACAACTAGCGTCGGACCCGAGCAAACTACTTTATGCAGAAACGCTAGGTCTGAAGTGGATTCATGCTGCACTTGGTTCAAGGAGAATGGGAAACGAGATGGATGCAAAGCCCAACCTCTCTGCCATAAGGCATAGTCCCATTCTGTTCCCCTAAAACAGTGTAAATTGGGTAAGACATAACTCTAGGTCATCGCTTTCTTATTCGTTTTGATGATCATCCCGCTGTTCTTCGAGATTTTTGAGAAAAGATCCCGGCTAACTAGGACCACCCAACCGCAGGACGGACCTATGGCCCATCCTCCGCACTTTCCTCAGTTTGTTTTAGTTATGTAATTATCTAACACATTAGTTTGACATGTAGCAACCAGCTTCTTTAATTAATCCGTTAAACACTGGTTCCTTCACATAATCTTATCACGCAACATAGAAAAACAATATCAAACAAGTTCTTTATTAACATATCATCATTTTTATCTTTGAAATACAAGGAGTTCCGCCTGTAGGCTTGTCCATAATCTGCCCGAAGGCTATCCAGTAATCCACAGTGAACACTATTCGAAGCTTCTGCCCGTAGACTAGTATGCGGGCCTCGAGATCCAATCCCGAGTCATGTTAGCCTCTTGTATAGGACTTGGAAAGCGAGGGATTTATGGCCAGAGCCCCCCGTGGCACCCAAGCATCCTCCTGTTCCAAGTAGAGCTCAAAGGAGAGACCTCTTGCGGCTTGTTCGGTCCACGTTCTCGGCGCGGTCAACAACCCCCTTGGTTAGGGTCAGGCAGGCAGTGGAGGGTAATTGAAATTGCCTCTCCCTTCAGGCCTTTAACCTGAAGTATAGGTATTCATTTAATTTGTAATTCATAATTCAAACAGTACTCTAAAATCCCTAGCAAGCACAAACATTTCCATTAATCGACCGTGTTGTTTGGCAAACTGCTAAGGAAATGTTATTTCCTTTTGAGTGTATCAGCACTCGTTTCCAAGGTGTCTTGTAACTTGGCGAGATCCTTTATATTCCGGGTTAGGGCATACCTTATTAAACCAACTTGGTCAACCCTAAAGTTCATTAGATACTTTAGTTTCCGGTTTATAACTTTCCTTATTTAGAAGGATATCCAAAAATACGTCCTTTTGTAAGATAACTTGCGTAAGGATCTGCCATCCTTGTTGAGGGTATTTACCCTTTCTCCTTGTGAATCAATCACAAGACTAAATGACTTTGTACTTGCTGCGCAAGTCCTGCAATGGAATAATCCGTTTTAGATCCTTTAAGCTGACGTCCTAGGGTCTCTTTTTAAGAACCTTAGGGACATACCCTAGTTCTTTATCTTTACGAATTTATTGACACTACAATAAGGAAAGTAGTTAAGTGCTTAAGATATAAGCGTTTCTTTGGTCTTTAAATCATTTCCAAGGCATATTTTTTGCAGCATGGTATTTCTAAGTTTAGATTGGCTTGGTTATCTTTTGGAAGGTAATATTGATCGCCTCGTCACGGTTTTGTTATCCTTGTGACAATTAATTTTTCAGTCGATACAATTCCTTTTTCCTTGCAGACAAAACTCATGCCAAATAACAATCATTTCCCTTGCTAAGATGTGCAATTAGCAATGATAACTTCCTAGTAATTTGAGCAACAAAAGAAACCTTTCATGAAGTTAATCATCTACAATGATTCGTTGCAAAAAGGAATAGGACTAATGGTGCAAGATACAATTTTTATACCTTCAGGATTTAACTGAAATATACTACTATAGTAAATAGATAATCTTGCTCGTAATTCGTTATAATGCATGATGCTATTCGAAGGAAATTATGTTCTATACATTATCATTTGTTCAATTAAACTAAACTCCTTTATTGTAAATAACTCGAAGAAATATATCCTATCCCTAACAATTTCTCTTTGCATGATTTGACTTAAAACCGATTTAAAGCCAAGAAGAAAAAACCTGGTTTTGGGGTGAGATATCCACATGGATACCGGGAGATGAACCTCCCGCAGCTACTCCTTGGACTTTCTTAGGCAGCATCATAGTTCGAACGTGAAGGTAGCTTTTACTCTTTCTTCTGGATTTCCATCGTCTCTCTTTCGAGGCAAGGTGCCGTTTAAATGGTTGATCACGAGAAGGAATAATAAGACTTTTAGGTTCCTAGCTTCTTCGGAGAGAGGAAAGATTTATAAAACCTAAGAAGGACCTATAGGGTATATACTTGGCAAAAAGATTATGGGTGAGTGTGGCTTTGCAGCCACATGATCCTTTGGAGAACTTTGGGCTTGGGCAAAAGGTATAGAAAGGGAATTATTCTCTTTTCTTGCACTTCCTCTACCTTTTTCCTTCTTCTTTCCTACTCTTCCTCCTTCATCCCTCTTCTTTTATTCTCTTTTTACTCTTCTACCCCCCTCTTTTCTTTCTCTCTTACCTCCTTTATCTTCTCCCACCCTATCCCTTCTTTCACTCTACTCTTCCTCCTTCACTCCTCTCTTTCTCTTCTTTATCTTCTCCTACCCTATTTCACTCTACTCTTCTTTCTCTTCTTTATCTTCTCCTACCCTATTTCCCTCTACTCTTCTTTCTCTTCTTTATCTTCTTCCACCCAATTTCCCTCTACTCTTCTTTCTCTTCTTTATCTTATTCCACCCTATTTCCTTCTACTCTTCTTTCTCTTCTTTATCTTCTTCCACCCTATTCCTCTCTACTCTTCCTCCTTCACCCCTCTTCTTTTCTTTATCTTCTCCCACCTTATTCCTCTCTACTCCTCCTCCTTTACTTCACTCCTTCTCTTCCTTATCTTCTCCCACCTTATTCCTCTCTACTCCTCACGGAACAACATCCGGGGCCCATGATGATGGTCTGAATTGGGGTCCAGGGGGGGTCCGTGACGCTGTGATAGGGAAAAAGTGGACTGGGTTAGAGCCTACGTGGCCTATGTCGAGATGATGGGGGGAAAAGAAGATATCATGGGGCTGGGTGGGCGAAGCGGCTGCAGATCTGCCGCCGCAGACTGATCCAGGGAGGAAGGCATGTGGGCTAGGTGGCGCAGGCTGCCGTTAATGCAAATAGCCACGGGGGAATAAAGAAGACACGTACGTCTGCAAGGAGGTGGCGACGTTGGAGACCTGGCGAGAGAACAGAATGGAGGCCCAGGATTATTGATGACTGCCTACTAGATGCGAAAGGCACAGGTGATGGAGGTCCGCACAGCTCTGCAACGGGGGGGAAAAAGCTTATTATATAGTTGGGGGGAGGGAAGGGGTTGCTATCCTCATTCTCCCGACGGGTGGCAGGAGTATATAGGTTTGGAGTCGTGTCCTCTCGCATGGACGGCCAGCTCGAGACGATGACGAGGGTGAGAATGACATTGGTACTGACAACTATGATGATGATGTCAGCTCCAGTCGTTGCGAAGGTGGTGGGAGATGGCGGTTTCACCCGTCTTAGAAGCTTTATATGCTATACTATAGTATATTACTAATGTATAGTATATTACTAATGTTAACCTATACTAACATATTCTATATTTGTAACGTTTTTAATTTACCCTTACTAACTGACTAACCTTACTTAATCGACTAACTCCTTCGACCTCACCCTACTAACACACCTACTAATTTTTGACTACCACTACTAGATTCGATCCTCGGAGGTGAGTGCCAATGTCAAGAAAAAAACATGTTTTCTTGGAATGTGTGAGGGCGGGATGAGGGCGAGACATTACAATCATTATTTGATCGTCATCCCATTGTGTATATCAAAATGCTTTATCTATGGTTGGGTGTTTGTATATTAGGGTAGGATCTTGTGGATATAGCTCATGTTGTGTCTCATGTATAGGTAGTTGGACCTTTGTGTGTATGTGTGTATGTGTGCGTGTGTAATTATTGTTATTTCTTTTTATAAAGAATGAGAGAATTTCTTGCTTAAAGAAGATTAATGTATGGATATAATCTCTTGTTTGAGGAATACTAGCATATAAAGTTGTAAATTTGATTTTAACTTGTATCTTCTTTGATTTTAGCTTGTATCATGGTTTGTATAGTTGTATATTGTATTGTTGTATGGTGTTTTTCTTTAAAACTTAAAAGCCCATTAAAATCATTGAGAGAGAGAGAAAAAGAGAGAGTGATCATTGTTGTATCCTTTTTATATGATTGATTGATTCTTTATTGGTTGAATATTAACATAATTTCTTGATTTAATTTTAGCTTGTCTCATGGCCTCCCCAAGTCAACAAACTCTAGATTCAATGATGCAAACTATCATCACTCTACAAAAAACAATTGAGGAATTGATATCAAAGAATGATAGTTCCGAACAAATAGTGATCATGAGCAAACCAGTTTCAATACAAAGTAAAAGAGTCCATTTTCCACCTCAAAAGCAAATCAAGAGTATACAAATAGGGGATATATCTCTCTGATGAAGACTCCTACATATGACCAGATTTTCAAACCACCTAAAAGGATTAGTTGAGAAGACAAAGATGAGTTTGGAAAACCATTTTTACTAAAATAGTATCGAGATACACAAAATGTTAGGTATTGTGCTAATCACAGAAAAGTGTATAATTGGGTCAAGAGCCATGAGATTAGCAAGGATTTGCGGTTTCATACTAATAAAGATGACAAACATAGAATTTTAGAGATCATAGATCAAAACTATCATCAAATTTTACCCCTTGAGTTTCCTGGTGCTACTTACCTTTGGAAAAAGGAGGATGTATATATGCACTATCTTTCTGTTGCTCAAAACCTCAGAAAGAAACTCAAGAGGAAAAGATAATCTTTGGTGGATATATCTTTGGTAAGCATACTTATTTATCAAAATTTTCTCAGCATAGATTATATACATATGAAATTGGTACTGATTGGCACAACTATGTTTTTTTAATAGAAGAATCATAGCTTCGAGCAACAAAAACCGGTAAGATTTGCAATTTCCATCTCAAGTTTTATTTTTTCTATTGTATAATTTTTATTATCTTTATCTTTATTATAATCATTTCACTTTAAGTTTCTTAGATATATTTACCTTTCATTATATTTTCTCTAAAATTTTAGGATACAAGTGACGAGGTGTATTATCCACAACTTATGGTGGAAGATTAATGTATCTTTTCTGAGAATAGTACAACACATGTATGTACATCATTCACTCATTTAAATATTTAAATATTTGAAATTTTTTGTTTTTGATATTAACTTCAATTTTCTTGCTTGTACTAGTTGGAATCTCACAATGATGGTCTGCCTCTTTTTCAATTTCTGCTTCTGAAAAATGTCAAAAAATTAATGAAATGGTTTGTCTTGGTTTGTAGTCTTTTTCCATTTGATTGTCTCTAACACTTAACCTATGTTTCAGAACTTTTCAAACTCAGACCATATTTTTATGGAGCTACTACAAGGAATTCCATCTGTATGAGGAATATATACATAAATTCTTGATTTTTGTATACTTTTAAATTAAAAGATATTCCATATTTAAGTTTTACTTTTCTTGTATTATAGGGTTCATGTAGTAGTGAACACTCTCTTCCACAGGATATGATCCAAGATCTTGAGGAGGTTGAAGTAGCACGGAAAAGTCTTCGTGTACGAAAGGTACGCTTAGCCATCTCTTGATATTTTATTTTATTATATGCATTTAATAAATTATATCTAATTACAAAATTATTGTGATAAGATGAGCGAGAAAATGTAGCAAAGCAAGCAACAACAAAAGGAGAGTAAGGGCAAAAATAAGAAATTATCTAAGGTACTTCTTTGCATTTCTTTTTACTAAATGTGGCATAATTTAATTTTGTTAACTTTATTTTCTTGTCTATACTATAGGCTCTCGGCCATGTTGAGCCATCAAAAAGTGTGGATCCTTCTAATATAGAATTGCCATCAAGAACTTCATCAGTAACTCAATGTTATTAAATATTAAGAAAATAGAGTAGCTAATTAACTTATGATGTAGTAGCACAGTAATCTATGTTGTATTTCTAAAATGCAGGTTGTTAATGCCTTTGAAGAGGAAGACCAAGAAACTATTCTCCTCAAATATTTAGACATCCAATCCATTGATGAGCTATATGCATCATTAAAATCTACATATGGTGTTATTAAGAGAGATCCTATTTTTTTAGGAGGACGCAATGAGCAAACATTGCTAGCCATGAGAAAATCTCTTGTGGATTGGTTACTCTATAGAGAGAAAATTCATGTCACAAAAAATCACAACAAACCTTTGAGTGTTGATGATATATGTATCTTGAATTGACCTCTTTATTAATGAAGATAACATCTTTTAATTCTTTCTATTATTTTAATTTATATTTTTTACCATAATAGTAATTCTTAAAACTATCTACATGATTGCAACTAGTTTTCTTATATATAAAAAATACTATATGATTAGTTCTAACTAGTTTGTTTATATAGTGAAATTTCACTACATGGATAACTAGAGAATTTTGAAATTCTTATATAGGAATATTTTACTATATCACTAACTTGTAAAGTATTCCTTTTTTATTAGTTGAGACTTTTTCTATATACTTTGATAAGTATCTAGAAAAAATCTCTTTTTTTACTATATGGATAGGTGTCTAAAGTTCCTTGTGTGAGAACAAGAGCATCTTCCATCCTGACTCCAACTACAAGGGAGTGCTAGCGATGGGCATCTCCTCCACACATGCGCCTCAATTGAAACCCTCTGGCATGAACGGTCACGTTGTTCACCCACAAATCCTTGGCTTCTTCGGCCGTCAGGGTACCCATATCGATAGCTTGGGCTTCTACATCTCCGATCCCGACTTCAACTAATTTATAAGAAGCCGGCCCGCCTCTTTGTATAACTATGCCTTGGTGGAGGCATGCATGAATAAATAACTTTCATTATCGTCTTGTGAATGCTAATTTGGAATTTCTTCGTTGAGAAATCCTCAATGTTTGAGCCACCACAATGGGTAGAACATGACAGTTATCTTTTCACGGTTCATCATACTAGAAACTTATGGAGGAATTAGAGATTCGTCATGCCCAATGCCAATGCGGGGAGCGAGACCGCACTCCCCCCCCCCCCCCCAATTGTCCCCACTCCTCTGAGGGTTGCACTTAGTGCAAACAAGGGGAGTGGGGGTTCCTTACCCCTCTATTCCTACCACTTACACTTGCCAAAAACTGAGTGCTCACACTGGGTTACTAGGGTTATCGCATTTCATTGAATGACATGTTTGCAGGGATTAGCAACCAATCAATGTTGCACTTCTGATAGAAAACGTGGGACTGGTTTGGTCATTTCTTATGACTTGTATATATCTGGGACATGGTATGACCCCTATGTGATACTAAGATCCCAAAAGCCTTGTTCGCTCCATCACCCCTGGGTGTATTGGGGCCCTTAGAATGGAACCCAAAGATCACATATACTTCAGCTTGCTTTCTCTCACTCACACTCTCATTCGCATCAACACACACCCACGCATGCACACACATGAAGAAGTACTAAGAACCCTTAAAAGAGATCATGTGGTCTCCTAGTCCTAAAATTTTTACAAGTCTAACAAACTAGTGATTTACAAATGGAAAATCAAATGTCTTCTTCTTCCTCTTCTTTAAAGGAATTGGCTCATCAAGCACATCACAAATTTGAATGGTGTTAGCTATAATCAATAGCTATCCTTAATTTTTCTAAAAGCAACATGCCAATCAAGAAAGATCAAATGTTCTTCAAAATGAGGGTTTTACATCCCAGAAGATACACCATGTCTTCTCTGGAAGAAACCCCACATCAATTCAAGATCCAAAGACAATCATTTTTTCAATCTTTTCACATTGAGAACATTATTGGCAATTCCTCACTCCGTGTTTCCACAAGTAGCGATGTACTTACGTACCCTTTGTATGTAGCCTATAAATTAGATATTATTGTGTGTTACAGGGGTTCAATATATGTAAACCCTCTATATCACATGCATTTAAGGTCTTTTTAAGAATACCCTCATCTATGATTTTTCTTGAAATAAAACACACCTTTTTTATTCAATCAATAAATTGCCCCTCTATATGGCACCCTTTTGTATGTAAACATTTTATAAAAATAGCGTATAATCATATAATGTGTCCACTTGTATCTTCAAGACACGTCTTAGCAGTCCATCGGAAAGGATGTCTAGAAAGCTCCGCCCGGCACTCCCATGGAATGTTACAGGGTTTGCGATCTAGGGATTTCCACGTCTGCCACGTGGCGGAAGTATTCCAGCCATTCCCACTTAGGATTGACCTGAATTAGGGTTTTCCTTATTGGTCATTTCCTAACGGCAACTAGCATCAGACCCAAGCAAACTACTTTATGCAGAAATGCCAGGTCCGAAGCGGATTCACGCTGCACTTGGTTCAAGGAGAATGGGAAATGAGAGGGATGCAAAGCTCAACCTCTCTGCCATAAGGCATAATCCCATTCCGTTCCCCTAAAACAACGTAAATCGGGTTCAATCATAACTCTAGGTCAATGCTTTTGTTGTTCTTGTTCTTTGACAATCTTCCTGCTGTCCATCGTGATTTTAGTCTTTCCGTCGTGGAAGCAGCTTTACAATTCCTTTTGAAATTCCACCGTGGCTCCCTTTTTGCAATAACTTGCACCGTCCGTTGAGAGCAGTTTAAGGAGACTTCCTCCTTGAAGTAGGGAATTCGGAAGGGGTGGCTTCAAAATTTCTCATGACTAAGACCCATTGAAGCCATGGGGAAGGCTTAACGGCCTTTGTAAACTTGCACGAACGGGGAATAGAAAGGTGTGGAATCCCTTACGAGGCTTTTGAGTGGGAAAGGAAGGTGTCAAACGACCCTCAACATTCTTCTTTCTTTTACGTGTGGGAAAAGAAACAAGGTGCGGGAGAGTTGCAAGGGGTATTTTTTGCATGGGGCAAGGAAAGGGCTAAGGTAAAATTTTCTTGGGGGAAAATGGGCCCTATAGAATCTTAAGGGAGAACTCCAAGGGGAAAAAGTGCCCTTAAAGGCTATGGGCCTAAGGGGTTTTTTTTAGAAACACGGGGGAAAAGGAAAGGTCATTTGGAGTAACCTTTTCTGGGGGGGAAAAGCCCAAAGGGAGCCTTAGAGAGGGATTTTTTATAAAGGGGGGAAAGTAGCCTTTAAAGGCTATACCTTTCGGAATGAGGGAAAAGGCCTAAGGGAATTTAAAACATGGGGGGGGGGGGGTAGTCCCAAAGGAAGGGCTAAGGGGGGAAAAGGGGGCTCATGAGGCCCCGTGGAAGCTTCCCCCCAGGAAGCTTCTGAGGCTTCAACAAAATCTTAAGGGAGAACTCCAAGGGGAAAAAGTGGCCTTAAAGGCTATGGGCCTAAGGGGTTTTTTTAGAAACACGGGGGAAAAGGAAAGGTCATTTGGAGTAACCTTTTAAATCAATACCTTCTTTTGAACCCACATGATGTGCTTATATATTTTTGAGCAACACCCTCGAGATCGTGTGTTAGATTAAGGAGTTTGCATGACCCACCTTAAGTGTATCTTGAAACATATTCATCACATTTGATTTGCAACATTTGATTACTGCCTCCCTTGGCTAACAAGGCCTTTGAATAAATGTGCTATGACTTGTAATGTGCACTATAGGGTAATGCATACTATACCACCACTCAAAGGCATGTTCCATGATGTGGCCTTTGCAGAATAGGATTTTAATTGAGAAAATATCAATGCACATCATCCCCTCATCCATAAAGATTATACCTAGTTTATTGATTCCTTTTACATAGGCCTCCATGTACATATGTAAGTACCTAATAAATTAAAATACCTTAATCCTAATAAATAACATATTAAACCCTAACTAGAATATGGTTTTAGTATTAGTGACTTACTAGTCTACATTTATTCTTATTAATTTTCTACTCTATACATATTTGCTCATTCATTAGTTTATAAGTCATTAGGTATATTCAATAATGTATGTTTTAATTATTCTTAATTGTATTGAATATTACATACTCTAATTATTATTAGAAATCATTTGACATATTCAATTTCGTATTAATAGGATCAATTTTAAAGTTTGACATAACTGATTTACAAGCATGAGCTAATTGAATTACTCTAATCAATCAAATATAATATAACGTAGACAAGGAGACATAGAATTATTTGATTTATTATTGCCCTATGATTAATGTGTTGAGATCTATATGATAATTGACATTCCAAATTTTTATAATTTTTCTAAGTGCATGCAATCATCAAGAACTAATTAAAATTAATTAATGTTCATTTTACCCTAAAAATGGATAAGTCAATATGAATATTACCATGTGAGATAGTTATATTACACCTAAGATTTAATAGTAGTTCACGCACACTCACTGGTGCACAGATCAGATGCCGTATGTGCGCATAGTGAGCGTCAGAAGGTCCCCAAGAACAAAAAAACTCTACTTTTTGCACAAAAACCAATGAAGAAAGCTTGCATGATATGAACAAGAGACCAATTGGGTGCAATCTCCCCCCATGCCTTGTGTGAGCGCTCCACAAAGCATGTATTTAATATATTATTCATCTTCAAGCTTAAATAATAGTCCAATTTACAAAATAGCATGCTTTAGCTTTTGAGTTTGCTTTTGTGCCAATAAATAATTAAAGCTAATAGGCGCCCAAGAAGTTAGGCGATACCCAAATACAATGTCCAATACAAGTATTTAAATCGTGTGCCCATGCACATACAAAAATAATAAATAAATATCAAGCGCTTTGATAAATAAGCGTGACAAAATATAGGCGCCATGCCTAAGATACACGCCCATCAAAAATTGATGATAATTTGAATACACGCTATCCTTCAATGCTTCCCACTACCATCGTTGCTTGCTCTACACATCAACTGAAGCATTCACAATTGTTAGAAAAATAATACAATTAAACCCACAAAAGTGGATACCTAGCAATCTTCACCTACATAAATAAATTGGTTAGAAATCAATTCTAACCTTAATTTATTACGAGTGCGCACTCTAAATTCATAAATGTTTATTAATTTAAATATGTATTTTGCGGAATCACCCGCTATGGAATCACCCATGTACACATAAAATTAACAAAACGCTCGAAAAGGATAGGCATCCCCATCAACTTCTCGCACAAAGAATCCACTTTGTGTATGAGCCCTGGTAATAATAATTTTACGGAATCCACCGCAAAACCTCACCAAATCCACCGCGGCACAGAATCCATCGTGGAATATGCCTCTTGGCATCATACCCCCGGGGTGGAATAGCAATTGTCCTCCATTGCTATTAGCTCAATGTGGAGCTAACAGAGTGGGGAAAGCATTTAGGTCTCTAGCATGCATCCATTGAGCCTCTTCAACAGGATGATTTTTAAACTTGACCAAATATCTAGAATATCTACGGCCAGTTCTAGTGGTCATAAAGTCAGTATCTATTATAGTTTCAGGCTCAAAGATTTCAGTTTCATCATCTAATAAAGGAGGGTTTTCATAGACAGGGTGTACAAGTAATTGGCCTCAAAAAGGTCGTAATAAACTGATATGGAAGGTGGTGTGGATTTTCCAATGTTGTGCTAGTTCTAGTTTAAATGCATTGTCATTGATTTTGTGTATGATCTTGAATGGTCCATAAAATCTAGGTGCTAATTTGACAACAGGGTGCTTATCTACACTTTGTAATCTTTGTTTTTCAATTCGTAACCAAACATAATCATCAACTTTAAAATTCATAGCTTGTCTTTTCTTGTTTGCTTGTTTTGTGTATGATTGTTGGGCTTTGGCAATCATATCTTTAACTTCATAAAAATTAGTAGCATGCATATTAGCAATATCATCAGCAGTCTGAATTTTTTTTGATAATGATGCAACAGGTGTAGGCAATCGATATCCATAAATAACTTCAAATGGTGCTTTCTTTGTAGCTGTATGTGGTGTGTTATTATATGCAAACTGGAGTAAATGTAGATATGTATCCCATGTGTGTGGTTTTAAAATAGTGTAAGCACGCAAAAGATCTAAAATAGTACTATTAGTAGCTTCTGTTTGACCGTTTGTTTCAAGATGAAATGCAGATGAAAAATCAATCTTTGTTTCTAAGTTAGCAAACAAAGTAATCCAAAAATTATTGCAAAATCTAGAATCACGATCAGAAATAATAACTTTTGGTAAACCATGGTTAGTAAACACAGTTTTCAAAAACAATTGAGCAGCTTGAGATGCAATTAAAGTTTTCTTGCATGGAATAAAATATGCTTGTTTGTTGAACCTGTCTACAACAGTCCAAGTCATATCATGATTAGCTTTAGTGTTAGGTAGACCAGTGATAAAGTCCATTGAAATCTGTTCCCATGGTCGTGATGGAATAGATAATGGCATTAGTAAACCATATTATTTACCATGGTGTCTTTTAACTCGTTGACAAACTAAGCATTCAGATACAAAGTTAGATACATCAGTGTCCATATGTGGCCAATAAAAATCTTTAGTCAATGTATGCAAAGTAGATATAATTCCTCTATGACCTTGATATGGAGGGCAATGAATTTCATGCAAAATAAATGATCAAAATGGAATAGTCACACATAATCTTTTTTCATAAAACATGAATCCATTATTGTAAGACAATGAATCAATAGGAATCCAATTATTTGCAACTAGTTTATTCCAATCAGCTTGAAAAGTAGGATCCTGATGATATGTATCTTTCATAGGGATAAGGGAATCAAATGATATCACAGAAATATTTTGAATTGTCGGTCTTCTACTCAAAGCATCAGCAACAACATTTTCTTTTCTAGGTTGATATTGTATAAGGGGATGAAAACTTTGAATAAAAGCGGCCCATTTAATGTGTCGGTCAGATATTTATGGTTGACTAAGGAGATGTCTAATGCTTTATTGGTTAGTTTTTATCATAAATTCAAATCCCATTAAATAATGTTTCCATTGACGTAATGCTTGTACTATGGGAAACAATTCCTTGTCATAGGTAGAATATTTAAGTTCAGATGGTTTGAGTTTGCAACTAGAGTAGGCTATGGGATGATTATCTTGCATAAGGACTGCTCCTATTCCAAATCCACTAGCATCAGCAACTACTAAAAAGAATGGTCTATTGAAATCAGGTAATTGTAATACATGAGCATGAGTTAAAGCATGTTTCAACAAATCAAAGGACTTTTGTTGATTATCAGACCAGTTATACACAATACCCTTCTTTAAAAGTTTTGTCAAAGGTAATGCAAGTAATGAGAAATTCCTCACAAACTTTCTATAAAAACTAGCAAGACCTAGAAAAGAACGTAATTCATGCACATTTTTGGGTATGGGCCAATTTAAAATTGCTTCTATCTTTTTAGGGTCGACTTTAATACCTTCTGATGAAATAATATGTCCTAGATATTCAATTTCTGTTTGGAAGAATTCACTCTTTTCTGGATTAGCATATAATTGATTGTCTTTTAACAACTTAAAAACTAAAGACAAATGTTCATAATGCTCATTCTCATTTTTACTGAATACTAATATGTCATCAAAGAAAACTATGACACAATGCTAATGTTTCAAGAATATGCGATTCATCATAAGACTAAATGTGGTTGGTGCATTAGTTAAACCGAAAGGCATAACCAGAAATTCATAGTGTCCAAATTGTGTTCTAAATGCAGTTTTGAATATATCAGATTTGTCCAATCTTACTTGATGATATCCAGATTTAAGATCTATCTTACTGAATATGAAAGATCCTTGTAGTTTATCCATAAGATCATCTACCCTAGGAATTGGATATCTATTCTTAACAGTAATTTTATTTAGGACACGATAATCAATGCACATGCGATAAGTATTATTTTTCTTCTTCAGTAATAAAACAGGCGCACCAAATGGAGAACTACTAGGTCGAATTAATCCTCTATTAAGCAATTCTTCTATTTGATTTTGAATTTCTTCCTGTTCAATTTGGTTATATCTATATGGTACTTTACATGGTGGTTCTGTTCCAGGAATTAAATCTATCTTATGATCTTCAGGACGTGAAGGTGGTAATCCAGGTGGTAAATCAACAACAAAACAATCTTGAAATTGGGCAAGAAATTGTGTATGCCTAGGATGCATTTGTTTTTCTTTAGCTTGAATTTCATTCACCCATATTAAATAAGATTTGCTACTTTTACGTAATGTACGTTTAGCCTGAGTATGTGTAAGTAGTGGAAAATTATTAGAAGCGTGCATACCATGTAGTGTGATTTGTTTTCCTTGAAAATAAATTTTAATTGAATGCTAGAATAATCTATATTAGGATTGTATTGATGACGCCAAGGCATTCCTAAGATAATGTCACTAGACTGTAAAGGTACAACTAAGAAATTTCTTCGTTTAGTATATTCACCATTTTTAATTTCTAAATTATGCACCTATTGTGTTCCATTCTATCTCGTTCCTAGGAATGCAGCCTTGATGCGATAATGTGTAGAAACAGTTTGTAAATTCAATTCTTTGACTAATTTTGTAAAAATAAAGTCATGTGTGCTCCCATCATCATGTAAAATAATATTTTCTTTACCATGCACAAAACATTTCATTGTTAATAAATAATGGGAAGTTGGCATACCTGGCAAAGTATCTGAAGTAGTACCAATGTCGTCATCATCTTCCATAAAGTCTGGCATTTCCTCGCGTTCTTCTTCTTCTATTGCTCCCAGATAATTGATATGTACGTATGGCTTTTTGGATTGGCAATTGGCTGCTAGATGTTCAGGTTGATGGCATTTGTAACAAACTATGGGTTTTGCTTTAGATACATTATTGGTAATGGCAAGAAGTTTAGGAATGTTAGGATTTGACTATGGAAATGGCTTAGGGTTTGGATTGGTGTTTGATGGCAAGGCAGGTGGTCATGTCCAAGATTTACGGAATGAAGATGGAAGAAAACGACTTTGATTGAATCTTTGAAAATTTAAATTGAATTGTTTGGAACCATAGTTACCATTAGTTGGGAATTGTTGTGGTTGCTTGTCTCGTCCGCAAATTTTGTCTTCAGTGTCATAAGCCAATGAAATTGCATCTTCAAGAGTTGTTGGCTTGAACATATTGACTTCAGCATAGAAATGTCCAAGTAGGCCAGACATAAGCTTACATTTATGAGTTGCTTCAGGTACATCTTCGAGCATTCGTAGTTGTAGTAGGGCATTCCAGAAACGTTCAGTGTATTGGGAAATAGGTTTGTGATCCCTTTGTTGTAGAAGATCCCATTGCTTGATGGCTTTTTCATGGAATTGAGGAGGAAGGAAATTCTGTAAAATTTTCTTTTGGAAAGTCTCCCATATAGTGGGGCAATCAACGCTCTTGCGGACCACAGTCCACCATAAGGATGCTTGGTCAACTAAATGGTTACTGACACATTTAATTTTGTCTTTCTCAGCATATGTTTCTTCATGGAAGTAATCATCAAATTGACTGATAAAAGCAAGTACAAGTCTTTCCATCGCGTGATCCATTGAAAGTACAAAATTTGAAGTTTCTTTTACTTATCTTTGTTTCTTTGCGAATGGATTGGGCTTCAAGTGTTGCATTGATGGTACGTCGTATAAGATCTTCGGATTGAGATCCATCTTGGTCGGTGGTAGTTCGTTGCAAATTGGCCAATTGAACTTACAAAGCTTGTCAGGCTCTTCGTTCTCTTCAAGCTGCATCATAATCAAATCCAACTTTTGCTCCATTGTTGGTTCGGGTAAATCACCTTTAGCCATAAGATCGTCCATGTTTTGATCGGTCCTCCTGCAAAATTCCAAAAGAACTCACACTCTCGAAATCTTATTAGCAGGATGAGCGTAGCTCAAAGGCGGATTTACAAGGCTTGTATATTTTGTTTGGCTTTTGTAGTACCTCTCCTTTACAATTGCGGAATTCGTTGTCACACCCATCTTCCAAGAGAATAATGTTGCGTATAGACTATGTATGAACTTTTGTTTTTGGTGAAACTGGTTCAGCAAGACTGCGAGTGTGAACAAGGACTTCTCAAAGCTCCAAAACCAGTTCAGCTTACACACAGTATGAACGGCTGCTATAAGAGTTATTGGAGATGACTTTAGTGACTTTGGTGACTTAGAGGATTAAGAGATCTTGGAATTTAGAGCTTAAATAACTCAAATTGATTTTCATGGACCTCAGTATATTCTCGCCAGCGTCGACGGCGGGCAGTACATACTGCCGCCGCAGGCGTAGAAATTTGATTAAGAAAGCTTTTTTCTATAATAAGCTTTGTAAAGCTTAATAAGCTTTTTGCTTAAGCTTGGAAGGTGTGAAGCTATGGAGGATAGTTTTCTTATCTGTATCATGACTTAATGAAGGAAGTATCCGCGTGGTCCTCCGTTTACAGAAGGGGGTTCTTGACTGCCAGGAACACGCTGGTATCGACCGTTCGCGACGAGACTAACTGTAGAGCTCGATCGTTCCAGGAGCTCTGCCTTCACGCAAGATGGTAAGCGATTGGAAGCTCTCAATCTCAGTTTCGCTCTGATACCACTGATGCACAGATCAGACCTCATATGCGTGCATAGTGAGCATCAGAAGGTCCCCAAGAACAAAAGAACTCTACTTTTTGCACAAAAACCAATGAAGAAAGCTTGCACGACATGAAGAAGAGACCAATTGGGTGCAATCTTCCCCATGCCTTGTGTGAGCGCTCCACAAAGCATGTTTTTATTATATTATTTTTTTTCAAGCTCAAATAATAGCCCAATTTACAAAATAGCACACTTTAGCTTTTGAGTTTGCTTTTGTGCCAATAAAGAATTAAAGCTAATGGGTGCCCAAGAAGTCAAGCGGTACCCAAATACAATGTCCAATACAAGTATTTAAATCGTGCGCCCATGCACATACAAAAATAATAAATAAATATCAAGCACTTTGATAAATAAGCACGACAAACTATAGGCACCATGCCTAAGATATGCGCCCATAAAAAATTGATGATAATTTGAATACACGCTATCCTCCAATGCTTCCCACTGCCACCACTGCTTGCTCTACACATCAACTGGAGCATTCACAATTGTTAGAAAAATAATACAATTAAACCCACAAAAGTGTATACCCTCATATATTATAGTGGTTGTAGTTTTGTATATATATTCACCTACCTATAGTAATGTTTATCAATATTATTACTTTTTATGTTCTTTTCATAACCATCATGGGATGTAGCAATACAAATTTGGGTTGCTTATGATCATGCCATTTAATACCTATTCCTTCTAGTATGCATGCCATTATTGCTTTTTCTTTTCTTAGTATATTGCAATATAAGGAAACCCTATGATTATTTGTATGTGTATGTGTATATATGCATGCATATGCATATACAAGTATTCATCCATATAGATACACATGCACTTATATGTAGCTACATGCTTACCAATATTTTTGACCACCCATGCATCAGGTAGGACCAATCTCATTGGTCCAATGACCATCTACTTTGAAACCATTCTATAAGCTATTTTTCACTGAGTGTACATGCCTATGACTATTACTGAAGCTATTTTGTATTAGGAGAGTAAGTGGCCTTAGGGGTCCATTCTCTTTATGTGGAATAAGAATTAAAGAATGGTAGTGTGGCCATTTCTTTCGTTGTTGCTCCTTGTCTATATGGTTTCCTTGTCTCTATCTCTTCCCTTCCTCTCACTCTGATTCTCAAGCACCTCTATCCCCTTTTCTTTAATACCTTTATTTGTGGGGTGCACATATAAGAAGCTATCCACATCTCATGCATTCAAAGGATATTTATAATACTTTGCAAGGGCATCTCATAAATATGTAGGTATATCACATGAGTTCCAAAAAAGGATTCTAACAATTAAGTTTCTACATATTTTATACACATTGAAGGGTACTATATATATATATATATATATATATATATATATATACATATCAATTCATTTTAAATTTTATTTCTACATTAAAAATAGTGATGATCTAATTTTGGGAGTTTTATCTAACAAGGTATTGAAAAATCATTTGTTAAGTAGGTCTTGTAGTAATGGAAAGACCCAATGATCTTAATTTGTGAAATCCTAAGAATTTGGTACTTGTGTGCCATGCAAATTTATTGGAATATCCCATAGGCCATAGCACCACCCTTATTACTACCCATAGCCCCTCCCCAATATCGAGCCTACACCCTTGATCCTCATCCTCTAAGAGTTCAACTAGGAAATGGCTCTCTAGTCATTGAAATTCATCAATTGGTTCTTTACTTGGTAGCAGCACTAGTGGTAGGAGCTCTCCATGCACGTCAGTCCCCTAAAAAAGGTAAGCAGTGCCCTCTTCGAGCAACTTACTAGAGAGATGCCACCCTCCATGACCATCGGCAATGGTTGAAATCATGTCAAAATGCCCACCTCACCTTTGTCAATGATGCTCGAGAGTAAAACCCAAAAGTAGGAGAGAATGTGTTTCTCCAAGCTTGAGTGGATGGAGTGAAGAATTTGGATAGTGTGACCCCACTTTCCCTAGAGATCATTAAGGAAATCTAGTAGAACTACGAGCGGGAGTGAATCAACCCACTAGAAGAAGCTAAAACATGAACTCTAGGCTGCCATGACAGACTCTTGCTCCAAACTCCCATCTCTATCATGACAAACTAGATGAGTCGGTGGACTTCGCTAAGTTCCTTCCTCACAAACTATTTCTTATCTTTATTCTATCTATTCTCTCATCCACCTCAAAAGCTTTGGCTTTCATTAGCTACTGATGCATTTCTTCTTCTTATTTTCTGAGATGCTCACCATATCAACCTTTTGGAGTACCATCATGTATGATGACTATTCTCTATCTTTATCAAAACCTTAGATTATTTTAGCTCTTGTGTCAGTTGAATCTTTGATACTTCATTGCCAAGTGTAGGAGCACCAAAACATTGATGCAAAGGAGTGGATTCAAGTCCTACAGTAGGAAGACATCTTGACTTAAATCAAGAGTCAAAGGTAGAATTTGATCTTCTTTGGTGGAACATCCTAGAGGAATAGTGAGTTAGAGTAGCTTGGGAGATGAAGAAAGTTGATATCCCTTGGCTGGTGTTCTTGGATTCAGTCGAGACTCTCGCCCTCCACCAAGCACCATCAGAGTGCTCACCTCTATCCCAAGCTTAGGATCAAGCACGAGCCAGACTTTGATCAAGGGGGATAGATCCTCCTTGATCATTAGGATTTGGGGATAAATCCCCAAATCCTAATGATCCAAGCTAGGAACACTTTGGCGATCGCATATGACGTTCCTTTGCCTTCTCATAGCAGTATGGCAATGCTCCCTACTATTGTCTTCTTCCTCATTGTTGCTATTGTCAAATTCCACTGAGGGTGGTTTTGGCCTTATTCCAATCTATCCATATGTCCTTTTGGAGGCAGGTTCACTTGCACCTCTTGGCTCATCAATCTTGTTATAAGCCTTCTACATGGTAGTCTATGTCATTGTGTGGGATGCTAACAGTTGAGAAAATCTCTCTCCTTTACCTTACGTGTTGGCTTCAACACATCATGCATTTTGTACTATGACCAAGTTATGTGTTGAAGCAAGGAGAAGTTGCCTCCCACTTGAGTGTGGCTGAAAGTTGGGACCTTGGTCCAGAGCCTTTGGGTAGTCTAGAGTCAACTGGCTAGATTCCACATTTCCCACCAATCCAAAATCTTGACTTCCAACCATTCAGGATTTGAAATCCAAAATCTAGATTGTGTAATGTTACTTCTGACTTTTGACTAGTTTGGAATTCAGAATTCCATTGACTAGTCTACATTTTTTACCAATCCAGAATCTCGACTTCTAACCTATTTGCATTCATTTTTTGGTTTTTCCCCTCCACTCCTTTCCCATTACCATGGCATAACTCCAATCTCTTCAGGAAAAGTTCTTAAATTCACAAATTTATCAAGATGAAGACTTGGAGCAGTTGTTGTGTGGCCGATGATGGAAGATCATATAGGGGAAATGGGTGTATAGGGAGGTGCAAGGCCAAAAGATGCCTAAGGAGAGTGACCTTATCCAACAACATACCCACGAATGAAGGCATGTACCAGTTCCAAGCTATTATTCACCTGGTTTACCTTTATCTCTTTGGGATATTGTACTTGTGATGCACTGTAACTCACTACAATTTTTTTTGCACTCTAAAATGGATAAGACATTTGATCTTTATCAAGGGACAACATTGTAGGATTCAAGTCCTCTATGCATTCCATGTGTAGGAGGCAAGGAAAATGGGATGTGAAAAAGCTCTAAGAATTCGAGGTGTGGAATTAGGGGTTTGTGGCTATAAAATGTAAGGTAGGAAAAACCCCAAGTATACATATTAATCTCTTTTTTTTTGAGTCTCCTCATGTTCTCTCTCTCACACTCAAGTCTCACTTTCTATATTTCCCTGTTTGGGGGTGGGGGAGGGTAAACCCTTCCCTCACCCCTAAACAATGTGTAAAATGATTTTTTTCAATGTTATCATATATCAATACTCTCAATAATCCAACAAAAAAATCCATCAAATACTAACCACTTGCAAAAATATTTAGGGTTCGTAACACAATGCCCTCTATTCTATATTACAATATATGTACGAGATCATGTGTTTGACGTGTCCTTGGTCCCAAGAAAGGAATTAAAATGTTATGCTATACCAGCTCAATGTAGTGGGACATTGGACATATCCTTATTCCTTTAAGCACTTCAATACAAAAGAATTAGCACTCTCCCATAGTCTGTTGCACATGAATGCAAGCATTCATTTGTAGTGAGTGACATGGCCTTCCTTCAATATCATGAAGGATATGCTTTATACACTCCATGATCCAAGTGAGTGCTTGTTCAACTCTCAACCCTCTATAATTTCCACATGCAAAAGAGAAGCATGGGCATGGAAAGAGAGAGCGCTTGGAGAGAAGATGAGTAGAGCTTCATCCTCTTGGCCCCTCACCCTCACTCACTCTCTTGCTCTCAATCTCTCACTCTCACCATTACACACACTCTCTCACAACGAAAGTAGAAAAAGAAGTGCACAAAGTTTTCACACACATAAATAGCTTGTTCTATTCATTCTCATCCTTTTTATGTATGATTTCTACAATTAGGGTTTCCCCATCCCTCTTGGGCATCCAACCCACTTTCGAGCCTTAAGGTTGGTTACCTCTCATTGCATGCTTTTCCTATGGTAAGGATATACTAGAACCTTTGAGGTTTTTCCACAAGAGCCTATGCTATCATTATAACTTGCATGGGATCATGCCCAGCTTGGGGATTTATATAATAAATCAATAAAATTATTGCAACCATTTGGCGATTCAAATATGCATATGATTCATACACATTATACTGTGTTTAATAATCCAAAAACCGTTTACAAAAAATAAGGCTCTTTCTTGTGCTTGCTTGCATGTTGTATGCTTCTAACTTCTTGCAATTAACATTATTATAAAAATTAATATATATAATTACCATAAAAAGTAGGAAAAGAATGGAGTGTTAAAAATATAATTTATAAATATTTTAATTACTTTTTAAAATTTACTGTCAAATCAATTTATGTATTATGTATATTTGGGAAACACTCAATCCATGTTTGATAGGATAGCAAACTTGGACAACATGAATAATAGAGATCTAACCCCTTAGGAGGGTGATATCATTTCTAGTTTTGTTTTATTTGTTATCATCAATATGATTTTTTGCTCTTGTTGATGTATAGATGGATGTATGCACATATATGTTCTAATATAGATTCCATTGCTTTTTGATGCATATAAACTAGTGAATATAACGACTTACTCCCTCCAACAAACATACTAACAAATGTATTGATCTTGGGGCTTAGTATTTGAAACCATTTTCCTATGTAATTTTTTCTAGTGTATTCCTTATATGTTGTAGTGAAAGTAATGTGGCTATAGGTGTGTGCTACAAAAATGCTTTTATGGGCATGCCTATAATCATGTCTATAGATATGTTTATGCATATGTTTCATCGATGTTTTCACCCCACCCTTACACTTGCTTATAAGAATACTCTTAAGTTTATTTTCACATTTAACAAGGTGCACATTTAATGTGATAATAGATATAGATATATTAATGCACATATAAAATCATCTATGGATACATGCAAGAGTTTTTTTCCTTAATACATAAAATGCATGTATTTACTTATGAACATGCTTCTTTTCTTGATGTGCGCAGATGCATTAGGCATACAATTAACAACCACTAGTATGATAAGCAGGTCATGGAGATGGTTTTTTTATACCTATAATTAATGTTGAAAGGTCTAACTACCCATGTTTCTTCTACAACGTGAAATTTGTGGAATGTTGTCACTTAGTGATAAAGAACATCACTTATATAATGTAAGCATCACATATACTAGGACAAGTATTGCATCAGTAATTTGTACAACTTAAAGTATCACATAAGCAATGGTACTAGTATGGTTTTTTTCTTGAAAACCCTACTACATTTACTTTTTCTCATAGTATATATATATATATATCTCTCTCTCTCTCTCCTTCTCTCTCTCTACAAAATGAATGACTACACATCAATCCACCATACGTAATGCATTTTAAAAAAAGTAACTATGGATAAGAAAGATGATTGACTTATTGGGCCGTCTCGTACATACAGTCTATCGATAGTGTAGTGAGACTGTGTCTCTCTACATATCAAATCTCCAAGCTGGTTGGATTGGGGTTTGTACTAGAGTGCTGCAAAGAAAATAGAATAAAAATGTTAGAAATACGATTGTTAGTACAAGTGATATTGCAAATAAAGAAAGTGAGAAGAACAAAATAAAAGCTTACAAAGTCCTCCAAATAAGCCTTGTTGCTACCTCTCGAGATGATGCATGACCCCTACCTCCAATTTACTACAAGATATAGGCCTTATACGGACATTCAAAGCAACGAAAATGTTCATAAAGAAATTTGCCCCTGTCATCACAAAAAACGTCAGTATTAGCAATGCCATAGAACAGTAATACCCGCGTGCAGTAAATTTACGACGCTAATAGTAACACGTGCAGTAAATTTGCAACACTAATACTGATGATAATAGGGGAAAAAATTTTGTATCTATGCTGCATGGATCCAAGGGCGAGCTATAGATCCTCGCCATCTTAAAGCTCTCCCATCTCACAAAGGAGCATCAAACAGACTCTGTAGGGAAAAATTACGCAATAACAAGAACCACAAGGGAAATGGCCTCGATGACAGGGGATACGAGGGTAGTTGGGTGACAAAGGGACCCCATCAGGGAAGAACTAGTATGTGGTAAACACGTATGATTGGGAAATGACATATGTAGGGGATATGCACATTAAACACGCAGTGACACATCTCCACACTTAAGACCTTATCGGGCAGGGTTGACTAATCAACATGAACCTAGGACCTAACAACATAGTGGACTTTGATATCCCCACACTTAAGATATGACGGACACTGGCAAACATAAGGAGGTAGGGTTAAAAACACTTGGCCCATATTTCGTAGATGATTGAAGGGAATCGTCATTGTTGATGTAGGAAGATTGAAGCTGTCGTTGGGCGGCAGGAGGGACCAGGGCGTGCCACAGAACATGTCCAACATGGTAGGGACCATGCAACAGCACCCAGGGAGGTGGGTTTGTCGATAAAGCCCGTCAATTCAAGTATCAATGATGAAGAATAGAACTCTTAGCTCACATGCACTCAAGAGGATGATAGAACAATCGCTTGCCCCATGACGCCCATCGCTCAATGAATAAGCATGAAATCCCATAACTCACAGCGGGTTTAGAACTGAACAAGGGAAAGTGATTGGGAAGAAGTATGCGAGTGTGCACAATTGATGGTGCATTCATACGTTCCACCCATCTGGCATAGGTGCAAGGAGGAAGGCCAAGGAGCCTTGTAGTGCAGTGCACAAAATAGGGTAACATGTCTTATGACGATGGCATGAGACCTGTCTCATGTGTGCATAGGGAAATAGAAACTTACCTAACTCCAATTTTCATAACATCCCTCAACCTCACCTCTCAGAATTGATTGAGAAGAAACACTAGCCACACTTAGCCCACCCTCTGTCTCACACTCTGTTGAAAGATATAGAGGGTAGCCCATTCGTGCAACTCATTGATGTAATCCTCACATTCACTTGTGCAAAATTGTTGTATGCCTTGTGCACATTTGATGGTGCAACTATGCATCCCACCTTGTGCCAGCATACGGTGCAAGAAGGAAGGCCAGGGAGCCTTCCTTCTTGGTGCAACTGTGCATCCCACCCTGTGCCAGCATACGGTGCAAGAAGGAAGGCCAGGGAGCCTTATAGTGCACTGCACAGGAACATATCGTGCTTTGTGCATTGAGAGATCCATCCCATGCATGCAACACTCCATTCACACATTGCACCTCTCAATTGAATTGAAGGGAAAGGATTGGTCACTCAGCCCACCCTCTATCGTGCACTCGTTTGATAGATCTTGGAGGGCGGCCCATGCTCACATCCCCATCCGATTAGGATGAAAACTCACATCATTCACGGGTTCGTCGATGAAGATCGTTGCATCTATTGACGAAGAGGCATACCCAAGGAGGTAGCCAACAGATCGGAACTTGATGTTATCCATAGAGCATGTCATCTTTGGAAAAGGTAGTCTGTTGTAGGGAATTAGTCCTTCGAATGAGATTGTCGATCCACTGCACCAAGGGAGGTGGCTGTGGAAAGGTGCATCTGAAAAGGTTTGGCTAGTGATTCAACTAATCTAGACTACGGGATGTTGCCACCTTTTCCAGAGCTAGTTTTCCATCCAAGAGTGTTTACCACATTGTCTTGGAACAAGGCCGCTATGACATGGAATTTCTTCCTTTTCTCCCATAGCAGTTTGTTTGTTTTTCTTTTCTTTTTTTTTAAAAAATAAAGAGAATGGTAGAAATACCATGTACCAGGACCATCCTCATCACCACAGCTAGATCAGACAAGAGGAGAATAGAGTAAGGAAGGGAGGTGTCTAGGAGGGGCTAGCACAACGAGATTGCCTCATGAGGAATATCCTAAGGGCTATCAGGAGCACAAAGAGAAGGATAGTGTGATGCCAAAAAGGGAAAGGGTAGGTCAATTGTGATTGTCAAGTTACCCAGGGAGGGAAGTACTTCTTTAGACGATAGCCATTAATTAGAAAGGGAGCCTCAGAAGTGTCGACGGCTTGCACTTCGACAGAACCATTAGGATTAATAGTAAGGACCTTATAGAGACCCATCCAAAATTATTGTAGCTTGCGAGAAAACTTGCCAAATCGGGAATCATAGACCAGGACAAGATCACCTTCTTTGAACTCATTGTACTTGATGAAGCTGTCATGATAGGCCTTGTGTCGTGCTTGAGTGGTTTCCATGCATTGCAAGGCTATCCACCGAATCTCATCCAAACATTCCAAATGCAGTAGGCAGTGATGGAGGGACTCTTCATCTCCAAGGCGTTCTTTAACTGCCACTCACAAAGAGGGCAACTCCAACTCAACAAGGAAGACAGCTTCTGTGCCATACACCAACTGGAAAGGAGTTTGTCTTGTAGCTACCTTATAAGAGGTTTTGTATGCCTAGAGGGCCTCTGTAAGTTGGTCATCCCAATCATGAAGATGTGCGGAAGTATTCCTTATTAGGATCGAGAAAAGGATGCGATTGGTGACTTCAACTTGGCCACTGGCTCTGGGGTAATAGGGGGTGGACTTGCAATGGCGGATCTTATATAGTTTTGCCAACTCCTCCATGATCTTGTTAAGAAAATGAGTACCTCGGTCACTTACGAGCTCGAGGGGACTGCCAAAATGGGTGATGATGTTTTCATACATGAACAGGACTATGTTGTTTCCATCATCCCGCTTCAGAGCTTTAGCTTCACACCACTTGGTGACATAATCTGTACATACCAGAATGTATCAGTTCTGCTTCCGTCTAGTGGGTGGATCAATGGGAGCCATGAAATCAATCCCCCACTTCTCAAACAGCTTTAGGGGAAGGATAGGTTGCAGTGGCATGGCACTTATTTTGGTGGGTCTTTTCATTCGTTGACAAGCATCGCATCTCTTGTAGTAGTCATATGCATCCTTGTGAAGGGCGACCACTAGTATCCTGCTAACTCAGCCTTCCTGGCTGTTGCTTCTCCTACGAAGTGTCCACCATATGGCTCGTCATGACAAGCCTTAAAAATAATCCCAGTCTCGTCTCGTGCAACACATCTGTAATATTTTCGTTGATAATATTTCTAAACTGTGTGATACTCATGCAAGGGAATGCCGGCATTGAATAACCGGATGGTGTGATTATACAAACTCTATTTGGCATAAACATAGGAACCGAATATCCTCATATGAACCTCCTCTTGGGAGGAGGTCAAGAGGATAAGGATTAATTTATGACAAATAAAAAAATCTAATTATCCAGCCGAAGCTGTGCTGGAGGAGAGGGAATAGACGGGGATGAATAAGCTGGCTTGCTAGAGCTCATGGGAGGGAATGGGCATGCACTCCATTCGCGTGGGGGAGGGGAGGTACCTCTCCCTCTCCCATATACACCCCCTGTGGGGAAGGGAAGGATTGGAAGGTGATCTTGGGAGGATAGTGGGAGCCGCCATACTGTTGACGTCTGACGGAGAGGAGGAAGGCTGTGAGGAAGGACAATTCGAACAGAGAGAAGGAGGCGATGAACATCCTTACTGCCGTTGAAGCAAAGCTGTGTGACTACTGTCGCCGTTGGAACCGTCAGCTGCTGTTGCTGCTGCCATCGAACCATCTGCCGCCTCCATCCTCTCTCCCCACGTGGCTCCTGACCACAGAAGCTTCAAGAAGCTTCTTGAAGCTTCTAAGGGGGGCTCCTCTAAGCCCCCCTTCCCGTGGAGCCCCTTAAGCCCCTTCCCATTGGAACCCAATTTCCTCCCTCATGCCCTTTTTTTTTACAAACCCTTTTACCCCCCTGGTGTTAAAATTTCCCCCTCTCACCCCCGTGTTTGACCTTTAAAAAGCACGTTTTATACCCGTTCTTAAACCCCATTCCCATTCCCTTGGAACCATTATCACCTTTTTCCCCCATGCCATAAGCCCTTTCACCCTTCACCTTTCCCCTTTTACCCTTTTTCACCCCGTGTCCTAAAAACTCTCCAAGAATCCCCCTTCCTATACACTTTATTAACCTTTTTCCCCCTCTCGGTTTAAATCTTTTTTAAGGGTCTTCTTAGCCTTTTCCCCTGGTTCAAATCCACCTTAAACCCCCCGTGTTAAAGTCACAAAGGCCCCTTCTTGTGTTTTTCGAAACCACACTCATACACACCCTTTTCATCGTGTATAAATCCCTATAGGGCTTTTTCTCTAGGCTTTGTAAACCTTGCCCTCCCAATGAAATTAAGACCTTAAAGGTCTTATTACCCCCTTCTCGTGGTTAATCCCTAAATGATTCCTTGCCTCGAAAAAGAGAAGAGGAGTATTGAAGCGACGGTGGAATTCCGAAAAGGAGTGAAAAGCTGCTTCCACGTTCGAAGGACTACAACTGTGATGCCGCCTAAGAAAGTCCAAGGAGTAGCTGCGGGAGGGTCATCTATCGGTATCCATGTGGATATCTCACCCCAAACCCAGGTTTGTCCTTCTTAATTTTATATTGGTTTTAATTCAATCGTGCAAGATGAATTGTTAGGGATAGGATATATTTTGTCCTAGTTATTTACGACGAAGGAATTTAGTTTAATTAAACATGCAAAATAAATAAAGTATAAACATAGTTTTCCTTCAAATAGCATTATGCATTGAAACGAATTATGAGCAAGAATTATTTACCCAGTAAAGTAGTGTACTTCGATTAAGCCTAGAAGGTATAAAACTGCATCTTGCACTCATTTTACAACGAATCATCATGGCAGGTGCAATTCATGAAAGGGTTCTTACAATGCTTAAACTCTAGGAAGTTATCATTGCTAACTACATAACTTAGCAAGGCAAAGATTGCTTATTTGGCATGAGTTTTTGTTCGCAATGAAAAAAGAAGATTAATTTAATTTACCTAACCTCAAATCGATAAAGTTTAGGATTGAAAAATCAATTGACACATAGATAACAAATCGTGCAGAAGTGATCTCGATATTACCTTCTAAAAGTTAACCGAATTAATATAACTTAGAAATACCTATGTTGCGAAATATTCATTGGGAATGATTTAAAATCCAAGAAAAATTTATACCTTAAATACTTACCCACCTTCCCTGATTGTAGGGTCAGTAAATCGTAAACATAAAAGAACTAGGGTTCGTCCCTGAGGTTCTTAAAGAAAATAATAAAAGCTAAGAAACCCTAGGACTAACAAACGCCAGTTTAAAGAAACTGAAACGAATTGTTTTGTAACTCCATTATCGCATAGTACGATGCAGGACTTGCGCGGCAAATACGAAGTCATATGGTCTTGTGATTGATTCACAAGAAGAAAGGTTGAATACCCTCAACAAGGATGGCGGATCCTTACACAAGTTAACTTGCAAAAAGGATGTATTCTTTGATATCCTTCTAATTAAGGAAGGTTAAAAATTCGAAACTAAAGTATCCAATGAACTTTAGGGTTGACCAAGTTGGGTTAATAGGGTACGCCCTAACCCAGAATATAAAGGATCTTTCCAAGTTGCAATGCACCCCAGATCGAGTGCTAGATGAATTCAAAAGGAAATATTCCTTCCTTAGCAGTTTGCCAACAACAAGATCGATCAATGGAAATGTTTGTGCTTGCTAGAGATTTTTAGAGCACTGTTTGACTTGTTTGAGCAATGAATTACAAAGTAAATAAGTATCTATACTTCAGGTTGAAGGCCTGAAGGGAGTGGTAGCTTCAGTAACCCCGGATTGCCTGCCCGACCCTAACCAAGGGGGTTGTTGACCGTGCTTGGAACGTGGACCGAAGCCGCCGCGAGAGGTCGCTTCGTTGAGCGCTACTTGGAGCAGGAGGACGCTTGGGTGCCGGGGGGCTCTGGTCGTTAATCCCTCACCTTCCGGGTCCTACACAAGAGGCTAACGTGACTCGGGACTAGATCTCGAGGCCCCCATACTAGTCTACAGGCGAAAACTTGGAATAGTGATCCCTATGGATTGCTGGATAGCCTTTGGGCGGATTGTGTACAAGCCTACGGGTGGAACTCCTTATATTTCAAAGATAAATATGATGAGATGTTAATAAAGAACTTGTCTGATATTGTTTTTCTATGTCACATGATAAGATTACGTGAAGGAACCAGTGCTTAACGGTTTAATTAAAGAAGCTGATTGTTACATGTCCAACTAATGTGTTAGATAATTACATAACTAAAACAAATCGAAGAAAGTGCGAAGGATGGGCCATGGGTCGGTCCTACGGTTGGGTGGTCCCGGTTGGCTGAGAACTTTTCTCAAATCTCGAAGAACAGCAGGATGATTGTCAAAGGACACGAACAATGAAAGCATTGACCTAGAGTTATGTCTTAACCAATTTACATTGTTTTAGGGGAATGGAATGGGACTATGCCTTATGGCAGAGAGGTTGAGCTTTGCATTCCTCTCGTTTCCCATTCTCCTTGAACCAAGTGCAGCATGAATCCGCTTCGGACTTGGCGTTTCTGCGTAAAGTAGTTCGCTTGGGTCTGACGCTAGTTGCTGTTAGGAAATGACCATTTAGGAAAAACCAAAATTCCGGTCGATCCTAAGTGGGAACGGCCAGAATACTTCCGCTACGTTGCAAACATGGAAAGCCCTAGATCGCAAATCCCGTAACATTCCATGGGAGTGCCGGGCAGAGCTTTCTAGACATCCTTTCCGATGGAGTGCTAAGATGTGTCCTGGATGATACTAGTGGACACATTACAGTTGGTATCAGAGCCGACCAACAACGGAATTATTTTTATGAAATCTCAAAGAAATGAAGTAAAGCAATTGTTGCTGTCCAAACATTTCCTTATCTTCAATGCTATCTTGGAGAATTACGAAGCGTGGAACAAGTGTTTGGTATTTCGGGTCATGTTTATGACTTCAATGCATTCTCCGCTTTATAGACAAAGAATTGGGATGATGAACATCCTAGAGCAGATCTATAATCCATCACCTTTGTACATGGAACAAAGATGGACGGGTGCTTCAGGAATCTACTATATAGCCGCCCACCGGTTTGCTTATGTACAGACCAGCCTAAAAAGGATCAAGTGATTGGAAGACCTGAAAGTCATGAAGCTGTTCGTTTTTGCAGAAGCTCACGTAAATTTAACTTTACATATTTGAGGTCGGAGGGTTGAGATGAACTCATATGTATACAAGGAAGTAACCCGTGTAATCCCCGCCGATAGGATTAAAGTGTTGGGCCACCATGAGAAGTATGGATTCCAACAGAAAGGATATCCTAAACTTCCAATGGCTTATCGATTCCTGAAGATCCATGACCCAAAACCCTACTATTACACAGTTCCTGTAGATAAATGCAATACAACGTTGTTCTCCCCAAACTAAATGTAAAGATAGGCTTATCATCGCATGAAACGTTGTATTCGAAAGGGCTATGCCCATATAAATACAAATAAAGACTTCTTTTATCAATGTCTGGCTGTGCATAAGAGTTGATAAAAAGTTAAGTAGCTACATTGTTTACAAGATAGCTAAATTAAAGATGTAATATAAGCTAACATCAAATATCGTATAATAACGTTAAGAAAACCTTTATTCAGGCACAACCCCAAGTATAGGTTCCTAATTCGCCTCCTACATCAAGTACTGCTATGATCCAGGAGAAGAAGTTCCTTCTCAAGTAGATTAAGCCACCCGAGTTTGATGGGAGAGGCAGATTCGTCCAAGTTGATGCTAAAATTTGGATTGAATCCATGGATGATTACTTTGAAGCAGCTAGTACTGCACCCGCCAATCAGGCTATGCTCACCAAGTTAAAACTCACTGGCAAAGCCAGACTTTGGTGGAAGCCATGGTGCAGGGATCAAGGGATTGCAGAGGGATCCGTTACGTGGGGGAAGCTGAAGAAAGCCATGCAAGGAAGATACTTACCACCTGCATATCGCACGTAGAAAATGAATGAGTTCTACGAGCTAAAACAGCTAGGGCTCACTCTTGACGCATACTAACCTAAACTCGTCTCACTTTTAAAATATGCGCCACAGATGGACATGACACAGCAGGTGTCCAAATTTTGTGTGGGTTTAAATCCACCAGTAAATACTCGTCTCGAATCTATGCGTCCATCAGATCTTCAGGATGCACTCATTCAAACAGCACCTATAATTCAGGAGGTGCAAGCTAGACCAAGGGGTAACAAAACTTGGCCTTAGAATGACCCAAACAGAGGAGCATTCAGACCTCAAATGAAGAGAATTCAAGGTCATAATCAGGGACAAAGAAAGAAAGCAAGGACGAATAACATCAACAACTTTGTTTCTACTCAAAGTAATGGCCGAAAACTCCGTTGTTTCCACTTCAATGAAGCCGGTCACTTCAAGAGGCAATGTCCCAAGATCGGCGGAAGACATCGCCAGGCGCATTTCCAAGGAATAGGCCATGGTCAAGGAGCCGCTACCCGAGGAAGAGGAAGAACTACCTACATTGCCAATAGGCAAAGAGGTGAAGAAGAAGAAGAGGAAGATCCGACCATGGAAGCACAATTCGAAAGAGCAATAGTCCATGCCGCTTTACACAAAAAGGGCCAAATCGCCAATTCTCGGTGATTCAGACTCCGTCGGAGTATCAAGGTAAAGGTTTCAAGACCTTGATTGATTGTGGCAGTACACATTCCTTTATCTCATAAGCATGTGCAAAAAGATTAGAAATAACCACAGTAGAAGCACCTACCCTGCTTGTGGAATTGGCAAATGGTCGTGAGGTTACTTGTACCAGGCAAACTACTAAGGTGGAATTCTTTTTAGGAGGAAAGAAGACTTCGGTTAAATTCAGAGTCATGAATTCAGGTATCCATGAGTGTCTACTTGGAATGGATTGGCTTAAGCCTAACGACGCCCATATTCACTGTGGAAAGGGTCATGTTTCCTTTTGAAACTCCGAAAGGGAATTAGTCACAACTCAAGGTTGTCAAGATTGTGGGAGAGAAGGAAGGAGTCTCACTTGAAGCTTTCTTACTTGCACAATGGGGGAATACACACAGAGGTGGAGGCTGAAAACAGTTTTCCTCTTCTTAGTTGTGTAAGCAAAAAAGAACTCTAGTACAAAGAAATAGAAGAACCCTATATATGGGTCTCAAACCAAACTCAACTAACTAAGGTGGCATACTAACTGAGCCACGAACTAGAGTAGATAAGGATAGCTATCATGTAGCTATTATTCATGGGCAGTGTACCAACCGCGTCTGCAACTGACAAGTCGGTGACATAAATACACAACGTTCACCCTGGCGTATCACAAGTGGAGCTCGATATCTCAACACTCCCCCTCGAGCTCAATCCCAATTCCTGCACACCAAGCAGGTCTCTGAACTTGCGCAGCTTCTCTGCGCCCAATGCCTTCGTGAATATGTCAGCTACCTGATCCTCTATGCTGACATAAACTAGATCAATAAGACCTAGTAAAACCCTCTCTCGCACATAGTGATAATGCACCTCAATGTGCTTTGTTCTAGCATGATAAACTAGGTTATTTTCCAAGTGTATACTACTCATGTTGTCACAATAAATGACAATTGGCCCATCTGTAGACTGATGCATATCATAAAGTAGCTTATGCAACCAAGCTACCTCACATGCAGCCATTGCTGTACCCCTGTACTCAGCCTCTGTGCTCGACAAGGCAACTGTAGGCTGTTTCTTGCTGCTCCAAGTGACTATAGCACTTCCAAAAGAGAACACATATCCACTGGTAGATCGTCTATCAGAAATACTACCAGCCCAATCAGCATCAGTGTATCCATGCAACTGTATCTGAACCCCAGTCTCATAAAATAGTCCATACTGCAATGTGGACTTCACATACCTGAGTATGCGTCTAGCCGCATCCAAATGTGGTTTCCTTAGAGCCTGCATAAACTGACTTACCAATCCAATAGCATAGCTCAAATCTGGCCTGGTAATAGTCATATAAATCAAACTTCCTACTATGCGTCTGTACATAGTAGGGTCTTCTAGAAGCTCACCTGCATCTGTGCTCAGCTTCACATTCTGCTCCAAAGGAACTGAAATAGGCTTACAGCCTGTCATCCCATATTTGGACAGCATGTCCAATCCATACTGCCTCCGCAAGAGCTGTATTCCACTTGGTGATCTAATCACCTCAATGCCCAAGAAATAACGCAGCTCTCCCAAATCCTTCATCTCAAACTTCTGCTTCAATAGCATTTTCACATGAAGGATATCTTCATCACTATCACCTGTCATAATCAAATCATCAACATAAATGACAAGTAGCATAATACCTTTCTCTGTTTTTCTCACATAAAGTGAGAAATCTGCCTTGGAAATCTGAAAGCCAATAGTGACAAGATACTGTCCTATCTTGTCAGACCATGCTCTAGGTGCTTGCTTCAAGCCATACAAGGCTTTCTTCAACATGCAAACAAACTCAGGATGAATAGCATGCACATAACCTGGTGGCTGCTCCATATAGACCTCTTCTTGCAAATCACCATGCAAGAAGGCATTCTTTACATCCATCTAATGTAAAGACCATCCCTTTGATGCAGCCATAGCAATGACTGCTCTTACGGTTGCTATCCTTGCAACCGGACTGAATGTTTCTTCATAGTCAATGCCATATGTTTGTGCATACCCCTTGACTACTAATCTTGCCTTGTATCTGTTCACAGAACCATTTGCATTGTGCTTCACCTTATAAACCCACTTACAGCCAATTGCATTTTTACCTTTAGGCAAAGGTACCAATTCCCATGTAGCATTTGCTTCCAAGGCATCCATTTCTTCATCCATGGCTTTCTCCCATTTTTCTTTTCCCATGGCTTCCTCAAAAGAAGTGGGTTCTGGTTCCTGTATCACTTTAACCATATATGCATAGTGAATGGCTGTAAATCCATCATATTTTAGCCTATCCACAGGATACCTAGCTCTCATAGACCTGCGCAAAGTAGGTTCACTCCCAGGTGCTCTCAAAACATCCCTGGTCTTCCTTACTCCAGGTGTAACAATAGAAGGAATACCCAACTCATCATCAATGCTCTGTTCTGAGCCACTGGATTCACCATCCACATAAGAGTGACCTGCATTCACATCAAACATGGGCTGATCAACCTTCTCTTTTCCTTTTCATGATACCTGCATACCACTATCTGCATTGCTTTGAGAAGATTCTCCTTATCTCAATCTGCCTGTCCATGGCGAAGAATGTGAACCATTGCTAGAGGACGCTCCAGGTCCACTAATATTTTGTGACTGCTGCTGTGAATTCTATGCAGCATTACCATTTTGTGCATCTACATCATCAATCACATTTACTGGTTTATACCAGCTACTCATCTCATCAAAAACAACATCTCTGCTCACTGTAAACTTACGAGTAGAAGGGTTATAGCATCTATACCCTTTTTGCTACAGAGAGTAACCAATAAAGATGCACTTCTCAGCTTTTGGATGCAACTCGAATCTCAACTCATCTGGCACATGTACATAGGCAATGCAACCAAAAATTTTCAAATGAGAAATATCTGGTTTCCTACCAGTATACCTCTCCTCTAGAGTCATTCCATGTATTGCTGCAGTGGGAGTCTTGTTCATTATGTAGACTGCTGTAGCAACTGCTTCAGCCCAATAAAAATCTGGCAAGTCTTTTTCATTGAGCATGGCAGGAGATACCTCTCCAATATGCATGTTTTTCCTTTCTGCAATTCCATTTTGTTGTGGGGTATGACTGTATGAATATTGCTGCTTTATGCCATGCTCATGCAGAAACTTTGCAAACTCATTTGAGAGGTACTCTCCTCCTCCATCTGACCTTAGGCATTTTATCTGCAGGCATGTTTCTTTTTCAACCATAGCTTTAAGAGTTTTAAAATGCCCAAAAACTTCACTTTTCTTTTTCATAAAATACACCCAAACTTTTCTGCTATAGTCATCAATAAAAGTGACAAAATAATGAGAGCCTCCAAGAGATGCAGCTTTAGTAGTCCACACATCAGAGTGGATTAATTCCAATGGCTTCTCACTCTCTTGAACATGTCTAGGAAATGGTTTCCTTGCGTGTTTTCCAAACTGACAGGCTTCACATACCTTATGCATTTCTGCAACCTTGAATTTAGGCAAACCTGCAACAATATTTTGGGCCTGCATTGATTTAAGTCGCTGTACATTAACATGACCAATGCGTTTATGCTAGATATCAATATCTGCAACTACACCGGTCCCATGTGCAAACATTGCTGCACTCAATTCAGACATGTCTGCATTCAACCTAAACATTCTGCCCTTCTTCTTTCCTTTTGCTAATCAAGTGACCTTTATTTTTCATATCCTCAACAAAGTATCCATGAGGATTAAATCTGACCTACAAGTCCTGCTCAACCATTTGACCAACAGAAACCAGATTCTTGGTGATATTCGGGACATGAAATATATCGGACATGTATTTCTTTTTCCCATCCTGCATAGACAAAGGAATTTTTCCAATCTGCACAATAGGATGTGCAGTATCATCACCAGTCTCCAAAATCCTAGTTTTTCCATTTTTCTTGCATCCTCCATCCATTCTGCATGACCTGTCATGTGGTTTGATGCACCTGAGTCAACATACCACACATCGTTGCTTTCTTCTGCACTTGTCACAGAATTGTTCATGTGTTGCACCATGAACAAATGCTCATTTCTGTCATCACCCCGTCTACTAGAAGATGCATAATTCCCTTGTTGCAATTTTCTATTCATGATGTTATTCTGCTTTTTATAGCAGTCTTTAGCCATATGACCCATTTTACCACAGTAGTAGCATTCAACATTGTTGTTTGCATTTTGGCCTCTTTGCCATCCACCACGACCTCTTTGGCTCCCCCTGCCTCTAGAGTTACCACGTCCTCTTGCATAGGACTGGTTTTCTTGAGTTTGCTGCATATTCTGATTTCTACCACGGCCTCCAAATCGGCCTCCTCTACCTCTGCCTCTACCTCTTCCAGCATTTGAGTAGAAGACAGCTTCTTTTGAAGTTCCTCCTGAAGAAGATGCACCACCATTTCTCTGTTCCTCAGAAATTAGAAGAGCAATCAACTCCTCAAAATCATGAAATCTTTCACGGATGGAAATGGATGTTCGGAACTGTGCATAATCCTTTCCTAGACCATTCAAGGTCACAGAAACTAAATCATCATCTTCCACTGGCGACCCAATGGAAGCAAGTGCATCTGCAATCTTCTTTACTTTCATGTGGTAGTCATTGATGCTCATACTTTCTCTTTGCACATTATGCAACTCTTGCTTGAGTTGCATTTTCCTGGCTTGCATATTTGTGCTACACATTTTTGACAAAGTATCCCATGCCTTCTTTGCCATACTTGCATCCTGAATATGCACAATCATAGAGTCCGAAATACTGATAGACAGCCAGTACATAACTTTCCTGGCTCTCTCATGCCATGCTTTAAATGCCTGCATTTGCTGTTGATTGGGAACATCAGGAAGAACTGGTTCTTCTTCATTTCCTGCAACAAATTCCCAATATCCTTTTCCCATAAGGAAATTCGTCATTCTGAACTTCCATGCTTTGAAGTTGTTCTTGTCAAGCTTTTCAGTGACAATCTGTGAAAGAGAATCAGACGCCATTACAGAACACTGCAAAAAATTCTGTCACTGCAAAAAACTCAGCTTCACCCTCACAAGGGCAAATCTGCAAAACTGGTGAAACTGGTATTTGACCACACAATCACTTCCTAGTGACGATTTTGCATCAACAGGCAACAAAGATGATTTTGTAACTCCCAATGTCTTTGCGCACAAGCATACGATGCAATTTCTACAGTAACTTTTCACCGACTTGTAGAACAGTGACTACACAGTATAAAACTGGGCCTTTTCCTGAGTGTGTGCAGAAAACTTCCGCCTCCAAAACAGGCCCCGAAATGGCCTCAAATAAAAAAACAAGGTCGCCAAGGGCTAAAGCCCTTACCCACAGTATATACTGCCCTCTTGCTTCACCGCGAAGGGCGTCTCAACCTGAGACAATGCACTCCTGCACTTTTGGACTGTGCTACCTACAGAGATCTGCTCCCAAAACAGAAAATGAAAGCAACACTGCTCCTCTTACCAGAACACTGCGAGCTTGGCTTGCTTTCTTAAGCTCCTTACCATGAACAAGGCTCTGATACCATGTCAAGATTGTGGGAGAGAAGGAAGGAGTCTCACTTGAAGCTTTCTTACTTGCACAATGGGGGAATACACACAGAGGTGGAGGCTGAAAACAGTTTTCCTCTTCTTAGTTGTGTAAGCCAAAAAGAACTCTAGTACAAAGAAATAGAAGAACCCTATATATGGGTCTCAAACCAAACTCAACTAACTAAGGTGACATACTAACTAAGCCACGAACTAGAGTAGATAAGGATAGCTATCATGTAGCTATTATTCATGGGCGGTGTACCGACCGCGTCTGCAACTGACAAGTTGGTGACATAAATACACAACGGTTACCCTGGCGTATCACGAGTGGAGCTCAATATCTCAACAAAGGTGAGGCAGGAGTGCCAAGAATCCAATTGGCCAAAGTATCTCGGATCATAAAAGGAGTTAGAAAAGGATTACCTATTTACTTGATCAAACTCAACAAATTAGATCAAAAGCAAGAGTCTCATGAAGGACCTTCTTGGCTAAAGGAATACGCAGACGTATTCCCTGAAGAGTTGACCGAACTTGCGCCTCAAAGAGAAGTGGATCATGAGATTATGTTAGTACTTGGAGCTGCGCCAATTGCAAAGAGATCTTATAGAATGTCCATGCCAAAAGCAATTGAGCTGAAGGAACAACTCAAGCAACTGCTAGATCAGGGCTACATTCGGCCTAGCAATTCACCATGGGGAGCTCCAGTACTATTCCAGAAAAAGAAAGATGGGACACTTTGACTATGTATTGATTACCGAGGGTTGAATCAATCATCAATCAAAAACAAGTATCCTATTCCTAGAATAGATGAGCTTGTTGATTGTCTTCAGGGTGCAAAGATCTTCTCCAAGATTGATCTCAGGTCAGGTTACTATCAGATAAGGATCAAGGAAGAAGATATTCCAAAGGCGGCCTTCAATACAAGATATGGGCACATGAAGTTCCTAGTTATGTCATTCGGGCTTACGAATGCATCTGCCACCTTCAATAGGTTAATGCAGGATATATTTAGACCATATCTTGATGATTTGGTGCTTGTCTTCTTCGATGACACTTTAGTCTATTCTAAACACGAAGAAGATCATGAACCCCAACTTCGGATTGTCCTTGAGACAATGAGGTCGCATAAGCTATATGCTAAAATGAAGAAGTGTGTATTCTTCAAGCATCAGATTGAATATCTAGGATTCATAGTATCAGCAGATGGAATCTCAGTGGACCCAGCCAAGGTCAGAGATGTGCTAGAATGGCCAATACCAACATCTGTTAAAGAAATACGCAGCTTTCTTGGATTGACAGGATGGTATAGGGTCTTCATAAAAAACTATGCCTTGATTGCAGCACCTCTGATGGATTTACTAAAGAAGCAGACTTCCATTGCATGGACAACTCCCGAACAAAATAGCTTCGACAGATTGAAGCAAAGTTTGGAATCAGCACCTATTCTAAAACTTCCAAACCTCAATAAGGAGTTCGAGGTAGTAACTGATGCTAGCATTCTTGCCTTGGGGTGTGTACTTATGCAGGAAGGTCATCCAGTAGCATACTCTTCAAGGAAATTGAAGAGCCATGAAAAAATTATGCTATGCATGATCTGGAATTACTAGCTGTCATCCACGCTCTAAAGCTTTGGAGACACTACCTGTTGGGTAACAAGTTTACTCTAGTAACCGACCATAAGAGTCTCAAATGGATCTTTACCTAGAACGAGCTCAACATGAGGCAACGTCAGTGGATTGAAGTGTTGGAGGAATATGACTTTGAAATCAAGTACCGACCACCATGGAAAGAGAATGTAGTTGCTGATGCACTTAGTCGCAAGGCATTCATAAATTTCCTAATCTTGCAGAATCCATCAACGACCAAATCTCTAGCTATAAAAGTATATATGCCAAACAACCCTATACTTGAGTTAGCTAGAGAGGAAGCATGCCATGATTTGGCCTACAAATCAATGCTAAAGGAGATCTCTATGGAGGATCAGAATCAAAAGTCGTAGGATAAGTATTAGGAATTTTCCATTAATAGTGGTGAGAGCGGAATTTTGGTGCCGAGAATTGCTTAAAAATAGCTAAAAATTATGAATATGAAGGGAAAAATATTCACCATCAAAGGTGGCGGCTCGATCTAGGACGATTTTAAGCGTCAAAGTGCTTTAAAGGCGCTCGAGCGACACTTGTTGATTTTTCATAATTTTTCAGATAGTGGTGCGAGTTGATACGAGCTACTGGCCAATGGGGGATGCTAAGCCGGACGCTCAGGATTTTTCAGAGCTCGATTCCGAGTCCGGACGAGGAAATGGCCAAGAAACCGGTCAAGATGCGAAGGGGTGGACAAAATTTGGCCAAAGTGGGCAAGTGACCTTTGGGAGCCCAAGCTTTAAATGTCACATGAAAGTTTCATGCAAATAAAGATGAAGAAATCGTGGAGAGAGGGCGCCATCAACAGGCGCCGAAAAATGCGCCATGTTGATGGAGATGCTCCCTCTTGCCTGCAAACAACCATGCCAACTGATCACTAACCCTCATTCCCCCCTGGATGCCAATCACTTCGCTGCCCTTCGCTCGTGCAATGATACTCTCTTTGAAGATCTCTGATTTCAGTTTTTCTCTCTCCTCTCTCTCTCTCTTCTAAAGGCAAGTTCATGTGGGAAGAAGGAAGAAGAAAGAATAATGGAGGCTTGTCCAGCATGGATCGGATTGCTCCACGGGCTGGAAATGGTAATTTGTGGTTGTGTTGGGCATGAAGTGCTGCTGATTTTCAGATTCGCAGCCATGGACATGAAACCCGAAACACGCAAATAAGCAGTAATTCAAAATTTTCAAAGGAAAT
Organism: Lygodium microphyllum; assembly: GCF_053477565.2. Classification (NCBI taxonomy): domain Eukaryota; kingdom Viridiplantae; phylum Streptophyta; class Polypodiopsida; order Schizaeales; family Lygodiaceae; genus Lygodium; species Lygodium microphyllum. Next base: position 119,276,858 of record NC_141135.1, read on the forward strand.
TTGAGATTTCATGGCTTTTGATTGATAAAATGTTGTTCATGTGGGCTAAAAATTGTTTATGTTGCTGTTTTCCATGAGTTCCTGCTGGTCATAATCAAAAAATCAGAAAAATATGCATCTTGTGGTTCAAAATAATACACTAAAACACATAAAATATGAAAAATCAAGGGAAAATGATGTTTTTGGGCATAAAAATGGGAAAGTGAATAGGAACACCAACTAAACTTTCATTTTTGATGCAAAAAGGAACTAAGGGCCACAGCCCATAATCTATTCTGAATTTTCAGTAATAAAGTAATGCAGAAAAATAAGGGAAAATACAAGGAAAATAGAAAAAAATCACTAAAAATATGGGAAAAATGCATTTTGGGTGCGGAAAATTAATGAAAATTAAGAGCAATGTTTGTGAATGTTTGTGGGGAATGAAGCATGAGGATTTGCCTCGGTTCAACCCCATCTTCTTGTTCTAGTGTGTTTTTCCCGCTTTTTATATATAAAATGATGGCAAAATACCCTATAAATCTATACAACAATACAACATTTGATGGATGGGAGCGTAGAGTGGTTAAAGTGTGTCTAAATGTGGAGTAAAGTGATGAAAAGATTACTGTTTTGGTTTGCATGCCATATAGGTCGGTGAGTAATTATAAAATAAGGGCCTGGTAGTATGAGGGTTTCCTCGGTGCTAGGTCTGTGCAACGCCGCATAAGAACGGTAGTTGGAAGTCATTAAAATGATGTTTTCCACATGTGCACAATTTTGATTTCAAAACTGTTTGAGCACTTGACATCCACACAAATGCATAAATCATGGAAATATTTAAAGGTATCAGAAATCCTAGATGCACAGCAATTGTTTTCATTAGGACATTGACCCACGTTGAGTGAGAGATAGGACACCCTAAGCCATAGGCTAGTCGTGGGGTCTAGGGAAAAGAGAAGTAAGGACAATGGTACATTCCTGTATATGATTAAATGGTACCTTGAGTGGACTTTTATGCGAAATGTTTATATGTTGAGCGACGCATCAAGGGGCCAATCCCCAAGGTGTAGGAGAGTCGCAGAGGGTTGACGGCATTCAGCCATAGGAGGAACCCCATGTGTATGTGATTCGAGCCTTTTGGCTATGTGAAAGGGACTCCCTCTGAGGAGTAATATTGGGTTAGGATCAGTTGGACTACAACGTATTACAAACGCAATGTTTGGGAAGGCACAGATTTTGATAGACGCTCCTGGCCGCGAGGCCGAGGGGTTGTCTCGTGTGTAGTGATGAGGCCCGGCTAGTGCATGAGCCAGTGCCGGCCTGGTTTTTTGGTCCATCAGTGGTGCGTCTGCCGGGAGTCGCTTAAAAGTGGCAGTCCTCAAATCCTAGTTGTCTAGGGACCAACTAACAGTTTATGCCAAAGGATACTGAGATTGATCCGTTATTTATTGATAAGCATCGTCTAGCAGAAATCCAAAAGCAAGAAAGAGACGAAAGAGCTAGGCGACGTGCTGAGTTTTTTAGGAGATATTCCCCTAAGCGTAGCAGTGCTGAACCCTTACGAGGGAGTGGATCTAGTGGTCTTGGGGCCACAAGCAGTAAGTTAGGAGAAGGTGGAAGCTCTAGTGCTCCCCTTCCTTCTATAAGCCAGTCCACGTCAAGTGCGGGAGGTGTAATCCCACCATCCCTTATTCCTAGTGCAAATCCAATCCTCGTCATGGCGTAGCCTATTGCAATTCCAGCAGGAACGACGGATTTGCCGGCTCTAGGCTACCTGCTACCCATTTTTAATGGCCTAGTTGAGGAAGATGCGGAACTCCACATTAGGGAGTTTCAAAAGCTGATGTTTAACTGTCGCATTCAAGAAGAAGGACATTTCATGATGTTCTTCAATATGACTCTCAAAGGAAGAGCCGCTATATGGTATCATGGTTTAGAAGCCGGAACCATATTGAACATTGATGCATTTTATGGAGCTTTTCGACGGGAGATTGCCCCTGAAAGGGGTGGGCAATATTGGTTGCGTGTACTCAACGTGACCCGTCAAGAACCACACGAGGATATTCGTGCTTATGCGAAGAAAATAAAAGAGGTTTTCTGTAAGTTGGACACCTCTATTCCTATCCCCGCAGCTGCCCAATTGCAATATTTTCTACATGGTTTGGACTTCAATATCCAATTGCAGTTGAGTAGTGTCCCCTTGGGGGATATAGATACTGCCATTACACGAGCACAAGAGGTGGAATCCCGACTACAAGCAGCCTATGCTTCTCGAGGCAATTTGAATATGGGTTCAGTATTGGGAAACAATATGGCAATGGCCAATGGCAGTAGTGGTCAAGGGATAGCGATGGCTAACCCTAATGGGAGAGGGAACATGATACAAAATGTGCCTTTATTACCAGCTCCCCCTAGCATATCGATGCCTACGGGCAGTCAAATGGCTCCAAGTGGTGGAGGCCAGGCGGTCAATTCTAACAACATACCTGTAGCTCAACAACCAGTGCCTAATCGAATTGTTAGGCCGATGGAATGACATGGTAATGACCAAGGCTATGAGTCGAGTGCTTCCAATGTTCTTGGCGAGGTTAAGGACATGATGAAGCATTATACCGACATGATTACGGAGCAATATCGACAAATAGCCGTTGATGTCAACTTCCTTAAAAAACAACAAAATTTGATAGGAAGTAGATACCCAGAGGAGGGTGCACCTTCGAGGTTTAGTTGCAAATGGTGTGGTGGGCAACACTATCCAAGAAATTGCCCAAATGTTAAGTGCGACATTTGTGGAAAATCCGGCCATTTAGCAACTACTTGCTGGAGTAACATCACTTCCCTCCAGCGTGGTAGTCGGCAGCCATGGCCTGTTAATCATCACGTGCAAGGAAATGATTCCCAGCGAGAAGATGGGCCTAAACAAATACTTCAACGACCAAAGACTACATTGGAGGAGCTACCAAGTGGTAGTGGGGTTAGTTTGATTGAGGCTGTACGTGTTAATGATGCTGAAACCTCTAATCTGCGAGCTGTTCTTACAAGAGGTCAAAAGGGTAGAGAAGCTGACAAGGATAAGCCTGTCGACGGAAACCCTAAACAAGGCGACAAAGGAACGCAAGTTTTGGATCCTGCCATGGAAGGGGGACCTTTGAAGCCCGTAGAAAGTAAAGCCGATAAGGAACCACCAAAGAAGAAGGTGAAAGTTAAAAAGGAGGCATTAAAGCCAGTTCAGCGACCTAAAGAGCGGATGGTTTGGCATGAAAAGCGAGCTCTATCAAACTATCATGAATTCGATTTGGCGAGCTCTCTTTGCGAAGTCAAGCCGGATGTGAATCTTTTACAGCTTATTAAGCTTTCCCCAGGAGTACATAAGGAATTTAGAAAGATTCTACGTACCGGGTATATCGTAGAACCTTTGGGTATTGCGCGAGTTGGTGATGACTGGTTCGAGCATGCTGAGAAACATTGCCCAAGGGTTGCAGCCTATGTCGATGGGATATTAGTAGATTATACCATTGTCGACACAGGATCATCTGTTAACATTATGAGTTATGAACTGATGGAAAGGTTGGGTCTTGCGATCTAGAAAGATACCTCCACAATTCTCAAAATGGCAGATGATAGTTTGAGACAGCCGGAAGGCTGCATTACTAAGGTCCATGTCACGGTTGCAAATGTAGAATGCCTGTGGGACTTTAGGGTGATTCGTTTTGCAGGCCGTCCAAGTTACCAAGTATTACTCGGACGACCTTGGATCTTGCAAGCGGACTACCAAGTGGATATACCCGCCGGTCGGCTAATATTCGGCAGAGGTGCCCAGCGTGTGGTGGTTGATGCTTATCCTGAGTCCCCGCAGAGTGAAAGAGCTCCTTTATCTTCTACAGAGTTGGAGACATTAGAAGATTTATCTGGCAGTGAGACATCATCGAGTGATGAGTCCAAAGAGGGATCCACCATGGAAGACATCTATCAGATCACTTTGAATGAGCCGATAGAGGGCCAAGATTGTATAAGAGATGCAGATGTTATCGAGCTAGACCTTGGTACGCCTGATGATTCGCGGCCAATCAAATTAGGTTCTATGCTCAGCTCAGTAGAAAGGGAGGACTATGTGGCCTTGATCCAGGAATTCCGTGATATCTTTGCCTGGAGTTATGATGAGTTGAGAGGCATTCCTCCTAGTCTTTCTGTTCATACAATTCGATTGAAAGAGGGCAGTCGTCCTGTATGGCAGAAAGTAAGGCGTATGCCTTTCGAACTGAGGGAGGGGCTGTTTGAAGAGTTATAGAAGCTTCGAAAAGCAGGTTTGATTTTTCCTGTGCAACACACGGAATGGTGTTCGCCAGTTGTGATTAGAAAGAAGAAGAATAATCAAATCCGTTTATGTGTAGACTTTAGGGAGCTAAATAAGCAGACAGTTAAGGACTACTACCCGTTGCCATTTATTGACCAGATTTTGGATCAATTAGCGGGTAGGGAGATATATTCGTTTATGGATTGCTTTGCAGGATACAACCAAATGGCAATTGCAGAAGAGGATAAGTTCAAAACAACTTTTATCACTGTATTTGGTACTTTTGCGTACCATGTGATGGCCTTTGGTTTATGCAATGCGCCTGGTTCGTGGCAACAAACAGCAGATAAGACATTCGGTGACATATCCCCTGAAGAGTTGAAGGTGTTTATTGATGACTTAGGGGCCGCCACCGTGAGAGGAAGGCCGTTGATCATTTTAAGAAAATGCTTTGAGTGCTGTAGACAATTTTGCATCGCCCTAAACCCACGGAAGTGTGTTTTTGGAGTACCTTATGGGATGTTGCTGGGTCATGTGGTCAGTTCGGTAGGAACTACGACAGACCCCGAGAAGGTTAAATTTATAGTTGCCATGGGTCCACCATGCACTCCGAAAGAGGTTCATAGCTTTCTGTCTTCAGTTGGTTACTACCGTAGATTCATCAACGCCTTAGCAGAAAGAATGTTGCCGCTTACAAATTTATTGTCCTTTAGCTGTTCATTTGTATGGGGTGACCCTTGTAAGGTAGCATTCGAGGATGTGAAACAAGAGCTAGCAAGAGCGCCCGTTTTAAAAGCACCTAAAAGAGGTGAGGTGTTCTATATATTTTCAGCAGCCACCATGTATAGTATCAGCTGCTGTTTAGCCCAAATTTGGGAAGAGAAGTGGTACCACCCGATTGCTTTTGCTAGTCGAAAGTTGGGGGTATCCGAAATCAATTATACCTACACGGAGAAGCTGTGTCTAGCGATGGTCTTTGGGACCAAGAAATTCAGGCATTATATTCTCTATGAGAAAGTCGTGCTTTATACGAAGGCGGAGGGACTTCGATTATTGATGAATAAGCTACAGCCGCCTGATCATCTAGCAAAGTGGTTGATCAGTTTGCAAGAATTTGATTATGAAATCAGGAGTAAGCCACCAAGGTTGCAAGGCATCGTGGAATGTCTTGTAGACTTTGGGGAGCCGAAAGAATCTGTGGTGGCTGAAGGTAGTGATATGGAGTTGTTGTTTAAAATAGATACGGCATCTATTCCCTCTTGGTATGCTGCAATAACACATTATTTATCAACAGGAGAGGCGGGATCCGAATTATCTAAAGCTGAGAGCAAGAAAATTAAGCAGCAAGCGTTAAAGTTTGCTTTGATCGCAGGTACATTATATCGGCAAGGGGTTGATGATATCTATCGCCGGTGCGTGATGCCTGACGAGGTGCCATTCATTTTGGAAGAGTGCCATGATTCTGCTTGCGGTGGCCATTTTGCTGGACGGCTTACAGCACAAAAGGCTTTAAGAGCAGGTTATTGGTGGCCTGCCATCTTCCAGGATGCGTTTGCGTATGTTAAGAGATGTGATATTTGCCAACGACATGATAGTCGAGAGAATAGGAAACGACCACTCACCCCTATTATGGCGATACTTCCATTTGAGAAGTGGGGAATAGATTTTGTGGTTCCTATTACTCCATCATCGACTACACAAAAGAGGTACATCATTGTAGCAACTGACTACTTCACAAAGTGGTCAGAAGCACGTGCAACAAGGAAAGATGATGCTAAAGAAATTGCTAGCTTCCTTTTAGAGCAGATAATATGCCGGTTTGGTCCGTCGAAAGAATTAGTGTCGGACCGCGGAACCCATTTCCTGAATAAGGTGATTAAAGGTTTGACAGATTTGTGGCAAATCAAGCATAACAAGACAACCCCATATAATCTGCAAGCCAATGGGCAAGTTGAAAGCACCAACAAGCAGCTTGTGGGCATCCTGTCCAAAATTGTGTCGGAAAAGAAACGGGATTGGGATAAAAAGTTATACGTGGCAGTGTGGGCTTATAATACGACCTTCAAACGAGCCACTGGCCATACCCCGTTCAAGTTAGTATATGGGGAGGAGTGTGTCTTGCCTTTAGAAATTGAGCTGCCGACTATTCGGTTTGCCATCAATCATTCTTTGAGCGATGAAGACGCACTTTTTGAGCGCTTGACGACACTTGCACATTTCGATGAGCTTAAGCTGCAGAGCTTATTGCACCAAGAAGTGGCGAAGAGCCGAATGAAGCAGCTACACGACCTCAAAGCCAAGAAATACACCTTCAAGAAAGGACAGCTTGTTCTGTATTATGATGCACGACGTGAATTATTTCCAGGCAAGCTAGAGCCCAAATGGGATGGGCCCTATAGGATTGTTCGAATAGGAAAGAATAAATCCACAGTCTTGTTAGTTGACCTTGAGGGGATAGAATTTAAAAATAAGGTTAATCTTAATAAGATTAAACCTTATTACTTTTGATTGCACTAATGCTATGACTGCCTTGCAGGTCTAGGCGAGATCGATCAAACATCTGCAAGGAAATCGTGATAGAGGTTGATGGGTCGTCTAATCCCTTATTTAGAACACCTATATTTGGAACAGAGGTATCATCAGGGAAAGCTCATTTGGTGGAGCAAAGGATACAAGGTGATTGAGCAAGAAGGCGGGACATTTATTTGGGAGATCAAGGTCTTTTGCCATCACTGCCTACAAATTTTGACGAGCATCCCTGTTGAATTCAATGATGATGGAGGGATGGAGCCTACAGTCCACCCGTTGAATATGATGAATTTCGATTACCATAATTACGAGTAGAGTTCTGGATGGCGGGATATGTAAACCCTTTATGGACGTACACCTTGTACTTTGATGGGGCATCCAGGGGTGCATGCAAAAAAGGAAGTGTAGGAGTTTTCATCCGAGACCCCCGACGACGCATTGTCATGAAGTTAGCTGCTTATCTCGGGGTGAATTTTACCAATAATATGGCAGAATACAAAGCCCTGATAATGGGTTTGAATATTGCAAAGAAGGGTGGTATCCGCCAGTTATTGGTGAAAGGGGACTCTCAGTTGGTTTTAAATCAACTCAATGGGACGTACATGGTGCGAAACCCGATCCTTTGCATGTACCATCATACTGCCATAGCCCTGCTAGACGGATTTGATAGAGTGTCTTTTCAGCTGATTCCACGGAATTGGAATCAGTTTGCCGATTCTTTGGCTAATTTTGCATATGAAGAAGACCTCTTCTTTAATTGTGGCCCTTGTCCCGATATATCTATTGATGGTGAGACAAGACCCGGTCGTTTGTGGGGTATGCTTTCTGAACATGCCCTCTTTGGCAGACGATGGTTGATTTGGGTGATGCAGAGGGTAAGCGGGACGCATCTCCCTTTATTATCTTGGACCCACAGACTGATTAGATGACATGTGATGCGAACACCTCTTGCGATATACGCAGGAGGGATGGGTCATAATTTAATGCACCTAGTTTAGGGCTACGAGCCTTGTTCCCCTGGGAATGGTATGCTTTGATGTCTATCATAGTTGTTTCCAGGAGGGTGTTATGCGTAGTATTGTTTGATTTCATTAGGCCAAGAGGGCCATTTCCCTATCTAGTGCGGGTGCGGTTAATCGGTTTTTTTGTTTTACGTATTGTGCTGGACAGGTTTCGTGGTTCGTGGAATTTGGTGGAGCTTGGAGGAGCCTTTGCTGCAATGGAAGCTTCTTGTGGCCAATCTAGGTGATACCTCTCCTTTACGAGTACCTTTCTTTCCTGTTATATGTGTATTTGTACTTGTCGAGGGGATACATTTTTATTGGGGACCGGCAACCAAGGCATGAAGTCCGAGGTTTAGGCTAAGTATGTTTGAGGGAGGTCGGAGTAGTCATTGCCTCCTATAAAGACATTGTCAGGCATCGAAAGACCTGTTTTAGAAGGAAGTCCTAGTGGCCCTGTTTTGCTAGCCTGCTAGGTAGCCGTTCTAGGAGTTCTTGTTAGTAGTGAGGCAGTTAGAGAACCCTACCAGAAGCTAATAATGATGATGCCAAGAAACTCTGTACATCCTAAAAGATGAATATAAATACGAAGGTGTGTAAAAAGGGGTTCTAACCCCTATCCCAAGAAAAGAAATGACATGAAAATATATAAGCAGTTGATCATTGCCTTGCGACGGCCTGGTAGGTTTCTGGGGATGAATCAGACTTGGGGCCGATACCTTGTCTTCCTAGGGGTGGCTTCTTGCTGGAAAAAATGACAAAATAAGGAAGGTTGGAGGGAAAATAAAAGTGAGCGTTAGAAAAGGATTAAGTGTCGCCTTGCGAGGGCTTGGTAGGTTCTTGGGTGCCGAGACAGGTCCTGAGGCCGATGCCCTGTTCTCCTTGGGTCACTATGCTCAGCTCCCTCCTTTTTACATGTACAAGTATGTTCATCCAATACAAACCCTAAAAGAAGAAATGTACTGAAAGAAAATATTCCTTGATCAGGCTATAGGAGTCCTCGCCTTATAGGAGCTCCTAGTGGTGTTGTTTTTAGTTGGTAAGTAGCGCAGACTACCACTTAGGGCAACCTCTTTGATAGGTTTTTTTTAGTTTGGCTGTGTTGGAGCAGCTGGTTAGTGACTCACTTCGGATATTCTATTAGATGATGCTAGGCCTACTCCTTGTGGATGTCATGCCTTGGTTCTGTCCAGGGGTAGAGGGAGCATTGTGCTGAGTTTTATTATATTCTTGTTTTGTATCAGTTTGATGCTTCTTTGGTTGTTTATGTGCAGATATGTTCGTGGATTCGACGCGCTGAGTCGCCCTATCCCGTGGTCGCCAATGAGAGCAGAATTTTGGTGCCGATAATTGCTTAAAAATAGCTAAAAATTATGAATATCAAGGGAAAAATATTCACCGTCAAAGGCGGCGGCTCGATCTAGGACGATTTTAAGCGTCAAAGTGCTTTAAAGGCGCCCGAGCGACACTTGTTGATTTTTCATAATTTTTCAGACACTCGTGCAGGTTGATAGGAGCTACTGGCCAATGCGGGTTGCTAAGCTGGACGCCCAGGATTTTTCAGAGCTCGATTTCGAGTCCGGACGAGGAAATGGCCAAGAAACCGGTCAAGATGCAAAGGGGTAGACAAAATTTGGCCAAAGTGGGCAAGTGACCTTTGGGAGCCCAAACTTTAAATGTCACATGAAAGTTTCATGCAAATAAAGATGAAGAAATCGTGGAGAGAGGGCGCCATCAACAGGCGCCGAAAAATGCACCATGTTGATGGAGATGCTTCCTCCTGCCTGCAAACAACCATGCCAACTGATCACTGCCCCTCATTCCCCCCTGGATGCCAATCACTTCGCCGCCCTTCGCTCGTGCAATGATGCTCTCTTTGAAGATGTCTGATTTCAATCTTTCTCTCTCCTCTCTCTCTCTCTTCTAAAGGCAAGTTCATGTGGGAAGAAGAAGGAAGAAGAAAGAATGATGGAGGCTTGTCTGGCATGGATCGGTTTGGTTCACGGGCTGGAAATGGTAATTTGTGGTTGTGCTGGGCATGAAGTGTTGCTGATTTTCAGATTTGCAGCCATGGACATGAAACCCGAAACACACAAATAAGCGGTAATTCAAAATTTTCAAAGGAAATTTGAGATTTCATGGCTTTTGATTGATAAAATGTTGTTCATGTGGGCTAAAAATTGTTTATGTTGCTCTTTTCCATGAGTTCCTGCTGGTCATAATCAGAAAATCAGAAAAATATGCATCTTGTGGTTCAAAATAATACACTAAAACACGTAAAATATAAAAAATCAAGGAAAAATGATATTTTTGGGCATAAAAATGGAAAAGTGAATAGGAACACCAACTAAACTTTCATTTTTGCTACAAGAAGGAACTAAGGGCCACAGCCCATAATCTATTCTAAATTTTCAGTAATAAAGTAATGTAGAAAATAAGGAAAAATACAAGAAAAATAGAGAAAAATCACTAAAAATAGGGGGAAATTGCATTTTGGGTGCGGAAAATTAATCGAAATTAAGAGCAATGTTTGTGAATGTTTGTGGGGACTGAAGCATGAGGATTTTCCTCAGTTCAACCCCACCTTCTTGTTCTAGTGTGTTTTTCCTGCTTTTTATATATAAAATGATGGCAAAATACCCTATAAATCTATACAACAATACAACATTTGATCGATGGGAGGGTAGAGTGGTTAAAGTGTATCTAAATTAAAGTGATGAAAAGATTACTATTTTGGTTTGCATGCCATATAGGTCGGTGAGTAATTATAAAATAAGGGCCTGGTAGTACGAGGGTTTCCTCGGTGCTAGGTCTGTGCAACGCCGCATAAGAACGGTAGTTGGAAGTCATTAAAAGGATGTTTTCCACATGTGCACAATATTGATTTCATAACTGTTTGAGCACTTGACATCCACACAAATGCATAAATCATGGAAATATTTAAAGGTATCAGAAATCCTAGATGCACAGCAATTGTTTTCATTAGGACATTGACCCACGTTGAGTGAGAGATAGGACACCCTAAGCCATAGGCTAGTCGTGGGGTCTAGGGAAAAGAGAAGTAAGGACAATGGTACATTCCTGTATATGGTTAAATGGTACCTTGAGTGGACTTTTATGCGAAATGTTTATATGTTGAGCGACGCATCGAGGGGCCAATCCCCAAGGTGTAGGAGAGTCGCAGAGGGTTGACGGCATTCAGCCGTAGGAGGAACCCCATGTGTATGTGATTCGAGCCTTTTGGCTATGTGAAAGGGACTCCCTCTGAGGAGTAATATTGGGTTAGGATCAGTTGGACTACAACGTATTACAAACACAATGTTTGGGAAGGCAGAGATTTTGATAGACGCTCCTGGCTGCGAGGCCGAGGGGTTGTCTCGTGTGTAGTGACGAGGCCTGGCTAGTGCATGAGCCAGTGCCGGCCCGGTTTTTTGGTCCATCAAGTGGACTTGTCTACTATAGAACAAGGTTGTGTATACCACCAAGCCACTCACTTAAGCAGAAGATATTATGGAAAGCTCAGGATTCCCCTTTCACAGGACATCCTGGCTATGCTAAGACTCTTAATGCACTTAGGAAGAGCTACCATTGGGAGAGGCTCAAAGGTGACGTTCTCAAATATGTCACTGAGTGTTTGTCTTGCCAACGTATCAAAGCCGAACATGTCATGATGCCAGGAAAACTGCAACAACCGCTTGACATTTTCCAAATGAAATGGAAATTCATCAGTATGGATTTTGTTGTAGGCCTATCCGAAGTCCAGGGAGGATACAACTCCATCATGGTTGTGGTTGACATGCTTACTAAGGTTGCACACCTTATTCCAGTAAAGACAAGCTATAAAGCCTCAGACATTGGAAGATTGTTTATCAAAGAGATATTCAAGCTACATGGTTTATCCAGAAGAATCATTAGTGATTGTGATTCTCTCTTCACATCACACTTCTGGAGGGCTATCTTTGAAGCTATTGGGACTCAACTCTGTTTTAGCACCGCCTAGCATCCCCAAACGGATGGCCAAACAGAGTGAGTAAATCAAGTCATCGAGGATATGCTTAGGGCATACTGTTGTGAAGAGCCGAAGAGGTGGATTCGATAGTTGCCTTTGGTAGAATTTGCATTCAATGCTTCTTATCAGCAGAGCATTCAGATGACTCCTTTCCATAGCATTGTATGGTCATGACTGTCGAAGTCCCCTAAACTTTTCTTATCCAAACTTAAGGGTTGAAGCTTCAAGACAGATGTTGGAAGAGATGGATGACCAAATAAAGTCAATAAGACACGACATAGAAGTGGCCAAGGATAAATAGAGGGCATACGCGGATTTGAAGCGTCAAGAAAGGGTCTTCGAAGAAGGAGACATGGTCTTCATTCATGTATGCCCTAAAAAGAGTTCTCTATCCTTAGGAGATTGCAATAAGCTAAGTCCAAGGTATTGTGGACCATACAAAATCCTCAAGTGCCTAGGACCTAATGCTTATACACTGCAACTCCCTGAGAACCTAAAGGTTCATAATGTATTCCATATCCGCCTATTGAAAAAGTATGTACCTAATCCTAACCATGTACTTAACGACCAACAAGTTGTAATGCCTAGTCAACAAGGAGTCCTTGAACTAAGGCCTGACATGATCTTAGATGTTAGGGAGAGACAATTGAGATCCAAAACCTTGAGAGAATGCCTCGTCCAATGGAAAGATTATCCCGAAGAGGATGCCACTTGGATAGATGAAAGCACTCTCAACCATCAATATCCCCAGTTTGTCACGAGATGAGGACATCTGGATTCCTCCAAGGGGAAGAGAATGTAATATTTTCCTTAATAATATTTCTAAACTGCGTGATAATCATGCAAGGGAATGCCGACATTGAATAACCGAATGATGTGATTATACAAACTCTATTTGGTATAAACATAGGAACCAAATATCCTCCTATGAACCTCCTCTTGGGAGGAGGTCAAGAGGATAAGGATTAATTTATGACAAATAAAAAAATCTAATTATCCAGCTGAAGCTATGCTGGAGGAGAGGAAATAGACGGGGATGAATAAGCTCACTTGCTAGAGCTCGTGGGAGGGAATGGGCATGCACTTAGTCCGCGTGGGAAAGAGAAGGTACCTCTCCCTCTCCCATATAAACCCCCTGTGGGGAAGGGAAGGATTGGAAGGTGATCTTGGGAGGATAGTGGGAGCTGCCATACTGCTGACATCTGATGGAGAGGAGGAAGGCTGTGAGGAAGGACGATTCGAACAGAGAGAAGGAGGCGGTGAACATCCTTGCTGCCGTTGAAGGAAGGCTGTGTGACTGCTGTCGCCGTCGAAATCGTCAGCTGCTGCCACTACCGCCATCAAACCATCTCCCGCCTCGATCCTCTCTCCCCACGTGGCTCCTGACCATAGAAGCTTCAAGAAGCTTCTAAGGGGGGCTCCTCTAAGCCCCCCTTTCCATGGATCCCCTTAAGCCCCTTCCCATTGGAACCCAATTTCCTCCCTCGTGCCCTTTTTTTTTACACACCCTTTTACCCCTTGGTGTTAAAATTTCCCCCTCTCACCCTCGTGTTTGACCTTTAAAAAGTCCCTTTTATACCCGTGCTTAAACCCCGTTCCCATTCCCTTGGAACCATTATCACCTTTTTTCCCCGTGCCATAATCCCTTTCACCCTTCACCTTTCCCCTTTTACCCTTTCACCCTCGGTTTTAAACCCCTAAGCCTTTTTCACCCTATGTCCTAAAAAATCTCCAAGAATCCCCCTTCCTATACCCTTTATTAACATTTTTCCCCCTCTCGGTTTAAATCCTTTTTAAGGGTCTTCTTAGCCTTTTCCCCTGATTCAAATCCACCTTAAACCCCCCGTGTTAAAAGTCACTAAGGCCCCTTCTTGTGTTTTTTGAAACCACACTCACACACACCCTTTTTACCATGTATAAATCCCTATAGGGCCTTTTCTCTAGGTTTTGTAAACCTTGCCCTCTCGATGAAATTAAGACCTTAAAGGTCTTATTACCCCCTTCTCATGGTTAATCCCTTAACGATTCCTTGCCTCGAAAAAGAGAAGAAGAGTATTGAAGCAACGGTGGAATTCCGAAAAGGAGTGTAAAGCTAATTCCACGTTCGAAGGACTACAACTACGATGCCGCCTAAGAAAGTCCAAGGAGTAGCTGCGGGAGGGTCATCTCCCAGTATCCATGTGGATATCTCACCCCAAACCCAGGTTTTTCCTTCTTAATTTTATATCGGTTTTAATTCAATTGTGCAAGATAAATTGTTAGGGATAGGATATATTTTGTCCTAGTTATTTACGACAAAGGAATCTAGTTTAATTAAACATGCAAAATAAATAAAGTATAAACATAGTTTTCCTTCAAATAGCATTATGCATTGAAACGAATTATGAGCAAGAATTATTTACCCAATAAAGTAGTGTACTTCGGTTAAGCCTAGAAGGTATAAAACTGCATCTTGCACTCTTTTTACAACGAATCATCATGGAAGGTGCAATTCATGAAAGGATTCTTACGATGCTTAAACTCTAGGAAGTTATCATTGCTAACTACATAACTTAGCAAGGGAAAGATTGCTTATTTGGCATGAGTTTTTGTTCGCAAGGAAAAAAGAAGATTAATTTAATTTACCTAACCTCAAATTGATAAATTTTAGGATTGAAAAATCAATTGACACATAGATAACAAATCGTGTGGAAGTGATCTCGATATTATCTTCTAAAAGTTAACCGAATTAATATAACTTAGAAATACCTATGTTGCGAAATATTCATTGGGAATGATTTAAAATCCAAGAAACATTTATACCTTAAATACTTACCCACCTTCCCTGATTGTAGGGTTAGTAAATCGTAAACGTTAAAGAACTTGAGTTCGTCCCTAAGGTTCTTAAAGAAAATAATAAAAGCTAAGAAACCCTGGGACTGACAAACGTCAGTTTAAAGAAATCGAAACGGATTGTTTTGTAACTCCATTATCGCATAGGACGATGCAGGACTTGCACGGCAAGTACGAAGTCATATGGTCTTGTGATTGATTCACAAGAAGAAAGGTTGAATACCCTCAACAAGGATGGTGGATCCTTACGCAAGTTATCTTGCAAAAAGGATGTATTCTTTGATATCCTTCTAAGTAAGGAAGGTTAAAAATTCGAAACTAAAGTATCCAATGAACTTTAGGGTGGACCAAGTTGGGTTAATAGGGTATGCCCTGACCCAGAATATAAAGGATATTTCCAAGTTGCAAGGCACCCCGGATCGAGTGCTAGATGCATTCAAAAGAAAAGATTCATTCCTTAGCAGTTTGCCAACAACAAGATCGATCAATGGAAATGTTTGTGCTTGCTAGAGATTTTTAGAGCACCGTTTGACTTGTTTGACCAATGAATTACAAAGTAAATAAGTATCTATACTTCAGGTTGAAGGCGTGAAGGGAGTGGTAGCTTCAGTTACCCCCGACTGCCTGCCTGACCCTAACCAAGGGGGTTGTTGACCGTGTCGGGAACATGGACCAAACCCGCCGTGAGAGGTCTCTTTGTTGAGCGCTACTTGGAGCAGGAGGACGCTTGGGTGCCAGGGGGGGCTCTGGCCATAAATCCCTTGCCTTCCGGGTCTTACACAAGAGGCTAACGTGACGAGGGATTGGATCTCGAGGCCCGTATACAAGTCTATAGGCGAAAACCTTGAATAGTGATCCCTGTGGATTGCTGGATAGCCTTTTGATGGATTGTGTACAAGCCTACGGGCGAAACTCCTTGTATTTCAAAGATAAATATGATTATATGTTAATAAAGAACTTGTCTGATATTGTTTTTCTATTTCACGTGATAAGATTACCTGAAGGAACCAGTGCTTAACAGTTTAATTAAAGAAGCTGATTGTTACATGTCTAACTAATGTGTTAGATAATTACATAACTAAAACAAATCGAGGAAAATGCGGAGGATGGGCCATGGGTCCGTCCTATGGTTGGGTGGTCCCGGTTGGCCAAGAACTTTTCTCAAATCTCGAAGAACAGCAGGATGATTGTCAAAGGACAGGAAGAACGAAAGCGTTGACCTAGAGTTATGTCTTAACAGATTTACGTTGTTTTAGGGGAATGGAATGGGACTATTCCTTATGGTAGAGAGGTTGAGCTTTGCATCCCTCTCGTTTCCCATTCTCCTTGAACCAAGTACAGCGTGAATCTGCTTCAGACCTGGCGTTTATGCGTAAAGTAGTTTGCTTGGGCCCGACGCTAGTTGCTGTTAGGAAATGACCATTCAGAAAAAACCCAAATTCCGGTTGATCCTAAGTGGGAATGGCCAAAATACTTCTGCTACGTGGCAGACGCGGAAAGTCCTAGATCAAAAATCCCGTAACATTCCATGGAAGTGCCCGGTAGAGCTTTCTAGACATTCTTCTGATGGATTGCTAAGACGTGTCCTGGATGATACTAGTGGACACGTTACAGTTGGTATCAGAGACGACCAACAATGGAATTGTTTTTATGAAATCTCAAAGAAATGAAGTAAAGCAATTGTTGCTGTCTAAACATTTCCTTATCTTCAATGCTATCTTGCAGAATTACGAAGCGTGGAACAAGTGTTTGGTATTTCGGGTCATGTTTATGACTGCAATGCATTCTTAGCCACCCACCGGTTCGCTTATCTACAGACCAACCTAAAAAGAATCAAGTGGTTGGAAGACCTGAAAGTCGTGAAGCTTGCGGAAGCTCACGTAAATTTGACTTTGCATATTCGAGGTCGGAGGGTTGAGATGAACTCATATGTATACAAGGAAGTAACCTGTGTAATCCCCACCGACAGGATTAAAGTGTTGGGCCGCCATGAGAAGTATGGATTCCAACGGAAAGGATATCCTGAACTTCCAATGGCTTATCGATTCCTAAAGATCCATGACCCAAAACCCTACTATTACATAGTTCCTGTAGATAAATGCAATACAATGTTGTTCTCCCCAAACTAAATGTAAAAATAGACTTATCATCGCATGAAACGTTGTATTCGAAAGGGCTATGCCCATATAAATACAAATAAAGACTTCTTTTATCAATGTCTCGCTGTGCATAAGAGTTGATAAAAAGTTAAGTAGCTACATTGTTTACGAGATAGCTGAATTAAAGATGTAATATAAGCTAACGTTGAATATCATATAATAACGTTAAGAAAACCTTTATTCAGGCACAACCTCAGGTACAGGTTCGTAATTCGCCTCCTACATCAAGTACTGCTGTGATCCAGGAGAAGAAGTTCCTTCTCAAGCAGATTAAGCCACCCGAGTTTGACGGGAGAGGCAGATTCGTGCAAGCTGATGCTGATATTTGGATTGAATCCATGGAGCATTACTTCGAATCAGCCGGTACTGCACCCACCAATTAGACTATGCTCACGAAGTTAAAACTCACTAGCGAAGCCAGACTTTGGTGGAAGCAATGGTGCAGGGATCAAGGGATTGCAGAGGCATCCGTTACGTGGGGGAAGCTGAAGAAAGCCGTGCAGGGAAGATACTTACCACCTGCATATCGCACGTAGAAAATGAATGAGTTCTACGAGCTAAAACAACTAGGGCTCACTCTGGACGCATACTAATCTAAACTCGTCTCACTTTTAAAATATGCGCCACAAATGGATATGACACAACAGGTGTCCAAATTTTGTGCGGGTTTAAATCCACCAATAAATACCCGTCTCGAATCTATGTGTCCATCAGATCTTCAGGATGCACTCATTCGAATGGCACCTATAATTCAGGAGGTGCAAGCTAGACCAAGGGGTAACAAAACTTGGTCTTATAATGACCCAAACAGAGGAGCATTGAGACCTCAAATGAAGAGAATTCAAGGTCATAATCAAGGATAAATAAAGAAAGCAAGGACGAATAACATCAACAACTTTGTTTCTACTCAAAGTAATGGCCGAAACCTTCATTGTTTCCACTGCAACGAACCCGGTCACTTCAAGAGGCAATGTCCCAAGCTCGGTGAAAGACATCGCCAAGCGCATTTCCAAGGAACAGGCCGTGGTCAAGGAGCCGCTACCCGAGGAAGAGGAAGAACTGCCTACACTGCCAATAGGCAAAGACGTGAAGAAGAAGAAGAGGAAGATCTGACCATGGAAGCACAATTTGAAAGAGCGACAGTCCATACCGCTTTACACCAAAAAGGGCCGAATCGCCAATTCTCGGTGATTCAGACTCCGTCGGACTATCAAGGTAAAGGTTTCAAGACCTTGATTGATTATGGCAGTACACATTCCTTTATCTCACCAGCATGTGCAAAAAGATTAGAAATAACCACAATAGAAGCACCTACCCTGCTTGTGGAATTGGCAAATGGTCGTGAGGTTACTTGTACCACGCAAACTGCTAAGGTGGAATTATTTTTAGGAGGAAAGAAGACTTCGGTTAAATTCAGAGTCATGAATATAGGTATCCATCAGTGTCTACTCGGAATGGATTGGCTTAAGCCTAACGACGCCCATATTCACTGTGGAAAGGGTCAAGTTTCCTTTCGAAACTCTAAAAGGTAATTACCTCACAACTCAAGGTGAGGCAGGAGTGCCAAAGTATCTCGGATCATAAAAGGAGTCAAAAAAGGATTACCTATTTACTTGATCAAACTCAACAAATTAGATCAAAAGCAAGAGTCTCATGAAGGACCTTCTTGGCTAAAGAATACGTAGACGTATTCCCTGAAGAGTTGACTGAACTTGCGCCTCAAAGAGAAGTGGATCATGAGATTATGTTAGTACCTGGAGCTGCGCCAATTGCAAAGAGACCTTATAGAATGTCCATACCAAAAGAAATTGAGCTGAAGGAACAACTCAAGCAACTGCTAGATGAGGGCTACATCCGGCCTAGCAATTCACCATGGGGAGCTCCAGTACTATTCGAGAAAAAGAAAGATAGGACACTTCGACTATGTATTGATTACCGAGGTTTGAATCAATCATCAGTCAAAAACAAGTATCCTATTCCTAGAATAGATGAGCTTGTTGATCGTCTTCAGGGTGCGAAGATCTTCTCCAAGATTAATCTTAGGTCAGGTTACTATCAGATAAGGATCAAGGAAGAAGATATTCCAAATGCGGCCTTCAATACAAGATATGGGCACATTGAGTTCCTAGTTATGTCATTCGGGCTTACGAATGCACCTGCCACCTTCAATAGGTTAATGCAGGATATATTTAGGCCATATCTTGATGATTTCGTGCTTGTCTTCTTCGATGACACTTTAGTCTATTCTAAATAGGAAGAAGATCATGAACCCCAACTTCGGATTGTCCTTGAGACAATGAGGTCGCATAAGCTATATGCTAAAATGAAGAAGTGTGTATTCTTCAAGCATCAGATTGAATATCTAGGATTCATAATATCAGCAAATGGAATCTCAGTGGACAGATGTGCTAGAATGGCCAATACCAACATTTGTCAAAGAAATACGCAGCTTTCTTGGATTGACAGGATGTTATAGGGTCTTCATCAAAAACTATGCTTTGATTGCAGCACCTCTGATGGATTTACTAAAGAAGCAGACTTCCATTGCATGGTCAACTCCCGAACAAAATAGCTTTGACAGATTGAAGCAAAGTTTGGTATCAGCACCTATTCTAAAACTTCCAGACCTCAATAAGGAGTTCGAGGTAGTAATTGATGCTAGCATTCTTGCCTTGGGGTGTGTACTTATGCAGGAAGGTCATCCAGTAGCATACTCTTCAAGGAAATTGAAGAGCTATGAAAAAAATTATGCTATGCATGATCTGGAATTACTAGTTGTCATCCACGCTCTAAAGCTTTGGAGACACTACATGTTGGGTAACAATTTTACTCTAGTAACCGACCATAAGAGTCTCAAATGGATCTTTACCTAGAACGAGCTCAACATGAGGCAACGTCGGTGGATTGAAGTGTTGGAGGAATATGACTTTGAAATCAAGTACCGACCAGGGAAAGAGAATGTAGTTACCGATGCACTTAAACGTAGGGCATTCCTAAATTTCCTAATCTTGCAGAATCCATCAACGGCTAGATCTCTAGCTATAAAAGTATCTATGCCAAACAACCCTATACTTGAGTTAGCTAGAGAGGAAGCATGCCATGATTTGGCCTACCAATCAATACTAAAGGAGATCTCTATCGAGGATCAGAATCAAAAGTCGCAGGCTAAGTATAAGGAATTTTCCACTAATAGTGGACTTGTCTACTATAGAACAAGGTTGTGTATACCAGCAAGCCAATCACCTAAGCAGAAGATATTGTGGGAAGCTCATGATTTCCCTTTCGCAGGACATCCTGGCTATGCTAAGACTCTTAATGCAGTTAGGAAGAGCTACCATTGGGAGAGGCTCAAGGGTGACATTCTCAAATATGTCACTGAGTGTTTGTCTTGCCAACGTATCAAAGCCAAACATGTCATGATGCGAGGAAAACTGCAACCGCTTGACATTTCCCAAATGAAATGGGAATTCATCAGTATGGATTTTGTTGTAGGCCTATCCGAAGTCCAGGGAGGATACAACTCCATCATGGTTGTGGTTGACATGCTTATTAAGGTTGCACACCTTATTCCAGTAAAGACAAGCTATAAAGCCTCAGACATTGCAAGATTGTTTATCAAAGAGATATTCAAGCTACATGGTTTATCCAGAAGAATCATTAGTGATCGTGATTCTCTCTTCACATCACACTTCTGGAGGGCTATCTTTGATGCTATTGGGACTCAACTCTATTTTAGCACCGCCTACCATCCCCAAACGGATGGCCAAATACAGCGAGTAAATCAAGTCATTGAGGATATGCTTAGGGCATACTGCTGTCGAGAGCCAAAGAGGTGGATTCAATACATGCCTTTGGTAGAATTTGCATACAATGCTTCTTATCAGCAGAGCATTCAGATGACTCCTTTCCAAGCATTGTATGGTCATGACTGTCGAAGTCCCCTAAACTTTTCTGATCCAACCTTAAGGGTTGAAGCTTCAAGACAGATGTTGGAAGAGATGGATGACCAAATAAAGTCAATAAGATAGGACATAGAAGCGGCCAAGGATAGACAGAAGGCATACGTGGATTTGAAGCGTCAAGAAAGGGTCTTCGAAGAAGGAGACATGGTCTTCATTCATGTATGCCCTAAAAAGAGTTCTCTATCCTTAGGAGATTGCAAGAAGCTAAGTCCAAGGTATTGTGGACCATACAAAATCCTCAAGTGCCTAGGACCTAATGCTTATAAACTGCAACTCCCTGAGAACCTAAAGGTTCATAATGTATTCCATATCAGCCTATTGAAAAAGTATGTACCTAATCCTAACCATGTACTTAACGACCAACAAGTTGTAATGCTTAGTCAAGGAGTCCTTGAACTAAGGCCTGACATGATCTTAGATGTTAGGGAGAGACAATTGAGATCCAGAACCTTGAGAGAATGCCTCGTCCAGTGGAAAGATTATCCCGAAGAGGATGCCACTTGGATAGATGAAAGCACTCTCAACCATCAATATCCCCAGTTTGTCTCGAGATGAGGACATCTGGATTCCTCCAAGGGGGAGAGAATGTAATATATACATTGATAATATTTCTAAACCGCGTGATACTCATGCAAGGGAATGCCGGCATTGAATAACCGGACGGTGAGATTTTTTGAAACCCTTCTTGTGTTTTTTGAAACCACACTCACACACACCCTTTTCACCGTGTATACATCCCTATAGGGCCTTTTCTCTAGGCTTTGTAAACCTTGCCCTCCCGATGAAATTAAGACCTTAAAGGTCTTATTACCCCCTTCTCGTGGTTAATTCATTAACAATTCCTTGCCTCAAAAAAGAGAAGAAGAGTATTGAAGCGATAATGGAATTCCGAAAAGGAGTGTAAAGCTACTTCCACGTTTGAAGGACTACAACTGCGACTGCCATCTCGATTCCTCCAAGGGGGAGAGAATGTAATATTTACGTTGATAATATTTATAAACTACGTGATACTCATACAAGGGAATGCCGGTATTGAATAACCAGACGGTGCGATTATACAAACTCTATTTGGCATAAACATAGGAACCGAATATCCTCGTATGAACCTCCTCTTGGGAGGAGGTCAAGAGGATAAGGATTAATTTATGACAAATAAAAAAATCTAATTATCCAGTCAAAGCTGTGCTAGAGGAGAGGGAATAGACGGGGATGAATAAGCTGGCTTGCTGGAGCTCGTGGGAGGGAATGGGCATGCACTCAGTCCGTGTGGTGAAGGGGATGTACCTCTCCCTCTCCCATATAAACCCCCTGTGGGGAAGGGAAGGATTGGAAGGTGATCTTGGGAGGATAGTGGGAGCCGCCATATTGCCGACGTCTGATGGAGAGGAGGAAGGCTGTGAGGAAGGACGATTCGAACAGAGAGAAGGAGGCGGTGAACATCCTTGCTGCCGTTGAAGGAAGGCTGTGTGATTGCTGTCGCCATCGGAACCGTCAGCTGCTACTGCTGCCGCCATCGAACCATCTGCCGCCTCCATCCTCTCTCCCCACGTGACTGCCATCTATGACTGCCATCTCGATTCCTCCAAGGGAGAGAGAATGTAATATTTACGTTGATAATATTTCTAAACTGCGTGCTACTCATGCAAGGGAATGCTGGCATTGAATAACCGGACGGTGCGATTATACAAACTTTATTTGGCATAAACATAGGAACCAAATATCCTCGTATGAACCTCCTCTTGGGAGGAGGTCAAGAGGATAATGATTTATTTATGACAAATAAAAAATTTCTAATTATCCAGCCGAAGCTGTGCTGGAGGAGAGGGAATAGATGGGGATGAATAAGCTGGCTTGCTGGAGCTCGTGGGAGGGAATGGGCATGCACTCAGTCCGCGTGGGGAAGGGGAGGTACCTCTCCCTCTCCCATATAAACCCCCTATGGGGAAGGGAAGGATTGGAAGGTGATCTTGGGAGGATAGTGGGAGCCGCCATACTGCCAACGTCTAACGGAGATGAGGAAGGCTATGAGGAAGGACGATTCGAACAGAGAGAAGGAGGCGGTGAACATCCTTGTTGTCGTTGAAGGAAGGCTGTGTGATTGCTGTCGTCGTCGGAACCGTCAGCTACTGCCACTGTAGCCATCAAACCATCTGCCGCCTCCATCCTCTCTCCCCACGTGGCTCCTGACCACAGAAGCTTCAAGAAGCTTCTTGAAGCTTCTAAGGGGGGCTCCTCTAAGCCCCCCTTTCCATGGAGCCCCTTAAGCCCCTTCCCATTGGAACCCAATTTCCTCCCTCATGCCCGTTTTTTTTACACACCCTTTTACCCCCATGGTGTTAAAATTTCCCCCTCTCACCCCCATGTTTGACCTTTAAAAATCCCCTTTTATACCCGTGCTTAAACCCTGTTCCCATTCCCTTGGAACCATTATCACCTTTTTCCCTCGTGCCATAAGCCCTTTCACCCTTCACCTTTCCCCTTTTACCCTTTCACCCTCGGGTTTTAAACCCCTAAGCCTTTTTCACCCCATGTCCTAAAAACTCTCCAAGAATCCCCCTTCCTATACCCTTTATTAACCTTCTTCCCCCTCCCGGTTTAAATCCTTTTTAAGGGTCTTCTTAGCCTTTTCTCCTCGTTCAAATCCACCTTAAACCCCCCGTGTTAAAAGTCACTAAGGCCCCTTCTTGTGTTTTTTGAAACCACACTCACACACACCCTTTTCACCGTGTATAAATCTCTATAGGGCCTTTTCTCTAGGCTTTGTAAACCTTGCCCTCCCGATGAAATTAAGACCTTAAAGGTCTTATTACCCCCTTCTTGTGGTTAATCCCTTAATGATTCCTTGCCTTGAAAAAGAGAAGAAGAGTATTGAAGAGATGATGGAATTCCGAAAAGGAGTGTAAATCTACTTCCACGTTCGAAGGTCTACAACTGCGATGCCGCCTAAGAAAGTCCAAGGAGTAGCTGCGGGAGGGTCATCTCCCGGTATCCATGTGGATATCTCACCCTAAACCCAAGCTTTTCCTTATTAATTTTATATCGGTTTTAATTCAATGGTGCAAGATGAATTGTTAGGGATAGGATATATTTTATCCTAGTTATTTACGACGAAGGAATTTAGTTTAATTAAACATGCAAAATAAATAAAGTATAAACATAGTTTTTGTTCAAATAGCATTATGCATTGAAAAGAATTATGAGCAAGAATTATTTACCCAGTAAAGTAGTGTACTTCGGTTAAGTCTAGAAGGTATAAAACTGCATCTTGCACTCATTTTACAACGAATCATCATGGAAGGTGCAATTCATGAAAGGGTTCTTACGATGCTTAAACTCTAGGAAGTTATCATTGCTAACTACATAACTTAGCAAGGGAAAGATTGCTTATTTGGCATGAGTTTTTATTCGCAAGGAAAAAAGAAGATTAATTTAACTTACCTAATTTCAAATCGATAAAGTTTAGGATTGAAAAATCAATTGACACATAGATAACAAATCGTGCGGAAGTGATCTCGATATTACCTTCTAAAAGTTAACCGAATTAATATAACTTAGAAATACCTATGTTGCGAAATATTCATTGGGAATGATTTAAAATCCAAGAAACATTTATACCTTAAATACTTACCCACCTTCCCCTATTGTAGGGTCAGTAAATCGTAAACGTAAAAGAACTAGGGTTCGTCCCTGAGGTTCTTAAAGAAAATAATAAAAGCTAAGAAACCCTAGGACTGACAAATGTCAGTTTAAAGAAACTGAAATGGATTGTTTTGTAACTCCATTATTGCATAGTACGATGCAGGACTTGCGCGACAAGTACGAAGTCATATGGTCTTGTGATTGATTCACAAGAAGAAAGGTTGAATATCCTCAACAAGGATGGCGGATCCTTACGCAAGTTATCTTGCAAAAAGGATGTATTCTTTGATATCCTTCTAAGTAAGGAAGGTTAAAAACTGGAAACTAAAGTATCCAATGAACTTTAGGGTTGACCAAGTTGGGTTAATAGGTATGCCCTAACCCAGAATATAAAGGATCTTTCCAAGTTGCAAGGCACCCCGGATCGAGGGCTAGATGCATTCAAAAGGAAAGATTCCTTCCTTAGCAATTTGCCAACAAGAAGATCGATCAATGGAAATTTTTGTGTTTGCTAGAGATTTTTAGAGCACCGTTTGACTTGTTTGACCAATGAATTACAAAGTAAATAAGTATCTATACTTCACGTTGAAGGCCTGAAGGGAGTGGCAGCTTCAGTTACCCCCGATTGCCTGCCTGACCCTAACCAAGGGGGTTGTTGACCGTGTCGGGAACGTGGACCAAACCTGCCGCGAGAGGTCTCTCCGTTGAGCGCTACTTGGAGCAGGAGGACACTTGGGTGCCGGGGGGCTCTGGCCGTAAGTCCCTCACCTTCCGGGTCCTGCACAAGAGACTAACATGAGTCGGGATTGGATCTCGAGGCCCGCATTCTAGTCTACGGGCGAAAACTTGGAATAGTGATCCTTGTGGATTACTGGATAGCCTTTGGGCAGATTGTGTACAAGCCTACGGGCGGAACTCCTTGTATTTCAAAGATAAATATGATGATATGTTAATAAAGAACTTGCCTGATATTGTTTTTCTATGTCATGTGATAAGATTACGTGAAGGAACCAGTGCTTAACGGTTTAATTAAAGAAGTGTATTGTTACATGTCCAACTAATGTGTTAGATAATTACATAACTAAAACAAATCGAGGAAAGTGTAGAGGATGGGCCATGGGTCCGTCCTACGGTTGGGTGGTCCTGGTTGGCCGGGAACTTTTCTCAAATCTCGAAGAACAGTGGGATGATTGTCAAAGGACACGAACAACAAAAGCATTGACCTAGAGTTATGTCTTAACCGATTTACGTTGTTTTAGGGGAACGGAATGGGACTATGCCTTATGGCAGAGAGGTTGAGCTTTGCATCCCTCTCGTTTCCCATTCTCCTTGAACGAAGTGCAGCATGAATCCGCTTCGGACCTAGCGTTTCTGCGTAAAGTAGTTCACTTGGGTCCGACGCTAGTTGCTGTTAGGAAATAACCATTTAGGAAAAACCCAAATTCCGATCGATCCTAAGTGGGAACGGCCAGAATACTTCCGCTACGTGGCAGACGCAGAAAGCCCTAGATCGCAAATCCCGTAACATTCCATGGGAGTGCGAGGCAGATCTTTCTAAACATCCTTTCCGATGGACTGCTAAGACGTGTCCTAGATGATACTAATGGACATGTTACAATATCTTCCCAAGACTTCATCCTTGCCCTTCTTGTATAGTGCACCGTCTAGCAAGGTGTAGGGGGCTGATTCCAACAGAAGCTTCTTCTTCTCATGGCTTGAGATGCCAAGAGGATACTGTTGGGTTGCCTGGAGGTTGGCTATGTCTACGTACCATGGGGTAACTATTTCAACTAAGAATAAGGAAGCATCAGGGAGGTCTGCATCATCCTGTTCCTCTTTTGTAGTTTGAGGGATTTGTGACAGATGATCGGCTAGGACATGGGAACGGCCAGGCTTAGTGACCACTTCAAAATCGAGTTCTTGAAACAGGAGCAACCATCTCATTTGTCGTCCTTTGACATCTTCTTTGTTCATTAGGAAGGAGAGGGCTTCATGGTCCACATAGAACTCAAAATGCATCAATAGTAGACAGGGTCGAAACTTCTCCAGTGCAAACACCATTGCTAAGCACTCAAGCTTTGTCACTATTTAGTTCTGCTCTCAGTATGTTACTTTCCAATTTGCATAATAGATTGGTTGATCTAATTTAGAGGGGTCCTTTTGACATAAGACAACATCTAGCCCTTCAACTGATGCATCTATGTGTACATGGAACTCCTTCGTCCAGTTAGGAGGCTGCAAGATAGGTGCTTTGATGAGGCATTATTTCAGGGTATTGAAGGCTTCTTTGCCGTCAATCATCAGTCCAAAGGAAATCCATATATTTCCTCAAGAGCTTGTGCAAAGGAGCTGCTTGGGTTGCAAAATGTGCAATAAATCTTCTATAGTAGCTCACATGGCCAAGAAATCCTCTCAATTGCTTGAGGTTTGTTGGTGCTGTCAAGGAAACAATCTTCTCAATCTTCGTCAAGCCTATTGTGATCCCTTGTGTAGAGACAATATGGCCTAGAAGAACTCCTGATGAGATACCAAAGACACATTTGTCGAGGTTGAGAGAGATCCCATACTCTTGGCATCTGTCAAAACATTGTTCTAGGTGTCCCCCCAATGCTCATGGATTAGGCTATAGATACAAAAGTCATCGAGATACACCTCGATGAAATCATGTAAATGGTTTTGGAAGGCAGCCATCATCACTCTTTGAAAAGTAGTTGGGATGTTGCAGAGCCCAAATGGCATTACTCTATAGCCATAAGTTTCCCATTCAGTGGTGAAGGTGGTTTTGTATTGGTCCTCTTCTAGGATTTGGACTTGGTTGTATCCTGAATCCATCCAAAATGGAACAAAACTCATGGCCTGCCACTGTGTCCAATAGTTGGTCTTTGAATGGAATAGGGAAATAGTCCTTTTTTGTCTTGGAATTCAGCTTCTGAAAGTCCACACAGATGCAAAGCTTTCCATTCTTCTTGGGCATGACCACAATGGGCGAAACCCATTCACTGTTAGCTATGAGATAAATGAGCTCACCTTCAAGGAGCTTCAATAATTCGGCCTTCGCCAGAGAAAAATAATTAGGATTCAGATGCCTCTGTCTTTGCCTCACAGGTTTGGCATAAAGCTCTAGATCAATGTGGTGCTGGCATATTGTGGGATCAATCCCCTTTAGATCTTTATACAACCAAGAAAACACATCTAAGTTCTCCTTCAGTAGGTCTCGCAGGACCACTAGTTCTTCTTCTAGAAGATTTAGGCCCACTTTCAGGTGACCTTGTATATAGTCAGCCTCCAGGAACGTCAATTTCCTTTCACCTTCCACTTCACGAATAAATGTCCCATGGATTGCTTCTGGATAGAGGTCTGACTCCTTTAATATTGGCGATTTTTACCTTCAATGTCTGTAGTTGTTCTGTAATCACATCCATAAGATCTTTCTTAATATTGGCGACTGAGTTGGATAGGTAATCCTTCAGATTTTCACCTCCTAATGTACTTGTAGTAGGGTTTTGGGAAGCTTCTGTAATTACTGTATATATGGGTTGGGTTGATCCAGGAGGTCCTATATTCTAGTTTTGATTCATAGCTCCTATTGAGACCTCGGGTTGTTGATTCTAGTGGTTAGGATTCCACTATTGTTGAGTCGCCATTGGAGGATCTATTTGAGGCCACTATTGTTGTGGTTGAACCATCATTTGAGGCATTGTTGTTTGTAGCCACTTTGGATTAGGTGCATTGTACTGCGACACAGTTTGCATCTGGGGATAGGAATAGGGAACTATCCCTGGAACTACATTTGGTGGGTATACCATTTCTAGCATGGGAGGAGATAAGACTCCTCTTCCTGCAGTCATTGACAACCTTGCTTTAACTTTGTCATACAGACTTGCACATTCCACTGTAGCTTGCAGATTGATTGTTCTTCTCAATTCCACGTACTTGCAAACTTCTGGTTGTAGGCCTTTGAGGAACACTCCCTTCTGGATACCTTTATCCAAATGATAATTGGTCCATCTCTTCAGGATGGATTACATTCGCAAGACATAAGCTTCTACTATTTCTCCAGAGGATTGACTTAGGTTCATAAACTCCTCTCGCATCCGCTCTTCAAAACCTTCATGCCTGAATTTAATGAGGAATGCCAACTTCAAGTAATCCCATGTGCCAAAAGTTCCTACTACTTATCTCTCATACCATTGAAACACTGCGCCCTTGAAAGTGGAGGGGAAGATTGCTAACCAATGCTCAGGGGTTTTGGCATTGTTAGCCACACATGCTACCATAAACTCTGCTACATGAAGATTGGGGTCTTCATTGTACTCTCCCTTAAAAATTGGCAATGGGACTACATTTGCTAGCCTGTCATCAATATTTCCAAGATGAATATGACTAGGAAGGGGACCTTGAGTCGCCATGGGGACTTCTGTAAAGAGTGCTTTTAGGGTGTCAAAGGAAGCTTCTGGTGCAAGCTCATTCTCAGCCTTGATTCTTGCCTTCTCTCTTCTCACTTTCCTCTAGACTCATTCTAGCGTTTACTTCTTGATTGCGTCATTCATCAGGGGGTTGGCTCCAGCTAGATGGTCTGTATTCAGTAGAATAGAATCAGAGGGGGACATCAGTCTCTAGAGGATTATCTGGCCAACATCTCTTCTACTTCCTTCTTTTCAACATCTCTGAATTGAGCTTTCAAACCACTACAGAGGGGGAGATATTCCATTCTGAAAGTATCAAAACTCATTCTTCTTAGGATTTTTGTTGTGCCATCATCATAATAATGCCAGCTTCTGATGGTTTCAATAGTGTATGTTGTGAAAAACACTCTGTCTACCAACTTCCAATGGGTTGCTAATCGAACAAACATGAGGTTGTCAGTGCACCAAGCATCCCATGTATCTTGATGTTGAGTATCCATGAACAAATTCCAACTCTTTTCTTTCTTGTTTTTGTGAACCTCCATGGACCATGACTTCTGAAGCCTCTTTACAATCTCCCACTTGATGATGTCCAAAAACTTCTCAATGAATGCCAAATCTTCCATGGATGGTCATTCTCTCTATTTTTGCTCTTTAGTTTGTTCCCAAACAATTTACCACCAAGATACACATCTCTGTTGCTTCAACAGGAAGAGCAAATAGTCCACCACATAGAGCTTGCATCATGATGGTAATATGTTTCTGCCATTGTGGGATGAAATTCTTGTAGAAAGTGGCTTTGACCATAAGAATCTCCAACTCTTAAGTGGAAGAAGAAACTTTGCAAGCATCCATTGAATTCTCCTCTTCTTAGCAATGCCATTTCCTTCATTTTTAGCCTCTTATAATGCTTGTTGATGGCAAGCTTCCCCGGTTGTGCACCAAAAACATGGAGCCCCAAGAGTGACACCAATGAAAAGGGGTTTCTACTACAAGAAAATCTATCTTATAACATCAACAAGCTTTTATTTCATTCTTTTGAGAACCATAACAAGGAAAAGAACAAATCTTTACGCAACATCATAGTAGATATCTCCCACGGATTTGATAGAATCAACCATAATCTTCAACATCTTCATAGAATTCATCAATAGAACAAGGAACATAAAAGAATACACTACTTTTGAATGGTAATAATCACATAGTATTCATCTTCATTGTCTTCACAGTTTTCTCTCAATCTCTCATAGATAGATACATTGCTTTGATAGAATTAAATATCTCTGACTCTCTCTCTCTCTATCAATAGTACATCATCTCCTTACTACAATAATCAATAATCACTCTCAATAATCCTTCTTAGGTCATGGATGCACTTCCCAATAGGTATGTCTCTGTCGAAGAGGCACCAGAGCATCTATAGTAACCCTTCATATCTCGCTTTTGTCTTTGTCACTTCAGCCTGCACTTGAGTCTTCAGCAACTACTTCTTCCATTTGTTTTAGCTCTTTTAAACTTAGATTCATCCTTTTCAAAAGTTATAAAATTTTTCCAAAGTACAACCTCATATCAGAGAACACTTACAGAAGATCTACAGAACAGAACAAAACAGAACAGAAACAAAACAGAGACTCTATAGAAGGTCTATAGAAGATCAACAGAGAGTTACAAAAGGTCATCGGAGAACATCAAAACCTCATAACTCATACCAAAACCATCCCAAACTATAAAAAAATATTCAATAAGCTTTCAAAACATCTCAACCTTCATAAATCATCAATCCATACTTCATATAGAAGAAAATCAGAACAAAAGAGAAGCTACACAAAAGGTATTAGAACCAATGAGAACCTCAACAGAACCTATCAGAACATCATAGAATCTCATACTTCTACTAAGAGTCATCATGAGCTTCCAAAACATAATCAAAATCATCCAAAATATTTCAAACACTTTCAAAACAATCAATCATCACTCAAAATCCATAAAAAATAACCAAAAAATCTAGTCATTTCAGCATTCGACGCCATCATAACTAAAAGTTTGCATACACCTAGTACATCTTGAAAGTAGGAGATGAGTTCTTATAAAGGTAGACAAGAGTAGCTCTATGATCAACCAAGAGACATGACTAATTGAAGAATACCTAACTCTACCCATGACCAAAGCCAGAGGGTAATAAGAAGAAGCACAAGTATCTCTCACTCTCTGAGATACAAAAGTACAAAGAGGAAGGAAGGTGCTTTCTTTGTGGTGAGTTAAGGCATATGAAGCCTGATTGTCCTCACAAAAGGAAGGAAGAAAATGTGGCTAAAGATCCTCCTCCACCATCCTCAAATTCTATTGCAAATGTGCAAGCTAGCACTCATTCAAATGAGAAGAAGAGATAACTCTTAAAGGGTTGGGAAACACTCAACAATCAATGAGTTCTAATAATCTTTGATCCAGGGTCCACATATAAATTTGTGTCAGCAAATACTATTGAAAGGCTACAAGTTCCACCAGATCGATTGGAAACACCAATTGGATCATGTTTGACATTTGAAGGACTTACAACTAATTCTACTCCTATCTAGGGAAAGTTGAATCTTAGAATTGGAGATTACCACTACCAAGAATCTTTTCTACTTGCACCCATTGGTAACTGTGATGTTATCTTAGGTATGCCTTTGAATTACAAGATTAGACCACTTTCCAATTTTGTTAAGAATACCCTTGCATTTCAATTCAAGGGTTGGAACATAGTATGGATTGTTGATGCTGGAGATTGGCTTGTGCCAATGGTTAGTCATGTAAACATTTCTAAAGAAATGGAGAAATCTATTTTTGCATATATGATTTATGTGAGAGAGTCAAAATAAGCTAATGATTCAAGGGCACTTGATGCCTCTAATGAAGACACAATACCAACTAATGCTTCTAAGTCTCAGACTTTAAAAGAACCAGTCTCTTTAATTGATCAAGCCAGACATGATTTTGTTAAACAATATGAAGATTGTTTTGGTGATTCACTCCCAGGAGAGTTACCTCCTAAGTGCTCGGAAGATCACACAATTGTTCTTATCCCAAGCAGTCCACCATCTAACCAACTGCCTTACCGAGTAAGTGCAAGTAAGCAAGAGGAGATCCTAAAACAAGTAAACAAACTGTTGAAAAAAGGGTTAGTTCAACCTAGCTCTTCTCCATATTGCTCTCTAGTCTTACTTGTTCAAAAGAAAT
The DNA here is from genome assembly GCF_053477565.2 of Lygodium microphyllum. Lineage (NCBI taxonomy): Eukaryota > Viridiplantae > Streptophyta > Polypodiopsida > Schizaeales > Lygodiaceae > Lygodium > Lygodium microphyllum. The sequence continues at coordinate 119,308,890 of NC_141135.1, forward strand.
ACAATTCTTTTTATATGTGCATAGACTACAGATCTTTGAACAAGATCATAATCAAGAATTGTTTTCCTATCCCAAGGATAGATTATATCTTTAATAAGTTGCAAAGGGCTAGTATCTTTAGTCCCATTGATCTCAAGAGCAACTATCACCAGATACAGATAACACATGAAGATGTTCATATGATAGCCTTTCGTACAATGTTTGGACTATATGAGTTTTTAGTCATGCCATTTGGTTTGACTAATGCACCTGCCACATTCAATCAAATGATGGAGAGAAATTTCAGACCTCACTCAAAGTTCACAGGTGTCTTCTTTGATGACATTCTAATATTTCCACGGTCTACAAAAGAGCATAGAAAACATCTATCTATTGTTTTTCAAGAGCTTCACAAGCACAGACTATAGGTCAATGCTAAGAAGAGTGATTTTTTCCTTTGGGAAATTCATTACTTGAGCCATATTGTTTCTCACAATTTGGTGAGAATGGATCCTGAGAAGATTCAAGCCATTGTTGAATGGCCTACACCTACTTCTATACATGAAGTTAGAAGTTTCTTGGGCCTATGTTCATACTATAGGAGGTTCATACGAGGTTTTTTCATATGTTGCATCTCCTCTACATGACCTTACTAAGAAGCAAATGCCTTTTCACTGGGGATCAAGGCAACTATAAGGCTTTGAAAGAATTAAGTTTCTTGTGACTCAAGAATCAATTCTTATAGTTGCAGATCTTCAAAAACCTTTTGAAGTTCACTGCAATGCTTCTGGGAATTGCATTGGAGCTATGCTTAACCAAGAGCATCATGCAATAGCATTTGAGAGTCAATGCCTCAAAGACCATGAGCTACATGCTCTAGTATATGAGAAATAGCAATAACATTTGAGAGTCAACGCCTCAAAGACCATGAGCTACATGCTCTAGTATATGAGAAATAGCTTATGCCGATGGTACATGCTCTTCAAGTATGGAAACACTATTTACTTGGTACAAATTTTGTTATTAAAATAGATCACCAAAGTCTAAGATACCTCCTTGCTCAGAAGAAGCTCTCAGAGAAAAAAATGCGTTGGGAAAATTTCTTATCTATGTTTCATTTTCAAATCCTTCACACATCTCGAACTAAGAATTTGAAAGTTGTATCAATGTCTCTAACAAACTCATCTACTACAAAACTAATCATGATTTTGTGATTAGAAGACACCGTTCGATGGGTAAAATAGGCCCGTGGATTAGATGTGACACTTGAGCAACAAATTGCAGAGTCGCATGATCTTGTGGTTTGATCACAAGGGAACGGCCAATTCCTCGGAATGAGATTGGCAGATTCTTGCGCAAGTTTATCTTGCAAGAGGATGAGTAGTCGTTCTAATATAGTACCTTTCTTGGGAAAAGTGACCAAGATAAGGGGATTAGATATTTTCTTGGAAGCAAAGGACCAATCAATAATCTGGAACAACATATTTTCTATTAATAGACCTTAAGGTATTGGTTAAGTTGGGTTAATAGGGTACAGCCCTAACCCAAGGACATAAGGGTTAACAAACAAAACATTGGGGAACTTGCCAAGCTGCAATTGACCCCCGATCGAATGCTGGATGCATTCGGAGAGAAGGATTCACTCCTTACAAGTTGGCCAAATTAATGACCACTAGAAATGATTGTGCTTGTAACAGTTTAGAGAGCACTGTTTGCTTTGTTTGCTCAAGGAATTAAATGATAAAAAGATATCTAATGCTTCAGGTTGAAGGCCTGAAGGGAGAGGGAGACTCAGTTACCTCAGATTGTCTGCCTGATCCTAACCAAGGGGGTTGTTAGTCGCACTGGGAAGGTGGACCGAACCTACCACGAGAGTCTCTCCATTGAGCGCTACTTGGAGCAGGAGGACGCTTGGGTGCCAGGGGGGGCTCTAGTTGTAAATCCCTAGCCTTCTGGGCCCTACACAAGAGGCCAACATGACTCGGGATTGGATCTTGAGGCCCACATACTAGTCTACGGGTGAAATCTTGGATTAGTAATCCCTGTGGATTGCTGGATAGCCTTCGGGCGGATTATGGATAAGTCTACGAGCTGGACTTTATAAATGTATTCCAATGATAAATATGATAATCTGTTGAAAAGAACTTGTTTGACACTGCTTTTCTATGTCAAGTGCTAAGATTACGTGAAGGAACAGGTGCCTAACGAGCTAATTAAGGAAGCTGCTTGATTTATGTCCAATTAAATGTGGTAGGTAATTAGATAACTAAAACAATCTGAGGAAAGTGCGGTGGATGTGGCCATGGGTCCGTCCTACGGATGGGTGGTCCCAGTTGGCCGGGAACTTTTCTCAATCATAATGGACAGCAAGAAGATCGTTTCAAAGGAAATGAATAGCAAGGGCGCTGACCTAGAGTCTAGGTGATAATAATCCCGGATTTATGCTGTTTTAGGGGAATGGAATGGGACTATGCCTTATGGTAGAGAGGTCGAGCCTTGCATCCCTCTCGTTTCCCATTCTCCTTGAACCAAGTGTAGCGTGAATCCGCTTCGGCCCTGGCGTTTTTGCGTAAAGTAGTTCATTGGGGGCTCGACGCTAGTTGCCGTTTAGGAAATGACCATTAGGAAAAACCTGATTCAGGTAGGTCCTAAGTGGGAACGGCCAGAGTACTTTCGTTGTGTGGCAGATGCAGGAAGTCCTAGGATCGCAAACCCCGTGACATTCCATGGGAGTGTCGGGAGGAGCTTCCTAGACCTCCTTTCTAATGGACTGCTAAGACGTGTCTTGAAGGGAACAAGTGGACACGTTACAAGTAGGTATTTTGGCCCTAAGGATCAAATCCATGCTATTTATGTTTGCTATCTGATCAAACATAGGCCATAAGGAAAAAACATTAGAAACAATAAATGTCATATATTAAGGATTATACAAACATGTATTTAGATGATTGCATAGAACAATACATCGATAGTTATAGTGATGGGTGTACAAGATAAAGGAACAAGTAGGGATTTTGGCCCTAAGGATAAAATCCATGCTATCTATGTTTGCTATCTAATCAGACATAGACTATAAGGAAAAGAAGTGTAAGACATGAAATGTACATACATCCATATATAGGGAAAAATGCACATGATGAGACCTTCAATCAAAGATATTGTCCTTTTATAATTGCTCAACATAGTAATCCTGCAACAAAAAAAAAGATATAGAACTAAAGTTAATTCCATCAAACATGATGTGTAAGCACGTATAGAACCATAAGTTCTTGGATTAAAGATTTCTACCTCTCCTTCAAGTTGGAATAGCTTGTTCACAAGATGCTTCATGCCATGTTGCTACCTATACTCCCTCTCTACTCTTGACTTGGCTTGCATATGAGAACTAGTAAGAACAACCCATGCAATAAATTAGTATGTCTTAAAAAATTAAACATATAAATTAAAAATAATAATTAAATAAGGTTATCTTTAGAAAGTTTATTTCAAAGGTAGCATAACCACCACTTCCAAGGTTTTATGTCAAGCCAAACTCAACTCGCATGCATGCATGCCTCCTCCTTCTATTTCTTCCACTTATTAGTATTTTCCTTAGTTTCCTCCCTTACTAATTTCAATTGCTTTTTTCAAATTAGGTGGGATGAGACATGCCATTGATATAGGCATCTCGTGCATTTTAGTGAAGGTAGGAGAGATGTTTCATGGTGGACATTTTCATATAATCAACTAAAAATATATCTTCTATAAATGGCTATGGAAACTCTCTATGGAGAGTTCTTATGACCATACCCTTTTTCTCAAGTCACAAGATTTTGTGCCTTCCATAGCATAGTAATGTTATATCAATATTTGAAGAAAAGAAGGTCATGCATATGATTGATAAGTTCTTTTCCCCTCCTTATTCATGACCTACTACCATGTTTGCATATTGATGATGTAGGAGAAGCCAAGAGGAGTCACTAGTGTCCTAGTCCTATGTGTTGTAGACACCTCGAACATGGATGGTAGTTGCTATGGGATAGACCACCATTATGGGATGCACTCTCCTCTCTGATATGTATAGTTGGATGTCCTAAAATGGGAGAGCAAGGATATAGTTAGGGGGTGAGGGAGTAGGCAATGGATCTAAGGTAGTAGGATCTAAACCTTTGATATTACTCGGTGGAACTATTAAATCTCCCAAAGCCATGATCGAATGTGTCTAGTAACTTTCTCCTTATCAAGTGTGGGGAAGGGGCCTTTGATGGCTCAATAGAGTAAAAATTGGATTGGGAAGAGGACTTGAGGGATAGGCCAAGGAATGGATTGGGGAAGGTCACTCTGTCAAGTAGTGGGTCATTAACTCTATGGTGTCAAGGAATCACTACCACTGCAAGGATTCCAACCACAAGCAAGGTTACAACATAAGAAGTGAGGACGAGAGCACTGGCTCTGCTTGATATGAGCAAAGTGCTTTGACTCTACTCATATGATATAATGATATTTTGAGTTCAAGGTGTGAATATCCTTGTCTAGACTGAGAAAAGAAAACTTCTATGTATGGTAGAGTTTGGTGAATTTGTTACTGGAATTGCTTGAGATGACAAAGGAAGCTCTTGATCGTAGGTGGATAAGATGTTGTTCAACTTTTCCATCTACCCTTCATTTTGATTGGAATGGGCCATGATTTTACCTAATCAAGATTGAGCAACATATCAAAACAAAATCTTGACAAGTCATGGCTGTTGATAGAAAGGCTAGACCTTCATTGTGGGCAATAGTGTGATTCTAAGGGATAAGTCATTAGTTCAAGAGCTAGCATAGATATTGTAGGTATTACGATGACTATTGAAGGAAAACCTAGCAATTAGAGAGACCGACTATTAACATGTCTATTGGAGTAGAAAAGAACCACTATAAGCCTCATATTGACAAGTCATGGCTGTTTGATAAAGAGATTATTCATGAAGACTAGAGTACTATTCACCCCACTGAGAAAGCACACTTTGTGTAGCTAAGTAGGTGAGTTTTGGGCTACAATTGTAGCATGATTGGGAGACAAAGATGGCAATCAGTGCAAATTGAGGCGTTTGGTCCATGTGAAATCGCATTATGGAATTTTTTCTTTCATGTCCTCTATGATACCAAGATTGAATAGGAGACAAAGACTGCAATTTGTGAGCTAACTAAAAGTAATAATAGTACAGACTTGAAGACCATGTGATCATAGATAGCTTCCATGTTTGATTGTTGCATGAAGACATTCACTGCAACAATATTGGAATAGCCAATGTGATTACTGAAGGTGGAAAATAATTTGATAGTCAGTTAGAGAGGCTAGCAATGAGTGGAAGGCCATTGTTGGGATTTCTTTCACTTCTTCAGGTGATCCACTCAATTCTCCTAGTGCCAGTTTGAGTTTGATTGTATGGGACATAACCAACAATCCTTCTATATATGTTGATGAGAAAGAGAAGATATGGAGGCATCTTTGCTCCAATTCTCGCATTCATAACTAAACTATATTTTCAGTGTACTGATCCATGTCTACTAGGATAATTGCCATGGGAATGTTCATGTCTATCCAACTAGTTTAGCACTTGAAGAGGTTGCAAGGGTATTGAAAGATCATGTTTCTATTTTCCTTGGTAAGGAAAAATCCTCCATGTAAACTTGGGAAAGAAAAGATTGTGTATATCTCTCTCTCATATAGGGTACAAATTTGAAAGGAAATTAGAATCTTACATCTAGATCTTTAGAACATATCTATATGATGATTTTTTGGATTGGAAGAGTTTCAATGAAAATAGACAAAGGGGTGAGAAGATGACACTTATGTATAGGGTGATGATTAAATGCCAAGTAATTGATCATGGGTTTTGGATATATGGACCCATGTTTCATGATGAAAAATGAAACTTGAGATAGTGTTATTAATAAGGTTTGGATATGGATTGCCAATAAAAAGTTTCTACTTTATCATCTTCTCTTCTTCGTTCTTCACTTTTTGAACTCTCACAACCAAAGGTCCACTGGCCACATACACATAAAAATCTTTCCCACATCTTTGGCAAACCCAATGTGAAATCGACTAGGGCAGGGGTTCTAATATGGAATTCCAATTGGATGTAGATGGCATTCGCAAGGATTTAAGTGTAACATGTCCACCTATTCCCTTCAGGACACGTCTTAGCAGTCCATCGGAAAGGAGGTCTAGAAAGCTCCGCTCGGCACTCCCATGAAATATTACGGGGTTTGTGATCTAGGACTTTCTGCGTCTGCCACGTAGCGAAAGTATTCTGGCCATTCCCACTTAGGACCTCGACCAGGGTTTTTCACTAATGGTCATTTCCTAAATGGCAACTAGCGTCAAACCCCGAGCGAACTACTTTACATAGAAACGCCAAGGCCGAAGTGGATTCACGCTGCACTTAGTTCAAGGAGAATGGAAAACGAGAGGGATGCAAAGCTCCGACCTCTCTCCCATAAGGCATAGTCCCATTCCGTTCCCCTAAAATAGCGTAAACCGGGGTTATTATAACTTAGAATCTAGGTTAGTGCCCTTGCTATTCATTTCCTTTGATATGATCTCCTTGCTGTCCATTATGATTGAGAAAAATTCTCCACCAACTGGGACCACCCATCCGTAGGATGGACCCATGGCCACATCCACCGCACTTTCCTCAAGTTGTTTTAGTTGTCTAATTACCTACCACATTTAGTTGGACATGCATCAAGCAGCTTCCTTAATTAGCCCATTAGGCATCGATTCCTTCATGTAATCTTAGCACTTGACATAGAAAAGCAGTGTCAAACAAGTTCCTTTTCAACACGTTATCATATTTATCTTTGGAATACATTCATTAAGTCAAGCCCGTGGCTTATCCATAATCCGCTTGAAGGCTATACAGCAATCCATAGGGATTACTAATCCAAGATTCCGCCCATAGACTAGTATGCGGGCCCCAAGATCCAATCCCGAGTCATGTTGGCCTCTTGTGTGGGGCCCGGAAGGCGAGGGATTTATAGCCAAAGCCCCCCCTAGTACCCAAGCGTCCTCCTGCTCCAAGTAGCACTCAACGGAGAGACCTCTCGCAGTGTTGTCATCCTGTTGGGGGTTGAAGGTCTACCACCGGGGTTTAGAGGAGAGGAGGAGTGTGGGATTCAAGGTTTGGAAAAGGAGAAAAGATTGGGGTTTGATAAGATTTGGGTTTTAGAAATGAAGAAGATATCAAGCTTTTTCTGTTTATTTAGCATACATGAATGGAATGAAAGACTGTCTTGATCACATCAAATGCATATGGGAATAATAAGCCATTACATTAGGGATAATCTCAGATTTAATCCAAATGCATATTCCAAATGGAAGCTCAAATGGTTTTTATTTCATGCACATGGATGGATAACAACGCCAAGAAACAAGTATTTTGATGGTAGACTCAAGCACATTCAAGACATAGATCAAAAGCTCATGAAATGGATTGATAAAGCATAAATTTAACTTCAGCCCTGTTTTAAAATAGTAATTTTCATCCCATAATCAAGCTCCAAAAGTGTACATAATCCCAAGAATAAACTCCTCTAATCATTCACAAGTGAAGCCCTGATGTTAAGAGGTCAATTTCCTCTATTACAACCACATAGATCACTTATTTACTCATCAAAATGGACAAGAAGAGAGGGTTGCCCTATTTATGACTGGTTTTTTCAGTCCATAATAGCCCATAAACCTTCAAAATACTCCCCTTTGCTTGCCCCAAAGTCACTCAAGTACTTGGGTACAAGACGGGCTTCATTGGACCATGAATAAGGTAAAAGAATGAAAGAAGACGTACATAAGAGTAGGCTGAATCCTTTTTCTTAGGTTTTCCCCCTTTTATATACTGTCATACCATTCATTTTCATCATACCAACTGGACAGGTAAGAAGAGCTCTCACATTCCTTGTTTGTATCTTGTTCTTCAGCTCTAGTTAGCCTTGAGATTGCATGCTTTGGAGCATGCACCATAGCCCATAGCTCATTCTCCATCTGCCACAAGTATGCAGGCCCATTTTTTGCACCAAAAAATGCAAGCTACATCTTGCTCAGCTCCCACTTATCACTTTGACCACTTAGGTCACTTACAATTCATTTTAGTCCATTATTTCACGTCCCACATGGACCTAGTGGACTTTTGGCACTTTTCTTGATTTCTAACCAAATTTTTATCTTGAACCAATGTGACTTAGCCTGCAAACTGTCAATTACTTCCAGCTGATCAAGTTGTGGGTTCCCATAGACTTAATTTTTTATCAATATACATGATACAACTGAAAATTGTATGACAGATACAAAATAACTTATGAAACTAAGTGATATCTAGGTTGTTGGGTAACAATGACTGAGTTATGTATGAAAATTCCTGATATAAATCCTAGTAAATTTCTTCTCTGTTCATAAGAATTCCATGATTTATATTATGAACAATAAACTTTCTGACATTCACCCCCTCCTAACCTACACATCCTCCGGCATGTGCCATTTCACAAGATTACAGGTTAAGGAGGGTCTTCTTTTGACATATCTTCATCTTCATCCTCTATGTCTTCTTCATCTTGCTTGTCTTCAAGTAGATGGCTCATATCCAAGTCATTAAGCTCATAAGTAGAAGACTCTCTTCGTTTGAAGAGCTTGATACGTTTACCGGCTATTGGTACCTTGACCATGGTCCTATCCATTTCAGCCAAAGTATAAGTAGCATTATCATGTACTACTTTCACCACATATGGTCCAAACCATTGCTTGGCTAACTTCCTATGAGTACTAAATTGATTGTCTAGGCTGCTATCATAGACAAGTACCCAATTATTCTCTTGAATAGCTCTTGGAAGGAGTTGATGATGCTTGTCAAACCTCTTCTTATTCTTCAATCTTGCTGCCTTCAGCCTTTCACTGGCTGTCTTGATATCTTCTGGCCTTCTTTCAAGCTGCCTTATGTGCAAAATCAACAACTCTTCTCTATTTATGCCTTCATCCCAAGGCAAGATACTCCATGTGACAATAGACTCCTCAATAGGCATAATAGGTGGCTGCCCATATATCAGTTCAGCCCGGCATATATCCTGTTACTGTACTATGGGTAGTTCTATCAGCCCATAATGCGAATGGAAGCATTCTAGGCCATTCTCTCATCTTTCCTCTACAAGATTTTGCCAATGCTTTGAGAATTGGTTGATGACCTCTTTCACTCTTACCATTGCCTTCAAGATTGTAGGATGATGTAAGAGATAGCTTGATTCCCAATTGAGCAAAGAAATGGCGAGCCTCATCGGCATCCAATTCTCCTCTATCAATAGTTACTTTGGCAACACAGCCATACCTGCAAAATACTTCTTCAAGTAAAAATCTACAAACAGCTTGAGTAGACTTTGTTGTCAAGGCTTTTCCTTCCACTTGATTGTGAGATCTTCTCTAGTAAGTACTAGATATCTCATGTTCCAAATTCCTATAGGCATGGTTAATAAATCAATAACCCATCTATAGTGAATGGATAAAGGAAAGGTAGGCTAAAGCCCATCTCTATGCTTAACCATAGAGTACATTTGACAAATGACAAGACTCAACAAAATGCTCAATGTCTTTATACATGTTTTGCCACCAAAATTTCTCTTTTATTTTGGCAAAAGTGCCCCATATGCCTCTATGAACAGCCAATAGGCTTTCATGAAATTCTTGCATGACCTGTCTTTGAGTCTTCTTGTCTCCTAAGACATGAACATGTGCCCTTTCTTTCTTTTTCGCATGCTTCCAAAGGTAGAAATCTTTGAGAAAAAAGCCATAAGCTTTTCTCTTGAACTCTTCATTAGTCCAATCTTCCTTCTTTGTTATAGTGCTAAAAAATTGGCCAATTTTTAGCCAATCACCTGCATAATATTCTTCTTTAAAGTGCAAACAAACCATAACAAAACATTGAGCATGCTATCTTTCAGCTACCCACTGTCCTTCTATGGTTGTTTCTTCTTTCTTTGCTGCTATAAATTTTGTTTCAGCAGCTGAACCTATTGTACTTGCTGTAATTAATGTTGTACCTACATTTTTTATAGCTGAACCATCATTAGGTACAGCTATACTTGCTATTTTCAGATCTGAACCTGCAATTACAGCATCATTTTTAGCAAATATAGACTCTAATTCTTCCTCATCCATCATCTCTTCTTCATCCTTATATCTGGCATTCAAGATTTAAGGATTTAATATAGGCTATCCATCTTAGAATAGCTATGTCGGGAGTAGAGCAATTGGCAATCATGCCCAAGAGTGGAAGACAATCTGTTTCAACTATTACATGTGCACCCATGAAGTACTCCCAGTCACATTTCAATGCAGTTACCACTCCCCAAAGTTCTCTTTTAATTTGAGAATACCTTCTTTGACGTTCATTAAAAACCTTCGCTCCAAAGTGAATTGCATATCTATTGCCCTCAAGGTCATCTTGACCGATTGGCCATCCTATTCCAATAGGACTTGTGTCCACTATGTGTATGATAGACTGTCCATTAGAGTAACTAGCCCTCTTTAAGGTGGGGGCAAAAATCAGCAATTTCTTCAATTTTCGAATAGCTTGAGTATGCTCTTTTTCCCATATAAACCTTTGGCCTTTTCTTAGCAGTTGATAAATATTTTCAGCAACATGAGAAAAATGTGGGATCCAAATGAGGTAGAAGACACATGCTCCAATAAATCTTCTCACCTCCAAAACATTTGGGCATATTTCCTGCATTTTGCTGATAGCATCAATCTTGGTTGGAGAAGGCTTTCGGCCATATGGACCACACATATGCCTTACCACAAGAACTTCTTCGACTCCAAAAATAGATTTAGCACCTGAAAGAGTAAGATGGACTTCTTCCAGTTTAGACAAGATTTGGGCACAATCATTAATATGATCAGAAACAAACTTGCAACATCCAAGTTCATTGAGTTCTTCATTCTTCTCATGAACTTCACATCCTTTGATCAGTACATCATCAAGGAAAGGAAGAGTTAGTTGGAGAATATAATCTCTCAATACTTTATGCATGGCATTCATCATGTGAGCTACTGAATTTTTAGCTCCTTGAGGTAGAGTACACATGCAGACTAGACTAAGAGGTGTCTTCATTGTGGTAATGTCTCGGCTCTCCAAAGCAAGCTGAAATTGGGTCATAGCTCGAATATAGATCTCCCATGGAATAAATTGCTCTACCTGCAAAAGCCTCAGAAAATTCATCAACAATTGGCCCCGAACCAACATTTCTAATAGTGACTTTATTGACATGCTGTAAATTTTGAATGAATCGCAAAGATCCAATCTTCTTAGGCATGGTAAACCATCAGTTGGAATATGGAGCTGAAGATGGCTCCAATATTCGCATTTTTTTCTTTTCATTTAAAAGCTCCAGTAACTTAGGCAAATGAGCCCTTGGTACCGGAATTGGCTTAAGATTCGAAGGAACGTGTTGGACCGTGAAAATCACCATTGGTGCCACAACACTTGGATCCACACAGCCAATTTCATGTGGCTGAAATGAAAAAGCTTTTCCATGTTTCTTTAAAATCTGCATGAAGCTTTGCTTTTCAGCTGGCAAGAGAAAAGAGTCTTCACCAATTTTCAGCTCTTGTAAACTTTCAGCTATAAATTGGTGACCAATATCTTTGGGATCACGAAGGCTTGGCTATTTGGATGCTCTTTTTACCAGTCCTTCACTTTCGGGAGGTAGAGGAGTAGCCACCGGCTTGACCTTCTTGTCAACTGTCTTATACTTTGTTTCTACTCTTACCTCATCCTTGTTTGGCTATCCAAAAGCTTCTTGATCTACAAATTCTTGAATTATGTCATAAATATCCAATGTGCATACCTGTATGGACTGATTTTCAGCTTGATTTTTAGCATGAACAACTGCATATATTTCAGCCAATGTATCATTATAAATCAGCCCATGAAATAACTCTGAAATTTCTTCATTTTATCCAAAACATCAATTTTCTTTAGCTCTCGTTCCACATGACATAAAATGCTTTCTTTTAGCCCTATTCATGGCTGAAAACTGTTTATAATAGCCCACACTGTTGGCCATAAAAACCTGCAAGTCAGCTTTTGGCATTGCCCCCTTTACATATGGAGGCAAATTTTTATGACATGAAGCACTGCCATAGCCTCCACTTATAGCAGTGCTACCCAAAAACCCTTAAATTCTTGGGCATTAGGAGGTACAGGATGATCTCTCAATCGATCTCTATTCCGGTGATGATTTACACATACAGTCAAAAATTGGACAGCTTTGTCATTATCCTTACTTCTTATCCAAGCATATGATGAACCATCATCAAGGACCTTTGTCTCCAAACGAGACTCAGAAATAAAAAGGTTGTCCAAGAATGATAGGATAGCTACAAGAATCTTGAACAAAGAAATGAAATTCATCTTTTACATTACCAATAGTAACTTTTACATAAGGGCATGCTGCATAGAGATTGCTAGAGGAGTTATTGGCTGCTTTCATGCATCATCCTGGGTCCACATCTATGGGCCATCCGCCATTCTCGTAGAGACTTCTTGACATGACATTGATTTTTGAGCCATGGTCTATAAGGGGAATGCATGGAGTCTCTTTTTCTCCAATCTTGACAACGGTTTCGGTGGTCACCCTTGCCCAATGGGTACGAGAGTAGTGACTACTAGGAATAAAGTGAGCATCATTTTCTTCTTGTATGTTGTGAAGATGAGCTTCTTTCTTATGCATGGGCTGCACTTTGGATTGAGAAGACCCCACCGTAACATTTTTTGCAATAGTTTCTTCAATTTCTACTTCATAGATGTCTTCATCTTTGGCTTCTATGGCTGCAACCAATCTTTGATTGCCTATAATCGAATCCCTTGAGTCTTTAGCTTTTCTTCATCTTGCAAATACACATGAAGTGCTTGCAAAAAAGCATGCACAGATTCTTCAGTTTTCTCACCAACATATTGTCTTTTCCGTTTAATTACATCAATTATTACATCATGAAATCCTTGTATTGCAACTTGTAGCCGGGATGTTTGCCTTTTCTTTTTCCTTCCATCTTCTTTGCTTGAGGGGCATCTCCCATATCAAGCTCTAGCAGTGGTGGATTTTCAACAGCCTTCTGCTGATCCGGTTTACTTCTTGTCACACGTTTAGTTAGCCCCGAAGAGGAGGGACCGACAACATCTTCATCTCTTCTTCTCTTTTCTTCTACCATATCTTCATGATTATTAATTTCAGCCAACTAAGCGAAAGCTGAAAATGAATCAACTGGCTCAGTCCATCCGATTCTTCCTCAGATGCATTGATTGGCAGTAGTTAAATTATCTTTGGTTGCCTTGCCTTGCTCCATGCGATCTAAGGCCTGCATCCACACTTTAGATTTTGCATCAGTTTTACATGCTTTAATAATTTCATTAGTTGGTTCAATTTGCAGCCCATAGATTGCTACATCAACAGCTGCATAGGCTGTTCTTGTTGCCAAATCCTCCAGTCTTTTCTTCATGCCACCGTTACCAAAATTTGGCTCAAGAGGCCGATTTCGGTTGCATGAATTTTACCATCCTTCCAAAAGACTAATTTTTGCACTTCAGCTTCACGGAATGCACCGCACTCCTTATCATGCTGTAGGCTATCACAACAGATACAACGTCTTTTGAAGCCTTCTCGTACGGGTCTTTGGGCAATTGTCCATCCTCTCTCTTCCAGTTTCACATCAAGCCTTTCCACCTTGGAATTAATCTCCATTAGATTAAGATGGAGATCCCACATGCTCTTAATTAGCTTGTCCATGACATCCTTCTTTGGAGGTGGAACAACAGGATTTCTTGGTTGCTCGGCCATAGAGACAGGAGGTCGAGAAACAGGAACAGGCTCCTTCATGGATTCAGTTGGTGTAGAGGTAGAACCCCATCTTAGGTGCATCCGCTCTCTTCGAGCAATCATATTAACTGCTTCAGTGACATCACTCCAAGCAATCTTCAATCATGTCTCAGAGTCAGGATCTTCAAGCCGATCAATGAGCTTCTCTTGAAGAAAAGGATCCGCAGCCTTTAGAAATAATTCAATCTTCTGGCTTTCCATACCCTGCTAATCATCAGGATCTAGTTGAGCAAATATTCTTTCAAATTCGCGGTGAAGAGCAGTGGGGCGGTTAGTCCCTTATTGGGCCTTTCGACCCATTCAGTGAAGACTTTCTTCGTCATGAGGCCAGAATCTTCAAGAAAAAATTCTTCTCGAAGAGACTTCTTGAATGCGGACCATCCTGTGTTTTTTTGGAAAAGACCATGAATTCGGTCTTGGAGGCCATGCACGGCCAAATGGGAAAAATATCGGCTCCAGGCATAATGAGGAACTCCAAAGAAGACCATCTTGTCGGTATAGAGACGGATAAAAGAGGACACATTTTGCCCATTAAATTTCCTGAGCTCTTGCCCAACTGCTTCCAAAGCTTTAATGTCAGCGGCATCATTCTGCTCTTCTTCTTGTCTCGCTATTGTTACAGTTGCAACTACTGCTAAAATTGCAATTGTTGTTGTTGGTTTTCTTGCATCAGACGTACCAACTGTTGCAAGGCATCTCCTCCCGAACTTGATGATTCTCCCATTGTACTTCCTCTTCCGCGGTTGACCCTTCATGTCAGGTTCACCACTGTTGTCGTGTTGGGGGTTGAAGGTCTACCACTGGGGTTTAGAGCAGAGGAGGAGTGTGGGATTCAAGGTTTGGAGAAGGAGAAAAGATTGGGGTTTGATAAGATTTGGGTTTTAGAAATGAAAAAGATATCAAGCTTTTTCTGTTTATTTAGCATACATGAATGGAATGAAAGACTTTGTCTTGATCACATCAAATGCATATGGGAATAATAAGCCATTACATTATGGATAATCTCAGATTTAATCCAAATGCATATTCCAAATGCAAGCTCCAATGGTTTTTATTTCATGTACATGGATGGATAACAACTCCAAGAAACAAGTATTTTGATGGTAGACTCAAGTACATTCAAGACATAGATCAAAAGCTCATGAAATGCATTGATAAAGCATAAATTTAACTTCAGCCTTGTTTTTAAATGGTAATTTTCAGCCCATAATCAAGATCCAAAAGTGTACATAATCCCAAGAATAAACTCCTCTAATCATTCACAAGTGAAGCCCTGATGTTAAGAGGTCAATTTCCTCTATTACAACCACATAGATCACTTATTTACTCATCAAAATGGACAAGAAGAGAGGGTTTCCCTATTTATGACTGGTTTTTTCAGTCCATAACAGCCCATACGCCTTCAAAATCCTCCCCTTTGCTTGTCCCAAAGTCACTCAAGTACTTGGGTACAAGATGGGCTTCATTGGACCATGAATAAGGTAAAAGAATGAGAGAAGACGTACATAAGAGCAGGATGAATCCTTTTTCTCAAGTTTTCTCCCTTTTATGTACTGTCATACCATTCATTTTCGTCATACCAAATGGACGGGTAAGAAGAGCTCTCACCTTCCTTGTTTGTTTCTCCTTCTTTAGCTCCAACTAGCCTTGAGATTGCACGCTTTGGAGCATGCACCATAGCCCACAGTTGATTCTCCATCTACCACAGGTATGCATGCCCATTTTTTGCACCGAAAAATGCTGGCTGCATCATGCTCAGCTCCTATCATGATTGTGGGAGAGAAGAAAGGAGTCACTTGTAGCTTTCTTGCTTGCACAATGGGGGAATACACACAAGGGTGGAGGTTGAAAAACAGTTTTCCTCTTCTTAGTTGTGTAAGCCAAAAGAACTCAAATACAAAGAAATAGAAGAACCCTATATATGGGTCTCAAACCAAACTCAAATAACTAAGGTGGCATACTAACTAAGTCACGAACTAGAGTAGATAAGGATAGCTATCATCTAGCTATTATTCATGGGCAGTGTACCAACCGTATCTGCAACTGACACGTGGTGACATAAATGCACAACGGTCACCCTGGCATATCATGAGTGGAGCTCGATATCTCAACACTCCCCCTCGAGCTCAATCCCAATTCCTGCACACCAACTAGGTCTCTAAACTTGCGCAGCTTCTCTGCGCCCAATGCCTTCGTAAATATGTCAACTACTTAATCCTCTGTGCTGACATAAACTAGATCAATAAGACCTAGTAAAACCCTCTCCCGCACATAGTGATAATGCACCTCAATGTGCTTTGTTCTAGCATGATAGACTGGGTTATTTGCCAAGTGTATACTATTCATGTTGTCACAATAAATGACAACTGGCCCATCTGTAGGCTGATGCATATCATAAAGTAGCTTATGCAACCAAGCTACCTCACATGCAGCCATTGCTTCACCCCTATACTCAGCCTCTATGTGCTCGACAAGGCAACTATAGGCTATTTCTTGCTGCTCCAAGTGACTGCAGCACTCCCAAAAGAGAACACATATCCACTGGTAGATCGTCTATCAGAAATACTACCAGCCCAATCAGCATCAGTGTATCCATGCAACTGTATCTGAACCCCAGTCTCATAAAATAGTCCATACTGCAATGTGGACTTCACATATCTGAGTATGCGTCTAGCCGCATCCAAATGCGATTTCCTTGGAGCCTGCATAAACTGACTTACCAATCCAACAACATAGCTCAAATCTGGCCTGGTAATAGTCATATAAATCAAACTTCCTACTATGCATCTGTACATAGTAGGGTCTTTCAGAAGCTCACCTATATCTGCGCTCAGCTTCACATTCTACTCCAAACAAACTAAAATAGGCTTATAGCCTGTCATCCCATATTTGGATAGCATGTCCAATCCATATTGCCTCTGCAAGAGCTATATCCCACTTGGTGATCTAATCACCTCAATGCCCAAGAAATAACGCAGCTCTCCCAAATCCTTCATCTCAAACTTTTGCTTCAATAGCATTTTCACATGAAGGATATCTTCATCACTGTCACCTGTCATAATCAAATCATCAACATAAATGACAAGTAGCATAATATCTTTCTCTGTTTTTCTCACATAAAGTGAGAAATCTGCCTTGGAAATTTGAAAGCCAATAGTGACAAGATATTGTCCTATCTTGTTAGACCATGCTCTAGGTGCTTGCTTCAAGCCATACAAGGCTTTCTTCAACCTGCAAACAAACTCAGGATGAACAGCATGCACATAACCTGGTGGCTGCTCCATATAGACCTCTTCTTGCAAATCACCATGCAAGAAGGCATTCTTTACATCCATCTGATGTAAAGACCATTCCTTTGATGCATCCATAGCAATGACTGCTCTTACGGTTGCCATCCTTGCAACTAGACTGAATGTTTCTTCATAGTCAATGCCATATGTTTGTGCATACCCCTTGACTACTAATCTTGCCTTGTATCTGTTCATAGAACCATCTGCATTGTGCTTCACCTTATAAACCCACTTATAGCCAATTGCATTTTTACCTTTAGGCAAAGATACCAACTCCCATGTAGCATTTGCTTCCAAGGCATCCATTTCTTCATCCATGGCTTTCTCCCATTTTTCTTTTCCCATGGCTTGCTCAAAAGAAGTGGGTTCTGGTTCCTGTATCTCTTTGACCATATATGCATAGTGAATGGCTATAAATCCATCGTATTTCAGCCTATCCACAAGATACCTAGCTCTGGTAGACCTACGCAAAGTAGGTTCACTCCCAGGTGCTCTCAAAACATCCCTGGTCTTCCTTACTCCAGGTGTAACAATAGAAGGAATACCCAACTGATCATCAATGCTCTGTTCTGAGCCACTGGATTCACCATCCACATACGAGTGACCTGCATTCACATGAAACATGGGCTGATCTACCTTCTCTTTTCCTTTTCGTGATACCTGCATACCACTATCTGCATTGCTTTGAGAAGATCCTCCTGATCTCAATCTGCCTGTCCATGGCGAAGAATATGAACCACTGCTAGAGGACGCTCCAGGTCCACTGATATCTTGTGATTGCTGCTGTGAATTCTGTGCAGCATTACCATTTTGTGCATCTACATTATCAATCACATTTACTGGTTTATACTAGCTACTCATCTCATCAAAAACAACATCTCTGCTCACTGTAAACTTACGAGTAGAAGGGTTATAGCATCTATACCCTTTCTGCTGCAAAGAGTAATCAATAAAGATGCACTTCTCAGCTTTTGGATCCAACTTGGATCTCAACTCATCTGGCACATGAACATAGGCAATGCAACCAAAAATTTTCAAATGAGAAATATCTGGTTTCCTACCAGTATACCTCTCCTCTGGAGTCACCCCATGTATTGCTGCAGTGGGAATCCTGTTCATTATCTAGACTGTTGTAGCAACTGCCTCAGCCCAATAAAAATCTGGCAGGTCCTTTTCATTGAGCATGGCATGAGATACCTCTCCAATATGCCTGTTTTTTCTTTCTGCAATTCCATTTTGTTGTGGGGTATGACTGCATGAATATTGTTGCTTTATGCCATGCTCCTGCAGGAACCTTGCAAACTCATTTGAGAGGTACTCTCCCCCTCCATCTGACCTTAGGCATTTAATTTGCAGGCCTGTTTCTTTTTCAACCATAGCTTTAAGAGTTTTGAAATGCCCAAACACTTCACTTTTCTTTTTCATAAAATACACCCAAACTTTTCTGCTATAGTCATCAATAAAAGTGACAAAATAATGACAGCCTCCAAGAGATGCAGCTTTAGTAGTCCACACATCAGAGTGGATTAATTCCAATGGCTTCTTACTCTCTTGAACATGTCTAGGAAATGGTTTCCTTGCTTGTTTTCCAAACTGACAGGCTTCACATACCTTATGCATTTCTGCAACCTTGAATTTTGGCAATCTTGCAACAATATTTTGGGCATGCATTGATTTAATTCACTGTACATTAACATGACCAATGCGTTTATGCCAGATATCAATATCTGCAACTACACCGGTCCCATGTGCAAACATTGCTGCACTCAATTCAGGCATGTCTGCATCCAACGTAAACATTCTGCCCTTCTTCTTTCCTTTTGCTATCAAGCGACCTTTATTTTTCATATCCTCAACAAAGCATCCATGAGGATTAAATCTGACCTGCAAGCCCTGCTCAACCATTTGAGAAACCAGATTCTTGGTGATATTCGGGACATGAAATACATCGGATAGGTATTTCTTTTTCCCATCTTGCATAGACAAAGGAATTTTTCCAATCTGCACAATAGGATGTGCAGTATCATCACCAGTCTCCACAAATCCTGGTTTTTCCATTTTCCTTGCATCCTCCATCCATTCTGCATGACCTGTCATGTGGTTTGATGCACCTGAGTCAACATACCACACTTCGTTGCTTTCTTCTGCACTTGTCACAGAATTGTTCATGTGTTGCACCATAAACAAATGCTCATTTATGTCATCACCTTGTCTACTGGAAGATGCATAAATTCCTTGTTGCAGTTTTCCATTCATGATGTCATTCTGCTTTTTATAGCAATCTTTAGCCATATGACCCATTTTACCACAGTAGTAGCATTCAACATTACTGTTTGCATTTTGGCCTCTTTGCCATCCACCACGACCTCTTTGGCTCCCCCTGCCTCTAGAGTTATCATGTCCTCCTCCATAGGACTAGTTTTCTTGAGTTTGCTACATATTCTAAATTCTACCACGGCCTCCAAATCGGCCTCCTCTACCTCTGCCTCTACCTCTTCCAGCATTTGAGTAGAAGACAGCTTCTTTTGAAGTTCCTCCTGAAGAAGATGCACCACCATTTCTCTGCTCCTCAGAAATTAGAAGAGCAATCAACTCCTCAAAATCAGGAAATCTTTCACGGATGGAAATGGATGTTTGAGACTGTGCATAATCCTTTCCTAGACCATTCAATGTCACAGAAACTAAATCATCATCTTCCACTAGCGACCCAATGGAAGCAAGTGCATCTGCAATCTTCTTCACCTTCATGTGGTAGTCATTGATGCTCATATTTTCTCTTTGCATATTATGCAACTCTTGCTTGAGCTGCATTTTCCTGGCTTGTGTATTTGTGCTATACATTTTTGACAAAGTATCCCATGCCTCCTTTGGCGTACTTGCATCCTGAATATAAACAATCATAGATTCTGAAATACTGATAGATAGCTAGTACATAACTTTCTTGGCTCTCTCATGCCATGCTTTGAATGCCTACATTTGCTATTGATTGGGAACATCAGGAAGAACTGGTTCTTCTTCATTTTCTGCAACAAATTCCCAATATCCTTTTCCCATAAGGAAATTCGTCATTCTAAACTTCCATGCTTGGAAGTTATTCTTGTCAAGCTTTTCACTGACAATCTGTGAAAGAGAATCAGATGCCATTACAGAACACTGCAAAAAATTCTGTCACTGCAAAGAACACAGCTCCAGCCTCACAAGGGCAAATCTGCAAAAACTGACGAAAGTGGTAATTGACCATACAGTCACTTCCTAGTGACAATTTTGCATCAACAAGCAACAAGGATGATTCTGTAACTCCCAAAGTCTCTGTGCACAGGCATACGATGCAATTTCTATAGAAACTTTTCACCGACCTATAGAACAGTGGTCACACAGCATAAAATTGGGCCTTTTCCTAAGTGCATGCAGAAAACTTCCACTTCTAAAACAGGCCCCGAAATGGCCTCAAATCAGAAAAACAGGGTCACCAAGGGCTAAAGCCCTTAACCCGCAGCATATACTGCCCTCTTGCTTCATCACAAAGGGCGTCTCAACCTGAAACAATGCACTCTTGCACTTCTCGGCTGTGCTACCTGCAGAGACTTGCTCCCGAAACAGAAAATGAAAGCAACACTGCTCCTCTTACCAGAACACCACGAGCTTGACTTGCTTTCTTGAGCTCCTTACCACGAACAAGGCTCTGATACCATGTCACGATTGTGGGAGAGAAGAAAGGAGTCTCACTTGTAGCTTTCTTGCTTGCACAATGGGGGAATACACACAAGGGTAGAGGCTGAAAAACAGTTTTCCTCTTCTTAGTTGTGTAAGCCAAAAGAACTCAAATACAAAGAAATAGAAGAACCCTATATATGGGTCTCAAACCAAACTCAAATAACTAAGGTGGCATACTAACTGAGCCACGAACTAGAGTAGATAAGGATAGCTGTCATCTAGCTATTATTCATGGGCAGTGTACCAACCGCATCTACAACTGACACGTGGTGACATAAATGCACAATGGTCACCCTGGCATATCACGAGTGGAGATCGATATCTCAACAGCTCCTACTTATCACTCTGACCACTTAGGTCACTTACAAGTCGTTTTAGTTCATTATTTCATGTCCCACATGAACCTAGTGAACTTTTGGCACTTTTCTTGATTTCTAACCAAATTTTTCTCTTGAACCAATGTGACTTAGCCTGAAAACTGTCAATTAATTCTAGAGCTGATCAAGTTGTGGGTTCCCATAGACTTAATTTTTTATCAATATACATGATACAACTGAAGATTGTATGACAAATACAAAAGAACTTATGAAACTAAGTGATATCTAAGTTGGTTGTTGGGTAACAATGATTGAGTTATGCACGGAAATTCCTCATATAAATCCTAGTAAAGTTCTTCTGTGTTCATAAGAATTCCATGTTTTATATTATGAACAATAAACTTTCTGACAGCGGGTTCGGTCCACCTTCCCGGTGCGGATAACAATCCCCTTGGTTAGGGTCAGGCACACAGTCGGGGGTAACTGAGGTTGCCTCTCCCTTCAGGCCTTCAACCTGAAGCATTAGATATCTTTTCATCTTTTAGTTCATTAAGAAAACAAAGCAAACAATGCTCTTTAAACTGATATAAGCACAATCATTTCTAGTGGTCGTTTATTTGGCCAACTACTAAGGAGTGAATCCTTCTCTCCGAATGCATCCATCATTCGATCCGGGATCAATTGCGACTCGGCAAGATTCCCAAGGGTTTGTTTGTTAACCTTTTTGTCCTTGGGTTAGGGCCATTACCCTATTAACCCAACTTAACCAATACCTTAAGTTTTATTAATATGTTGCTCCAATTTATTGGATGGTCTTTTGCTTCCAAGCAAATATCTAATCCCCTTATCTTGGTCACTTTTCCCAAGAAAGGTGCTATATCAAGACGACTACTCATCCTCTTGCAAGATAAACTTGCGCAAGAATCTGCCAATCTCATTCCGAGGAATTGGCCATTCTCCTGTGATCAAACCACAAGATCATGCGACTGTGCAACTTGTTGCACAAGTGTCACATCTAATCCATGGGACTATTTTACGCATCGAACAGTGTCTTCTAATCATGGAATCATGATTAAATAGGAAACAAGGGTTAGGGTGTCTTCATATCCAATCCATTTCCTATTGCACTAGGTCGATTTCGTCCGCCCTAGGGTTCCAACTCAATCCGAGTTTCATCTTTTTAACGAGCGATCCTTAGGGTAGAGACCCTAGATCGTTTCTTGCAAATACGTCCTATTGTCCCTACATTCCGTGAATGTGGTCAGGACTTAGGGTATGAGAGTTTTGACTTGGCAATTAAAAGCGACTAGGTCAAGTCCTTAACGTGCTAAACCCTAGTTAGCACTTGGAGTATATTGTATCGATTTAACCATCCTAAGCGAGTCCTTTGCGGTTTAGGTGTTTAGGGTAAAACAATGTACTTGTCTATTCCTAAAGATATTGTCTTGATCAAAGCGGGGAAAAACTAATTGCATTACGATACCATTCTCGTAAACACACGATTTATTGCCTCTACGTATGATTAGAATTACAAACCCTAACTTTTCTTGTTAAGATCAGAGCACATGTTAAAATTCACATACAATTCATGCCACTAAGCTTTTAGGGTTTTAGGTTATAATGAACCATGCAGCCTTTCCTAACTACTACGTAGTTGAACAAGATTTATGCCAATTGACTAGAGTTAATCCTACTTCATGCAGCCCTAGAATCATTTCCATGCCTTGCGAATTCCTATGGTTGTTAGCAACCTTCTTAATGAATCATTGCGAAGAAAGAGATGTCTAATAATGCAACATGCGATGTAGTCTTTCCATGCATAATCGAAGTGTGCTACAATAATTTCGACTTTGTAATGATGGTTATTAGTTGATCTAGATTCATTACTTTGCAATGCATAAAAACAACTTGCTAAGAATGCATAGACATCTTATGTTCTTTTTTTCGTTTGTTTCATTGAAAAATACAAATGACCGATCTTCAATCGTGAGTTACTTCCTTTAAAATAGCCAATGTATTTCAATCGCAAAAGTGCATCATACTTCCGTGAATTAACCATGCATAATTGCAATATTTCGATGTAAATCAAAAATAGGAAGAAAACCTGGACTTGTGGGTTTGGTGAAATGTCCACATGAATGTTAGGAGATGATCCTCCTACGGTTGTGCCTTGTGCCTTTTTAGGGGCGACCGTGAATTTGACCTTAATGCCTTGGCCACACTCTTATGATCTTGGCCCATCTCCCTTGTACGCGCAATTCCCTTTGAGGTACGGCTTCCTTGTCCGAAGTACCGACTTGTGGAATTGGGCTTTGGAAGGCCTTAGGGTTCGGAGCTTGGGCCTTCTTTCTTTAAAAATCCTAGGAGTTTAAGGAAATCCTCTCCAATGGCCTTATGGGGGAAATTGAGTGGAAAGGCTTTGTAGCTCCTCTCCTTCAAAGTCCCACAAAGACGTATTTAGGGAACTAATGGGAAGGCCTTATAGGCTTCCACTTCGAAGCTTAAGAGGGAAAAGAAATTTGGGCTTTCAAAGGATTCAAAAGGGAAGGACCTTTAAACTGACTGGAAAAATGGACTTGTGGGTGGATTCAATAGAAAGGGGACTTAAAATTTCCGGGGTCGGAATGATCTTACGGAGATCCAATATGAAGGCTTTAAATTCCGGGAATAAAATGGCCTTCACGGAAAGGGGACTTAAGAAAAACCCGGGGTAAAATGGCTTGTGGGAGTTTCAATGGGAAGGAGGGTTTTAAATCCAGAGGGTATAGTGGACTTAAAGGAGATTCAATGGGAAAAGGTGGGTTAAAACCCGGCTAATATGGCTTTATGTGAATCTACAGGAGGGGCTTAAAAACCCGGGGTAAGGTGGCTTTTGGGGGATGCAAGGGGGGAAATGGGGCTTAAATCCTGGGGGGGTAAAAACCGCTTGTGTAGGAATGCAATGGAAAAGGGGGATTAGAGAGCCCCCTTAGAAGCTTCTAGGGTGCAGCACGTGGCGCAAGGAGATGGCTCTTGGCGATGGTAGTGGCAAACTGAGGCTTCAGGCGGCGACGGTGATTCTGGCAACTGGCAGCTCCACGGACTGTAGCGGCTCTTTCCTCCTCCATGCAGCACAACGACAACATCAACACCTCCGCAGGCTGGCATCGTCCTTCCTCCCTCTTCTCACGGTCTATCAACCTAATCTCTTGCCTCACGCTTCCTTACTCCCCCCAAAGGGGGGTTTTTATAGGATAAGGGGGGGAGAGGGCTCCCTCCCCCACGTGGCCCCTGCATGCTATCCTCCCTTCCACCTCCATAGTTTCCCATTTCAGCCCATCCCCTTACCTCAGCCACGCTTTGGCTGGGGAAAGGTAATTAAAAAAATTTGCCATAAACCTAATATTATCCTCTTGACCTCCTCCCAAGAGGATGTTCACCTGCGGTTATGCAGTTTTTTTAAACTTCGGTCTTGTTTTACAAGTGGAGAGTCATGATACCTCGTGTACAGTTTAAAGATTGCACCGTCGATAACTGCAATGCCCGAATTGTCATTTGCATGAGACTCACGTGGGCTAGTAATATTTTTCAACAGAAATATTACATTCTCTCCCCCTTGGAGGAATCGAGATGTCCTCATCTCGAGATAAACTAGGGATATTGATGGTTGAGAGTGCTTTCATCTATCCAAGTGGCATCCTCCTCAAGATAATCTTTCAACTAGACGAGGCATTCTCTCAAGGTTCTGAATCTTAGTTGTCTTTCCCTAACATCTAATATCCTGTCAAGCCGTAGCTCAAGGACTCCTTGGCTAGACATTACAATTTGTTGGTCATCAAGTACATGGTTGGGATTAGGTATATACTTCTTCAATAGGATGATATGGAATACA
The DNA here is from genome assembly GCF_053477565.2 of Lygodium microphyllum. Lineage (NCBI taxonomy): Eukaryota > Viridiplantae > Streptophyta > Polypodiopsida > Schizaeales > Lygodiaceae > Lygodium > Lygodium microphyllum. Next base: position 119,333,945 of record NC_141135.1, read on the forward strand.
TTATGAACCTTAAGGTTCTCAGGGAGTTGCAGTCTATAAGCATTAGGTCCTAGGCACTTGAGGATCTTGTATGGTCCACAATACCTTGGACTTAGCTTCTTGCAATCTCCTAAGGATAGGGAACTTTTCTCTGGGCGTACGCGAATGAAGACCATGTCTCCTTCCTTGAAGATTCTATCTTGATGCTTCAAGTCCGCGTATGCCTTTTTTCTATCCTTGGCAGCTTGGATGTCCTGTCTTATTGACTTTACTTGGTCATCCATCTCTTCCAACATCTGCCTTAAAGCTTCAACCCTCAAGGTTGCATCTGAGAAGTTTTGGGGACTTCAACAGTCATGACCATACAATTCTTGAAAAGGGGTCGTCTGAATGCTTTGTTGGTAAGATGCATTGTAGGCAAACTCAACCAAAGGCAAGTATTGAATCCTCCTTTTTGGTTCACGACAACAGTGTGCCCTTAGCAAATCCTTGATGACTTGATTGACTCCCTTTGTTTGGCCATCAGTTTGGGGATGGTAAACTGTACTAAAACAGAGTTGAGTCCCAATGGCTTAAAAGATAGCTCTCCAGAAGTGTGATGTGAAGAGAGAATCATGATCACTAATGATTCTTCTGGGTAGCCCATGTAGCTTGAATATCTCCTTGATAAGCAATCTTGCAATGTTTGAGGCTTAATAGTTTGTCTTTACTGGAATAAGGTGTGCAACCTTAGTAAGCATGTCAACCACAACCATGATGGAGTTGTATCCTCCCTGGACTTGGGGTAGGCCAACAACAAAGTCCATACTGATGAATTCCCATTTCATTTGGGGAATGTCAAGTGGTTGCAACTTTCCAGGCATTTTTACATGTTCGGCTTTGATACGCTGACAAGACAAACACTCAGTGACATATTTGAGAACGTCACCTTTAAGCCTCTCCCAATAGTAGCTCTTCCTAGCTGCATTGAGAGTCTTAACATAGCCAGGATGTCCTGAGAAAGGGGACTAGTCCACTATTGATAGAGAATTCATGATACTTAGCCTATAGCTTTTGGTCCCGGTCCTTCATAGGGATCTCCCTTAGCATCTTTTCATAGGCTGGATCATGACATGCTTTCTCTCTAGCTAGCTCAAGTATTGGGTTGTTTGGCATGGACACCTTTGTGACTAGAGATCTAGCTGTTGATGGATTTTGCAAGATTAGGGAATTAAGAAATGCCTTGCGAGACTGAGTGTGTTGGCAACTACATTCTCCTTTTCCAGTCAGTATTTGATTTCAAAATCATACTCCTCCAGCACTTCAATCCATCGACGTTGCCTCATGTTGAGCTCGTTCTAGGTAAAGATCCACTTGAGACTTTTATGATCAGTCACTAGAGTAGACTTATTGCCTAGCAGGTAGTGACTCCAAAGCTTTAGAGCATGGATGATAGCTAACAATTATAGATCATGGGTAGCATAATTCCTCTCATGGCTCTTCAGTTTCCTTGAAGAGTATGCTACAAGATGACCTTCTTGCATGAGTACACATCCTAAAACAAGCGTGCTAGCATCAGTTACTACATCGAAATCCTTACTAAGGTTCGAAAGTTTTAGGATAGGTGCTAATAGCAAACTTTTCTTCAATCTATCAAAGCTGGTTTGTTTGGCAGTTGACCATGCAATGGATGTTTGCTTCTTCAGTAGATCTGTCAGAGGTTCTGCAATCAAAGCATAGTTTTTGATGAAGACCCTATACCATCTTGTCAATCCAAGAAAATTGTGTATTTCTTTGACAGTTGTTGGTATTGGCCATTCTAGAACATCTTTGACTTTGGTCGGATCCATTGAGATTCCTTTCGCTGATACGATGAATCCCAAATATTCAATATGACGTTTGAAGAATGCACACTTCTTCATCTTAGCATAGAGCTTATGTGCTCTCATTGTCTCAAGGACAATCCGAAGTTGGGGTTCATGATCTTCTTCCTGTTTGGAATAGACTAAAGCGTCGTCGAAGAAGATGAGTACGAAGTCATCAAGATATGGCCTAAAGATATCCTGCATTAACTTGTTGAAGGTGTAAGGCGCATTCGTGAGTCTGAATGACATAACTAGGAACTCAAAGTGCCCATATCTTGTGTTGAAGGCCGTCTTTGGGATATCTTCTTCCTTGATCCTTCTCTGATAGTAACCAGACCTGAGATCAATCTTGGAGAAGATCAAGAAGCTCATCTATTCTAGGAATAGGGTACTTGTTCTTAACAGTTGATTGATTCAACCCTCTGTAATCAATACACAATCGAAGCGTTCCATCTTCCTTTTTCTAGAACATTACTGGAGCTCCCCATGGTGAACGTCTCTTTGCAATTGGCGTAGCTCCTGGCACTAGCTTGATCTCATGATCCACTTCTCTTTGAGGCAGGAGTTCTGTCAACTCTTCAGGAAATACGTTCGCGTACTCTTTTAGCCATGAAGGCTCTTCACTAGACTCCTGCTTCTGATCTAGCTTATTGAGCTTAATCAAGTAGACAAGTAGTCCATTTCTAACACCCTTTATAATCCGAGATGCTTTGGCCAATTGAGTTTTCGGCTTTTCAGCCTCACCTTGAGTTGTGACCAATTCCCCTTCAGAGTTTCAAAAGGAAACTTGGCCCTTTCCACCACAATGAATGTGGGCATCATTAGGTTTAAGCCAATCCATTCCGAGTAGACACTCATGGATACCTAGGTTCATGATTCTGAATTTGACCGAAGTCGTCTTTCCTCCCAGAAAGAATTCCACCTTAGCAGTTTGCCTAGTACAAGTGACCTCACGACCATTTGCTAATTCCACAAGCAAGGTAGGTGCTTCTACTGTGGCTATTCCTAATCTTCTTGCACAAGCTGGTGAGATAAAGGAATGTGTACTACCACAATCAATCAAGGTCTTGAAACCTTTACCTTGATAGTCCGACGGTGTTTGAATCACTGAAAACTGGCAATTCGGCCATTTCTTGTGAAGAGTGGCATGGACTGTTTCCTTTTCAAACTCTGCCTCCATGGTCGGATCTTCTTCTTCATACATTTTCCTATTGGCAACACAGGTGGTTCTTCCTCTGCCTCGGGTAGCGGTTCCCTAGCCATGACTAGTTCCTTGGAAAGATGCTTGACGATGTCCTCCGCCAAGATTGGGACATTGCCTCTTGAAATGACCGGGCTCGTTGCACTGGAAACAACTGAGATTTCGGCCATTGCTTTGGGTAGGGACAAAGCTATTGGCATTATTAGTCCTTGCTCTCTTTCTTTGTCCTCGGTTTTGACCTTGAACTCTCTTCACTTGAGGTCTATATGCTCCTTTGTTCTGGTCATTATAAGACCAAGTTTTGTTACTTCTTATCCTAGCCTGCACCTCCTAAATTTTGGACTCAACTCGAATGAGTGCGTCCTATAGATCTGTTGGACGCATAGATTTGAGATAGGTATTCACTAGTGGGTTTAAACTAGCACAAAATTTTGACACCTGTTGTGTCATGTCCATCAGTGGCACATACTTAAGAAGAGAGACGAATTTTGAGTAGTATGCGTCAAGAGTGAGTCCCAGCTATTTCAGCTCGTAGAACTCATTCATTTTTTGAGTGCAATACGCAAGTGATATCTTCCTTGCACAACTTTCTTCAGCTTTTCCTAGGTAACGTATCCTTCCATGATCCATTGATCTCTGCACCATTGCTTCCACCAAAGCCTGGCTTCATCGGTGAGCTTTAGCTTGGCGAGCATAGCCTACTTAGCGTATGCAGTACCGACTGCTTCAAAGTAATCCTCCATGGACTCTATCCAAATTTCAGCATCCACTTGAACAGTCCTACCTTTCCCGTCAAATTCACGCGGCTTAATCTGCTTGAGAAGAAACTTCTTCTCCTGGATCATGGCCATACTTGATGTAGGAGGCAAACTAGGAATATGTACTGGGCTTGTGCTTGAATAAAGGATTCTTAACGTTATAACTCGCTAATCGTTTGATTTATATTTCATACCCAATTCAGCTATCAACCAAGAATCCTAGCCACTTAACTTTTTATCAATTCTCATGGACAAGACAGACATTGATAAAAAGAAGTCTTATTGCATTTATATGGGCATAGCCCTTTCGGAGTACAATATTCCCTGAGATGATAGAGTAACTGTTACATTTAGTTTGGGGAGAATAATGTTGTATTACATTTATCTACGGGAACTGGATAATAGTATGGTTTTGGGTCATGGATCTTCAGGAATTGGTAAGTCATCGAAAGATTAGGGTATCCTTTCGTTTGGAACCCATTCTTCTCATAGCGTCCCAACACCTTGATCGTGTCGGCGGGGATTATGCGGGTCACTTCCTCGTATACATATGAGTTCAGCTCAACCCTCTAACCTTGAATATGCAAAGTTGAGTTTACGTGAGCCTCCACAAAAATGAACAGTTTCACGATCTTCAAGTCCTCCAACCACTTGATCCTCTTTAGGTTGGTTCAAAGGTAAGCAAACCAGTGGGCAGCTATATAGTAGATTCCTGAGTCACTCGTCCATCTCCGTTCCACGTACAAAGGCGATGGATTATAAATACGATCTAGGATGCTCATCATATCAACCCTTTGTCGATAATCCGGGGGATGCATCACAGTCATAAACATGACTCGGAATGCTAAGAACTTGTTCCATGCTTCATAATTCTGGAAGACAGCATCTAAAGTAAGGAGATGTTCTGAATAGCAATATTTTCTTTACTTCTTCTTATTAAGATTTCTTAAAAACAAATCCTTTGTTGGTTCGCTCTGATACCAACTGTAACGTGTCCACCTGTTCCCTTCAGGACACATCTTAGCAGTCCATCGGAAATGAGGTCTAGAAAGCTCCGCCTGGCACTCCCATGGAATGTTACGGGGTTTATGATCTTGGACTTTCCGTGTCTGCCACGTAATAGAAGTATTTTGTCCGTTCCAACTTAGGACCAACTTGAATCAGGATTTTTCCCTAATGGTCATTTCCTAAACGACAACTAGCATCAAACCCCGAACGCGAACTACTTTACGCATAAACGCTAGGGCCGAAGTGGATTCACGCTGCACTTGGTTCAAGGAGAATGGAAAACGAGAGGGATGCAAAGCTCGACCTCTCTGCCACCATAAGGCATAGTCCCATTCCGTTCCCTTAAAACAGCGTAAATCGGGGTTATTATAACCTAGACACTAGGTTAGCGCCTTTGCTATTCATTTCCTTTGAAACGATCTCCTTGCTGTCCATTATGATTGAGAAAAGTTCCCGGCCAACCAGGACCACCCATCCGTAGGACGGACCTATGGCCACATCCACCACACTTTCCTCAAGTTGTTTTAGTTGTCTAATTACCTACCACATTAAGTTGGACATGCATCAAGCAGCTTCCTTAATTAGCCTGTTAGGCACCCATTCCTTCACGTAATCTTAGCACTTGACATAGAAAAGTAGTGTCAAACAAGTTCCTTTTCAACAGGTTATCATATTTATCTTTGGAATACATTCATAAAGTCCAGCCCATAGGCTTATCCATAATCTGCCTGAAGGCTATCTAGCAATCCACAGGGATTACTAATCCAAGATTTCGCCCTAGACTAGTATGCGGGCCTCGAGATCCAATCCTGAGTCACGTTGGCCTCTTGTGCAAGGCCCGGAAGGCGAGGGATTTACAACCAAAGCCCCCCTGGCACCCAAGCGTCCTCCTGCTCCAAGTAGCGCTCAATGGAGAGATCTCTCGCGACGGGTTCAGTCCACCTTCCCAACGCAGCTAACAACCCCCTTGGTTAGGGTTAGGCAGACAGTCAGGGGTAACTGAGGCTGCCTCTCCCTTCAGGCCTTCAACCTAAAGCACTAGATATCTTTTCATCTTTTAGTTCATTGAGCAAACAAAGAAAATAGTGCTCTTTAAACTGATACAAGCACAATTATTTCCAGTGGTCATTTATTTGTCTAACTGCTAAGGAGTGAATCCTTCTCTCTGAATGCATCCAGCATTCGATCTAGGATCAATTGCGACTCAGCAAGATTCCCAAGGGTTTGTTTGTTAACCCTTATGTCCTTGGGTTAGGGCCGTTACCCTATTAACCCAACTTAACCAATAGCTTAAGTTCTATTAATATGTTGCTCCAATTTATTGGTTGGTCTAATCCTGTAACGTGTCCACTAGAATCATCCAGGACACGTCTTAGCAGTCCATCGAAAAGGATGTCTAGAAAGCTCCGCCCGACATTCCCATGGAATGTTACGGGACTTGCGATCTAGGTCTTCCCGCGTCTGCCTCGTAGCGGAAGTATCATGGCCGTTCCCACTTAGGATCGACCTGAATTTGGGTTTTCCTGTTTGGTCATTAGCTAGCAGCAACTAGCGTCAGACCCGAGCGAACTACTTTACGCAGAAACGCCAAGTCCGAAGCGGATTCACGCTGCACTTGGTTCAAGGAGAATGGGAAACGAGAGGGATGCAAAACTCAACCTCTCTACCAATAAGCATAGTCCCATTCCGTAAATCGGGTAAGACGTAACTCTAGGTCATCGCTCTCATTATTCGTTTTGATAATGATGATCATCCCGCTGTTCTTCGAGATTTTTGAGAAAAGTTCCCGGCTAACCGGGACCACCCAACCGTAGGACGGACCCATGGCCCATCCTCCGCACTTTCCTCAGTTTGTTTTAGTTATGTAATTATCTAACACATTAATTTGACATATAGCAATCAGCTTCTTTAATTACTCCTGTTAAGCACTCGTTCCTTCACGTAATCTTATCACATGACATAGAAAAACAATATCAGCCAAATTCTTTATTATCATTTCATCATTTTATCTTTGAAATACAAGGAGTTCCGCCCGTAGGCTTGTCCATAATCTGCCCGAAGGCTATCCAGTAATCCGCTAGGGATCACTATTCCAAGCTTCTGCCCGTAGACTAGTATGCGGGTCTCGAGATCCAATCCCGAGTCACGTTAGCCTCTTGTGCAGGACCTGGAAGGCGAGGGATTTACAGCCAGAGCCCCCCTGGAACCCAAGCGTCCTCCTGCTCCAAGTAGAGCTCAACGGAAAGACCTCCCGCGGCGGGTTCGGTCCACGTTCCCGGCGCAGTCAACAACCCCCTTGGTTAGGGTCAGACAGGCAGTCGGGGGTAACTGAAGCTGCCTCTCCCTTCAGGCCTTCAACCTGAAGCATTAGATATCATTTCATCCTTTAGTTCTTTGAGCAAACAATGCAAACAATGCTTTCTAAACTGTTACAAGCACAATCAATTCCAGTGGTCGTTTATTTGGCCAACTGTCAAGGAGTGAATCCTTCTTTCCGAATGCATCCAGCATTCGATCCGGGATTAATTGCGACTTGGCAAGATCCCCAAGGGTTTATTTGTTCACCCTTTTGTCCTTGGGTTAGGGCCATACCCTGTTAACCCAACTTAACCAATACCTTAGGTTTTATTAACAGTAAATCCTGGCGATCATGTCGCTTTAATTTATTGATTGATCACTTGCTTCCAAGCAAATACCTAACTTCCCTTTACTTGGCAATTTTTCCCCAAGACAGGTGATGTAACAGGATGACTACTCATTCTCTTGCAAGTTAAACTTGCGCAAGAACTTACCAACCTTATTTCAAGAAATGGCAAAACTCTCTTGTGAACAAACAACAAGTCTATGCAACGTTGCAACTTATTGCACAAGTGTCGCATCTATTCCATGGGATCATTTCACCCATTGAACGGCGTTTTCTGGTATCAGAATTATCTTCAGACGAGAAGCAGGGTTTAGGGTGTCTTTTTACCCAACCCATTCCTAATTACACTAGACCGACAACGTTTGGTCCTAGGGGTTCCAACTCAATTCGAGTTTCATCATTTGAACGAGTGATCCTTAGGGTAGAAACCCTAGATCGTTTCTTGCAAGCCCGTCCAATTGACTCAACATTTCGTGAATGTGGGTATGATCTTTGGGTTTGAGGGTTTTGACTTGGCAACAAGTGCAAAACTAGGTCGAATCCTTAACGCGCCAAACCCTAGTTAGCACTTGGGATATTTATCATATCGACTGAATCATGCCTATATGAATCCCTTGTGGGTTAGGTGATTTAGACAATTCAATATACTTGTCTTGCGACAACGATGAACCTTTCCTAGAGATAATAAACTAGATCTAAAGGAGAAAAATAGTTGCAACTACCACAATACATGTAAACATGCGATTCATTGCTTCTACGCATCACATAGTTCACAATAACTCTATCTTTCCTTGATAAAGTAAAAATGCATGATAATCTGGATACTAACTTTCCTAGGACCTACTAGGACTTACATCAAATAATCATGCCTACAACCTTGTTATCTACACTTTAGAATCTCATGCTTTGATAAACCATGCAACCTTTCCTAAATACGGCTCCTGATGAATGAAATTTTTGCATGACGACTATGCAACACGCAACTTTCTCCTAGCTACAATGAAGTTAATGAAGTTCATACAAAACTAAAGCTAGTGTTAACTTATTCCATTTTACATGCCACTTGCAAGTCCATAAGATCAATTTTGTGCTCTTCTATTTCTTTTCAGATAACATCTTATGGGTGTTAACTTTTCCTCATGAATCATTACAAGGAAGATGTTGCCTAAAAATGCAACATACGCTTAATCTTTCCATGTCTAGTCAACGGTGCACTTTAACAATTCCAACCTTATAATGATAGGCAACAGGTGTTCTAGGCTCGTCACTTTGAAAAGCACGACAAGGCAACATACTATTAAGGTCGTAAGATGGATAGACAATTTGCGTTTATTGCATTGAAAATACCAATTTTCCCAATTGCATTTAACTAGGCTAGGTGAATTTGAACATGCACGGGTGCTTCCTAATCCATGAAGTTATCATGCTTAATGCATTACTTTTGTATGGAATCGCAATAGTAAAACCTGGGTTTGTGGGCTCGGGGAGATGTCCACGTGAATGCTAGGAGAAGAACCTCCCGCAGGCGCGCCTTGCGACTTCTTGGGGGCCATCGTAGGCGTGATTACGGACTTCCGGTTTGCCTTTGCCCTTACACAATTATGGACTTCCGGTTAGCCTTTGCCCCTACGTGATCTGTGAATCTCCTCAGCCTTGGTAAGCAGCCTCAAGATCTTGCCCTTCTCCCTCGTACACAAGAGATACCTTCACCGAACTTCGGATCTTTAAAAGGCCAGGGCTTGTGAGAATTGGGCTTAAGGGATTTGAGCTTTGTTTGCGGAAATGGGGCTCTTATGGATGGAGCTGCGAAAATGGAGGCTTTACAAGGAGGTTTTTTTTAAAACACCCGGGTGGGCCCACTGTGTGTATAAGGCCTTAAGCCTTGCCTTTAGAAGCTTCCAAAAGCTTCTAGGAAGGTTCTGCCTTCCCAGAAGACCACGTGGAGCCAAAGGAAATGATTGAGGGGAATTAAGAAAGGAAGGATGTCGTCGAATGGGGGGGTTGACTTTGTCAGGGAATTGGCGGCGGCCTGACGGCCTATGGCGGCCCAAGTGGGGATGCTGGCCGTCTAGCCTGGGCGGCGACCTCCACGGTAGGGGCGGCAGAACACGGTCCTCCTCTTCTCTCCCTATCCGTGTCACGACAGCCCTTTGAGTAGCACGGCGTCGACCTCAGCTTCCTCCAGCCTTCTCACTCCAGGTCACGGCATTGACAGCAGCTTCCCTCTCTCTCTCCATGCAGCCTTCTTTTCCTCCTTCCCAGCACGGCGATGGCAGTAGCCGTTTGTCCCCCCCATCCTCCCTTCACACCTTAGAGGGTGTATTTATAGGACAAGGGGGGGAAGAGAAGAGCTCCACCACGTGGCCACTGCATGGCTTCCCCCCTCCTCATGCAGCCCCACCTCCACCAAGCCCATCCCCCCACACTCCCTCTCTTCCAGCCGTGCATCGGCTGGGGGAAAGGGATAAATTTAAAAAAAAATTGCTTTAATAATATCCATTTTGCCCCTCCCAAGAGGGTGTTTACGTGTGATTTGTGGATTTGAACCCTCGGGCTTGCTTTGCCAATGCGGAGGTCTCGATTTCTCGCGTGCAGGTCACAGATTACACTCTGGCAATTCCAATATGAAAGATAACCTTTGCACGAGGTTTACGCAGTGTGCGGGAAGTCAATATTCACGAGTGGGAATATTACAAATCCCCTTATTTTGGTCACTTTTTCCAAGAAAGGTGCTATATCAGGACGCCTACTCATCCTCTTGCAAGATAAACTTGTGCAAGAATCTGCCAATCTCATTTTGAGGAATTGGCCATTCTCCTATGATCAAACCACAAGATCATGCGACTTTGCAACTTGTTGCACAAGTGTCACATCTAACCCATGGGACTATTTTACCCATCGAATGGTATCTTCTAATCATGGAATCATGATCAGATAAGAAACAAGGTTTAGGGTGTCTTCATATCCAATCCATTTTCGATTGCACTAGGCCGATTCTGTCGGTCCTAGGGTTCCAACTCAATCCGAGTTTCATCTTTTTAACGAGCAATCCTTAGAGTAGAGACCCTAGATTGTTTCTTGCAAATTTGTCCTATTGTCCCTAAATTCCGTGAATGTGGTCAGGACTTAGGGTATGAGAGTTTCGACTTGGCAATTAAGTGTGACTAGGTCAAGTCCTTAACGTGCTAAACCCTAGTTAGCACTTGGAGTATATTGTATCGATTTAACCATCCTAAGCAAGTCCTTTGCGGTTTAGGTGTTTAGGGTAAAACAATGTACTTGTCTATTCCTAAAGATATTGTCTTGATCAAAGAGGGGAAAAACTAGTTGCATTACGATATCATTCTTGTAAACACACGATTTATTGCCTCTACATATGATTAGAATTAAAAACCCTAACTTTTCTTGTTAAGATCAGAGTACATGTTAAAATTCACATACAATTCATGCCACTAAGCTTTTAGGGTTTTAGGTTACAATGAACCATGCATCCTTTCCTAACTACTATGTAGTTGAACAAGATTTATGCCAATTGACTAGAGTTAATCCTACTTTATGCAGCCCTAGAATCATTTCCATGCCTTGCGAATTCCTATGGTTGTTAGCAACCTTCTTAATAAATCATTGCGAAGAAAGAGATGTCTAATAATGCAACATGCGATTTAGTCTCTCCATGCATAATCGAAGTGTACTACAATAATTTCGACTGTGTAATGATGATTATTAGTTGATCTAGATTCGTTACTTTGCAATGCATAAAAAAAACTTGCTAAGAATGCATAGACATCTTATGTTCTTTTTTTCGTTTGTTTCATTGAAAAATACAAATGACCAATCTTCAATCACAAGTTACTTCCTTTAAAATAGCCAATGTATTTCAATCGCAAAAGTGCATCATACTTCCGTGAATTAACCATGCATAATTGCAATATTTTGACGTAAATCAAAAATAGGAAGAAAACCTGGACTTGTGGGTCTGGTGAAATGTCCACATGAATGTTAGGAGATGATCCTCCTGCAATTGTGCCTTGTGCCTTTTTAGGGGCCATCATGAATTCGACCTTCTTGCCTTGGCCGCAATCTTATGATCTTGGCCCGTCTCCCTTGTACACACAATTCCCTTTGAGGTACAACTTCCTTGTCCGAAGTACCGACTTGCGAAATTGGAGTTGAAGGAAATCCTCTCCAATGGCCTTATGGGGGAAATCGAGTGGAAAGGCTTTGTAGCTCCTCTCCTTCAAAGTCCCACAAAGATGTATTTAGGGAACTAATGGGAAGACCTTATAGGCTTCCACTTCGAAGCTTAAGAGGGAAAAGAAATTTGGGCTTTTGGAGGGTTCAAAAGGGAAGGACCTTTAAACCGGTTGGAAAAATGGGCTTGTGGGTGGATCCAATAGGAAGGGGACTTAAAAAGGGGTTGGAATGATCTTACGGAGATCCAATATAAAGGCTTTAAGTTCCGGGAATAAAATGGCCTTCACGATATCGAAGGATTTTCTTGAAAGCAAAGTCGCGACCACAAAGGACTTTGAATAATTTCAGGATAGAAGGTCAATATTAGAAAAGCTCTGTTGTGACAACATGAACTTTTAATTCAGACGGTTAATTATTGTCTAAGTTCAAATCCACAGTTATAGAAGATCCTTCTTTTCTCACAACAAGAATGCCCTAGGCCTGGTTCACAGGAAAATTTGCAACTTCACAGATAAGTATTCACTGAACTACCCATTGAAGAAACATATGAAACTTTGATGCAAACATCCAAGAAATCCGTGTCTAAAGGAGCTTTGGCACTGTCATCTGAATAATCTCTATTTACAGAAGATAGAAGATGCTTTGTATTGCCTGGGCATGCAATGAAAGCTCTATCTCTCTGTTTACTGCAAGTCAAATTGTCAAACTCTATAGAGCTTTTACTGTAGTCTTTGATCTCTTCTCATACTTAGTGATTACTATGTCTTAAGCACCTTTCATCAGTGCAGATTGTATTAGAAAGCTTTGCAAATTGTATTAGGAAGCAGTTTATATCTAGATCGTGTCGTTTCCTCAAAGCCTGGTAGACATCAATCTTCTTCTAGTTCCAATTTCAACTGTATTCTTTTCAGTTGGCTTGTCAGTATCCAACTAGTCGATCAACTTCAACAGCAAGGCTGAAAAACAGTATGTTCAATTGGGCCCACTCAATATTTGCACTCCAAATAATGATGGAGGTAAGTTTGTGCCAGCACTAGAGTAGCTGTGTAGTGTCTTTTAACAAGGCGGATTCAGGACATTTCATTAGGTTAAAAGATCAGCACCTCCAAGGAATGTCAGAAATCCACCACTTGAATCCTGATCATCAAGGAAAAGATCATCCGGAACTTTGAAAGCCCATGTACTGCAACCAGCAGCAGCCTAATCATAGCAGCTGGAATGAGGAGAGACTCAACATTGGTCAGAAATATGTCAACACCACCATTATTGCAAAAACCTCCTGTTCACTGAAAAGCCTATTGAAGAGGACTAGTTGCTCTGTCCGATACAGATACAAGAAAAGCCAGGCTCTCAGAAGTCCGCTTAACATAAGCAGAGAGAGAGAATGCGTGAACAGGATGAATCCAACTCGAGCTATCAGAAAGAGAAAATAGTTCAAGTGGACATAATTCCAGTTCTTGCAAAGTCGGGTTGTCACATCCAGAGCACTCAGAATTCTCTTCCCCTGTTTTTCCTGTTGTCTTCATTGAAGATGCAAAGCTTCTTCTGCCGCATCACCTTCGTTCCTTCCACTTTTCGTCCACCTCTGTTCTGAACGTAGAGTTCACCCCAGCTAATCGTCTTCAATTCCCCAGAAGCGTTTGGTTTTTAATTCAAGTGCCTAATTTATCTCTTCATTCATAAGTTTGATCCGCATCCAATTCGTTGTGAACGTCACACCTTCTCTGTGGCTCAACTGAAAGAAGAAAATTGTAGGCTTTATCGTCATAGCTGCAATTCGATCTACCATAATTGCTATTCAATCCGCCGTCTTCAGTCTCCGTCTTCTCAAATTCCTCCTCCATAGACTGGACCTCGGTGCGCCTTCCCTCTCCACGCTTGACAAGCCCCTCCAAGATTGGACGACCATGTTGGAGCTAATTTTAGCCACTCGCCCACTCCCGGTTTATCCACGACTACGCTCTTCCTCGTCCAAGGATACCTTATGAATGTTGGCCGTCATTGATACATACTTTCAGCGTCGGCTTTTTCCCATCTTGATTCTAGATAGGGGCGGAAAAATCCTTTCTTTGTCTTCCCAGTCGAAGTTCGTCTCCCGTCGATCCCCTTCAGAGCTCTCTCGATTTCCCAAGATATCCTTCATACTCCTTCCATGCTTCCTTAATCGATCCCTCTCATTCCTTCCAGAAAAATTCTGTGTTTTTGAGCATATTTTCTTCCTCGTGGTGCAGCAGAGTACCGGATTCCCCCCCTTTTTGATTCAAAAAACTCTCCCCTTTTTCTAGAAAAGCTTGTTTTTTCCCCCAAGAAAGCGGGGCAATTTTAGCATTAATCACACCTTTTAATATCGACCAAGCCTGCAAATCACTTCATTATCAATATGATTAAAGATATTTTCACATGGCCCTCACGACGATTAGGCGGCCTTAGCAAAGCCTACACGTGTATTTCCATAATCGAAATTCATGTGGTAAACGCCCATGAAAACATCTCCAAGAATCCATAGAGGCCCTAAAGGAACATCCAGACCCATAAACCCACTAACACATTGCATTTCATTACCCTCTCCAACTTTCAAGATATACTACTCAAGCGTAAGATCAAAATGTTTCCCTCCTATCGTAAAGGTCACTGTGGGTATGGAAGAAACTTGGTCACACTCCACAACACTCTCTCCATTCGAATTCGGAAGGCATTCGCACATCTTGCTAAGATACACTTTGATAAGCTCTCCAGACTCATCAGTGATCAGTTGGTTCTGTGCCCATACTACTGCCATTTCACACATAGTACATCCAGTTGTAGATGTTGGAAACATCCTCACAAAGCCCATAATCGACATATCTTGAAATAAGTGTAGTCCATGAGATTGCATCTCGAGTTACCAGTCTACCAAAACTCCTTGTTCTTCTCCGTCTTCAGCATAAAATGAAAGAGCAAACATAACAACTAAGTATGTACAAAGTATCAAATCACACGCACAACTTTTGGGTGGTTTTCACACCTCGAATGCGCAGCAATACGACATCCACCCCCTCTAATCCTGCGCATCCTCCGGATGGGCCAACTATCCATGATCGTTATCATCAAGATCCACAAACAAATCAATCTCTTTGTTATGCATTTCCGGTAGATCAACAAGATTATCTGTCATATCATCTGTCTCTTCCATTGGAGTTTCTTCTCGTTGCTCTTCTCTTGAAATTTCTTCCAATGCATAATCCTCATCACCTCTTTTCTTGAAAATCTTGATTCTTTTTCTAGCAATAGGTACTCTAAGAACTGTCCCATCCAATTCTGTCAACTCATATGTTGTATTATCAAAGACATGTCTAACTATGTACGGCCCAAACCATCTTTTCACCATCTTTCGGAGTGCAGTATGCTGATTTTCAAGGCTGCTATCAAAGACCAATACCCAATCTCCCTCTTCTATTGCTCTAGGCCGCAACAAGCGATGCCTGCTGTCAAACCTGTCCTTATTCCTTAGTCTAGCAACCTTCAACCTGTCAATCGCTAGCTGAATATCCTCTGGTCTCCTCTCCAACTGTCGAATCCGAAGAGCTAAGAGCTCCTCTCTCATTAAATCCTTCTGCCAAGGTAAAACTGACCAAGTCAAAGCACAAGTCTCAATCGGCATAACAGGTTTCTGACCATACATCAACTCTGCAGGCATATATCCTGTGGTAACACTATGAGTCGTACGATCAGCCCATAAAGCAAATGGTAGAAGTCTCGGCCATTCTCCAATCCATCCTCTGCATGCTTTGGCTAATGCTTTCACTATCGACGGGTGCCCTCTTTCACTTTTCCCATTTCCCTCTGGATTGTATGCTGTGGTTAAAGCCAACTTGATTCCTAGCTGAGAGAAAAACTCCCTAGCTTCATCTGCATCCAATTCACCACGATCCACAGTGATCTTACCCACACAACCATACCTGCAGAATATTTCCTCCAATAAGAACTTACACACTGCACTAGTGGTCTTCGTTCTCAAAGATCTGCCTTCAACATGATTGGTAAGATCCTCTCTAGCCAAAATAATGTAACTCATATGCCATAGACCCATAGGCATGGTAACCAAATCAACTACCCACTTATTATGAATGCATAGCGAATAGGTTGGATGAAGCTCATCTCGATGACGCACTACTAAATACATCTGACAGTCTCTGCAAGTCTCAACAAAGTGAGAAACATCTCTATCCATGCCTTTCCACCAATATTTCTCCTTGATTTTCTCATAAGTAGCCCATACTCCTCTATGACCAGCCCAAGGACTCTCATGAAACTCCCTCATCACCTGTAACTGTGTCTCTCTATCGCAGACAACCCGCAAAGGTATTCCGCCTCTTTTCTTCGGATGCTTCCAAAGAAATCCGTCCTTGAGAAAATAACCATAGGCTTTTCTTCTGATCTTCTTGAACTCTTCATCTGTCCATTCATCTCTTTTGCTTAGTGTACTAAGGTACCTGCCAATCTGCAACCAATCTCCAACATAGAGTTCTTCTATGAAAGCCACAATATTATAAACATGACAAACATGATCAACCATAGTGGCTGAAATTTCTGCATCATCCTCTTCTGCAAGTAGAGTCTCCTCATCATCATATCTGGCTCTAGACAATATATCTGCCACTGGATTATCCTTCCTTGCTATGTGTTTAAATTCCGGATTTAATGACTTGATGTATGCAATCCATCTCAGCATAGCTATATCTGGAGTAGAGCAACTCGTGATCATACCAATCAATGGCAAGCAATCTGTCTCTACTACAATTGAAGCTCCAATAAAGTACTCCTTGTCACATTTGAGAGCCGTGACAATCCCCAATAACTCCCTCTTGATTTGCGGATATCTCCTCTGTCTCTTGTTTAGGACTTTCGCCCCAAACCGAATAGCATACCTATTTCCATCTGCATCATCTTGACCCACAGTCCAACCTATGCCAATTGGACTAGTGTCAACTGTCAATACAATAGGCCTTTCACAATTATAATCCGCTTTCCTGAGAGTAGGAGCATTCTGCAATAACTTCTTCAATTTCCGCATGGCTCTAGTGTGACTCTCATCCCAATAAAATTTCTGCCCCTTTCGAAGCAGCATATATAAACAATCTGCTATGTGTGCAAAATGAGATATCCAAATCATATAAAACACACAAGCTCCAATGAATCTCTGTACCTCTGAAGTAGTAGAACAATACTCCGCAATCTTGCCTATAGCATTCACCTTATCAGGTGAGGGTTTTCTGCCATAATATCCACACATATGCCCAACAATGACAACCTCATTCACTCCAAAAACAGATTTTTGCCCTGAAAGTGTCAAGTTCACTTCTTCTAACCTGGCCAAAATCTTCTCACATGCTGAAATATGATCAGCCACAAAGTATCTGCATCCCTGCTCATTTAGACTCTCATTCTTCTCTTCTTCTGCACACCCCTTAATGGGCACATCATCCAAGAAAGGCATAGTAAGCTGAGGTATGTAATCATGAAGGACCTTATGCATGGCATTCATCATATGCGCAACAGAATAAGTGGCACCTTGAGGCAAGGTACACATCCTGACAAGCCCAATAGGAGTTCTCATGGTGGTTATGTCCTTGCTTTCCAAAGCCAGCTGAAACTGATCATATCCTGAATACAAATCACCTAAAGAATAGATGGCAAGTCTAGCAAATGCCTCTGCAAACTCATCCACAACTGGACCTATACCAACATTCCTGATAGTAACTCTGTTCACTGGCTGCATGTCCTGAATAAATCGGAGAGTACCATTCTTCTTTGGAACTGTAAACCACCTGTTTGAGTATGATGCAGATGAAGGCTCAAGAATTCCCATCCTGATTTTCTCATTCAATAAATCAATCAGCTTTGGCAAGTGTGCTTTAGGCATTGGAATAGGTCTGAGATTCCATGGAATATGAGGAATAGTAAAAATGACCATAGGAGCAACAATATCAGGATTCACACATCCAATCTCATGCGGGAAAAAAGCAAATCCCCTTCCATGACGCTCAAGCATCTCCTGAAAGCATTGCTTTTCTATGGGTAGCAAGAAATCACCATTTCCAATTTTCAATTCAACAAGAGTCTCTGCTGAAAATTTATGACGAATATGCTCCGGATTCCTCAAAATTTACTATTTAGCAGCCCTCTCTATTTGCTGATCACTGTCAGGTGGAAGCGGTACAGCAACTGGCTTCACCTTCTTATCCACAGTTTTGTATTTCGTGTCAACCCTGGCTTCATTATGCTCTTCTGCATTACATAAATCTTGCTGTAAATCAGCAATTCTGCATACCAATGGCTGAATATCCTCAGCCTTCTGCTCTATGGACTGCATAGAAACAGCCCCAAACTCTGAATGCTGAAATATTTTAGCAGTAAACTCTATTGGCTGGAAGTTTTCAACCCTCTGTATCTCTGAAAGCTGATCATAACCAGCTGGAAACTCTGTTTGCTGAATTTCTTCAGCACTCAACACTCTTTGTTGAGTTACCTCAGCCTCTGACTCAATCTGTGACATAAAATCTGCAATTTCATGAAACATGTCCAGGGACTGCACTAATACATTACTATGACAATTCTGCATATCAATTTTCAGCATATCTCCCATCTCTGTCATCGTATATGCACAAATCACACTGTCATACATCCCATCTATATACTCATCATCCTCCAAAATTCCTGCATTTTTCAAATTTTTCTCCTTCCTGCATATATACTTCCTGGCAGCTCTAGGCAACCTAGAAGTCTTCTGATAGCTCATCAAACTGTTTGCTGAAATCCCAACAAAACCGGAGGAGAAAACACTGCTGCCAGGAGGCAAGAACTCCAATCTCCTCTGTTCTGTACCACCGTCGTCTCGCGAAACGGCGGTACCTAATGAAAACCCGAATCCCTCACAGTGGGCAAAGGTGCATCTCTGAGAGTATCCATGTTTCTAACATGGTTCACACATACAGTCATAAACTGAACTACTCTCATACCATCTTTACTGGGAATCCGTGCATAAGTAGATCCATCATCCATGACCTTTGTTTCCATGCACATCTCTGTGATGAATGGCTGTCCAAGAATTATGGGATAAGAGCATGAATCCTGCATAAAGAAATTAAAATCCTCCTCTACATCACCAATAGAAACCCTGACACTAGGACAAGCAGCATACAAATCACCTACAGTATTATTGGCGGCTCTCATATGCCACCCATGCTCTACATCCATAGGCCATCTGTTACTCTCATAGACTCCACGAATTATGAGATTAATCTCTGAACCATGATCCACTAATGCAACATAAGGCACCTGTTTCTCTCCAATCTTTACCATCGTCTCTGTAGTTGCCCTAGCCCAATGGCTCCGCAAAAAGTGACTACGCGGTATCATGGCAGGCTCATCAATTTTAGCATAATGCATAGGCTGAACCCTCTTCTCTACCTGCGGAAAAACAGAAGCATTATCAACCATAACCTCATCCTCATCCTCATCCAACTCCCCAATCAAAACTCCTTGTGTATCAGTGGTAGACAATGCATGTCTTTTCCTCTTCAAAACCTCCTGAAACTGATCCTGAAACTCTCTTTTTGAGATGCCCAAAACCTGAGAAATAGTGAAAGTCACCTCACTGCCAAGTATCTTATCATTAAAGATTTTCTTCATATCTGTAGATGTCTCAATATCGGACATCAATCTAAACCCTAGCTGCTTTCTCTCTCTAGGCTCTTGCCTCTTTTCTCTCTTTTGAGTATCTTCCATCTGTCGATCTGGCCCTGGTCTTGAAGACGGTCCTGCAGTAGGTGGAGTAACAAACTCACCCCCTCTAGTCTTCTTAGCTGCACTTGGATTTTCTTCATCCCTCTTACGCTTCTCCTCAACAAGTACATCTGCACCATGAGACTTAGCCAAATAAGCATAAATAGAATACCTGTCAACAGGCGAGTCCCAACCTGTCTCTGATCTGATGCTAGAGCCTGCACTAGTCAAAACAATTTGCTGAATTTTCCCCTTGTTTGCAGTCTCCATAGCATAAGTCCATAGCGCTGACTGAGTCTCTGATCCCTTCTCAATCTGGACTCCATATGCAGAAGCATCACCTCTAGCTATCACATAAAAAGTACGCACAGCCATGTCATCCACTAACTTCTTCATTCCACCTTTACCAAAGTTGGTAGCAAGTGGAGCTCCTGTCTCAGTCAACCAAATCTTACTATCTTGCCCCCAATATACCAAATTCTTCCTCCTTGCATCCTGAAAAGATTCACAATCCCTGCAATGCTAATGGTCCATACTATCGCACCAAATACATCTCCGATCTCTCCTAGGTGCACTAGGAGCACTAGAAGAAGTAGTAGGCACCGTCGAAGCAAACTGCTCCTTCAACTTTCCCACCAACTCCGCTTTGACTGACTCCAGTGTCAAATCTGTTATGCCTTTGATTATGTCATCAAGAGAGGTAGGCACCGATGGAGCGGATGGTTTTGGAGTAGAAGGTGTAGGCATCGGTTGTGGAATAGGAGGAATAGGTGGAGTGGAAACAATAGGCACTGGCATAGGCCGAGAAACTAGCTGAGGAGGAGAAGAAATAATAGGGATAGAAGCAGGCATAAGAGCTGATGATGGTGTAGGTGTCATGGAACCATTCTGTAGGCGAGTCTTCCATATCCTCCTCTTGGTCAAAGTCGAGACTGCATCCTGAGCATTCTGCCAATCAGTTTTAAGACCCATAGGCTTTGTGCGATCCTTAAGAAGCTCGCCCAATTCTTCTTGAAGAGCAGGATCTGCAGCTTGCAAGAAAAGCTCAACTTTTTCAACATCCAATGCTCTTTGTTCAATGGCATCAAGCTGACTATACCTTTTTTCAAATTCTCGAATCAACTCTGAAGCAGCTAGACCTTTGTTTGGCATGTAGACCCACTCTCGGAATGATCGCCGAGTAGCCATACCAAAGTCCTCAAGGAAGTATTCTTCTTTCAAGGCCTTCTTAAAATCTTGCCAATGTGTATTTTGAATAAAAAGATCAATCACTTTTGCCCTCAAAGCGGGCGTGACAAGACGAAGGAAGTACTTACTCATAAGTCCAGCTGGAACTCCGAAAAACCCCATCTTGATCTCATATGTCTTCAAATATGCTGAAACATTATGCCCGTCAAATAGCTTCTTCTCATTCTCAACTGCTTCTATAGCCTTAGTCGCACTGATTGCATTCTCCTGCTCCGAATAGAGTTGCCTTTGCTGAGAAAACTGCTGTTGATGCAATTGTTGCTGCTACTACATATACAATTGTGTCTACTGATTTTGGAGCTGCATATACATGGACATATTCTGCAAAATCTGCTTTAGATCCTCTGTTGAAGTACTTGACGCAACAGTCATTGACGGAGCTGAAGTAGACGCAGCTGGAGTTGTAGAAGAAGCTGAAATAGAGGCTGAAGTATCTCCCATCCTGAAATTTCTACGACGCTCTCACGTCAGGTTCACCAAAGATATCGAAGGATTTTCTTGAAAGCAAAGTCGCGACCATAGAGGACATTGAATAATTTCAGGATAGAAGGTCAATATTAGAAAAGCTCTGTTGTGACAACATGAACTTTTAATTCAGACGGTTAATTATTGTCTAAGTTCAAATCCATAGTTATAGAAGATCCTTCTTTTCTCACAACAAGAATGCCCTAGGCCTGGTTCATAGGAAAATTTGCAACTTCACAGATAAGTATTCACTGAACTACCCATTGAAGAAACATATGAAACTTTGATGCAAACATCCAAGAAATCCCTGTCTAAAGGAGCTTTGGCACTGCCATCTGAATAATCTCTATTTACAGAAGATAGAAGATGCTTTGTATTGCCTGTGCACGCAATGAAAGCTTTATCTCTCTGTTTACTGCAAGTCAGATTGTCAAACTCTATAGAGCTTTTACTGTAGTCTTTGATCTCTTCCCATACTTAGTGATTACTATGTCTTAAGCACCTTTCATCAGTGCTGAGTTCAGAGCTTTGAAGGGAGAAGATGTGATGGGAAAAGATATAGAGCATTCTTCCTTATATGTCTGTTATTTTTCAGTGTCTGAAGAAAGCTTTGCAGATTGTATTAGGAAGCAGTTTGTATCTAGATCGTGTCATTTCCTCAAAGCCTGGTAGACATCAATCTTCTTCTAGTTCCAATTTCAACTGTATTCTTTTCAGTTGGCTTGTCAGTATCCAACTAGTCAATCAACTTCAACAGCAAGGCTGAAAAACAGTATGTTCAATTGGGCCCACTCAATATTTGCACTCCAAATAACGATGGAGGTAAGTTTGTGCCAGCACTAGAGTAGCTGTGTAGTGTCTTTTAACAAGGCGGATTCATGACATTTCATTAGGTTAAAAGATCAGCACCTCCAAGGAATGTCAGAAATCCACCACTTGAATCCTGATCATCAAGGAAAAGATCATCCGGAACTTTGAAAGCCCATGTACTGCAACCAGCAGCAGCCTAATCATAGCAGCTGGAATGAGGAGAGACTCAACATTGGTCAGAAATATGTCAACACCACCATTATTGCAAAAACCTCCTGTTCACTGAAAAGCCTATTGAAGAGGACTAGTTGCTCTGTCCGATACAGATACAAGAAAAGCCAGGCTCTCAGAAGTCTGCTTAACATAAGCAGAGAGAGAGAATGCGTGAACAGGATGAATCCAACTCGAGCTATTAGAAAGAGCAAATAGTTCATGTGGACATAATTCCAGTTCTTTCGAAGTCGGGTTGTCGCATCCAGAGCACTCAGAATTCGCTTTCCCTGTTTTTCCTGTTGTCTACATTGAAGATGCAAAGCTTCTTCTGCCGCATCACCTTCGTTCCTTCCACTTTTCGTCCACCTCTGTTCTGAACACAGAGTTCACCCTAGCTAATCGTCTTCAATTCCCCAAAAGCGTTTGGTTCTTAATTCAAGTGCCTAATTTATCTCTTCATTCATAAGTTTGATCCGCATCCAATTCGTTGTGAACGTCACACCTTCTCTGTGGCTCAACTGAAAGAAGAAAATTGTAGGCTTTATCGTCATAGCTGCAATTCGATCTACCATAATTGCTATTCGATCCGCCGTCTTCAGTCTCCGTCTTCTCAAATTCCTCCTCCATAGACTGGACCTCGGTGCGCCTTCCCTCTCCACGCTTGACAAGCCCCTCCAAGATTAGACGACCATGTTGGAGCTAATTTTAGCCACTCGGCCACTCCCGGTTTATCCACGACTGCGCTCTTCCTCGTCCAAGGATACCTTATGAATGCTGGCCGTCATTGACACATACTTTCAGCGTCGGCTTTTTCCCATCTTGATTCCAGATAGGGGTAGAAAAATCCTTTCTCTGTCTTCCCAGTCGAAGTTCGTCTCCCGTCGATCCCCTTCAGAGCTCCCTCGATTTCCCAAGTTATCCTTCATACTCCTTCCATGCTTCCTTAATCGATCCCTCTCATTCCTTCCAGAAAAATTCTGTGTTTTTGAGCATATTTTCTTCCTCGTGGCACAGCAGAGTACCGGATTCCCCCCCTTTTTGATTCAAAAAACTCTCCCCTTTTTCTAGAAAAGCTTGTTTTTTCCCAGGAAAGCGGGGCAATTTTAGCATTAATCACACCTTTTAATATGGACCAAGCCTGCAAATCACTTCATTATCAATATGATTAAAGATATTTTCCCATGGCCCTCAGGACAATTAGGCGGCCTTAGCAAAGCCTACACATGTATTTCCATAATTGAAATCCGTGTGGTAAATGCCCATGAAAACATCTCCAAGAATCCATAGAGGCCCTGAAGGAACATCCAGACCCATAAACCCACTAACACATTGCATTTCATTACCCTCTCCAACTTTCAAGATATACTCCTCAAGCGTAAGATCAAAATGTTTCCCTCTTATCGTAAAGGTCACTGTGGGCATGGAAGAAACTTGGTCACACTCCACAACACTCTCTCCATTCGGATTCGGAAGGCATTCGCACATCTTGCTAAGATACGCTTTGATAAGCTCTCCAGACTCATCAGTGATCAGTTGGTTCTGTGCCCATACTACTGCCATTTCACACATAGTACATCCAGTTGTAGATGTTGGAAACATCCTCACAAAGCCCATAATCGACATATCTTGAAATAAGTGTAGCCCATGAGATTGCATATCAAGTTACCAGTCTACCAAAACTCCTTGTTCTTCTCCGTCTTTAGCATAAAATGAAAGAGCAAACATAACAACTAAGTATGTACAAAGTATCAAATCACACGCACAACTTTTGGGTGGTTTTCACACCTCGAATGCGCAGCAATACGACAACGGAAAGGGGGCTTAAGAAAAACCAGGGGTAAAATGGCTTGTGGGAGTTTCAATGGGAAGGAGGGCTTTAAATCCGGAGGGTAGAGTGGACTTAAAGGAGACTGAATGGGAAAAGGGTGGTTAAAACCCGGCTAATATGGCTTTATGTGAATCCATGGGAGGGGCTTAAAAACCCGGGGTAAGGCGGATTTTGGGGGATGCAAGGGGGAAAGGGGGTCTAAAACTCGGGAGGGTAAAAACCACTTGTGTAGGAATGCAATTGAAAAGGGGGTTTAGAGAAACCCCTTAGAAGCTTCCAAAAAGCTTCTTAGAAGCTTCTTGGAAGCTTCTAGGCTGTAGCACGTGGTGCAAGGAGATGGCTCTTGGCGATGGCAGTGGCGACCTCAGGCTTCAGGCGGCGGTGATTCTCTCAGCTGGCGGCTCGACGGACTGTAGCGGCTCTTTCCTCCTCCACGTAGCACAACGGCAGCATCAACACCTCCACAGGCTGGCATCGTCCTTCCTCCCTCTTCTCACGGTCTATCAGCCTATTCTCTTTCCTCACGCTTCCTTACTCCCCCCCAAAGGGGGGTTTTTATAGGATAAGGGGGAGAGAGGGCTCCCTCCCCCATGTGGCCCTTGCATGCTATCCTCCCTTCCACCTCCATAGTTTCCCATTTGAGCCCATCCCCTTTCCTCATCCACGCTTCGGCTGGGGAAAGGTAATTAAAGAAATTTGCAATAAACCTAATATTATCCTCTTGACCTCCTCCCAAGAGGATGTTCACCTGCGGTTATGTTGGCGTTTTTAAACTTCGGTCTCATTTTGCGAGTGGAGAGTCATGATACCTCGTGTATAGTTTAAAGATTGCACCATCGGTAACTTCAATGCTGGAATTGTCATTTGCATGAGACTCACGCGGGCTAGTAATATTTTTCAATAGAAATATTACATTAAGAACCCAATTGAATCCAAACATGGTTTATAAAGTGGATGTGATGTAGCTATTTCATACATTTGCAACATGTATGTAGCAACAAGAAGTTGCAAAAGCTACTAAAAGGATGCAGGATTTGGCCATAAAGGTGTTTGTATTGATAGAAAATGAGTTGGATCTATTTGATGAGTGGGATATGACAAACTATTTCAGAATGTATGATAGGTAGATGCAACTACAAGGTTTCCTAGAAGATCAAAGGATAGTGTATTTTGAATGAAATGTGGAAAGAAAAATTAGGATGCAAGTTTAAGACATATGGTTCAAGTTGGGAGAATTTCAAGCATACTCTTAAAAAATAGTAGTTTAGGTTGGATCTAGAGGAAGATGAAGATCTAAAGTTGGGTTGTGAAGATGCTTTACAATAGCATGTAATAAAGATTGTGCATGATAACCTTGGAAATTTGCTACTTGCTTCTTAGGATGCTATTTTGGATACTAAAGATCTAGGTGACTTGCATAATATAGATGTAATATAGATGTGGTCTTTATAGATGCTAGTGCTAAATTTTCTAATGATACATAGATGCAAATACCTTCTCAAGGTGCTTATGATATGGAGGAGTTATTCAATGATACGATCATACTATTTGAAGGTGTGCAAGGTATGCATGCTTTATTTGTTGATGAAAATATGCTATCTATTGATGCTTAAGAATGTGGAAGAAATCATGATAGTAGTTTCTTTGTTTAATATAATGTAAATGAGGCAATGACATTGCGTGCCAATGATGCTTAGTTTATGAGTACACATGATAGCTTGTATAGAATGCATATGATGTTTTCAATAGGGATGCAAAAGATATTGATGTTATGAATGAGGATGCAATTGTGAAGATTGCATATGTTGTCAACCTGTGCAAGCCACCAAAGAAGGTGCTCTTCAAGGTCTATTAGTGCATTGTGTTAAGGGACATAAGTGGTAGGCCATAAACCATATGGATTTGAGTAAAGAGACAAGATAGAAGCGATTCATGAAATTCTATGATTCAAATTAAAGAAAACTCTACAATTTCTCTCAACAACAATTCCACATTGTTGAGAGATAGGCATGTGAACCCTACGTACGCAAGGGTGGATAAGGGTAGTTGGGTGTGAATGAACTAGAGGGCATGGGGAAACCCTAACCCTAGCCATCTAGAGGCTATATAAATAGCCTAAAGGCTAATCTCAATGTAGAGGATAGTGTACTAGTTATACTTGTGAACAACTCACTAGGCAAGATCTTCTTCTTGTACTTGAGCTCTCTATCTCTCGCTTGTGCACACTCTCATGCTCTCACTCTTATATTTCAACATGGTATCATAGCCATGTCTAATTCAACAAGCTTCCTTCTACTCCATTTCCCACTAACTGCACATGAGCATGTCATTTTCTCATTATACATCTTTACCTCCATAGTTGCATGCCATACCCACCTTTGTTGGAGGACTTGGGGTGAACAAAAGAGAGAATATTTTTCCTTAATTTCTCCTAGCTCAAGTCACTTTATCATGCCACAACAATCCTCAACATTAGGCAGCCAGAAGGACAACATTACTAGAATTTGTGAATCTGGTGTAGATTTCACTGAGTTCAGCTCAACGGCACAACTTGTTGAGGGCATAATCATCCAAGCTACCATAGGGCTTTGTTAGCCCCCCACGTGAGCTATCTCCACCTAAGAAGATTTGGAAAAATTATATCCCTACTTTCACACAGAGAAAAAACCTAACTGGTTATCCTACTGGCAACCATAGCCACAAGCTTGAAAGCTTGACTTTCTTGTTTTTTTCATCTTTTATTGTCATCAACAGTGATTTTAATCACTGAATCAGTGCCTCCATAGTCAGTTAATGAACTGTGGTATTCATTTCAATGAATATTCTTCGTTTGGTAGGCATCATTAAGCTTTCTAAGATGGATATAACATCTCAAGTGGTCTTAACTTTGAGATGAGTGCTTCTTAGCACTAAAATGCACTTAGTTGTCATTAGTTGCTATTGTTTTATGATAAAATAGAAATATGGATGTAATTGAAATCTCCTTGGACTCCTCTACAAGTATTGAAGTTCTCGGTCAACCTTCTTCAACCAAACACTTATCCACTAGACCACAAGATTGGGAGGAGCCAAAAGTTCAATCCAAGTTTACTTCATTTAAGCCCAAGAAGACAATCAAACCAAACAAAGGGTTGTCCAAAGGAAAGTACCACCAAAGTCTTATTTTCAATTACTCCACATGTATAACTTTCAACCTTTCTCATCCTTGCATAGTTTTAAGTCTACACAATTGTAAGGCTATGTGGCATCTATGAACACATAGATAATTTCCTTCATTTGCTTTGCCCATATTGGCCATTGTGTAAAGGACTAGACACTACCATTGCCTAGAGCAATCGGTAAGACCTTCCTATCATGGCCATGGCTTATGTCGATGTTAGACCTTGAATTTGTAAGTTTGATGGAAAATACTTTCATCCATGGAAAGTATTGGTGAAGTATAAAATAATGGAATGGGGCTACTAGCCCTTCATCAAAGGGACCAAGGTTATTGATCCATCAAACCCACTTGATGTAGAAGATTATGAAAGAGCCCAAGCCATCATCATGCTTCATCTAGATGAGTCCCTAATTCATCATATTGATCAACTCTCCACTAAGGAGAAATGGGATGAGCTTGAAAAACTTTATGATGCTACAAGAAAGAACTCTAAAATTTTCCTTAGGATCAAATTTTTTAGCTTGGAGTATAAACAAGGAGGAGACCTAGGTAAGTTCATTTCTCAAATGAAGGGGCTCATGGCATAGCTAGCGTTAGTTCAAGCTCCAATTCATGATGAAGATGCCATTGCAATTCTCTTGAAGGCTATAAAGAAGGTATTTTCAACCCTTGTAACTACTCTTACAAATATCCCTAATCCGAATTCGGAAAGTAGCATCCAATCTTGTTTAGAGGAGGAGAAAAGAAATCAGAAAGAGATTGTTGGAAAAAATATCATGACAAAATGAAATGCAACATATGTAAGAAGACATGGCATATTACCAGCAAATGTCCTACCAACCTTGGAGTACCAAAAGCATTGGAGGACAACTTTGTCTCCAACCCATCTGATGATCGAATTTTCTAAATCTATAATAGGCATGTGAACCCTATGTATGCAAGGGTGGATAAGGATAGATGGGTGTGAATGAAATGGAGGGCAGGGGGAAACCCTAAACCTAGCCATCTAGAGGCTATATAAACAGCCTAAAGGGGTCACTCTCAATGTAGAGGAGAGTATACTAGTTGTACATGTGAACAACTCACTGAGCAAGATCTTCTTCTTGTAGTTGAGCTTTCTCTCTCTCCCTCTTGCGCACACTCTCATGCTCTCATTTTGATATTTCAACACACAGAATCCACTATATCTCTTAGTAATCTCTTCTCTATACAACTAAAAAAACTCAATTTGGTCAAGAGACTTTGTATCCAAGTTGATGGGCCACTCAAAACTCTTCCTACTAAGACAATAACTCAAAATCTTATCTCTACTCAAAAGGAATTTATACCAGTAATACAAAGTACTTAGCTTAAAACAATGCTTCTAGATCACTCTAAATAGCTTGAATGATGCATATAGCCACTCCATAATACTATTCAAACCAAGATTTCTTGAATTACCTATCAAAAACCCTCTCTTTTCACAGTCAAGATTCACATATAGTAGTACATATTCGGCCATAAAAATCTATATTGAATTTATATTTGATAAACCAAACCTTTTAGGAAGAAGTGCACATGGATCCATGCCAAATCACTTGACCACTAGGAATATGACTTTAGTTCAGCCCTACAATTTTAGTTATTAGCACAATAATATCTCTATTTTGAACCCTTTGTTTAGCCATGTGAACTCTTTACATTGACCAGGAAATCAAGTGTATGGCATGTTTACTCTCTTTCCCAAACACTAAGTTTGCCTTTCAAAACTAAAGTGGGACTTGCCTCTCCTTTGGTTCTTGCTTATTATTAAGCTTTGATGCCCTTCAAACATAGTGGAATGGTGACCTCAAGACATTAGTTTTCTTCATGTTTCATTTAATGTAGATTCTCCTCCTTTTATCCCTACTCCTCCAATCTTAAGGCACTATGTCTTTTCAAGTGGTCCCTTGGTCACTTCTTTGGACTCCTAAAATGTTTTGAACCCCTTTCCTACTTGGTTCACCACTTTAGACATGAGGACTAACTTAAGAATCTCTTGAAATACTAGTACTAACTTACTCTTGGAAAGTCTTGACATACCCTGTTACTCTTGTCAGGTCTTGTAAATACCCACCGTATGAACTCTTGGGACAATTATTCTCCATTATTTTGGTCTTTTGGAATTCCTTATATACTTGAATTCTTGCTTGGACCTATAAACTAACTCTAATTTACCCAACATACACTAGATAGGATACAACTCTCATAGATTCACTTGCAAAATGGATTGGGAGCTTATAAAGAGGCCTTATTACTTGAAGCAAAGTCCAAAATCAACATGAATTTAAAGAGAACATTTAGCTATGAAGAAAAATATAAAATAAATGGATGCTTATAGCCAACATGTCATACATGTCTTTAACCATGCTTATACTTAGATGGCAAGGGAGGTTTAAATTTTATTTTCATCGCCTAAACATCACTAGAAATGTTGTTCTTATAATATTCACTCATAAACATGTAAACCTATTGCATGAATTCAAAAAAATAAATTTTTAAAAATATCATTAAATACATTTTACATTCATAATGGGGCCAATTTAATGGACATATTCACAAGTTATAGAAGGGTGTGATTTAATGGGGCTTTTACATCTACAAAGGGTTATGTAGTGAAGCCTCCATGGGTAAAAGATACCCCAATTAGTGGCAAAAGTATTTTTGGTGATCCTTTGAGTGAGTTTTCACTTTATTTTGTATAGGAAAACATTTGAAACCTAGATGGTTTTACACTAGGCACCCACTTGAGCGCATGTAATATGTCCAAAAGAGGATACTTTTCTCTTTTTGTTGTGGCATAAACATGTTTTTATAAAAATTGAGCAAATCACATCAAGAAATTCCAAGCATAGTAGTGGATTACTTGATATTAGGATAAATTTGGGACCTAGGTGGTTTTACACCAAGCCCCCATTGACCACATGTTATATGTTCAAAAGAGGATATTTTCTCTTTTTGTTGTGGCATCAACATGTTTTCATATAGAATTGAGAACATCACATTAAGAAATTCCAAGCATTGTAGTGGATTACTTGAGATTAGGATAAATTTTAAAAATTTCCAAGCATAGTAATGGATTACTTGAGATTAGGATACCTATAGTGATATGTAAAACCAATTGCCTCACATTATAGGAAAAGAGTAAGGAAACAACCTACTACATGAGGTAAAGTAACTATCTAATGTTGTCATATGCTTACTCATGAGATCATCTTATCTTGCTCTGAGAAAATTTTATCTTTGTTGTGATGCCACTTTCATTTGGATAATTTTAGGGCAAGACTTTTCCAAAAGATAGGAATGTGAAAATGGAAGGTGACTTTGGCTAGAGAGTCTTGTGTACAATGCATATCAAGAATCAAATAATAATAACTTGATTAGAAAGTAAATGAAAGAATCATATGCAATATTTTCTTGAGAAGTGATGTTAAACATTCATAGAGTGATTGACTATACTTTCACTACCAATGAGTGATATTGAAAGGATCTACTAGTAATATTGTAAATTTTTGTTTTTTTATAGATCTATTACTTGCTCCAATATAATGAGATAAAAGCTCAAATTTATAATTTGAGAAATAATTGTCACTTTTTATTTGGAAGGGCTCCCACATGAATTAAGATTTAGGACCCTGTTGACACATGCATGATACCACAAAGTTATATTGAAAGAAACATTATATATATAATTATCACACTATAATATATGAAGGATATGCCAATGAAATTGAATACAAAAATATGCACAAATTTTTTAAAATGCTAGGCACCACCATCGAAATAGGCATCGATAAAAGATTCACTCTCTATATGCTCGTATATGCATCTAAATAAGTGTAATGGAATAAATATTGAGAAAAAAGATGATATATAGACATAAATGATTGATGCAAATTTTGACGATTGCAAGAAAACATACCCACATGTACATTGGCAGATGCGAAGAAAAAAAAGAAGGGATTTGACACTTTTTAGTGTAGAAAAAAAATAAAATCAAGGATTTGGCTCTTTCCAAGGCCAGATTCCTATTATAAATGTAGACACAAGCCTGATTGGAATTGTGTGGGTAGTTGGATGGGATGATGAAAAGAGTGATAGATATGCTATGAGACTTTGTGTGAAGGTGCTAAATGAGAAGCAAAGAAAATAGCCACAAGTGAGAAGAGAGCATTTGGGCATTATAATGACCCTCAAATGTGATAGAGACTACTTTATGGGTGCTAATGTTGTTATTGTTGAAACAAATTGCTTACCATTATTTGGAATGATTACCAATTGTGCCATACCGGATATTGCTATGTTGTGATGGATGGCATATATTAAGTCATTAAACCTTGAATTATAGCATATAGCAAGAAGGGATAATCCAGTTGTTGTTGACATGTTATCAAGGGAACAATTTGAGGATGAAGAGGAAAATGAATTTGCTATTTAAAATGCTTGTTTTACAATAGGGACTTAAGTTATAGTAGCTATAATTGCAAGTATAGGTGTCATAAATGCTAGTACAGCTATCATAAATGCAAGGATACTAGTAAATACAACAAGTGCAACATGTAGATTAATAGGAAGTGTTGCTGTAGTAGTAAATTAAATAGCAAATAAAGTAGGTTTAGCTATGGAAAAATCTTGTACAATAGAGAGAAGTCATTACAAATGTTATCTCTCAATCATGGAGATATTTTTGGAGGATTTATAAGTAGGTGACTGGTTGAAAACAAGACAATGTCTTAGCATGCTATCTAAGAAAGATAAGTGGTTTGAAGAGGAATTCAAGAGGATAAAAAGAAAGGTAAATGGGTTCTTCTTGAAAGATAGATATTTTTGAAGGTATATCACTACAAGATATAGGCATTATACTGACGTTAAAAGTGACGAAAATGTAAATAACAAAATTTGCCCCCGTCGTCACAAAAAGCATCATTATTGGCGATGCCATAGAACAGTCGGTATCAGCGTTGTTATTGGCGTTGGTATTAGCGTCACATTTGCGACACTGATACCCACACCAATAACGACACTGATATCGACAGTTTGCAACGATAATAACGACACCAATAACGACATGAGAAAATTTGCGATGCTAATAGCAATGGTAACAAGGGAAAAAAAATTTGTGGCAGGGCAACAAGCTGCCCTGCCACATATAGCACTATGTGCTTTATTTGAGCCATACAAAATAGTTTCTACACTGTGTACAATGCTCGTGCAAACAAAAACAAAGTATACTGAAATCATAATGATGATACATGAAATAAATACATGATCGCATAATAAAAGCGATTGGTACAATCATGACAAGATATCACTAATACATAGAAAATGTCTACACAGATTAGGCGACCAAAAAAGAAAGGTGTATGAGCTCCAAGGGTCCAAGGGCGAGCTACATATCCTCCCCATCCGAAAGCTCATCCCGCCACAAAGGAGCATCGAACGGACTCTGCAAAAAAAGAAACAACAACACATTAGTCCACCATACAATAATGCATTCTAATTAAACATGGTAACTACGAACAAGAAAGATGAGTGACGTACAGGGCCGCCGCGTCTATATAATCAGTCGATCAATGAAGTGAGACCGTGCCTCTCTGCATATCAAGTCTCAAGGCTGGTCGGATCGCGATTTGTAATGGAGTGCTTCAAAGAAAACAAAATACTAACTGTTAGAAACATGATTGTCAATACAAAGGATATTGCAAAAAAATAAACAAGCAAAACAAAAGAAAAACTTACAAAGTCCGCCAAATATGTCTTGTGGCTGCCACTCCCAAGATGATAGACCACTCCAGCCTCGAGTCATGCCCTCGCCGCCTCGCGCTATTGACTCCAACGTCCTGGAGAATCTGTAGCCTCCTCCCTCAGTTGGCGCCAGTCATCTGTGTCTAACCACTCAGGCTTTGTAGCCCCACTCTTGAGTGCCTTGCGTGCGTCTGATCGTTTGTGTGACACATATGCACGCATGCAATCCATCATCCAGCCCGTAGAAAATCTATCTACTGAGGATGGAACCAAAAACTCCTCATGCAAGGATGCTACTATGTAGTCCTTGCTCCCCTTCGGTATATTCTTCCAATGATCTAAGACGTTGTGCAAAAAAACTTGTCAGCACAACTCTCTCATGCAAGCCATCACCCTTCTTCCCTCATCATTCATGATGACGGCTCGTGACCTATCATTGACTAGATATGCATATCCCCCTGGGGTATACCTAATACATCCACGCTCCTGGGCATATCCAGGAGACCCCTATGCATCCGGTGTACCGATCGGGGTAATATCTGTCGGAGTGGCACCCATAGGGGTGCCACCTGCAGATGGCTAAGCAAAAGCTGGAGTAACTGGAGTAGACATCCCCATAGGTGTGACAAATCCTGGAGGTGACGCAACTCCAGTTGAAAGACAAGACAGAGACAACGCATCCGTGCCTCCACAGCATCCACCTGAGCCTGAGCCACGCTCCCTGGAACCACCACGAGAGCGAGGAGTCGCACCTGTATCCCATGCCGACCGCGAGCTCACTGCCTCCATATCTCTACAGCATCCCCCTGACCCTTAAGCACTCCCTCCCTCTGGTCCAAGTCTGGATCGTTGACCTCATCTGCTTGAAGTTGAAGCATCCGATCGGGCTGAAGTAGATCTAGTAGAGTGGCCTGACGATGTCTAAGACAACTCTTGGTCTGCCATGTCTCTGAATCTCACAATCTGGTTTGGAGACATGTGCGTGAAGATATCCTGCAACTCCTCATTGCTCATCCCTCGACTCATCCTGAAAATGTCACCTGTACAGACAAAAAATGATGTTAGAATAATCAATTTAAATCATACAAAGCACAGTAATATAAATCCTAAAAAAAAGAACTCACTTAAAATGCATATCTTATGTACCCTTATAAGTGATTAGTCAACGAATTGAGTAAGTGGATGCTCCAAGTATGAAGTATCCTATGGTCCCATGTCAATCTCTTGACACAACTCCGCATACACTGGAAGGTCGATAGACATGTCACTACAAAAGGATGAGTCCACCTTATTCTCAAAGAATTCTTGGACTCCTGTATTTCCATCATTGTTAGCTGATGCTGGCTCCAAGCTTTTGGTGGTCTCCACCCCTTGCAATATCGACCCCTCTATTTGCATATTGTCTTCATCTATGCTTGGAACATCACTTTGATCATATACTCTCACACTTCGGGGAGCTGAAGGTATAACATAGCACCATCAAGGTTGTCAAGGGTTTGGATAGAAGATTACATGTTCACAAACACGTACAAGAGAGTTTAAACTATTGTGACATGTACCATGTCGTAATACAATTAACAAACAAATGAGTCCATGCACCTATTCATAATGGGCCAGCAACACAAAGGTGTCACGCAAATCCGTCCTTTTTTTTTGGAATCTATTTCGAGAAATCTAGATGGACCTCGTCGAACTATTGCTCTAGCTCCTTCAAGTACCACTTTGAACCACTACACATCGAATAGTATTATGGAGAAGCTACGGTAATCCACCGTAACAATACTTTGCAAGTTTCCAAAATACTCTATCTCATCTATAGCCATGTTTGGATCTGTTGCTTATCGCCAGCTCTCGTGGTTGAACCTTGCCATGATATCACAGTCCATTGTGTAGAGCATTTTGTCAATATGCTCCATGCAAAAATGTCATCTGCATGACCACGCTGCACTATATATTTTATACTGTACATTGAAAAACTCAAATTAGATGTCACATATAAAATATAGATGTGAAAAATCCTAAATACCTCTTCACCTTTGGACTACATCCCCTTGAGAATTGCCACTCCTCCATTGAGACCTCTGCCCCTTCGCAAGACGCTGCGGTTAAAGCTTCATGCAACCATCGCGTTGACATGAACCACAGAATCTCCTCCATGGCCTCGGGATATCGAATCAGTTGATGACGCGTAATACGTCGGAATTCAGATCGCACTTCCTCTTGATCTTGCCTAGGGATTTGGTACTTGGCGAGCCACACACGTCTCCATAGAGGCATGGTGCAACATATAAAAGCAATTCACCTTCTCCTCCATTGTAGCATCCATTCTTTTTTCTACTCCATTTCCAACCACCACATCTCCAGTCAGTCTATCAGCGTCCTTCAGTGACACCATAGCATTTTGTTGTCTGGATCCACCATTGGTAGCCATTGTGAAATATGCACTAACGCCTCAGACACCAACCAACCTTCAGCCATGCTACCTTCTGGCCGATCTCATTGTCGCACACAAAGCCTTTTAGGGTTTTCATGAAGCGCTCCAAGAAGAACATCCATTGCGTATGGACAGGTCCAACAATCTCCACTTCATCTACAAGATACACAAGAAGGTGGATTTGTATTGTGAGCATGCTGGTGTGCAAGTATTTCTTAAAGAGACAAACCATCTTCCCTACTCCCTGTCTCGCGGATTCAATAGAGAATGTCTTAATCTCCTTCTATGAGATCCATTGCACCAAAGTCGACAACCTGTAAATGGCCCCGCGTATTTCTAGAGTAAGACATCCTACGATCGTGATCGATAGTACAAACTTCCACAAATGAGAAAGCATTATGAATAATGGCTACACTCCAAATACCAAAATGCGCATGCCAATTACAATCCATTCGTAGTACAAACCTGACATATCTTATGCCAGTCGTGGGATTTTATTCCTGATAATTGGTCATCTTTAGAAAATGCAGACCTGAGAGAATGCATCATACCCATCGGAGTGCGGATAGAATTGACTAATTGCTTCACAATGTGCTCTTCTTTAGTGGACAAAACCCAAGGAGCACGAGGTAGCTGCACGCGACTATCAAAACTTGACTATGGCCAAAGCGCCTCCATCTTACCTACCTTCTTTAAATCCATGCGTGCCCCTATAGTGTCTTTCTTTCCTGTGATGTAGTCCCATAGCAAGCTGCCCACATTCTTGAAAATATGCATGGGATCCAACAAGTGGTTGACCTGTAAGTGGGTCCAATATGGCAACTTGTAGAAAACTGAGAACC
Source organism: Lygodium microphyllum (assembly GCF_053477565.2). NCBI lineage: Eukaryota > Viridiplantae > Streptophyta > Polypodiopsida > Schizaeales > Lygodiaceae > Lygodium > Lygodium microphyllum. Next base: position 119,370,100 of record NC_141135.1, read on the forward strand.
GTCGCATTCCATTTGGATGTGACTCCGCGTGGACCATTTTTAGCTCATACCAGCTTGCAGCATTCATACTTGTTGGAGATCGTCCAAGAAAACCTTCTCTGAGTTCATGATCCTCTGGCAAGAAAGCAGTGTGTCCTTGATATACCATCTTCTTCATGGTTTGTGACCTTCGGGAGTCTAACTGTGGGCCGTACAATGGACATGCATGATAACCTAAGGTAGCCAGACATGTTCCAATACCATGACCCAGTGAATACAATCTTGAATGAGATAAAATATAGATATTACCAACGAGAATGGAGGCCTATTCACCTGAGCACTCTCCGAATCCCAAAAAGTCATGCATCCTCCACATGAGAATTGCTCGAATATTGGCAGACCGCCGACCATCACGCTTGCTCATATCTTGTATGGTGACCCCCTCCTCCCACAAAATCTTAAGCTCATCAACATATGGACGAAGATACACATCCATATTTTTGACTTTGTAGTGGTCGGGGACGAGTAAGCTAAGGATGAGATGTCCTTTCTTCGTAGAAAGCCATGGAGGGATATTATAGTTAACAATGACTATAGGCCACACACTATAAGAAGTTGAGCACAGACTGAATGAGTTCACGCCATCCATTGCAAGACCGAGCTGAAGATTCCTTGGCTCTCAAGCAAAGCCCAGGAAGGTAGAGTCAATGTGGCTCCATGCGCGTGAATCTGCTGATATTCATTGAACTCCATCCGTGGACCTATTCTGTGCATGCCATGTTGTCAAGCTCGCCATGTTGGACGTACAAAACACGTGGTTTATGCGGGGAATAAGCGAAAAGTGTCTGAGAACTTTTTGAGGGATGGCTTGCCCTTGCAAGTCTTGTTAATACCTGTGAGCGCCACACTTTGGACATGTCTCCATAGTCTCGTATTCTCCTCGAAGCAGTATATGCAATCGTTGATACATGTATGGAAGTTGTTGTAGTCCATGCCAAGCTTTCATAAAACATGTGCATCATCATGAGACTCAGGTATAGTATTTGCATGTGGTAATATATGATATTTCAATAACCTTTAAAAAATCATAAACATCTTGAAAAAGCACAAATGTTTTTAAAAATAGTGCCGAAAAAAAATCAACGAAGCGTATGTATAAGGTACCTGAACAACTCGGTCACACTCACATCGCTCTACTCGTATTTTGCTTGCACACTTAAGAGTGCAAGCAGTGTCTTCAGGCAAGATACTCGGCACCCATCATATAATGGTATGGATGCTTCCTCTCTAAGCAGATCAGAAGTCTCGACATCCATGGGAATCAATGTATCGATCATTGCCTCCATCTCAAGCTCCAAGATTGTAGATAGGTCTGGAAGGCTGCCTGTCTCCTTTGGCATTGATGGTATAGATTGGCCTTGCAAGTGGTGGATTGGCTCATGCACTCCATCCACCCATCGCACGCCCACGAACTCTTCTAATTGGCCGCAGTGGGTGCACTCCTCCTTGGGACGAGACATCACTCCCTGGATAGAAAATTTGCCAGCCAGACCCAATCTTGTTGTATATGGTATTCAATTAGCTTGCGAGTACAATGCATGATTGATATTAACTTTTCTTATCGTTTGCTGAAAATCCGCAACCGCCTGATCAATGATCTCAGATTGAAACTCGCCAAATCGTCGTACGTGTTCTATAGACAATCGACATTTTCGTCTAATTGCCAACTTGCATTGAGAGCAAGGACACGGGATATGTTGATTAAGATACGCTTGGAAATCTTGAACAATAGGACCTTCATCGTTTTCCATTTTGTCTATGTTATGACAAACAATTTGTTTTTGTTATCATTCTTTTTTTTTCTTAAATTATTATCCTCTCCTTCCATCTCTCTCTCTTTTTTTCTTTCTTAAATTGTTATCCTCTCCTTCCATCTCTCTCTCTTTTTCTTCTTATCCTTCATAAGAAGAATGGGTGGTAAATGAGGCTTACCATAGACGATCTCAAAGGGTGCCTTACCAGTACGATAGTGCACCATGTTATTGTATGCAAACTCTACTAAAGGCAAATACTTTTTCCATTCTCTTTGATTATCAGAGACATAGGATTTCAAAAGGTCCAAAATGGTAGAATTAGCACTTTCACTCTACCCATGCATTTGAGGATGATAAGAGGATGAAAACTTTAACCCAGTCCCAAGATTCTTGAAGAGAGCTTGCCAAAAGAGCCTAGTCATGTGGGGATGTTGATCACTTATAATGGACTAAGGCATGCCATAATGCTTGAAAATATGAGCAATGAATAGCTTAGCTAGATGATTGGCTTTGATTGTCTTTCACACAAGTATAAAGTGTGCTTGCTTATTGAATCTATCAATGATGGTCTAGATTGCATCGTTGCCTACTTGTGTGCGAGGAAGCTCCATGATAAAGTCCATGGCTATACTTTCCCAAGGCTCATTGGGAATAGGTAATGGCTTCAAGACCAAGTGGTTTATGCCTATCATACTTTACTTTTTGGCATATCTTACACTCACGAACATATCTTTCAATGTCAACTTTAAGAGTGGACCAAAAGAAATATCTTTCCAATGCTTGAGTAGTGGGTAGAAAACCCCTATGTCTAGCGTATGGAGATGCATGTGCTTCATCCATTACCTTGTGTTGCAATGGTAATGCTACACAAATTGCTTGATGGTGATACAAATAACCATCTCGAATTGAGTAAGGTGTAATTGACTATTGACCTATGTTAAGCTTATCCCATATGGTTGAGAAGTCGGAATCGGTTGCATACATTTTGGGTAAATCCATAAAATCATTATGATAAACAGTTGTGATTGCATTCACTCAAGGTTACCATGATAGAGCATTTGCTATCACATTCTTAGTTCCAGATGTGTGAAGGATTTGGAAGTGAAATATAGATAAGAAATTTTCCCAATGCACATGTTTCTTTGAGAGCTTCTTTTGCGTGAGGAAGTATCTTAGAATTTGGTGATCTGTTTTAATAACAAAATCTCCACCAAGTAAATAGTGTTTCCATAATTTAAGAGCATGTCTCACCACGATAAGCTCTTTCTCTTATACTAGAGCATGTAGCTCATGATCCTTGAGGTGTCGGCTCTCAAATGCTACTGCATGGTGCTCTTGGTTAAGCACAACTCCAATGCAATCTCCAAAAGCATTGCAGTGAACTTCAAAAGGTTTTTGAAGACTTGGAACTATGAGAATTGGTTCTTGAGTCACAAGAAACTTAATTCTTTCAAGGGCTTGTAGTTGCCTTGATCCCCAGCAAAAAGGCATTCACTTCTTTTAGTAAGGTTCATACAAGGTTTTGCCTATACATGAAACTTCGAACTTCATGTATAGAAGAGGTGTAGGACATTCAACAATGGCTCGAATCTTCTCATGATCCATTCTCACTAGATTGTAAGAAACAATATGGCCCAAGTAATGAAATTTTGAAAGGAAAACTTTACTCTTCTTAGCATTGATCTGTAGTCTATGCTTACAAAGCTCTTGAAAAACAATAGATAGATGTTTTCTATGCTCTTCTTCAGACTGTGAAAATATTAGAATGTTATTAAAAAAGACACCTATGAACTTTGAGTGAGGTCTAACAATTCTCTCCATCATTCAATTGAATGTTGTTGGTGCACTAGTCAAACCAAATGGCATGACTAAGAACTCTTATAGTCCAAATGTTTTACAAAAAGGTGTCTTATGAACATCTTCAAGTGCTATTCGTATTTGGTGACAGCCACTCTTGAGATCAATGCAACTAAAATATATTAACCCCTTGCAACTTATCCCCAAGATATCATCTATCCTTGGGATAGGAAAATGATTCTTGATTGTCTTGTTACCCTTTGGATTTGAATATTGGTCATGGGTAGAGGTAGGTCTTCTTCGATTAGTCTTGTCTCTTGGTTGATCATAGAGCTACTCTTGTCTAGCTCTATACGAACTTTTGAGATGTACTAGGTGTAGGCAAACTTTGAGTTGTCATGGTAGACTCCATCATGAGAGATAAGGTTTCATGTGGATACACCTTCATGGTTCTATGTAAATGAGGGAGTAGGCCAGCTTCAAACTTCCTTTTCTTCTATTCATCAGTGATCTCCATGAAAGGAGTAACCTTGAGAAGAGTAGACCAAAACTTATCCACGTAGCTAGTGACCTTCTCATGCTCTTTCTAGCCTAGCCAATCCCACTCCTTCTTGACATCATTCTCAAAATCAGGAGGCAAGAACTTAGCATAAAACTTCGTTTTGAACTTTTTCCAAGTGGTAGGTTTCCATGCCTCCAAAATGAGAGTCAACCACCAATTGCTAGTAGTGTCTTTCAAGTGCATGCCTACATGCCTGAGCTTGGAATTTTCCAAGAAATTACCATCAGAAAAAGAAACTTCAAATTTCCTGACAAAGGCTAATGCCTTAGCAAGATCTCCCTTACCGGAGCAAGAGTCAAACTTTATGTCCTTATCCCTAGACTTGAAAGTCATAGTCTTCTTAAGCTTGCTCCTCTTATGGTCCCCCTTTGTCTATTTGCAGATTGCACGAGACTTAAAATGAAGAGAGTAGGAACTAGAAGATGAGGAGGAGGAGGAGGAACTCGAGTAATCAGGGGAGTAGCTGGTTGCTAAGGGAGATGACTTCCTCCTTATCTGCCTCACTTGAGGTGAGGTCTTTTTACTCTTCTTGACCCAAAAGTCCTTCTTCCTTCCAAGAAGCTTCTCAACAATTGGATGCTTTGCACCTTCACCATCAATTGATGTAGTGGTGTTTCCTTTAGTATTACCATTTTTTGGAGGATTGGGTCCTTCATAAGTAGCTTTTTCCCTTGCCCTTAAGCTATCAAACAATTGACATACTTTGGGAATCTTCAATAGGCTATGATACTCTATCAATTGAGCCAATAATTGCTCACTTGTAGGCACTTCATCAATTGCCATTTTTACATTCTTCTTGCAAGGATCTCCTTTACATTGAGAAAAGCAAAGAGACTTGCTCTGATACTAGTGTTATAAGATCCGAGATACACACTCTACCTTCTTATATACTTAAACGATATATGGTGAATATTATGCTGGTGCAAAGAGAGAATAGATGAGAGAAAAGAAAGATGTAGATAGAAAGAGAGAGAGAGAGATAGAGAGATTGATAACACACTAGGGATTGGAAAATGGGCCATTTGCCCCTCTTGTGGAGTTATATTATTGACAAGGAGCAAGCTTCTCCATTACACATAAACGAGTTCTTAACTTGTAGATCTTGGGAAAAAGCTCATGGTTCCTTTCACGGTATACAACCGGCTAACACTTGCACAACTTGGAATTTGGAACCTTTTGATCCTTCTTGCATCTCTCCTTCACTCCTAAATATGTGTAGGGCCCTCTTCTTGGAGCTTGATTTCAGCAGAGCTTCCACAACACTTGCACAACTCGAGGGTTGGCTAGCTTGAACTTACACAAATCCTTGCACCATATACAACCGGCGAGCACTTGCACAACTTGGAAGTTCACTTCTTTGATCTTCTTGATTTCTCTTCTTCTCTCCTACACAATATGTGTAGGGCTCTCTTCTTGGTGCTTGATTTCAAAAGAGCTTTCAAAACACTTGCTTTAGTAAATGTATATTAATAAACTAATGACTCACTTTTCTTTAAGTGTTGATGATGATCTAGCATGGCCATGAGTCCTAGTGAATCACTTAATGGGGTGATCAGACCACTGTGACGGGGATATCTGGTATAAGTAGTACAAGTTATGAAGGGGAAAGGAATTGTCTGCCAAGTGTAAGAGTGTACACAAGAATCAAGGAGTTATACACAAATGAAGATGGATTGAGTTCTAACAAGAGGAAGTGGATTAGCATTGTATATATATATTTATGTGTGCATCCGGGGATGCCTTGGAACGTTTAGTTGTGTGTAATGAGCATTGCATTCATTTGGGGTCATCCGGTCTTTTACAAGTCAAGGTTCAAGGTCTTTTCTTTCATTAAGAAAGACAAGAGAGGTAATTATCTCACTAACAAAGACAAGAGACGTGATCCTCTAGAAGTGATTTTCCCTTTCTAAGGTCTAAAATGACAGAAGCTTTTATGCAGAAGTCAATCTTAAGGTTGAGACCCAAGGAAAACTAATGAACTCTCCTTATCTATAGCTCAAGGTGGTTGCATGGACCATAAGTTAAGAATAGAGTTTAAAAGGCTAATTTTCTTAAAATAGATATGGTGAATCCATTTTTAAAATATCTAGTGATAGAAAGTCGATCTTCAAAAATGGCTCATGAGAGTAATCAAAAATGGTGAGATCTACAACTTTTGTGTTGGACGTTTTTCCATCTAGGCAACACATAGAGAGATATTTCAAAATTGGTGCTGCAGAGTAGGTCCTAGAATAGCCACATCCTGCATGAAGATCAACGTTTCCAATCTTGGCACTCAAGTCTCTCTCCAAGAAGAGAAACTCTTGAAGCCTATAAAAGAGGAGGCTCTCCTTGGATATGGGAGAGGTGAAGGAAGCATCACTTTGTATACATGCAAGAGAAGAAGAGAGGGTGGTTTGAATCTCACAAAGTGCTACGAAAGCTTTGCTAAATTCAAGTTCCAAGAGGAGACCCCTATACATATTGTGTAGGAGAGAAGGTGCAAGTGCTGCGGAAGCTCTGCTGAAATCAAGCTCCAAGAGGAGATCCCTACACATACTGTGTAGGAGAGAAGGAGAGAATCACGAAGGATCAAAAGGTGCCAACTTCCAAGTTGTGCAAGTGTTAGCCGATTGTATACCATGCAAGAAACTGTGATCTTGTTCTTAAGATCTAGAAGTAAGAATTGGTTTATGTGTAACGGAGGAGCTTGATCCTTGTCAATAATATAACTCCACAAGGCGGGAATTGGCCCATCTTCCAGCCCCTAATGTGTTGTCAATCTCTCTATCTGTCTATCTTTCTCTACATCTTTCTTTTCTCTCATTTGTTCTCTCTTTGCGCTGGCATAATATTCACCATGTATCTTTTCAGTATATAAGAAAGTTGAGCATGTATCTCGAATCTTATAACAAGAATACTTGACAAATCAAGTGGAGGGAAGAGCTCGAAGCACTAAGACTACATAGGTTTTCTGCTGGTTTCTCTTAGAAGAGGTCTTTTGCCAATATGGATATGTTCGCAAAATTATAGTTGAAACATGAGAACTAGATGTAGATGAGGCTCGTGAGTTCTTCTCATAATTGGGGATAAAATTGGTATGAACTTCAAAATACAATCTAGAGGGAAATGAAAAGAGCAAGAGGGACACCCGTCTATGATTAAGGCATTAGAAAAATTATATAGAGGTAGGATTAAGAAGTGACCATGGATGTTACCATACACATTATAGGCTTATAGGATGACACATAGTGTAGTGATAGGTTTCATGCCACGTGAATTGATGTATAGACAGAAGCCCATTATGGTAATTGAGGAGTTGGTTGCTACATGGAGTTGCTACATGAAGTGTGTTGCCTAAGAAGGAAAGGTTGAGTAGAGAGGAACTAATGATTTTGGGCATTAGATAGTTGGAAAGAAGGCCAACGTATATTAAGGTAGCAATTTTCAGGCTGCTAGTTGGCAAAAGTTTAGAATAAGACTGGTTTGACACGAAATAGACAATCAAGCCAAGGGCAATACGAAAGGGTGATTGGGTGTTAATTATGATAGTAGTTTAGAAAATTGTCATACCACTATTTGCAAGGTTTCTAAATGATGGTTTCATCCATATGTGGTGAAACATGTACATGACAATGCTACCTATTCACTCATTGAACTGGATGGGACAACATTGCAAATACCTAAGTAGGTAAGTAGATCAAGATCTTCCCAAGTCATATGAGGCAAAGGGTTTGGATACGGATGAGAATGAGGTGGAGATGGAGATGGATGATGCAGGCTCCAAACATGTAGATAATTGATACTTTGGCACATATTGGAAGATGTGTAGGTTTGGAGGGGATGGATGTCATGGCAGTGCTGCATGTCCACTCGATAAAAACTTACACATTTCAATAAAATGTCGAGATAAGATGTGTTTGAAAGCTACTATGTCAATGATATTTTGGCACCCTTATCAATTTTGCAATAACATTTTGAACATGGTGAAAAAGTACAAATCACATAGAGGTAGGATTTTTGTTCAGTAATCTCTTAGGTTGTGATCCTATTAGTTCTCTAGTTCCACATTCAAGATGATCCTCATTAAGAAAGTGAATAAATGAGCTCAACCCCTAATTTGTTATTTTAAAAAATGTGTTGTAATGCCATGCAATATTTTCACATTTAGCACATTGCAAGCTTATTAATTCATAGCTATATGTCCACCCTCCCTTGGCATGCATTCAAAAGGCATTGGAAAACCCATACACATAGAATATTTACCTAATTTGAATGGTCATATTTTATTCACCAAGTTATGGATTTTCTTTTGCCAAGTTTACCTTTAAACCCCTTCCAATGACAAAATTCCCACATTTTTAAACTTAAGAGCATGCACATCTATACATTTAAGGGGCATGCCCATTATAAATTTTGCAATTTAATTGCACTTCTCAAAGACACCATCAAAGAAAGTTCAATTTCATTATGATAATTTGCGGCTAATTCCAATGCTTCTTTGAAAGCTACTAGACATTGATGTTAAAGATGATCAGTGTTGATTGTGCGTTGTATATTTGGCCATTCTAGCTAACATCTTGGGCACTTTGATATAGTAGGATCTAGCATCTCATTTCTTAAGATAAGCATCTCAACACTATCCTAGATCAACTAGTTGATTGTTGATATTGGAAATGTTTTGTAGTGCAATTCATGACATAATGACATGCACAAAGGCCTTAATTACAAGTTCTTTATGGTCCTATCCTCAAGGTTTAATAACAACATGTTATAGGATGTACAAAGTGGTAGAGACACAAATCCATCCAAATCATTTTCAATAAGAGGCCATGGTCCAAAAAATTAAGACCTCTCACTTTTATTTGTTGTTTGATTTTTTGATTTCTTGTTATAACAAAATTCCCTTTGTAATTTCCCAATGTTGCATGTACATTGTAATTCTTGAGAGATAGCTTTGCTAGGAGCTTCTAAAAAATTTAACACATTAGATATATTAAATAAAAATTTACAATCCCTTCTTGAAAGAACAATGTAGAGTAACACTCTAATCTTGAACTTTTCTAAGCTTTCTATATAACATCTTAAAACTATGGATTTATGATCTCAAGACTTTCATGTCCCTATTCAATTTAGGCCATCCTTCCCTAGGCACTTTCGAAGACGGTTTCGTACCAAAACTTCTATTGCTTCTCTCCTTTAAGATCTAATCCTCCATGACCCCTTAATGACACTCCAAACTTGAAGGGACTCAATTGGGTTGATATTTTCCTTTCCAATCAAATTAGAATTTTGGACTTGGATATTGTTCAAGATATGGCTAATCCACATATGAAACTTTTCTACAAGGGTGAGTGGGTGGTGTGGGGATTAGAGGGGTGACTCCTCCCTTATGCCAACCATTTGTGTCAAGAAGTGGATTGGAGAGAGAGAAAGAAGAGAAAGAGAGAGTGCAGAAGAGAGAGAAAGACTACAAGCAGGGAGAGAAAGAGAGTGACAAGGAGAGAGAAAGACAAGAAGGAGAAAGAAGCCATAGAAGCTATGAGCAACATGGGAGAAGGAGAGTAATGTATTAATGTGTCAAAAAGATAAGAAAAATTACATGTTCTCTCCTTTTATACCAATGTCAGTGTGACATGGCATAACATCAATATTATTTGCGCACTAAATCCTTATTCTTCCTAGCTTCTTATAATCCATCCCATCCCAAAGTTTTTTGCCCTCAAAAACAAACTTAAAAGACTATAACAGGATGGATAGAATAGAGTACTACTCTGTTTTTTACAGCTTTGCGAATGGGAAAATGAATGAAAAATGACCGACATATGGACTAAAATGGAAGAACAAGAGTGAGCCTAAGCTATATACATGATCAAGAATGCTTCAAAAGTATATGGATCCATAAAATCTTCAATTGATGAGCTCAAAATGAAGTAGACAGCTTATTGTGTAAACAAACCCTACTAGACCAAATCTGCCATAACTTCTAGTAGAAGTGTCTAAATGAGGTGCACCACATGTCAAAACGTACCTCTTGAAGATTAATTTGACCCTATGTAGATGGCTGAATTCTGAAAATTAGGCACAATAAAAATTGGTCTAAAATAGTGTGTTGTCCTGGACCCTATCTGCACCAAAACTAGCTCCATAGTCCATATGCTTCAGCCATCCCTTAAGAAAGGAAACTCATACAATATAGAATTAGGCCTCCAAGAATCTTTCTTAGGTGGTAAATCTCTCCATTTGATCAAATATTCCATGATAGAATGAGATCAAAGCTTCTTCTCATGCTGACCTATAACAGCCTCTGGAATGTACTGAGTAAAACCTTCTTCATCAATAGGTGGCAGCTCATCAATTATATCAATAGGATCACCATAAAAAGGCTTGAGCTGACTAACATGAAAGGCATTATGAATCTTTGTGGAAGAGGGTAGCTCCAATCTGTATGCTAAATCTCCAATGCACTTTAAGATCCGATAGGAGCCATAAAATTGGTGAGCAAGCTTGTTACTAGATCCATGTTTCAAAGTAGAGTACCTAGACTTGGGCAGCTTCAATAAGACCAATTCCCCTTCTTGGAACTCTAAAGGCCGACTCCTCTCATCAACATACATCTTCATTTGGTCTTGAGCTTTCCTAAGATTCATCTTACACTACTGAAGAAGGGTTTGCATTATTTCCAACTCTTCTTTACCATGAGGATTGATTCTCTCATTAAAGATGATTGTGGGTAAGGGCATCTTATAGCCATACATAGCCTCAAAGGGAGAAACTCCAATGCTAGCATGAGTAGAGTTCTTGTAGGAAAACTCAGCCAAGTGTAACCAAGATTTCCATGAATTTTGGACATCATAGTAAAAATGGCGAAGAGAAGTTTCTAACCATTTATTTACCCTTTCTGCCTGTCCATCAATTTGTGGATGATAGGACGTAGAAGGAGCCAATCTAGTGCCCATAGATGTGAATACCGCCTGCCAAAATTTACTCATGAACTTTGAGTCTTTATCATGAACAATCAACTGTGGTAATCCATGTAGTCTAAAAATATGCTCCATGAATTGACTGGCCACTTGAGAACTAGCAAATTGGGTCTTCGTTGGAATGAAAAGGGTTGCCTTGGTGAGTCTATCTACCACCACATATATACTATTCCATCCCCTTCTTGGTTGTAGGTAAGCCAGTAATAAAATCCATGGTAATGTGCATCTGTTTGCCTGTAAGAATGGGTAATGGCTGCAATAAACAACCTGGCTTATGGGTGCTGTCCTTATTCTGCTGACAAGGAATACATCTCATGAAAAAGTCCTTGATATCTTTCCATAGCCATTTCCAATAGAAACTTTTGTTGATTGTGCCATAGGTCTTCAAAACTCCAAGATGTCCAACTAAAGGCAAAGAATGTAGTTCATCCATAATTTTCCATGTAAAAGAAGAGGTAGAGGGAATGACAATATTGCCATTTAACCAAATAAGGCCATTTTTAAGCTGATAATGTGAGTTTTCTTCCATGAGACCTTGCTATAATTTTTGAAAAATATGGCTAAACTCTTCATCCAAAAGATAAGCCTCCTGTAGTTCTTCAATCCAGTCACTGTCAAGAATCGCGTGGTGGGGGGACTTGCTCAAGATGCTACGTAGAACACACACAGAATGCACAAGGAGAAGCTCACTCAAGAGACAAGAAGAGAGATGGAGGCTAAAACGTTTTCTTGCTGGTTTTTTCTTCTTCTTCCACACACTTTAAAATGTACACAAAGTATAGATAAGATACAACATAAAGGAAAGTGGCCTACTAAGTCAAACAATGCATAATCGACTGCACTAGTCGACTGGCGCTATAACTATGCCAGCTGTAAATAGGTGTAACAACCTAAATATAATAAGTAATGAGTCAGTGGCCATGTGGGAGTCATAATGACCACCGACGTGCTAAGTGTAGACGTGTGGACCCATCTAACCAGGCGGTCCATCATCAATGTCCACATGTGTTGAGCTTGTCATCTCAACACTCCCCCTCAAGCTCAACTATATCTTTGCAACTCTAAGTAAGCTTCGAAACTTTTGAAGCTTCTCTGTACCCAATGCCTTCGTGAAGATGTCAGCTATCTGATCTTGTGTGCTGACATACACCAAGTCAATCTCACGTGCTAGTACATTCTCTCTTACAAAGTGGTAGTGTACCTCAATATGTTTTGTCCTGGCATGGAACACAAGGTTCCTAGCCAATTGTATACTACTCATGTTGTCACAATAAATGACAACTACACCTTCCACCTGCACATCCAAATCAGCCATTAACTTTTGTAGCCATACTACCTCACATGCTGCAACAGCAGCACCTCTATACTCAACCTCTGTACTCGACAAAGCAATTGTAGATTGCTTTTTGCTGCTCCAAGCAACTGCTGCACTACCAAGAGAGAACATGTATCTACTGGTAGATCTTCTATCAGACATATTACCAGCCCAATCTGCATCTGTGTATCCAAACACCTGTACATCTATACCTGCCTCATAGAAAAGTCCATAATGTAATGTGGACTTCACATATCTCAATATGCATCTGATTGCATCCAAATGTGGCTTTCTAGGTACTTGCATAAACTGACTCACAAGACCAACAGCGTAGCTCAAGTCTGGCCTTGTAATGGTCATGTAGATCGAACTCCCCACTATCCTCCTAAACATAGTAGGGTCTTTTATCTCATCCCCAACATCAGCACTCAACTTTACATTCTGCTCCAATGGGACTGAAAGTGGTTTGCATACTGTCATACCATACTTGGGCAACATATCCAAGCCATACTGTCTTTGGGACAGCCATATACCATCATCACATCTGATCACCTCAATGCCAAGGAAGTACCTTAGCTTACCTAGATCCTTCATCTCAAACTTCTTTTTAAAAAATCCTTGACTTCAGCAATCCCACTATCACTATCACCTGTAATAATCGAGTCATCCACATAGATGACTATAATGACCAAACGTGCATCTCCCTTTCTCACATAAAGTGAGTGATCAGCATCAGAAACATAAAAGACAATATTGACAAGATACTCTCTAATCTTGTCAGACCACGCTCTAGGTGCTTGCTTGAGCCCATAGAGCGCCTTCTTCAACCTGCACATATATGTGGGATGCTCTAAATCTTCATAACCTGCTGGTTGATCCATATACACTTCTTCTTGCAAATCACCATGTAAGAAGGCATTCTTCACATCCATTTGCTGCAACCTCCAACCTTTGGCTACTGCCAAAGCAATCACACATCTGACAGTTGCCATCCTAGCAACTGGATTGAAGGTTTCATCATAATCTATGCCATATGTCTGGGCATAGCCTTTTGCAACCAGCCTAGCTTTGTACCTACTAATAGAACCATCTGCATTGTGCTTAATCCTATAAACCCACTTACATCCAATAGTTTTCTTGCCCTTTGGCAATGATACTAGATCCCAAGTCTTATTGGCCTCTAATGTAGCCATCTCCTCATCCATTGCTGCATCCCAATGAGCATGACCAACATCATCCTCAAAACAAGTGGGCTCAACATCCTCAACTAGTTTCACCATATAAGCATAATGGTGAGTTGCATAACCTTCAAAACCAAATCTTTTAACAAGGTATTTCACCCTGCTAGATCTGCGTACCACCGGATCACTCATTGGAGCCTTTACATTACTATGAGCTCTCTGTACACCTAGTGTCCTGACAGAAGGAATACCAAGCTCATCATCGAAGCTCTCTGAGCCACTGGAGTCTCCATCAAGGATTGCATCAATGCCTACAGACACTTTATTCTTTCCTTTGTCTTTACCTATAGTGCTACTAGATGCACCCGAAGATGTAGAGGTACTCCTTAGTCTCCCAGACCAAGGACTACCAAATGATATTTTTGGTCCACTAAGAGTCCGTGATTCTTGCTTTTCAGCCTGCACATGAGTGTCATGATCATCATCATCATCCAATGCATCACCACTAGATGCATACCAACTGCTCATTTCATCAAAGATGACATCCCTGCTCACTCTGAACTTACATGTGATAGGGTTATAACATCGATACTCTTTCTGGTCTAAAGAGTATCCAATAAAGACACACTTTTCAGCCTTTGGATTCAGTTTCTTCCACAACTCATCTGGCACATGAACATATGCAATACAGCCAAACACTTTCAAGTGTAAGACATCATGCTTCTTACCTGTAAAACATTCTTTAGGAGTCATCCCATGAACTGTAGCTTTGGGAGTTCTATTCATAATATAAACAATAGTATGAACAGCCTCAGACCAAAAATCATTAGGCATATTCTTTTCAGCCACCATCAAGGCACGTGCAACTTCTGCAATATGCATGTTTTTCCTTTTTGCAACCCCATTTTGCTGTGGGGTATACCTGCATGTGAACTGTCTCTTTATCCCATGAGACCTCAGAAAATCACTGAACTCATTCGAGAGGTACTCTCTCCCTCCATCTGACCTCAAACACTTTACTTTCAAGCCTGTTTCTCTTTTAACTGCAGCCTTGAAAGTTCTAAAGTGCTCAAATGCTTCACTCTTTTCCTTCATAAAATATACCCACAGCTTTCTAAAACAATCATTAATGAATGTGACAAAGTATGAACTGCCTCCAAGAGATGCATTTTGTGTAGGCCCCCAAATGTCTGTATACACAATATCAAGGATATTTCTGCTTACATCTCTGTCATGTGAAAAGGGTTGTCTTGCCTACTTACCAAACTGACATGCTTCGCATACTTATGAAATTTTGCAACTCTAAATGTAGGCAAACCTATAACCAACCCTTTGGACTGCATTAATTTCAGCCTTTGTACATTTGCATGTCCAATGCGTTTGTGCCAAATTTCAATATCTACAACAACACCTTTTCCTTTAGCATACATAGCAGCATTCATAGTAGGAATTCCAGCATCCAGAGTAAACATACATCCAACTCTACTTCCCTTTGCTACCAACTTGCACTTGTCATTGAAGTCTTCTACAAGCAAGCCTTTGCATTAAATCTGACTTGCAGCCCTTGCTCTACCATTTGACCGACTGACACAAAGTTCTTTGTAATAGATGGCACATGTAATATATCTGAAAGACTCTTTGTCTTACCATCATGCAAGGACAAGGGAACTTTTCCAATATGTGAAATTGGGTGGCATGGAATCATCATCCGTCTGCACATAACCTGCATTTTGCAAATCCTGCATCTCTCCAAACCATTCTGCATGGCTGGTCATATGATTGGATGCACCTGAATCAACATACCAAACATCATCATGTGTTCCCTTTCCTGTAACAGCATTTAGCATATGTTGCATAACAAACAGACGTTCATTTTTGTCTTCATTCTGTTGTGAAGACGATGCATAGTTTCCTTGCTGCAACTTACCACTGCGGATATCATCTTTCTTAGCATAACATTGGGCTGCAATATGACTTGTTTTGCCACAGTAGTGATACACAATACCAGAGTTGTTAGAACCTCTGTTCTGCTATCCACCTCTTCCTCTAAAGCTCCCCCTGCCTCTAAAGTTACCATGACCTCCTAAAACCTGCATATCGCCAAATTGTTGATTCAGTCTATTTTGCTGGTTGTCACTACCACGTCCTATACCACGGCCTCTTGAAGAGAACCTGCCACATCCCCTTCTTGAATTGGAGTAGAAAGCTTAGACCTGTTCACCACTTCTTTCAGATGTCTCACTCTGCATGTTGATCTCTTCAGTGATCATAAGGGAGACCAACTCATCAAAATCTGGAAATGGCTTTCTGACATATACATAAGTTACAAAAGACTTCCAAGCCTTTTCATTGTTAAGTCCACCCAAGGTAGATGACACCAAATCATCATCATCGGGCATTGCTTCAATCGCTGCTAAGGCATCTACAATGCTCCTTACCTTTAGTGCATACTCATTGATAGACATCTTCCCTTTCTTCAATGTATTCAACTCTTGCTTGAGTTGAATCTTTCGTGCCTTTGTATTTATAGAAAACATACTTTCAAGTATGGTCCAAGCTGCATATGAATTCTCTACATTTCTAATGTGTCCCAGCATATTATTGTCAATTACTGCAGACAACCAATACATGACCTTTTTATCTTTTGCATTCCATTCCTTCCATGCCTTTGTCTCTTCTGCAGTTGGAGGATCACTCACCTCCGGCTCATTTTCTTCACCTGAAACAAACTCGTAGAGGCCTTTTCCAATAAGAAAGTTTGTGACACAAAACTTTCATGAAGGGTGGTTATTCTTATCGAGCTTGTCAATGATGGGGCTTCCACTGTTCTCTGCCATTATCACAAAATTAATACCAAACAGCAAGCAAATCTTCTGCAACCTTCGACCTATAGTGCACAACAATACACCAGATAGCCTTTTTCACTATCTGCTCAATAATATATGCAATCTGCAACCAGTTTCCAAATAAACCTTGTGTTTACTCGCTGGTAAACACCTTTAAACTTACAAATCTAAAATCTGTAACCTGCGCACCCACTTTTGGTCAATACATTCGAAGTCACAGTGTACCCTGAACTGTTATCTGCAACCTTGCGGCTCTAAAACGGGGCTTGAGACTGGCTCAGATGCCCAAAATAATTGCTGATAAGCCCTAAGGGGCATTTCAGTAGAATAGACAATGCTCTTAGCGCACACCAAATTTCACTGCAATCTGAGTTTTTTGCTCGACTCTGCTTCCGGTGCCTCCACAGGCACTATCTAAGAGAGAGAGTGGAAGAATGGGAGAGCTTCTTACCCGTGGCTTGCTTGCTTGAACCTTACTTCTTCTCCTTCGCTTTAGCCTTCAAAATCAGACTCTCTCAGTGGCGCGGCTCTGATACCATATCAAGAATCGCGTGGTGGGGGGATTTGCTCAAGATGTTGCGCCGAACACACACAGAATGCACAAGGAGAAGCTCACTCAAGAGACAAGAAGAGAGATGGAGGCCAAAACGTTTTCTTGCTGGTTTTTTCTTCTTCTTCCACACACTTTACATTGTACACAAAGTATAGATAAGATACAACATAAAGAAAAGTGGCCTACTAAGTCAAACAATGCATAACCGACTACACTAGTCGACTAGCGCTATAACTATGCCAGTTGTAAATAGGTGTAACAACCTGAATATAATAAGTAGTGAGTCAGTGGCCATGTGAGAGTCATAATGACCACCGAAATGCTAAGTGTAGACGTGTGGACCCATCTAACCAGGCGGTCCATCATCAATGTCCACATGTGTTGAGCTTGTCATCTCAATAGTCACTATGCAACTTTGTCATTGCTGAAACTTTGCAAGCCCACATATGAGAAAGAGAATCAACCACTATATTGTCTTCACCCCTTGTATGAATGATGTCAAAATCATAATTCTACAGTGTAGCTACCTACCTACGCTGCTTAGGAGTAAGATTGGACTGAGTAAGAAAATACTTAAGAATCTTGTGATCACTTTGGACTCTGAATCGGCTGCCACACAAGTAATGGTGCAATTTATTTATTGCATGCAAAATAGCCAACATCTCTTGATCATAAATATTCATGGCCATTTCTTTATCTATAAGCTTACGGCTCTCAAAAGCAATCGCTCCATGCTCTTGTAAAAAAACAGTCCCAATGCCTCTACCACTGGCATCACACTATATGGTAAATTCTTTCGAGAAATCTGGGCATACCAAAATAGGAGTAGAAGTAAGGAGTTTCTTTAACTGGTTGAAGCTACTATCTACAAGAGCATTCAAAAAGAAAGCTTTCTTATTCAACCTGTCAGTCAAAGGAGTTGCAATAGCCACATAATGCTTGATGAATCGGCGGTAGAATGAAGATAGACCAAGAAATCCTCTAAGAGAAGTAGTAGTTGTTGAGAGAGAGAGAGAGTACGAGAGACATACACAAGACATGCTCCCAAAGAATGATTCATATTGATGTAGAGTTAGTATATATAGGTGAGACCCAAGTCAAGTGAGAGATGATATATATAGTTGTAACATCCCCACTCAAACAAAGGTCTCTGGCTGTGAGTGAAAAAACCCTTGGGGAGAACAAGGGAAAAACCCGATCCCCTACACATACCTATGATACAAAAATGATTTACTATAAAATCTTCTTGAATACAATGATACATGCCTCAATCAATGAGACAAGAACTTGAAACAATACCAAGTGCATGTCTTAAT
Organism: Lygodium microphyllum; assembly: GCF_053477565.2. Lineage (NCBI taxonomy): Eukaryota > Viridiplantae > Streptophyta > Polypodiopsida > Schizaeales > Lygodiaceae > Lygodium > Lygodium microphyllum. The sequence goes on from NC_141135.1 coordinate 119,388,425, forward strand.
GAACTAAAGCAAGCTTCACTAAGAGCTTTTTTTAAGATGTCTGCAACCATTTGATCACTGGGACAATGCTCCACCATAATGGAACCTTTCTTGACTTCATGTCGAACATAATGATAATGAATAGCAATATGCTTTGATTTACTATGTTGTATATAGTCTTTGGTAAGAGTAATAGCACTTTGGTTATCGCATCGAAGAGGTGTACTAGATGATGAAGGATGTCCTAAATTTGTAAGTAGTTGTCGAAGCCAAACTAGCTCGCAAGCTGCTAATGATGCAGCAACATATTCGGCCTCAGTTGTAGAAACCGCAACACATCGTTGTTTCTTGTTGGACCAAGAAACCAAACATCCATTTACAAAGAAACAATTCCCACTTGTAGATCGCATGGATAAGTGTGAACTTGCCCAATCAGCATCTGTATATCCAATAAGGTCAAGAGAAGTTGAAGAAGATAAAGAAGAATCCTCTCAACGACAATAAATAAGACCAAATTCCTTAGTACCCTTGAGGTACTTAAGAATACGTTTTGCAGCACTCCAATGAATAGTGGAAGGGGAAGAAATATATTGTTCCAAAAAGTTAGCTGCAAATAAAATATCTGGTCTTGTGTTTAAACCAATAAATTGAAGACAACCAACAAGATTAGCGAAAGGTTGATGAATGGCTGATTCTTCATTGCGTGTTGTAGATGTGCCCTTGGTAGAGCTGGAAAGAATGGGAGTGTTGGCAGAGTGCACATTTGTCAACCCAAACTTCTTAACAATATCATCAATAAAATTTGTCTGGCAAAGAAGAAGAATGATTTGTTGTTGGTGTCATTGAGCTTGAATACCCAAACAAGAATGTATCTCACCAAGATCCACCATTTCAAATGCAGTCGATAAAAGCTTCTTCATAGCATCCAAGAAAGCAATATTATTTGACACAAGAATAGTATCATCAACATATAGAGCAAGAATAATAAAACATTTGTCCTCCCTTTTGATGTAAAGATTTGGGTCAACAAAACATGCAACAAAACCTTTAGATGTGAGGAACTGATCAATCTTAATATACCAAGCATGAGAGGCTTGCTCCAATCCATATAATGCACGATGAAGCTGGCATACAAGATGCTCCTTTCCTACAATCATCAAAACTTCAGGTTGCTCCATATAGATTTCTTTTTCAAGATCTCCATTGAGAAAAGCCATTTTAACATCCATTTGGTGAATTTCTAGATCAAATAGTGTTGCAAAAGCCAAAATCATATGAACAGTTGTGGAGCACACAACGGGAGAAAATGTTTCTTGATAATCGACTCCTACAATCTGCGAGTAACCTTTTGCAACAAGTCGTACTTTGAACTTATCAAACGAGCCATCAGCTTTGGTCTTGGTTTTATAAACCCATTTACATTTGATAGGAACACGATTTGGGGGGTGTTCAGTAAGAATCCATGTACCTTTGGAGATTAAAGAATCATACTCAGCTTGCATAGCTTCTTGCCATTGATCCCTTTGAGACGAATTGATAGCTTCCATATACGATATTGGATCCTCTTGGGCAGACATAGCATCATCAAAGACATCATATTCAATAGAACAGAATCCATGCTCTATCTCAATAGGAAGATCGACATAGATCTCCAAATTTTCATCAATCTTCTTTGGAGGTGAAGGAGGTTTATGATCATCAAAATTAGTAGACTCCCAAAGCAAGTAAGGAAATGCACTAAGCAAAGACTGTGTATCATCTGAAATATTTGACGACCATGTGCCACCCATAGTCTTCTCATCAAATATAGCATTACGACTAATGATAACCTTTTGAGTAGAAGGATCATAAAATTTGTAACCTTTGGAATGATCTGAATAACCAAGAAAAATAACCTTCAAACCTGGAGGATCCAACTTATGTTGAGTGTCCTTGGGCACATGAATATAAGCAATGCAGCCAAATGTGCAAAAGTGAGAGACTGAAGGTGTCTTCCCTGTCTAGATTGTTATAGGAATTTTACCAGCAGGTGCAGTAGTTGGAAGATGATTTTGAATAAAAATGACTGTTAGAAGTACTTCAGTCCAAAACTTTCGAGACAAACCAGAGTGTATAAGCATGCAACGTATAGCATTAAGAATAGTGCGATTTTTGCGCTCAGCAACACCATTTTGCTAAGGAGAATAAGGAACTATAAACTCATGATGAATACCTTGATCCTTACAAAAGTCATCAAATAGATTGGATACATATTCACCGCCATTGTCACTGCGAAGCGTCTTTATAGAGAATCCATTTTGAAGCTCCACACATATCTTGTATTGTTTAAATATAGATAAAGCCTTAGACTTATGTCGAAGAAGATAGACATGTGTGTACCGTGAGAAATCATCAATCAAAGTTATAAAATATCGATATTGAGACTTTGAGGTTGGAAAAGGACCGCAAATATCGATATGAACCAAATCCAAGAGAGCACAGGAATGTGATGAAGTAAAGTGTGGAAAGGAGAACGATGGTGTTTTCCAAGTGCACAATACTCACATATTCCCATACGTGGATGAGATTTAAGATCCATACCTTGCACAAGACCATGACGATGAAGTACAAGAAGTTTGGAAAAATCGGAGTGTGCAAATTGTTGATGCCATAATTTGCAATCTGCATCTCTAGGAGCAGTAACAACATTTGTAACTGTATCATTCAATGATAGCTCAAATAGATTACCATGTCAAGGAGCCACTGCTATAGTATGTCTGTCTTTCTCTATACGACATTGATTATGATCAAAGCCAACAAACAAACCAAGATCAACTAGACGAGCAACAGAAAGAAGATTTCTTTGCAAATCTGGAAAATGAAGAACTCCTCTTAATATTCTAGTGGATGAAACAGTCCCCAGATATAAATCACCCACTCTTTTGACTTGACAAGTCATATCATCCGCAAGGTAAACAAACTTCTTGACAGGAAGAGAATGATAATTGTGAAGCCACTGCGATTGGTATGTCATGTTTCCAGTGGCACCTGAATCAACGATGAATAGAGAACCATCATGAACATGAAGTACCTTTTCTGGAGAGATATCATGATGGACAAAATTGAGCTCCTGATGAGTATGATCATCATTAGTTGTAGTTTGTTGAACAATATAAGCTCAAGAACGTTCTTCATCATATCTGCGTTTATAACAACGACGAGATGGATGATCTATATGTGCACAATAATCACAAGGAGGAAAACTTTTGGATGAGTGAGGTTGCTTTGTAGTAACTCCATGCTCCTCATCATATTGACGTGCCCAGCAATCAGAAGCACATGGCCTTTCTTATCACAATAAGAACAATGTTTGTTAGGATAAGCAAGACGAGAAGATTTACAACCTTGATTAGGGTGTCCACCCTGCTAAAAACGTGAAGCGGGACGCTTGCAAGCAACAAAAGGAGCATCAAAATCCCTTTGTTCGCGAGTGACCAAAATAGCATTAGATTTTTCCAAATGATGCTCATGACATTGAGAATATTCAATAAGAGATATACATGCTTTGTCAAAGTGGATATCATCTTTGTTAGACAAAATAGTGATGATATTGTCATATAAAGAATCTTTGATGGTATGAAGAAGTTGAGTAACAATCTGATTTTTAGCAACAGGAGTGCCGGCAGCACCAAGCTGATTGATAATGTCTTTAAAAGCCTCGATATGAGAGTGCATAGAAGTACCAACCTTATATTGAAGTTTCTTCAAACAAGTTTGGAGATATAAAATTTCGGTGACCGATTTCTTCTCAAACATTGAGATAAGATACTCCCAAATAGCATGAGAGGTTTCCAAATGAAAGACATCCAACATAAGTGAGTCAGGAAGTGCAGACAATATATAACGACGAGCCGCTTTGTCACGACGAATCCAATCAGTATGATCAATTTTCCATTGTTCAAATAATGGGCCATCAGTAATCATAGAATTGTTATTCATCACATCAATAGGTTGAACTGGGCAAGACAGGTCGTACAAAACAATATTAGATAATTCATCACCTTCAAGAATTAGCATCATCTTTGCTTTCCACCCAAGAAAGCCTTGTCCTTGGAAGAAGGGAACCGAATGTTGGCCAGACGGATATCCATTAACAATTATGCAATTGGCCATGTCTGTATGTCGAGAGAAAACAAATAAGATGAGATCGCAGAATCTGCAAACCATGATCAAGACGAGCGTAGTTGAGACACATGACAACCAAAATAGGGAGATGCATGTAAGAACGACGAAAAGTATTGAGTGACTAAAAAGAAAGCCCAAAATAGAGAGATGTAATGTGCCAGACGAGATGACACATATAAGAAAAGTACTATTTCGGTTGAGCAAAGAACGTGAACGATAATAAAACATCGCTAAAAATAGCAAGATGTTTGCTTGTCCTAATCAACATCATTAAGAAGACGATGAACCGTAATTGGGGATTAACAAACTGTAATTAGAATTACAGTTTTAAATAAAGAATCGCAGATTTGAGCAGAATTGTTGTCTTGAATCCTGAACTATCATAACTTTTGATCTAGAACTCCGATTGACAAGCCGTTTTGACAGGATTCGAGAGCACGCCGAGAGCTACAAACCCAAACTTGGTTTTGTTTTTAAATACAAAATTAACTAATACTTCTAATTTGAACAAGTTCATGTATCAAATCATCGCTTGTGCAAAGAATTCAATCAAATATAAACAATGAAACAACTTATCTTCCTTTTTGTTGCTACCCATCCATAGCTTTGATACCATGTTGAGAGAGAGAGAGAGTACGAGAGAGATACACAAGACATGCTCCCAAAGAATGATTCATATTGATGTATAGCTAGTATATATAGGTGAGGCCCAAGTCAAGTGAGAGATGATATATATAGTTGTAACAATAATAGTAGGTGCTGGCCAATCTTTTATACATTACACCTTCTTAGGGTCAGCTTGTATCCCTTTCTTACTGAAAATATGTCCCAAGTATTCCACTTCAGTCTGCATGAAATAACATTTCTTCTCCTTAGCAAAAAGCCTGTGATGTCTCAATACATAAAAAACCCTCCTCATGTGTGATAAGTGATCTTGTAGAGTCTTGTTGTAAATCAAAATGTCATTAAAGAAGACTAAGACAAACTGAAAGAGGAAAGGTTGCAAAATCTTATTCATTAGGCTCTCGAAGGTAGCTAGAGCATTTGTAAGCCCAAATGGCATCACTAAAAAATGACAAAGCCCATGACCAGTCTTGAAAGCAATCTTGACTTCATCACCCTCTTGCATGCGAATTTGATGATACCCTAACCTCAAATCAATCTTCATAAAGAATCGATCCCCTTGAGCTCATTAAGAAAATCATCAATCTTGGGTATCGGATACTTGTTCTTTATTGTGATCTTATTAAGATCATGGTAGTCAATGCACATTCTGAAAGATCCGCCTTTCTTTTTTAATAACAAAACTGGCGATACATAGGGTGATGAACTTGGTTCAATAAATACCATTCCAAGAAGCTCCTTCATTTGCTTAGATACTTCCTCTCACTCACACTTAGACAATCTGTAAGGTGGCTTATTGATTGGATTTGAGTTGGGCTTCAAATCAATAGGGTGATCTACTACTCTCTTGGGAGGCACTGAAGTAGGCACCTCAAACAAATCCTTGTACTCCTCAAAAAGAGCTGTCAAGGCTGGATGACTTGCTGAATTATTGGGATGATCTTCCATCTCTTTATTCAAATGCAAAACAAATATTTGTGAATGCCTCTTGTACTCCCTTTTGAATTGTTGAATGGTGATAAGCTAAAAATTTGATCTACTGGGAATTCCCTGTAAATGGATGAGATATCCATTGAAGATAAACTCCATATACAGTTGTGAGAAATCCCTAGTGATTTTTCCTAATGTCATCAACCAATCACAACCAAGTACAATGTCTATAGGCTCCATTTCCAAAGTAATTAGGGTTACTTTTGCTTCAAAATTTTCAGCCAACTGTAAAGAAACCTATGGGCATATTTGTGTGCTGATTTCTTCATCATCATTAGTCACTTGAACTCTAATGGGCTTTGCTTGCCAAAATGGACTTATTCACAAAACTATGTGTACTGCCACTATCTATCAAAAAGAACACTACCTTTCCATGAATGTTACCCTTCATACGAAGTGTATTAGGGCTCTTAGAACCTGTCGAAGCATCCATGGTAATGGAACAACTAGTGGTAGCAAGTGGCTCATGATAAGTCCCACCTAGGTCAAAAGAAATAGTCCCACCTAGATCAAAAGAAAAAGAGTCGGCTGGATCATAAAAATACTATCGCCTAGCTTCTTCCTCAAGATCATCATTTTCAGCATTAGATTCGATTACATTAGCTTCATTAATCCCATCTTCATGATCCTCAAAGACTAACATACTATGAAGCTTGGGTTTGACATTTTTGTATACATACTTTGTGGCATGATTAGGTGTAAACTTTTCCCCACACTTGAAACATAAGGCTTTTTCATTTCTTTCTTTGTAGAGATCCACAAGGATAGACTTAGAATTCATGTTGACTTAAATGGATTTAGGCTTGATGTCCCCTTCTTTGAAGTCAACTCTAGGATTACTTGCTATCCTGAAATTGCTTTGAGGTCTTGAAGCATTGAACGATGGATAAGTTGACACTCTTAAGCCCCCATTTGGCGCATGATTTTTGCCATAAATGTTACCAACTTGTGCTTGTTTTAAAACAGTCATTGGTTGTCCAAAACCAGGTCAAAATGAATATTCTCTTCTATATTTCCTTCCACATCACTCCGCAAGCTCAATAGCCTTAAAGAAAGAAGTAGGGATTTTTGCCATGACATCAACTGATAAAGATAGCTCTAAGCCATACATATACTTATGGAGCTTAGCCTCATCACTGATGCTCTCTACATACATGGTTAGGTTGAGAAATTGGTTAGTGTACTCTCTTACACTTAGCTCTCTTTGCTCCAAACCATACCATCTCTCTGTCAAATTCTCTTTTTTAAGAGGGGAGACAAAGACTTCAGCCATAAGTGTCTTGAAAGCTTCCCAATTCTCTACAAGTATGTTCTCCTTTTTAATATACCTCCACCAAGTATGTGCAAATCCCTCCAAGTACAAGGAAGAAAAATGTATCTTCATGTAATCAGTTCTAGAAAATATGTCAAAGTAAGATTCCATTTTCGAGATCCACTCCTCTAAATAAAATGGTAAAGATGACTGACCTTTGAACTTGGCCAAAATGATATTATCTTTCAGTTCCATTTCATGGAATGGTTGTTGTCCCAAAATAGATTGATCATGAGTGCCAAGCATTGAACCCCCAAAATGAGATGGAAATCTCCCAATAGGTGGCTGAGAACCACTATGTAATCTTCCCATTTGGTAGAAGACCTCTATAAAGTATAGTATTCGGCCCAAAATCTTGGAAGTTGGCTGCATTCAAATTGCCTAAATAGTCATAATGCCTTTGTGAAGTCTCACCTACTTCATATTGGCTATTTGAGATACCTCTTTGTCCAATAATTCCATGACCTTGACCATTTTGGTTAGGTGGCTGAAGTGGGACTAAAGGCTTGATACTGTTTGAATAAGCTTTCTCCCTTACTTCATCTTCCATTTGCATTTGCATCCATTGGGAGAATTGAGCCATTATTTGAGCATTGGATTCCACCAAATTTTCAATATGAGCCTTTGTTTGAGTTGTTGAATCCACTAATTTCTCAATACAAGACTTCATTTGATCAGTAGATAAAACCATTTGCTCCATTCTTGAAAATAGGGCCTCATGACGTTCTCTATGCCTTTGTTCATGTGCACACAAGGCATCATTAAGTGCACTGGTTTTTCCTTGTTGTTGAGGCTCTTCAGGGATCTCTTGAGGTCCATTATCCAATATAGAGTCTTTGATTTGCTGAGCACAATCATCTTGGATCTTATTTTTACCCTTATGCCCTGCCATAATAGCGCAGTCCTATAGTAGTATCCCCTGTCAGAAAAAATGGCTATAACTTAGGCTAGAGAACTCTGATTCCAAATTTTTTTAGTTCAAATCTAAGCCATTCGACATGAGCTATAGCACACTATAATAGGTTTAGGATAGAAAATTCTTGAACTTAATCTTTGAGTCTAAACTCTCTAGGCTTGCACCTTGTTTTAACTAGTGAATGCCATGTTTCCACCTTGTAAGGTAAAATAGTAACCCCAAATAGCTACCAACCCCTATAAAAGGCTGATTAGGACCTGTGGGTACCCTATAGTACCTACACCTGTACTTTACTAATGAAGGTTGTACCTGTAAGAACCTGTAAATACCTTGTAGTGACCTGTAAAATCCTTATTTTACCCTGTTTTGCTACTGAAGGTACTTGAGCCTTTTGAAACTCTTGAATCTTCAATTCTTGTAATGTGTCCACCTGTTCCCTTCAGGACACGTCTTAGCAGTCCATCAAAAAGGAGGTCTAGAAAGCTCCACCGACACCCCCATGGAATGTCACAGGGTTTGCGATCTAGGACTTTTCTACGTCTGCCATGTAGCGAAAGTATTCTGACCGTTCCCACTTAGGACTAACCTGAATCAGGGTTTTCCCTAACGGTCATTTCCTAAACGGAAACTAGCATCGAACCCGAGCGAACTACTTCACGCAGAAATGCCAAGTCCGAAGCGGATTCACGCTGCACTTGATTCAAGGAGAATGGGAAATGAGAGGGATGCAAAGCTCAACCTCTCTGCCATAAGGCATAGCCCCATTCCATTCCCCTAAAACACATAAACCGGGGTTATTATAACCTAGAGTTTAGCTCAGTGCCCTTGCTATTCATTTTCTTTGAAACGATCTTCTTGCTGTCATTTATGATCAAGAAAAGTTCCCGGCCAACCGGGACCACCCATCCATAGGACGGACCCATGGCCACATCCAGCGTGCTTTCCTCAAGTTATTTAAGTTATCTAATTACCTACCACATTTAGTTGGACATGCATTAAGTAACTTCCTTAATTAGCCTCTTAGGCGACGATTTCTTCACATAATCTTAGCACTTGACATAGAAAAGCAGTGTCAAACAAGTTCCTTTGTACCATGTTATCACATTTATCTTTGGAATACATTCATAAAGTCCATCCCGTAGGCTTATCCATAATCCACCCGAAGGCTATCCAGCAATCCACAAGGATTACTAATCCAAGATTCCGCCCGTAGACTAGTATGCGGGCCTTGAGATCCAATCCCGAGTCATGTTGGCCTCTTATGCAGGGCCCGGAAGGCGAGGGATTTATGGCCAGAGCCCCCCTGGCACCCAAGCGTCCTCCTGCTCCAAGTAGCACTCAACGGAGAGACCTCTTGCGGCGGGTTCGGTCCACCTTCCCGGCACGGTTAACAACCCCCTTGGTTAGAGTCACGCAAACAGTCGGGGGTAACTGAGGCTGCCTCTCCCTTCATGCCTTCAACCTGAAGCATTAGATATCTTTTCATCCTTTAATTCTTTGAGCAAACAAAGCAAACAATGCTCTCTAAACTGTTACAAGCACAATCATTTCTAGTGGTCGTTATTTTGGCCAACTGCTAAGGAGGGAATCCTTCTTTTCGAAAGCATCCAACACTCGATTCAGGATCAGTTGCAACTTGGCAAGATCCCGAAGGGTTTGTTTGTTAACCCTTATGTCTTTGGGTTAGGGCCGTACCCTATTAACCGAACTTAACCAATACCTTAAGTTCTATTAAAACAAAATATGTTGCTCCAAATTATTGATTGGTCCTTTACTTCCAAGCAAATATCTAATCCCCTTATCTTAGTCACTTTTTCCAAGAAAGATGCTATGTCAGGATGACTTCTCATCCTCTTGCAAGATAAACTTGCGCAAGAATCTGCCAATGTCATTCCAAGGAATTTGGCCATTCCCTTGTGATCAATTCACAAGATCATGCGACTCTGCAGCATGTTGCACAAGTGTCACATCTAATCCATGGGACTATTTTACCCATCAAATGGCATCTTCTAATCATGGAATCATGATTAGATAGGAAACAGGGTTAGGGTGTCTTCATAACAAACCGTTCCTGATTGCACTAGGCCAACATTGTCAGTCCTAGGGTTCCAAATTCAGACCGAGTTTCATCTTTTTAGCGAGCGATCCTTAGGGTAGAAACCCTAGGTTGTTTCTTGCAAGTATGTCCTATTGTCCCTGCATTCTGCGAATGTTGACAGGTTTTTTAGGGTATGAGTGTTTCAACTTGGCAATAAGTGCGACTAGGTCACGTCCTCGACGTGCTAAACCCTAGTTAGCACTTGGGGTATGTTGCATCGATTTATCCGTTCCTAAGCAGTTTCTTTGCAGTTTAGGTGTTTAGGGTAACCCAATTTACTTGTCTATTCCAGAAGATATTTATAATACCATTCTCATAATCACATGATTCATTACCTATGTATGATTAGATTTACAAACCCTAACTTTTCTGGTTAAGATCAAAGCGTATGTTAAGTTATGGCATAATCCCTATTGATCCTTTTATAACATGCAATCAAGATTCATGCTACTAAGCTTTAGGGTTTTATGTGAACCATGCAACCTTTTCCTAATTTCATTTCTGAATGAATTATTCGTATGTTGAATTTAAACAACCTTTCGTAACTACTTACGTAATTGATTGAGATTTATGTCAATTTCCTAGAGATTAATCTACTTCATGCAGCCCTAGAATCATTTCCATGCCTTGAAAATTCCTACGGTTATTAGCAACCTTCTTTAATGAATCATTGAGAAGAAAATATGTCTAATAATGTGACATGTGACTTATTCTTTCCATGCATGATCGGAGTGTACTACAATAATTTCGACTTGCAAAGATGGTTATTAGTTGATCGAAATTCGTTACTTTGTAATGCATAAAAACCACTTGCTAAGAATGCATAGAGATCTTATGCTCTTTTTTTTGTTCATTTCATTGTAAAATACCATTGACTGAATTCTTCAATCGTGAGCTTTTAGCCAAAGTATTTCAATCGAAAAAATGCATCCTAATTCCATAAATGATCCATGCACAATTGTAGTATTACGATGTAAATCAAAACTAGGAAGAAAACCTGGACTTGTGGATTCGGTGAAAAGTCCACATGAATGCTAGGAGATGATCCTCCTACAGTTGCGCCTTGTGCCTTTTTAGGAGCCCGACCTTCTTGCCTTGGCCACAGACTTATGATCTTGGCCCGTCTCCCTCGCACGCGCAATTCCCTTTGAGAATCAGCTTCCTTGAACGATGCTTCGTCTTGTGGACTTGGGCTTTGGAAGACCTTTTAGGCTTGTGGGAATTGCAATAGGAAAGATGGTTTTTTTTTTTTGAATCTGGCAGTTAGAATGAACTTGAGGAGAACTAATGAAAAAGGAGGGTTCAAAACTTACTAATACGGCTTGAGTGGGAATGTCATGGGAGCCTTTAAAAAAACTTGTGTGGGGGGAAAATCCACAGAAATGGCTTTTGTGGAAATGCTAAGGGGAGGTTTAAAAAGAAACATGGGTTAAATAGCCTTGGAAATGCTATGAAAAGGCCTTAAAAACCCGGGCTAGGTGACTTTTGGGGGATACAAGGGGAAAAGCAGCACTTAAATTCTGGGGTTATAAGGACTGATTGGGAAGGCTCATGAAAGTCCAAGGAAGGGAGCTTTAAATGGACTTTGTGGAATGCAAGGGGCTTAAACTCCCGGTTTGAAAAAACCCAATTTATAGGGTTGATGGAAAAGGGGTTTTTGAAACTAGGAGTGAGGATTTCCACAGGAAGGGCTGCTTTAAACCCCAGGGCAAGGTGAGCTTATAGGGCTTTAGTGGAACCCCACAGGAAGGTTGCTTAAATCCTGGGGAGAGGGGGGGGATATAAAAAACACTTTAGAAGGGCCTTATAAAAGTCACAAGAAGGGAGATTTCTAAGGGCCCTTAGAAGCTTCCCAAGAAGCTTCTGAGAAGCTTCTGGGGGTCGTGGAAAAACCATGTGGATGAAAATTAAGGCAGCAGCTCTGGCGACAACTTCACGGCCCAGTTCCTCGAGCTCAGGCGACGGCTTCCTCCTCCTGATGACTCCCACACGGCGATGATGCTCTCCACTCTCTCTCTCTCGACACGGCCTGGCAACTGCACTGTTACGCTCTTCCTCCCCTTTACTTCCCCCCCACAGGGGATTTTTATAGGCTAGGGAGAGGAGCCCTCTCTCTCCCACGCAGCCAATTTGCATGGCCCTTATCCCTCGATGACCTCGAGCTCGTGTTGAATCAACCGTGCTTCACTTCCTTCCCTCTAGCATGGCCTTCGGCTGGGGGAAAGAAGGGATAATTTTTTAAAAAAATTGCAATAAGTTAATCAATTTCATCTTGACCTCCTCCCAAGAGTAGGTTCACATGAACATATGCGGGTTTCTTAATCCTTAGTCTCGATTCGCTAGTGGAGAGTGTACCATTTAAAAACTGCACCGTCCATGACCACAATGCCGGCATTGTCATTTGCCCGCGACTTCACATGGCCTCATAATATTTTCAGTAGGAATATTACATTCTCTCCCCCTTGGAGGAATCGAGATGTCCTCATCTCTTGATAAACTAGGGATATTGATGGTTGAGAGTACTCTCATCCATCCAAGTGGCATCCTTCTCAGGATAATCTTTCCACTGGACGAGGCATTCTCTTAAGGTTCTGGATCTCAGTTATCTCTCCCTAACATCTAAGATCCTGTCATGTCGTAGTTCAAGGAGTCCTTGACTAGACATTACAACTTGTTGGTCATCAAGTACATGATTAAGATTTGGTACATACTTCTTCAATAGGCTGATATGGAATACATTATGAACCTTTAGGTTCTCAGGGAGTTTCAGTCTATGAGCATTAGGTCCTAGGCACTTGAGGATCTTGTATGGTCCACAATACATTGGACTTAGCTTCTTGCAATTTCCTAAGGATAGGGAACTCTTCTTTGGGCGTACGCAAATGAAGACTATGTCTCCTTCCTCGAAGATTCTATCTTGATGCTTCAAATCTGTGTATGCCTTCTGTCTATCCTTGGCGGCTTGGATGTCCTATCTTATTGAATTTACTTGGTCATCCATCTCTTCCAATATCTGCCTTGAAGCTTCAACCCTTAAGGTTGGATCTGAGAAGTTTAGGAGACTTCGACAGTCATGACCATACAATGCTTGGAAAGGGGTCATCTGAATGCTTTGTTGGTAAGAAGCATTGTAGGCAAATTCAACCAAAGGCAAGTATTGAATCCACCTTTTTGGTTCATGACAGCAGTGTGCCCTTAGCATATCCTCTATGACTTGATTGACTCGCTCCGTTTGGCCATCAGTTTGGGGATGGTAAGCTGTACTAAAACAGAGTTGAGTCCCACTGGCTTCAAAGATAGCTCTCCAAAAGTGTGATGTGAAGAGAGAATCACGATCATTAATGATTCTTTTGGGTAGCCCATGTAGCTTGAAAATCTCGTTGATAAACAATCTTGCAATATCTGAGGCTTTATAGTTTGTCTTTACAGGAATAAGGTGTGCAACCTTAGTAAGCATGTCAACCACAACCATGATGGAGTTGTATCCTCCCTAAACTTGGGGTAGGCCAACAACAAAGTCCATACTGATGAATTCCCATTTCATTTGGGGAATATCGAGTGGTTCTAACTTTCTTGGCATTTTGACATGTTCGGCTTTGATACGTTGACAAGATAAACACTCAGTGACATATTTGAGAACGTCACCTTTAAGCCTCTCCCAATAGTAGCTCTTTCTAACTGCATTGAGAGTCTTGGCATAGCCACGATGTCCTGAGAAAGGGGAATCATGAGCTTCCCATAGTATCTTCTGCTTAAGTGACTGGCTTGGTGGTATAGATAACCTCGTTCTATAGTAGACAAGTCCACTATTAATAGAGAATACATGATACTTAACGTGTAGCTTTTGGTCCTGGTCCTTGATAGAGATCTCCCTTAGCATCTTTTGATGGGATGGATCATGGCATGCTTCTTCTCTAGCTAGCTCAAGTATTGGGTTGTTTGGCATGGACACCTTTGTGGCTAGAGATCTAGCTGTTGACGGAATTTGCAAGATTGGAGAATTAAGGACTGCCTTGCAGCTGAGTGCATTGGCAACTACATTCTCCTTTCCAGGTCGATATTTGATTTCAAAATCATACTCCTCCAGCACTTCAATCCACCGATGTTGCCTCATGTTAAGCTCGTTCTAGGTAAAGATCCACTTGAGACTTGTATGATCAGTTACTAGAGTAAACTTGTTACCCAATAGGTAGTGTCTCCAAAGCTTTAGAGCATGGATGACAACTAACAATTCTAGATCATGGGTAGCATAATTCTTCTCATGGCTCTTCAGTTTCCTTGAAGAGTATGCTAGAGGATGACCTTCTTGCATGAGCACACATCCTAACGCAAGTGTGCTAGCATTAGTTACTACCTCAAACTCCTTACTGAGGTCTAGAAGTTTTAGGATAGGTGCTGATACCAAACTTTGCTTCAATCTATCAAAGCTAGTTTGTTCGGCAGTTGACCATGCAATGGATGTTTGCTTCTTCAGTAAGTCCATTAGAGGTGCTGCAATCAAAGCATAGTTTTTTATAAAGACCCTATACCATCCTGTCAATCCAAGAAAATTGCGTATTTCTTTGACAGTTGTTGATATTAGCCATTCTAGCACATCTCTGACTTTGGCTGGGTCAACTGAGATTCCCTCCACTGATACAATGAATGCCAGATATTCAATCTAACTTTTGAAAAATGCACATTTCTTCATCTTAGCATAGAGCTTATGTGCTCTCATTGTCTCAAGGACAATCCGAAGTTGGGGTTCATGATCTTCTTCTTGTTTGGAATAGACTAAAGTGTCATCGAAGAAGACGAGCACGAAGTCATCAAGATATGGCCTAAAGATATCCTACATTAACCTGTTGAAGGTGGCAGGCGCATTTGTAAGCCTGAATGACATAACTAGAAACTCAAAGTGTCCATATCTTGTGTTGAAGGCCATCTTTGGGATATCTTCTTCCTTGATCCTTATCTGATAGTAACCAGACCTGAGATCAATCTTGGAGAAGATCTTTGCACCCTGAAGACGATCGAGAAGTTCATCTATTCTAGGAATAGGGTACTTGTTCTTGACAGTTGATTGATTCAACCCTCTGTAATCAATACATAGTCGAAGTGTTCCATCTTTCTTTTTCTGGAACAGTACTGGAGCTCCCCATGGTGAGCTGCTAGGATGAATGTAGCCCTGATCCAATAGTTGCTTGAGTTGTTCCTTCAGCTCAATTGCTTCCAGGATGGACATTCTATAAGGTTTCTTTGCAATTGGCGCAGCTCTTGGCACTAGCTTGATCTCATGATCCACTTCTCTTTGAGGTGGGAGTTCTATCAACTTTTCAAGAAATACTTTTGCGTATTTTTTTAGCCATGAAGGTTCTTCACTAGACTCCTGCTTCTGATCTAACTTATTGAGCTTAATTAAGTAGACAGGTAGTCCCTTTCTAACTCCCTTTATAATCCGAGATGCTTTGGCCAATTGAATTTTTGGCTTTCCAGCCTCACCTAGAGTTGTGACCAAATCCCCTTCAAAGTTCTGAAAGGAAATTTGGCCCTTTCCACAATGAATGTGGGCATCTTTAGGTTTAAGCCAATCCATTCTGAGTAGACACTCATGGATGCCTAGGTTCATGACTTTGAATTTGACTGAAGTCATCATTCCTCCTAGAAAGAATTCCACCTTAGCAATTTGCCTAGTACAAGTGACCTCACAACCATTTGCGAATTCCACAAGCAAGCTAGGTGCTTCTACTGTGGCTATTCCTAATCTTTTTGCACAAGCTGGTGAGATAAAGGAATGTGTACTACCACAATCAATCAAGGTCTTGAAACCTTTACCTTTATAGTCTAATGGTGGGCTGAATCATCGAGAACTAGTGATTTGGCCCTTTCTTGTGAAGAGCGGCATGGACTGTCACCCTTTCAAACTCTACTTCCATGGTCGGATCTTCTCCTTTGCACATTTCCCTGTTGGCAACACAAGCAGTTCTTCCTCTACCTCGGGTAGCGGCCCCTTGTCCACGACCAATTCCTTGGAAAGGTGCTTGGCGAGGTCCTCCTCCAAGCTTGGGACATTGCCTCTTAAAATGACCGGGCTTGTTGCAGTGGAAATAACAGAGGTTTCGGCCATTGCTTTGGGTAGGGACAAAGTTGTTGACATTATTAGTCCTTGCTTTCTTTCTTTTTCCCCGATTTTGACCATGAACTTTCTTCATTTGAGGCCTATATACTCCTCTGTTTGTGTCATTATAAGACCAAGTTTTGTTACCTCTTGGTCTAGCCTGCACCTACTAAATTATAGGCACAGCTCGAATGAGTGCATCTTGAAGATCTGATGGGTGCATAGATTCGAGACGTGTATTCACTGGTGGGTTTAAACCAACACAAAATTTTGACACTTGCTGTGTCATGTCCATTTGTGGCGCATACTTAAGAAGTGAGACGAATTTAGAGTAGTATGCATCAAGAGTGAGTCTCAACTGTTTTAGCTCATAGAACTCATTCATTTTCTGCGTGCGATACGTAGGTGGTAAGTATCTTCCTTGCACAACTTTCTTCAGTTTTTCCCAGGTAATGGATCCTTCCGCGATCCCTTGATCTCTGCACCATTGCTTCCACCAAAGCCTGGCTTCGCTGGTGAGCTTCAGCTTGGCAAGCATAGCCTGGTTGGAGGGTGCAATACCGACTGCTTCAAAGTAATCCTCCATAGACTCTATCCAAATTTCAGCATCCGCTTGGACAATTCTACCTTTTCCGTCAAATTCAGGTGGCTTAATCTGCTTGAGAAGAAACTTCTTCTCCTGGATTACAGCAGTACTTGTTGTAGGAGGGGAACTGGGAATCTGTACCTAGGGTTGTGCCTGGATAAATGTTTCTTAACGTTATAACTCGCTAATCGTTATGATTTATATTTCATCTCCATTTCAGCTTATCAACCAAGCAATCTAGCCACTTAACCTTTTATCAATTCTCATTGACAAAATAGACATTGATAAAAAGAAGTCTTATTCCATTTATATGGGTCTAGCCCTTCCAGAGTACAACATTTCCTGAGATGATAGAGCAACTGTTACATTTAGTTTGGGGAGACTAATGTTGTATTACATTTATCTACGGGAACTGGATAATAGTATGGCTTCGGGTCATGAATCTTTAGGAATTAGTAAGTCATCAGAAGATCAGGGTATCCTTTCCTTTGGAACCTATTCTTCTCATAGCGCCCCAACACCTTGATCCTGTTGGCGGGGATTACACGGGTCACTTCCTCATATACATATGAGTTCAGCTCAACCCTCTGACCTCGAATATGTAAAATTGAGTTTACGTGAGCCTCCACAAAAATGAACAGCTTCACGATCTTCAGGTCTTCCAACCACTTGATCCTCTTTAGGTTGGTTTGAAGGTATGCAAACCGGTGGGCAGCTATATAGTAGATTCCTGAGTCACCCGTCCATCTTCGTTCCACGTATAAAGGCAATGGATTATAGATATGATCTAGGATATTCATCATCTCAACCCTTTGTTGATAATTCGAGGAATGCATCGCGGTCATAAACATGACTCAGAACACTAAGAACCTATTCCATGCTTCATAATTCTGCAAGACAGCATCGAAAGTAAGGAAATGTTCGGAACAGCCACATTTTCTTTACTTTATCTTATTAAGATTTCTTAAAAATAAATCCTTCATTGGTTTGCTCTGATACCAACTGTAACATGTCCACCTGTTCCCTTGAGGACACGTCTTAGCAGTCCATTGGAAAGGAGGTCTAGAAAGCTCCGCTGGCACTCCCATGGAATGTCATGGGGTTTGCGATCTAGGACTTTTCCGCGTCTGCCACGTAGCAGAAGTATTCTGACCGTTCCCACTTAAGACCAACCTGAATCAGGGTTTTCCCTAATGGTCATTTCCTAAACAGCAGCTAGCGTCGAACCCGAGCGAACTACTTTACTCAGAAACACTAGGTCTGAAGTGAATTCACGTTGCACTTGGTTCAAGGAGAATGGGAAACGAGAGGGATACAAAGCTCAACCTCTCTGCCATAAGGCATAGCCCCATGCCATTCCCCTAAAACAATGCAAACCGGGGTTATTATAACCTAGAGTTTAGGTCAGCGCCCTTGCTATTCATTTCCTTTGAAATGATATTCTTGTTATCATTTATGATTGAGAAAAGTTCCTGGCCAACTCGGACCACCCATCCATAGGACGGACCCATGGCAACATCCACTGCACTTTCCTCAAGTTGTTTTAGTTATCTAATTACCTACCACATTTCGTTGGACGTGCATCAAGCAGCTTCCTTAATTAGCCCGTTAGGCACCGATTTCTTCACATTATCTTAGCTCTTGACATGGAAAAGCAGTGTCAAACAAGTTCCTTTGTAACAAGTTATCATATTTATCTTCGGAATACATTCATAAAGTCCAGCCCGTAGGCTTATCCATCATCCGCCCGAAGGCTATCTAGCAATCCACAAGGATTACTAATCCAAGATTCCGCCCGTAGACTAGTATGCGGGCCTCGAGATCCAATCTCGAGTCACGTTGGCCTCTTTTGCAGGGCCCAGAAGGTGAGGGATTTATGACCAGAGCCCCCCTGGCACCCAAGCGTCCTCCTGCTCCAAGTAGCACTCAACAGAGAGACCTCTCGTGGTGGGTTCGGTCCACCTTCCCGGCGCGGTTAACAACCCCCTTGGTTAGGGTCAGTCAGACAGTCGGGGGTAACTGAGGCTGCCTCTCCCTTCAGGCCTTCAACCTGAAGCATTAGATATCTTTTCATCCTTTAATTCTTTGAGCAAACAAAGCAAACAATGCTCTCTAAACTATTACAAGCACAATCATTTCTAGTGGTTGTTATTTTGGCCAACTGCTAAGGAGTGAATCCTTCTTTTCAAAAGCATCCAGCACTCGATCCAGGATCAATTGCGACTCGGCAAGATCCCCAAGGGTTTGTTTGTTAACCCTTATGTCTTTGGGTTAGGGCCGTATCCTATTAACCCAACTTAACCAATACCTTAAGTTCTATTAACACAAAATATGTTGCTCCAAATTATTGATTGGCCCTTTGCTTCCAAGCAAATATCTAATCTCCTTATCTTGGTCACTTTTTCCAAGAAAGGTGCTATGTCAGGATGACTACTCATCCTCTTGCAAGATAAACTTGTGCAAGAATTTGCTAATCTCATTCCGAGGAATTTGGCCATTCCCTTGTGATCAATTCACAAGATCATGTGACTCTGCAACATGTTGCACAAGTGTCGCATCTAATCCATGGGACTATTTTACCCATCAAATGGCATCTTCTAATCACGGAATCATGATTAGATAGGAAATAGGGTTAGGGTGTCTTCATAACAAACCGTTCCTGATTGCACTAGGCCGACATTCTTGATCCTAGAGTTCCAAATTCAAACCGAGTTTCATCTTTTTAGCGAGCGATCCTTAGGGTAGAAACCCTAGGTTCTTTCTCACAAGTATGTCCTATTGTCCCTACATTCCGTGAATGTGGACAGGTTTTTTAGGGTATGAGAGTTTCAACTTGGAAATAAGTGTGACTAGGCCATGTCCTCAACGTGCTAAACCCTTGTTAGCACTTGGGGTATGTTGCATCCATTTAACCATTCCTAAGTGATTTCTTTGCGGTTTAGGTGTTTAGGGTAACCCAATTTACTTGTATATTCTAGAAGATTTTTACGATACCATTCTCGTAATCACATGATTCATTACCTATGTATGATTAGATTAACAAACCCTTACTTTTCTAGTTAAGATCAAAGCGTATGTTAAGTTATGGCATAATCCCTATTGATCCTTTTATAACATGCAATCAAGATTCATACTACTAAGCTTTAGGGTTTTATGTGAACCATGCATCCTTTTCCTAATTTTATTTTTGAATTAATTATTCGTATGTTGAATTTACATAACCTTTCGTAACTACTTACGTTATTGATTGAGATTTATGTCAATTTCCTAGAGATTAATCTACTTCATGCAGCCCTAGAATCATTTCCATGCCTTGCAAATTCCTACGGTTATTAGCAACCTTCTTTAATGAATCATTGCGAAGAAAAGATGTCTAATAATGCGACATGCGACTTAGTCTTTCCATGCATGATCGGAGTGTACTACAATAATTTCGACTTGCAAAGATGGTTATTAGTTGATCTAAATTCGTTACTTTGCAATGCATAAAAACCACTTGCTAAGAATGCATAGAGATCTTATGCTCTTTTTTTTGTTCGTTTCATTGAAAAATACCAATGACCAAATTATTCAATCGTGAGCTATTAGCCAAAGTATTTGAATCGAAAAAATGCATCCTAATTCCATAAATGATCCATGCACAATTGTAGTATTACGACGTAAATTAAAATTAGGAAGAAAACTTGGACTTGTGGATTCAGTGAAATGTCCACATGAGTGCTAGGAGATGATCCTCCTGTAGTTGCGCCTTGTGCCTTTTTAGGAGCCATTGAGACTTCGACCTTCTTGCCTTGGCCGCAGACTTATGATCTTGGCCCATCTCCCTCGCACGCACAATTCCCTTTGAGAATTGGCTTCCTTGACCGATGCTTCGTCTTGTGGACTTGGGCTTTGGAAGACCTTATAGGCTTGTGGGAGTTGTAATAGGAAAGATGTTTTTTTTTTTTGAATCCGGCAGTTAGAGTGAACTTGAGGAGAACCAATGAAAAAAGAGGGTTGAAAACTTGCTAATACGGCTTGAGTGGGAATGTCATGGGAGCCTTTAAAAAAACATGTGGGGGTAAAATCCACGGAAATGGCTTTGTGGAAATGCCAAGGGGAGGATTAAAAAGAAAGGGGGTTAATTTTTTTTTGGAAATGCTATGAAGAGGCCTTAAAAACCCGG
The DNA here is from genome assembly GCF_053477565.2 of Lygodium microphyllum. NCBI lineage: Eukaryota > Viridiplantae > Streptophyta > Polypodiopsida > Schizaeales > Lygodiaceae > Lygodium > Lygodium microphyllum. The sequence continues at coordinate 119,409,356 of NC_141135.1, forward strand.
GCTAGGTGACTTTTGGGGGATGCAAGGGGGAAAAGAGTGCTTAAATTCCGGGGTTATAAGGACCGATTGGGAAGGCTCATGAAAGTCCAAGGAAGGGAGCTTTAAATGGACTTTTTGGAATGCAAGGGGCTTAAACTCCGGGTTTGAAAAAACCTGCTTTATAGGGCCGATGGAAAAGGGGTTTTTGAAACTCGGGAGTGAGGATTTCCACGAGAAGGGTTGCTTTAAACCCCAGGGCAAGGTGAGCTTATAGGGCTTTAGTGGAACCCCACTGGAAGGGGTGTTTAAATCTCGGGGGGAGGGGGGAGGTTATAAAAACCACTTTAGAAGGGCCTTATAAAAGCCACAGGAAGGGGGGCTTTCTAAGGGTCCTTAGAAGCTTCCCAAGAAGCTTCTGAGAAGATTCTGGGGGTCGTGGAAAAAACATGTGGATGAAAATGAAGGCGGCAGCTGGCGGCAACTTCATGGCCCAGTTCCTCGAGCTCAGGTGGTGACTTCCTCCTCCTGACGACTCCCACACGGCGACGATGCTCTCCACTCTCTCTCTCTCGACACGGCCTGGCGACTGCAGCGTTATGCTCTTCCTCCCCTTTACTTCCCCCCCACAGGGGGTTTTTATAGGCTAGTGAGAGGAGCCCTCTCTCTCCTATGGATCCAATTTGCATGGCCCTTCTCCCTCCATGACCTCCAGCTCGTGTTGAATCAACCGCGCTTCACTCCCTTCCCTCCAGCACGGCCTTCGGCTGGGGGAAAGAAGGGATAATTTTTAAAAAATTTTTGCCATAAGTTAATCAATTTCATATTGACCTCCTCCCAAGAGGAGGTCAATAAGGGATAATTTTTATTTTAAAAATGCCATAAGTTAATCAATTTCATCTTGACCTCCTCCTAAGAGGAGGTTCACACGAACATATGCAGGTTTCTTAATCCTAAGTCTCGATTGGCCAGTGGAGAGTGTACCATTTAAAAACTGCACCGTCCGTGACCACAATGTCAGCATTGTCATTTGCCTGAGACTTCACATGGCCTTGTAATATTTTCAGCAGGAATATTACAATTCTCCACTCGCTGTACTTGTGTGAGGAATAAAATGGCATGAGACGCTCCCTACATGGGCTCTGAATCATCAAGAGGTGGGCAAAATTCCCCCTGGGTCAGTTGGTTGCACCCCTTCAGGATCTTCGATAGTGAGGGAGGGTCACCTCTCTTTTGTCCCACTATCTCCCCTAGCATCCATCTTTTTCCTCTGTGGGTATATCAACATGGCAGTAGCATTCTATGCTAATCAATCAACATGAAATGCATTTATGAAATATTCATTCAGCCCATTTCATGAAATGCAATTGGATGGAATTTGAAAATTTGGATAGGAAGAGGGTCTTACCAATGCAATTCAGTGACTCATTGATTGCTAGTACTTACCCTTTTACAATATTGCAGCTTGGGTAAAAGAATTCAGCCAATCAATGGATTAGAGCAACAAAACTCATCCATCAATAGATTTAATCAATTGGATTCAAATGTTATGCTGGAAATTTCAGATTGAAGCCTCTAATTCACTTATTAGAACTAATATGCATAGAGCAAACATTGCATTGCATGAATGGATTGATTCAAGTAAGGATTGACTGAAATTTTATGGAGATTATTCAATTCTTTAATCTCTCAATCAAGTGGATTAAGCTCAGCAAATGGATTAATGAGAGATATTAAGAATTGAAGAAGAGTACCTTTGACAAGGTTGATGATGACTTGATCAATTCTCATATGCTTGATAAATCCTTCGATGGTCCAATGTTGCCAAAATAATCTTCAAGACTTGTGTATTTAATGCTTAAGAGCAATCTTGAAGCTTTAGATGCTTGAGATTGAAGCATTAAACCCATTTTCCCCAAATTTTGGCTCCATGGAAGCTCTTGAGCTTCAATCTTTGACCAATCGTGCCTAATCCTTGCAATTTGTTGAAGAATCCTTACTACTGAAATGATCCCACGAGCGGAAAAGATGAAGAATCTTCAAGAAATTGTTGAGAAATGAAAGCTTGGGTTGAAGCTTTCATGGCTGCCATGGTTAGGGTTTCTCAGAAATGGGAGAAGAGGAGAATGCCACTTTTGCCATGAATTTGTGGGAGTTTCAGCCATGCAAAAGATCAATGGGACAAGGCCACAAACTTCAATATGATCAATAGGAGGAGAATCAAAGCTTGGAATGAGCCTGAAATTTGCGGCGCAATTTTCAGGGTTGTTCTTTATAGTCCACAGTTCAATGCAGGCACAAATTGGTAGTCCACTTGTTGAGGATGAAGATTAGAGAAACATTTCTACATGAAATGCTTGTGAAACCTCATGGGCTCAAGGCTAGGAGAACATTAGGAGAAATATGGACTCTCTTTTTTGCCCCTTAAGGGGTTTCTCTCACCTCTCTCTCTCTCTAAAAAGAGATTCCAAAATAATATTATAAAAAGAGATCTTCTGCAATCAAGCAAATCTTGTTTTTGTGTTTTCAATAGATTTCACCTATTATTTTATTCCCAAACTGCAGGATAAGGTCACTTTTTCTCAAAATCCTCATAACTAAAAAAATACAATTCTATTTTTTCTAAAAACGCAGCCAATCATTCTTTAATGCCCTCATGACTCTTTAATGCCCTCTTTAGTGCCCTCATGACTTTTCCATCATTCTCATTCTCGCTTCTTAAAAGAGCGGAAGTTAAAAAACAATATAAAATGACGTACACATCATATTTTAAGATTATTTTTTACCCAGAGACACCTTTTTGACTCAAGAGTTTCCTTGTAAATTTTCATCTTTTTTGGATAAGTATATACCTATTTCTGGGCATTTTTTCATTCCCTCAAAAAGCTCTAGTTTTGTCCCAAATTTTGTGCATTCTTCTCTTTCCCTCCAGAATATGGTTTCTTGCATACGAGTTCTTCTGAAGCAGCATTGAGGAGTAGTTTTGATACCATTTGTTGAAATCAAAGAATCTCTATCTACAACACACTCTACCCTGCTACAAGCCATCTTCCTCTTTAGAAATATGCAGTAAGAAATCTCCGTCTTCAACAGTCTATACTACAAGCAATCCAGTGATAATGGAGGTATCTTTATTTTTTTAATCTTTGTGATGTTATTATTCTTCACAGTTGTTGTTCAGTCCTTAAGCATCAATTCATAGAGAGAGAGAGAGGGGGAGAGAGAGAGAGAGAGGAGGGGAGAAGGGGGGGACAGAGAGGACTGTGTGAGATGAACAAAGTAAATAAGTGATAGAGTGATAGATAGTAAATTAGGGTAGAAGATAAGATGATGTTATTGTTTTCCACTAGCCAAGCTTCAGTATGAATGTGTTTAGGGTTTCCTTGATGAATTTTTGTTGAGAGAGAGAGAGAGAGAGAGAGAGAGAGAGAGAGAGAGAGAGAGAGAGAGAGAGAGAGAGAGAGAATATTTTGGATAGAATAGAAGATAAGATTTGATGCTTATTAGAGGTAGATTAAAAGCCAAGATTACAGGCTGATTAGGGGTTGTTTAGGGTCTATCAAGACTGAAAGAAAGAGAAAGAGACAAGAACCAACTGGGTTTAAAAAAAAACACAGATATAGTGAATCAAAGGGGTGTAGTTCTGCGATTTGAATGTTAATCCAAGTTAACATTTGCATACTTTTTTTTTTTGCAGAATGTTGGTGCAGGATGTACCAAGAGAAAGAGAGATATTCACTTTCAATTGGAGGATGAATATGCACCAATGTTCAAAAGAACTGTGGAAAGAGATGATGCAATAAGATGCAGGATGCAACAAGAAAGAAATGCAGGGAAAAAAAATGTGGACCTTTGGGTTGATGGGTGCATTTATCCACCCGATCCACTCACTCAAAGGCCACCACAATTTGAAGGGCTTACATCATTTGTAAAGTTTGCTTGTGAAGGCAATGAAGGATTGTATGGATACACATGCAGACTTGTCACACAAGGATTAACAGGGGCTCATCAAACCTTGACAAATATGCAGACAAGATTACAAGGGAATATGCAGTCTTTGATGGAAAAGGATAGATTATTGGCTGAGAAGGATAGAGAGAACCAGAACCTACAACAAGCAATGTCTGTCATTGAAGATGCTATGCATGCTACACACATGCAGAATATGGAGTTACAGTCTAAAGTCAATGACTTGGAGAAGGATAATCGAAACATAGAGAGGAAGCTCACAAAAACTTTGGAGATTGGGCCCACTTTAAAAACCAAAGAGGCATGTCGGCGCATTCGATCCGTTAAACCAATTGGCCAATTAGCCAAAGGAAGTGGACAATATCATAGACAGAAATATGCTCAATCTACTACAATGAGAAATATAATTCCTCATGCAAAGAATGATACTATTGCCAAAGTCCTTAGCAAGAATATGGTAAAAAATGCATTGGAAAATCGTAAATTCAGGGACATTGTGGATGGTATTGGTAGTGAACGTCTTAGGGATGTGAGCAACTTGTTTACTGCTACAGATGCTCAGGGATTATGTGACAAGGTGGGAATGAGTTCTGAGTCATATAGTATGCTCTATCAACAATTGGATACAGGTTTTAAGCAAGTCTTCAATACTAAGCGAGTAATGCCTCTGCCAAAACCATTTCACGTGAAGAAGGCTCGAAAACAACTAAATGAGAAAGTTTTAGAACTAATTAATGAGCCTACGCATCTGGAACACACACACATATTGAAGTATGGTTCCAAAGAAGTTGCCTTTGTATTGAATGCATCCAACAACTTTGTATTGGATATAAATAGGGTTCAGATTGCTATGGTCAAGTTCTACAATATGTCTATGGAAGAATGTAGAGGCAAGCTTAAGTTTGTCCTCAAACTTGATGAGAGTGAGATTATCAAGGGGCAAAAACTTGAGCGTGTGAGTATAACACTTATGAATCAAGCATTGGATCCCAACATCAATGAAAAACATCCTTTATACTTCACTGTACAATCGAAGAATGAAATATGGTGGCTTGCAGCATTTGAAGTACCAAAGGAGGACCATGAAGTACTTAAAGTTTTTTTTAACCTCACTAATATACCCAGTGTTATTCAACAGAAAAATAATGGAGCAATTTTACACGTTGAGGGGTTTGGGGACTATCAAGTTGAATGGCATCTTGCAGGTGATTTAAAAACATTGAAGTGTATGTTTGGTTTATCAAATGCAGCAAATGCAAAATTTCCGTGCATATACTGCATGCAAACTAAGAAGAAAGGGAAAGATGGAAAGAAAGAATGGCTTGCCAAGGCAGGACAACAGGGTGCTCCGACACGTGATCAGAAAGTCATGAGAAATGGAATGCTAATTCTAGTGGATCCAAACTGGCACCCTATTTTGGAAATACCACTAACAAGGGTTCACTTTTGCACATTGCATTGTTTGGTTAGAATAATTGAGAAGCTAGTATATGAATATATATGCTTTGCATACAAGATGCAACTCGTGTCAGAATCTGATGCTACATGCAAGAAGGTAGAACAAGTCCTCTCTGAAGTTGGATTGCACGGAGGCGAAGTAGAAATAAAAAAGGACGAGAAAAAATCGGGGAAGAGTAGAAATGTTCCTTGTAAACCATGCTTTGGCGGACCCAAGGCTAGGAAGTTTTTATCTCCACCTCGAGATGAGGAAGGCAATATACTAGTAAAACAACCAAACAAGTACGAAGCATGGAAAAAGTTGCACCTTGCTATTTCAGATTGGAGCAATGGGGGACGAACGAGGATTGCAAAGGCAGAAGTGTGGATACACCTAGATAGATTAGCAGCTCTCTTACAGAAGTTGGGGTTTATGGATGGTGATGCCAATGTATTTAAAGAGACAGCTGCTAAATTTCATAAGTCCATGGTGGAGGCATGGACTACAAATAGCATAACACACTACATGGTCAGTATTATCACCATTGCAAAAAAAAATCATCATTTCGAATTACTTTGTGTTTCTAATCTCTTTTCTTGTGCAGCATATACTTGAAGCACATGGTCCATACTTTGTAGATCAAGGAAGTTTGGCAATATCACTACAACACAATGCCGCCATACACGCGTCCATTACACGCGAAAAGTTACGGGCGCGTGTATGGTCGTTTATACTTACAGCAATATCGGGCGCGTGTATACATGCATGTAACAGCGCGTGTATAATTGCATGTGTGGGCGCGTGTATTTGCTCGTTAAATCTGTCATAATACACGCTCTGTTACACGCGACACAGAGCCTAACTACAGAAATCCATTTCTTTTCAAAACAGAAAACCATTAAGTTTTAAAAATGTCATTGTGCATTGCAGTGTTTACAAACCATTACAAAATCCCACTACATGCACTTACAACAACGTAATATATTGAAAAATATATCTTCATATGGTTATTGAAAGACAAAGTATACAATAGAAATGTCATGAATTTGGAACAATACAGTGATGGATTGGTTAGGGTTCGATCTCATCTTCAATAAGATCCATCCTTGCCAAACGATCAACATCAATATCCATTTGATCAATTTGTAAGGCTACGATTAAATTTATTCTACTATCGCTATTTTGCCCATTGATAATGGTACCGATGCCTTGATCATTCTCATCATCATCACCATCATCCTCAATGGAAGGGTCATCCTCATGATCATGAGAAATGGCACGCTCATCCTCATTATCATGATCATCTACATTGGCATGTTCGACATCATCTTCTTTGCGGCTTGCCACATCCTCCATATGCTCCATATCAGTGAATGTATTATACATTACTTTGGAACGTGGTGCAATAGGGATGACATACCACCATTTACTGTCATGCACCATTGGCAGATAGATAACCTGCTCAAATACACTTAATTCATTAATTAATTAGCATATCAAAAGTCAAGGGGTGCGCGAGCTTAGATATATATGTACATGAAACACATTTGTAAAAAAATGCATACTTGCTCACATTGTTGTGGCAATACGAGCCTATCTTTCTTTGTTTGCCAAAACTTTGTAGAGTCAATAGTTACATAGCCACTTGCATGGCGTTTTATCGTTGCGTTAGGCCCTTTTTCCACCACGTTCATTTGCCATTTGACATCCAAAACATACACAAAGAAGCGGCGAAAGTCAAGTCTGTATATGTCTTGGATTGTGCCACAATAATCATCAATTTTTCCATTGGCTCCCTCAAAGCTACTAATGACACCGCAATCTTGTGTATTCCTCTTTTCATCTATTCTTTGTGTTCGAAAATGCTTGCCTTCACACCATATAGCATTGAACATAGTGCACTGGACCAAAATATAAGCAATATCTATGTAAGCAATTAATGTGAATAAATATGAAAAGCCAATCACTTACAAAGAATGCAAATTTACATTTGTTCTATGTACCTTTAACATGCATCCTCGTGCATACTCCCATTCTTCCGCCGTGATATGCAGCCCCTCATCTCTCTCTGCTCTCTCCATTTCCTCATGCAACCAATCAACATGAATATCATTCGGAAGTGTTGCTAGATGCTTAGGGTACGCCTTACGAGAGCCATGTTGCCTCCGAAAGAGAGCTCTGTCTGCTTGCCTTTTTGTCTTTGCATCCTTGTATCTTGTAACCCATCTGCTCATCACATCACTATTAAGGATGCAAGTGAAATTAAGATCATCAATCAATGTTCTCTCAATTACTTTGCTCTGTCCTTTTCCTTGAGGCACAATAGACGTCATCCTCAAGTCCTCTTCATTGCTCCATAGTCGCAGCAAAGAGCTATCCACCTGATCAAGAAATTCTGATATATATACAAGAGACTCTTGTATCAACCAACCCTCAGCCATGCTTCCTTCGGGCCTTGCACTTTGCCTCACAAAGTCTTTTAAGGTCTTCATGAAGCGCTCTAGGAAGAACATCCAACGGGCATGCACAGTGCCACATAAAGCAATTTCATCCACTAAATGCACAATGAGATGTAGTTGACTTGTGAGAATGGTTCGCGGAAAAGTCTCCTCTACCATACAAACCACCTCCACTGCCATAACACGCGCATCATCCAATGTGGCTGGATCAATTGCTTTGGAACTAACATATCTGAAAAATAAATGCACAGTACGTTATACCTCATGCACATTCATTTTGCAAGGTATAATGAAGGGTGATCTTACATGGGATTTATATACCTCACAAGCTCGCCCATCTTATAAATACATCTTTTCAAACTCCTGTCTGCACAATGGTCGATGCTAGTAGGTAGTATGAACTGCGCACATAAGAGCACATGTATATTTGGGTTAGGGCATTACAAAATTTAATTTCAACCTACAATAATTGGAAAACACTTACTTGGAGCATCTTGTGCCAATCGTGGGACTTCAACCCATGTAGTTGCTCAACCCCTCTTTTCTTAGTGGTTGTAAACGCTCCCTTCAACAATCTCATGCATCCAGTGGGAGTACGCAAAGTGGTGATGGCTTGCTTTACCTGCTTCTCCTCCTTCTTTGATATAATCCAGGGAGCAGGCGGAAGACGAACGTGCCCACCCTCCTCTCGTGGCCAAGCTTGACGCATACGTCCTGCGACCTGCAAGTCCTCCCGTACGCTAACATTGTCTCTTTTACCAATAACATGTTCCCAAATACTAGATCCCACATTCTTGAAGATGTGCATGGGATCAAGAAGATGGTTGATCTTGAGATGGGTCCAATATGGTAGCCGGAAAAAAATGGAGTACCTACACAAGGGATTGCAGACTGTCATCTTTATTCCAACTTTAGAGACTACACAAAACAAGATTGAAAACAATGGAGATGTACCTGTTCATGCCATCTGGAGGAAGAACATTTGAAGACTCCCAAATACGCTTCCAATCTTTTGCACGAAGTGTCTGTGGATGAATGTTCCTCTTACTAGGAGCATATTTAGGGTGATCTGATGGGAGAAATCGATGATGATTATCGAATATGGTCTTACACAAACCATCAGCATACTCATGTACCAATGAAGGGCCACATATAGGACATGCATGTTTACCCGATGTCCTCAAACCTGTTAAAATAAAAAAAAAGTTAGAATAATAAAGTCAATAGTTATAATTGATATAGCTAGTAGTATTAGAGTCGGGAGGTAGTTAGAATTCTTACCAGAACAATCGCTGTATCCTGGAAAGTCATGCATTGTCCACATCAACACTGCTTTTAAGTCGAAGTGTTGAGAGGAGGGAGGCCTACTAATGTCCACTACCGCAACACCTCTCCATAGTTCCTCCAACTCATCAATCAATGGTTCAAGATAAACATCCATATGCTTGACTTTATGTTTCCTTGGAATCAGAAGGGATAACATAAGATGTCCCTTCTTGATCGCCATTGATGGTGGAAGGTTGTAATTCACCAACACAACTGGCCACACGCTGTATGCGGTGCTCTTGAAACCAAACGGATTCACTCCATCCATACCTAGGCCAAGTCTCAAGTTTCTGGGCTCTGTTTTAAAGCTGGGCCACTCATCTTCAATATGCTTCCAAGCAGGAGTGTCTGCAGGAATTCTCCACATGCCATCATCCGATCGATGCGAGGAATGCCATGACATGAGCTCTGCTATGGATTTGCACTTGAACATGTGTTTGATGCGAGGAATTATAGGAAAGTGTCGCAAGACTTTACGAGGTACATCAAAACTCTTCACATCTGTTCTATACCTTGCTTCACCACAAGTGGGACACTGTCGAGCCTCCTTATGCGTCCCACGAAAGAGAATGCAATCATTGACGCATGCATGTATGCGATCATAATCCAATCCTCCAAGAGATGTCACATAGCGCCTCGCTTTGTCTCTTGAGGTGGGTAGTCTATTCCCCTTTGGAAGCATGTTTGATAATAGCCTGCATCCAATATCATCAATTAGCCCATAACCCTAAACCCTATATTGTAAACCAAAAACCACTAACTGAAATTTGCAAGTTACAATGCTTACTTCAATAATGCGTCAAGACTTGCATTGCTCCATCCATAAACTGTTTGTATATTGAGCAGTTCAAGTGAAGCACGTAAAATAGAGAATGTGCACCCTTCAAAAACCGGTGTCGATGAAGCGTTGTAGAGATGCTCTTGTTCCATATCATTGTCGTCCACACCTTTGCGATCATCCCTAAAAAGATTCCGCACCATGTCATCAAACACTTCCTCTTCCACAACTTCGTGGGGTGCAGGGCTATTGTCATCCCTTTCCCACTCATCTCCGACAACAGATCCCGAAGCTCCAGCATCATCTCGTCGACGCTTTGCATGCTCTTGCCGTGCGTATGGCACCATGTTAGGGTGTGGTACTGCATCCTGCTTCAATCACAGTATATATATTACAACGCGCTCCATTAATTTGCACACCATGAGTTATTTTAATACTTTCAATTCACATCTTCTCACCTCTAAACCTGTTTGAATCCATTCTCCATACATCGAGATGTGATTCATTGTAATTCGATGCGCTCGTACAATGCACCCTTGACATCGATTACACGTACACTTGATCCTTTGTGCCAGCCACACGTCGCGATCACGATGACGCATTGTCTCATCCTCACCAGAACTGCTTGAAGAGGATGATGACATGCTATGTCCAAAATAACCAATACAGAAGTAGGATCAGTTTTTAGTGAAATCATACACATCCTATGCACAAAACAATGGATACACAAGAACAATCAATTTTTAAAAAAAGTATAAACAGGCTCTGTGTCGCGTGTACAGGCGCGTCTAAAATCTATTCTGTTGCGCTTTTACACGCGCTTTTACACGCGCTTTTACACGCGTGCTTTTCGCGTTTACCTACCGCGCGCGCCGCTTTCTTTCTTTCAAAAGCCCTCTTTCAAAACACTTCTTCTTCTTCTTTCTGCGTCGCTTTCTTTCTTTCAAAAGCCCTCTTTCTCCCTCTTGGACTACCCAAAAGAAGCAAAGGGTGCAGACAACACAGAAAGGGAGAGAGAAGCAAGAATCAACGAACTCACTTTTCAAAGACTTTTCAAAGAGGTTGGTTGTTGTTTGTTTGTTTTGGCAAATCTGTCGCTTTCTTTCTTTCCACCCGTGCTATGTGTACTTGAAAGCGACAGAGGATAGAATTCACACACATTGTATATGTGCTTAACTATTTATTTCTTGACAAACGACATCCGTCAAGATAGAGGAAAGAGAGAAGAAGGAACCCTTGTGTATGTGTTTAGTCATTTCTCCCTTGATGGACAATGTCCGTCAAGATAGAGGAAAGAGTTTTTGTTTTTCATGAATTTCGTCACTAATTCGAAATGAACTTCTTCTTTTGGCTTATGATCTTCTACTAATTCGATGTTTGGTATTGTAAGAGATATGTTTATTTTCTAGAATGGTAGATATATGTTGTAGGTTATATATTGTAGGAGATATATTGAGGAGATATATTGTAGGAGATATGTTTATTTTTTATATGCATGTTTTGCTTGGTTCATTGAGGCGGAATTTCGACGCTTTGCAGATTCTTCATGGATCCAGGCTCTTCCTCCGATCCGTGGGCATACGCCACTTGGATGATAAACCATTTTGGGCGCCATCCTAATCCAGTGGAGCTGACAGAGTATATGTATGCCCATCCTCCTCCTAGACTCCTAGACTCCCAGGTCACACCGCGCCCCCAAGTACACAAGCCTCTCCACTGCCGTCTACGCCTGTGAGTCCGGCGAGACGTACCCCTGCGCATACACGCTCACCGAGGAGGCACACCCCTGCACGGACACACTCACGCACACCCTCCTCTGTACCGTCACGTGAGGGCTCACGGCCACCATCACGTGCTCCCTCACAGCCACAGTCACGTACACAGTCACGTGCAGCCACCCCTAGTCATGGCTACTCCCGCAGTACAGATGAGAGCCGACGCCGCAGTAGGGAGAGCGGGAGTGGAGGATTATGCGGCGGGTGCTTTGGTGGGGGGGGTAGTAGGGCACGCGGTGAGAGAGGGCATGGAGGGAGGCATGTACGAGGAGACAGTGAGGAGTCGGAGGAGGCGAGAGAGGTGGAGGGAGAGATTTTCTACGATGTTACGGATAGGGGCGGGGTAGTCATGGATGCGAGAGGGAAAGAGGTGATGGAGTATATGCGGGGGGTAGTTTCAAACATGTATAGAAACTGTTTTGTAAAATTTAAAGATCAGGATAGCCGGTTAGTTAGGGAGGTCCTAGATAGTGTACATAGTCGGTACCCCAATCCCCCACGAGCGACATTCTCGGATGTATGGGGAAGGACGCGAATAAGGGAGATCTTAAGTAATAAAAGATCTCACCTTAAGAAACTCGCGTACGATGATGGGGTGAATGTAGCTGCGGGTGGCTATCCTTGTGAGAAACCTGCCACTGCCCACAAACGCGAGTGGAAGGAGGCAAAGAAGCGCGCAGAGGGAGGCGTGAAGAGCAGGCAGCATGTGGAGGCACGACGGATCCAGATGGAGACCATTGGATCGTCGCATTTTGGATCTGGCGGCGTTGAGTCGTGGGAGGCAGAGTTCGTAAGTAACTTGCCTCTTTATTTGATTGTTTGCCAAATTCATTGATTCTATGATTGTTTTGATCTTACAAACTATCTTGATTATGTTACAGCGACGGGTTATGGGGAGAGGGCCCACAGCCCACGAGACTGGGTATGCTCGCCGCAATAGCAGACGTGACACGTGGGCCATCTTCAGAAACAAGGGACGTATTATGGATGCGCAGTTTGACGCGGCCATGAGACCATACGGTCGACAGGTACTTGAAAACTCTAAATGAATGATTTCGGTTTATTTAATTGCATATATATGTATACTTACATACGGTATATTTCTTGAACAGGCACAAGCTGTTGATGCTCCTGCCCCTGATGATCCAGCCGCCACTGCTGATGTTCGTGCCACTGCTCCTGGTGGAGGCGAGCACCACTCATCGGAACATACCGATGCGAGCTCCTCTGATCATGGAGAGAGCACAGGGTCCTCATCATCCTCTGATTAGCTTTCAGAATACTGTAGGATGTGGTTGTACAAAATTTTTTTGTAACTGAAGCCATGGGCTTTTTTGCACCTAGCTCCCTATTTGACTTTGTATATATTTGTTCCTAATTAAAGCCATGGGCTATTTTGACATATGGACTCCCTTGTACACAAATGTATCATGTATTGACAATGTATTGAATCGTGAGTCTTGAGTCGTGTATTAAGTTTTAGATAGTAATATTGAATCGTGTATTCATAGAGAGTGAGTCTTGAAATCTAAATCGCTCTTTTTTTATGGTGCAATGCACCAAAAAAAAAATCCAGAGAGTGCCTTTGGGTGGCTGGATGCTGGAACAGCATCCAGGCACCCAAAAGCACTCTCTGGATTTTTTTTTCCCTCTGCGATTGCGTGTATAAGCGCGTGTCATCTGTCAAAATCGCGTATATTTGCGCGGATAGTCTGGTTAGATTCGCGTGTAAATTTGCAGCAAAACTGCGCAGAACGCGTGTATGGATTCGTGTATTCGCGCGACTGGCTTCACTGTACACGCGCTTTTACCCGCATGTCTCTGGCCGCGATGATACACGCGCTATTACACGGGCCCGGCACTTTTTTTCCCAAGTCATTTTGTGCGGCTAGGAGCGCGGGTATGAGCCCGATCCCTTGTAGTGAATATGGTCAACTCAAGGCATGGAAAGATCTCACTGGCAAGCTCGTTGTGCTTTTCAAAAGGCAACTGATCATGGAGGTGGCATCAATGATTCCAATTCTATGAGGCAATTATTCCAATGGTGGTATAGGAGACTAGAGATACGATACAAGGAAAAAGAAAAGAAGTCCAAAACATCTCAAGCAGAATCTATAAGTAGGGCAATATATGAAGTGAGAAAAGCAAGATATGAAAACATCACAGCTAGACAATGGCACGCAAAATGGTTGGCAACCCAAGAGAGAGATGGCAAAAAATGGAAACCTAGATAAAGATAATAATTTTGATGCATTTAGAGTCCACAAGAGAGCACAAGTCCCAAGGATATGACACATCAATACTCATATCTCTAACATGAGATGTCTTATAAATTTTCTTTAAAATTTCAAAGGTTTGTCACTATGTTTTTCAAAGTCAATTTCGAACTTTGCTTTTTAATTATGAAAAGTCGATTTTGAAATCCTAAGACAAAGATATGAAAATTTCAAACATTGGAACATTCACTGGCCTAGAGAGAGAGGGGGGGCATGAGGGGGGTGTCAGGAGATAGAGAGAGGTAGGGATGGGGTGGAGAAATGAAATGAAATTATAAATTTAAAACTCATTTACACCATAGTAAGTTTGAAAGTTTCGTATTTAAGTCGTATCTCCTTTCATTTTTTCCCATTGCTCTCCACTCTACCCTCAACCTTTCTATCCTTCATCATCACAGCCATGGGACGTTCCAAGCTTCCTATCAAAAAGGTGCATGCGAGAGCAAGAGCTCAACACTCTTCCGAATCCAGTGAGAGTACTGTGAGTGACAAAGATCCCCTAGTGACCGATAACAGTGGCCCTACTGCAGCCAATAATGGTGGCGCTACTGTGGCCAACAATGGTGGCCCTAGTGTGGTCAATAATGATGGTTTGCCATTGTCTAGAAATGGTGGTCCACATGCTCCAGCTACTCCACCTCCCACTACTACTCCAGCTCATAATACACGCCCTCCAACACATAAAAAGCAAAGATGGAGACCAGGCACAGCTGCGCTACGCGAGATAAGGAAATTCCAGAAGAGTGCCGACTTGATTATTCCTAAGGCACCATTCTCCAGGTTGGTGCGAGAAATACTGCAAGATCTACAGTCAGGGCATCATCACAAGTTCTTTTTGAGGAACCAGGCAAGGAATGTGGGGTGATGGTCAAGCCAAGCCTTGCTTGCTCTCCAAGAAGCAACTGAAAGCTACTTGATTGATCTAATGAGTGATGGTCAACTTTTAGCCATTCATGCCCGATGCATCACTATAAAGCCCATAGATCTGGTTCTTGTTTGCAGGATCCGCAATAACAAGGATGCATTTAATCTTAATGTCAACAATATGCTTTGAGAAGCTACCTTGTAATTGGATCTATGTTTTTAGCTCAGGTTTGGTTGTAGATTGTAAGGAGCTTAGTTTTGGGTTATCTTTCCAGTAGACCTTCAAGTATTTGATAGTAGTGGCCTGCAAAATGGAGCTAAATTTTTCCTAGCTCTAGTTGTACTTGGTGCGATGCACTATCTACCGTGTATTTCATAGTTTCGCAATGCTAAATCCAATATGTGATATTCTATTTTGACCATGTTTCGCATTGTGTGAATTTTCAAGTTTCCAATTTTGTAAGTAGTTTTGTTGAGGATAAATTCAATGTGCAACCACGTACACGTTGGTGATCGGTTGTACATGGGCCGATGCACCATATCCTTACTATATTTAGTGGTTTGGCAACAATATATCCGATATGCGATATTCCATTTTACCCATGATTGATTTTTTGTCAATTTTTAAGTTTTCAATGTTTCGCATTGCGAGGTTGACAATACATTTAATCTGCAGTTGCACACACTCATTATCAGTACATTTAATCTACAGTTGTGAGGTTGACAATACATTATCAGTGCAGTATAATGCAGTTAACGCATTTTCAAAAAAATATTGAACCGTCAAATTTATAAATCGGAATCTGGTGAAACTTCACCCTCATGCTGGGCATTAGAAAAAATCATTTATATTAAAAATTTGGCCCCATCAGAAGCCTCTAGGTCACCTGTCCGGAGGCTCGCGTCTGGGGCCATGTTGGGGCCAAATTTTTTTTGGGTGGTTGATGTGTCCTTGAGGAGCCTACAGGTAAAATTTCATGTGAATCGGAGCACTGGTGATATTTTTCCTAAGCGTGGATTCATTAATTGAAATTTTAGGGTTTTTGAAAAGTTTGGCTATAAGTTTAAAGTTTCACCTCATTTTACACATTTCACTTTTGAGTTCTGAGTTCTCTCTCCTAGAAGACATGGTACGCACCAAGCAAGCGGCCCAGAGATACCCCCTGGAAATTCCATACGACATCCACGTTCTCCAGCTCCACCACCACCACCACGACACCAACATCGCAAACGTCGATGGAAGCCAGGCACAGTGGCTCTTCGCGAGATCCGCCACTACCAAAAGACCACTCACCTCCTGATACCGAAGGCTCCATTCCAGAAGTTGGTGCGGGAGATCATGGAGGGCATACTGATCAGGAACAACAAAACCCAGTTTCCAGATACATCACGCGCGAAACAACCGGATCGCTGGACTGCCCAGGCCCTCCTCACACTACAAGAAGCTGTTGAAGCCTACCTCATCGACTTATTTGGAGACTCAGTCTATGCAGCGGTGCATGCAAGGAGGGTCACCGTCACCGACAGGGATCTGCGGATAGTCTGGTTCTTTCGACGATGGAAAGATAGTCCTCGCGGAGGTCAGCAAGGATAGAGGTGTACAACTCAAAAGCACATGGAATGTAGCTTCTGAAGACATTTTGTAAAGTCTTGGTTGAAATGGACCCCATGTAAAATTGTTATTAATACAAATAAAAAGTTTTTGGCGCGTCTTATTTTCGTTTAGTCGCTTGATATTTATTTTATTTATGTCGTTGAGTTATCGTTACATGGGTTCGAACGAATACATGTTGCGCACGAATTCGATAAAGCACTGTGTATTAAATTTAGGGTACGAATCGTGTTACGTATAAATTCGACAAATAAACGTAACATTCAAGTAAAAAACAACAGTAAATGACACGTATCACAAACTACATTGCACGCGAATCCAACAAACATCAGTTTTCATTACTTGAAGAGAAGATTACAAAGTGCAGTACATCAGTGATGCGATATCAGTAGGCAATAAGTACATCTATTCTCTCCTAGGCTTCTTCGAGCTAGGCTCCCCATGGTGAGAGCTATTCTTGATCATAGGCAACAATACATTTTGCCCCAATAGTTCCTGTCTAATGACAGTGGGGTCTTCAACACCGGCAACCATGCCATGGGCCACCATGGAGAAAAGTGGGCCACACCTAGTACTCGTGAATAAGTAGAGTAGCTTCGAACGTCGAAGCAATACTACTTTCTCCAAGCTGGAGTTGGTCAGGATGGTCTTGAAGGGCCCAGCCTTTGTTAGTGCCCTCAACTTCAAGAAGTTCTCAGCAAAAGCAGGGGAGCATGTCTTATGAAATACAATAATGTCGTTGACAAGCTACCCAACGTACTCCTTCAATGCTGAGTCTTGCACCCTTCCTTGGCTACCAGATCGGCCACCCTGCCTAGATGAAAACTCATCTATATAGACAATCTCCTGCAACACACAAGTTCAGTATCAGACTCACTATGCATGGAGTGTGCTGAAGATATATAAATCATATTCATATGAAACTTAACCAGTAGGGCCTCTAGGGCATCGGGAGCACAGATTCAGGCCCCCAGATGCAAGCCTTCGGTCAGGGCACATCTGGGGGCCCGATCCCGACAAAAACACATGTGTGCGCTCCCGATGCCCTAGAGGCCCTACTGGTTAAGTTTCATATGAAATCGAGAACATTACCTTCTCTGCATCATCTCTCTGCCGCTGTAATGGAGCATCCAGGTCTGCTCGTGCCATTGGGCTGCCCTCGTCTCTCTCCTGGGTAGGCACTGCATAGTCGGGTCGAGGACCAAAAAGGCTTTCCTGCAACTGCTCGAACTCCTCATCAGAGATCTGATACTCTGGCGCCGCATCCTCAATCTGCTCTTGGATGCTCACAATGGCAAAGATGTCATCGATGCTCGTGCCATCATAATGAGCCACCGCATCAACATGTGGTGGGGCATCCTGTAAATCAAAATCTATGAAATCACTAGGTGCATCATGCACCATGATACAATATAGTTCTTCTTCCCTAAGCTCCAACAACTCTAGCACATCCTGCATGAGTAGATATTCCACCCCCTCGATGGTGATAGCATGGAGAGAAGAGAGGGGTGGCTCTTCGCTCATGGGCATCTCATTAGGGCATGGAGGTGGGTGCACAATGGCCAAGCTCTGTGCTGCCTCAACACTCAGATCGAGAGTGATCTCCTCAGGCTCCCTCTCAAAGTACTCTAATAGTGGCCGAGAGGGTGCGTCGATGTCCTCGTCACTGTCCTCTTGCACCTCAGTACACATAACATATATGGCAAAGGCGGCATCCCTCTCAATGAGATCCATCGTGACGTGGTTCTGTGACGAGGTGGGCACTGCTCTAGCACGGAGATGTTGCCCCACATGCACCAGGGCTCGACTTATCACCTTTGCATGGCTGGATCCGGCACACAAAGTAGACAAAAAATCCATGGGAACCCACCTAAGAGTGGAGTTGGGAATAGAGCAAGTGAGAGGGTTCACTGCATCACAAAACGATGCTAGTATACTAGAGTCAGGGTCTACAGCGGAAAGCAAGCTCTCTAGACTCAAGGTCATGCAAAACCTAGGGTATATCTGGTCCCCTATGTGCGCGTAGCATGTGGAACTGATCCATGCGGCGAAGGCGAGAGTGGTAGCCATGGCACACAAAGAGAGAAGGAATGAGAGCACAAGTGTAGGGAAGTGGAGAATGAAAGTGAAAATGAGTTTGGAGTTATAGCTTTTATGTGTCTAGGGTTTTAAATAAAGGTTCTTTATAAAGTTATTAACTCTAAAGTTTCAAATTAAAACTCTTATCTTAGTTTCTTTATTTCAGTACTTTAAAGTCACTGTTAAAATTACTCATACAGACAAACGCTTCGTTCTACATTATTATATCCTCGAATATGTTTGGGTCGCTGAGTATATTCAAGTCTAACGAGAGAAAATATATAATTTTTTAAAGAAAATAAATCTAAAAGGCCTTGAAATTCCCTTTGGATCCAATTTAATATTAAAATGTAAGAAATGAGCAGCAGAGATGCACTACAATATATCATTGTGCAAAGACAATATTCTCTAGATTATAGACCTCTAACCTGCAATTTAATTATGATTTTTGACTGCACGATTGAGTAATTACAGTATGTATTATCGCACGCTTGGATCACAGTAAACTAAAATTTAAAGTACTCAGAAGTTCAAAAAAGGTATGTATTCGCTCTTTATAAAGTTTTTTACAAGGATTCCACTATCTCAAGGATATGTGGAGAAGCACATTGTTTACATGTCATGGATTGCTCACTATGAGTCTTGACTTTTCTATTATCTAACTTGAAATAGAAGTTGTAGAGGGGCTCACTGGACATTAATTGAATTTCTTATCTCAGAAAATAAATGGGCCAATGACTCTCTGCGCTGACTACGAAAGGATTATGACCACTCCACAAGATTACCACATCTACGAGCGTTGTATGTGTGTCATCTCGGATATCTTGATCCAAGCTGATCCACTCCCCTCGCAAAAGTCACCAACTTCTATATCGAAAGGGAACGCACAGAGTTTGTCTAGCAATGAAATACCTGTAATAAAAACAAAAATAATGGTAAGTGATCAATGCGACTAACATAACAATTCATCTAAGCGAGACCTATGTCAATTAAATCAAGGTATGCAAAGTAGTAAAAAAGTTTTACCTGAATGTAATATCAGATTGGTTGACCCTGCACTCAATCGTCTTATCAAAATGTGTTCTTTTGACTTGCCAAGACTCACCCAATAGCTGACTCATCCATTCCTCGGATGGACACTTGCATTGATAAGTAATCTTTGTTTTCTTCAAAACATCACATGAACCAAACAAATGTGCAAACAATGAGAATGGAATAAACCAACTAAGATGCACATCTTTGGAGCCTGTGGCGGGTTTCATAGCACTATTGATGTCAGATTTTATCTTCGACTTGCAAGCTCCTGACAACTCCAAGCTACCAATGAACCATTCACCACTAGACAGTGGCGGCAATGGGACATGCTGCAATCTTTGGCTTTCTACCACATACAATGAATTATAAAAAAAGATATTTTGAGTGGCAAGTTGACTTATAGAGGTATTATCATAGATCAAAGAACCTATCTCTTCATGCCAAACATGTATTTTTCCGCTTAAACATTCCACATTCTGCCATTCATGCAAAGTCGATGGATATAGAGCTATCAATCAAAGAAGACTGAATTAGAATACTGCAAAGACTTTTAAAAACAACTCTGATACAAAAGAATAATCAATGATAAAATTTAACAACTTACTGTTTTGTTTATAATTTGCAATGTTGTTCTCGTCGTGTATAGAGATTTGTTTATGCGTATAAACATGTTGAATCAACGCTTCTGTTACTGCACTTGTGCCATTAAACACTTTTCTGAACTCTAGAATTCTACCTTTCCAATGTTTGCTAGGGTTTGCAACATCCTTGCGCTTGACCTTGAAACTCCCTCGAGTACTTGGGTGCATCAAAATCCAATCCAACTTATAATACTTATCACAAATCCAATTACCGCCATTATCTTTCCTGTTGAAGACCTCCACTGCAAGTATACTACTGATATTTTTCCTCCATGAAGACATCTGTAACAACCAAATACAAAAGTTACCTATCAACATGTGTATAATTTGCAAATGTTCTCTCCAAATGAAATTAAATTTAAATGGATCAATTTAAAAAAGAAACATTGTACCTGTAATTTCTTTCACAAAGATCTCTAGATATGTTGAACAAGAAGTTGACTTTTAGCAAGACCATTGTTCCTTCACTGACATATTCCGGCAGTACAAAAACAAAAGAAATCTTGGGTCAACGCATACATATAACTTATATAGGCTTTGTCCAAATGCGTTGAAATTTAACCATGGAATAGTAGTAAAAAATGACAATATACCTGTGGCTTGCTCTGCAAAAAATCCCAAAGATGTTGTAGAAGTTGAGTTCTTAATAAATCATTGTTCTTCACCCTCGGAGATTCTTGGAGTAAAAAAACAAAGGAAAGCTCAGTCTGCATGTAACTTGTATACATTTTGTCTAAACGAGATAAAATTTAACAGTGGAGTAACAAAAAAACAAGACAATATACCTGTAACTTTGTTTACAGAGAAACCCTAAGATGTTGAAGAAGAAGTTGAGTGTTCAAAATATCACTATTTTTGACTGTAAGAGACTCCTAGAGCATCAAAACAAAAGAAATTACATGTTAGAGAATGCACATAACTTGCACAGGTTTTCTCCAAACGAGATAACACTTTACCATAGAACATCTATGGAAGAGAAAAATATACCTGTAGAGTTTTGTGAAGAGAATCTTAGGGCTTTGGTAAAATAAGCTCTGCTCTCATAAAACACATGAAACTCTCTCTGTGCTTGTGCAAAGCAAATGAAATTTTACAGGGTTACAGACAGGGCAAGCAACAGTGAGGCTGTAAAATTTCGTCAGGAAAGAAGAAGCGGGGAAAGAGATATGACAAATTTGAGTTCCGCCTAAGAAAGAGGGGGAAACTGAAAAGGGGAGAAAAGAAAAGTCAAACATAAAAAATAAGAAAATGAAAATTCAAGGCACAAACTTCCAAGAAGTGACAGCTTTGTACTCCCCACATTTTCCCTTATTTTATTGCTGAGGGAAGATTTGGTCCAAGATATGGCTAGAAGATTCATGTTACATGAATTTGGAATCCCGGCTCTCTCATTGGTTAGGCCTATATTTGTTTATTCATTACTTAAGGGGCAAAAAAGAGAGTCCATATTTCTCCTAATGCCAAGAGAGCAATGTCGACAGTATTCATCAGTGGAATAGGAAATGAGGAGCTTTGTAAAGCCTTGGCAAGTAACTCGAGCTTGCAGTAAGATGTGCTAGCTAGGGTGTTCGAAGAATCCATTCGAGTAGACGACCACCTGAAGGAGAGGAGCTCCAAGAACTCAAACCAAGAACAACTCTAGAAGTTCGAAGAGAGCTTCAGCATCCAGCCGAGCAATCAAACATAAGTACCCAAGATAAGGGAAAGGCTACAGACACCAACTAGGAATTGGCTGATATGAAAATGGAAATAGCCAAGATGCCAGAGATGCTAAGACGGCCAATGTGCCCACACATCCAATGCATGTACTATGGCAAAAACCACTTGCTAGCCGAGTGTCAAGACCCCAGGTCACAACCTTGTGCTAATTGCAGTAGGTTTGGTCACGACGTTGTGCATTGTAGATTGCCTAGAAGGCTTCCATACTCACAACCATATGGTCAACCTTACCTAGCAAATAGGCCACAACAATTCTTTGGAAGGGGAGCCCCATTGGCCCTTCCTGCACCAAATGGCATTAAGTCGACTGTTCTTAGAATGGAATACCTAGACCGCCTTGTCCCTATGTGACCCATTCACCGAGCAACACTCCAATCCACTACGTGGAAGAGCCAAATTAGGAAGAGACTTACGTATACCCTTATGTCTCGCACGACAATGAGGGCAACGTAGTCCTTATGGACTATCGACGAGTACCGATGATGGCGTTTGGTAGGGGACGAGGTAGAGGCCTAGGAGGGCAGACCCAATAACTAATCATATGTTGAACTTGCAGCCGCCCAGGACGCATCTCATCATACTGTCCTGAAAGGGAGCAACAAAATAGAGACAAGGCTGACCTAAGATGCCTTGATTGTAGAATCACTCATCTCTTTATTGACTGTCCAAAGAAAAAACCATCCTCAAGTTTGGCTAACGTGCCATCCATCCCATTGGGGCTGCTCAATGTCAAGAATCTCAATGGGGAGGCTACACCTATCCCATTTCATGTCATGACCCGTGCACAAACAAAGCAAGTCAGCATATCGCTGCCATGTCCTAGCAATCTTGACGTAGTCTCAATAGGAAACAAGAGCCGTAAGTGAAGGAAGAAGAGACTAGAAGCTAAAGTCATGCTCAAAACTGAGAGTGCCACAATGCTACTTGCTAAAAAGAAAGTCACTGACACTGAGGCAAAAACATTAGCCCCAAAGATGGCTGAAAAGGGAAGTGCTAAGGTCGGGGAGTACCCCAACCTGAAGAACCAACTAAAGGCCATTGAGAAGGTGAAGGAAAGGAGGCCCAAGAACACTTGAAAGATGTTGAGCCCATCTTAGAGGATAATATCGAGGATCTCTCCAGCGTAAGCATGCTAGTCTCTCCCCCTAGACCAAAATCGAGAGATGCAACTACACCACAAGTAGTACTGCTTAGGCAATCCTTAACACTATGGCCTAGCAAATCACTCATGACCATTGGCCAGGACAATCCCGAATAGGAGAAAGATGAGTAGTCAACAACCTCCTCACCACTCTAGTGACTAGCCTTGTGATGCTAAGCTTGGGAGATCTACTTATGCAAC
Source organism: Lygodium microphyllum (assembly GCF_053477565.2). Taxonomy (NCBI): domain Eukaryota; kingdom Viridiplantae; phylum Streptophyta; class Polypodiopsida; order Schizaeales; family Lygodiaceae; genus Lygodium; species Lygodium microphyllum. The sequence continues at coordinate 119,432,645 of NC_141135.1, forward strand.
ATCTGACCCTATGGAAAGACTTGAAGCAGCGGGTTGAAGGATCATGAGAGCAAGCTGCTGCAAACCTACATGAACATGATGCACAGACACAGATACCAAGTTTGACGTTGCACTCCATGCCTAATTCCTTGCACATTAATGCTTTTTGGGAAGGCATCGAGATGCATGCGGTCTTACTAGTCTTAGCCCTAGGTGACACAACAAAATAAAGGGATTGTAGACACAAGGGTGGGAGATAGTGTACTGAGCCACACAGTGCTCCAGACTTGGGGCAACCCACCCATCAAAACTGCTAGGTTCAATGTCACATTAGCTAATAGAATGAAATTGAAGCCATTCGGGGTGCTAAAAAATTGGCCAGTGAAAATCGCAAGAGTCCAATTCTCAGTTGACTTTATAGTCATGAAGGAAGTGGATTATGATATCCTATTGGGCCGACCCTGGATGCGCAATGCCAGAGTGATCGAAGATTGGGGGAATGGTCTCATCTTCCTAGGTAATAGAACAAAAGTCATAAGGGTAGAAATTGTTGAGATGGCAAGCTCAACACATGTGGACATGGATGATGGACCGCCTGGTTAGATGGGTCCACACGTCTACACTTAGCACGTTGGTGGTCATTATGACTCTCGCATGGCCACTGACTCATTACTTATTATATTCAGGTTGTTACACCTATTTATAGCTGGCATAGTTATAGAGCCAGTCGACTAGTGTAGTCGGTTATGCATTGTTTGACTCAGTAGGCCACTTTCCTTTTATGTTGTATCTTATCTATACTTTGTGTATATTGTAAAGTGTGTGGAAGAAGAAGAAGAAATCAGCAAGAAAACGTTTTGGCCTCCATCTCTCTTCTTGTCTCTTGAGTGAGCTTCTCCTTGTGCATTCTGTGTGTGTTCGGCGCAGCATCTTGAGCAACCCCCTCCACCACGCGATTCTTGACATGGTATCAGAGCCACGCCATTGAGAGAGGCTGATTTCGAAGGTTGAAGTGAAGGAGAAGAAGCAAGGTTCGAGCAAGCAAGCTACGGGTAAGAATCTCTCCCATTCTTCCACTCCTTCTCTTGGATAGTGCCTGTGGAGGCATCGGAAGCAGGGCAGAGCAAAAATCTCAGATTGCAGTGAGATTTGGTGTGCGCGAAGAGCGTTGTATATTCTGCAGATTTGGTGTGCGCGAAGAGCGTTGTATATTCTGCAGTGAGATTTGGTGTGCGCGAACAGAAGTTTCGGGGTACACTGTGACTTCGACTGTATTGACCGAACGTGGGTGCGCAGGTTACAGATTTTAGATCTGTAAGTTCAAAGGTGTTTATCAGTGAGTAAACACAAGGTTTATCTGCAAACTGGTTGTAGATTACATGTATTGTTGAGCAGACAGTAAAAAAGGCTGTCTGGTGTATTGCTGTGCACTACAGGTCAAGGGTTGCAGAAGATTTGCTTGCTGTTTGGTATTAGTTTTGTGATAATGGCAGAGAACAGTGGAAGCCCCATCATTGAGAAGCTCGACAAGAACAACTACCCATCATGGAAGTTTCGTGTCACGAACTTCCTTATTGGAAAAGGCCTCTACGAGTTCGTTTCAGGTGAAGAAAAGGAGCCGGAGGTGAGTGATCCTCCAACTACAGAAGAGATAAAGGCACGAAAGGAATGGAATGCAAAGGATAAAAAGGTCATGTATTGGTTGTCTGCAGTAATTGACAATAATATGCTGGGACACATTAGAAATGCAAAGAATGCATATGCAGCTTGGACCATACTTGAAAGTATGTTTTCTGTAAATACAAAGGCACGGAAGATTCAACTCAAGCAAGAGTTGAATACATTAAAGAAAGGGAAGATGTCTATCAATGAGTATGCATTGAAGGTAAGGAGCATTGCAGATGCATTGGCAGCGATTGATGCAATGCCCGATGATGATGATTTGGTGTCGTCTACCTTGGGTGGACTTAACAATGAAAAGGCTTGGAAGTCTTTTGTAACTTCCGTATATGTCAGAAAGCCATTTCCAGATTTCGATGAGTTGGTCTCCCTTATGATCACTGAAGAGATCAACATGCAGAGTGAGACATCTGAAAGAAGCGGTGAACAGGTCCAAGCTTTCTACTCCAGTTCAGGAAGGGGACGTGGTAGGTTCTCTTCAAGAGGCCGTGGTACAGGACGTGGTAGTGACAACCAGCAAAACAGATTGAATCAGCAATTTGGCGATATGCAGGTTTCAGGAGGTCGTGGTAACTTTAGAGGCAGGGGGAGCTTTAGAGGAAGAGGTGGATGGCAGAACAGAGGTTCTAACAACTCTGGTATTGTGTGCCACTACTGTGGCAAAACAGGTCATATTGCAGCCCAATGTTATGCTAAGAGAGATGATATCCGCAGTGGTAAGTTGCAGCAAGGAAACTATGCATCGTCTTCACGACAGAATGAAGACAAAAATGAACGTTTGTTCGTTATGCAGCATATGCTGAATGCTGTTACAGGAAAGGGAACACATGAAGATGTTTGGTATGTTGATTCAGGTGCATCCAATCATATGACCAGCCATGCAGAATGGTTTGGAGAGATGCAGGATTTGCAGAATGCAGGTTATGTGCAGACGGGTGATGACTCATGCCACCCAATTTCACACATTGGAAAAGTTCCCTTGTCCTTGCATGATGGTAAGACAAAGAGTCTTTCAGATGTATTACATGTACCATCTATTACAAAGAACTTGGTGTCAGTCGGTCAAATGGTAGAGCAAGGGCTGCAAGTCAGATTTAATGCAAAGGGCTGCTTTGTAGAAGACTTCAATGACAAGTGCAGGTTGGTAGCAAAGGGAAGTAGAGTTGGACGTATGTTCACTCTAAATGCTGGAATTCCTACTATGAATGCGGCTATGTATGCCAAAGGAAAAGGTGTTGTTGCAGACATTGAAATTTGGCACAAACGCATTGGACATGCAAATGTACAAAGGCTGAAATTAATGCAGTCCAAAGGGTTGGTTACAGGTTTGCCTACATTTAAAGTTGCAGAATTTCAGAAGGTATGTGAAGCATGTCAGTTTGGTAAGCAGGCAAGACAACCCTTTTCACATGACAGAGATGTAAGCAGAAATATCCTTGATGTTGTGCATACGGACATTTGGGGGCCTACACAAAATGTATCTCTTGGAGGCAGTTCATACTTTGTCACATTCATTGATGATTGTTCTAGAAAGCTGTGGGTATATTTTATGAAGGAAAAGAGTGAAGCTTTTGAGCACTTTAGAACTTTCAAGGCTGCAGTTGAAAGAGAAACAGGCTTGAAAGTAAAGTGCCTGAGGTCAGATGGAGGGGGAGAGTACCTCTCAAACGAGTTTAGTGATTTTCTGAGGTCTCATGGGATAAAGAGATAGTTCACATGCAGGTATACCCCACAGCAAAATGGGGTTGCAGAAAGGAAAAACAGGCATATTGCAGAAGTTGCACGCGCCTTGATGGCTGAAAAGAATATGCCTAAGCATTTTTGGTCTGAGGCTGTTCATACTGCTGTTTATATTATGAACAGAACTCCCACAGCTACAGTTCATGGTATGACCCCCGAAGAATGTTTTACAGGTAAGAAGCCTGATGTTTCACACTTGAAAGTATTTGGCTGCATTGCGTATGTTCACGTGCCAGATGAGTTGCGGAAGAAACTGGATCCAAAGGCTGAAAAGTGTATCTTTATTGGATACTCTTTAGAGCAAAAAGGGTATCGCTGTTACAACCCCGTCACATGTAAGTTCAGAGTGAGCAGGGATGTCATCTTTGATGAAATGAGCAGTTGGTATGCATCTAGTGGTGATGCATTGGATGTTGATGATGATCATGACACTCATGTGCAGGCTGAAAGGCAAGAATCACGGACTCTTAGTGGACCAGAGACATCATCTGGTAGTCCTTGGTCTGGGAGACTAAGGAGTATCTCTACATCTTTGAGTGCATCTAGTAGCACTACAGGTAAAGACAAAGGAAAGAATAAAGTGTCAGAAGGCATTGATGCAGTTCTTGATGGAGACTCCAGTGGCTCAGAGAGCTTGGATGATGAGCTTGGCATTCCTTCAGTGAGGACTCCAGGTGTGCAGAGAGCACGTGTTAATGCAAAGACTCCATTGATTGATCCAGTGGTACGCAAGTCTAGCAGGGTGAGATACCCTGTTAAAAGATTTGGTTTTGAGGGTTATGCAGCTCACCATTATGCTTATATGGTGAAACTAGTTGAGGATGTTGAGCCCACATGTTTTGAGGAGGCTATTGGTCATGCTCATTGGGATGCAGCAATGGATGAGGAGATGGCTGCATTAGAGGCCAATAAGACTTGGGATCTAGTATCATTGCCAAAGGGAAAGAAAGCTATTGGATGTAAGTGGGTTTATAAGATTAAGCACAATGCAGATGGTTCTATTAGCAGGTACAAAGCTAGGCTGGTTGCAAAAGGCTATGCCCAAACATATGGCATAGATTATGATGAAACCTTCAGTCCAGTTGCTAAGATGGCAACTATCAGATGTGTGATTGCTTTGGCAGCAGCCAAAGGTTGGAGGTTGCAGCAAATGGATGTAAAGAATACCTTCTTGCATGGTGATTTGCAGGAAGAAGTGTATATGGATCAGCCAGCAGGTTATGAAGATTTAGAGCATCCCACGTATGTGTGCAGGTTGAAGAAGGCACTCTATGGGCTCAAGCAAGCACCAAGAGCATGGTCTGACAAGATCAGAGAGTATCTTGTCAATATTGGCTTTTATGTTTCTGATGCTGATCACTCACTTTATGTGAGAAAGGGAGATGGAGGTTTGGTCATCATAGTCATCTATGTGGATGACTTGATTATTACAGGTGATAGTGATAATGGGATTGCTGAAGTCAAGGGCTATTTGAAGATGAAGTTTGAGATGAAGGATTTAGGTGAGCTAAGGTACTTCCTTGGCATTGAGGTGATCAGATGTGATGATGGTATATGGCTGTTCCAAAGACAGTATGGCTTGGATATGTTGTCCAAGTATGGTATGACTGCATGCAAACCACTTTCAGTCCCGTTGGAGCAGAATGTAAAGCTGAGTGCTGATGTTGGGGATGAGATAGAAGACCCTACTATGTTCAAGAGGATAGTGGGGAGTTTGATCTACATGACCATTACAAGGCCAGACTTGAGCTATGCAGTTGGTCTTGTGAGTCAGTTTATGCAAGTACCTAGAAAGCCACATTTGGATGCAGTGAGACGCATATTGAGATATGTGAAGTCCACATTACATTATGGGCTTTTCTATGAGGCAGGTACAGACGTACAGGTGTTTGGATACACAGATGCAGATTGGGTTGGTAGTATGTCTGATAGACGATCTACCAGCGGATATATGTTCTCTCTTGGTAGTGCAGCAGTTGCTTGGAGCAGCAAAAAGCAATCTACAGTTGCTTTGTCAAGTACAGAGGCTGAGTATAGAGGTGCTGCTGTTGCAGCATGTGAGGTAGTATGGCTGCAAAAGTTACTGGCTGATTTGGATGTGCAGGTGGAAGGTCCAGTTGTCATTTATTGTGACAACATGAGTAGTATACAGTTGGCTAGGAACCCTGTGTTCCATGCCAGGACAAAACATATTGAGGTACACTACCACTTTGTGAGAGAGAAGGTACTAGCAGGTGAGATTGACTTGGCGTATGTCAGCACACAGGATCAGATAGCTGATATCTTCACGAAGGCATTGGGTACAGAGAAGCTTCAAAAGTTTCGAAGCTTACTTGGAGTTGCAGAGATGCAGTTGAGCTTGAGGGGGAGTGTTGAGATGGCAAGCTCAACACATGTGGACATGGATGATGGACCGCCTGGTTAGATGGGTCCACACGTCTACACTTAGCACGTTGGTGGTCATTATGACTCTCACATGGCCACTGACTCATTACTTATTATATTCAGGTTGTTACACCTATTTATAGCTGGCATAGTTATAGAGCCAGTCGACTAGTGTAGTCGGTTATGCATTGTTTGACTCAGTAGGCCACTTTCCTTTTATGTTGTATCTTATCTATACTTTGTGTATATTGTAAAGTGTGTGGAAGAAGAAGAAGAAATCAGCAAGAAAACGTTTTGGCCTCCATCTCTCTTCTTGTCTCTTGAGTGAGCTTCTCCTTGTGCATTCTGTGTGTGTTCGGCGCAGCATCTTGAACAACCCCCTCCACCACGCGATTCTTGACAGAAATGGACTCCTTAAAGACTACACCAACCAACCTCGATGCCATTGCCGCAATGCTTAAGGGTGATGCTCAGATCAAGAAATCATATGGGCCCCTGACAAAGTGTATCCCATGTCTTGAAGTTGGGCGAGATTAAATGCATATCCTTTCTACCATTGACATGCCGTTCTCGGAGAATGAGGAGTACGAACAGGCCATTAAAATGATCGGCATGCCCAAGGGTACACACTCGATATCGGTCTACATGACAGTAGGAAATCTTCGTAAATAAAAGACCCAACCCTGTCACTTTCCAAGTGCCAAACAACAAGATAGAACTCCATGAGATTTTAGATTATTTGAGTGGCAAGTTAGCTGGCAATCCAACAGCAAATTTCAAGCTACTCCAAGATCTCTTAGATGAACCAAGGTGGCAATGGACTAGGGTGCATGACCTAAACCTCATGTACAATTGGGGCCTAGTCCCCAATCAATGACACGAGACATACCAAAACCTAAGAGATGATGAGCAGCCAGACGAAGATGCTTCCGATGACAAATACGAAGAATGCTGCTCCTTCAGTGACAAGAATGAGGATGAGATAGATACCACAGAATACGACACTGAAGGATGAGAGATAGAACATATACAAGCAGACTCCAAGCCATAAAGAAAGAACACCTTCAGGATAGAGTGAGGGGTCATATGCGTGGATTGTGATCGTGCTTGGTTGGAACATATAGGAGCCATAGACTTTGAACAAGTAGGTCTAACCCAACCAAGTACCACACCAGTGCTTAGAACAGAGTCACCCTCTGAGCTGCAACCACTCGGAGAGACTACCTATTCTAGCAAAGATGGGGAGTTCAATTCTAAGTCAAAAGTGAGTTCAAAGAGCAACCCAAAAATACCTAGGCCTTCCAAGACTAGACATACTGAGGGGGACCTACCCGTCCGTCCACTTGAGGCATAGACGGTTAAAGAAAGAAAGGTCAAAACAACCTAAGGACGCACGAGGAAATGAACAACAAAAACCATAGGACCTCTCTAAGAGATTTACAAAGTTCAAGAAGGGTGATAGGGTAGTGATCCTGCTGGGTGACAAACATCAAGGGCAAGCAAGTGAACCCATCGAGGGACCTGCCAAAGTCAAGGAGGTGAACCTAGCTGAGGAAGGGGAGACACCGTACCTGTCTTTATTACAGATGACTTGACGGAGAAAGAGGAGACAAGTCCCGTTGCTCTCTTGCGAGAGTGTATAAATGTATTTGCTTGGTACTTATAAGAGCTTAAGTGGGTAGATCCGAGTGTAGTGACTCATAACATACCCATGATGCCAAACGCAATACGGATCAAGCAGTGACCGTACCCTATGAATCCAAAATATGCTCAAGAGGTCAAGGAAGATATTAACAACTTGATGAGAGTAGGATTCATCTATGAAATTGAGCACACAAACTAGGTGTCACCCATAGTCATTATAATGAAGAAAAACAAAAAGATTAGAGTGTGAGTCAATTACAAGAAGGTGAATGCTGCCACTAAGAGGGACAACTACCCATTGCCTACAGTTTTCTAAACGGCTTCTTTGGATACAATGAGGTGTAGGTGCATCCTAACGATAGGCATAAGATTGCATTCGCCACTGAGTGGGGTGATTTTGCCTGCATAGTCATGCCCTTCGGGTTGACTAACACTCTAGCCACCTTTCAACGCCTTATGTGCACTAAATTTAAAGAGATGCTCACGAAAGAGTAAGAAGTTTTTGTGGATGACTTATGTGTTCACTCGACCTGGAGAGAATACTTAGAAAAACTCTAAGTAGTCTTTGAACGGTGTTTCCTGTATCATCTCTCTATGAATCCCTGAAAGTGCCAGTTTTGGGTAAAGCATGGATGCATCCTAGGGCGCGTGGTGTCAAAGAACGGCATTGCCACAGACTTTTCAAAAGTCAAGGTCAATGCTGATCTTCCACCCCCAACCAACTATAAGGGAGTTCAATGCTTCTTAGATCATATGTGGTATTATCAATGGTTTGTGCTGAATTATGCATTGATTGCTAGACCTTTGTACAAACTGTTGATTATATTTGAATGGACAAAAGAATGTCATTGTCCATATGAGGAATTGAAAAATGCTTTGACCATAGCACCAATTCTACGAGCCTTAGATTGAACCATTACCTTCCACGTGCATATTGATGCTCCAAAATTCATTGTTGGGGCAGTGTTGTGCCAACCTGAAGAACACAATCTCAACTATCCAGTGAGCTTTGCTAGTAGACAACTAACTAAGATCGAGATGAACTACTCGACGATAGAAAGAGAAGGTCTGGCATTATTTATTAGTCACGCCTTTCACTTTCTTTGTGGACCATCAAGCCTTTCTATATTTAGTAAACAAACCTTGTGCTACAAGGGACGCATAGCTCGATGGCTCCTTTTCCTTTTAGAATTTGACTTCTCCGTGGTTGTACAAAAGAAAAAGCAGCACTACATGGCCAACCACATGTCACAAATCCCCACAGGAGAGGCCTCTAGACAAGGCATTGCCGATGAGTTATCAGACGTGCACTTGTTTAGCCTACCTAGCGAGAGATTTATTTCGAGCCAACTTGATGCCATATTGGGTAGACAACATAGTCCAAGTGCTTGAGCATGGACCACTTGAACGACCAATAGAGAAATCCCTTAGATGACTTATCCTCAAGATCCAACTCTATTAGTTGATAGTAGGCCAACTATATAGGCTAGGGCAAGACGGATTGTTACATAGATGCGTATGCAAGCATGAGATGCACAATGCGCTCTCAAATTCTATGAGCCTTAGATTGAACCATTACCTTCCACATGCATATTGATGCTTCAAAATTCATTGTGGGGGCAGTGTTGTGCCAACCTGAAGAACACAATCTCAACTATCCAGTGAGCTTTGCTAGTAGACAACTCACTGAGATCGAGATGAACTACTCGACGATAGAAAGAGAAGGTTTGGCATTATTTATTAGTCACGCCTTTCACTTTCTTTGTGGACCATCAAGCCTTTCTATATTGATGGCTCCTTTTCCTTTTAGAATTTGACTTCTCCGTGGTTGTACAAAAGAAAAAGCAGCACTACATGGCCAACCACATGTCACGAATCCCCATGGGAGAGGCCTCTAGACAAGGCATTGCCTATGAGTTATCAGACGTGCACTTGTTTAGCCTACCTAGCGAGAGAGATTTATTTCGAGCCAACTTGATGCCATATTGGGCAGACAACATAGTCCAAGTGCTTGAGCATGGACCACCTGAACGACCAATAGAGAAATACCTTAGATGACGTATCCTCAAGATCCAACCCTATTAGTTGATAGCAAGCCAGCTATATAGGCTAGGGCAAGACGGATTGTTACATAGATGCGTATGCAAGCATGAGATGCATGATGCGCTCTCAAATTCTACGAGCCTTAGATTGAACCATTACCTTCCACGTTGTTGTAGAGTTCACACAAGGGCTGCAGAACACGGGGTTCAAGATATAGCAATGGAAGAGACTAACAAGAAGAAAATTGAATTGTTGATGCCAAAATACACTATATTTCTTGTCAAGTGAGTTACATGAAGCTCATGTTCAGAAAAATTTGAACATATTCAGTTTCCTGTTTGTGAAGAGATCTTTGCAAAGATTGCAATATTAGCATACATTTCTACAGGTATGATTGATAGCCAGATGGTGTAGTTCCTAATCCTGATCCATATCCATAACCATTATAAGAGCTAGGAGTATTGATGAAGGTTGAAGTTCCATAGTCCAGATTGTCATACAAGTAAGATCCTGGAAGTGAAATAGGACTCCTGTTCCCAGCACTGTAACCAGGATAATGGCCAACACTGAGAGGATGATGATTAAAGCCAGCTTAAGTTGACCCTGCACCATAGGTAGATACACCTATTTGAGTATACTGGGCCCTTTCAGATCCATGAAATGAGGGTTTCTCATAAGAGGTTGTGCAATTGACACATTCAATGGACCCTCCAATATCACATGAAATGTCTACAAAGCCAGCAAGTCGGATATGCACACTTCCATCTGCAGCTAATAGTTTCTGAAGTTGCTTATTGGTGAGTAGTCTAGGATATCTTGTCTCCCAGTAAATACAGTTCACAATGACAGAAGCATAAGGCGCAATAGTTTCATGAAACACAGAGTGATATTGTTCAGGATGGGCATAGTAGTTTACTTTGTCAAAACCCTGTTCAGGATCATTTGACGACACCATGTGCTCTGCAGATACCACACAACCATACACTTGATAGGTTCCTCCTTTTGATCCTAGAAAAGACTGGTTTGTCTTCTCCTGCAATTTTGGCAGTTCAAAAGCATCAACAAACGTATGTGGTAGCAGACGAAATATTTCTTGGGCTCCACGAGAAACATTTCCAGTGCCGGTGAAGATAAAGACCAAGGGGCTTAATTGAGATGAAAAACCACTTGACCTTATTTGATTCCCCCGCTGCAAGAACGTGCTGACTGTATATCATGCCCTTGATTGTGCTTTACAACCGTCACCAATTGTAGACTAGGATATGAGACAAGATCCAAGAGTATTCTGATTAGTTTGTGCAGCACAAAAGCCACAATGCATCTTCAAACATCTTGTTCGTTGGTTTTTCTGTTTTTTCGCCCATGTCTTTGTCAACTTCGTCTCCCTACTATGCCACTTTCCATCTCTTCATGCTGCTTCCTCTGCTTGACCGTCCTCACCAGATGGTATTGTTGCAACAGAGCGCTGAAGTTGTCTTTTCATTTTCATAAGAAAGAAGCTCGATTATTGTGCTTTGACTCATTCTTTTGCTGTCATCGTATCAATACCATCGTCGGCTTCATTTCCTCTTGTTCAATGCCGTCTCAAAGCGCAAATACTGAATCGATGAATCCCTGAGGCCAATGCCGTATCAAAGCCCAAATACTGATGCCCGGCAGAGAAGCGAAGCCCCCCCAAATTTTGAACTAGGTGCCCCTCACTTCCCAAAAAAACCTGCTTTTTCCTCTTGCATTTTCCCTCCAAAAGCAGTTCAAAACCAAATTAGTTTTCCCTTCTCCTCTTTTTAGCTGAGAGAGGATTAAAAAAAACTCCTCTTAGCCAATATAGTTTCTTTACACCCTTATGAGATCTATACACCAACATTGATTTTGACCTTGAGGATTATGTTTAAAGTCATGCATTACCCCTTTGACAGTCAGCTTTACAATGAGTAATCTGCGCATAAACTTCGACTTCGGCCTTGAAAATTGGATGGCAAAATACTCCCTCGGTGCTTCACTAATGCTTTGCTCGCTTAAGCAACTTTTGAGAGACTTCCTTCAACTCTATGTGATGGGAACTTTTGAACTTAGATGATCGCTTCCACAAACCTTTCTTTGATTCCATAATTCCCTGCATTTTTCTTAGAGATCATCATTGCAATCATCAGCTTGAAAATGTCCTTTGGCATCAGTTTTTCATATTTTTCTAACACACACATCTTGCATCCAAACAGAATCACACACACACACTAACGGAATATATACATTGGATGCGGATTATCGTAATGCATCACACACACAATGAATCACATGCAGAAAATAACACAAATGCACAAAAAAAGAAATGGAGGTGTATACGACTCAGATGCACAGCAGCATGACAACGTGCATATTGATGCTTCAAAATTCATTGTGGGGGCAGTGTTGTGCCAACCTGAAGAACACAATCTCAACTATCCAGTGAGCTTTGCTAATAGACAACTCACTGAGATCGAGATGAACTACTCAACGATAGAAAGAGAAGGTCTGGCATTATTTATTAGTCACGCCTTTCACTTTCTTTGTGGACCATCAAGCCTTTCTATATTTAGTAAACAAACCTTGTGCTGCGATGGATTGCATAGCTCGATGGCTCCTTTTCCTTTTAGAATTTGACTTCTCCGTGGTTGTACAAAAGAAAAAGCAGCACTACATGGCCAACCACATGTCACGAATCCCCATGGGAGAGGCCTCTAGACAAGGCATTGTCGATGAGTTATCAGACGTGCACTTGTTTAGCCTACCTAGCGAGAGAGATTTATTTCGAGCCAACTTGATGCCATATTGGGCAGACAACATAGTCCAAGTGCTTGAGCATGGACCACCTGAATGACCAATAGAGAAATCCCTTAGATGACTTATCCTCATGATCCAACCCTACTAGTTGATAGTAGGCTAGCTATATAGGCTAGGGCAAGACAGATTGTTACATAGATGTGTATGCGAGCATGAGATGCACGATGCGTTCTCAAAGGCGCACAACAGAATTGATGGAGGACACTTTTGCAAAGATATGATAGCCCACAAGGTGCTACAGTCTCAACTCTAGTGGTCCACACATTTTTGCGATGTGGCACGATTCGTTAAGCACTATGACGAGTGTCAGCAGACAAAGGTTTCGATTTGTAAGGATCAGATGGAGCTAACCCCAATAATTGCATGACAACCCTTTGAAAAATGGAAAATTGACTTTATAGGACCCATTAGTCATGCGGCACAATACTCACAAGTCAAGTACATCATTGTAGCCACTGACTATCTAAAAAAATGGGCAGAAGCAAGAGCTACAAGAAAGGATGAGGCTAGAACGACTGCCAATTTCCTATGGGAGCAAACACCAAAGGTGCAGGCACGGAGTCATTGGTAGGTTGAACATTTAAAAAGCAAACTCAATGCAATGTCGATTATGAGTTGCAACATATTCACCTAGCCATTGGCAATGTCCGAATAGTAGTAGATTTTAGCAAGGGCTACACAACTCCTACAGGATCCACAAAGCCACCAGTAGAAACACCTGTAGCCAAGTCTAAGGAGGAGAGGGGTTGTGACTTGTTACAACCTTCCAGGCCTCTACACTAGCAACCCTTTAAGGCCAAATCCAATGCCCATGAACCCCAGTTTAGATGGGTACCTAAACATCAGAGCCTACCATCAAGCAATAGGCCATGCCTTCGCAAGGCTAAGAACGCAACCTCAAAATCTAGGAGGCCAAGACAAAGCTATAGACGCGACATACAGTCAAGCCGCGATGGGTTCCTAAGACCCTATTGCAAGTGCAAGGCTATTATGAGGGTCTTAGGCTAAAACAGCCAAAGGCATTGATCAAACACTGCCCTCATGCTTAACCATACCCAACCATACAACATGTCAAGGCCTAAAGCCTCATAAGCCTCGAGACACTAAGCCTATAGACTCACAAGTGATTATGCCCATTAAGACCGACCAAGTCTATCGGCCTAAATCTCAGCCTACTACTCCCAAACCAGTACCACATAACCCTACCAAGACTCAAGAAGCTGAATCTACAAGTAGCAGTGCCCCATTAGTAGTCTAGTCCTAGCTGTTGTGCAAGGGACCCAACAGCAATCTCAAGAACAACCAAAACTGCAACCTGTTGGGGGTAAAGGCGCCTCCGCCGTGCCGCCCCGTGTATTACTACACTGACAGTACCCGCCACTGCACACTGCAGGTGGCGGGCACCCGTCACGTCACTTTATTCTTTATTCTTTTAGTGACAGTTTGAATAAAGGAAGGCCCGGTCACACATTGTGACTGTTGGAGTTCCCATTTCTTGTCTCTCTCTTTCTTGCTCTTGCTCTCCCGCCATAGCTCGCGTGCAAGCTTCGATCCTTCTCACCTTTCAACTGGTATCAGAGCTTGGCATTCTCTTGCTCGAGCTCGACTCGGTGCTTCCCGACCTTCGCATCGACTCGCTTTACGCATTGGGTCTCCATCCCGACAGCCATAGCCGACCTCTTGAGCTCCCGACTCTCCCCGGCTTCCCGAGCTCCATCCTGGCCTTCTTGAGCTCATCAGGGCCTTGCCCTTGAGGTATTGCTTCAGCATTTGCAGGCATTTGAGTGTATTCTCAGATTGAAACAGGGCAGGAACAAAGGGCAGCCACTCTTCTTGAGCTCCATAGCTCATATCTTCCCTCCCCTTTGCATTGGGCCTTCATGGCTTGGTATGTGCCTACCTTGGGCCATCATTGAGCCCCCCATTACCCCCTTTTCAGCCCATGTGGAGCAACAGCAAGTTCAGCACCAACAGGGCAGATTGCATCATTTTTTCCAGGCTGTGAGCACTCATCTACTTCAGCTCCACACTTGGCCATTGCTTCTTGCTCTCTACCTTGATCAAGAGGGCTATAGACTTCATGTTTGATGTCATTCAAGCTTTGGGTATTGGTCTTGATCTTTCGGGGCTGATTTCTTCAGATTTGGGACTGTCATAAACTGTCATAACAGGCTGAAAACAGGGCAGCACCATTGGCATTAGCATTTGTTGCTTATACTCCATTCCGGTTGTGCTATTTGATGCTCGTATGCGGTCTACATGATGCCTAGTGCCTTGGGAATGTATGCACATGATTATGCCATGATTTTGGTTTGAAATATTGGCTGATTTGGGACTGTTATTTACTGTTATACAATGCTGGAAACAGGGCAGCCACACTTGGCATTGGCATTTAATGCTTATACTCTACTCCGGTTACCTTGTTTGATGCCCGTATGCGGTCTACTTCCTACCCGGATGTATTGGGGATGTATGCATTTGGTTTGACCATGATTTTGGCTTGAATTTGGGGCTGAAATCTACTATTTAGAATAGTAAATACATGCTGGAATAACAGTGGGCTGAAGGTACTTTACATGCTTTGGCACTTACCTACGGATACCGGATGTATGCTTTGAGCTTTGGCATGATATCTCTGACATTTGGGGACGACTTGGAGCATATGTATGAGATTATGGGATGATTTTGAGCTTCGCATTAGCTCCGTCTTCACTGGCATTTGGACCGACTCGGCATGCTCGTGGACCGCCTATGCCTCATGTCTCTGCTTGACAGTTAGGCTTTTGCATTACATGCTTTGGTTCGTGACATATGCTATTTGGTTCGTGTATGCCATACCGACATTTGGAGCTTGGATTTGGATGTATTTGAGCATTCCCGGCTTACTTGATCACTGATCTTGGTTGCTATTTGGATGTCATTGAGTTGACCGAGAGCTTATTTGGGCTTATGTATTGCTTCATGGTTAATACGACCGGTGCTTCATGTATGTCATGCTCTCTCGGATGCGCTTGATGCATTGACAGGGTCACTTATCACTGGTGCTTTCTCTTGGGTTGTTTGAGCTTCTGAGCTCGCTTTGTATGCCTTTTGTGCCAGTGGGAGCATTTTACATGCTTTCTTGACCTTTGACAGTTGCATGCTATTGGAGCACTTACATGTATTTGAAGCAGTTTATGTCTTGAGCAGCTACATACACATTGAGACTTTGGGATCATACTCCGATCTTTATGGATATGCATTGATGTACTCTTGGTTCACAGGATGCTTATGAGCTGAGTCTCATATTTGGATCTTTCTCTTTCAGCAGATACCTATTTGTGTCAGGTTTTGGCAGTTACAGGAACACTTTGCCTAGAGTGTCTGGGGGTGTGCCTTTCACTGGCAGATGTTATTTTGACATGCTTGGTGTTGAGCTCATGTTCTTTTCACTGTCATTGGCCTTGCTTATGTCCGTTTCATGCCGGCTTTGGACCTAGCATTGTTTGCTTGACATTGGATCCTATTTTGGGACAGTTTGCTCTCTAGACTGCATACATGCAATTTATTATAGCAAGCAGTTATTGGTGGACTGAGGTGTACTTTTCATGCTGAAATATCCTGATTTGGTGTACCGCACCTAGTACTAAGTGGGTAGCAACTTTTGGCACACTTTGCTCACCCTTTGGACCCCGTTTTGGTCATTTTTGGGCAGTTTCTGCAGTAAAACAGCAAGCAGTTTTGGACTGTTTGGGCATTTCCAGCCTGCATAATGGCGTCATCTTCGCATGATAGTGCCATCTTTAACATTACAAAGTTGGATGGTACCAACTACTCTTACTGGAAGAGTCAAATATGGCAGGTTTTGGTGCAGAAATCTCAGATTAAGCCACTTCGGTTGAGTGGGGAGCAGCCTGAAACTATGGACATTGACGACTGGCTTGAACTTGATGAGCTATGCAAGTCCACGATTGTATTGTCTCTCACTAAACAGGTACATTATAATGTATTTGAGGAAGCACAGAGTGCATGGGATCTATGGAATAAGATCAAGAATCTTTATGATAAGAAAAGTCCGGCGAGTCAGATGTACTAGTTGAAGCAGCTTATGGATCTGCGCATGAAGGATAATGCGACTATGTCTGCTCACTTGAGCCAGTTCCATGCTATACTGAAGAACCTGACTTCGCAGGATATCACCTTTGGAGAGGAAGTAACTCCTCTTTTCTTGCTTGGAACTCTGAATGAGTCATGGGATGTATTCCGCACTGCTCTTTGTGCCTCTAGTGCTACTCTAAAATTGGCAGATGTTGAGAGTGCTCTTCTTCAGGAAGAGGTGAATCGCAAAAACTTGGATGCCTCTCGTGGTAGTCATGCTTTGACAGTTAGAGGCAGGAATGACAGGTATGACCGTGGTAATGGTCGAGGCCGTGACTCGCAGAAGGGTCGGTCTAAATCTCATGGTGGCAAGTCGCGTAGTAAGTCGCGTGGACGCAATGCAAATGTCACTTGTCATCATTGTGGGAAAAAGGGCCATATTAGACCACAGTGTCATGAGTTGCGCAATGAGAAGCGCAAGGATAAGGGAAAAGATAAAGTGCAGGAGAAGTCCTCTGATCGCAGCATAGTACCTGCGAAGTCCAACGTCAAGATTGAGGAAATTAATGTCACGCAGACTGAAGAGTCCGATAGTGGTGATGAGTTTATACTTGCAGCTAGTTCTTCTGATGCTTCACACTTGACTGAGACACCTAGTATGTATGCACAGTGCTGGTTATTGGATTCAGGTGCGTCCTTCCATGTGACGCCTTACCGTGAGTGGTTTCACTCTTACCGTACTGTATCTGGATCAGTCAAACTTGGAGATGACAGGTCTCTTGATATTGTGGGCTGTGGAGATATTCAGTTGCAGTTTTCCACTGGCAGTTCCTTTTTGCTCAGGGATGTACGTCATGTACCTGCGCTTACGCGTAGTCTTATGTCTGCAGGACAGTTGGATGATGCAGGATTTCATGTCTGTTTTGGGGATTCTACCTGGAAGATTACCAAAGGCAGACTTGTGCTTGCTAGAGGCGCCAAGGCTGGCAGCCTCTATCCTCTTGTTGTATCTGGGTCTTCTGTAGACCATGTTTTGGCAGTGGGCTCTATCCCACATGTATCACTTTGGCATGCCCGTTTGGGGCATATGTCTTTGAAAGGAATGAAAATGTTATCTGGTTTGCAGTATCTTCCGCCTTTGGATTATGCATGTTTTGACTCGTGTGATCATTGTCTTTATGGTAAGCAGAATAGGTCTACGCATAAGAAATCGGGTAGGCCACGCATGAGTGAGCCCTTGGCATTGGTGCATTCCGATGTTTTTGGGCCTATGCCTTGCATGTCTATGGGTGGCGCGAAGTACTTCGTTACCTTCATTGATGATTTTTCTAGGAAAGTGTGGGCTTATCCCATAAAGCAGAAGTCCGATGTCTTGGCAGTTTTTCAGAGATGGCTTGCTCTTGTTGAGAACCAGACTGGGTATAGGCTGAAATGCCTTAGGACAGATAATGGGGGAGAATATGTCTCGCATGCTTTTGAGCAGTTTTGTGATGACAGGGGTATTAAGCGTCAGTTGACCGCCCCTTACACCCCACCCTAGAATGGTTTGGCTGAGCGCATGAACAGGACTATTCAGGAGCGTGTGCGCTCTATGCTTAGCCATGCAGGCCTACCCCCGAGTTTTTGGGCTGAGGCAGTTAGTACGTCAGTGCATGTCATAAACCGATCGCCTTCCAGTGGATTGGATTTCCAGGTTGTAGAGGAAGTTTGGGCTGGTAAGCCACCCTCTTATGCGCATCTCCGTGTCTTTGGATGTGAGGCATTCTGCCATGTGCCCAAGGACAAGAGGAGTAAATTGGATCCAAAGAGCATTAAATGCATATTCCTTGGCTATGGTGAGTCAGGAGAGATGGGCTATCGCCTATGGGATCCGCAGGCGTGGAAAATAGTACGCAGCCATGATGTCGTCTTCCATGAAGACAAGATGCACAGGCAGCCTGAAAAGGTGGTTGAGATCCGCAGAGTGATCTTTCAGGAGGAGCCTAAAGCTCCAGCACAGCCAGTAGTACAGCCTGCAGCAGTTCCTCCACAGGGCCAGGATGTTGGACAGGTAGTTAGACAGGCAGCAGAGCCTGCGGTGAGACGGTCTGCTAGAGATAGACGTCCACCTGACAGATTTCAGCCCTCTATGCATTATGTTTTGGTTACAGATGCAGGAGAGCCTTTCACTTATGATGAGGCTATGCGCAAGGGTGACAGTCACTCCTGGGAGAGGGCTATGCAGTCTGAGATAGACTCCCTGCATAAGAATGAGACTTGGGATTTGGTTGCCTTGCCTAAGGGCAAGAAGGCTTTGCCATGCAAGTGGGTGTACAAGCTGAAAAGTACCCCTGGACACCCCAAGCCGGCATACAAGGCTAGATTGGTAGCAAAGGGTTTTAAGCAGGAACATGGTGTGGACTTTGATGAGGTCTTCTCTCCTGTGGTTAAGATGACCACCCTGCGCTTAGTCTTGGCTTTGGTTGCACAGCTTGACTTAGATCTATATCAGATGGATGTCAAGACGGCTTTTCTACATGGGGACTTGCATGATGAGATCTATATGGATCAGCCTAAGGGCTTTGCAGAACCTGGCAGGGAGCACCTAGTGTGCAAGTTGAAGAAGAGCTTGTATGGCTTGAAGCAGGCACCTAGGGAATGGTATCATAAGTTTGATGCCTTTATGCAGTCACAGGGCTACAGCAGGAGTGCTATGGATCCGTGTCTTTACACGAAGAAAGCCCGTGATGGCAGTTTGGTTATCTTGGTACTCTATGTTGATGATATGCTGATAGTAGGGAAAGCTCATGATGAGCTAGATGCTCTTAAATCTCAGCTAAAGAAGAGCTTTGAGATGAAGGATTTGGGACAGGCCTCACATATACTTGGGATGCGCATTAAGCGCGATAGGCATCAGGGACTTTTGTATCTCTCACAGCAGGAGTACATTCATAAAGTCCTTGAGCGCTTCCGCATGCAGGACATAAAGCCTATTGGCTGTCCATTACCTTCTTATGTGAAGGTATCACAGGCCGATTGTCCGCAGACAGATGAGCAGAGGGCCGAGATGGCCAAGATCCCTTATGCATCAGCCGTGGGCAGTTTGATGTATGCCATGATAGCCACTCGTCCAGATATTGCACATGCAGTTGGTGTTGTGGCACACTATATGGCTACACCTGGCAGCAGACATTGGGATGCCGTGAAGGGTATCATGAGGTACCTGAAGGGCACAGCAGATATGTGTATTTGCTATGGCAGCCAGGATACAGGGGTCGTGGGGTACACTGACTCCGATTATGCAGGACATGCAGATAGTAGGAAGTCCACTTCTGGCTATGTATTCACCTATGCTGGAGGGGCTATCTCTTGGATGTCCAGGGTTCAGAAGTGTACGGCTTTGTCTACCACTGAGGCCGAGTATGTTGCAGCCACTGAGGCTTGCAAGGAGGCGATATGGTTAGGCTGTCTAGTTGCTGACCTTGGGATTGATGCTACACCTACACTGCATTCGAATTCTATGAGTGCCATTCAGTTGGCTAAGAATCCGGTCTTCCATGCGAAGACGAAACACATTGAGGTGAGGTATCACTTCATACGTGGTGTCGTGGAGGACAGGTCTGTTGACCTTGTCAAGATCTCCACTGATGAGAATCCTGCAGATTTGCTCACGAAGAGCCTCACTACTGAGCGCTTTGCCTTCCTCAGGAGGTTGATGGGCGTTGGATGAGATGTCACCTTTCCTCACCTATGTACATTTGTACTGTCTTTTCTTTTTCTTTTCTCTCTCACTAGGGCAGATTCGCCTTTAAGTGGGAGGTTGTTGGGGGTAAAGGCGCCTCCGCCGTGCCGCCCCGTGTATTACTACACTGACAGTACCCGCCACTGCACATTGCAGGTGGCGGGCGCCCATCACGTCACTTTATTCTTTATTCTTTTAGTGATAGTTTGAATAAAGGAAGGCCCGGTCACACATTGTGACTGTTGGAGTTCCCATTTCTTGTCTCTCTCTTTCTTGCTCTTGCTCTCCCGCCATAGCTCGCGTGCA
This sequence comes from Lygodium microphyllum, assembly GCF_053477565.2. Taxonomy (NCBI): domain Eukaryota; kingdom Viridiplantae; phylum Streptophyta; class Polypodiopsida; order Schizaeales; family Lygodiaceae; genus Lygodium; species Lygodium microphyllum. Next base: position 119,453,037 of record NC_141135.1, read on the forward strand.
AGCTTCGATCCTTCTCACCTTTCACAACCATCTGCTGTGCCAACTCTCTAGTTCTATCAAACCCCAACCACCCACAGGCCTTAGACCCTCCTATGAGTAGAAATCATTCTTTACACTAGCCATAGATCTAGCCGAAGACACAGGGAATGATGTGATTACTTGCCTTAGACACTTAGATGCCACATTCATGTCAGTAGCTCTAAGCTATGACAACTTGGACTTGGACCTATTACAAGAGCCCTTAGCAACCGAAGTTTGTATGATGCCTTATTCATGGGACACATTTGAATTTGCATTCATCAAAGCACCCCACTCAGCTACAGAGTTGCTCATCACACTCAGATATCTAGAGAGCAAGCCATCAAATAGTGTCTCATTACGTCATATGATAAGAGAGCTACTTCTGCTATCATTGACGAAGAAATTGAGGAGTTGAAATAGCTTGCTCAAATCGAATCCCCATTCTTACAAAAGTAGTACGCTCTTCGATTGCAATGGGAACTCGAAGGATGCCAAATAATGACCAATGCTGAGCAGCGATGCGCAATCAAGACATTGGAGTATGACCCAACTTATGTTGCTCCAACCTCATATAGGGTGTTAACAACTATTTGTGGCAGACCCATGGAAGAGCCCATCAAAGGACACCCTTACTTTGATCGCCTCTCCTAATCGAGGAAGAGTTACATACTGCTAGCTGTGTCAATTCTGACGACTTCCTAACGGATGTCCTTACTTACATCCCACATGTAGGCAACTAGCCATTTGATCTAGACCATGAAGCTCAGTTGAAGTACAATCCATATTTCTATGCTTGGCTCATGCGAAGGTAAACACTGGACCCGTATGTGTTGAATGCCCTTGGTCCGCTAACCTTCAATACTAGGAAGGATTCTTCTCAAATCCGGAAGGGGAGGGGGTAAGGTGAGTCAAATCAGAACCAATCAAAATCAAGCAAACTCATAAGCACAGAAGAAAAAACACACCGTCATGAAAACGTCAGTCTACACTTAAACACAGAAAGGAAAGAAACATGTTAACTTGTGATTGAGAAAAAATGTCACATAAATTTTGAAATAAAGGGTGAAAAGTCTGAAAGGAAAGCTTATTTTAGAGCTTAAATGTTTTCATTCAACAAACATGAAGTCTTTGTTTTCAACAACTAATTGTTTTGAAAGCACTAAAACACTATATTAGGAAAATTGGGAATTCTCATATAGTTTGGGAATTCCCAATATAGTTAATATTTGGCCACATGGTCAAATATTATCCCCTTAATTGAAAGTGGAGTCTACCATAATTACTATATAGGTTGTCTTTCCAAGTCCCACTTTGAAGCACAGATTAAGATTTAGCCACATGGCCAAATCTTTACACCTTATTTGAAATTGGGAATTGGGAGATTCGCAAATTCTCTAATATGGTGTTCTAATGGAAATCATGGTTCATTATAGGAACTAAAGATGTCATAGTAAGATCATGCTCATGACTCCCTTTCACGGAGGAGGAGAGGACGCAATATGACATCAGCGTAGAAAATCATGCTTATAAACAACTGAAATTTCACAGTATCCACAACCTCGAGGAGGTGGTAGCCAAGGAGGAGGCTGCAAGGAGAGTGGTGGAATAGTGTAACCTCTTGAAGTACCTAGAGAAGTTTGTGCATGAGCCTAACCACACAAAGTGTGTGGAATTTCTAAGAATGTACAATCCCAATCAAGAATGCGGAAGGGTGACTATGGGAGAAAGGGAGAATGCTAAATAAGTGCAGGTGCCATTGAATCAGGCCTTGGTGGAGATGGCACCAGGGTTCGAACCTAAGGTCGAGAAGAAACATAAGAGATGTGTATGCTATGCTAAAGATGAAGAGGAAGGATGTTTTGACAAACAATGCATCAGCATAGAGGATATCCTCGATGCTAGGCCTGCATGTAGGAAAAAGTGGTGCACTCGCTCTTCTCTAGCCAGCGCTATAACTCTATCATGCACCGAATCAGTATGCGTGTGCTGGAGAATGTGGCAGCCCACACCTTGGATGAGGTAGACTAGAACGGCTATGTGCACAAGACTATAGAACAAGCAACCTGGTAGGCAGAGAGCCCCCAGTCTCTAAAAGTACCAACAGAAAGAAACCTTCCTCGAAAGACTCTTTCATCGAATATGGAAGTGTGCAGCCATCATCCAGGAGGCTGTAAAAGAAGCTCAGCAAGGAGAAGAAGGAGAGGATGACACTCTAGATAGGTCGCCAATCCACCAGGAGAAGGAACCATCGAGCGACAGGATAGAAACTGAGACAAAGAAGGATGATCAAGAGGCTCAATCTAGAAGGAAAAAAGCAAAGAAGCCCACTAAAAAGAGAGCTCAGAAGAAGAAACATGACGAGGATAGGAAAAAGGAAAAAGAAGATCTAAAAAAAGCCAAAAAGGAATCCCTAAAAGAGGTTGAAGAGAGCAACAATAAAGAGAATGAAGAAGCTAAAAATCTCACCCCGCCCCTCTTAGTGCTCACCAGCAAAGCAACCACTCTCACTCCAAGCATCCTGGCGAGCGCCAATGTAAACAATTTTGTGCCCTAGATGCAATACTTCATTAATAAGGAGCTAACCCAAGGAAAGAGTGTGGAGACTACAGCCACTAGGCAGAAAAAATCAGCCATAGATGTCGAGTCTAGGCAGGATCTGAAATGCCAAAAGGTGGAAGCTTCAACTACTCCAATCCCTACTATTATGATGCCACTAGCAAGCTATAATAAATATGTTGCTGAACTATTCTCTCAACTAGAGAAGGCAAAGGAGGACAGAAAAGCGGAAAAGTAGTCGGTGGCAATCTTCCAGCTTGAAAAGACAAGGAAAATAACTATGCAATAAAAGGAGATCTCTGATCTAAAACAAAAACTAAAGGCCAAAGATGACAAGGAAAGCTAGCGGCAATGGCTCAAAGATGAAAATCAAGAGCTAGTGAAAATGTAGAGAGAATATCAACTTTTTATCATGCAACATGAGGATTTGGCAGAAAAAACAGATCGGATCAAACGAGGCATGGAAGAGTTTGCCACAAGGGGAAAAGAAAGGAAGCAAGAAGAGGAGCAACACTATAGAGAGATGGAAACCATGACTGAAAAGTTGAGCCTTGAAAGAAAAGAGCAGGAAAGAATGAGCAAGGAATTGGAAGACGAGGAGCAAAGACTTATGGCCCTGGTACAAAGACAAGGAGAAAGTATGGAGGATATGAAAAAGAGAGCGGAAGAGTGGGCAGGCCAAAATGAACGAAGAGTAAAGACCTTGCCACAGCGCCTGGTTCTTGTGGAAAAAGAGAAAGTCCTAGCAGAAAGTAAAGCAGAGGCAACCCAAGTGGGCTTCAAACAACGAGCTTTCCTGAATACTCTGATGGATGCCACTCACACAGAGGAAGGGGAGTCCCTTGAGGTGGTAAAGAAGAAGCTGAGCATAGCACATAGAGCTCTGCAAGCAGGGCTACACATGCCACCACAACCCATTGCAATTGGGTTAAGCCTTGATGAACAACACAAGTACTTGTTGTTGGCCAGCCTAACCCCCAAGAGATTGATGCACTAGAGTTTGTAGAGGAGGTACAGCAAGAATATCGCCAAAGGGGTGAAGCTAAACTACAATTTGACATGGGCAGATTCAAAGAAGAAGTGATCCCATAACCCCCTTCACCCCACTCTGAAGAATAGCAGTAGTCAACAAACACATCTACGAAAAGAAAAATCACCCTGAGGAAAAAGAGAAAGAAAATGGTGGAAGAAGCCATATAGAGATTGAGGGCCAAACCTATGGCACAGCCGTCTGCACCTCTTCCACCATGCCCAGGTGACATATCGACTAGCTTCCATGCAAAAATTGTAGTCTGGGAGAGACAAGAAAAAGAGAAATAGCCTTTTAACTTTAGCTTCCTCCTCCCCAATGGCCTGCACAGAGTCCTTCCCCTTAAAGTAGTGGAAGAGGTGATCGATGTTGAAAGTCGGCTAGGCCAACAATGGCTCGAAGAAAGAGAGAAGAATCCCACCCTTTGGGTGTCAAGATTGTGGGAGAGAAGGAAGGATTCTCACTTGTAGCTTTCTTGCTTGCACAATGGGGGAATACACACAAAGGTGGAGGCTGAAAACAGTTTTCCTCTTCTTAGTTGTGTAAGCCAAAAGAAAGTCTAATACAAAGAAATAGAAGAACCCTATATATGGGTCTCAAACCAAAGACAACTAACTAAGGTGGCATACTAACTGAGCCACAAACTAGAGTAGATAAGGATAGCTGTCATCTAGCTATTATTCATGGGTGGTGTACCAACCGCATCTACAACTGACAAGTCGGTGACATAAATGCACAACGGTCACCCTGGCATATCACGAGTGGAGCTCAATATCTCAACATTGGGGCACCGAGGATGCGGAGTATTTGAAAAATAAGGTTTTTGAAGTGCCTTGGTATGTGCTCGAATACAAGTGCCAGCCATTGTGATAGAGACACATTTGTGACGACAATGTGTTCTCCTAGATGGTTTTTTGTAATACCCTCCCTTCTTAGAGAAACAACCCCACCTTCATGGTGTATCCTCTTAGGGTAGGAGTAGATTTTAACACAAACATCCATAGTCACTACAACTTCCCCATCATATATAACCCGTGTACTAATACCTTAGCATAAGCCCTCACTTTCACCTCGGACAACCTAGATGCTACCATGAGTCGCTTCATTGCTGACTTCTCCTCCTGTCCTAATCCTGCCTTCATTACCACATGCAACTACCTTAGGCTATTAAAAATCTTACTTAATGAGGATCCCACCCCCACAGAACGTGGTCTCCCCCCACTCTCTTTTTATCCTAATGCCATAGATAGCTGCCCAATTCCCCGCCTAATGATGCGAGCTAGCCTTCTACCTTCCTTCTGCCTAGCTATTCTCAAGGATATAAGTGATAGTCAATTCACCCACTGTAACCACCCATTCCTCTCCACCACCTCTCTCCATGTCTGCTTGAACCTTAAGGGTTACATGCAGAGCTAGAAAATTTTGAGTCACTCCACTAAATCCCCTTCCCCACCACATTCTGATGATGATAACTAGCAATTAGCTACTACCCAAATCATGTAACTCAACAAGCAAAAAAAAGAAAAGAAAGAAAAGAAAAGGCCAAACACAAAGTCAGCAAACAAATAACAATGAAAAGAGCACACAACACGTCCAAATACAATTCACGGCATATAGCTCACATTCATTGCACCTAGGAGTCCTCAAGTTAGGCACATCCGATGGCCTCAGTTGGTTGGCTCCATTCCTAAACCCCTAGCCCTTTTTGACTCCCCACTTCATGCCTAGGGCACCTCAAGGGTAGGACATACCTAGGGCGGAAACACTCGTCTATGGTTAGTTGCCTATGGTTAGACCTGTCACCCAAAGCTACACACACTGCACCCCCCTTTGCTCGAATAGGGTCCTCAAGTGTGGGACATCACCCAGGCTTACCTATGGTTAGATCTAGTTCCTTGTTCCACCAGCATGAGCATAAAGCATTGCATGGTGAGGTAGATACTCCCCTTAGGTAGAGCACTTTCTCCTTTTAGGTATAACAAGATGCTGCAAACCACCAACTTCGGAGGCTCCCATCATCCACTCAACATACTTTGGGTTCTCCATCCAAATCATTACTAAATCTTTCCAATCAACGGAGTCCACATGTGGCCTATCATCACCCCACCAGTCACTTCACCCTTCCACCACAAAGAGCTTAAAGTGCCATGGGATTGGCACCTGTCTCTCAGAGGGGGGTAATGTTAACCTCAATTCGAGATGACAGAAATATGAAGCAAAGAGTAGAAAAAGGACAGAAAAATAGCAAATGCATAGAGGTGGCCCCTAAAGTTAAGTTGAGGCAAAAAGCGTAAATTTAAATGGAAGACACCTCTAAAAACTCTAAAAACTCTTGTAAAAGAGCTCTAGGCTCCCTCCTATGCCATTTGTAAAAGAATACATGGGTGTAGGCTTAAGGCATGAGGCAAGAAGAGGGAAATAGGAAAAATGACCTTGCCACAACAGCCGGTCATGTAAAAAGGGATGGGTGCCCGTGGGATTTTAGGGCTTGTATATAAAGTTCAAAAAGTGAATGGAAGCTCATTCTTTGGTATGTGGCTAACAAGAGTCCTCTATTCTTCTCTTCTTCTCTTCACCTTGCTTGTGTGTGTGCTCTTGAGAGAGGGTGTATGGGAGTGTGAGAAAGTGAGTGTGTGGGAGTGAGGGATCAAGAGGGTGAAGCTCTTCACCATCTCCTCTTCTCTTCTTTTCTTCTCTTCTCTTTTCTTTTCTTGTGCGCCCATGGCTATGGTGGATGGGGCTCGATGGAGGAGGCTTGAGGATGCTTGAGCTAGCATCTAGGATTGTGGAGCTACTGGTGTGTGCGAGGGAGGAGGCAACTCATTTTGGCATTGAGGTAAGCTTACTACACTCGTAGGTTTGAAAGCATGTCAGCTAGGTGAGAGATAGCCATTAGAGCTCACTTTAAATGCTTGAAACAATAAGCTGTCCGTGAGTCTTGGCGGTTGAGTGTGAGCACCCTCCACAAATGCACTACACTCGAGGGTCATCTCTTGATTTTATCAATTACTTCCATACCAAGGGTTGGACTAATGCACATTTTGCACCATCATTGAGCACTAGCATGGGCACATGTAGATAGGCTAGGCACTATTTTTTCAATGTATCCATCTTTTCATATAGAGCATGTGTTTTGTCCTAGCATGGAACACTGGATTCCTAGCTAGCTGTATGCTACTCATGTTGTCATAATGAATGAAAACTGGACCATCTCCTTGCACATCCAAATCACCTAATAACTTTTGCAGCCATACCACCTCACATGTTGCCATAGCAGCACCTTTATACTCAGCCTCTGTACTCGATAAAGCAATTGTAGGTTGCTTTTTGCTGCTCCATGTAATTGTTGCACTACCAAGGGAAAATATGAGTCCACTCGTAGATCTTCTGTCTGACATGCTACCAGCCCAATCTGCATCTGTGTACCCAAAGACCTGTACATCCTTACTTGCCTCATAAAAAAGTCTATAATGTAAAGTGGACTTCACATACCTCAATATACGTCTAACTGCATCCAAATGAGGCTTTCTAGTCATCTCCATAAACTGACTGACAAGGCTAATAGCATAGCTCAAGTTTGGCCTTCTGATAGTCATGTAAATCAAACTCCCTACTATCCTCCTGAACATAGTAGGGTCTTCTATCTCATCTCCAACATCATCACTCAACTTCACATTTTGCTTCAATGGTACTGAAAGAGACTTACATGCTATTATACCATACTTGGATAACATATCCAAGCCATACTGCCTTTGGGAGAGCCATATGCCATCATCATATCTGATCACCTCAATACCAAGAAAGTATCTCAGCTCACCCAAATCTTTCATCTCAAAATTCTTCTTCTAGAAGTCCTTAACTTCAACAATCCCATTGTCACTGTCACTTGTAATAATCAAGTCATCCACATAGATGACTATGATGACCAAACCTGCATCTCCCTTTCTCACATAAAGTGAGTAATCAGCATCAGAAATACAAAATCCAACATTGACAAGATACTCTCCAATCTTATCGGGCCATGCTCTAGGTGCTTGCTTTAGCCCATAGAGCGCCTTCTTTAACCTGTACACATATGTGGGATGCTCTAAATCCTCATAACCTATTGGCTGCTCCATATACACTTCTTCTTGCAATTCACCATGCAAGAAGGCATTCTTAACATCTATTTGCTGCAAACTCCAACCTTTGGCTGCTGCCAAGGCAATCACACACCTAACAGCTGCTGTTCTAACAACTGGAATGAATGTCTCTTCATAATCTATGCCATCTGTTTGGGCATAGCCTTTTGCAACCAGCCTAGCCTTATACCTGCTAACTGAATCGTATGCATTATGCTTGACTTTGTAAACCCACTTACAGCCAATAGCTTTATTACCCTTAGATAAGGATACCAAATCCCAAGTCTTATTGGCTTCTAATGTAGCCATCTCCTCATCCATTACTGCGTCCCAATGAGCATGACCAATAGCATCCTCAAAACAAGTGGGCTCAACATCCTAAAGTAGTTTCACCATATAAGCATAATGGTGAACTATATAACCTTCAAAACCAAATCTTTTAACAAGGTATTTGACCCTGCTAGATCTGCATCTCATCGGATCACTCAATGGAGCCTTTACATTACTATGAGCTCTCTGTACACCTAGTGTCCTCACTGAAGGAATGCCAAGCTCATCATCCAAACTCTCCAAACCACTAGAATCTCCATCAAATCCCAAAATATTGGTAGATGCATCATTACCATCCAGTACTTTCTTCTTTCCTTTGTCCTTTCCTCTACAACACTTATAGATCCACCTGAAGATGTGGGGCTACTCCTTAGTCTCCCAGACCAAGGGCTCACTGTAGGTATAGTACTAGATGATGTTTTTGGTCCACTAAAACTCCATGATTCTTATCATCATCCAAAACATCACCACTAGGTGTATACCAACTTCCCATCTCACCAAAGATAACATCCCTGCTCACTCTGAACTCACCTGTTAGATCAATGGGAGCATCCCATCCAATTTTATCCCATATACTCTAACTAGCACTTGTCAATTCAGCCCTAGCTGTCTTCTCCTTCTCTACACAAGCCAAAGCACATGACCATATTGTAGCTTTTACATTAGCTTTACATACATACAAAGAACCATATGATTCCTCAAGTTCCAATGCATATGTGGTAGCATGTATGGCTGTAAACACATTCCTTGCTACCAATTCTTCCAACCACTACTCTCAGGTAAGTTATTCACAAATAAATGTGTACATTGTGTGGGTTCAAAATAATGTATTTTTAAAATGCCATTTTTATACATTTTTTACATATAGAAGGGTATAATATAAAGGGGTTATTTACATATTGAATAGAAAAGGGTTATGTTTTATTCAAGAAAAATTCACATATAAGGATATTTATAAATAGGCCTTGAACGCACGTGATGTAGAGGATGTACATAAATTTACTTCCGCAAGTCACTACTACATATCCCCTTTGCTAAAATTTGGCTCAAGAGGTAACCTTGTTTTAGTTGCATTAATTTTTTGGTCTTTTTGAAACAGTGGTTCTTTGCTTCTGCATCACGATAAGCCATAAACTCCTACTTTTCATGCTGTAGGATATCACACCATATACATCCTTTGAAACACTGGTTCTTTGCTTCTACATCATGATAAGTCATAAACTCCTACTTTTCATGATGTAAGATATCACACCATATGCATCGTCTCTTAAACCCTTCTCTAGCAAGCCTTTGGGTTGTTGCCGATGACATGTGCCCACTTAGATTTTAGCCCAATTTTTTGAGATTTCATCTTCTAGTCGATCATTCAATTACTCTAGCAATAAGGATTCAATAGCTTTCAAGAATAGCTCAATTTTTTGACTTTCCAACAATTGCTAGCCATCCACATCCAATTGAGCATGGCGGCTTTCAAATTCATGCAACAAAGCTATAGAAACAAGATCCTTGTTAGGTTTTTCCACCCAGTCTAACATCTTCTATGTAACTAATCTTGTATCTTCAAGAAAAAAAATCATTTGTGAGAGCCTTGTTAATGGCCCAATCAGTATCTCTTCAATACAATCCAACTAATCATTCTTAAAATGCATGCACAGTAAGATAGGAAAAATACAATCTCCATGCATATTGAGGAATCCCATGAAAACTCATCTTGTCTACATATACCTATAGATGGGTTGATGCATTCTGCCCATTAAACTGCTTCATCTCATTCCCCACATCGTACAGAGCATGCACAATTGCAATATTAAGTTTTTCTAAATCCTACCTTATTTGTTTTTGTTGGTCTTGCTACTAGTATGACTGCAATAGCAAGACCATTTGCTGGGTAATATCTCTTGAACCAACACCTAATGAATCCCCCATGATTACACAGCTTCTACCCACCATCACATTGGATTCACCAATGTTGGAGTGTAGGATTGAAGGTCTAATGTAGGGGTAAGAGATAGAAGGATGTAGGGAGATTGAGAAATGGAAAAAGATAAAAGAAAGAGAATTTAGAATTTGAAAGATTTATGGAGATGAATAGAGATGAAACCAAGTGACTTCATTTCATACGGCTTAGTAGAGTAATCAATATGTAATACATCTAATAGATCTTATAGATATTCCCAAGACAAAGACACATGCACACACTTAGGATAATAGCCCAATACAAACACAGACTATGGCTTAGTATAAATACTAATATATGAATAATCTTCATTGAACATAATCCAAAAGTTATAGATAACACCTCAAAATCTTATGCATGCATCAATCTATTGATGGACCATGATAGGTGGCACCACAACAGACAATACACATGAATCAAATTGCATAAATCCCTATAGATACCCTCTACGAGCCTTCAAAAGTGCATACATCAATGTATTGATGGAACATGATAGGTGGCACCACAATAGACAAGACACATGAATCATAATGCATAAATCCTTGTAGATACCCTCTACAAGCCTTTAAAAGAACTTCAATCCTATATTTTATTAAAATAATAAGACATGGTATAAATGCTGCCCTAAATCTAAGAAAAACTCTATCTTTGCTATCTACAATATGTCTACCAAAGGTAGAGATTAAGAGTCAAGTTATGGAACTCAACAGAAGCCCTATTTGAGCATCAAGTCTCCATTTTCCAACTTGTTGCCCTATTTTTCACTATTATTCACAATCCAAAATAATCCACATGAAGAGCATAAACTCATCAAAACTCCTATTTGATAATCAAGGAAGGTTCTCTTGAAGTTTGTGACCAAAAATCAAGTGAGAGATTGCCTCGAAGATCCTGTAAGAGATGAAGATCTTCAATGATAGCTTATTTCCTTTTCTTTCCCTATTTTTCCCTATAATATGAATATTTACATTAGCCAAGTTGCTGATGCACCTTAGCTTAGCTAAATTTTCTTCAAAGCTCTCCTCTCTCCTCTCTAATGCATGAGCTTGTAGCCCACTTAATTTCTTTGGCTCTTTCCCCCACCTTTCCCTTGTGTCTTCTCTAGTTAGCATGTGATCTCCTTCACCTTTGTGGCCACCTTAGATAGTGACTGCCCAATTAGTCATGTTGGTGCCCCTAAATCTACAATGAATGGTCTTCTTAATCTCATGCTTCATTCATTTTATAGACAAAGCATGAACTCTTCCACAAGACAAAACATATCCCAATTTCACACTCTATGTTAGAAATCCCATGACACAAGTTTGAGTACTATCATGGGGTAGCATGAATTACATAGCTGGACCAAGAAGATGGTAGCAAGGGCTTACCAAAAGATACATGATATTAAACAGCTAGCAAGTCATTGATTAGGGAAAACTAGCTTGTAACGTGCCCGCTCCTCAAATCATGGGACACGTCTTAGCAGTTCATCAAGAGATATATCTAGAAGGCGCCACCCCGCACTCCCAAGAAATGACACGAGGTTTCCCAACTAGGGTCTCTCGAGTCTACCCCGCAACGGAACTTATCCGGCAGTTCCCACTCGGATCGACCTGAAGTTCGAGTTCCTAGTCAACATTGTCTAAGGTCATAGACCAACTTTTTCCTAACATTTCCTGTTAACATCTCCTTTGAGAAAAACTCTCCGCTAACCGAGGCCACCCTTCCGTAGGATAGACCCATTGGTCACATCCACCACGCTTCCCTCGAGGGCTGTTTTAGTTATTTAATTACCTAACACGTTATGCTTGACACATAAAAGCAGCTTCCTTAATTAACCCGTTAGTCACAGGTTCCTTTACGTAATTTAGGCCACAGACACAAAGACAAGATAAAAAAAGATCAAACACTTCCTTAACTTATCTTCGGATTAATGTGTGTCTCCTGCCCATACAGGAGAACTAAGTACTCCTTTCTGCCTCCGCAGAAAAATCCTTCTGTCTTCTGGAAATAAAACCTAAAGGTTTATCCTTCCAAGATTCTGCCTTGTAACTAGTATGAAGACCTCGAGATCCCATCTCGAGTCATGTAGAACACTTGTGTAGGGCCGGAAGGCATTGGGGTTTACGGCCAGAGCCCCCAATGGCACCCAAGCATCCTCCTACGCCAAGTGATTTCCATGGAGAGACCTCTCGCTACGGGTTTGGTCCACATTCCCGGCACAGATTCATAACGCCCTTGGTTAGGGTTTGGCGGCTCGCGGGGAGTAGCTAGCGCCATCCTTTCTTAATTATCCATTTAGGAAATCAACCATAGCTAAAGCAACCAATATAGTAACAATTGCTAGGGAAAACATCCCTTTCGTTTCCATGGCAATCAATCATCTCAAACCCGGCCATGAAATCATCAACACTCCCCACTTGGGTTAACATCCAAAACTACCTTAACAAATAGTTGAATGCACAACCTCTTGCTTCAAGGCATCGTAATCCCATTGCATGCATAGTCAGAATTTTAACTGGATGTATCAAAACACTTGCTTGAGGGATTTACAACCTTTTCAAACGCCCAAGCGCAACTTGGGTCAACAATCCATTTAGGGTTAAGTCACCAGCTTCAACTAAGCTAGGAGCGTATCCATTTGCGATAGTCCATAGCAAGATGGATAAAACAATTTGTAGGAAATGATACTTATTCCTAATGCCCTAGATCACATGTGACTTGCATCTATCAAACTCTAGGGTTTTGTCTAACGATGCAAGTGGATCTCATGAACAAAAATTAACATTTCATGTGTTTCTTTTAACCATGATTGCAAAACGTGAATTCTAAATGACTATTCATGCACTGAACTGGTTAAAAAACTATGATTTTATGTGAAGTAAGGCGATAACCTTGTCATTTTATGTGTGTAAAAGCTATCATTTCATGCCTAAAATCTTGTGCGAACTCCAAACTCTACCGTTTCGCGCATGTAACTTAGTTCTTAGAGTAAACAAAACCCTATGCACGACATCAATCCTTTCATCCCTTCCGTGAGAAATAATTCCTAAATTAATTTTTAACTCTTGGAACCTGGGCTTGATTCATGTGTGTTGCATTGGTTGTTCTGCTTGCCCCTCCAGCATTACCGGTGGCTTGGGTGCCTACGCTTCCCCTGGCTTTCTTCTTGGGAGCCATTTGCCTTGTGCAGATTGGGCAGTTTGGACCTTGACGGGTTTCGGGTTGACAGGTTTGGAAGAAAAGACCGCTGGATGGGGCCCTTCGCCGAGAGGGTGGTTTGGGTGTGGCTCCTTGCAGCTACCCACCAACTCCCACTCCCTCTCCTTCTTTCTCTCTCCCTCTCTCTTCCTCTTCTTTTCTACTATCTCCCTACTCTTTCTCTCTCTCCTCCACTTCTTCTTCTCTATTATTCTCCTACTCTCTCTCTCTCTCTCTCTCCTTCTCTTCTTCTCCTCTTGCTACCTCTTCTTCTCCTTCTTCTTCCACTACTTCCCTCTCTTCCCTCTTCTCCTTCCCTTCCTCTCTTCCCTCTCTCCTTCTCTTCTTCCTTCCCTCTTCTGTCTCTTCCCTCTTCTCCTCCTCTCTCCCACTTCTCTCTCTTCTTTTTCTCCCTTACTCTTCTTCTTCTCCCTTCCTCTTCTTCTTCTCCTCTCTCTCCCTCTTCCTTCTCCTTCTCCTCCCTTCTCTGCCACCTCTTATCTTATTTCTTCCCTCTTCTCTCTCTTCCCTTATCTCCTCCTTCTCTCTTCCACTTCTCACTCTTCTTTTTCTCCCTTACTCTTCTTCTTCTCCCATGATGGCAGCCTTATACCAAACGGCCCAATAGGCCTGCCTATGAAGATGTTGGCATGAAGAAGACCAATAGGGCGCAACCAGGGGGGGACTTGTATGTTGGCAGGGGGGTCGTAGTGTCACTCAGAGGGGCTAGGGGTTGCGTGTAGCGAATAGGGGGGGGATAGCCCTGTCGTTGAGGATGAGAAGGGGGGCCTTTTAAAGGGGGCGCAGCAGTACACCGCCACCTGGGCGGCATGCACCCCCCTTTCCCTACTTCACTCCCTCTCTCTCTCTCTCTCCCTGACATACTCTTGAGGGGGAGGGAAAGGGAAAAAAATTTAAAAAAAAAGAAAAGAAAAGGAGGGGTGTTTCCTATGGGCACGGGGACATTACATCCTCTCCCCCTTAGAGGAATTGAGATGTCCTCATCTCAAATGCGCTTATGGCTCATTGATAACTAGTTATTATTGGGTTCTAAAACCTATGGGTTAGGACCCATCACGCTTTCGTTGCGCAACTCTGATTACTCAAATTCTCATCTTAAAATAACAACTTGCCATAACTCATAGGGCTCAATAGGATTTATTCCAAGTACAAGACTTATTACCTCAACAGGATCTTCCTAGGATATCTAGTCATCCTCAAAGGGTTACAATAGGCTCCAAGCCTTCATCATTATATGGTTCATAATATGAGCCAAATGTAGAGTTTAGATGGCTTCGTTTGACTGCACGTTCCTGATTCTTAGGATCCAAATCAGGACAATCTGTTTGGATGTGTCCTAGTTCATTGCAGTGGAAACATCAACGGTTGGGGCATCTCTTACGGATGTGTCCTATCTCACCGTACTTGTGGCATCTCTTGTCTTGATCCCGTGAGTCATCTTCATCATAGTTGCCTGATTTAAGTTCTTGGAAGATTGGATTCGCTCGGAGTAATGCATCTTGCAAGTCCGTTGGGCACATTGATTCCAATCAAGTGTTTATGGGTGGATTCAATCGAGCACAAAACTTTGACACCTGTTGTGTCATATCCATTGGGGGCACTTACTTTAGGAGTGAAATGAACTTCGAATAGTATGCTTCAAGGGATAATCCTAGCTATTTCAAGTCGTAGAATTCATTCATCTTTTGTGTTCGGTCCACATTCCCGGCGCGGATTCATAACCCCCTTCGTTAGGGTTTGGCGGCTCGCGGGGGGTAGCTAGCGCCATCCTTCCTTAATTATCCCTTTAGGAAATCAACCATAGTTGAAGCAAACAGTATAGTAAGAATTGCTAGGGAAAATATCCCTTCAATTCCATGGAAATCAGTCATCTCAGACCCCGGCTATGAAATCATTAACACTCCCCACTTGGGTTAGCATCCAAAACCACCTTAACAAACAGTTGAATACACAACCTCTTGCTTCAAGGCATCACAATCCCATTGCATGCATAGTCAAAATTTTAACTGGATGTATCAAAACACTTGCTTGAGGGATTTACAACCTTTTCAAACCGCCAAGCATAACATGGGTTAACAATCCATTTAGGGTTAAGTCACCAGCTTCAACTAAGCTAGGAGTGTATCCATTTGCGATAGTCCATAGCAAGATCAATAAAACAATTTGCAAGCAATTATACTTATTCCGAATGCCCGGGATCACATGTGACTTGCATCTATGAAAGTCTAGGATTTTGTCTAACGATGCAAGTGTATCTCATGAACAAAAATTAGCATTTCATGTGTTTCTTTTAACCATGATTGCGAAACGTGAATTCTAAATGACTATTCATGCACTGAACTAGTTAAAAAGCTATCATTTTATGTGAAGTAAGGCGATAACCTTATCATTTTATGTGTGTAAAAGCTATCATTTTGTGCCTAAAATCTTGTGCGAATTCCAAACTCTACCATTTCACGCATGCAACTTAGATCTTAGAGTAAACAAAACCCTATGCACGACATCAATCCTTTCATCCCTTCCGCAAGAAATAATTCCTAAATTAATTTCTAATGCTTAGAACGTGGGCTTGATTCATGTGTGCTGCGTTGGTCATTTGGCTCGCCCCTCCAGCATTACCGGTGGCTTGGGTGCCTATGCTTCCCGTGACTTTCTTTTTGGAAGTCATTCGCCTCGCAGAGATTGGGAAGTCCGGACCTTGATGGGTTTCGGGTTGACAGGTTCGAAAGAAAAGACCGCTGGATGGGGCCCTTCGTCGAGAGGGTAGTTTGGGTGTGGCTCCTTGCAGCTACCCATCAACTCCCACTCCCTCTCCTTCTTTCTCTCTCCCTCTCTCTTCCTCTTCTCTTCTACTATCTCCCTACTCTTTCTCTCTCCTCCACTTCTTCTTTTATCTTATTCTCCTACTCTCTCTCTCTCTCTCCTTCTCCTCTTGCTACCTCTTCTTCTCCTTCTTCTTCCACTACTTCCCTCTCTTCCCTCTTCTCCTTCCCTTCCTCTTTTCCCTCTCTCCTTCTCTTCTTCCTTCCCTCTTCTCTCTCTTCCCTCTTCTCCTCCTTCTCTCTCCCACTTCTCTCTCTTCTTTTTCTCCCTTACTCTTCTTCTTCTCCCTTCCTCTTCTTCTTCTCTCCTCTCTTCCTCTTCCTTCACCACAACAGAAATGAGGCATAGACATGCATGTTACACGTGCAAAGTCGGGCGTGTCTATCATTGCATCTATATGTGAGTGTAAAAGAGTGTGTAAATAGATGCGAATTTTGCATCTATATATCAGCTCAAATAGACGCGAATATAGACGTGTTTTCAGACACATAATTATTTAACCACCTGAAATTGGACTTAATATAATATAAAAATAGAGTTAATAATTATTTTTGCATTGCTCTCTAATGAATGGTAGTTCCTCTGGTTGACAAGCAAAGCCTGATATAAGTAATTAGCGGCAAGCGACGAAAACCTTATTATACAATTAGTAGCAAGCATTGTATGTATCTCGTAATTTCTCTACTTGAAGATGATAAAAAACACTTCCTTTTTATTATGGAAAATTCAATTTAGCTTTAAACTTGACTATTGATTCTTGCATATGCGCATGATATTTTTCATATAATTAAGAATACACATTGAATCATTAAGCAAATTAAGTATCTTACAATGAATAATCCATCTCATCTTCAATGAGATCAGCCCTTGCTAAACTATCTACTTCTAGCTCTATGTTACCAAGAGGTAACGAAACAAATAAGTCTATCCCACTATCAGATTTGTTGCTATATTGCTCAATAACTTCATCAATATCATCAACCACATTATTGTCCTCTTTTGTGTTTCCTTGAACATCCTTGTGAGGTTCATCTTGTACTATATCATGCATATCATCCATTATGGTGTCATCATGTACATCATCATTAACTGTTGGATTGTCATCTACTATCTCTATGTCGGTAATATTACCATATATTGATTTTGAATTATTAGATATAGGAATGACATACCACCATCAATTATTGTTTACTATTGGATGATACACAAGCTATATTTGAAAAACAAAAGTAAAAAACTTAAAAACTTATTATATTGTGTATATGTATCACATGTATACATATAAAAAAATTTAGCTTTTACATATATACATGCTCGCATTGTTGAGGTAGTACTAATGTGTCATTCTTGTTTTGGTAAAATTTTGTAGAGTCAATGATTACAAAACCACTTGGATGACGTTTGATTATGCAATGCTCACCATTTGTTACCACTTCTTTAAACCACTTCACATCCAGTACATATATAATCAATCGTCTGAAGTCAAGCTTCAAAATATCTTGGATCAAGCCACAGTAATCTTCCTTGGTACCATTGGCATCCTCGAAGTGAGCAAGGACACCACAATCTTGGGTATTTCTCTTTTCATCTATACGTTGAGTTCGAAGATGTTTACCCTCACACCAAATAGCATTGAATAATATGCACTAGTAGTAAAAGATGAAGATCAAACATGTCAATTTATTATATAAAGTATAACTAGAAACAGATTAATCGATAGTATGTCTCACCTTTGATAAGCAACCTCGTGCGTATTCCCACTCTTCTTGAGATATATTAATTTCCTCCTCTTTTTCCATTCTCTCCATTTCCTCATGTAACCAATCTATATCAATATGATGTGGGAGCGCATTTAGATGATCTGGAAATGAGACATTACGTCCATATCTGGTGAGAAATGCTTGTCTTTCGCTTTTTCTTCTTGTCCTTGCTTCATTATATAGTGTCACCCATTTGCTCATTACATCACTATTGAGCACACAAAAACTATTTAAATTACGAAGTTTTTCTTTTGTTAGCACTTTACTCATTCTTTTTCCTTGAGGTATTATAGAGGTCATGCTCAAGTCTTCATCGTCTTTCCATAGTCGTGGTTGAGAGGGGTCCACTTCAGCAAGATATTCAGAGATATAAATAAGGGATGATTGCACTAACCAACCCTCAGTCATGCTTCCCTCAGGCCATGCTTTTTGCCTCACAAAATCTCGATTATGAAGACGTAATTTTTCATCCTCACTTGAGGATGTGCTCGTTAACTCATCAGCATGCACTGCACTAGGTGATGATGACAACATGATTATACCTAATTCATGACAACATCAAATTTTTTATTCATATGTTTACATAAAAACTTCAAGCTAGTGTATTAATTATTCTAAGATCTCAATTTTAAATACACAAAACTTATCATAAATACATAAAAACTTATGATAAGAACTTACTATCAAAACTTATCTTAAAAACAAAAACTCATGATAAAAGCAAAATGCGTGTCTATATCTACATTTAACTACGCATCTAAGTCTGCATCTATCTACGCGTCTTAACTTCGCGTCTATAAGCGCATTTACGTAAACTTAGACGTGATTATACACGCAAAAATAGACACAATAGTCAAAATTCAAAAGATACTTGAATCATTTCTTTTCAAACTACGCCTTTCCTTTTCTGCTTTTTTTGCGCGTTCTGAAGCTCGAGTTTAGCCGACATGCAGTCTACCTCCACTAGTCTCTTCATGCCTCACCTCCTCATGACTCACCTCTTCTTTGACTTCAAAGAGACAAGAGGGGAAAGAAGAAAGCCAAGGAGAGGAAGAAAGAGAGAAGAAGAGAGAGGAGAACAAGAGGAAGAAGAAGCAAAGGGAGGAGACAACAAGCAGAAAGCATCAAGGGAGAATAACTCACCAAGGAGAGGAAGAAGGAGAAGGAAGAAGTGCCACCACCCGTCCACACCAAAGACCCAAGGTAAGTGCTCTCTCTCTCTCTCTCTCTCTGTGTATTGGGATCTATGATTGAACTTCTTATGGCAGAAATAAATCATGGATGGCAGTTGTCGGATTGAAATCAGCCGACTGAGTGCATTTGTAAGTGTGTGTAGATTTCAGTATAGACACAGGTATAGACACGAAGCTATGTTTGCTGTCATCGCGTCTGTGATCGCGTCTCCTAGCGCGTGTATTCTACATCTCAGACATGGATATAAACGTGCTCTGACCAGTGGGTTTGACCTGAGGGATGTGTTTGAAAGCGCATCTATCCTGCATTTCAGACGCGATTATACATGCACAAGCTAGCTTTGATAAAAAATAAATTTTTATTTCTGAAAATGTACGAATTTGTCTTTTTCTTGTGTTTTGTTTGCAGATGTCACATCTTGGTTCATCTAGCAATGACCCAAATTTGGATCGCATGAATGATACATTGGGCTTGTTCAGCAGAGGGATCAATGCTTTTTTTGGAGGTTTTTCTAGTAGGGAAGACTTCATGGGAGAGATGACTAGACACCTTGGTAGCTCTCCCACAGCAGACGAGGTGTTCAGCATCATGTCTAGAACACCTCTGACGTCTTTGCCTGGCACTGCTTTCCAAACACCAAATGTCTAAACTCCAATTGCAGGTAATCCACATGTAGCACTTGTACATGCATCGGCTGAAGCCACGTGCATTTGCAGAAGCACGTGCATCCAGCGAGGCAGAGGGTAGTCGACAAAGAGGGAGGAGGGAGGGTCGAGGGGGAGGACGAGGCTTGTGTGGGAGTTTCCTAGGAGGTGGTGAGCGATCACCCTCACCAGAAGATCACATAGAGGAGCTTGTATGCCACTACTATAGAGTTAGAGATACTAGTGGCATCTTCCATGATGATGAAGGAAGGATGTAATGGCATACATGAGGAGCATCGTGCATGCGATGTATAAAGATTGTTTCGTTTACTTCAAGAATCAGAAAAGCGGCTTGTGGCAGGAGGTATTGAGGGTAGTCCATAGGAGGTACCCAAATCCTGAGGGTTACCGATTCTCGGATGATTGGGGACGCACAAAAGTGAGGGATTTGCTTCACAACAAAAGATCCCACCTCATGACATGTGCCACGGAGTCCTTGTGGAGACAGGACGAGGGGCGTGGAGCCTATAGCCAACCACCTATGTGTCACCGCATAGAGTGGAAGAAAGCCAAGAAGAAAGCAACAGAGAAAGTGAAGAGTTGCCAACATGCAAAGGCGCGATGCATCCAAATGGAAACCATGGGATCGTCGCATTACGGATCGAGCGGTAGAGAGTCGTGGGAGGCAGAGTTTGTAAGTATATTTTGATTTCTAGTTTTTTAAAATTTATATTTCTTTCAATTCTTTATATAATTTATTCTAATACATTGTGTCTCATAATTGCTTATATATATCATAATTGTTTTGCAAACTACTATCGTTGGTAGGATACCTACTTCTAAAGAGGTAGGTTACCATCGAGGCCATAACCGCGCACCCACATGGCTTCACTTCTATGAGGAGGGTCTCATCACTGAGGAGCAATACAACTGGGCTATGAGGATTCGACAGCCAGAAGAGGTATGTTTTTCTTACTTTCCTATTAAAAGTATAGCTAATTATAACTTTTTCTTTGCAATTGTACGTAAGCAACCTTGATCTTTTGTGTGTGTAGACAAACCTCGATGTGGAGCATAGCGAGGAGGGGGATAGCGACGCTAGTAGCCATGGTGGTGCTAGCGAAGATGTTTCTTCTTCAGATTCGTAGAGGAGCACCATACTTCCTCTATGGCCTACTTTCCCTATATATCTATTATCCATCTTTGAGCCTACTGCTTGTGGCCACGCTTTAGGTCACAAGCACTTAAACTCCCCATGTAAATGTGTTTTATCTATAATGAATACATAGATTTTTGTTTTCAATTCTCGTGCCTTCAGATCCCTTGTGTTTTTCCCAAATGCACAATTTGATGTATGGGAGGGCATGCTCTTTTTTTTTTCCCAGTTCTATTCTTTGCGTCTATTTGCACGTCTAAATTGCAGAAAACGCGCATCTATATTCGCGTCTAAAATGCAGAGTACATGCACTCATACACGCGCTATATAATTCAAATTAATAAAAAGAAATTAAATATCTTTTTTTAAAATGAGATTTTTGATTTTGTGCTCGCGTCTATAAGCGCGTGTAAACAAGCGTTTATAGATGTGTTTATATGCCCGTCTAATTTTCCATGTAGACGCACTGGTAGACGCACAAAAGAAATTAAATAAATAGCAATTTTGATTTTCCTATGCAGTTGTATTCACGCGTGTATATGCGCATCTACGGTGCGTCTATTTTTGCATCTAAATTTCTTCATACGTGCGACTATAGACGCAAAATGGTAGATGTGCAAAAAGATGGATTGGTAGACGCACCTGTAAGATTTTCTCTCCATTCAAAAATCACATCTAAAAGTGCATCTAAGAGGCCTTTTTGTTGTAGTGCTTCTTCTCCCTTCTCTCCCTTTTCTCTTCTTCCTTCCCTCTTCTCTCTCTTCCCTCTTCTCCTCCTTCTCTCTTCCACTTCTCTCTCTTCTTTTCCTCCCTTACTCTTCTTCTTCTCCCATGATGGCAGCCTTATACCAAACGGCCCAATAGGCTTGCCTATGAAGACACTAGCATGAAGAAGACTAGCAGGGCGCAACCAGGGGGGAGGCGCAGCATCCATTGGAGGGGCCAGGGGGCTACGTGTAGCAAACGGGGGGGGGCGCTTCTGCAGCAATGAGAGGGGAGGGTAGAGCCCGTTGACGATGATGAGGAGGGTGGCCTTTTAAAGGGGGTGCAGTTGTACGCCACCACCTATGCGGCATGCACCTCCCTTTCCCTACTTCACTCCCTCTCTCTCTCTCCCCGACATACTCTCGAGGGGAAGGGAGAGGGAAAAAAGTTTTGAAAAAAAAGAAAAGAAAAGGGGGGGGGGGGGTTCCTATGGGCATGGGACATTACATCCTCTCCCCCTTAGAGGAATCAAGATGTCCTCATCTTGAATGTGCTTAGGGTTCATTGATAACTAGTTATTATTGGGTTCTAAAACCTGTGGGTTAGGACCCATCACGCTTTTGTTGCATAATTCCGATTACTCAAATTCTCATCTTAAAATAACAATTTGCCATAACCCATAAGGTTCAATAGGATTTATTCCAAGTACAAGACTTATTACGTTAAGAGGATCTTCCTAGGATATTTAGTTATCCTCAAATGGTTACAACAAGCTCCAAGCCTTCATCATTATATGGTTCATAATATGAGCCAAATGTAGAGTTTAGACGACTTCATTTGACCGCACGTTCGTGATTCTTAGGGTCCAACTCAGGACAATCTGTTTGGATGTGTCCTAGTTCATTACAGTGGAAACATCAGGGGGTTGGCACATCTCTTACGGATGTGTCCTATCTCACCGTACTTGTGGCATCTCTTGTCTTGATCTCGTGAGTCATCTTCATCATAGTTGCTTGATTTAAGTTCTTGGACAATTGGATTCGCTCAGAGTAATGCGTCTTGCAAGTCCGTTGGCCGCATTGATTCCAATCGAGTGTTTATGGGTGGATTCAACAAAACACAGAACTTTGACACTTGTTGTATCATATACATTGGGGGCGCATACTTTAGGAGTGAAACGAACTTCGAATAGTATGCTTCAATGGATGATCCTAGCTGCTTCAAGTCGTAGAATTCATTTATCTTTTGTGTGCGGTATGCAAGTGGCAGATACCTCCCTCTCACAGCTTCCTTAAGCTTATTCCAAGTGACAGTCCCCTCCAAGATCGCTTGGTCTCTGCACCATTGTTTCCACCAAAGTCTTGCTTCGCCTATAAGCTTAAGTTTGGCCAGCATGGGTTGGTTAGTAGGTACAATTCTTGCTGCCTCAAAGTAGTCCTCCATGGACTCAATCTTGATCTCGGCGTCAGCTTGAACAGTCCTTCCCTTGCCATCAAACTCGGGTGGCTTAAGTTGCTTGAGAAGGAACTTCTTCTCTTGCATGTCAGCATTCGTGGGTGCAGAAGGTCCCTGACAATCAAGCCATACCGCTTAGGTTATTTAGGATATGTCTATGATTCAAACATTAATCAATCATGCATCATTAAGAAGTTTTTCTCTAATACCAACTGTAACGTGCCCGCTCCTCAAATCGCAGGACACGTCTCAGCAGTCCATCGAGAGATATATCTAGAAGACGCTGCCCAGCACTCCCAAGGAATGACATGGGGTTTGCCAACTAGGGTCTCTGGAGTCTACCCCACAACGAAACTTATCCGACTATTCCCAGTAGGATCGACCTGAAGTCTGAGTTCCTAGTCAACATTGTCTAAGGTCATAGACCAACTTTTTCCTAACATTTCCTGTTGATATATCCTTTGAGGAAAGCTCTCGGCTAATCAAGACCACCCTTCCGTAGGATAGACCCATTGGTCACATCCACCATGCTTCCCTCGAGGGTTTTTTTAGTTATCTAATTACCTACCACGTTATACTTAACACATAAAAGCAGCTTCCTTAATTAACCCGTTAGTCACAGGTTCCTTTACGTAACTTAGGCGACAAACATGAAGACAAGATAAAAAAAGATCAAACACTTCCTTAACTTATCTTTGGATTAATGTGTGTTTCCTGCCAATCCAGGAGAACTAACTGCTCCTTTTTGCCTCCGCAAAAAAATCCTTCCGTCTTCCGGCAATAAAACCCGAAGGTTTATCCTTCCAAGATTCTGCCTTGTAACTAGTATCAAGACCACGAGATCTCATCTCGAGTCACGTAGAACACTTGTGTAGGGCCCGGAGACACTGGGATTTACGGCCACAGCCCCCACTTGCACCCAAGCGTCCTCCTATGCCAAGTAACCTAGTATTAGTGAGTTTGGGAATCTCCCAATTTCCATTTTTTGAATACTAAAAAGGTGACACCCGGATAACATGCCCATAAGTTTCTCAAAACCATATGATGTGACTATCATTGGAAAGTGCTTGAAAAACGGAATCTATTGAGCTATAGAGCACTCAATTTGGAGTTATAGTGTTCAAGTTATGAAAAATCCAAAGATTTGACCATGTGTCTTAAACTTATGGAAAATTCCCATATTCCCCAATATAGTGTTAAGCGATTTCCACAGAGAGACCTCTCATGGTGGGTTCGGTCCACATTCCTGGCGCGGATTCATAACCCCCTTAGTTAGGGTTTGGCGGCTGGCGAGGGATAGCTAGCACCAACCTTCCTTAATTATCCGTTTAGGAAATCAACCATAGCTGAAGCAATCAGCATAGTAACAATTGCTAGGGAAAACATCCCTTTCGTTTCCATGGCAATGAGTAATCTCAGACCCAACCATGAAATCATCAACAGTTCCCACTTGGGTTGACATCCAAAACCACCTTAACATACAATTGAATGCACAACCTCTTGCTTCAAGGCATCGCAATCCCATTGCATGCACAGTCACAATTTTAAGTGGATGTATCAAAACACTTGCTTAAGGGATTGACAACCTTTTCAAACCACCAAGCATAACTTGGGTCAACAATCCATTTAGGGTTAGGTCACCAGCTTCAACTAAGCTAGGAGCGTATCCATTTGTGATAGTCCATAGGAAGATCGATAAAACAATTCGCAAGCAATTATACTTATTCTTAATGCCCCGGATCACATGTGACTTGCATCTATGAAAGTCTAGGGTTTTGTCTAACGATGCAAGTGTATCTCATCAACAGAAATTAACATTTCATGTGTTTCTTTTAACCATGATTGCGAAACATGAATTCTAAATAACTATTCATGCACTGAACTGGTTAAAAATCTATCATTTTATGTGAAGTAAGGCGATAAACTTATCATTTTATGTGTGTAAAAGCTATCATTTCATGCCTAAAATCTTGTGCGAATTCTAAACTCTACAATTTCGTGCATACAACTTGGTTCTTAGAATAAACAAAACCCTATGCACGATGTCAACCCTTTCATCCCTTTCGTGAGAAATAATTCCTAAACTAATTTCTAACGATTAGAACCTGGGCTTGATTCATGTGTGCTGCGTTGGTCATTTGGCATGCCCCTCCAGCATTACCAGTGGCTTGGGCACCTACACTTCCCGTGACTTTCTTCTTGGGAGCCATTCACCTCGTGGAGATTGGGCAGTCCGGACCTTGATGGGATTCGGGTTGATAGGTTCAAAAGAAAAGACCGCTGGATGGGGCCCTTCGCTCAGAGGGTGGTTTGGGTGTGGCTCCTTGCACGTACCCACCAACTCCCACCTCCCTCTCCTTTCTCTCTTCCTCTCTCTCCCTCTTCTTTTCTACTATCTGCCTACTCTTTCTCTCTCCTTCACTTCTTCTTCTTTTCTCTTATTCTCCTACTCTCTCTCTCTTTCTCGCTCTCCTTCTCTTCTTCTCCTCTTGCTACCTCTTCTTCTCCTTCTTCTTCCACTACTTCTCTCTCTTCCCTCTTCTCCTTCCCTTCTTCTATTCCCTCTCTCCTTCTCATCTTCCTTCCCTCTTCTCTCTCTTCTCTCTTCTCCTCCTTCCCTCTCCCACTTTTCTCTCTTCTTTTTCTCCCTTACTCTTCTTCTTCTCCTCTCTCTCCCTCTTCCTTCTTCTCCTTCTCCTCCCTTCTCTCTCTCTTCTCTTCTTCCTTCCCTCTTCTCTCTCTTCCCTCTTCTCCTCCTTCTCTCTCCCACTTCTCTCTCTTCTTTTTCTCCCTTACTCTTCTTCTTCTCCCACGATGGCAGCCTTATACAGAAGAGCCCAATAGGCCTGCCTATGAAGACGCTGGCATGAAGAAGATCAACAGGGGGGTGCAACGTCCGTTAGAGGGGCCAGGGGGCTGCCTGCAGCAAAGGAGGGGGGGGCTTCTATAGCAACGGGGGGGGGGGGGGAGCCATGTCGACGAGGACGAGGAGGGTGGCCTTTCAAAGAGGAGGCACAGTTGTACGCCGCCACCTCGGCGGCATGCACCCCCCTTTCCCTACTTCACTCCCTCTCTCTCTCTCTCCCCGATGTACTGTCAAGGGGGAGGGAGAGGGAAAAATTTTTGAAAAAAAAGAAAAGAAAAGGGGGGGGGGTTCTTATGGGCACGGGGACATTACATAGCTATCATCTCGCTTACTATTATAGCATTATCACACAACATCATACTTGCCTTTTTCTAGGTGTCTAGTAAATATTCTTGCTTACCATTGCAAGATTATCACAAAGTATTATCTAAGAGAGAAATGGAGTTCCATGGAGGATGCTTCTACTTTTATATCTATTGAATGCTTGGTTGTTGGAACCATAGAGGCCTTCATGAACATACGTGTGTTGAGGAGAGCTACTAAAGCTATATTCATGGTGTGTGAGGTCATCTTCTATTATTTGGTTTTCATCGTCATCAAAAGCTTTATGATGAGGCTACTGCTAATGAAAAGAACTCACATAATAGTGAAAGACTAGAGAGTAGCTATATCAACAATTCAAAATACTCTGGTCCTTGATAGCTCAAATCTAGATATAGTGGTTACTACTACATCTCGATCTCATAGGAGTAATAGAATGATAATGAGATCAAGGTTGTGGGTGCCCAAGATGGAGAGCATTAGTAAGAGAAATCCCTAGCTATGTTTTGTCTCTTTGCTTCAATGTGTCATGACAATGAAGTTGAGAGTCTTTGAATTATGATGATGTGCTGGTAGCATATTTAGATATGTGTGTGTGTGTGTGTGTGAACTCTCAAATGAACAAGGTGGAAAAGCTGAAAAATATAAAGTAGAAGACAAGGCCAAGGCAAAAGTGAAACAGAAGACAAAGGTGCGCCAAGAAGAATCTTGAAACATAAGAAGCGTAGAAAAGTCCTAAATCAAGGAAAAAGGCGCATGAGAAAAAGTGTGACTCTATAATGTTGTAAAAAAGTGCAAGGCGCACCATGACTTATTTTAAGAGTGTTGGGCTCTTTTAAATGTAGACAGGCGATGGAAAGGAAGCTAGGAAGATAGAAGGACAATGGGAAAAAGGGCCCTAAGCCATGGCCAGCCATGTAAAAAAGGAGATAAGGGGATGACCGCCCAAAAGGGATTTAGGTTTTTGTATATAAAGTTGAAAAGTAAATGAGAAGCTTATTCTTGTGTGTGGCCAAAAGTAACTCTCCTCTTCTTCTTGTTGCTTGCTTGCTTGAGCTTGTTCTTGAGAGAGGGAGTGTGAGTTTGGGAATCTCCCAATTTCCATTTTTTGAATACTAAAAAGGTGACACCCGGATAACATGCCCATAAGTCTCTCAAAACCATATGATGTGACCTATCATTGGAAAGTGTTTGAAAAATGAAATCTATTGAGCTATAGAGCACTCAATTTGGAGTTATAGTGTTCAAGTTATGAAAAATCCAAAGATTTGACCATGTGTCTCAAACTTATGGAAAATTCCCATATTTCCCAATATAGTGTTAAGTGATTTCCACAGAGAGACCTCTCACGGTGGGTTCGGTCCACATTCCTGGCGTGGATTCATAACCCCCTTAGTTAGGGTTTGGCGGCTGGCCAGGGATAGCTAGCACCAACCTTCCTTAATTATCCATTTAGGAAATCAACCATAGCTGAAGCAATCAGCATAGTAACAATTGCTAGGGAAAACATCCCTCTCGTTTCCATGGCAATGAGTCATCTCAGACCCAACCATGAAATCATCAACACTTCCCACTTGGGTTGACATCCAAAACCACCTTAACAAACAATTGAATGAACAAACTCTTACCTCAAGGCATCGCAATCCCATTGCATGCACAGTCAGAATTTTAAGTGGATGTATCAAAACACTTGCTTAACGGATTTACAACCTTTTCAAACCACCAAGCATAACTTGGGTCAACAATCCATTTAGGGTTAGGTCACCAGCTTCAACTAAGCTAGGAGCGTATCCATTTGTGATAGTCCATAGGAAGATCGATAAAACAATTCGCATGCAATTATAATTATTCTTAATGCCCGGGATCACATGTGACTTGCTTCTATGAAAGTCTAGGGTTTTGTTTAACGTTGCAAGTGTATCTCATGAACACAAATTAACATTTCATGTGTTTCTTTTAACCATGATTGCGAAACATGAATTCTAAATAACTATTCATGCACTGAACTGGTTAAAAATCTATCATTTTATGTGAAGTAAGGCGATAAACTTATCATTTTATGTGTGTAAAAGGTATCATTTCGTGCCTAAAATCTTGTGCGAATTCTAAACTCTACCGTTTCATGCATGAAACTTGGTTCTGAGAGCAAACAAAACCCTATGCACGACATCAATCCTTTCATCCCTTCCGTGAGAAATAATTCCTAAATTAATTTCTAACGATTAGAACCTGGGCTTGATTCATGTGTGCTGCGTTGGTCGTTCGGCTTGCCCGTTCAGCATTACCAGTGGCTTGGGCGCCTACGCTTCCCGTGACTTTCTTCTTGGGAGCCATTCGCCTCGTGGAGATTGGGCAGTCCGGACCTGGACGGGTTTCGGGTTGATAGGTTCGAAAGAAAAGACCGCTGGATGGGGCCCTTCGCTCAGAGGGTGGTTTGGGTGTGGCTCCTTGGAGGTACCCACCAACTCCCACTCCCTCTCCTTTCTCTCTTCCTCTCTCTCCCTTTTGTTTTCTACTATCTCCCTACTCTTTCTCTCTCCTCCACTTCTTCTTCTTTTCTCTTATTCTCCTACTCTCTCTCTCTCTCTCTCTCTCTTCTTCTCTTCTTCTCCTCTTGCTACCTCTTCTTCTCCTTCTTCTTCCACTACTTCTCTCTCTTCCCTTCCTCTCTTCCCTCTCTCCTTCTCATCTACCTTCCCTCTTCTCTCTCTTCTCTCTTCTCCTCCTTCCCTCTCCCACTTTTCTCTCTTCTTTTTCTCCCTTCCTCTTCTTCTTCTCCTCTCTCTCCCTCTTCCTTCTTCTCCTTCTCCTCCCTTCTCTCTCTTCTCTTCTTTCTTCCCTCTTCTCCTCCTTCTCTCTCCCACTTCTCTCTCTTATTTTTCTCCCTTACTCTTCTTCTTCTCCCATGATGGCAGCCTTATACCAAACAGCCCAACAGGCCTGCCTATGAAGACGCTAGCATGAGGAAGATCAACAGGGGGGGGCGCAGCGTCCGTCAGAGGGGCCAAGGGGCTGCCTGTAGCAAAGGAGGGGGGGCTTCTATAGCAACGGGGGGGGGGGGGGGGGAGCCATGTCGACAACGAGGAGGAGGGTGTCCTTTTCAAGAGGAGGCGCAGTTGTACGCGGCCACCTGGGTGGCATGCACCCCCCTTTCCCTACTTCACTCCCTCTCTCTCTCTCTCCCCGATGTACTGTCGGCATGGAGGGAGAGGGAAAAATTTTTGAAAAAAAAGAAAAGAAAAGGGGGGGTTCTTATGGGCACGGGGACATTACATAGCTATCATCTTGCTTACTATTATAGCATTATCACACATCATACTTGCCTTTTTCTAGGTGTCTAGTAAATATTCTTGCTTACTATTGCAAGATTATCACACAGTATTATCTAAGAGAGAAATGGAGTTCCATGGAGGATGCTTCTACTTTTATATCTATTGAATGCTTGGTTGTTGGAACCATAGAGGCCTTCATGAACATACGTGTGTTGAGGAGAGCTACTAAAGCTATATTCATGGTGTGTGAGGTCATCTTCTATTATTTGGTTTTCATCGTCATCAAAAGCTTTATGATGAGGATGCTGCTAATGAAAAGAACTCACATAATAGTGAAAGACTAGAGACTAGCTATATCAACAATTCAAAATACTCTGGTCCTTGATAGCTCAAATCTAGATATAGTGGGTACTACTACATCTCGATCTCATAGGAGTAATAGAATGATAATGAGATCAAGGTTGTGGGTGCCCAAGATGGAGAGCATTAGTAAGATAAATCCCTAGCTATGTTTTGTCTCTTTGCTTCAATGCGTTATGACAATGAAGTTGAGAGTCTTTGAATTATGATGATGTGCTGGTAGCATATTTAGATATGTGTGTGTGTGTTTGAACTCTCAAATGAACAAGGTGGAAAAGCTGAAAAATCTAAAGTAGAAGACAAGGCCAAGGCAAAAGTGAAACAGAAGACGAAGGTGCGCCAAGAAGAATCTCGAAACACAAGATGTGTAGAAAAGTCCTAAATCAAGGAGAAAGGCGCATGAGAAAAAGTGTGACTCTATAATGTTGTAAAAAAGCGCAAGGCACACCATGATTTATTTTAAGAGTGTCGGGCTCTCACCCGTGCAATTTTTAAATGTAGACAGCCGATGGAAAGGAAGCTAGAAGATAGGAGGACAATGGGAAAAAGGGCCCTCAGCCATGGCCGTCCATGTAAAAAAGGAGACAAGGGGATGATCGCCCAAAAGGGATTTAAGTTTTTGTATATAAAGTTGGAAAGTAAATGAGAAGCTTATTCTTGTGTGTGGCCAAAAGTAACTCTCCTTTTCTTCTTCTTCTTCTTCTTCTTCTTCTTCTTCTTCTTGCTTGCTTGCTTGAGCTTGTGCTTGAGAGAGGGAGTGTGGGTTTGGGAATCTCCCAATTTCCATTTTTTGAATACTAAAAAGGTGACACCCGGATAACATGCCCATAAGTCTCTCAAAACCATATGATGTGACCTATCATTGGAAAGTGTTTGAAAAATGAAATCTATTGAGCTATAGAGCACTCAATTTGGAGTTATAGTGTTCAAGTTATGAAAAATCCAAAGATTTGACCATGTGTCTCAAACTTATGGAAAATTCCCATATTCCCCAATATAGTGTTAAGTGATTTCCACAAAGAGACCTCTCACGGTGGGTTCGGTCCACATTCCTGGCGTGGATTCATAACCCCCTTAGTTAGGGTTTGGCGGCTTGCGAGGGATAGCTAGCACCAACCTTCCTTAATTATCCGTTTAGGAAATCAACCATAGCTGAAGCAATCAGCATAGTAACAATTGCTAGGGAAAACATCCCTTTCGTTTCCATGGCAATGAGTCATCTCAAACCCAACCATGAAATCATCAACACTTCCCACTTGGGTTGACATCCAAAACCACCTTAACAAACAATTGAATGCACAACCTCTTGCTTCAAGGCATCGCAATCCCATTGCATGCATAGTCACAATTTTAAGTGGATGTATCAAAACACTTGCTTAAGGGATTTACAACCTTTTCAAACCACCAAGCATAACTTGGGTCAACAATCCATTTAGGGTTAGGTCACCAACTTCAACTAAGCTAGGAGCGTATCCATTTGCGATAGTCCATAGGAAGATCGATAAAACAATTCGCAGGCAATTATACTTATTATGAATGCCCTAGATCACATGTGACTTGCGTCTATGAAAGTCTAGGGTTTTGTCTAACCATACAAGTGTATCTCATGAACAGAAATTAACATTTCATGTGTTTCTTTTAACCATGATTGCGAAACATGAATTCTAAATAACTATTCATGCACTGAACTGGTTAAAAATCTATCATTTTATGTGAAGTAAGGCGATAAACTTATCATTTTATGTGTGTAAAAGCTTTCATTTCGTGCCTAAAATCTTCTACGAATTCTAAACTCTACCGTTTCGTGCATGCAACTTGGTTCTTAGAGTAAACAAAACCCTATGCACGACGTCAATCCTTTCATCCCTTCCATGAGAAATAATTCCTAAATTAATTTCTAACGATTAGAACCTGGGCTTGATTCATGTGTGCTGCGTTGGTCGTTCGGCTTGCCCCTCCAGCATTACCAGTGGCTTGGGCACCTACGCTTCCCGTGACTTTCTTCTTGGGAGCCATTCGCCTCGTGGAGATTGGGCAGTCCGGACCTTGACAGGTTTCAGGTTGATAGGTTCGAAAGAAAAGACCGCTGGATGGGGCCCTTCGCTCAGAGGGTGGTTTGGGTGTGGCTCCTTGCAAGTACCCACCAACTCCCACTCCCTCTCCTTTCTCTCTTCCTCTCTCTCCCTCTTCTTTTCTACTATCTCCCTACTCTTTCTCTCTCCTCCACTTCTTCTTCTTTTCTCTTATTCTCCTACTCTCTCTCTCTCTCTCTCTCTCTCTCCTTCTGTTCTTCTCCTCTTGCTACCTCTTCTTCTCCTTCTTCTTCCACTACTTCTCTCTCTTCCCTCTTCTCCTTCCCTTCCTCTCTTCCCTCTCTCCTTCTCATCTTCCTTCCCTCTTCTCTCTCTTCTCTCTTCTCCTCCTTCCCTCTCCCACTTTTCTCTCTTCTTTTTCTCCCTTACTCTTCTTCTTCTCCTCTCTCTCCCTCTTCCTTCTTCTCCTTCTCCTCCCTTCTCTCTCTCTTCTCTTCTTCCTTCCCTCTTCTCTCTCTTCCCTCTTCTCCTCCTTCTCTCTCCCACTTCTCTCTCTTCTTTTTCTCCCTTACTCTTCTTCTCCCACGATGGCAGCCTTATACCAAACAGCCCAACAGGCATGCCTATGAAGATGCTAGCATGAAGAAGATCAACAGGGGGGGCGCAGCGTCCGTCAGAGGGGCCAGGGGGCTGCCTGCACCAAAGGAGGGGGGGCTTCTGTAGCAACGGGGGGGGAGCCATGTCGATGACGACGAGGAGGGTGGCCTTTTAAAGAGGAGGCGTAGCTGTACGCCGTCGCCTGGGCGGCATGCACCCCCCTTTCCCTACTTCACTCCCTCTCTCTCTCTCTCTCCCCGATGTACTGTTGGGAGGGAGGGAGAGGGAAAAAATTTTGAAAAAAAAGAAAAGAAAAGGGGGGGGTTCTTATGGGCACGGGGACATTACATAGCTATCATCTTGCTTACTATTATAGCATTATCACACAACATCATACTTGCCTTTTTCTAGGTATCTAGTGAATATTCTTGCTTACCATTGCAAGATTATCACACAGTATTATCTAAGAGAGAAATGGAGTTCCATGGAGGATGCTTCCACTTTTATATCTATTGAATGCTTGGTTGTTGGAACCATAGAGGTCTTCATGAACATACGTGTGTTGAGGAGAGCTACTAAAGCTATATTCATGGTGTGTGAGGTCATCTTCTATTATTTGGTTTTCATCGTCATCAAAAGCTTTATGATGAGGATGCTGCTAATGAAAAGAACTCACATAATAGTGAAAGACTAGAGACTAGCTATATCAACAATTCAAAATACTCTGGTCCTTGATAGCTCAAATCTAGATATAGTGGTTACTACTACATCTCGATCTCATAGGAGTAATAGAATGATAATGAGATCAAGGTTGTGGGTGCCCAAGATGGAGAGCATTAGTAAGAAAAATCCCTAGCTATGTTTTGTCTCTTTGCTTCAATGTGTTATGACAATGAAGTTGAGAGTCTTTGAATTATGATGATGTGCTCGTAGCATATTTAAATATGTGTGTGTGTGTGTGTGAACTCTCAAATGAACAAGGTGGAAAAGCTGAAAAATCTAAAGTAGAAGACAAGGCCAAGGCAAAAGTGAAACAGAAGACGAAGGTGCGCCAAGAAGAATCTCGAAACACAAGAAGCGTAGAAAAAAATCCTAAATCAAGGAAAAATGAGCATGAGAAAAAGTGTGACTCTATAATGTTGTAAAAAAGCGCAAGGCGCACCATGATTTATTTTAAGAGTGTCGCAATTTTTAAATGTAGACAGGCGATGGAAAGGAAGCTAGGAAGATAGGAGGACAATGGGAAAAAGGGCACTCAGCCATGGCCGGCCATGTAAAAAAGGAGACAAGGGGATGACCGCCCAAAAGGGATTTAGGTTTTTGTATATAAAGTTGAAAAGTAAATGAGAAGCTTATTCTTGTGTGTGGACAAAAGTAACCCTCCTCTTCTTCTTCTTCTTCTTGCTTGCTTGCTTGAGCTTGTGCTTGAGAGAGGGAGTGTGAGTTTGGGAATCTCCCAATTTCCATTTTTTGAATACTAAAAAGGTGACACCCGGATAACATGCCCATAAGTCTCTCAAAACCATATGATGTGACCTATCATTGGAAAGTGCTTGAAAAACGGAATCTATTGAGCTATAGAGCACTAAATTTGGAGTTATAGTGTTCAAGTTATGAAAAATCCAAAGATTTGACCATGTGTCTCAAACTTATGGAAAATTCCCATATTCCCCAATATAGTGTTAAGTGATTTCCACAGAGAGACCTCTCACGGTGGGTTCGGTCCACATTCCTGGCATGGACTCATAACCCCCTTAGTTAGGGTTTGGCGACTCACGAGGGATATCTAGCTCCAACCTTCCTTAATTATCCATTTAGGAAATCAACCATAGCTGAAGCAATCAGCATAGTAACAATTGCTAGGGAAAACATCCCTTTCGTTTCCATGGCAATGAGTCATCTCAAACCCAACCATGAAATCATCAACACTTCCCACTTGGGTTGACATCGAAAACCACCTTAACAAACAATTGAATGCACAACCTCTTGCTTCAAGGCATCGCAATCCCATTGCATGCACAGTCAGAATTTTAAGTGGATGTATCAAAACACTTGCTTAACAAATTTACAACCTTTTCAAACCACCAAGCATAACTTGGGTCAACAATCCATTTAGGGTTAGGTCACCAACTTCAACTAAGCTAGGAGCGTATCCATTTGCGATAGTCCATTGGAAGATCGATAAAACAATTCGCAGGCAATTATACTTATTCTTAATGCCCCGGATCACATGTGACTTGCGTCTATGAAAGTCTAGGGTTTTGTCTAACGATGCAAGTGTATCTCATGAACAGAAATTAACATTTCATGTGTTTCTTTTAACCATGATTGCAAAATGTGAATTCTAAATAACTATTCATGCACTGAACTGGTTAAAAATCTATCATTTTATGTGAAGTAAGGTGATAAACTTATCATTTTCTGTGTGTAAAAGCTATCATTTCGTGCCTAAAATCTTGTGCGAATTCTAAACTCTACCATTTCGTGCATGCAACTTGGTTCTTAGAGTAAACAAAACCCTATGCACGACGTCAATCCTTTCATCCCTTCCGTGAGTAAGAATTCCTAAATTAATTTCTAACGATTAGAACCTGGGCTTGATTCATGTGTGCTGCGTTGGTCGTTCGGCTTGCCCCTCCAGCATTACCAGTGGCTTGGGCGCCTATGCTTCCCGTGACTTTCTTCTTGGGAGCCATTCGCCTCGTGGAGATTGGGCAGTCCGGACCTTGACGGGTTTCAAGTTGATAGGTTCGAAAGAAAAGACCGCTGGATGGGGCCCTTCGCTCAGAGGGTGGTTTGGGTGTGGCTCCTTGCAGGTACCCACCAACTCCCACTCCCTCTCCTTTCTCTCTTCCTCTCTCTCCCTCTTCTTTTCTACTATCTCCCTACTCTTTCTCTCTCCTCCACTTCTTCTTCTTTTCTCTTATTCTCCTACTCTCTCTCTCTCTCTCTCTCCTGTTCTTCTCCTCTTGCTACCTCTTCTTCTCCTTCTTCTTTCACTACTTCTCTCTCTTCCCTCTGCTCCTTCCCTTCCTCTCTTCCCTCTCTCCTTCTCATCTTCCTTTCCTCTTCTCTCTCTTCTCTCTTCTCCTCCTTCCCTCTCCCACTTTTCTCTCTTATTTTTCTCCCTTACTCTTCTTCTTCTCCTCTCTCTCCCTCTTCCTTCTTCTCCTTCTCCTCCCTTCTCTCTCTCTTCTCTTCTTCCTTCCCTCTTCTCTCTCTTCCCTCTTCTCCTCCTTCTCTCTCCCACTTCTCTCTCTTCTTTTTCTCCCTTACTCTTCTTCTTCTCCCACGATGGCAACCTTATACTAAACAGCCCAACAGGCCTGCCTATGAAGACGCTAGCATGAAGAAGATCAACAGGGGGGGTGCAGCGTCTGTCAGAGGGGCTAGGGGGCTGCCTGCAGCAAAGGGGGGGGGCTTCTGCAGCAACGGGGGGGGGGGGGGGGGGGGGGGAGCCATGTCGATGACGACGAGGAGGGTGGCCTTTTAAAGAGGAGGCGCAGCTATATGCCGCGACCTGGGCAGCATGCACCCCCTTTCCCTACTTCACTCCCTCTCTCTCTCTCTCCCCGATGTACTGTCGAGAGGGAGGGAGAGGGAAAAATTTTTGAAAAAAAAGAAAAGAAAAGGGGGGGGTTCTTATGGGCATGGGGACATTACATAGCTATCATCTTGCTTACTATTATAGCATTATCACACAACATCATACTTGCATTTTTCTAGGTGTCTAGTGAATATTCTTGCTTACCATTGCAAGATTATCACACAGTATTATCTAAGAGAGAAATGGAGTTCCATGGAGGATGCTTCTACTTTTATATCTATTGAATGCTTGGTTGTTGGAACCATAGAGGCCTTCATGAACATACATGTGTTGAGGAGAGCTACTAAAGCTATATTCATGGTGTGTGAGGTCATCTTCTATTATTTGGTTTTCATCGTCATCAAAAGCTTTATGATGAGGATGCTGCTAATGAAAAGAACTCACATAATAGTGAAAGACTAGAGACTAGCTATATCAACAATTCAAAATACTCTGGTCCTTGATAGCTCAAATCTAGATATAGTGGTTACTACTACATCTCGATCTCATAGGAGTAATAGAATGATAATGAGATCAAGGTTGTGGGTGCCCAAGATGGAGAGCATTAGTAAAAGAAATCCCTAGCTATGTTTTGTCTCTTTGCTTCAATGTGTTATGACAATGAAGTTGAGAGTCTTTGAATTATGATGATGTGCTGGTAGCATATTTAGATATGTGTGTGTGTGTGTGTGTGAACTCTCAAATGAACAAGGTGGAAAAGCTTAAAAATCTAAAGTAGGAGACAAGGCCAAGGCAAAAGTGAAACAGAAGACGAAGGTGCGCCAAGAAGAATCTCGAAACACAAGAAGCGTAGAAAAGTCCTAAATCAAGGAAAAAGGCGCATGAGAAAAAGCGTGACTCTATAATGTTGTAAAAAAGCGCAAGACGCACCATGATTTATTTTAAGAGTGTCGAGCTCTCACCCGTGCAATTTTTAAATGTAGACGGGCGATGGAAAGGAAGCTAGAAAGATAGAAAGACAATGGGAAAAAGGGCCCTAAGCCATGGCCGGCCATGTAAAAAAGGAGATAAGGGGATGACGCCCAAAAGGGATTTAGGTTTTTGTATATAAAGTTGAAAAGTAAATGAGAAGCTTATTCTTGTGTGTGGCCAAAAGTAACTCTCCTCTTCTTCTTCTTCTTCTTCTTCTTCTTCTTTCTTGCTTGCTTGAGCTTGTGCTTGAGAGATGGAGTGTGAGAGTGTGAGGGAGTGAGTGTGTGAGGGTGAAAGACCGAGGAGGAGATGCTCTCCATCTTCTCCTCTCGTCTTCTCTTCTCTTCTCTTCTCTTCTCTTGCTCGTGGCAATGGAGTTTGGAGCTTGAGGATGAAGATTTCTTGAAGCTTGCACTTGGATTGTGGAGCTATCGGAGTGCGCGGGAGAGGAGGTAACTCAATCAGTATGGAGGTAAGCTCGCTACACCCATAGATATGGATGGCGCGTCGGCTATGTGAGAGGTAGCCATTAATGCTCGGCTTGGAACACTTGAAGTAATAAGTGGTCCGTGGGTCTTAGCGGTTGAGTGAAAGCTCCCACATTTTGGTTCCGTTGTGGGGAGCAACGAATTTAAGCCTTGAGCGCTTGTGCCCTTTGAATCGACCATCAAAGTAGGGTTTTTCCTAAACCGGTGCTTGAGGTAGATAGGTAGGAAGCAAGGGAATCTGAAGAGGTATTCAACCTTCTTAGCAAGTAGGTTTTTGGTTTTTGGACTTGGAAAAGCATGATGGAGTAGTGTAGGTATTTTCCTTATGATTTTTTCTTGCATTTAGGAAGGATAGGAGCAAAACATTGGAGCAAACAGTAGGGTTTTCTGTTGCTGTATAACAGGCTGAAACAAGGAAAAGAAGGGCAAAAAATGAAAATTTGGGTTAAATGTTGGTGAAGGGAGCAAGACTAAGGTGAGTGCAGGGATGGGCAAGGTGATAAGGGACCAGGAGTAGCAAGAAAGGCCACATTTTGCATTGTACGGTTTCAGGAGAGCAGGAGAGAGGGAGAGAGCTTCATCGCATAGACCTGCTTCAGTCTGGTCATCTAGGAGTTATGTGCCTAGCCCAGGTAGTTCCACACCTTTTCCTACATGAGTAGCTTGAATCTGGAGGTGCTCAGTAGGTCGGAAGCCCTTGATCACTTGGCGCGAAGAATTCTTTGAAGTTTGGCAAAAAATCGCGTCGCACTCGGCCCCTCTGAGTGATGACGATTCTGGGCCAAGTCCTAGAATCGGCCCTCAGACCACTCATCCAATCGGCCCTCGGACCATTCGACCATTCGGCCCACTAATACTTGGACGCCTCTTGCTCGGCCCATCCGAGTGAAGCATTTTGACCAACTTTGAAACTCAGCCCTCGGCCATGCCAACTTGGCCCAACCCCACTCAGATGAGTTGACATTCGGCCCAGACGATTTCACCATTCAGTACTCGATCCATTTGACTCGGCCCTCGGCCCACTCGGCCACTTGTCCCTTGGACAGCCACACTCGGACTAGCCGAATTTGACATTCGAACCAGTTACATTTGACCCTTTCTCATTCGTCCCTTGGCCCTCAGATGGGCTGAATCAGGCATTCAGCCCCTACAATTCGGATGTGTTGGGCCGAATTTGAATTTTTTCAAATCTGTAGACCCTGACACTAACCTAGAGACCATATAGAGCCGAAAGCACATCATAGACCTATCATTAGACTGAAATCTAGAGCAAATAGTTCAAAACTCGGCTACGAATGGTCCTTCAAATTGCACATTGCATTTACTGTAACGGTCCTGCGGGCCGGGGGGGATTGCCCCCTTGAGACCCCCGCAAAGGGGGCTTTGCCCCCTCCGCACCTCCCCGAAGTAGGTTGGAGAGAAAACACACATTGTGACAGGTCCTCCAAATTAGATCCTAGTGTAGTAATGGCTCTACGCAAGCATAGATTCTCACTTGCAAAGGAGCAATCAAAAGCCCATACCCAAAAAAAGACAAATAGAGACCCTAGAGCCTCAATGGGCCAATCTAGCCAACAAGGGCAAAAAGGCCACACCGCAAAAACACGTATATGTTGCATTTGGACTGCATCTAGTCAAAGCGGAAGGCAACAACATCAAGATACAACTACAAGGATGAGTAGATATGATAATCCTGAGGATAGATGCACTTTAAATAGCACTACACATACGATCCAAGATATTAGTGGACAATCCACCTCTAGCCATGCAGTTGGGGACTCAAGGGCATTTGTCAAAAGGCTTAAATTTACAAGCCAAGACCCGGAAGATGAAGACATAGTACCACCTGCTTATCTTAGGGTCAAACTCACTGCAAAAAGCCACCATCGATGCTCTGATTGATGAAAGAGCAGATTTTAATATCTTGACCTATGAAGCATGGACCCTACTAGGCCAACCGAATCTCACACTGACTAATGCAACTCTTAGTCCTTACAGGGGACATCCACAAGCACTTATAGGGAAGTGCAAAATCCTCGTGACAATTGAAACTCAAAGCTTGTCTATCCTATTTCATGTTCCTCCAAATAGTACTAATTGCGAAAAGGAAACCCTCCTAGGAAGACCCTTCAAAAGGATGACCAAGTGTGAGGCCGATTATGTAGCATAGAGGATACACCTGACACTACTAGGAGTGAGGATAATCAAAACCTTTAGCAAGAGTGACCTCATCAAACCTTGAGGGAAAGGCAAGGAAGGTGGTGACATGACATGCAAGCCTAGTAACAAGAGCAAGGACCTGTTGAAAGAGTTGATAGAAGCGCATGTTGAACAAAAAGAATGAGTGAGCGAGGCAATGCTTAAAACAAGAAGGTCAGGATGCAATGCCAAGGATAGGCTTTGGACTTACAAATATCGTAGAAGACCACAAAAGAATCCCAAGCCTTATAGACGAAGGTATCAATGGAGAGCCAACACAACTCCACAATGGATATCCAAAGCATTGCTATGTGCTCAAGGGTATTATGTAGGTAACCAATGGATTTGGGTACCAAAAACCCCCTGCTAAACCACCTCTATCAGCTAAATGCAAGCTTGCATCAAAAGCAAAGAAGCACAGAAGAAAATCTAAGAGAAACTCCAGGTTTCGGGGCAAGAAACCAAACATGAGTGTTTGAAAGGAAGAGCCTCAACCTATCATGCTCAATAAGAAAATGTCAAATGTAATAGCGTGCACAAAGACCACTAGTGCTCAAGGAGCTTTTGACTTCCAAGAGGATAATGATCACCATAGGCACAACGCTGCTCATGAGAAGGTTGATTTCTCGACAAAGTAAATGGCACAATCGCCTACCAGCCAACGAGCAAATCTTCCAGCCAGTGTCAAATCCACTTAGGAGTCCCAAGTCTCCTATACCCTCTTTCCCTAAATGGAAAAAGGAAGCACAACAGCAGTCATCAAGTGCAGCTGCTTAGTCCCAATCTCTATCTCCAGCTAAGCTTCCAATCCAAGGATATGCTTGTGCAATCTATTGTGACTAGATCAGCTAAGGCTCTATCTACACAAGTGAGTGCTCAAAGGGCAAAAAAATACATGACCACTTCGGATCCGCCTCAGGACTTGACACCGCAATCCACCAATAGTAGCCAGTCCACTTAACTAGCTGCTACTACTTCCAACCAAGGATCACAGCAGTCATAGCCCTTGGCCGTGACAATGCCCCTTGCGAAACGTGTCCTTAGCCATTCACCTATGGAGGAGGTGTCGTACCCAACATCCTTGATAACTCAAGCACTTCTAAAGCACCTAAAGCCTTGGGTTGAGGAACTAAACAGAGGGGAATGAGTTGAAGAGCTGGACTCTCCAAAAAGAGAGGCAGTTGTACCCTCACAACCTAACAGGGCTGTTCAGCAAGCTACAACTATGTCCCACGAGGATACACTAGAGAAATAGAATGATGAGGCCCAACCAAGCACATCAACGACTGACCTAGTTCAAGGTCCCAATTTTCTAGGAATACACCTCGATTGCCTAAGAAAGAGAATAGAAAACAATGAAAAAAAAACAGTAATTGCAAGCAGTTGTAGACCCCAAGAAGATTGAGATTATGAGTGCCGAAGATCTAAGGAATAAAGCATTGAGTCCACCCACGAATGAATCCACTGCCATATCTCCTAACAGTAGTGAAACCTGAGACACATC
This sequence comes from Lygodium microphyllum, assembly GCF_053477565.2. NCBI lineage: Eukaryota > Viridiplantae > Streptophyta > Polypodiopsida > Schizaeales > Lygodiaceae > Lygodium > Lygodium microphyllum. The sequence continues at coordinate 119,494,152 of NC_141135.1, forward strand.
CATGTGCTCTGAAAAATCAAAGCAACCATTACCATCGACGGTCGCTTGCAACACTCAATCCACGGACGAGACAAAACTCACATTGACCAATCAAGAGTGGATACAACACTGTCACAATAGGGTGACAAGACTATACCAGTCACATCTAAGGAGAACCATGACACAATAGCAGCAAGGCCTCAAGAGAAACATGGAAACCTCGAGAGCATAAGCAATCCTAGCGTTGACCAATCTTGCTCATTTAGGCCTGAGCCCCTAGCTATGCCAAAGCCTAGGGAAACTCATAGAACCTTGCATGAGATAGCAACCGAGCAAGCCCTCGTTGAATATAGAAGTGTCGCAGAATGCTTAACTGAGTTGGATGCTAAACTCAAAGTATTCGCACGTGTCTATGTCCTCGCAGAGATGGGTGCATTCCCCAAGAAGCAGCTTGGGGAATACTTGCCACTTGCCCTATCCTGGGAAGAGCAAGAACATCTTGACAAGCACTATGACAAGCTCCTGCATGAACGCATGCAACTCACCTCTGACGAGGAAGCCGACAAACTACGCTTAACTATAACATTCAATGATGTTCTCTACCAACCACATCTCTTAGGGATATAGCAACTAAAGCGACAATCAGAGGGTCGAAGTCAATTTGAAAAACAATGGTTTGAAAACCGCGTTGCAATGGCCAAACTAGGAGCCCAGATTATGACACTCTCAAAGGAGCGATTGGCTAAATGGCATTCTCAAATAGACCCAACCTATGTGGCACCGACTTCCTTTCGAGTACTGACTACCATTTAGGGTATGGACTCAGCAAAAACTAGCCAAGAGAACTCTCTAGTGGCTGATAAGGTTCTCACTGAGGAGGAGTTACATGTTACTAGTAGACTCGGATAAGGTACCATGCTACTCAATGTTGCAAAATATCTATTGTTATTGAGTAAGCTACCACAAGTATTGGATGTGTGTGCCACGCTCCAGTACAATCCTGAGCTCTACAATTGGTTACTCATTCTTGTGTGTGGCCAAAAGTGACTCTCCTCTTCTTCTTATTCTTCTTCTTCTTCTTGCTTGCTTGAGCTCATGCTTGAGAGAGAGTGTGTGAGAGTGTGAGGGAGTGAGTGTGTGAGGGTGAGGGACCGAGGTGGAGAAGCTCTCCATCTTCTCCTCTCTTCTTCTCTTCTCTTCTCTTCTCTTCTCTTGCTCGCAGCAATGGAGCTTGGAGCTTGGAGCTTGAGGATGGATCTTGCTTGAAGCTTGCACTTGGATTGTGGAGCTATCAGAGTGCGTGGGAGAGGAGGTAACTCAATTGGCATGGAGGTAAGCTCACTACACCCATATGGATGGCACGTCGGCTATGTGAGAGGTAGCCATTAGTGCTCGGCTTAGAACACTTGAAGCAATAAGCGGTCCGTGGGTCTTGGCGATTTAGCGAAAGCTCCCACAATGTGTGTGTGTGTGTGTGTGTGTGTGTGTGTGAAAGCATGCATACAACAAGTGAAATCAAAACTCAATAGGTAAATTACTTTACCTTTTCATTTCTACATTGCATTTGGTGAATTTGCTCTATTCTCCACCATATGTTCATAAAACCAAACTACAAATTTTGAGTTACATCAATTTACCAAAAAAATAGCATAATTGGTCTATGAATATGATCATCTCACCATAATCTTGCTCTTTAGTTCCCATGTTGTATGCATTCACATTTGGTAAATCTACTCTATTCTCCACCACATGTTCATAAAATCAAACTATAAATGTTGAGTTACATCAGTTTACAAAAAAATAGTATAGTTAGTTTATGCATATGATCATCCCACCATAATCTTTCTTTTTAGGCTACATGTTGTATGCTAGTCATATGCCAACAACTCATTTATCCAACAACTAGTGTTTCAAATGCTATCACCAGCTTGGTGCAGGAAGTGCTGAAGTGCATTAGATGAAGTTGGTAATCAAACTTTAGAAAAATGTAGCTTTAAAGGAGATAGATGGGGAAGTCAATAAGCAGGAAACTCAACATTGCGACGAATAAGAGAAGGGCTTGGTAGTGGTAGTGAAGGGAGTGAAACACAATCATTTGGGCAGTGGAATATAAAAGTATACACAGGAAGAAGAAGGGAAATAGTAGAGAGAGAAAAAAATCTTCCTTAAGGCTATCAATGATGAAGAAAAAGATAACAAGTAATCCTTTGAATTACCTTAGCTACTCTAAACATGGATCAGATAGGTAAATCTGTCTAGAACAAGCTAAAGGAAGTGGGAACAACATGGAAACCTGAATGCTCAACAAAATGCTAGGTAGCTCCCTATGTACCTTCGTCACCTATGCTAATATAAATTGGGATTTCCTTGTCTTTTTGGCTTTTAGCTTTTAACCTTTACTTGATGTTTTTTTCCCAAACAATCATATTACTCTATAGATGGTTGTTACTCATAGTCTCATGGGTCATTTTTGCTTTGCTAAATAATCTCTCTCTCTCTCTCTCTCTCTCTCTCTCTCTCTCTCTCTCTCTCTCTCTCTCTCTCTCTCTCTCTCTCTCTCTCTCTCTCTCTCTCTCTCTCTCTCTCTCTCTCTCTCTCTCTCTCTCTCTCTCTCTCATATAGTATGTCCTTACAATCCCTCTTAGTCAATCTATAACACCCATAACAAACAACCAATCCATAACAATCCTAACATTGTTTTTGCATTTTAAATAAAGGAGGCCCCTCTCCCTTTCTCTTTATTTCCCATTCACATGTCCCCACCCTTCCATGAGCTATTTGTGCATCTATTTCAGCTTCATATTTTTACCATAGTTGGTTTTTTCTTTGGTCCCCTTACTTCACATTTTTCCTCCCGTATAGTCATGCTTTTTGGCTTTTTAATATAAGTTCTTACTCCTAAATATCACTTATTCTTCCCTTAGAAAAGGTTGAAACCTTGGCTAGACCTCATGAAATATTGACTTAGGATATATGCTACCATCAAGAGTCATGACAAGTGTAATTCCCTATGCATACAACTAGGACACATCTTTCAAATATAAGTTCTATATCTTTATGAGTCTCATTCAATGTATTCACTAGAGCATTATAAGATTTCCTTTATGTAGACCAAAAATTGAGTCACTTTCTAAAGTCTAAGCTAGAACTTTAGCCATATATTCTATAATGTAAAATAATAAATAGGTCCTTAAAGGGATTCTTGAATCTAATGTACTAATGGTATATGGCAGTGTCCCAAAGGTAGTACTGGGCTTGGATAAATTATCCAATTGTGGTATGAGGACTTATAAGCCCCTTTCAATTCCATTAGAGAAAAATGTAAAGCTGAGTACTAATATTGATAATGAGATAAAAGGCCCTATTAGGTTCAAGAGGATAGTAGCGAGTTTGATTTATATGACTTGTAATCCCCTTTCAATGCCAATAGAGAAAAATGTAAAGCTAAGTGCTAATGTTGAAAATGAGATAAAAGGTTGTATTATGTTCAAGAGGATAGTAGGGAGTTTGATTTATATGACTATCACAAGGTTAGACTTGAGCTATGTTGTTGGACTTTTGAGTTAGTTTATGCAAGGACCTAGGAAGCCTCATTTGGATACAATAGTATACATATTGAGGTATGTTATCATGCATTATGGAATTTTTTATGAGGCACGTACGAATATATAGGTATTTGGACACACAAATGTAGATTGGAGTGGTAGCATGTTCAATAGAAGATGTATTAGCAGAATCATGTTTTGTGTTGGTAGTGTAGTGACTACTTGGAGTAGAAAAAAGAAATTGAGGGTTGCTTTATCGAGTACACATACTAAGTACAAAGGTGTTGCTATAATAGCATGTGAGATGGTATGTATAGGGAGATGGTCTAGTGTATTATTCACAGTGACAATGTGGATAGTATGCATTTGGCTAGGGACCCAATGTTCCATGTTAAGACAAAACACATTAAGATGCATTACCATTTTTTGAGAGAGAAGGCACTTGCAAGTAAGATTGACTTGGTGTATGTCAACACACAAGATTAGGTAGTTGAAACTTTCACAAAGGCATTGTGTGCATAGAGACTTTGACAATTTCAAAGCTTACTTGGAGTTGACGTGATGCAATTGAGCTTCACGGGAAGTGTTGAGATTGAAAGCTCAATTTGTGTGGATATCAAGGGTGCATTGTTTGGTTAGATGAATCTATACATATACACTTAGTGTATTGATGGTCATTATGATCTTCACATGGCATCTAAGAATTGTAAGTGTAATCATTGATCCCACCAAGCTTAGTGAGCCTCCATTTCATGTTTGACCTTTTGTGTGTAAATGAGTAAGTTTTGAACTATTTAGATCTTTTCAAGCTTATATGCTCTCATATTGACTCAAATATTTTTATTTTTAAGTTTAAACAAGAATGCACTAATTTTTATAAACCTTAAAGATACATTGGTCAATGCTTTCAACTACAAAGATTGTGAGATAAAGGTGTACTCGCAAGAGCAATCATCACAAGCTATTAGAAGCTTGGAGACAAAGAAGTAGTTTGAATAAAAAATTCACATCATGGTATCCTTTAGCAAGAGAGGACATGTCACAATTAGTTTATCACATATTTATGTTTTATATATTAACTTCCTAAATATTTTTGATACAAACATTCTCAATATATGAGTTTGTAGGCTGAGTTTGAAAAGGAATTGTGTGCAAAAATTGGAGATGTAATAGAGAATTTCAACAATACTAAAGATTGATTCAAGAAACACACGGCTTTGGTAGAAATAAAGGATAAATACAATGATCACATATAAAATATGAGCTCCTTGCATGCTAAAGAGTTTGCATTTATATGTTCAGTGGATCAATTCTAAAATATAAAAGTTTGATTACTTTCTTGGAAGTTTGGTTAACGACAGGTTCTCAACATAATCAATCCCTTGCTAGGGAAGGAATAGAGGGAGACTTTTGTTCATGATGGTTTCAAGAAAATAACGGGTATTGAGAAATTGAACATAATAGCTATATCTCCTTTCTCTATCACAAAAACAATCACATGCTTGAGCATGCTTGAGAGCTCAAGAGTAGTGCAGAGTGCTCCTAGGATGCCTAACACAAATTCTAAATTTAAACCTCAGATCTTACTTAGATGTTTAGCTATGTATTGTGAATGAACTTTAAAAATTTTTAAGTGTATGTGGTTATGTAAAGAGGTGTTGCTAGACATGATTTTCAAAAATGTGTTGTGAACCTTCAAGGATGAGATGAAATTGGTAGTAACCACAAGGAATCCTTTGGTCTCTCATGCGGATTCCTCTCTACCCTATTTCTCCCAACAAACTTAGTATGAAGGAAGAAAACACATTTTTAGAGCTATTAGAAAAATTGGTTCAAAGAAAAAGAGGCGAAAAAGAAGGGCAATGATCTTGCAAAGTCTCAACTAGATGCAGCCTCTTGTTGCTTGCTTTATACATATGAAAAATGCAAGGGCAAGTTGACATTGTTAACACTAGCTATGTTTGTTTGCTCAGTTTGGTGGGCAAGTTTTTGTGAATTTGTACCTTTTCTTTTATGTTTCAATGATAGGTATTTCGTTCACTTGACAAATCTCAAATTGATAGTGGACTTGCCCGTGGTTTGCAAGTCATGGGTGGACATTACAAACAAAAAATGCACCATGTATGGGGATAACATGGATGGGATTTGCCAAACTCCCATTGAGAATTTTCCATGGTGGTTGGATATGCCCCCATCTAATGTGTTGCCAACTGAGAGAAAATTTTGATGGATCAAAATGCTTGGAGGTGGTAATCATTTGCAAGCATAGGGTGAGAGTTACATGAGATTTACAATATTCACTGTTGACTTTGTCGTGTATATCTTTGAAGATCTTGCTTCTTGTTTCCTCTCGATGTAATCTTAAGAGAGAAAAGGGGACTACAAAAGAGAAGACAAAGTTGTTAGAACTATTAGAATATGGCCCTTCCTAACATGCTCATAAGACTCCTCTATTTTGTGGAAAAGTGGAGATGCATTTGATCCATGCGAGAGATATTATTACACCCATGTGAGGTGATAGTTGAACATTCATATGACTGTGAGGTGACCTATGATGTAAGCTAAAGCAACTTGTCTACACCTATAAAAGAGGCTTTGTTCCATATTGTATAAAAGACTCTTTTGGTCTATCAATATGAAGATATTTCTGCTTTGTATCTAGCTTTGTCTTGCTCTCTTTTCGTTTCACATATTCTCACCTACATACAATCACAAGAACTCTTTGATATCATCCTCCATAGTTCATGCTCAAGAACATAAGTGTGAAGACATAAAAATCCAACATGGTATTAGAGCGCATGCCTCTAGGCATGGACACATTTGTCACTCTCAAACACTACAAGGAATTGGCATAATAGTGTCGAAAATTAGCAACACTTATTAAAAGGTTGCTTTCAAGAAAAAATGGTTGAAATAGTCCATGGCATATTTGCTATGGACTATTTGAAGCTTGATAGAGAGGAAAAGAGAAAGGAAGGACATAAAGGGGAAGGAGAGAGTGAGAGTGAGAGTGAGAGCAAGAGCAAGAGAGGAGACTAAAAGGGAGGGAGGGAAGGAGACCACAAAGGAGAACAAGAATTAGGAGAGGGCAAAGGAGAAAAATAAGATTGGTGTGAAGGAGAGGTTCAAGGGACCCCTATACATTTTTGAACCTCAATGTGAAAGCCCTTTCCTCCTTACCTTCATCTCTTTTCTTTGTACATTGTGCTTATATGAGAGAGAGAGAGAGAGAGAGAGAGAGAGAGAGAGAGAGAGAGAGAGAGAGAGAGAGAGAGAGAGAGAGAGAGAGAGAGAGAGAGAGAGAGAGAGAGAGAGAGAGAGAGAGAGAGAGAGAGAGAGAGAGAGGAGGAGGAGAGGGAGAGAGAACATTAATAATGTTGGAAAATAGAAAAAGAGAGAGGGAAAGAGAAGGAAAAGGGAAGGGAGAGAAAGAGGGAGGGAGGGATATGAAAATTATAATGGAACAAGGAGATGGAAAGGGAATGAGAGAGAAGGGTAGAGAAGGTGATAAAAATTTAAAAATTTTGGAAAATAGAGAGAGGGAAAGGGGAGATAAAAAGGGGAGATAAAGATCAAGAAATAGAGAGAAAAAAAGAGAGGAATATGCAGGTGGAGAAAGAGGGAGAAGGACAAAAAAAGATGGAGAGGGAAAAAAACAAAAAAGGTGGGAGAGAGAGGGGGTGAAAAGAGGGAAAGGGGAGATGAGAGGGAGAGAAACAGAGGGGGAGGGAAGATGGAGAGGAAAAGGAGGCGAAGAGAGGAATAGGGAGTTGGAGAGAGAGAGATGGAGATGGATACGAAGAAGGAAAAATAAAAATAAGAAAATAAAACGAGAGAGAGAGAAAGAGAGAGACAGAGATAGAGACATAGAGAGAGATGATTGAATAAAAGTTAAGTACTTGATTGAATTAAAGTATTTATTTTCTTAAAAAGATATTTAAAAACTTATTTTTAATATAAAAGACAAAATATTTACATATTATTGTAATTTAAGAGAGGGAGAGAGAGAGGGGGGACATGAGAAAAATAGAGAAAGTTAGAGAGGGAGAGAGAAGAAAAAACAAATAAAGGAAAGGGGAGAGAGAAAGCTAGAGAAAGAGAGAGTGAGGAAAATAGAGAGAGAGAATGTGTGTGTGTGTGTGTGTGAAACAAAGAAATAGAGAAAGTAAAGACTATGGTGAATAACATATCAAAAAATTTTCAACAACGTATGACTATCACTTATTCTCACTATCTCGCATGTGTAACATTGAGCTTTTTAAATTTAAATATATTCATATAAACTCAATGTAACGTGTCCACTAGTATCATCTAGGACACGTCTTAGCAGTCTATCGGAAAGGATGTCTAGAAAGCTCCGCCCAACACTCCCATGGAATGTTACGGGAATTGCGATCTAGGGCTTTCCGTGTCTGCCACGTAGCGGAAATATTCCGGCCATTCCCACTTAGGATCGTCCTGAATTAGGGTTTTCCTGATTGGTCATTTCCTAACAACAACTAGCGTCGGACCCAAGTGAACTACTTTATGCAGAAACGCCAGGTCCAAAGCGGATTCACGCTGCACTTGGTTCAAGGAGAATGGGAAACGAGAGGGATGCAAAGCTCAACCTCTCTGCCCCACAAGGCATAGTCCCATTCCGTTCCCCTAAAACAACGTAAATCGGGTTAAGACATAACTCTAGGTCAACGCTTTTGTTGTTCATGTCCTTTGAAAATCATCCCGTTGTTCCTCGTGAATTGAGAAAAGTTCCTGGCCAACCGGGACCACCCATCCATAGAACGGACCCATGGTCCATCCTCCGCACTTTCCTCGGGTTGTTTTAGTTATGTAATTATCTAACATATTAGTTGGACATGTACCAACCAGCTTCTTTAATTAACCCGTTAAGCACTGGTTCCTTCAAGTAATCTTATCACTTGACATAGAAAAACAATATCAGACAAGTTCTTTATTAACAGGTCATCATATTTATCTTTGAAATACAAAGAGTTCCACCCGTAGGCTTATCCATAATCCGCCCGAAGGCTATACAGCAATCCACAGGGATCACTATTCCAAGTTTCCACCCGTAGACTAGTATGTGGGCCTCGAGATCCAATCCCGAGTCACGTTAGCCTCTTGTGGAGGACCCGGAAGGCGAGGGATTTACGGCCAGAGCCCCCCTGGCACCCAAGCGTCTTCCTGCTCTAAGTAGTGCTCAATGGACAGACCTCTTGCGGCGAGTTCCGTCCACGTTCCCGGTGCGGTCAACAACTCCCTTGGTTAGGGCCAGGCAAGCAGTTGGGCGTAACTGAAGCTGCCTCCCCCTTCAGGCCTTCAACCTGAAGTATAGATATTCATTTATTTTGTAATTCATTGGTCAAACAAGTCAAACAGTGCTCTAAAATCTCTAGCAAGCACAAACATTTCCATTGATCGTTTTTGTTGTTGGCAAAGTGCTAAGGAATGAATCCTTCCTTTTGAATGCATCCAGCACTCGATCCGGGGTGTCTTGCAACTTGGCAAGATCCCTTATATTCTGGGATAGGGCGTACCCTATTAACCCAACTTGGTCAAACCTCAAAGTTCATTGGATACTTCAGTTTCTGGTTTTTAATCTCCAATGAATCTTCCTTACTCAAAAGGATATCAAAGTATACATCCTCTTGCAAGATAACTTGCGTAAGGATCCACCATCCTTGTTGCGAGAATTTGGACTTTCTTCTTGTGATTCAATCACAAGACCATATGATTATGTACTTGCTGCGCAAGTCCCACATCATTCTATTCAATAATGGAGTCACGAATCAATCCGTTTCAGTTTCTTTAAGCTGACATTGTTAGACCTAGGGCTTCCTAGCTTTATTTATTTGTAAGAAACTCAGGGACAAACCCTAATTCCTTTTACATTTACAATTTACTGACTCTACAATCAGGGAATGTAGGCAAGTATTTAAGGTATAAACGTTTCTTGGAATTTAACTCATTCCCAATGAATATTTCGCAGCATAGGTATTTCTAAGTTTATATTAATTTGGTTAACTCTAGAAGGTAATTTTGAGATTACCTTTGCATGATTTGTTATCTACGAATCAAATGACTTTTCAATCCTATACTTTATCGATTTGAGGTTAGGTTAATTTCAACTAATCTTCCCTTTTCTTTTGCAAACAAAACTCATGCTAAATAAGCAACCTTTTCCTTGCTAAGTTATGCAGTTAGCAACTATAATTTCCTAGAGTTTATGCATCGTAAGAATCCTTTCATGATTTGCACTTTCCATGGTGATTCGTTGTAAAAAGAATAGGGGTTAATAGTGCGAGATGTAGTTTTATACATTTAGGCTTAACTGAAGTATACTACTTTAATGGGTAAATAATCTTGCTCATAATTCATTTCAATGCATAAAGCTATTTGAAAAAAATACGTTTATACTTTATTTATTTTGCATCTTCCATTAGATGTATTTCATCTCGTGAATGACTAGGACAAGATGTATCCTATTTCTAACAATTAACCTTGCATGATTAAAATTACAACGATATAAAATTAAAAATTAAGAAGGAAAAACCTGGGTTTGGGGTGAGATATCCACATGGATTCTGGGAGATGACCCTCCCGTGGCTATGCCTTGGACTTTCTTAGGAGGCATCGCAATTGTAGTCGTTCAGACGTGGAAGCAACTTTTACAAATCTTCTTTGGAATTCCACCGTCCCTCCCTTGCAGCGTCCGTCAAAAGTAAATTTTTTGGAAGGCTCCCTCCTTGAAGTTGGGAAATTCGGAAGGGTGTTTCACAATCTTTTGTGACTAAGACCCATTGAAACCATGGGGAAGGCTTAATGGCCTTATAATGACTCTTTCAACGAGGCATGAAAAGGGAGAGAAAATGCACAAGCTGCGGAAAAGAACTCCAAGGAAATATAGTAACCGTAAAGGTTATAAGTAAGGTCGAAGGTCCTTGGGTCAACTTGGAGGGAAGGGTTTCAATACGCCACAAGGGAAGGGCTAGAGAAGGTTTTAACATGGAGGAAAGAGGGGTGGTTCCAAGGAAAAGGGGTTTTAAAGGATTAGCACGGGGGGTGTGGTTCCAAGGGAAAAAACAAAAGGGGCTTAAGGATAGGGGTTGAGTGAACTTAAAAATGATAGGGAAGATAATAATCCCAAAAGAAAGGACTTAAGGGTAAGACATGGGGTTCCAGCACCCATGGGAGAGAGCCATATAATGTATTTAGACACGCAGGTGTTGTAGGCTTAAGGGATAAGAGGGGTGATAGGACACGGGGGGGAAAAGGTTTCAAAGCCCATAACAAAAGGCTTAAAGGTTAAGTCACGGGAGGTATGGAAGGGTTTTGAAAGGCACGAGAAGGGGGTGAAAAGGCCTTAGGAGATTAAAACCAGGGGGGGAAGAAAAAAGTATAGGAAGGGGGTCTTAGGGGAAAATTTTAAGCCCCGGGAAAGAAAAGGGGTGAAAAGGGGCTTATTAAGCCCCTTTGGAAGCTTCCCCCAGGAAGCTTCCAAATTTTCCCCATGTGGGGGAAGCTTACTGGCGACGCTGCGTGATGGACAGGTGACGGCCTATGATAGTAGGCAGCGGCTCAGGCACTCGAGACGTGGCGATAGCCTCCCCCTCTTTCCCTTCCGGCTTCAGCTCCTCCGTCAATGTCGAGGTGGCGTACCTCCTTCTCACGGTGAGGTCCTGGCAGCGTTGTCCTCCCCCTCTACCCTGCCCTTCCCTTGGGTGGGGGTTTTTATAAGGAGTGGGAAGGGAATCCTTCCTCCCTCCGTGTCATTGTGCATGGCGGTGGAAGGGGCCGAGCTCCACCAAGGAGCTTTGTCCTTCATTCTATTTCCCTCCCCTTCCAGCACAACAGTCGGTTTTGGGGAGGGAAAATTAAAAAAATTGCATTATCGTAGGCATTTCTAAAAATTATCATTTGAAAGGGGTTAGTTCATGCGAAGGGAAATGCAGAACTTTACATTCTCTCCCCCTTAGAGGAATTGAGATGTCCTCATCTCGAGATAAACTGGGGATATTGATGGTTGAGAGTGCCTTCATTTATCCAAGTGGCATCCTCTTCGAGATAAAACTTTCCATTGGACGAGGCATTCTCTCAGGGTTCTGGATCTTAATTGTCTCTTCCTAACATCTAAGATCCTATCAAGCCTTAGTTCAAGGACTCCTTGACTAGGCATTACAATTTGTTGATCGTCAAGTACATGGTTAGGATTAGGTACATACTTTTTCAATAGGCTAATGTGGAATACATTATGAACTTTTAGGTTCTCACGGAGTTGCAGTTTATAAGCATTAGGTCCTAGGCATTTGAGGATTTTGTATGGCCTACAATACCTTGGACTTAGCTTCTTGCAATCTCCTAAGGATAGAGAACTCTTTTTAGGGCATACGTGAATGAAGACCATGTCTTCTTCTTCGAAGACCCTTTCTTGACGCTTCAAATCCGCGTATGCCTTTTGTCTATCCTTAGCCACTTGTATGTCCTGTCTTATTGACTTAATTTGGTCATCCATCTCTTCCAACATTAGCCTTGAAGCTTCAACCCTTATGATTGGATCACAAAAGTTCAGGAGACTTCGACAATCATGACCATACAATGCTTGGAAAGGGGTCATCTGAATGCTTTGCTGGTAAGAAGCATTGTATGCAAATTCTACCAAATGCAAGTATTCAATCCACCTCTTCGGCTCTCGACAGCAGTATGCCCTAAGCATATCCTCGATGACTTGATTTACTCGCTCTGTTTGGCCATCTGTTTGGGGATGGTAGGCAGTGCTAAAACAGAGTTGAGTCCCAATAGCTTCAAAGATCTCCAGAAGTGTGATGTGAAAAGAGAATCGCGATCACTAATGATTCTTATGGGTAAACCATGTAGCTTGAATATCTCCTTGATAAACAATCTTGCAATGTCTGAGGCTTTATAGTTTGTCTTTACTGGAATAAGGTGTGCAACCTTAGTAAGCATGTCAACCACAACCATGATGGAGTTGTATCCTCCCTGGACTTGGGGTAGGTCTACAACAAAATCCATACTGATGAATTCCCATTTCATTTGGGGAATGTCAAGCTGTTGTAGTTTCGCTGGCATCATGACATGTTCGGCTTTGATACGTTGGCAAGACAAACACTCAGTGACATATTTGAGAACGTCACCTTTGAGCCTCTCCCAATGGTAGCTCTTCCTAACTACATTAAGAGTCTTAGCATAGCCAGGATGTCTTGCAAAAGGAGAATCGTGAGCTTCCCACAATATCTTCTGCTTAAGTGACTGGCTTATTGGTATACACAGCCTTGTTCTGTAGTAGACAATTCCATTATTAATGGAAAATTCGTGATACTTAGCCTGCAACTTTTGGTTCTGATCCTTGATAGAGATCTCCTTTAGCATTGTTTGGTAGGTCAAATCATGGCATGCTTCCTCTCTAGCTAACTCAAGTATAGGGTTGTTTGGCATAGATACTTTTGTAGCTAGAGATCTTGCTGTTGATGGATTCTGCAAGATTAGGGAATTTAGGAATGCCTTGCGACTAAGTGCATCGTCAACTACATTCTCTTTCCTTGGTCGGTACTTGATTTCAAAGTCATATTCCTCCAACACTTCAATCCACCAACGTTGCCTCATGTTGAGCTCGTTCTGGGTAAAGATCCATTTGAGACTCTTATGGTTAGTTTTACTAGAGTAAACTTGTTACCCAACAGGTAGTGTCTCCAAAGCTTTAGAGCATGGATGACAGCTAGTAATTCTAGATCATGCGTAGCATAATTCTTTTCATGACTCTTCAATTTCCTTGAAGAGTATGCTACTAGATGACCTTCCTACATAAGTACACACCCCAGGGAAAGAATGCTAGCATCAGTTATTGCCTCAAAATCCTTCTTGAGGTCTGGAAGTTTTAGAATAGGCGTTGATACCAAACTTTGCTTCAATCGGTCAAAGCTATTTTATTCGGGAGTTGACCATGCAATGGAAGTTTGCTTCTTCAGTAAGTTTGTCAGAGGTGCCGCGATCAAAGCATTGTTTTTTATGAAGACCCTATACCATCCTGTCAATCCAAGAAAGCTACGTATCTCTTTGACAGATACTGGTATTGGCCACTCAAGCATATCTCTGGCCTTGGCTGGGTGCACTGATATTCCTTCTGCTGATACTATGAATCCCAGATATTCAATCTGACGCTTGAAGAATGCACACTTCTTCATTTTAGCATACAGCTTATGTGACCTCATTGTCTCAAGGACAATTCAAAGTTGGGGTTCACGATCTTCTTCCTGTTTAGAATAGACTAAAGTGTCATCGAAGAAGACAAGCACAAAATCATCAAGATATGGCCTAAAGATATCATGCATTAACCTATTGAAGGTGGCAGGTGCATTCGTAAGCCCGAATGACATAACTAGGAATTCAAAGTACCCATATCTTGTATTGAAGGCCATTTTTGGGATATCTTCTTCCTTGATCCTTATCTGATAGTTTTCCTGGTACAAGTAACCTCACTACCATTTTCCAATTCCACAAGCAGGGTAGGTGCTTCTACTGTGGTTATTCCTAATCTTTTTGCACATGCTAGTGAGATATAGGAATGTGTACTGCCACAATCAATCAAGGTCTTGAAACCTTTACCTTGATAGTCCGACGGTGTCTGAATCACCGAGAACTGGCGATTCGGCCCTTTCTTGTGTAAAGCAACATGGACTGTCACTCTTTCGAATTCTGCTTCCATGGTCGGATCTTCTTCTTCGCACATTTTCCTATTGGCAATGCAGGCGGTTCTTCCTCTTCCTCGGGTAGCAGCTCCTTGACCAGGGCTTGTTCCTTGGAAAGGCGCTTGGCGATGTCCTCCACCAAGCTTGGGACATTGCCTCTTGAAGTGACTTTGAGTAGGAACAAAGTTGTTGACATTATTCATCCTTGATTTCTTTCTTTGTCCTGGATTATGACCTTGAACTCTCTTAATTTGAGGTCTAAATGCTCCTCTGTTCGGGTCATTGTAAGACCAAGCTTTGTTACCCCTTGGTCTAGACTGCACCTCCTAAATTATAAGCACCGCTTCAATGAGTGCGTCTTGAAGATCTGATGGATGCATAGATTCAAGACGGGTATTGACTGGTGGATTTAAACCCACACAAAATTTAGACACCTGCTGTGTCATATCCATCTGCGGTGCATACTTAAGAAGTGAGATAAATTTGAAATAGTACGCGTCAAGAGTGAGTCCTAGCTGTTTTAGCTCGTAAAACTCATTCATTTTCTGCGTCCGATATGCAGGTGGTAAGTATCTTCCTTGCATGGCTTTCTTCGACTTCTCCCAGGTAACGGATCCTTCTGTGATCCCTTGATCCCTGCACCATTGTTTCCACCAAAGCCTGGCTTCGACGGTGAGCTTTAGCTTGCCGAGCATAGCCTGATTGGCACATGCAGTACTGGCTGCTTCAAAGTAATCCTCCATGGATTCAATCCAAATTTTAGCATACAGCTTGGACGAATCTGCCTCTCCCGTCAAAATCGGGCAGCTTAATCTGCTTGAGAAGGAACTTCTTCTCCTAGATTACAACAGTACTTGATGTAGGAGGTGAACTAGGAACCTGTACCTGGGGTTGTGCTTGGATAAATGTTTCTTAACGTTATTATACGATAATCGTTATTGATTTATATTACATCTTTAATTAAGCTATCTCGTAAACAATGTAGCTACTTAACTTTTTATCAACTCTTATGCACAACCAGACATTGATAAAAAGAAGTCTTTATTTGTATTTATATGGGCATAGCCCTTTCGAATACAACGTTTCATGCGATGATAAGCCAACTGTTACATTTAGTTTGGGGAGAACAACGTTGTATTACATTTATCTACAGGGATTGTATAATAGTAAGGTTTTGGGTCATGGATCTTCAGGAATCGGTAAGTCATTGGAAGTTCAGGATATCCTTTCCGTTGGAATCCATACTCCTCATGGCGGCCCAACACTTTAATCCTGTCGGTGGGGATTACACGGCTTACTTCCTCATATACATATGAGTTCATCTCAACCCTCCAACCTTGAATATGTAAAGTTGAGTTTACGTGAGCTTCCACAAAAATGAATAGCTTTACGACTTTTAGGTCTTCCAACCACTTGATCCTCTTTAGGTTGGTCTGTAGATAAGCAAACCGGTGGGCCATATAGTAGATTCCTGAAGCACCCGTCCATCTTCATTCCATGTACAAAGGTGATGGATTATAGATCTGCTCTAGGATGTTCATCATCCCAATCCTTTGTCTATAAAGCAGGGAATGCATTGCAGTCACAAACATGACTCGAAATACCAAGAACTTGTTCCACGCTTCGTAATTCTGCAAGACAACATTGAA
The DNA here is from genome assembly GCF_053477565.2 of Lygodium microphyllum. NCBI lineage: Eukaryota > Viridiplantae > Streptophyta > Polypodiopsida > Schizaeales > Lygodiaceae > Lygodium > Lygodium microphyllum. The sequence goes on from NC_141135.1 coordinate 119,510,028, forward strand.
CGTAAGGAAATGTTTGGACAGTAACATTTGCTTTACTTCATCTTATTATAATTTCATAAAAACAATTCCGTTGTTGGTTGGCCTTGATACCAACTATAACGTGTCCACTAGTATCATCCAAGACTCGTCTTAGCAGTCCATCGGAAAGGATATCTAGAAAGCTCCGCCCGGCACTCCCATGGAATGTTACGGGAATTGCGATCTAGGGCTTTCTGCGTCTGCCACGTAGTGGAAATATTCTGGCCGTTCCCACTTAGGATCGTCCTGAATTATATATTATCCATATTTCCTGATATCTAATCAATATGCCCAAAATGTGTTTAATATATTATCCATATTTCATGATATCTAATCAATATGCCCAACCCTAGAGGGCACTCATGATACTTATGATCATACTTATGAAGTTGTGGGCTCATATGTTGGTAGGTGCATCACTTTGTTTGACACTTGGACCTAATGTTGGCAGTATGCACATGGTGTGGTCATGAGTGGGCCTTTTGCCCACTTGCACTCAATTTCTTTGTTATTGAGTAGGAGAGTCCAAGTACAATTAAAGTTTGATGTTGATTGGTCTTGTGAGCTAAGCTATCTTCATATAGAATCCATGCCAACATGGTTCTTGCTCACTCCCTTGGAGGGGAGGTGCATCCCCTTGTGGATGTTTACTTGTTTATGCCTTATCCCAATAAAAAAGATATAACATGGTACATATTCACACCCTACAAGTAACTACTCATTCTTGTAGTGTGTAGAGAAATTATTGGTTGAGAGCATATTGTGACATTGAGGTTAGCATTAGAAATGTAAATTGGCTTCTTAAGGTTAGAAATGTATATTGGCTTCTTGAGGTGGATCTTCCTAATAAGGGTGAAACTATGATACTAGCATTTTTTATCCATGCAAATAGTAGAGCTCATTGGTTCATCAATTGACTTTCCCTAGGGACTTGTTGCTAGGGATAACCCACCTCATATGATAAATATTGATATTTCAATCACTTGGAGAAGAATAATGGACGTAAGTCTCTATCAATTGACATCTTAGATGGTCTCATACACCTCGAGTGAGAGATACAATCCCAACTAAGCATTTGCCTTATTTTTAAAATCACTACATAGTGGAGTTTCTCCTTATGTAAAGGCACCGTATTAGTTACTTGTGCTCCCACAAGTTCTTCCAACATTTGAGTTTCTTTTAAGAGAGATGATATAACAATTTAGGATTCTCATTAACAACAAATGTATCCTCCTTAAAGGGGGCCAAAGCATTGAGACAAATAGATAATCAATGTGAGGATCCATCCTTGCCTAACCATCTATCCAATTTTGAGTATCCCAAAATGTCATGTGATTTATCCTCATATAGTACCCCAAAACTCACATGTTTGCTTCATGTCACCTAATTGCCCCCTTTACATGTGATCTATGGAAACCTTGGCAACTTGAGAAGAGATCAATTCTCATATGATTTTTGATTGAACCATCAAGAAATCCATTTATTGATATATGGCAACAAGCCTCATTACATTAGACTTGAAGGCAATCCGAAACACTAATTGATTTGTTGATGGAAATGGAAGAGGAGATAACACATTTGGCTAGATACTTTGGATTTGTGAGTGGGTGTCAAGTGGAGGCCTCTAACCTACATATGCAAGATGATGCACCCTTTAAGGTCTAATAGAATGAAAAAGGGGAGAGATTATGAATTTCATTAAATTTCTAAAGGGGTTTTATGTGGTTTTAGGATGCAGGGTGGTTGGTTTTAGCAACGTTCATTTTGCCGCCATTTTGAGGTAGCCTGGACTATTTCATTTTGAGGTAGACCTATAACTCTACCAATATTCACGGAGAGAGAGAGGGTGCTTTGAGATATGCTATGATCATTGATCCATTTGCCTATCCTCTAATCCCCCCACTTTGTTGTGTCAAGCTGCCGCATGCAGTATCGTTTAGCCCTTTGATGATTAGAGCTAGCTTAGCTAATTGTTGGTGTTGTTGCGTGTGATCTCCATGCAAAAGGTGTAACATCCCCGTCAACTGATGATCCGTGCTTACCATTTTTTTGGTCGCCTCATTTCTGAGATATCAAGATCACAGCATGGCTTTAGAGGAGGGGGACTTCGGTCATCAATAGGCCAAGAGGTTCCTTTGACAACATCGTGTCACTTGCAGAACAGATTCCCCGCATCCGTACGGGCCTGCACAAGGTGAGAGCTTGGATATTTAATCTTTGATATGATCTACGTTGTCAAGCCAGTTGATTTTACAACAAATGCTAATTAATATGGCGTCCTCTACAACTGTGCCTGGTTTATAGTCGGTGCTATGGCCTCTCTCCACAGCTGCGGTTGTGTTTATAAATCAATCTATCAGGTATGGTCCTCTCATCAAATCGATGGCCTATATTTTTTAAAAAAAATCAAATACCTATTATTCCAATGTGCCTAATGCTTAGTCATAGGCTACGTGTTATATCTAGTGCTCCATGCTTAATCATTGGCCCTACGTTGTGTATTTAATGGTCATCGAGTTGCTTAAATAACAGTATTGAATATTCATTTGCATTGCATTGGGAATCATTTGCCATGCTTGTAAATTACCTTTGGCAATGCTTAGAAGTTAGTAGTACTCAATCTTTGCATTGTGTTCCCAATCCTTTACCATGCGTTTCGAATATGTAATGGCTATTTGTTGCCATTAGCTTTGGCCATGTTTTAAAACAAAAACCATAGAAGTGATTGCAAGATATCCACTCATTACTTCATACAATCATCATCAACTTGCAAGAGAGTCTTGCACAAACCAACAATACCTTTAATATGTATTGATAAATATATCCTCTTTATCAACTTCTCATTTCTATTACAAAATGTTACCTTCCATGGTCATTAAAATTAATTTTCTCTTTTTGACTTATGTATTGACATTGGTCATTAAAATTAATTTTATCTTTTAGTTTGATTCATTGGTTTATAAATGTTTATGCTTATGCTTTGTATTAGCAATTCGTACTTGCTCAAGAGATTAGTTGATCAGTTTAAGGTTCAAAAATTTTTATTTGATCGAGATGCATATCTTGTTCACTTTGTCATTCTTGAAGTAAGACATGCCTTTGTTTTGATAAGCTTCAATCATACAACAAATATTAATAGATTAGGAATGTCCAATGAATGGAGGGCAATTAGCACAATAGACTTGTGCACATGAGTAAATGTAGAAGTCTAGCCTAGGAAACCTGGAAGGCCACACCTTCTAAAAAGTTTAATATGTTTTTTTAGAGGCTAGTTAGGTTTGAAGTTTCCCATTGGAGACAAACTTAGTAAGTGGATGCCTATTTTAGGGCATTGCTCTTTATGTAGGTTGAAAATCAATATCATTTTCATCTCTTCTAGCAATGCATATGCATATGAATGATGTGGAAGAAGGTGAGTCTTTATGATTGCTTGAGGTGGGACTCTATAATAGAATTAATTTTGAAGATGGGATTTTGTAAATCAATTCTACAAAGATGAATATTTAATGTAGATTTGGTGCTACCTTTGCCTAAGGTTGAAGGTATATATCATTTGTGTCTAAACTTGCAATCTGTGTCCTCTAAGTTTAATGTTAAAGAGCCTAAATACATGTCATTTCATGAGTGTAAAGAAAGAAGATGTTCAACCACACGCAAGAAGGGATAATTGTTGTGACGGACTACTAGGTCCTAGAGACACGACCTTCCTTTCTGCATTTGGCTTGGCATCTCAAACTATTTAGTATGCAATTTTTATTTTGCATGTCTATTATTGAGATAAATTTAATTTGTTCTAAGAATGATTTACTACCTAAGATTATACTAATGTCTCCAATAATGTATGGAATGATTAGCTTTGATAAAATTTTAATGTAGATTTGGTTCTATCATTTGTGCCTAAACTTGCAAAACGTGTCCTTTAGGTTTAATGCTAAAGAGCCTAAATACATGTCATTTCATGAGCATGGAGAAAAAAGATGTTAAAGCACACTCAGAAGGGATAATTGTTGTGATGGACTACTAAGTCCCAGGGACACAACCTTCCTTTTTGTGTTTGGTTGGGCATCTCAAACTGTCTAGTATACAATCTTTGTTTTGCATCTCTATTATTGAGATAACTTTAATTTATTCTAAGAATGCTTTAATACCTAGGACTAAAATAATGTCTCTAATAGTGTATGGACTAATTAGCTTTGATAAAATTTTAATGTAGATTTGGTTCTACCTTTGCATGAGGTCACGTATATATCATTTGTGCCTAAACTTGCAAACCGTGTCTCTAGGTTTAATGTTAAAGAGCCTAAATACATGTCATTTTATGAGCATGGAGAAAAATGATGTTAAACCAGACTCAAAAGGGATAAGTATTGTGACAGACTACTAAGCCCCAGGGACATGACCTTCCTTTTTGTGTTTGGTTTGGCATTTCAAATTGTCTGGTATGCAATTTTTGTTTTGCATCTCTATTATTGAGATAAATTTAATTTATTCTAAGAATGTATGGACTCACACTTCCAATCAAATTAGAAGGGGCTTTTTCACACCATAGATTTTGACTAAAGATAATAGCCAAATGCTACCAATACCTTCAAGATATTGAGAATGCATGGAATACATTCCTTAAGAGGACCAAGATGGTCAATGTGTCCTTGATCTCCTTGTCCTTGCTATGTAAAAATAGAGTTTCTTCTTGGAAAATGGTCAGGCATTATGACATACCTTCTCTCCCAACACCACAAATTACCTTGGCATGAGTAGGAGCCATTGAAAATTTTGTCTTTTAAGTTCCATAATCTCATTAAAGCATTCCTACTTCTCCCTTTTATCCTATTATCACCTAAGATGGTTGTGTCATTCATTTTATTGTCCATGTAAAAATATACTTTCTTATGAGAAAATGGTCAAGTAGTATGGCATAGTCTCTTCAAATATCCACCACACTGCAATGAAATCGAAGCAAAGATACAAAGATATAACGTACATTAGCGTTCAGGTCTAATTTTTTGTGAAAATTCACATATAAGTGTGCAGGGGTATGCTTCATTCAAAGAAATGTATAAACATCAATTTTGACACACTTTCCAATAGCCTTTTCTTGAGTCAATAAATGCAAATCTACACATGGACATGATTTTAAAATTGTGTTTGTGCTTGCATGCTCTTTTTGGCTTTTCTTTTGAGAGATAAGACACAAAAAATATTCAAGTCTTTAAATGCTATTTTTGCAAAATTTGTAGGATGTTCCCATGTATAGTTTCACATGTGATTATACACTATACCTTTTAAAACACAAAACCTAATGATATCAGGCATTGCAAAAAGCTAAAGAAAAAAAAAACATTTTGGTGCGAATAGAAAGTGGATAAGCAAAGGGAGAGGGAGAAGAAGAGGGAGGGAAAGGGGGGGAAAGAGAGATAGAGAGTTGATTGAAGGTATTACTAGGTGTTAGAGCTCTTATACCCCTTCTCAAAACATCCAAGGTTGGATACATTTCTAATATCTATAGAATTATATATGGTTTTCATATGTTTGTGTTGGTTATTTACAACTGTTTTGTCACTTTTTAAAAACTAAGATCTATGGTGAAGTTTGTAGCTCCTTGGTTTTAGTTTTTATTATTATATGCAAGTTGTGTGATGTGTGGTCTACGATTGCATAAATAGGTACATAGCTCGACAATTTAGTTAATAGCTTCATAACCAAAGCTTAACACACATATCCACTCCACAACTTCATGTATTTTTCTTGATTTCTCTCATTGCTTCCCTTGTCAAAAAACATGCTCAAAAATTTTATGCTTTGTTGTGTGTGTTCTAGCCTTGCAGCCCTGATTATGTCCCCAAATTGTAGTGTATATCATGGATACACCATTGCTAAGATTGATTTGCTACACTCCTTTGTAGACATGTGGCCTAAGGAAGATCTAAAAGTGTAAAGTACATAATGGATGTTGAAGTTCAGGTTGTCTATCAACAAGGGCATGTGGCAAGTATTAGAATACTGAGAATGCATGCTATGGAGGATCAGTGATGAGAAAATAGAAAATCATAATGAGGTAGAAGCATTGACAAGTAAGAACAAGTAATATTATCCAAGCATAATGCAAGTACAACTGATTGATAATGACTGATTGAATGAGTGTGGGGATGAGTGCCTTTTATAGGCTTACAGTAGGTGGTATTGGTAGGTGGAGATAGGTGGAAAGGGACCATGGTATTTAACAACTGTGGTTTTAATAAATTGTGCATACATGACCTAGTCTAAAGCTTTATTTGCAGTCTGTTTCTTTGCCTTATTTGTCCCATACAGAGAGGTTGTGGTGGATGTGATTGCACATTTCTCACACCCCTCCTCAATCACAACCAGAAAAGACACTGAGTATACAGAGGCTATTGTGAGTAGAACCTTGCTAAGTGTAGACATGGAATAAAAAAACAACCATACAAAGCTAGAGGCTGTTGCAAGGCCTCACCAAGTGTGTAGAGGTTATAGTGTGCAGAGGCTACATGAGGAGTTTTAGGAGCTTATGGTGAGAACATAAGGCAAGTCCACATGTTGAACTTTAAAACAATCTATCATCAGAAAATGAGCTACAAAAGAGGAACTGGTGAGTCTTATCCTTTTGATCTTGGGTTTCTTCTTCTCCTTCTTCTTCAATGTTGTCTTCATCTTCTTTGGCTATAGAAAGATATGCTCTTTGAGACTTTCTCTTAGCATAGTAGAATTTCTCAATATGCCCAGGTTTCTTACAAAAGTCACAGACTACACTCTTCTTCCCTTTCACATAGAGGAGTTGTTGGTCTCCTCTTGGCATGCTTGTTTCTCCTTTGTTCTTGATCTTCTTTTCCTCTTCCAAAAGAGAGGCTTTGATGTCCACAAGTTTTGGCTTTGGCATGTTGATTAATGTGGTAGACACATTGTCAAACTCAGGTGGAAGACTTTTGAGAAGCACTCCAATGCAAATGTCTTCATCCATCTTCAAGTTGATTCGTGCAAGCTTTGTCAACAAGCTTTCCATATAATTCAAATGAGTTGCAAGTGAGGTATTACTTTGCATGTCAAGCGTAAAAAATTCAATTAGTAAGCCATATTTTGAGGATTTGGAATGAGCTCCAAATAAGGTTTCTAATCAATCCCATGTTGCACAAGAGGTTTCACAACCATCAACATGATGAATGTAGCTGTCATCAAGTTTGAGCTTGATAATAGCTTGAGATTTATCATCATTTTTACCCCATACAATTGAAAGTGCAGCTTCCCTTGGTTTCTTCTCTTGACCACTTGTGATTGACCACAAGCCTTCCTTCATTAGGATCAATTTGTTCCTAATTTGCCATGTATGGAATCCAACACCATTGAATCAAGATTTCGGTGAATCCTTGCCCATTTTGAGATTGCAAGATCAATAGCAAATCAGCTCCAAACAATTCCAGTTTCAGTTGAGCATAAGTGCTAAGAATCACTAGGTGATTAGTATCAAGAGATACTAGGCAATTTAGTAACTATGATGCCCTTGAAGTTGGAATCTTCAAGATCCCCCTCCTTGATTTGATGTTGGAGTTGCAAAAAAAATCAGTTTTGATTAGAGGCAAAGCTGATTGTGTTAACTGGCATTAGTGCTAAAAGCACTAGATGAGTGTCAATGGACACTGTTTCTTGAAATGCCTGAGAAACTTGTTGTTGAGAAACTTGCTTGCTGAAGACTGAGTGCTGGAGAAGATTAGAGAGTCAGTGATTTGATTTGAGCCACATGAGTGAGAGAAGGAAGTAAAACAAGAGCTTGAAGCTTGATAGATATGGAGTCTACATTAGGGTTTCAGGCGCTAGCCTGGTTTTTCACCTCCTGTGAGCTAAATGCTTGATCATTTCCAAAACTTTTTAAATAGAAATGAAGCTTAGGAAGTAGGCTATTAAAGCCCTATGATGCTCGTCAGCATTGTGAAGAATGTAGGTGGAATCGAATGTACGAACAACAGAGGGTGCAAAAAATGCAGCGACTGAATGATGGCGCAATGCTGGATGTGGAGTCAACAATGTTGTGGTTTGAGGTAACAGGGAGGAGCACCTTGAGCAGAGAAGGTTTACCCAGAAGAAAACATGAGCTAAAATGGCCTAGACTGGTAGCTATGGAGGTAGGTGAGAGATCCAAGGAAAAGTGGAGGGAGCTAAAAATTCAAACTGGAATGACTCAATTAGTGGCCTGATGACTCATTAACTTAAAACCCGCTCTGATACCATGTTACAATACTGAGAATGCATGCTATGGAGGATCACTGATGAGCAAATAGACAATCATAATGAGGCAGAAGCATTGACAAGGAAGAACAACTAATATTATCCAAGCATAATGCAAGTACAACTGATTGATAATGATTGATTAGGTGGTATTGGTAGATGGAGATAGGTGGAAAGGGACCATGGTATTCAACAACTATGGTTTTAATAAACCATGCATACATGACCTAGTCTAAAGCTTTATTTGCAATCTATTTCTTTGCCTTATTTGTCCCATACAAAGAGGCTGTGGTGGATGTGATTGCACATTTCTCATAGCAAGTCAATCTCAGCAAATGATGTATCCAAGGAACATTTGAAAGCCATGTTTATACATTATTTGATCCTTGGATAAGTTTGAATTTGTAGTTTGTAGCTCAAGGGAGTGAAAGCGAAGGGAATTCCCTACATGTAAAGCCAAGATATCATTATGTGTTGAAGCAATAAGAGCGAGAACAAGTCACCTTGCCTCCACATTGGTTGGTGGCCTCCAGAGGCAACGCAAACATTGTTTTGATTGGTTCATATACTTATACTATTTCAAAACTCTGATTGTTGCAGGGATGCCTTGCACATGATTAAAATACATGGGGTTAAACAAATCTTTACACGTGCATCCACACAACTCCCTATGTTTTCCTTTCTTCCCTTGTCAAAAAGCATGACAAAAACTTGTGTGCTTTGTTGTGTGTATTCCAACCTTGTAGCCTTCTTTGCATCTACAATTTATAGTGCATATCATGGACACATCATTTGCTGAGATTGATTTGCCACACTCTCTTGCAAACATGAGGTCCAAGAAAGATCTGAAAGTTGGGTATCCTTAGTGTGAATATGGGGAGCTAACATTATCATGTGATGATTTGAAATAGATAATGGATGTTGAAGTTTAAAAGGTATGACAGTAAGGGCTTGTGGGAAATTGATCTTAGCAAATGATGTGTCCATAGAAGATTTGAAAAAAGGGTTCATATATATATTTATCCTTGGGTGAGTTTGAAGCTATAGTTTCAAGCTCAAGGTAGCGCAAGTGAGGAGAATGCCCTATATGTAAAGTTGTCATATCATTCCTCTATCATTCTGCGTTGAAGTAAATAAGGGCAAGAGCAAGTCACACTCTCCTCACATTAGTTTGTGGTCTCTAGAGACAAATGGATGTTGAAGTTTCTTAGTCCTTCCTTGAAGATTGGCTCGATGCCCTCAATATACTTCTAATGCTAATATGTTGATAAAAATCAATCATTTACTATTTTTTGACTAACAAGAGGCATATCATGTCATGGGATATCAAATGTGACTACTTAAAATTTTCGATATATATAAGTAGTAATAGCAAAATATTACAAAATTATGAGAAACATCTAAACAGTTCACATGTAATGGATATATTTGAATATCTATATGCAAGGAATCATAGGAAAATATTGAAAAACCTTATGAGGCACATCTATACATGCCATATCTACTCTATACCTTTCCTATCTATGAATAGGACACTCTTGACATCTTTGTGCAACTAACGAAAGTCAATATTAGTTGAAGGATGCATGGATGTGAGTATAGTCTAAGCTTCAAGAGAATTCACATAGCAACTTGCTTGTTCCCTTGAGCTTTGGCAATCTGCTATGTCTTGGAAACATCTTTCACAAAAGGCTACACTTAATATCCACTATGAATATCCAAAGGAAACCAACACATTAGGAAATATATGGAATCAAAAAGGGCCTTTAAGAAATGGATTCAAAGAGGATTACTTTTGTTAAACTGAATAGAATGGCGGGGCTGAATGCTATGATGACAAAAAATCTATTTTTTCTTGAAATAATGGTGATTTTGAAAATAAAAATGAGAAAATACAAACACATTGTTAGAATGATGAGATGTACTCGTATAAACATGTACTTAGAGAATATGTAAAAAGATGATATCTAGATATTTAGGAGAACTAGATAAGATGGATCTAGAACATGTGGAGGATAATTTAGCAAGAGAACCTACCTTATCCACAACTTTATTGTATATATGTGTACTCTCAACTATTGCAATGCAAGTGAGCAATACATGTGTGTGATTCATTCTCCATCTCATGGTCTCATTGTCTCTCTCTATTTCTCTCATCATCATTTTCACTATATGGTATTAGAGCACACCAAACTCTTGATGGCCTAACATCCTCCATCATCTACAACCTTAGAGCTAACCCTAGGTTAATAGGTTCTTGCATGCATCTTAGAACTTACCTCATCTAATTATTCCATTGCCTAGTTTAAAGCTCTCATGATAGGCTTCTCATTAAACAAACACTAGTTTACATCTTAGTTTTCTCACTCATTGAATTTACATCACATTTTGAGTGGTTTTCTTTGTCATATAAGTTATGTCTACATTAAGAACTTCAAGAGGGATTCTCTTTCAAAGCACTAATGAGGTCTCTACATCAACAAGAAGCTGCTCTTCATTGAGAGATTCATGACAAACTCTACATTTCAAAGGAGGCTTACTTCAAAGAATATTTCTAGTTCAAGTTTGAATATTTTATATTTATTTTGGAGTACAAAGTGGTCATATTCATTGGTTGCTTTATAAGAAGAGCTTCACAAAGACAATATATGCACAAACATTGTAGTCTTTTATTGACCTAGGAACATCATCATATGTGGTTGCTATCTCTTCAATCTTGGTCAAATATACTATATTTGAGCAAGCATATTTTCATTATCTATTTATAAAGTGGAAGTAGGACTTGACCCCACCTAAAAGCCCACAAATCTTATCCTTATCCATCTCCACCAACTCCTAGCCATCTTTGGCATTCTCATCTACTTTTGCCCTCTTTATCTTCACCTACTATTTTTTCTATCTTCATTATCATCAAGCCTCACCTACTCTACCTACTTCTTATCTCTTTTTATCCTCTTCATCTACTACTCTTGGGAGGAAAGCATAGGAGTGAGAAGAAGATTCCTTTTTTTTTTGCTTCATTAGCAAAAAGAGATGGAAGTCAATAGTCCTCTTCACTGGCATCTTATCTTCTTCACCTACTCTCTTTCTATTTTTTGGTCTACTCTTTTTAAGCTCTTGCCATGGAGCTACGATGACTTCAAGCCGTTTTGGAGAAAACTAGCTACTCCTTCGTTCTCTCTTCCATCTCATTCTCTAGTTCTCTCAACCAATAGAGATCAAATAGCTAACATGGATCCACAATTTCTTATATAGCCATTTAGTCAGGATAGGCTACTTAAAAAAAGGACGTAGATGGGGTCTTATATCAATATATTGCAAAGGGAAATATATCTATTGCCAACATCATTGGCCCTCTTCTTTAGGTTTAGCTCCATTTGGAATCAACATGATCCATAATAGTCCCAATCAATGTTGAGAAATGTGCAATCACACCCACTATAGCCTCTGTGTAATGAACAACAAGGCAAAGGATCGCATTGCAAATAAAGCCTTAGACTAGGTCATGTATACATGGTTTATTAAAACCACAATTGGTGAATACCATGGTCCCTTTCCACCTTTTTTCACCTACCAATACCACCTAGTGTAAGCCTATAAAAGGTACTCATCCCCACACTCATTTGATCCAATCATTCTCATTTAGTTGCATTGGCATTATGTTTGAGTAATATTAGTTGTTCTTCTTTGTCATTACTTATGTCTCATTATGATTGTCTACTTCCTCATCAGTGATCCACCTTAGCATGCATCCTCGATATTTTAGCATGGTATTAGAGCGGTTTCAAGCTAATGAGTCATTGGTCTACTAATTAGGTCTCTTCAGTTTGAATTTTTGCCTCCCTCCACTTTCCCATGAATCTCTCACCTACCTCCATAGCCACCCTCCTTCATTGGAGGGCTGGAATCTCTCTTGCCACGCATTATTAGCCCATTCTCTCTTCTAGAAAACTACTCCTCTGCTCCAAGTGCTCCTTCCTATCACCTCACAGCTTGACATTGTTGTCTCTCTACTCTAGCATTGCAATTTTTGTAGCCCGCTATACTTGTTTCCACCTGCAGTTTGGTCGTACAGCTGCGTAGTCTATGCGCGCATAAAAATTGACAATTACCATAGGGCTTTTGAAGCTATACACCTAAGCTACTTCCCCATCAAATCTTATGCCATATAATAACTTGTACAAGCTACAATGAGCAAAAAACCAGACCCCTGTGCCTGCAAACCCTAAAGGGAATCCATAGCCATTAATCTCTAAGCTCATATTTATTTCATGTTCTCACTTCCTTTGGTTCAATGATGTCATTGACTCTGTAATCTACTACAACACTCAGTCTTCAACAAAGCTACCACTTCAAATCAGCAAGAAGAAGATTCAACATCAAGATCAACATCAAGTGCTTCAACTACATAGTATCTCTTGATACAACCTGGTGTTGGTTAACACGAATCTTCTTGTGTCCTTTGACACACTCAAATTCAACTCTTTTGCTGGTCTAATATTAGTTAATTGATGCTACTCCTACCAACAGAAAGGGCAAAGATTCAACCTCATGCCGATTCAACGGTGTTAGGTTCCACGCATGGAAAACTAGGATCAAACTGATCCTGATCAAGAAAGGCTTGTGGGCAATTACAAGTGGTGAAGAGAAGAAACCAAGGGAAGCTGCACTCTCAGTCATATGGGATAAAAATTATGATAAGGCTCAAGCTATTATCAAGCTTGAACTTGATGACGGCTACATTCATCATGTTGATGATTGTGAAACCTCTCAAGCAACATGGGATTGGTTAGAAACCCTATTTGGAGCTTACTCAAAATCCACCAATATGGCTTACTAATTGAAATTTTAGGCTTGACATGAAAAGTAGTACCTCACTTGCAACTCATTTGAATTATATAGAAAGCTTGTTGACACAACTTACAAGAATCAACTTGAGGATGGATGGAGACATTTGCATTGGAGTACTTCTCAAAAGTCTTCCACTTGAGTATGATAATGTGTCTGCCACATTAATCAACATGCCAAAGCCGAAGCTTGTGGATATCAAAGCTTCTCTCCTTGAAGAGGAAAAGAAGATCAAGAGTGAAGGAGAAGCAAGCACCCCAAGAGGAGACCAACAACTCCTCTATGTGAAGGACAAAGGCAAGAAGAGTGTAGTTTGTGATTTTTGTAAGAAAACTAGGCATATTGAGAAGTTTTGACATGCTAGGAAAAGATCTCAAAGAGCATATCTTGCAACAATCAAAGAAGATGAAGACAGTAATAGAGAAGAAGAAGAAGAAGAAGAAGAAGAAGAAGAAGACACCCAAAAACAAAAGGATAGGACTCACCACTAGCCCCTCCATGTAGCTCATTTTCTAATAGACTCTTTTAGGTTTTAAATGTGTACTTACCAAATGTTCTTACCATAAGCTCTTGTACTCCTCATGTAACCTTTGCACACTATAATCTCTACACACTTAATGAGGCCTTAGGATAGCCTCTAGCTTTATATGGTTGTCTACACTAGCAAGGTCCTACTCATGACAGCCTCTGTATACTCAATATCTTTCTTGGTTGTGATTGAGGAGGGGTGTTGAGAAATGTGCAATCACACCCACTATAGCCTCTTTGTAATGAATAGCAAGGCAAAGAATCACATTGCAAATAAAGCCTTATAATAGGCCATGTATGTATGGTTTATTAAAACAATAGTTAGTGAATACCATGGTCCCTTTCCACCTTTTTTCACCTACCAATACCACCTAATGTAAGCCTATAAAAGGAACTCATTCCCACACTCATTTGATCCAATCATTGTCATTCAATTGTACTTGCATTATGCTTGAGTAATATCAGTTGTTCTTCTTTGTCATTACTTATGTCTCACTATGATTGTCTACTTACTCATCAGTGATCCACCTTAGCATGCATCCTCAATATTTTAACAATCAACACTATATTCATTGTGAAAAGTAGCCAGATCATTGCTAATATTTGCAGTAAATTGGATGCTTCATACTAGGAGCTCTAGTTTAGCAACATTGTAGGCCCACTCAAGCTTCACGTAAGTAGGTCTTCCTCCTCTCCAAGGCTATATGAGGCTATATGCCAAATTCAACTTTATAGCCAACATGATCATAGTCCATGTCATTAAATCTAGCAAACAACTCATCAATTTGCAATTTATAGTAGAAGGTGCCAGCTCGACAATAGGAAATCTTCATTAGTTCTAGAGCTCACCATATCATTGTCATCAATGTAGCACCACCTCTCAAGCGGCAAGCTCCACAAGTAGTCATCTAACTCATGTTGGCTTCATCAACACAACCCAAGGTGACATCTATAACAACTTCCACATTAGCAATTAGTTGCATTATCAGTGCCAAACTCAATGGCTCTACCATCACTATAGCAATAATAGATTCTCTAGTCAATGGAGAAGCTTGTATCATCATTGGTGCTAGATCAAATCCAGTCAACAATCTTCAAGCAATCAATCCAGTGATGTCTATTGGCATCTACGAGAATAATAATCAACGGGCTCAACCTGCAGGATCAACGTGCAATCATAGGTGAAGCTCTAACACTCCATTATAGCCACCTCATGAATGACAATCATGGAATCAATAGGAAAATCAATGACTCATACACTGAGCCACATCAAGCATAGTCAACACTACATTAGTATCATATCATCAATATAGCTTGATGTCATCTTCAACCACAACCATCATCCGATAAGAAGATACATTTTTAAAAGATCCATGGCCCTTACTAAACCTTAGTGAGGTTTTAAAATCTCAATGTTATCTTACTTGGCCCCCATTCACATAAAGTATTTAATCCCTTGTTCACATGATCTTTTACACCTCCACTACCACCTCTTTGTTAGAAGTGTAGCATGGGAACCTTGAGTAAGAAAGGGTGCATGGGGGAAGGTAAGGTGTGAATGAGATATAAGGTAGGGGAAACCCTAACCCTAGCTCACAATGAGGCTATATAAACAACTTGGAGGTCACTCTCAAATGTAGAGAGAGTGGACCAATTGTACTTGTGAGCAACTTATTGAGTAAGATTTCATTCTTATACTTGGAGCTCTCTCTCCCTCTTGTGTACATATCTTTAGGCTCTGATTTTGAACATGGTATTAGAGCCGATCCAACAAGCTCCCTCCAACTCTATCTCAACATAAGTGCACATCAAAAAGTTCATTTCTCAACTATACCTCTTAACCTCCATAGCCAATCTTGATCTACAAACATTGGAGGAGCTTGTGTGGCGAAAGGAGGACATATCTTGGCTTTATTTCTTTTGAATACCACTTCCCTAGCTTAGGGTGCAATGTCCTAGTACCTAAGATGTCAACATCGTAGCATGCAGAGCTCAACTAGAAAAAAAAGCAGTTCTAGACAATGCTACAATCAACATGACCCTATGTGCTATGAATGGCACAATGTTAGAGGGGTTGATGGGTCTTTGTTAGCACACCTAAGTGGGCTATCTAACCCTAAAAGGGTTTCTCAAAATTCTTCATTTACTAGCCACTGTCGGAAAAACACTAATTGTGGGTTTGGTAGATAGTCATAGCCAGAAAAGCTTGAAGCTTGGTTTTCTCTAGCTTTCTTCTCATAGAAGTCATGAACAATGATTCTAATCATTTTGACTGAGAATGATTCAATTCATTGCAAACCTAGAAACTCAAAACTTAGAGCTTCTTTCCAAAAAGATGACTCTCAAGCTGACATTCAATCTGTGGACTTCAACACAAGCACTTTACTAAGCTTGGATACTAGTGTATTTTTTAACACTATTGATCAAACTACTAATCATTGCTTGCTGGCTAAATCTTAGCAATCTCAAGGTTTTTTTAATAAAAGAGCCTAAGCATATCCATTAAATGCTTAACTCTCATCATCTCATTGTTTATCATTGTAAGGCTATGTGTCAAGAATAAACACATAGACCTTTTCCTTCTCTTCATCTAATCTATTTGTATGAGTGCACATCAATTGTTTTTAGTGTGCTATTCACTTGGATTAAGACATCATTTTAATTACTTTTTCTTGTTTTTCCCTAGCTTGTAAAGGATTAGACACTATCATTGCCTTGTGCAATTGGTAAGACCTTCCTATCAATGCCTATGTTGATGTGAAGCCTCAAATCTGCAAGTTTGACGGGAGAGACTTCCACCCATGGTAGGTGTTAGTAAAATATAAAATGATGGAGAGGGGTTACTGGCTCTTCATCAAAGGGACCAAAACCATTGATCCATCCAACCCTACAGATTTTGAAGGTAATGAAAGAGTTCGAGTTATAATAATGTTGCACTTGGATGAATCCTTAATTCACCATATTGGCTAGCTTGCAATCGTAAAAGAGAAGTGGGATGAGCTCGAGAAACTGTATGGTGTACGAGGAAAGAATTCCAAAAACTTCCTCAAAATAGAGCTCTTTAGCTTAGAATACAAGCAAGGAGAACACCTATGAAAGTTCATTTCCCACATAAAGGGTCTAATGGCTCAATGAGCTTTAGTTCAAGCTCCAATTTTGTTGAAGAAGATGCCATTCCAATACTCTTGAAAGTCATAAGGAAAAAATTTTCAACTCTTATTACTATCCTAACAAATATACCAATTCATTCAGTCTTGTCTGGATGAAGAGAAAAGAAATAAAAGAGAATGTACCACTATCTTAGCATCTACCTTGACAATTGATGAACAACTCTTAGTCCATACTATGACTACTAAATGCTCCTTTTGCAACAAAAAAGGACATATTGTAAGCAATTGCTGAAAAAATGTCCCAACAATATAAATTGTCAAAAATGTAAAAAAATAGGGCATATCACTAGTAAATGTCCAAACTCTCCTGAAGTACCCAAAGAATCAAAGGCCAACTATGTCTCCAAAAAGCACTTGATGATTGACTTTTCTAGTCCCCATTGTACCATCTTTCCATAAACATCATTGTAGCCTATTTTATAAAGGCATCCCACTAATTCATTGAGATCGAGAACCATTTACATGCTATATAATCCAATGCCACCTTGGCATTGAGGGGAGGTGTTAGAAGTGTAGCATGGGAACCTTGAGTAAGCAAGGGTGCATGAGGGAAGGTGAGGTGTGAATGAACTAGAGGGTAGGGAAAACCCTAACCCTAGCCCATAGTGAGGCTATATAAATAGCTTAGAGGTCACTCTCAAATGCAGAGAGAGTGTACCAATTATAATTGTGAGCAACTTACTAAGCAAGATTTCCTTGTACTTGAGACCTCTCTCCCTCTTATGCACACATCTTTAGGCTCTCACTCTGATTTCCAACACTCTTGTATCCTCAATAACTTATGCACACATAATATAATGGGAATATTTGAAGGGCTGAGAAGCACATAGCAATGGTAGGATTTATTATTAGTGTCACTATTCATTTGTGGTCCCATCACTGATTCATTGAAATATTATTTCCACTTCTTGTGTCTTGTCCACATCATAGCCTTCTCCCTTATCTTATCCTTGCTAGATAATATCATGCAACACATATGCTTCATCCTTATATCCTCATTAAGTTCATTGTTCACTCTCTCCTATCACCTAATGGACTATGTAGAAAATTATTTGATTCATGACAACCCCAATCCTCTATCAAATGAAGGCCCTTCATATCCACTTCTCTCTCGTGACACCTCCATTTTGTGCTCTCATGCTCTCAACTCATCCATCCAAGCATGTTCTAGCTCTCCCAATACTTTCAATACTACCATGGTTGTCACTCAGGTAAGTTACTCATGAATATATGTGTGCATCATGTGGGTTTAAAATAAGGTATTAAAAAAATACCATTTTTATAAAAATTTTACATACAAAAGGGTATAATATAAATGGGTTATTTACAAATTAAATAGAAAAAGGTTATGTTTTATCTAGGAAAAATTCATAGGTAAGGATATTTATAAATAGGCCTTGAACACATGTGATGTAGAGGATATACATATAGTTACTTCCCCGAGGGTTGTCACCCTTGTTAGTCCATTCTCTTGAATCCTAAAATAGAAGCCTTTATCATTGTAACAACCATTGAAGAAGGGGATGCCCTTCATACCCAACATTTCAAGGCCCAAGAAGGCACTGTCTATGGCCTCTTTATTGAACTATGTTCTTCAACATATTTGGATGGTACTTTAGTGGCAAGAAGATAGAAAAATATCATAACTCTCTCAATTGACAATATGGATACTCCTAACATTCCTCATCAATTGTTGTTGTATGTTTCTACCAACCTTCAAGGTCACTCCCTCATCAAGTACAGCGTTTCCACTTGCCTTACATTTCTAAGTATTATCCTATTTTCTTACATTTTTCACTCCACTTGTACTCACCATCTAAACTCCACTTCAATCTCAATATCATATCTTGATCCTTATCTTCCACTCTCTTTATGTACTCAATATCCTCATCTTCTTATAGTTACACATACACTCCACTCCAATTGTGCGCTACAATCTCTTGACCAAATGCAACTACACACACTCTTGTCTTTCTCATACACATTTGGGATTCTCACAATGCATCAAAATCCTATCTCCTTGAGTTCCTCATTGTCACATCGCTACTTTTGAATCTGCAATTCTAAATCCCTACACATGACCTCATCCTACTATCACATTTCATCCACATTATGTTTATTTATCTCCGATCACCACCAATCTACCAAATCATCATTTCCTTTTATCCTACCATATCCAACCATTCACAAAGTTACCTTCATTCAACAATCATATTGCTCTAATTGTATACCCAAATCTCAATCATCAATCTACCTTACATGGCAAAAACCTCATCAACAATCAAAAGTAATCTCTCTTTCAATTTTCTCTCAGTATCATCATGAAATGGTCTACCTCCAACCTTACCCAAATCATCATTTGAAAATTGTATCTCTTTCAAGTTGGACAACTATCTTGGACTTCCAAAGGAGAGGAAAGGAATGGATAAAGTACAAAGAAATGCATGAGCACATTGGTACAAACTACTTGTATAAAAGAGCACATTGATAATGAGTATGCTATTAATGAAGATATTATACCCAACTCTTGGAAAGACAATATGCTTAAAATTATTCATCAATCACTTGCTATTTTACACTATCAATCTCTATCTGACTATGATATCTAGTGATGTTGGGATCATATCTCCATCTACCAATATGCTCTCACCGTTGTTTCACTCCATCACTATTATCAAGTTCCAATTGTAGTACATCATTTTTCTATATGATGAGCATCTCTTATCAAGTCTATGATGAAGCAAACTATGTTGATTAGCTCTTCATCAATGTATCCATCAAACAAGGCCCAAAGATCTTCATCATCAACTTACAACCCTTAAATCATTGCAAGCAGAGATTGATGTATATCTTTTGTAGCAATAAGGATAATGTCTCATACTATACTCATCATTGTAATCTTATTGCTCTTGTAGCCAAGATGATTGGAAAAAAGCCTTTGTACTACAAAAGAAAATTCTATTTTATTTTGAGGAGGAGAAAGAATGTTAGAAGATATTGTTAACCTTTTCTAGAGAGAGGAAATGTTGGAATAATAAGATGTTCTCATATGAATGTATACTTAAAGAATATCTAAAAAGACAATATCTAGATATTTAGGAGAACTAGGCAAGATGGATCTAGAACATGTGGACAATACTTTAGTAAGAGAACCTACCTTATCCACAACTTTATTGTATACATATGTGTACTCTCATCTATTGTAATGCAAGTGAGCAATACAAGTCTGAGATTTATTCTCCATCTCATTGTCTTGTTGTCTCTCTATCTTTCTCTCACCCTCACTTTCACTAAACGCATTGCTTTATATAGCTATTATAAGAAGACCTAGCTCATCCCAATTGGCTTGCTAGCTTGGCGGCGGGTACTTGGGCCCATTAGTTTGTGAACCATGGTTCAAATCTCACTTGTATAGTAAATAAAAAATGCCACTTTTGTAAAGACTGAAATTCTCCATTATGCTATGTGGAGTTTTGTGGCCACATGGTGCATGTAAAAACATGGATCTAGAACATGGCTTGAGGTGAAAGCTATGGAGGTTGGAAGAGAAAGAGTGAGTTCATGAAGACACTAACATGACTGGCTATTACACAAATAAATTAGGTTCCAAGATGGAAGCTTGGACTCATAAACACAATCTTGTGTATAGATTGACAATGACCCAAAGACTTTACCGAAGGACAAAAGTACTATGATATTTTTTTGATTCAAAAATAGAGAAAGTACAATGCTTTATAGGAAATTGGATGGTAGCACTTCTCCATGCCTCAAAAGGTAGGGATATATCCTCTCATGTAGGTATACCATGGCTAATGGGTGTGAGATTGAGATAAGATTAATATAGAGGCTAGTTAGATCTCTACTTGGATAAATTAACTCATAAAAGGTTGACTTCATATATAAAAACAAGATATGTCCTTCAAGGTGAACATGAAAGTAATGTTGGAAGAGATGAAATTAGTGATATAGAAAGCTCCAGCATTGATGAGCAATATAGAGAATCGAAAGCCAATTTATTTTCTAGAGATGTTGAACTCTTTGGTTTGTCAATTCAAGGTCCAAAAGAAGAGAAGAAAGATGTTAATCCTACTTAAGAAATACATAGCTAGTTAGAAATGGATATTGCAAGAACGTCTAAATTGATGGATATATTGGGAAATAACTTAACTCATGATGAGAGAGTAAAGTATTCACTCATTCTTTAGAGGTACAATGAGTTGTTTACTCTTAAATACTACCAGAACAACTAAGAGGTACTTACAACATTGTGCATCACAACAACTTAAAAGAGGGAAACAAACTTGTAATTGAGAAGTTAAGAAGGCTTGGTACAATTCAAGAAAATGTACATTACTAGATGCACTCTTTATTTATCATGTTAATAATGCACAATGGATATCTCATATTGTAATTAGATCAAAGAAGAATGGGAGAGTATGCATTTATTTCAAGCCTCTTAATGTTGCAGCCGCCACAAAAGGGATTCTATCCTCTTCCATTTCAAGATGAGATTTTGGACTAGCAAGCTAAACTTAAACTTTATAGTGTACATGATGGATATTGTAGAAGAGGATTTGAAAAATATAGTTTTCATCCCTCAGGATTTTTTTAATAAAACATGGTAATGCCTTTTGGTTTGTAAATTTCCATGTAAATTTTCAAAGATGGGTTAATTGGATATTTGCCCAAATTTCTTGGGAAAATATTTAAGGGTATTTTGGGATGATTTTTGTATGTATAGTTCTAGAGCTTAATGTGCCAAAAATATGGATGAGGTCTTTTATAGGTTGAACCAAGATGAAGAATAGTTGAATCCTAAAAAATCTAAGATAGCAAGGACTAAAGTGATACTTTTGAGCATAAACTATCTTAATGGCATTTCACTTGAACCAAGTAAAGTTGAGGCTCTCCTCCTCATGGATTCTCCAAATAATAGTAAATATCTTATAAGCTTTATTAATAGGATGGGAGGTATTTATTGAGATCTTTCCATAGGATCATTGAATATGGATATCTACTATAGAAAGCAACTCCAAAAGATCCTTTATTTTGGATAGAGATTAAAGAGGATGTGTTCCCATATATAAAAGATAAGTTGAATACTTTGCTAGTTCTTATGCCTCCAAATTGGCACGAGCCTTCTTCCATTAGTATTAGCATTGAAAAGAATTCCCTTCCCTTACTCAAAGGAGAAAGCTTTGGCATACCTTTCTTTATAGAGGCAACATAAGTATTTTTGGTGGTTGAGTTGGTAGTGCCCTTAGCTTTACTCTCGGGTAAGTTACTCATGAATATATGTGTGCATCATGTGGGTTCGAAATAAGGTATTTTTAAAATACCATTTTTATATAATTTTTACATACAGAAGGATGTAATATAAAGGGATTATTTACAGATTGAATAGAAAAATGTTAAGTTTTATTTAGGAAAAATTCATAGATAAGGATATTTATAAATAGGCCTTGAATGCACATGATGTAGAGGATATACATATCGTAACTTCCTCAAGGATTTACTTGTAGTTTTTACCTATCACTTGGCTTTTCCCTTGGAAGATTTAGGAAGAATAGGGGAGTCATGGTCCATGAATGTTATTGCCCTATCCAAAATTATCTTAGTACACCTCTCCCTTATCCACCACATATATGACTCAAGGTAATCTTTGCACTGAAAAAAGGTACAAAACAACTTAGTTGAAAACACAAGAGAATATTATTAGAAAAAAACCTTCAAAAAAATAGGAGTATCACCTATAGAAAGCAACTCCAAAAGGTCCTTTTTTTTGGATACAGATGGAAGATGATGTGTTTCCACATATAAAAGATAAGTTGTATACTTTTCCATTTCTTATGCCTTCAAACTAGGATGAACCTTTTTCCATTAATATTAACATTGAAAAGAATTCCCTTCCATTACTCAAAGGAGAAAGCTTCATCAACAAACCTTTCTTTATAGAGGCAACATAAGTATTTTTTGTTGCTAACTTGGTAGTGCCCTTACCCTTGCTTAAAGCTTTCACCAGTCTCTTAGCTTTGCCCTTGGAAGATTTAGGAAGAAGATGGGAGTCATGGTCCACTAGTGGTATTGTCTTGTCCAAAATGATCTCAATCCACCTCTCCCTTATCCACCACAATATGTCTTAGGGTAATTTTTGCACTAAAACAAAGCATACAACAACTTAGTTAAAAACACAAAAGAATTTTAACTTAAAAGTAAAAGATAAAAGACTTATATCCACCCATCCATGTTTAGCAACTTTGAGTCTATAGTCTTGCAAACAATCAAAATAACTCTCGATCTCAACTATGAGCATCACTTTGTAGCAAGACCTCTTGAAGGAGAAACTTGAAAGGTCTTTAAGATCCATAAATGAAATGGGCATCCAAGTCAGTAGTAGTAATAAGTCTAGTAGCATTGCAAATGAAAACTTGTTAGGAAACATTAAAGAAACTACCTGCAACAAATCTAGAAAACAACAAAAAATAATTGATGAGACATTTTTGCCATGCCATGAATTCCTCAAAGAGAATTTGTAAGGATGACCTCTTGAGCAACAATATCAAGTAGATCAAACTCTAATGTCCACTATAAAGAAAAACATTAGTCAACAACAAATATGAAAATAAATCGCAAAAAGTAACTATGTACAAGGAATTCACCTTTCAACACAAAAAAAAAGATATGGAAGTATGTAGAACTATCAAAAAATTTAAAATATCTTGCAATATTTCAACCAGACTTTGAAAAAGGATCCGCAAAGAGAAGTAGATCAATAATAAATATGTTCTTAGTGATATAATTTTTCTAAGTAAAGCAATGTATACCATGTATAGAAACAATGCCCAAAATAAGAGAATGAAGGTGCAAGGAACTTTGAAAAGGTTAATAAAATCAAAAACAGGTCTCATCTCAAACAAGAATAAACCACATAATGTGATAGTTGAATATCTTTCTTCTCTAACATACTCTTATCTCCTAAAGATATGCTAAGGTAATCCTCTTTATTTTCATCCTAAGAAACACTGGCAACTATTTGGCCAAATACATTGCCCATCCTCTCATAGTTAACTAGCCAAGAGAATCAATCTTTGTCTTGCAAATCATATCCCCACTTTCAACCTCTTTGATTTTCTCCTCCATGGTACTCTCTCTTTGAGCTACAGTTCATGTGAGATATAAATGAGTAATATCCTCAATGATAGCCTATTTTTCTTTTTTAGACAATTTTGGGAGAATGTTAAGAATCTCAAAGGCTTTATGACTAGTAGAGAGTAAGGGCTTCAATACTTTGTCAAACCTATACCTAAGTCATACTGAAGTCCTTGTTCATCAATGTGACCTTATGTGCATTGGCAACAACAATGTAAGCATCATTCAAAAAATCAATGATGAAGTCCTCTACGGCCTCCTACAAACAAAGTATATCTAAAAGTTACCACTTCGTAGTAAGTCCATCAATTGTAGAAAACTTGGATAATCTATCTAACATATCCTTGACCACTATGATAAATGTTGTCTTTGGTTGCTTGCCTTCTATACTTTCATGATTTCTCTCAAGTACCTTTGCATGTAAAACAACCTTGACTTCCTCTTTTCCTTTACTAGGGCTACTTTGGAAGGCTCCTTAACTTTCACAATTCAATCTTCACCATGCTCAAGAGCATGTAGAAGAGATAAGAGCTCACCGTGGGGCTAGGAATAGTAGTAGGATTTGAAGGCTAGGGATCAGGAGAAGTTGGAGTTTGAATAGGAATCTCTTGAGACACTTTGGCACAGCTTGGCTAACATTTTCCCCTATAAGAACACTACAAGCCTCTAGTTATGTCTATTGTATATAGACCTTTCTTGTAGTCTACTTGATCCTAGCCTATAAATATCTAATACTCTCATGAGCAAGAGGAGGAGGAATATTAGCTTGTGACCAAGAAGGACAATATGGTGGGATAGGGTGATTTTGAGTAGTCGCAAGAGAGGTTTTGTGCTATATGGAAAGTTTCCAAGAACAAGGCTAAATGATGCAATAGGGTTAGTTCCTAGAGCTACACAAGCACTAGTCATGCCATAGGGGAACTCACAAAGAGGTGATAGGTTTAGTTTGTGGAGTTGCAAGAGTGCTAGTCACACCATATGGGAGTTGCGGAGAGGCATGCCAATATGATGTGCTAAGGTGATTTTGAGGAGACGAATGAGTGTTGGTTGTACTATATGGGGGATTTGCAAAGAGGAAGACCATTGATTTTGGGGTGATGGGGGTGTGTTTGAGGAAATCCAAGGTGCTCGATCACTTTGTATAGGAAAGCTAGAGTGTGAATAAGACCCCTTGCAAAAAAAGTATGCCTTATATAGTCACTTGCCCACCATTGTTCCATGTCAAGAGTGCATATAAAGGGGCTCGATTTAGTTTTTGCCAAGCTTTTTTTTTTCTCTCCATACTCAAACTTCTCACTTTTCATTTAACATCTCTATGGTTCTTCTCTTTTGATATGGTGTGACTCATAGCCTCCTGCTCTTTCACGACTTGCTTCTCTCACATCATACTAGCATACAACGTGAATAGGATATCAACTGTGTCTCACACTACCTCTCCACACCATATTGGCACATAGCCCTTGACTTGTAGTTCTCCATTCTAGCAGAGGGTTAAGTCATGTCTAAGGAGTTAGGATCCCTCCCAATTTCTTCCACCATGGTAGTGAGTCGTCTGAAAAGGAAAAGAGCTATCACCACCATAGCATCCAAGGAGTTAACAAAAAGAAAGAAAGGCCTTGTCCTAGATGTTTCACCCATCTCTTTAAGTTCCATAGGAAATGCATGGATTTTAGGGAGGACATCACCTAACAAAGGAAGATCCCCTTTGATGATCCTATGCCTCACTCAAATTATAGATATAATATCCATTGAGAGGCTTTTGTACTTTCCTATTCACACTAACATTGAATTGTCATTTTTCTAATTGCTAAGGACATGTTTAATCCTCAATGGGACCTAGATCAAGTAGAAAATTATTCCAAAGATTTTTTGGAGCTCTCAAGAGAATACCAAGGAAACAAGGATCTTACCACAAGAAAATCTATCTTGTATTCATCAACAAGCTTGCTTTTATCCTTTATGTAACCACAACAGGAAAAAGAACACCATGTACAACAAATCTTCACATAGCATCATATAAAGAATCTCTCATGGTCTTATCTTTAATAAAATTGATCACATTCTTCATATTCTTCTTATAATCCATCAAAGAATCACAAAAACACAAAAGAATGCTCCACTTTGAAAGGAATTTCAACACATAATATTCATCTTCAATGACTTCATAGTCTTCTCTTAATCTCTCATATAGATAAAATGTTTTTTAGCATTAAAATGACTATCTCTTGTACTTGATCTCTCTCACGCATGTCCTCACTCAATAGTACAATGTAATTATGATCAATAATCCTCTCTTGGTCATGGATATCCTATCGAAGAGGTATATTTGATATAAAGAGTCACTAGAGCCACTACAGTGTCCCTTGAGAGCACACTATTGTCACTATCATTGTAGTCTTCACTTCAAGTCTTCTTTAACTACTTGTTCTGCTTCTTCAAGCTATTTTGAGCTTGCATTCTTCCTCTTCCAAGATTGCAAAATATCCCTAAGATAAACATCCATACCATAGAACATAAACAGAAGCTCAATAGAGGGTAAACAAAAAGCATAGAAACCATATAACTTCAACCAAAACCGTTCAACATATTCTCAATCATTCCTTAGAAGACTCATTCACAATCTTAACCTTACAAAAAAAAAGAAAATAAATCAAAATAGGCCTAATAGAACCAAATAGACTCATCACAGAACCTATTAGAATATTAGATCTCAACCAAAAACCATCACAACTCTCCCACACATTCTTAAACTATCCCAAAACACTTTCAAAGTCATCAAAATTTAATCAATCCACCCTCATATAAACCAACTTTGATCAGCTTCACATTGCACCACATAGTCATCCACTTCAACCCCCAACCAACTTTGATCAGCTTCAGCTTCAATCTTCTGCAACAACAACTTTATCCTCTCCTCGTGATGACAAGGATAACATATACACCACACACATCACAAAACACAAAACTCACAAATATACAACAAAATGTAGTCTGAATGGCACCAAAAAAGGAGAGCGAAAGAGAATGAGAATTTCAATTAAAAAGATGATACATTCAAAGACTACACAACTACTATGTTGGATGAAGATATGTCTTCTTAAACTTCATGCTAAGCTTGAGATGTGCTAGAGTTTTCCTTTCATCCTAAAAATGGAGAGGTATATTGTAAAGGAATTGTAGACAACACATAATGAATCTAGTAGGAAAAGCCTGTGCAAAGTAGTGTAGCACATCCATCTAAGCAACGGTCACATCCACATTAGGATTTAATGTCAAATTTGGAATGGTCTTCCGAGTGTTCAAATTGGACTGTTGATGCATGAAGGAAAGATACCAGCAAAAATGTGTAGCAAGACGTACATAAGTATCCTCAAATTAAGCTGAAGATAGGAGTTTGAACATGCTAAAGAAGTCTCCTAGGACCCAAGAATGAGATGCCAATTAAATATAGGTCATGTCTTAGAATCATATAAAGTCCACTACCGTCAATGGAGGATATCATTATCAAATCCAAGAGTATCCAATACATACTAAGGGGGAAGATTGATATATTCTCTATAGAAGATGGAATAGGAATGAGGGAATCTATCTAAAACTAAAAATTACAAAGGTGTGTAAAAATGAGTTCTACCCCTCAATAAGAAAAAGGAAAAACATTCCTACAAGCAATTGATTATCACCTTGCGAAGGCCTCGTAGGTTCCTAGGGATGAATCAGCCAATGCCTTGTCTTCCTAGGGATATCAGCTAGCAGAAAGAATCGACACAAGGAAGGTTGGAGTGAAAATAAAATTGAGCATTAAAAAAGGATTAAGTGTCGCCTCCCGAGAGCTTGGTAGGCTCTTGGGTATCAAGATAGGATCTGAGGCCAATGCCCTATTCTCCTTGGGTCACTCTACTCTCAACTCCCTCCTTTTTACATGCTTAAGTATGGGAACCTTGAAAGAAAATGTGTTATTAGCAAGATATGATGCCCATGCTTAAGGAGTCCTCACCTAGTAGGAGGTCCTAGTCCCATTGTCCTAAGTTAGGTAAGTTGTTCAGACCACCACTAGGATGACCTCTTTGATAGGTTTTTTTAGCCAGTCCATGTTTGAGTAGTTGGTTAGAGACTCACTTTGGATTTTTGTTAGATTATGCTGGGCCTATCCCTTGTGGATTTTCATGCCTTAATGTTATCAGGGGGTAGGGTGAGAGCTATGGAGTGTTTTGTTGTGTATTTTTTGTATGAGCTCGATGCTCTTTGTGGTTATGCATGTGCAGATCTGTTCATGGGATTCGACGGGTTGGGTTGCCCTATCCCATGGTTGCCTAGGAGCCGCTTTTGAGCCATGCTTGAAGCATTTTGAGACTATTTTTGGAGCAAGAAGTACCTGAGAAGTGTTAAAGACTAAATTTTTATGAAAAATCAAACGCTGGCGGATGGCCAAAAAGCTAGAGTTTTTCTAGATGCATTTCGACGTCAGGAATCCAACACAAGTCTCGGTTCATCGATCGAAGGTCGTTTGACCTCCCATTCAATCCACGCAAGGTTTGGCGTTATAAAGTAGCTACTATATCTGGGAGTCAAAAAGTACATGATGAAGGCCAAGATGATGGATTTCTATGCTGCAAAGCCATTTGTCCAGACGGATCTCGAATCCGAGTTCATTTGCCCACTCAAAATCGAAATATCCACTTAGGGACAGTGTGAACACAAAAAAAAACCGAACCAGTTATTTTGAAGTTAATAACCTTAGGCTTGATAAAAGCCTTAAAAAACACTAAAAAACTGACGAACAGGGGGGCGCAAATTTTTTTGCACCCCTTCCAAATCTCATCGATGATGCTTCAATCGTGATCATTCTAGAGAGAGAGAGATTCTTGAGATCAAAGTAGAGAGAGGAAGGAGGTGTGTATGATTTTTCTAGTTTTCATGGAGTATTAAAATTTTGAAATTTGATTCTTTCTCTCTCCTCTCTCTTCTCTCCTCTTTGTGGCTATTCAGATGCATCAATTCAAGAGAGAAGGGGGAGGGTTGTGATGAAGAAC
Source organism: Lygodium microphyllum (assembly GCF_053477565.2). Classification (NCBI taxonomy): domain Eukaryota; kingdom Viridiplantae; phylum Streptophyta; class Polypodiopsida; order Schizaeales; family Lygodiaceae; genus Lygodium; species Lygodium microphyllum. The sequence continues at coordinate 119,539,006 of NC_141135.1, forward strand.
TTGGAGCAAATGATGATGCTACAGCAATGGAGGATGTAGATCCAACTAAGAGAGTGCGCCAGTGGCAAGGAAGAAGCGTTGTGGCCTCTCATCTACGAGATATGAGCCTCAAAATCGCACTTTCTATGCGTAAGTGAGCGGTTCTTTTGTTTTATGAAAAATGGTTGAAGAAAGTGCTTGATTTTGTTTGTTCTTGATTTCTCATGTTGCATTCTCTCTGAAATATTGAAAAAAACCAAAAAATACAATGATATAATAATTTCTCGCAAAACGCGTAAAACTCATAAGTTACGACTTTTATGAAAATAATGAAATTTGGGGTTTTTGTCGAGTGTTTGAAGGTCATATGGGATGAAAAGGGATGTGAAAATGATGCTAAGTTTCCTTGATTAGTAAGAACTCATAAATCCAAAATATCTTATTTTTATGAAGAAATAAATGAAAAAATTTAGAAAAAATAGGGAAAATTTTAGTTTTTACATCTCAAAAATTAGAAAAAAATACATTTTATGCCCATGAGCATATAACAAGGCTGGAGCGTGAGGATCAAGCCTTGTTTCTATGTTATACTATGTTCTTATCGATTTTTATATGAAAATTTACATAAAAATGAACATTACATCTACCCAATGAATGAAAAACCTAAATGGTAGAGGGGATGAGGGTTTGTGAAAGTGGTTAGTTGTTGAAAATGATTCAAATTCTGATCTATTTGTCTATGCACAACATATAGGACGGACTATCATTTGAATTAAGGAGACTAGTAGCACAAAGAAATTCGATGCTAGTCTCTATCAATGCAGCACGTACGATTAGTTGAAAATCATTAAAGGGTTTTTTTTGCACTTCACCTAGCTGGTTTCTAATGATAAAATACTTGAGCAAAATGGTCATGCACACTTGCATTGAGCATACCATGGTATCAAACCTGGACACATTGCAATTGCTTTCCAAACATTGACCTATATGGAGTGTGTAAGGAAACTCGAGCTATAGGATAGATGAAGGGTTTCTTGGGCCAAGCTTGGTAAGGAACTATCAAATCTCCTGGATCATTCAAAATATATAATAGTAGAAATTGTTCATATGTTCTTTGTGTTAGGGCAGTGCATTGAGGGGCCAATCCTCTCGATGTAAGAGAGGTGCAGTGGGGCCATGACATTTAGCCGAGGGGTTTCCTCCTATGTTTGTGTTACGTGGTATATTATACCAAGATGTATGGAATCTCCCTCTGAGGAGTAGGGAAGGGCAATGCTGGACTATGTTATATTACAAATGTAATCTCTTTAGTAACGATTAGGGTAGTGTGTGCCCCTTGGACACTCCTGGCTGCGAGGCCATATGGGGTTGTCTTGTGAGTATTATAGAGCCTCGACTAGTGTCTATAGCCAGTGTCGGGCCTGTTTTAGGTCCCAACAAGAGACAAGGATGATGAGAGGTATAGAACGGTGGTTGTGATGATGGGGATATGGAGATAGGTGCAGATTATAAAAGAGCGAATGGTAATTCCTTTCTTCTTTTAGAGTCATGTGTGGCTATTACCTCATGATAGTTAAGACGGCAAACTCAACACTTGCAGAAATTGTTGATATTCTACTTGGTTAGCATATCAGGGGTTATTATGATTCTCCCATGGCCACTAACTCGTCCTTTATTATATATCGTTGGTTATACCTACCTACAACTAGTATAGTTATAGGGTGAGCCAATTAGTATAGTCAATTATGTATTGCTTGACTTAGTAGACTATTTTCCTTTATATTGTATCTTATCTATACTTTCTATACATTGTATTGTGTATAAAAGATGAAAGAAAGAACCAATAAGAAAACATTTTGGCCTCCATCTCTTTTTTGGTATTATTTAGTGATCTTTTCCTTAAATGCACTATGTGTGTTTGCTATAGTAGTCCAAGAAAAATCTCCCAATATGAGATTTGTGGCATGGTATTAGAGCTACACCATTAATAGAGGCTTGTTTTGGAGGTTTAAGTGAATGGAAAAAAATAAGGATTTGAGCAAGCAAGCAATGTGTAAGAAGCTCTCCCTTTCTCTTTCTATTTTCCTTAGATATTGTTGTGAAGGCACTAGAAGTAGGGCAAAGCAAAAAAATCTCAAATTGTTGTGAGATTTGGTGCGCAAGGAAATGTTTTATATTCTATAGACATATCATTTAGGGTTTATCCATTGTGCTTTTGACTATTTGAGGCTATTTGAGCCATGTTGTACCTTTGCAAGATTGACATAGCGGTTTCAAAATATACTATAATTTGGGATATGTTAGCCGCCCTAATGTCCAAAAGTTATAGATTTAAAATCTCCAAGTTTTAAGGTATTTTTCAAGAATTAAATACAAAGTCTATTTGTAAATAGGTTACAAATTCTATAATTCACTAATCAATAGAAAATGTTGCATAGTTTATTGTTATATAATTTACACAAAAGGTTGTAGAAAACTTACTATTGTTCGATATTTAGTTTTGTCATGATAGCCAAGAACAATGGAAATCCTATGATTGAGAAGATAGAGAAAAATAACCACCCATTATGGAAGCTCCATTTTATGAAATTCACTACAAGGGAATGGGAGTATAGCAATGGTCGTTTCTGATGCAAAATAGCAGTGTTGCTATTTACATCAATTTGCGACGCAAATAGTGACATCACTATGAGAAAAACAAGTAGCAAAAAATTGAGCATGGCATTTTGCCACAAAGAGCAAAAGAGAGAGCGAAAGAGATCATCGCTTTGGGAGGGAGAGGGAGAGGAAGAGAGAAAGAGAGAGGAGAGCTTCTCACTGTCCGCTACCACCGTATGCAAAAAGAGGGAGAAGTGCATGAAGGAAATAGGTGGGGATGTCGCGAAGAGGAGACGAATAATTTATCCTCAGGCTTTTGCAGTAAGTATATTGCCTCCTCTTGGTTTGTTTCTGTGCTTTCTTCTTTTCCTTTGCTTGTTTTTCTTGAGAATGAGATGCATTGAGAGAGAAGGAGAGGAAATGAGAGAGGGAGAAGAGAAAAGGAAAAGGAAGAGAGAACATGAGAGAGAGAATAAACATGAAAGAAAACAAAGAAAGCGAGAAAGAGAGAGAGAAAGAGAGGGAGAGAGGAGAACGAGTGAGAAAACAATGAGGGGGCGGAGAGAAACAAAGAGAGGGGCCATCAAGAAAGAGAAAGAGAGAAAGAAAGAGAGGGAGGAGAGAACAGGAAACAAAGAGTGAAGAGAGAGGTGGATAAAAGGATAAAGTAAAGAGAAGAAGGATAGTGGAAAAGAGAGAGAGAGAGAGAGAGAGAGAGCGAGAGAGCGAGGGAGAGAGGAAAATGAGTGAGAAAAAAAGGAGGGGACGGAGAGAAACAAAGAGAGGGGCAACAAAGAAAGAGAGAGAGAAAGAAAGAGAAGGAGAAGATGACACAAAATTGAGAGTGAAGTGAGAGGTGGATAAAAGGGTGAAGTAAAGAGAAGAATGATAGTGGAGAAAAGAGAGAGAGAAAGGGAGGGAAAGAGGAGAATGAGTGAGAAAACAATGAGAGGGTAGAGAGAAACAAAGAGAGAGGCAATAAAGCAAGAAAGAATGAAAGAAAGAGAGGGGGGAGAGAACACGAAATGGAGAGTGAAGGGAGAGGTGGATAAAAGGGTGAAGTAAAGAGAAGAAGGGTAGTGGGAAAAAAAAAAGAGAAAGAGAAAGGGAGGGAGAGAGGAGAATGAGTGAGAAAACAACAAGGGAGCAGAGAGAAACAAAGAGAGGGGCAACAAAGAAAGAGAAAAAGAGAAAGAAAGAGAAGGAGGAGAGAACACAAAACGGAGAGTGAAGGGAGAGGTGGATAAAAGGGTGAAGTAAAGAGAAGAAGGATAATTGGAAAAAAAGAGAGCTAGAAAGAGAATTAGAGAAAAAAAGACAAAAAGAGGGAGAATGTTAACCTCAACACGAAGAAAGCAAAAGAAAGTGGAAAAGACGCAGGGAAAAGGTGGAAAAAAGGTAGCCCGACTGAAGAAAGAAAAGGAGAAAAGGCCAAAAGCGCAAGGACAACCTTAAAAGTCCAAGGCAGACACAAAAAGGGAAAGGCGCATTTTTGAATAAAAAGGCGCACCCTAAAATCCTGTAAAAGAGCGCCGGGCTCTCACCCGTGCAACTTGTAAATGTAGAAGGGCGGTGAAAAGGAAGCTAGGAAGATAAAAGGACAAGGGAAAACAGGGCCTAGGCTATGACTGGCCATGTAAAAAAGGGAAAAGGTGATGACTGCCTGACTGGCTCTAACCCAGCACTCAAACAAGCACAAAGCCAGGGTACCAAGCAGCAAAGTATATGCTTGGAGCTTTGCTCCTCACCATGAAACCTGCAAACAAGCCTCTCTTGCCATGAATACACACACACAAAAGACTCAAGACACACCCTCACCAATCAAGAAACAAGATCAGGAGGCTCCTCCTCTTCCTCTACACACTCAAGATCCATAGTTGCAGCACACAGGAAGAGCAAGAAGAAGGATGGACAAAGAGAGTTTTGAAAAGAGGGAAGAGAGAAGTTAAAGAGGCACCACAATCTGCCGTGCTCCAACCTCCTCAACCACTTTTCCCCAAGAACCCCAATTGCACCCTTTTGAACCTTTATTAAATCAAATATTTTTGACCATACAAAAAGACTAAGGTTGAAGCCCTTATGTGTTGCATGCATTCTAGGCAAGATTCCTAAGGTTTTTAAAATCAAGGAACATATGCAATGGCTTTTATAGCTCCAAGCCAAGCATTTACAATGGTAAAAATATATATCAATGAAGTACAACTTAGATACAATATCACAAACATCTTTTATAAAATGAATAATTTGTCGATGTAGAGCCCAAATCTTTTAGCTTTTTTGATGACAAAATTGGAGGCTATCATTCCTCCCCCACTTAAATTGGTGAGCTCCCGCGAACCAAAGAACCATAGTAAACTTCCATTGTAAGCTTCAAGAAAAACATCATATCCTTCTTCTCATTTCTTCACACTTCCATGAATCATTTGTCCACTTCTTTAACAACCATTATCTCTTCACATCAATATTTTGTCTTGATTCCAAACACCCATCACTAACTAATACACTGATAAGGATGAATACCACAATGCTTTGATTTTGGGAGACACACTATCTCCATGAAGAAGAAACATTGAAAATCCACCAATTTGACACCAAAAAGGTGAAAAACCCACAAAAAATCTTCAAAGTAGCACTCCCACTTCATCAGATTTAACTTTAATGTTCTCCCACCCGGTTGATTCAATGCTTTGGCTTTCTTTTCAAAAGAAAAGATTGATATGAAGGCTTCATTGTAACGTTGCATAGTTTTGAGAATAAAACTGAACCTTAGGGTTTTAAGGTTTTCATAAAAATAAAAGATTATATTATCCTTATTTCTGGTTGCCATCTTGTGCAGATTCCGTGCAGATAAGGGCGTGAGAAGACGAACGGTCTACCTTGAATCTGCGAGAGGTGAAAGTAGAACAAATCATCATGGATCTATGACGAAGCAAGAGAGGAACATGTCGCCAAGATTTGCGAGAGGAGACGAAAGCAAAGCATATCACCATAGCCACACAGATGAAAGGCGAAGAGGGTAAGGTTATGGAGACTAGAGTTGTGGACATTGTGAGGAGGCTTTGACAACAGAGGTCACTATAGATCTGAATTGCGATTGCATCTTGTGGCAGGATAGCAACTATCGTTGCTTCTTCTTTGTCTTCATTCACTTCTTCTTCCTCCTCGCTGTCTGAAAACTTTAGAGTAGTGCTCTCGAGACTACCATCAGAGAGATTTAATCCAACCAAATCTCCACAAACATAGACCTCCATGCCATTCATCCTCAGGCTGGACTGCCCAGACTGATCATGTGCAAATGAATTGCCATTTTGCGGGTCTGAGATCAGGGATTCGTGGCCGCCAATCCCATAAAAAGCATCTTTTGTCGGATGACGATCACTAGGCAACTGACAATAATTTGGCGCGCCTTCCACTTGAGGTTGGAGACGTCTGTTTTGGCATCCAGGAAAATGGTCGCTTTCCAATATGGTCTTCTTTCCAAGAACTGATCCTCTTCTGGTGCAGAAGACAAGGGTAACGCCATCGTTCACATGCCCTAGACATGCACAACCATCTGCTGTTATCCCATCTTTATTCTTCTACTTACTTTCCTCTAACCTTGAAAAATATAACATATGAGAACAAATCTGCATACAACTCCCTGCTCTTCAAAGATCTTGAAAACCTGCTCTTTACTTTGCAGAATCCATGGCTAGCCCGGTCCCGGCAACGGAACCAAAAATGACTGGCTCTAACCCAGCACTCAAACAAGCACAAAGCCAGGGTACCAAGCAGCAAAGTATATGCTTGGAGCTTTGCTCCTCACCATGAAACCTGCAAACAAGCCTCTCTTGCCATGAATACACACACACAAAAGACTCAAGACACACCCTCACCAATCAAGAAACAAGATCAGGAGGCTCCTCCTCTTCCTCTACACACTCAAGATCCATAGTTGCAGCACACAGGAAGAGCAAGAAGAAGGATGGACAAAGAGAGTTTTGAAAAGAGGGAAGAGAGAAGTTAAAGAGGCACCACAATCTGCCGTGCTCCAACCTCCTCAACCACTTTTCCCCAAGAACCCCAATTGCACCCTTTTGAACCTTTATTAAATCAAATATTTTTGACCATACAAAAAGACTAAGGTTGAAGCCCTTATGTGTTGCATGCATTCTAGGCAAGATTCCTAAGGTTTTTAAAATCAAGGAACATATGCAATGGCTTTTATAGCTCCAAGCCAAGCATTTACAATGGTAAAAATATATATCAATGAAGTACAACTTAGATACAATATCACAAACATTTTTTATAAAATGAATAATTTGTCGATGTAGAGCCCAAATCTTTTAGCCCTTTTGATGACAAAATTGGAGGCTATCATTGCCCAAAAGGGAAGTAGGATTTGTATATAAAGTTGAAAAGTGAATGAGAAGCTCATTCTTTGGTGTGTGGCAAAACTAGTCTTCTTCTTCCTCTCTTCTTCTCCCCTTCTTGCTTGTGTGTGCTCTTGAGAGAGGAAGTGTGAGAGTGTGAGGGAGTGAGTGTGTGTGAGAGTGAGGGATCAAGAGGGTGAAGCTCTTCACCATCTCCTCTTCTCTACTTCTCTTCTCTTCTCTTCTCTCCTCTTGCGCGCGCGGCTATGGAGGATGGAGCTTGGAGATGGAGGAGGCTTGAGGATGCTTGAGCTAGCATCTAGAATCCTAGAGCTACTGGAGTGCAAGAGAGAGGAGGGTACTCGATCGAGCATCAAGGTAAGTTCACTGCATTTGTAGGATCGACGGCGTGTCGGCTAGGTGAGAGATAGCCATTAGAGCTCGCTTGGAATGCTTGAAACAATAAGCGGTCCGTGGTTTGGCGGTTGAGCGAAAGCTCCCACATTTTGGTTCCGTTGCCGGGACCAACGGATTCAAGCTTGAGCACTTCCGCGCCTCATATCGAGCATCGAAGTAGGGTATTCATCCCCGAAACGGAGCTTGAGATAGGTAGGAAGTTGCGTGTTTTCAATCTTCAGAATAGGTAAGTATTTTGGAATATTCTGGTTATTGATGATTGGAAAACATGGAGAAACTAGTTCAGTGTTTTGCTTTCGATTCAAGTTGTGTTTAGGATAGATTAGCAGTAGGAAATCACACACGAAGAGGCAGAGGGTTGCTACTGTGAAACAGTGGGGAAAACCATAGGAAACAAAAGGAAAAATACAGTAAATGTAAAGGTAACTGCATAGGAAATGCCAGGGAAGGAATCTGTAGTGTTCAGGGAAGAACAAGCAGGGTATAAACTCTGGGAGGGCAAGAGAACCCCATTTCCAACCAACGGAGAGCGAGAGAGATAGAGAATGAGAGAGAGAGCGAGCTTGGCAACCGTCCGATCGACCAGGGCACGGAGGACATCGCATTCGGCGACTCCCAGGTAACCGATCTCCTCCTCACCACTTCAACTCCGTCGCTGGTTAATCGCATGGTCAATATGATAAAACATCTGGAGAAAATCGAGCAAATTCATGTGCGCAAGCTCATCGGACGGGCGGACTCGGACGTCTGACCTAGTGTCCGATTCCTAGAATTGGACACTCGGACAACCGTCCGATCGGAACAACCTATCCAACTACTAGTATCGGACCAACTAGCCCGATCGGACATGCCACGTGGCACTCGGACCAATCCATCAGATTTTGAGAATCGGACGCTCGGATCAACTTGTCTGACTCCGACACTCGGACCACTTGGACGCTCTGACTCGAACCCACCTTGTATGATCGGATGAATTAATACACATCACCAATCGGACCACCTGCCTGGTCTGATTCCTAGGATCGGACCCATCCATAATCGGACCACTAGGATCGGACACTCGGACCAGTCTGACCGATTCTAGGAATCGGACTACCCGGTCCGATCGGCGGACCAATCAAACCAATCGGACTGCCTAAAATTGGACCACAGCCCAAAATCGAACCCCTTGGCCGATTCTTTGAACACTTGCTCGTCCGATTTTTGAGAATCGGACACGCGGACCTGATATACCTGGTCCGATTCCCACAATCGGACCACTGGTAAATCGGACATTCGATTCCCAGAGCCAAACCAGAACAAAACATGACCCATCCAGGGACACACTAGGGCACTCCCCCAGCGACCCACCCCTGCATGAACAACAGGAAGTAGCATAGGACCCTAGAACCCGTAGAGCGGCCAGAACTAGAGTAGCAAAGCCTGACACAGGCCCAAAACGAGCAAGAGTGAGTGAGACGTCGGGGAATTGCTCACAGCACTCAGGTTGAATTTCTGCACTTGAAGTACACTTAGAAAAGCCGAAAGCCTGATTGAGCACAAGTGCACGAGGAACAACACACTCACGAGTGACCATAAGTTGAGCACTGCATTCAAAAATTAAAGGAACTCACTTAGATAAATCACCCAAAAAAACCCACCAATAGGAGAAGACCCAAGGTGTATGCAAACGCACGGAGCGCAGGGTAGGATTAAGCAAGGAGCGTCAACGTCAAGGATCTGACTTACGACCAGGCGCAAGAATTCAACCATGATAGAGGGAGGCTCAGACCATCGATTTACAGGGGAGCTAGATGTTAGTGCATTCCAAGACGCCATACAACAAATGGTGAGCAGTTACGATGCGCATGCCAGGTACGAGCACCGTGGCAGGACGACAGATGCAATCATTGCGGACCTAGAGGAGAAGAGAAGGCTAGCTCGCAAGGCATTGCAGGGCATAGCCGAGTACAATAGGGACCAACAAGCCAGGAGCCTAAGGCAAAGCATGGAGCTGCATGAGGTGCAGCGAGTGCTGAACTTGGATGGCCGGAACCAGACAGACCAGAAAGAGCACTAGAGGAAGACCTGACGTTGGGCAAGCTCCTCATGAAATGGCTGCTCGATAACACCGCAGTAGAACAGAATGCCACTGCGCTAGCAACCTCGCTACTTGCAGGGCTGGGGGAAAACCAGGGCTCAAAGAGCCAAGCCAAAATACCTATTGTCGCCAAGCAACTCGACAAGTACCAGCCACCACCAAACGACCCGTACAGCTTTGTCGAGCAATTTGAGCAAGTCTGCGAAGCCAATGGCCTCAACAACCAGGCCTAACGTTCGCAAGCATTCGGACTTTGCTTAAGTGATAAGGGTAGGATGTGGTATACAAGCCTAGACGCCATAGAACAAGCCAACTTCAATAACCTCAAGGACCTCTTTGTCAAGAGGTTTGCCGAACCCGAATACTCTGACAACCTGCTAGTACACCTGATGAACGTCAAGCAGAAGGAGAAGGAGGGCATCCGCGACTATGTGACCCACGTGTGAAGCCTCCTTAAAAGAATCCCCTTAGGCGAAAGACTGACTGACAGGGCAGTGTCGACAGTATTCATCAGCGAGATTCGGGATGAGGAATTGCACAAGGCACTAGTAGGCAACTCAAGCTTGCAACGAGACGTGGTGGCGAGGGTTTTTGAGGAAGCCATTAGGGTTGATGACCAACTGAAAGAGCGGAGCTCCAAGAGCTCAAACCTAGAAGAAACCAACCCACGGATTTTAGAGCAAACTCCAACCTCTAGCGAGCGATCAAACCCATCATCCCAAGATAAGGGAAAGGCCACCGAGACAGACCACGGCTTGGCCGAGGTCAAGACGGAATTGGCAAAAATACAAGACACGTTGAGGCGACCGACGCGTCCGCATGTCTAGTGCGTGTACTGTGGAGGAAACCACCTGCCAGTAGAGTGTCAGGACCCTAGGTCAAGACCCTGCGCTAACTGCAGTAGGTTCGGCCACGATGCCACACACTGTAGACTACCACGAAGACTACCATACACGCAACCCTACGGCCAGCTTTACCCAACTAATAGGCCACAGTCATTCTTCAGAAGGGGAGCCCAGCTAGCCCTACCAACGCCTAACGATATGAAACCAGCGGTCCCTAGGCTGGACATAAATCCTACCGGTATTCCTCGACCGCCTGGTCCCCATGTGACCCACCCACCGAGCGATGCTCCCGTACACTACGTAGAGGAGCCCAGTGAACAAAGAAACCTACATATACCCTTACGTCTCGCATGAAGACGAGGGCAATGCAATCCTCATGGATTACCGACCCGTGCCGGTGATGGCATTAGGACGAGGACGAGGTAGAGGCCTAGGAGGGCAGCCCACAGGATCCGGTCACTTGTTGGACTTGTGGACATCCCGGTCACGTCTCATCACGCTGCCCTGAAAGAGAGCAGCAAAACAGGGACAAAGCTGACCAAAGGTGCACAGAGTGCGGAATCACCCATCTTTTCATAGACTGCCCAAAACGGAAATCGCCTTCCAGTTCAGCTAATTTGCCGTCCGTCCCGCTGGGGCTGTTTGGTGTTGAAAACCCCGATGGGGAGGCCACACCTATTCCCTTGCGAGTTATGACCCAAGCACAAATGAAGCAGGCCGGCGTCTCTCTGCCAGGACCTAGCAATCTTGATGCGACCTTAGTAGGAAAGAAGAGCCGTAGGCGGAAAAAGAAGAGATCAAAGGCTAAGGTCGCACTAAAAACCGACAGTGTTACGACCTTATGCCAAGGGAAGAAAGTCTCAGACGCAGAGGTAGAGACTTCAGCCCCTAAAACAACCCAAAAGGGTGTGAGGAATGCGGGATCTAGAGCATGGCAAAACCGGAAGCTATGGAGGATGAAATGAGAAGTGTGGACTCATGATGGAGAAGACAAAGACACTGTTTGTTACACAAGTGAATTAGGTTCCAAGATTGAGACTTGGACTCATAAACAGAATCTTGTGTATGTGGACAATGACATTGACACTTCACTGAAAAGAAAAGAGTACTATCATTGCATTAAGAAAGGAAGCAAGTACAATGCTTTATAGGAAAGTAGGAAACTGCAGTAGGCACCATTGTGCATATGGGATAAGTTAGCCTACATATCCTTGACCCTGAGGCTCCATACAAAGAGGCTGTTTTGTTGAGTGTGATTGCTGATTCTCAACACCCCTCCTCAATCACAACTAGAAAAAGGCACAAAGTGTGTAGAGGCTGTAATGAGAACCACCTACAAGGTGTGGGCATACCACAGACATGGCAAAACACCAGAGGCTGTCATAGAAAAAGCTAAGTGTGGGTACCATAAACATGGTGGACATCCAGAGGCTGTAACAGGGGCCTCACAAAGTGTACAGGGACTGTAATGCCAAGTTACATAAGGAGTTTACAAAGCTTATGGCATGAAGCATTAGGGCAAGGAAGTACAAGGCTTATAAAACAGTCTATCAGAATTATGAGAGTACAAGGATTGATGGGTCTTGTCCTTCCGATCTTGGTGGTCTTCATCTTCATCTTCTTCTTCCTTTGCTCCATTTTCTTCTTCTTCTTTGACTGCAACTAGATAGGCCTTTTGGGATCTCTTTCTTGCGTGGCAGAACTTCTCGGTGTGTCCGGTCCTTTTGCAGAAGTCACAGAAGAGCTGATCCTTCTTGCCTTTGTACCTGTTACCAATATATAATGCATGCTCATCTCTAGAGGTACTTGGTTCTTCCTTAGTTTTTAGCTTCTTTTCCTCTTCTAACAGTGATGCCTGGATATCAACAAGTTCAGGATTTGGCATGTTGATTAAAGTTGTTGATACATTATTATATTTAGGAGGCAAGCTCTTAAGTAGAACACCGATGCAAACATCTTCATCCATTTTAATGTTGATTCCTGCAACTTGGGTTAGGAGTCCTTCCATGTAATTAAGATGTGTGGCAAGTGATGTACTGGAATTCATTTCAAGCCTGAAGAACTCAATCAGGAGACCATACTTTGATGATTTAGATTGTGCACCGAATAGGGTGTCAAGTCTTTTCCATGTATCCTATGAGGTCTCACAGTTATCCACATGATGGATATAACTGTCATCTAGCTCCAGTTTGATAATGGCCTGGGCTCTGTCATCATTCTTTTGCCAAGTAGTTGCAAGGTCCGCGTCCCAAGGTTTCTTCTCTTTGCCATTTGTGATGGCCCAAAGACCCTTTTTCATCAAGATGAGCTTAATGCGGGTTTGCCAGGTGTGGAACCCGACTCCTTTGAATCGAGCATTTGGAGAGTCTTTGCCCATGTTAGACTTACGAGAACAGTAGCAAATCAACTTCAAACTTATTGGATTTGAGTAGCAGAAGAGTTGGTTGAGAGACACAAGTGCTAAAAAACACTATCTGAGTGTCAATGAATATCAAATCTGCAAAGTCCTTTACTCTTTTTAAATCCAAGTGTAATCTTCCCCTTCTTGATTTGATGCTGATACCTTCAAATCTGAGTGACAGTACTTTAATGAACTTCAGAGAGTATTGCTCAGTGATTAAAATCACTGTTGATAACTTCAGTGAGAGAAACAGTGAAAAATATCAGAATTTTGAAGCTTTGGCTATGGCTTCTGCATTAGGGTTTCTGGGGGCAGCCTGGTTTTTTGCTGATTGCAGGAGCTACAGTGGATCATTTTCAAAAATTTTTATATGCCTAGGAAGCTGACTTCATGGGCTATCAAAGCCCCATGATAATCGTCAATATCGTGGACTATATGCAGCACGCAGGCGGCTCGAATGTAAGCAGGTGCATTTCTGACAGATTTCCGCAATTTCCGCAACGCTGGAGTCAGGGCGCAGTAATGCAGTCGATTTTTATGTCAGGATGAATCGTATTGAGTAGAGGAACAACTCCCTAGAAGAAATTGTGGGCTGAAATGGCCTGGTTGAGGAGTTATTGAAGCTCCAAGTAAGGTAGGTCCTATCTGGCTATGGCAGACACAGAGCAGAGATTGAGGATTTTCACAATGCTGAGCTCCAGATGGTCCAATGTCCTGGATTGATGTGATACAGGGAAGCTTTGTGAGTTGGGGAATACTTTTTCAAAAGGAAGCTCCAAGAGATTTGACCTGTGGAGTGAGATATAAGCAGCTCAATCTGACAGGGTGCTGCTGGCTATGGCTGCCATGGAAGCTTCAGTGAGAGTAGAGTTGGGAGATGAAGTCATGAGCTGACATTGAGCTAAACTGAGATTGAGAGGAATCAAGAGAGGCTAGAGAAGCAATGCCATGCCCAACTGGGCTCTGATACCATGTGAGGAATGAGGGATCTAGAGCATAGCAAAACCGGAAGCTATGGAGGATGAAATGAGAAGTGTGGATTCATGATGGAGAAGACAAAGACACTATTTGTTACACAAGTGAATTAGGTTCCAAGATTGAGACTTGGACTCATAAACACAATCTTGTGTATGTGGACAATGACATTGACACTTCACTGAAAAGAAAAGAGTACTATCATTGCATTAAGAAAGGAAGCAAGTACAATGCTTTATAGGAAAGTAGGAAACTGCAATAGGCACCATTGTGCATATGGGATAAGTTAGCATGCATATCCTTGACCCTGAGGCTCCATACAAAGAGGCTGTTTTGTTGAGTGTGATTGCTGATTCTCAACAAAGGGAAGCACTAAGGTAGGGGAATACCCACACCCCAAGTGGCAATTGGAAGCCATAGAAAACGTGAAGAAATGGGTGAGGAAGGCTCAACAGCGCCTCAACGATGTTGAACCCATCACGGAGGACGAGATTGAGGATCTCTCCAGCATGAGCACGCCACTATCACCGCCCCAACCTAAGTCTAACGAGGCTGCTACGCCACAAGCAGTTCCATCGAGGCCAAGCCTAGACGCAACAGACCCGCAGATCAGCCCCACGGCCATTGGCTCGAATAGTCTGGGCTAAGGGAAGGATGAGTGTTTAGCAATCTCCTGACCACACTAGTGACCACCCCTGTAATGGTTGGCCTGGGAGATCTGCTTAGGCACCACTCTGCCCTATGGCAGGACCTCAAGCATTGGGTCGAGAGACCGCAAGAGCAAGCCCCGGTAGATACTCAAGACCAGGATGCGAAAACGCACTTGCCAAGTTTGACGCTACACTCCGGGCCTAAATCCTTGCACGTCAACGCCTTTTGAGAGGGCTCGGAGATGCACGCAGTCCTGCCAGTCCTAGCCCTGGGAGACGCAACGAGGAAGGGGATTGTAGACACAGGAGCTAGGGTTAGTGTGCTTAGCCACGCAGTGTTACAGAAGTGGGGAAACCCGCCTGTCGAAGCTGCTCGGTTTAACGTCACGCTAGCAAACGGTATGTGAGTGAAGCCATTCGGGGTCTTGAAGAATTGGCCAGTGAAGATTGTAGGAGTCCAATTCTCTGTTGACTTTATCATCATGAAGGGAGTGGACTATGATATCTTATTGAGTCAACCTTGGATGTGCAATGCTAGAGTTATCGAAGACTGGGGTAACAACCTGATCTTCCTGGGCAACCGAATTGACGCTGTGAGAATAGAGATGGACACTTGGAAGACCTCGCCAGTCGACCTAGATGCCATCTCTACTCTACTCAAGGGAAACACCCAGGACAAGGAACCCTATGGGTCCTTAACTAAGTATATCCCATGCCCAAAGGACGAGCGGGATTGGATGCACATTCTCACTACACTCGACTTGCCGTTCTCAGATCATGAGGCATACGAATAGGCTGTCAAAACAATTGGCAAGCCAAAAGAAACACTCCCCACACGCTGTCTACATGATGGCAGCAAGCCTCCATGAAGGGCCTAAGCCTGCCATTTTCCAAGTGCCTACCAATAGGAGGGAACTCCAGGGAATACTGGGCCACTTAATGGACCGACTGGCACGCAACGCAGCCGCCAATCTCAAGCCTCTCCAGGACCTCTTGGAAGAACCTGAGTGGAAGTGGACCAGGGTACATGAACTAAACCTCAGGTATAAGGGGGCGTTGGTTCCTGACCAATAAGACGAGGCAGAGCAGGCCTTGGGGGACAAGAGCAGTCTGGCAATGAAGATTCCTATGACGAATACGAAGATTGCCAATCCTTCGATGAAAGAAGTGAGGGTGAGGTGGATACGGTAGAATACGACACGGAAGGGCAAGAAATTGAGCAAATTCGGGCAGATGCTAAGCTGCAGACGAGACCGGCCCTTAGAGTGGACCAAGGAGTCACGTGTACGAAATGCGATCGTGCTTGGTTGGAACGGATGGGAGCTGTGGATTTTGAGCAAGCCAGCCTGGCCCAATCAGGGATGGTGGCAGCACCGCTTAGAATCGAATCGCCATCTGAACTGCGGCCGCCGCCAGGGGAGACCACCTCCTCTAGTGAAAACGGGGAATTTAACTCTGAGTCTGAAGTTACTTCAGATGGTGACCCAAAAATCCCTAGGCCACCCATGACCAGATGCACCAAGGGATACTTACCTGTCCACCTGAGGCACAGACGGTTACGACAGGATGAGGCTAAGCGTCCCAACGATGCGCGATCAGAGGAACAAAGGATGCCGCAAGACCTCCCTAAGCGCTTTTCTAAATTCAAAAGAGGGGACAGGGTAGTGGTTTTGCTAAGTGCCAAGCGCCAAGGGCAAACCAACGAACCAATCGAAGGGCCGGCCAAGGTCAAGGAGGTAAACCTAGCCATGGAAGGGGAAGTACCCCAACCAGTGTCATTGCCGAGGACTTGACCACGGAAGAAGAGTCCAGTCTTGTCACTCTTTTGCGGGAGTACCGGGACGTATTTGCTTGGTCTTTAGACAAGCTATGAGGGGTAGATCCGAGTGTTGTGACTCACAACATACCCATGACAACGGATACAACGCCGGTCAAGCAGCGACCATACCCCATGAATCCAAAGCATGCTCATACTGTCAAGGAGGAAATCGACAAGCTGATGAGAGCCGGATTCATTTACGAAATTGAGCACACAGACTGGGTGTCACCCATAGTCATTGTGATGAAGAAAAACGGCAAGATTCGAGTGTGCGTCAATTACAAGAAAGTAAACGCCACTACAAAGAGAGACAACTACCCCTTACCGTACACCGAACACATGCTTGAGAGAGTGGCAAGTAAGGAAGCCTACAGTTTCCTGGATGGCTTCTCGCGGTACAATCAGGTGCAAGTGCATCCTGCAGATAGGCATAAGACCGCCTTCGCCACTGAGTGGGGCGTCTTTGCATACGTAGTCATGCCCTTTGGGCTAACCAATGCCCCCGCCACCTTTCAACGCCTCATATGCACCATATTCAAGGACATGCTTTGAAGGAGTTAGAGGTCTTTGTCGATGACCTATGTGTCCATTCGGCCTGGACCGAACATCTCGACAAACTCTGCGCAGTCTTTGAACGGTGTCACTTATACCGTCTCTCCCTCAACCCCCTGAAATGTCAGTTTTGGGTGAAGCACGGATGCATCTTGGGACACGTGGTGTCCAAGAATGGCATTGCCACGGACTTCTCGAAGGTCAAGGTCATTGTGGACCTTCCACCCCCAGGTAATTACAGGGGAGTTCAATGCTTCTTAGGTCACACAGGATACTATCGGCGGTTAGTACTGAACTACGCGCTGATCGCTAGGCCATTGTACAAACTGCTAATTGTCGAGTGGACCGAAGCATGCCAACGGGCCTACAAAGAATTGAAAAAAGCCCTAACAATGGCACCTATCCTACGAGCCCCAGACTAGACTACGACTTTTCACGTACACATCGACGCCTCTAAGTTTGCCGTGGGGGCAGTGTTGTGCCAACCTGGTGAGCATAACCTAGATTACCCAGTGAGTTTTGCTAGCAGATAACTCACTGAGACAGAGATGAATTATTCGACGACGGAAAGGGAGGGATTAGCCATGGTCTTCGCCGTGAAGAAGTTCCGGCATTACCTACTGGCCACCCCCTTCACTTTCTTCGTAGACCATCAAGCCCTGCTCTATTTAGTGAACAAACCCTGTGCTACAGGACGTATAGCTCGATGGCTTCTCCTACTCCTAGAGTTCAACTTTTCAGTGGTGGTGTGGAAGGGAAAACAACATTACATGGCTGATCATCTATCCTGTATACCCACAGGAGAGGCCGCTGGACAAGCCATCATGGACGAGTTACCGGACAGCCACTTATTCCATATGTCCAGTGAAGGAGACCTATTCACGGCCGATCTGACACCATACTGGGCAGATGACATAGTCCAAGTGCTCGAGCATGGGCTGCCCGAACGACCAATAGAACGAGCTCGGCTTAGGCGCTTAATCCTGAAAACCCAGCCCTACCAGCTGATTGCAGGCCAGCTCTATAGGCTGGGGCAAGATGGATTGCTATGTAGATGCGTATGTGAGCACAAGATGCACGATGTGCTCTCAAAGGCGCACAACGGTATTGCAGGAGGACATTTTAGCGGGGACACTACAGCGCGAAAGGTGTTGCAGTCCCAGCTATGGTGGCCCACACTCTTCCGCGATGCCACACAATTTGTCAAGCATTGTGATGAGTGCCAACGAACAAAAGTCCCGGTTCGTAAAGATCAGATGGAGTTAACCCCTATTATCGCTTGCCAACCCTTCGAAAAATGGGGGATTGACTTCATAGGACCCATCAGCCCCGCGGCACAATATTCACAAGCCAGGTACATCGTGGTGGCCACGAATTACCTTACCAAATGGGCGGAGGCGAGAGCCACACGCAGAAACGACGCTAGGACGACTGCCAAGTTCTTATGGGAGCAAGTAATCTCGTGTTTTGGTTGCCCCATCGAACTGGTTAACGACTGGGGAACGCACTTCATCAACGAAGTGATAGCCCATCTCCTATCCACCTTTCTCATCATCCATCGCAAATCCTCACCATACTACCCTTAGGCTAATGGCCAGGCTGAATCAACCAACAAAATTCTCATCAATGTCCTGACCAAAGTAGTCTCAGCCTCACGAAGTGACTGGGATAACAAGTTGATGGCAGCCTTGTGGGCCTGCCGAACAGCTTATAAAACGGCCATCGGTCAAACGCCTTTTAGGCTAACCTATGGGACTGAAGCTATCCTCCCATTAGAATTCTTCGTCCCTAGCCTCAGGATAGCACTCCAAGAACGATGGGAAGGGAAGGAAGCATGGACACAATGCTTGGTTGAGCTAGAGCGCCTATCAGAAGTTCGTCTCCTAGCCACCCACGCACTTATCTGTGAGAAAGCCCGACGCAAAAGCTGGTTCGACAAACATGTCAAGCTATGAGAGTTTGAGCAGGGTGACCTAGTGCTCCTCTACTCGGTTAAAGGACATAAGCAAAAGATGAAATCCAGAGGTCTCGGACCCTTTAAGGTCCGCACAATCAGTCGAACTGGTAATGTCGAGCTGGAAACACTGGATGGTGAGGGAATGGGCTTCTTCAATGGCAGTCAAATCAAGAAGTACTATCCGCCCACTCATCCGCTACATGAGCCACCAATGGTAGAACCACCCGTCAAAATACGAGTAGCCACAATTACGGAAATCTGCGAGAATGAGGAGGAGCCTGTAGAACCCGCCTACCTCTGCATCACGGTCACGGCCAAGCAGACGTGCTCCTTCAACGCCCTGATTGACGAGGGGGTGGATTTTAACATTTTAACGCACGAGCATTGGACCCAGTTTGGCGCACCAATACTTCATCCCACAACAACCAGATTGAGCCCATACGGGGCTCAATCCTACTCGATCCTTGACACATGTCGAGTCGCCGTTTCTATCGAGACTGAAACTATCCCTATGCTATTTTATGTCTTAACAAATGCCATGAATGCAAGCACAGAGTCATTGCTTGGGCAAACTTTTAAAAAGCAGACCCACTGCAATGTTGATTATGAGTCGCAACGCATCCACTTAATGATCGGGAACGTGCCTATTGTCATGACTTTCAGCAAGGGCCTTGTGACCCCATCATCGCTCACGGGGCCACCGATAGAAACAGCCACACCTAGGGCTAAGGAGGGGGGCCATGCATATCTACCACACCCAGATCCCCACACACCGCGGCCCGCAGCACCCAAAGCAAAACCCCAACAGACTCACTTGCAATGGGTACCTAAGAAGCCTCGAGAACTTCCTAGAACTAGAAGTGCGTGTCCGCGGAAGACCTACAAACCTAAACCTAGGAAACCAAGACGCCATCATCGCAAGTACCGCGTGATTAAACAAATATGGGTCCCTAAAGTCCTCCTGCGTGCACAAGGCTACTATGAGGGGAATGCCTCGCTGTGGATCCCTAAAATCCCAACTGTCACAAGCCCTAGTTCTACGTCGACCTCAAGGCCTTGTCCCCCGACACCTCAAGAATACGAATCGCAGGGCTCACCCCAGTCATCCGACTCCTCTACGAGTCAACCCACGGGCGTCACACACACCCAACAACCCAAACAATGGCCATCACCACAAGTGGCATCATCCAACCAACCCAACTCGTAGCTCAGCACCCTAACTGACTGCAGTAGCATAGCCCCTAAGATCAAACCCGACCCATCCGCCCAACCAACCCCCGGGTTGCTGACTCAAACGGGCCCCCAGCTGCAGCTCTGCACTGTCAGAACCTCTAGCTCCAGCAAACCCCAACCACCCGCCGGCCTTAAGCCCTCCTATGAACGGAAGTCATTCCTAACGCTGGCCCCGCTGACCTTGCAGAGGACAGTGGGGATGATGTGGTGGACTGCATCAAACAGCTTGATGCCACCTTTGTTGTACTGGCCCTTAGCTATGACTGCCTGGACTTGGGACTATTAGCAGAACCCCTTGCAACTGACGTGTGCAATATGCCTTGCTCTTGGGAGACTTTTGAATTTGCCTTTGCATAAGCTTCTCGCTCTGCCGCTGAGCTGCTCGCTCGCGAGGTCTCCAAAGAGCAAGCCATTAAGCAACGCCTCATCACATCATTTGACCCACGCACGATGTCTGCCATCACTAGCCAAGAGAAAGCAAGGTTTTCCCACCTGGCGAAAACGGAATCACCCTTCTTGAAGCAGTGGTACGCTCTTAGATGGAGTTGGGAAGTCGATGGATGCCGCATAATGACCAACGCCGAACAATGCCGAGCCATCAAAACGGCCGAGTATGAACCCACCTACGTCGCACCGACCTCGTATCGAGTGTTAACCACTCTTCGAGGTCGGATCATATCTTAGGGCACCCCTATCTTGACCGCATCTTGACAGAAGAAGAGCTCCACATCGCAAGTCGGGTCAACTCTGGTGATTTGCTCACAGATGTCCTCACGTACATCACCCATGTAGGCATCCAACCCTGTGACCTGGACTGCGCTGCACACTTGGAATATAACCCCAACTTCTACAATTGGATCCTACACAAATAAACATGAACGCCTTGGCCCCACAACCTCCAATCCTGGGATGGATTTTTCTTTTCCACGAGGGGGATGGGGCAGTAAACGGAGTTAAAACTAAAAAGTAAACCAAGCATGAAAAGGCTCAAAATTGAAATGCCATACAAAAATAGGTGATAGAAGTTTGAAAGGAAAAGTTAGGGTTATGAGCGATAAAATCTGCTATGTTTGTGGTCGTCCAGCAAATTGGTTGCCAAAAAATACTAAAAAGTTAATTGATTGAATGTGCAGGTGGCGACCATGGTGAGTCAAGACAAAGCTGGCAAACTCCCCTTCTCGGAGGAAGAACAAGTGCGGTACGGCCTCACAGTGGAAACAAGAGCGTTCAATCAGCTGAAGTTCCGCCATATATTCAACCTGGGAGACGTGGTCATTGAGGAACCAGCGGTACGACGAATTATAGAGCAATGCCACTTACAAAGGTACTTGGACGCAGTGGGCCAGAGGATAAACTACACCCTGTGCGCCGAGTTCCTGCGCACCTTCAACAGAAACAGGGGCACCATCATGGTGCGGGACAAGGAAGCCACTAGACAAGTGCAGGTTGAACTGACCCTCGAACTAATAGAAAGGGCACTAGGGCTTCCAAACAAGGTGGAGAAGAAACCAAAAAGGGATGTCTATGCCATGTTGGGAATGGACAAAGTGAAGGTCCACACCAACGATGGAATCAGCCTGGCAGACATCCCCAATCAAGAGATTCAACTGCAGGCGAAGATGATGCATACCCTGTTTTCGAGTCAGCGGTACAACAGCATCATGTCCAGAATCAATGTACCTCTACTCGAAAGCATTCCTACTCAATCATTGGACGAGGTGAACCTCAATGGGTTCGTAAGAAAGACAATTGAGGCTTCGGCAAAGGCCCTGGCAATAGGAGGAAGGGCCGTAGCAAGAGAATCCCCTTCACCCCGATCAACCCGCAAAGCCTCATCCTTCAAGGCCTCCACCATAGGTTTTGGAGGTGCCCTCACCGCGATCATCCATGAAGCGATAGGGCAGGGACGAGCGGGAGAAGACAAACATGGAGATGATGAGAAAAGTAACAAATCGCAGTCGCAATCCCAGCCTCATGCGGAAGAGCAGTCTGATGAAACAAAAACGGACACCGATAAGGAGGGAGAACCCTAGGCTACACCAAAAAGGAAGGCGGAGCAATGGAATAAAGCCCTACACAGAAAAAGAGAGGAGGAGCGAAGGAGAAAAGAGAAGGAAGAGCTCGAATGGGCCCAAAGGGAGTTGGTAAAGGAAGAGGAGGAAAGAAGAAAGAGGGCTGAGGAGGAGCTGAGAAGGAGGGAAGAAGAAGATTTGGAGCTGGCGCCCCGTATATCATCGAGGAACAGCAAAGAAAAGACGTGGAAGGATCAAGGAGTCCATACCAACCTGAAGCACCCGGTCCCAGCACTAGTGTGCCGAAAACTGTGCACCTGCCTCCTGTAGAAGGAAAAGGAAAAGACCCAATTAGGCCAGTCTCCCCTCTCCTCGTGCCACCCATGCAAGCCACCCCCCTCATGGTGACACCCCCTACCATCGCCACCCAGGGGCACACCCCAAAAATCAATGAAAGCAACATGGTCACCTGGTTGCAGTTTTTGGTGGAAAGGGAGCTGGCAAGGGAAGCGACCGAGGCCACCCCAGCTTCAGGTGCCAAAAGGGCAACAACGGCCGAACTGGAGCCAGGGCCGAAAGTGAAAAGAAAAAAATTGGAAGAGATTGCCACCACTACAACCATGTCCCACCCCCTACCTCCAGCAGGCCACTACGATGACTGCATGAAGGAGCTGGTCACACAATTGCAAACGGCCAGGCAAGAAAGGAGAATAGCTGTGGAGGAGCTGGCAGCAGAACGCGAATCACAAGCCGCCCTCCAGCTGGATAGAGTGAAGCACATAACAGAATATCAAAAGAAAATCGGTGTGCTTAGGAAGGAGGCCAGCACTAAAGAGGCAGAAGAACTAAGAGCCCTGAAGGAGCGCGACGCTACCTGGGAGGGAAGAAGGAAAATCCTAATGAAGCGACTCAACAGGGAGAGGGAAACAACTGCCCACCTGCAGCGCAATAATGACCAGTTATCTGCAGCCAACCTGGAAGCGCAAAGTTAGCTCGAGAAAATTAGACAGGAGGCTGCAGAGCTGGATCAGTTAAGGGTATAACACCAAGAGCACCAAGAGCAGTCGCACCTGCACCATGAGCTCGAAGCCCAGCAACAACAACTCATGGCAATGACCCTCAATCAGGGGGAAAGCCTGGAAGATATGGAGAGAAGGGAAAAATAATGGTCCAATAATAACGAGCAGAGAGTACGGGATTTGGCACGCGGGCTAGCCAAGGCCGAGGGAGACAGGGTACTAGAGAATCAGGCAGAAGCAGCCCAACTCTCCATGATAGCTCAGCAGCGCACTTTTCTCAACACACTGCTCCATGCCACCCAACCAGAAGGAGATAAAGCCAATGATCAGCTCTGCAGAGGAAGCTAACCATTGCGCGCAGAGCTCTCACAGTGGGCCTGCATATATCGCTGCAGCTAGGAGGCCCGCCGCAGAGCCTAGAAGTACAGAGAAAATATCTGGCACAAGTAGGCCTGATGGCACAGGAGATGGACGACCTTGGTTTCACGGAGGAGAAAACACAAGAAGACAAGCAAGCAGAAGGGGGTGAACCGGAGCTCGACCTGGGGCCTCAGGAAGAGGAATATGTCCCACCACCCCCTCAATCACAATAAGCCGAAGTGCAACCCCCTGACACATCTGCCGAGCGAAGAGCGGCCCAAACCAACCGTAGAAAGGAGATGGTGGAGAAGGAAATAAGAAAGCTGAAGGCCAGACCCATCCAGAAACAGCCTGCTCCTCTTCCGCTGTGCACCCAAGACTCCCCTGCTAAATACCGCGCAGAAATGATTATCTAGGAATAGCAGGAGTATAACCGCGAGCCCTTCGACCTGCGCTTTGAGTTCCCCACTTCCTTGAATAGGGTGATGCCCATTGAGCTGGTGGAGGATGTCATTGCCATGGGGGCCCAGCTCAAGACCAAATGGTTAGTAGAGCGTAAGGCCCACCCAACTGCTTGGGGAGTTGAGGACCGCGAGTTTCTGCAAGACAAAGTCCTTCAAGTACCTCGAACAGTGGAAGGCTATAATTGCCAACCCACCTGGAGGAGGCGCATTTTTTACGTCAACCTGGAAGCGTGGATGGCATTTTGCAACACCCTTCCTTCAGAGAGGAATGACCCCACCTTTATGCCGTATCCTCGAAGGGTAGGAGTGGACTTCAACCCGTCCATCCACGGCAGGTTCGACTTCCCCATCATTTATAATGCCAATACCACCTCCCATAGGAACGCTCTCCTCTTCACCCTTCCCGACTTGTACAGCTCTATAGATAAATTCCTTAACAAATTCACCTCTTGCCCCGACCCCACATTCATCACCACCTGTAATTATCTTAGGCTAATTAGGATCCTAGTACACCAAGAACCCGCACCTCAAGAACGCCACCTTCCACCCCTCTATTTTGACCCCAACGCCATAGACAGCAACACCATGACTCGCCTCATGATACGTGCTGCTCTTTTGCCATCCTTCTGTGGTGCACTGCTGGAAGACATGAATGACAGCAAATTCACCCAGTGCAACCACCCCTTTCTTTCTACCACCACCCTCAAAACCCACCTCCACATCAAGGGCTACTTGTTAAGTCATAAATTCCTTAACAAGGCCCCCCGCCCCCCACCCACCCTTACCCACTATTCGGATGACGAGGAGTAAAACTCCTGTTATGCCTTGTACCGCTGCCTCCATGTACACACCTCATCATGGCAAAAAAAACAAAAACAAAAAAACAAAAAGAAGAAGAAGAAAAGAAGAAAGACAGCAAGGTTTCGACAACAATGGTAAGCCCGTAATGACATCTCCAGCAATCTTCAAAAGTGTACTCCATCTCTTCATTAACACATTTTTTCACCAACTTAGCTCCTTACTCTACAAGGCACCACGCAATCACTCTTCTAACTAAGTAATATCTAAGTATGCACAAGCACCGCACTCACAATGCCTACATTGAACTATATTCACAGTTTGGGTCCTCAAGTGTAGGACAATACTCTCAGCTTGCTTAAAGTTTGACCTGTCTCCCAAACTAATCAAATATGTCTTGTGAACAATACAGAAGACTAGCACTACCCTTAGGGAGAGACCACCTGAGAGGTTTTCAATTGCAGGTATTGAAGACCACAACGGAAGTGTCATTCGTTCTTCATCAACATCCAACCCTAATTGCCCCCTCAACATCCGACAAGCCCGGAAAGAATCGTCCTCGGCAGCATCCCCAACAAACCCCCACGTGTGCCGATCCCCAATGCACGCCCAAAGCGTCCCTGTCACTCACGTCTTCGGAGCAGGCTACCACCTGCTACCTACGACAATGAGTGCCATGGGACTGACACTCGTCTAGGAGGGGGGGTAATGTTAACCCCAACATGAAGAAAGCAAAAGAAAGTGGAAAAGTCGCAGGGCAAAGGCGGAAAAAAGATAGCCCGACAGAAGAAAGAAAAGGAGAAAATGCCAAAAGCGCAAGGACAACCTTAAAAGTCCAAGGCAAACACAAAAAGGGAAATGCGCATTTTTGAATAAAAAGGCGCACCCTAAAATCTTGTAAAAGAGCGTCAGGCTCTCACCCGTGCAACTTGTAAATGTAGAAGGGCGGTGAAAAGGAAGCTAGGAAGATAAAAGGACAAGGGAAAACAGGGCCTAGGCTATGACCGGCCATGTAAAAAAGGGAAAAGGGGATGACCGCCCAAAAGGGAAGTAGGGTTTGTATATAAAGTTGAAAAGTGAATGAGAAGCTCATTCTTTGGTGTGTGGCAAAACTAGTCTTCTTCTTCCTCTCTTCTTCTCCCCTTCTTGCTTGTGTGTGCTCTTGAGAGAGGGAGTGTGAGAGTGTGAGGGAGTGAGTGTGTGTGAGAGTGAGGAATCAAGAGGGTGAAGCTCTTCACCATCTCCTCTTCTCTACTTCTCTTCTCTTCTCTTCTCTCCTCTTGCGCGCGCGGCTATGGAGGATGGAGCTTGGAGATGGAGGAGGCTTGAGGATGCTTGAGCTAGCATCTAGAATCCTGGAGCTACCGAAGTGCAAGAGAGAGGAGGGTACTCGATTGAGCATCAAGGTAAGTTCACTGCATTTGTAGGATCGACGGCGCGTTGGCTAGGTGAGAGATAGCCGTTAGAGCTCGCTTGGAACGCTTGAAACAATAAGCGGTCTGTGGGTCTTGGCGGGGTTGAGCGAAAGCTCCCACAGAGAAAAAGAGAGATGGAAAAAATAATAAATAGAGAGCGAGAGAAAGAGAGAAAAACAGAAACAACGAGAGAATTAGAGAGAACAAAATTATAGAAATAGAATGGTAGCGGGGGAAGAGAGGCATAAAGAGGGGTGGGGAGATAAAGTCTTTCAATGCCTTGTTTTATGATTTTTTTATTTTTGATCTTTGATTTTGATTTTATAAAGGTGCGTTGAGTGTGAATGGAAATGAAAAGAGAGAAGAAGTGAGAGTGGGGAGGGAAAATGGGGGGAATAAAGAAACATGTATAGAAATAGAGGGGGAGAGACAAGCAAAGAAGGATGAAGGGAGGCAAATAAAAAAAGAAAAAGAGAATGAGAACAAAAACTAGTTGTTTGTCGTAACGTAGACAAAATGGAAAACGATGATGGTCGTGATATCCAAGATCATGAGGTGTATCTTAATCATTGTGTCCTGTGTCCTTACTCTCAATACAAGCTTGCAATAAGATGAAAGTGTCGCTTTTCTATGGAATACGCATGATACTTCAATTAGTTTTAATCAGAGATCATTGATCAAGTGATCTCTGACTTTGAGCAAATGGTAAGAAAACTGTGTATCAGTCATGCCTTATATTCGCAAACTAATTGAATATCATATACAAAAACATTAGACATGGCCGTAAAATTTATAGAATGAGGTGATATCTCATCCCAAGGAGGAATGCACCTATTGTAGCTAGTTAAAAGAGTTTGTGGGTGTGTAATGGATGGAGTGACTCAACCAATCCACCACTTAGAAGGCATGACACAGTCAATACCGTCAATACCAGAAGAGACATGTAGCCTTTTGGACCTTCCTCCAATCTTCAAGTCTAAGATATGGAGGTAATGATCGATGTAGAGGCTTTATGCAACAATGAGCTCAGTCATAAGGTAGCATGGTTGAAAGTTGGATGGTGTCGAAAGCGTTAGTTATATTTCACAATGGCTACCAACGGTGGATTCAGACAATAGTATGCTATGGTTGTTGAAGGACGATGATAGACTGACTAGAGATGTGGTGGTTGGAAATGGGATAGAAAAAAGGATGGATGCTGCAATGGAGGAGAAAGTGAATCATTTCTTTATGTTACACCATGCATCCATGGAGACATGGCCCACTAGGTACGAGCATGCTAGGAAAGATTGGAAAGAAGCACGATTGAAATTTCGATGCAATATGCGCCACCTACTGATTTGATATCCTGAGGGCATGAAGGGGATGTTGTGGTTTATATCTATGCGATGGTTACATGGAGCTTTGATCACAACTTCTTGCAAAGGGATGGAGGTCTCTACTGAGGCGTGAGAATTCTCGAGGGAATGTAGTACGAAGGTGACTGCATGTTTTATAAGCTATCATATCTAGATTTTATATGTGACAACTAATCTAATCATTTTGATGTACAATATAAAATATATAGTGTGGCGTAGTTGCATGGGCAACATTTTCGTGTTGAGTGCATCAACAAAATGCGCTCCACAATGGATTATGGTATCATGGAAAAGTTTGAGCAAGAGAGCTGACGACGAGCCACGGATCCAAACACCATTATAGATGAGATGGAGTATTTTGGTAACTTGCAAAGTGTTATCTCAGTGGATTATCGTAGCTTCTCCATGATCATATTCGATGTGCAGTGTTTCAAAGTGCTATTGGAAGAAACCATGGCAACTGTTCGATGAAGTCCATCTAGATTTTTCAGAATAGATTTCAAGGAAATATGGACGGATCTGCGCCACACGTTTGGCTTGATGACCCATTGTGAATAGGTGCATGAACTATTTTTTTAAAATATTTTAGGACACAGAACAATCACAAATATTAAATCTCTCTTATATGTGAAAGGTGAGAAGGATCGAAGCTTGCACGTGAGCTATGGCGGGAGAGCAAGAGCAAGAAAGAGAGAGACAAGAAATGGGAACTCCAACAGTCACAATGTGTGACCGGGCCTTCCTTTATTCAAACTGTCACTAAAAGAATAAAGAATAAAGTGACGTGACGGGCGCCCGCCACCTGCAGTGTGCAGTGGCGGGTACTGTCAGTGTAGTAATACACGGGGCGGCACGGCTGAGGCGCCTTTACCCCCAACAACCTCCCACTTAAAGGCGAATCTGCCCTAGTGAGAGAGAAAAGAAAAAGAAAAGACAGTACAAATGTACATAGGTACAAGGGATGAGGAAAGGCGACATCTCATCCAACGCCCATCAACCTCCTGAGGAAGGCAAAGCGCTCAGTAGTGAGGCTCTTCGTGAGCAGATCTGCAGGATTCTCGTCAGTGGAGATCTTGACAAGATCAACAGACTTGTCCTCCACGACACCACGTATGAAGTGATACCTCACCTCAATGTGTTTCGTCTTCGCATGGAAGACCGGATTCTTAGCCAACTGAATGGCACTCATAGAATCCGAATGCAGTGTAGGTGTAGCATCAATCCCAAGGTCAGCAACTAGACGGCCTAACCATATGGCCTCCTTGCAAGCCTCAGTGGCTGCAACATACTCGGCCTCAGTGGTAGACAAAGCCGTACACTTCTGAACCCTGGACATCCAAGAGACAGCCCCTCCAGCATAGGTGAATACATAGCCAGAAGTGGACTTCCTACTATCTGCATGTCCTGCATAATCGGAGTCAGTGTACCCCACGACCCCTGTATCCTGGCTGCCATAGCAAATACACATATCTGCTGTGCCCTTGAGGTACCTCATGATACCCTTCACGGCATCCCAATGTCTGTTGCCAGGTGTAGCCATATAGCGTGCCACAACACCAACTGCATGCGCAATATCTGGACGAGTGGCTATCATGGCATACATCAAACTGCCCACGGCTGAAGCATAAGGGATCTTGGCCATCTTGGCCCTCTGTTCATCTGTCTGCGGACAATCGGCCTGTGATACCTTCACATAAGAAGGTAATGGACAGCCAATAGGCTTTACGTCCTGCATGCGGAAGCGTTCAAGGACTTTATGAATGTACTCCCGCTGTGAGAGATACAAAAGTCCCTGATGCCTATCGCGCTTAATGCGCATCCCAAGTATATGTGAGGCCTGTCCCAAATCCTTCATCTCAAAGCTCTTCTTCAGCTGAGATTTAAGAGCATCTAGCTCATCATGAGCTTTCCCTACTATCAGCATATCATCAACATAGAGTACCAAGATAAGCAAACTGCCATCACGGGCTTTCTTCGTGTAAAGACATGGATCCATAGCACTCCTGCTGTAGCCCTGTGACTGCATAAAGGCATCAAACTTATGATACCATTCCCTAGGTGCCTGCTTCAAGCCATACAAGCTCTTCTTCAACTTGCATACTAGGTGCTCCCTGCCAGGTTCTGCAAAGCCCTTAGGCTGATCCATATAGATCTCATCATGCAAGTCCCCATGTAGAAAAGCCGTCTTGACATCCATTTGATATAGATCTAAGTCAAGCTGTGCAACCAAAGCCAAGACTAAGCGCAGGGTGGTCATCTTAACCATAGGAGAGAAGACCTCATCAAAGTCCACACCATGTTCCTGCTTAAAACCCTTTGCTACCAATCTAGCCTTGTATGCCGGCTTGGGGTGTCCAGGGGTACTTTTCAGCTTGTACACCCACTTGCATGGCAAAGCCTTCTTGCCCTTAGGCAAGGCAACCAAATCCCAAGTCTCATTCTTATGCAGGGAGTCTATCTCAGACTGCATAGCCCTCTCCCAGGAGTGACTGTCACCCCTGCGCATAGCCTCATCATAAGTGAAAGGCTCTCCTGCATCTGTAACCAAAACATAATGCATAGAGGGCTGAAATCTGTCAGGTGGACGTCTATCTCTAGCAGACCGTCTCACCGCAGGCTCTGCTGCCTGTCTAACTACCTGTCCAACATTCTGGCCATGTGGAGGAACTGCTGCAGGCTGTACTACTGGCTGTGCTGGAGCTTTAGGCTCCTCCTGAAAGATCACTCTGCGGATCTCAACCACCTTCTCAGGCTGCCTATGCATCTTGTCTTCATGGAAGACGACATCATGGCTGCGTACTATTTTCCGCGCCTGCGGATCCCATAGGCGATAGCCCATCTCTCCTGACTCACCATAGCCAAGGAATATGCATTTAATGCTCTTTGGATCCAATTTACTCCTCTTGTCCTTGGGCACATGGCAGAATGCCTCACATCCAAAGACACGGAGATGCGCATAAGAGGGTGGCTTACCAGCCCAAACTTCCTCTGCAACCTGGAAATCCAATCCACTGGAAGGCGATCGGTTTATGACATGCACTGACGTACTAA
Source organism: Lygodium microphyllum (assembly GCF_053477565.2). Classification (NCBI taxonomy): domain Eukaryota; kingdom Viridiplantae; phylum Streptophyta; class Polypodiopsida; order Schizaeales; family Lygodiaceae; genus Lygodium; species Lygodium microphyllum. Next base: position 119,569,341 of record NC_141135.1, read on the forward strand.
CTGCCTCAGCCCAAAAACTCGGGGGTAGGCCTGCATGGCTAAGCATAGAGCGCACACGCTCCTGAATAGTCCTGTTCATGCGCTCAGCCAAACCATTCTGGGGTGGGGTGTAAGGGGCGGTCAACTGACGCTTAATACCCTTGTCATCACAAAACTGCTCAAAAGCATGCGAGACATATTCTCCCCCATTATCTGTCCTAAGGCATTTCAGCCTATACCCAGTCTGGTTCTCAACAAGAGCAAGCCATCTCTGAAAAACTGCCAAGACATCGGACTTCTGCTTTATGGGATAAGCCCACACTTTCCTAGAAAAATCATCAATGAAGGTAATGAAGTACTTCGCGCCACCCATAGACATGCAAGGCATAGGCCCACAAACATCGGAATGCACCAATGCCAAGGGCTCACTCATGCGTGGCCTACCCGATTTCTTATGCGTAGACCTATTCTGCTTACCATAAAGACAATGATCACACGAGTCAAAACATGCATAATCCAAAGGCGGAAGATACTGCAAACCAGATAACATTTTCATTCCTTTCAAAGACATATGCCCCAAACGGGCATGCCAAAGTGATACATGTGGGATAGAGCCCACTGCCAAAACATGGTCTACAGAAGACCCAGATACAACAAGAGGATAGAGGCTGCCAGCCTTGGCGCCTCTAGCAAGCACAAGTCTGCCTTTGGTAATCTTCCAGGTAGAATCCCCAAAACAGACATGAAATCCTGCATCATCCAACTGTCCTGCAGACATAAGACTACGCGTAAGCGCAGGTACATGACGTACATCCCTGAGCAAAAAGGAACTGCCAGTGGAAAACTGCAACTGAATATCTCCACAGCCCACAATATCAAGAGACCTGTCATCTCCAAGTTTGACTGATCCAGATACAGTACGGTAAGAGTGAAACCACTCACGGTAAGGCGTCACATGGAAGGACGCACCTGAATCCAATAACCAGCACTGTGCATACATACTAGGTGTCTCAGTCAAGTGTGAAGCATCATAAGAACTAGCTACAAGTATAAACTCATCACCACCATCGGACTCTTCAGTCTGCATGACATTAATTTCCTCAATCTTGACGTTGGACTTCGCAGGTACTATGCTGCGATCAGAGGACTTCTCCTGCACTTTATCTTTCCCCTTATCCTTGCACTTCTCATTGCGCAACTCATGACACTGTGGTCTAATATGGCCCTTTTTCCCACAATGATGACAAGTGACATTTGCATTGCGCCCACGCGACTTGCCACCGCGAGATTTAGACCGACCCTTCTGCGAGTCACGGCCTCGGCCATTACCACGGTCATACCTGTCATTCCTGCCTCTAACTGTCAAAGCATGACTACCACGAGAGGCATCCAAGTTTTTGCGATTCACCTCTTCCTGAAGAAGAGCACTCTCAACATCTACCAATTTTAGAGTAGCACTAGAGGCACAAAGAGCAGTGCGGAATACATCCCATGACTCATTCAGAGTTCCAAGCAAGAAAAGAGGAGTTACTTCCTCTCCAAAGGTGATATCCTGCGAAGTCAGGTTCTTCAGTATAGCATGGAACTGGCTCAAGTGAGCAGACATAGTCGCATTATCCTTCATGCGCAGATCCATAAGCTGCTTCAACCAGTACATCTGACTCGCCGGACTTTTCTTATCATAAAGATTCTTGATCTTATTCCATAGATCCCATGCACTCTGTGCTTCCTCAAATACATTATAATGTACCTGTTCAGTGAGAGACAATACAATCGTGGACTTGCATAGCTCATCAAGTTCAAGCCAGTCGTCAATGTCCATAGTTTCAAGCTGCTCCCCACTCAACCGAAGTGGCTTAATCTGAGATTTCTGCACCAAAACCTGCCATATTTGACTCTTCCAGTAAGAGTAGTTGGTACCATCCAACTTTGTAATGTTAAAGATGGCACTATCATGCGAAGATGACGCCATTATGCAGGCTGGAAATGCCCAAACAGTCCAAAACTGCTTGCTGTTTTACTGCAGAAACTGCCCAAAAATGACCAAAACGGGGTCCAAAGGGTGAGCAAAGTGTGCCAAAAGTTGCTGCCCACTTAGTACTAGGTGCGGTACACCAAATCAGGATATTTCAGCATGAAAAGTACACCTGAGTCCACCAATAACTGCTTGCTGTAATAAATTGCAGGTATGCAGTCTAGAGAGCAAACTGTCCCAAAATAGGATCCAATGTCAAGCAAACAATGCTAGGTCCAAAGCCGGCATGAAACGGACATAAGCAAGGCCAATGACAGTGAAAAGAACATGAGCTCAACACCAAGCATGTCAAAATAACATCTGCCAGTGAAAGGCACACCCCCAGACACTCTAGGCAAAGTGTTCCTGTAACTGCCAAAACCTGACACAAATAGGTATCTGCTCAAAGAGAAAGATCCAAATATGAGACTCAGCTCATAAGCATCATGTGAACCAAGAGTACATCAATGCATATCCATAAAGATCGGAGTATGATCCCAAAGTCTCAATGTGTATGTAGCTGCTCAAGACATAAACTGCTCCAAATACATGTAAGTGCTCCAATAGCATGCAACTGTCAAAGGTCAAGAAAGCATGTAAAAATGCTCCCACTGGCACAAAAGGCATACAAAGTGAGCTCAGAAGCTCAAACAACCCAAGGGAAAGCACCAGTGATAAGTGACCCTGTCAATGCATCAAGCGCATCCGAGAGAGCATGACATACATGAAGCACCGGTCGTATTAACCATGAAGCAATACATAAGCCCAAATAAGCTCTCGGTCAACTCAATGACATCCAAATAGCAACCAAGATCAGTGATCAAGTAAGCCAGGAATGCTCAAATACATCCAAATCCAAGCTCCAAATGTCGGTATGGCATACACGAACCAAATAGCATATGTCACGAACCAAAGCATGTAATGCAAAAGCCTAACTGTCAAGCAGAGACATGAGGCATAGGCGGTCCATGAGCATGCCAAGTCGGTCCAAATGCCAGTGAAGATGGAGCTAATGCGAAGCTCAAAAGCATCCCATAATGTCATACATATGCTCCAAGTCATCCCCAAATGTCAGAGACATCATGCCAAAGCTCAAAGCATACATCCGGTATCGGTAGGTAAGTGCCAAAGCATGTAAAGTACCTTCAGCCCACTGTTATTCCAGCATGTATTTACTGTTCTAAACAGTAGATTTCAGCCCCGAATTCAAGCCAAAATCATGGTCAAACCAAATGCATACATCCCCAATACATCCGGGTAGGAAATAGACCGCATATGGGCATCAAACAAGGTAACCGGAGTAGGGTATAAGCATCAAATGCCAATGCCAAGTGTGGCTGCCCTGTTTCCAGCACTGTATAACAGTAAATAACAGTCCCAAATCAGCCAATATTTCAAGCCAAAATCATGGCATAATCATGTGCATACATTCCCAAGGCACTAGGCATCATGTAGACCGCATACGGGCATCAAATAGCACAACCGGAATGGAGTATAAGCAACAAATGCTAATGCCAATGGTGCTGCCCTGTTTTCAGCCTGTTATGACAGTTTATGACAGTCCCAAATCTGAAGAAATCAGCCCCGAAAGATCAAGACCAATTCCCCAAAGCTTTAATGACATCAAACATGAAGTCTATAGCCCTCTTGATCAAGGTAGAGAGCAAGAAGCAATGGCCAAGTGTGGAGCTGAAGTAGATGAGTGCTCACAGCCTGGAAAAAATGATGCAATCTACCCTGTTGGTGCTGAACTTGCTGCTGCTCCACATGGGTTGAAAAGGGGGTAATGGGGGGCTCAATGATGGCCCAAGGTAGGCACATACCAAGCCATGAAGGCCCAATGCAAAGGGGAGGGAAGATATGAGCTATGGAGCTCAAGAAGAGTGGCTGCCCTTTGTTCCTGCCCTGTTTCAATCTGAGAATACACTCAAATGCCTGCAAATGCTGAAGCAATACCTCAAGGGCAAGGCCCTGATGAAGCTCAAGAAGGCCAGGATGGAGCTCGGGAAGCTGGGGAGAGTCGGGAGCTCAAGAGGTCGGCTATGGCTGCCGGGATGGAGACCCAATGCGTGAAGCGAGTCGATGCGAAGGTCGGGAAGCACCGAGTCGAGCTCGAGCAAGAGAATGCCAAGCTCTGATACCAGTTGAAAGGTGAGAAGGATCGAAGCTTGCACGCGAGCTATGGCGGGAGAGCAAGAGCAAGAAAGAGAGAGACAAGAAATGGGAACTCCAACAGTCACAATGTGTGACCGGGCCTTCCTTTATTCAAACTGTCACTAAAAGAATAAAGAATAAAGTGACGTGACGGGCGCCCGCCACCTGCAGTGTGCAGTGGCGGGTACTGTCAGTGTAGTAATACACGGGGCGGCACGGCGGAGGCGCCTTTACCCCCAACAATATGTGATTTTGAACAGGTAATTTTCTATCCAACCCCTGGATAACCTAAATGGTGGTATATTGTGCCTTCAGCTCCTCGAAGTGCGAGAGTATATGATGAAAGCAATGTTCCCAACGTAGATGATGAGAGTATGCAAGTGGAGGGGTAAATATTGTAAATAATAGAGGTCGAAGATGGCTCTAAGCGTTTAGAGGAGGTAGATTCGAGTAATGATGACGAAAAGATAGGAGGTCAATAATTCTTTGAGAATGAAGTGGATTCCTCCTTCTGTGGTGACCTATCTAGCGTCCTTCTAGTGTACGCGGAGTTGTGCTAGGAGATTGACATAGGACCATAGGCTACATCATACTTGCAGCATCTGGTTACTCAATTCATTGATGAATCACTTATAAGGGTATTCTAGAATATGCATTTTAAGTAATATCATTTCTTTCAGAGTTATATTACCATATTTTACTTGAACCTTTATATTGATTATGCTAACATCATTTTCTATTTGTGCAGGTTACCTTTGATGATATTTGGAGAGCAGGATGAGTCGAGAGATGAGCGACAAGGAGTTGCAAGAGATATTCACACGTATGTCTCCAGATCAGATGGCCCAATTCAGAGATATGTCAGACTAGGAAGTGTTTCAAACACCATCAAACCGTTCCATTAGATCTACTTCGGCACGCTCTGATGCTTTGGTTTCTAGTAGATGAGGTCAACACTCTAGACTAGGCCTAGATGGAGGAAGTCATTCTGGATGCTGTGAGCCCGTGGTTGGCTCAAGATACGAGTGCTATTCCTTACTCTCATACATGTTTGAGAGAGGATGGCTCAGGTGGGTTTTGTGGAGGCACTGATGTAGTGCCTTCGTCTCATCCTTCTGGTGGAGGTGTGCCACTTGTAGGATTTGTCACACTTGTGCAGACATCTACTCCAGTGACTCCAGCTTTTGGTCACCATCGGTAGGTGGTACCCCTATGGGTACTCCCAATGATACCACCCTCATGGATACACTAGATGTACAAGGAACTCCTGGTTATGCCCAGGAGGGCGATCGTAGGTGGAAGAGGACACACCTTAGACATACCCTAGAAGGGTATGGATACCTCGTAGATGACATGACATGAGTTGTGATCATGAATAATGAGGAGAGGAGGGTGATCTCTCGTATGAGAGAGTTGTGTCAACAAGTTTTTTAGCATAATGCCTTGGACCATTAGAAGAACATACCCGAGGGAAGAAAGGTCTATATATTAGCATCCTTGCATGAGGAGTTTCCGGTACCTACCACGATAGAGAGATTCTCCACTAGGTGGATGATGGAGTGCATGCGTGCGTATATATCACATAGGCAATCGAACGCACGCAAGGCACTCAAGAGTGGCACCTCAAAGCTTGAGTGGTAGATGCAGATGACAGGCAATGACTTTAAGAGGAGGCTATAGATTCTCCAGGACATTGGCGACAGCAGTAAGAGGCAGCGAGAGCATGATTGGAGGCAGGGGTCATGCATCATCTAGGGAGTAGCGACCATAGGACTTATCTAGAGGACTTTGTAAGTTTTTCTTTCTTCTTCTCATTTTTTTATTTGCAATATCACTTATACTAACAATCTGTTTCTAATAGTTGTATTCTCTTTTTTTTTGCACCACTCTTTTACAAACCGCGATCCCACCAGCTTGGAGACTCGATATGTAGAGAGACACGGTCTCACTACATTGATTGATAAACTGTATACACGCAGTGGCCCAGTACGTCAATTATCTTTCTTTTCTGTAGTTACTACCTTGGTGGATGGAAGGAGAAGAGTAAACTCATGATGTAGAAGACAAAGACACTATTTGTTACACAAGTGAATTAGGTTCCAAGATTGAGACTTGGACTCATAAACACAATCTTGTGTATGTGGACAATGACACTGACACTTTACTGATAAGAAAAGAGTACTATCATTGCATTAAGAAAAGGAAGCAAGTACAATGCTTTATAGGAAAGTAGGAAACTGCAATAGGCACCACTGTGCATATGGGATAGGTAAGCCTGCATGTCCTTGGCCCTGAAGCTCCATACAAAGAGGCTGTTATTAGTGAGTGTGATTGATGAATCTCAACATTGAAAAAATGAGACTTTTTGCAATTCTAGCTTTTACCTATATGTACTAATAGATGTGTGAATAGTAAGTGCATGGAGCTCTAGTACACATGTCCACTAGGATAGTTCACTGGAGATATGCATTATGGCTATAATGCATTATAGTTATTTATGGGTTTCCTATTTTGCATGAAGGTAACCCAATGTAGGTTGAGAAGGAAGGTGTACTAAGATGCACTTAGGAATGGAGCTTAGTGTGGTAGGTTAGTGCATGGTGCACATGCATCATGCATAAGTATGACTATGTGCAAGTTAGGTATGGTTTATGAGTAATGTGATATACAGTTATAAGTGCATTGTACTATAGTCATCTACTGCAAGTACAACTACACGTGTGAGTGCAAGTGTGCTCAAGCACATGTAATTGCACACAACTACACACACTACACAAAAGTGAATGTAAGTTCACACAAGTGCACATGCATGTTTGAGTGTGCCTAAGTACAAGTGCCATTAAGTGCATTCAAGTGTTCTCAAGTGCACATGAGCATACACAAGTGCACAATGATTGCCTTAGTGCATACTTACATGTACTAGGTTTAAAGTATTTAGGAGTGCATGTACAAGTGGACAATGATTGGCTTAGTGTAGGGTTACATGTACTAGGTTTAAGGTGTCTTGGTGTGTAGGTACAAGTGTACACGTGTACGTGTGTATGTGTGATTGGCTTAGTGTAGGGTTACATGTACTAGGTTTAAGGTGTCTTGGTGTGTAGATACAAGTGTACACGTGTACGTGTGTACGTGTGTATGCATGTTTGCATGCTAGTGTCAATGTTAGTACATGCATGTGTTAGTATGAGTATCAATGTTAATGCAAGTATACCTTAGTGTACTCAAGTGTAGACAAGCACACATGTCTGCTAGGTGAGCCTAGATGCAAGGTTTATGAATAGTGGAACTAGAGTGGGTAAAGGTGTGGGCACAAGTTTGCACAAGGGTATACAAGTGCATTTTGAATGCGAATGCACATGATAATGATAGTGCTAGTGTAAACATATGCACCTTACTGCATGCTAGTGTAGTTACATCTACAAGTGCACACTAGTATAGTCTAGTATACTAGAAGGTGTCCCCTGTTGAGATGGCAAGCTCAACACGTGCGGACATTGATCATGGAGCGCTTGGCTAGATGGGTCCGCACATCTACACTTAGGATGTTGGTGGTCATTATGATACTCACATGACCACTGACTTATCACTTATTATATTTAGTTTGTTACACCTGCCTACAATTGGAAAAGATATAGTACCAATCGATTAATGTAGTCTATTATGCACTGTTTGACTTAGTAGGCCACTTTCCTTTATGTTGTATCTTATCTATACTTTGTGCACATTGTATTTTGTGTGGAAGAAGAAGTAGAAATCAGCAAGAAAACGTTTTGGCCTCCATCTCTCTTCTTGTGCTCTTGAGTGAGCTTCCTCTTGTGTATACAATGTGTGTTTGGCGTAGCAGCTCAAGCAAGTCCCCCCCACCACGCGATTCTTGACATGGTATCAGAGTCATGCACTGAGAGAGGCTCATTTTGAAGGTTGAACTGAAGGAAAAGAAGCAAGGTTCAAGCAAGCAAGCAATGATTAAGAAGCTTTCCCATTCTTCCACTCTTTCTCTTTGATAATGTCTGTGGAGGCTCTAGAAGCAGGGTAGAGTGAAAATCCTAGATTGTTGTGAGAATTGGTGTGAAAGCAGAGCACTATATATTCTATAGATAAGCCCTTTAGATCTTTCCCGTAGTTTTTTTGGGCATCTGAGGCTGTTTTAGGCCCCGTTTTAGAGCCCCAAGGTTGTAGACAGTAGTTTTAGGGTACACTGTTATTTCGATTGTATTGACCACCGAAAGTGGGTGCATAGGTTACAAATTTTGAATCTGTAATTTTTGAGGTATTTTCCAAGAAGAAAACATGTTTATCTACAAAAAAAGTGCAGATTACATGTATTATTGAGCAATCAGTGAAAAAGATTGCTTGGTGTATTACTATGCACTTATTGTGAAAGGTTGCAGAAGACTAGCTTGCTGTGTTGTATCCTTTTTTTTATAATGGCAAAGAGCAGTGGAAATCCCATTATTGAGAAGCTCGACAAGAACAACTATCCTTCATGGAAGTTTCGTGTGACAAACTTTCTCATTAGAAAGGGCCTTTATGAGTTTGTTTCAGGTGAAGAAAAGGAGCCAAAGTTGTCGACTGTGGATGAATTAAAGGCATGGAAAGAATGGAATGTAAAAGACAAAAAGATGATGTATTGGTTATCTACAGTCATTGATAATACTATGCTGGGACATATTAGGAATGCAGAAACTTTGCATGCAACGGACAATTTTTGAGAGCATATTTTCAATAAATACAAAGGCACAAAAGATTCAACTCAAGAAAGAGTTGAATACCTTGAAGAAATGAAAAATGTCTGTCAATGAGTATGTTTTGAAGGTGAGGAGAATTGCAGATGCTTTAGCAGCGATCGATGCAATGCCTGATGATGATGATTTGGTTTCATCCACTTTGAGTGGCCTCAATAATGAGAAGACATGAAAATCATTTGTTACTTCAGTATATGTACAGAAGCCATTTCTAGATTTTAATGAGCTGGTCTCTCTCATGATTACCAAAGAGATCAATATGCAGGGTGACTTGTTTGAAAGAAATGGTTAACAGGTCCAAGCATTTTACTCAAGTTTAGGAAGGGGACGTTGTAGATTCTCTTCAAGAGACCATGGTATGGGATGTGCTAGAGATAACCAATAAAACAGGTTCAATCAGCAAATTGGTGAAATGCAGGTTTCAGGAGGCCAAGAAAACTTTAGAGGTAGGGGGAGCTCTAGAGAAAGAGGTGGATGGAAAAATAGAGGTTCTGGAAATTCTGCTATTGTTTGCCATCATTGTGGCAAAACATGTCATATTGTAGCCAATTGTTATGGTAAGAAGGATGATATTCACAGTGGTAACTTGCAGCAAGGAAATTATGCATCGTCTTCATGATAGAATGAAGACAAAAAGTGTAATATTTCTGCAATGAAATACTAACGACCCTAGATCCCGCGCAGAAGCGATTTCGAGTGATCTTCCGCGACAACGAAACTCTGGCCTAAGTACTCCATCCTCGTGCATTAACAATATCATTTTCGCATGCTGCATATAAAACCCTGGCTCAAAACCGCAAGCCACCGTAGGAACTCCCCTTCAAGGGACAAAAAAGATAATGAATTAATTGCAAATTTTTTTACAAACTCCCTCCCCTTCACCCGTTGCATGGCGAGGAGAGGGAGTATGTGTGGAGCTTGAGTTGTGGAGGGGCATGGGAAGGAGGGCATGCAACCTGCCACTTGTGTGGCCACCCCCCCACCTTCACCCTATATATGAACCCCCCTCCCAAGTTTGAGGGGAGGGGAGGAAGGACATCATGCTGCTGCCCACCGTGAAGGAGTTGCCCGCTGCCAGGCTACTGTCGCCGCCATATTGTCTCCGCCGCCAAGCTGCTACTACCCCCGTCACCTTCATCATCATCATCATCATCATCATCATCATCATCGTCGTCATCGTCATTATCATCGTCATCTTTACCATCATCATCCTCTCCAATCATCTTCTCCACGTTATCTCCCTAGTTATCCAGAAGGTTGAGAAGCTTCTATTGGAGCTTCTCTAGACCCGGTTCACCCGCAGAGTTGGATTGCCTAGTCCGTGTTCCCCAAGGTCTATTTCCTGTGCTGCAAGGGAGATCTCGCGCAGTAGGCAATTTTTGAAATCGAAAAAGGGGACCAAGGAGAGTTCGCTGAGTCGAAACCTACTGCATCAATGGCTCCTAAGAAAAAGTCGAGAGGAGCACACACGGGAGCTTCCACCCAAAGTACGAGAGTGGACAACGCCCTGATATTGAATGCCCAGGTTCCGAAAAATATTTTCGCATGGAAAGGATGCACAAAGCATGTTTTAATTCACATAGGAAATTTAAATGCATTGGAAAATTTACATACTCATTCGATTTATAAAGTTTAGTTGCAGGTCAAGTACTTGCATTTGCTTGCATTTCTATGGTCAAGGATAGTTGAATTTTTTGAACATATGATGTATAAGTTAAAAGATGGATTTGTGCAAAGGCATCCTTGTTGCATCTCACAAAGGATAGGGCATATAACATATAACGCACTTATGTGATAAATTCTTGGTTGGTCTTGTGTATAAGGTAATCGTAAATGGTCATTAAATGATGACTAAATAGTTGCACGAACTTTGACAATGAAACATGTTTTATGCAATTTGCATTCTTTGATAGCTACATTTTTAGGCTGAGATAAGCGATAAAAGAAGGATTAAATCAATGATGTATTCATTAGCATTTGGTCATGAAAGAATGGTGCATCCATGCATAGAGTTCTTTTATTAAAGTTCAAAATTGGGAAGGGATGCATCTTCATTAAAATACTAAAAGCTTGAATTCGATGCATAAAATGTAGGGTTTATAAGAATAGCTCTGAATGTAAATCAACGTCGCATAAGGCAAGGAAAAGAAAGATCACTATATATCCTATAGCTGCATAAAGGCAAAAGGTCTATGGTCTTGAAATTGCATATTCACATGGAATGATATAACTCATACAACTTGCAGTTACTTACATCTCTCAGGAAAAGTATTTGCATCTCTAAGGGAAAGATCACCTTTAATCGTAAGACAATTAGATCAATTAAGTAGATCACATGTAATCGTGTAACTCACATGAGATTCATAAAGGCGTGAATAGTTAGCATACGACGAACAACTCAATGTGCTGGGTTAGGTTAAGCTATGTTAAAATTCTGCCTAGTATCGCACTTAGGATGCCGATCTAATATTTCCGATCTAAAAGGTCCTACTACCCACATTCTCGAAATGTTAGGACTATCTAATCACCTGTGCAACAACGATCTAGGGTTCTCACCCTAAGGATCAGTTGACCAAATGCTAGACTCCCACAAGGAATTTAGGGACCCTAGGACCAAAACGTTTATCAAGCCTAGTAGGGTTAGGGTTTTGGAATGGGTCAATAGGACTCCCAAGCCCTATATCTTGATCAGGTATTCTTGATCAAGAAATACCGTACGAAGAAAGATATAATCCCACAAGTCAGATACTCACACCTATCTCATGCTACAAGCAGCTACATCGTATGCTCTTGCGACTAAATCACAAAATAGAACCCCTACACCTTATACCAAGTTTGGCGAGTTCTAATTGCAAGTTAAATATCCTAGGAATTGAGTAGTCATCCTGCTTCAACACTCTTCCTTGAAGACTGATTTGTCAAGCCAGGGTAGTAATGAATTGGCAAGAAAGCAATTGACCAACCAAGTTAGGGCGACAAGGTTGCCCAGGATTTGTTGACTATAATTTATAGGAAACCTAAGGTAGAGACAATTTGGGACAATAGGGTATAAACCCTAACCCAATGAAAGAGGGTAAACAAGCAACTCAACTTATGAAACCCTTGGGATCTTGCCAAGTCGCGAATGATCCAGGATCGAATGCCGGAAGGAAACAGGGTATAAACCCTAACCCAATGAAACAGGATAAATAAGCAACTCAGCTTACGAAACCCTTGGGATCTTGCCAAGTTGCGAATGATCCAGGATCGAATGCCAAAAGTATTCGAGGAGAAGGAATCACACCTTAGCAGTTGGTCGTACGAACGACCACTGGAATGCTCGTGATTGTACACTTAGATACACTATTTATACTTCTTTGCTCAAGGAACTAATTCAAGAAAAACAACTAATGCTTCAAGTTAAAAGCCTGGAGGGAGAGGCAGTATCAATTACCTTCGACTGTCCTTTTGACCCTATTCAAGGGGGTTGTTAACCGTGCCAGGTACGTGGACCGAACCCGCCATGAGAGGTCTCTCCGTGGGTGCTACTTGGAGCAGGAGGATGCTTGGATGCCAGGGGAGGTTATGGCCGTAAATTCCTTGCCTCTGGATCCTACATAAGAGGCCGACGTGACTTGAGATGGGATTTTGAGACCCGCATACTAGTCAACGGGCGGAACTTGGAATAGCGATCCCTGAGGATTGTTGGAATAGCCTTCGGACAGGTTATTTGATGTATTCCAAAGACTGATAAATAAAGATCAAATGTTAAAAAGGAACTTGATTGACATTGTTTTTCTGTGTCAGTGCCTAAGTTACGTGAAGGAACGAGTGATTAAATGGTTAATTAAGGAAGTTTTTTTTGCTGGTCAAACTAAATGTGGTAGGTAATTAGATAACTAAGCAACCCAAGGAAAGTGCGGTGGACGTGACTCTAAGTTTGTCCTACGGAAGGGTGGTCCCAATTGGCCAGGAACTTTTCTCGAAGGAATTCACAACGAAGTAACAATGACCTAGAATCAATAAAGTTAGAGTCCCGATTTATACTATTTTAGGGGACCGAAATGGACTATGCCTTACGGGCAGAGAGGTCGAGCTTCACATCCCTCTCGTTTCCCATTCTCCTTGAACCAAGTGCAGTATAAATCCACTTCGACCCTGATGTTTCTGCGCAAAGTGGTTCGACGCTAGCTACTTCCTAGAAACTTGACTATTAGGAAAACCCTGACTCAGGTCCTAAGTGGGAACGGCCAGTTACTTCCGCTTCGTGGCAGACTCGGAAAGACCTTGATCGCAAACCGCGTGACATTCCTTGTGAGTGCCGGGCGGTGCTTTCTAGACTCTCTTCTCGATGGGCTACTAAGACGTGTCCCACAAGTGGACAAGGGGGACACGTTACAGTTGGTATCAGAGCAAACCAACGAGATCTAATATTTACAAGAAAACTTAATGAGGGGAAGTAGAGCAATGTTGCCGTTAAGAACATTTCCTTACTTACTTATTGATGCTGGCCTGAAGAGTCGTGAAGCATGGAACAAATTGTTGGTGACAAATTGTTGGTGTTCCAGGTTATGTTTATGACTGCAATGCGTGCTTTGAATTATCAACGGAGGCTAGGCATGATGAATATTCTAGACCGCATTTATAATCCTTCACCCCTGTACATGGAACGGAGATGGACAGGTGAATCAGGAATATATTACATAGAAGCCCACCGACTTGCGTACCTTTAGACCAACTTGAAGAGAATCAAGTGGATGGAGGATTTAAAGATCGTGAAGCTGTTCATCTTTGTCGAGGCTCACGCAAACGCAACCCTAGATGTCGGCGGTCGAAAGGTCAAGCAGAACAAGTATGTGTACGAGGAAGTGACCCGAATAATCCCTGCCCGACAGAATCAAGTGCTGGGACGTTATGAGAAGAATGGGTATCAAAGGAAGAGATACCCCAAGCTTCTTATGACCTATCAATTCCTGAAAATCCATGACCCCACTCCATATTATTACTTGATCCCCGTAGCCGAATGTAACACATTCCTACTTTCCCCAAACTGATGTATTAGCTTATTCTACCTTCCCAAAATAAATGCACTAAAAAGGGCTATGCCCACATGAATGAATAAGATTTTTTTTATCACTGTCTGTCATGCCTGTAAGTGTTGGTAAAGGAGTCAAGTGATTAGGTCACTTGGCTAAAAGCTCAACTGGGCATATTAATGTAATGTGAGAAATGTTTAGTAAGTTTTTAACGTGAAGAATCTTATTGCCCAAGCGCAACCTCAAGTGCAGATTCCTAGTCCGACCCCTACACTAAGAACGGCTGTAATTCAAGAGAAGAAGTACCTTCTCAAACAAATCAAGCCATTTGAATTCAATGGTAAGGAAAGGACCGTCCAAACTGACGTTGAGGTTTGGATCGAATCTATGGAGGATTATTTCGAGGCAGCAGGTACTGCACCTGCTAACCAAGCTATGCTCACCAAACTGAAGCTTACCGACAAAGCAAGTCTTTGGTGGAAACAATGGTGTAGAGAACAAGGGATCTCGGAAGGGTTAGTTATCTGGGAGAAGCTTAAAAAAGCTGTGCGAGGGAGGTATCTGCCACTTGCCTATCGCACACAGAAGATGAACAAATTCTATGAATTAAAGCAGCTTGGACTATCCCTGGATGCATACTATTCAAAGTTCATCTTTCTCTTAAAGTACGCGCCACAAATGGATATGACACAACAGGTGTCAAAGTTTTGTGCTGGGTTAAATCCACCCATAAACACCCGCTTGGAATCAATGCGTCCAACAAACCTACAAGACGCACTCATTCGAGCTGCACCGATAATACAGGAGGTGCAGACCAAGCCAAGGAATAACAGGACTTGGTCCTACAAGGACAAGAACAAAGGAGTGTATAGGTCTCAGGATAAGAGAGCGCAGGGCCAAAATCAGGGAAAAATGAAGAAAGCTAGGGCCACCACTATCAACAACTTCGTTCCTACCCAAGGTAATGGCTGCAATCTCCGTTGCTTCCATTGCAACGAGCCTGGTCACTTCAAAAGGTAGTGTCCCAAGCTTAGCAGAGGACAATGTCAAGGGCCATCCCAAGGATTCATCCATGGCCAAGGAGCCACCGTCATGGCCAGAGGGAGAACCTCCAGTTTTGCCAACAAGGAGCTCGGTGATGAAGAAGATCCATCCATGGAAGCTGACATTGAGAGGGCAACGGTTCATGCCGCTCTTCACAAGAAAGGCTTGAATCACCAATTCTCGATGATTCAAATGCCATCGGATTATCAAGGTAAAAGCTTCAAAACCTTGATTGATTGTGGCAATACACATTCCTTCATTTCACCAGTCTATGCAAAAAGATTAGGAATAGCCACAAAAGATGCACTTACCTTACTTGTGGAATTAGCAAATGGTCGAGAGGTCTCTTGTACCAGGAAAACTGCTAAGGTGAAATTCCTACTGGGTGGAAAGTTGACTTCAGTTAGATTCAAGGTAATGAACCTAGGTGTCCACGAATGTTTGCTCGGAATGGATTGGCTAAAATCTAACGATGCCCACATTCACTGTGGAAAGGGCCAAGTCTCCTTTAAAATTCTGAAGGGGAACTAGTCACAACTCAAGGAGAGGCTGGGAAGCCGAAAATTCAACTGCCCAAAGCAACACAGATAATAAAAGGAGTTAAAAAGGGCCTACCTGTCTATTTGATTAAACTAAATAAGCTAGATCAGAATCAGGAATCTAGGGAAGAACCTTCATGGTTAAAGGAATGCGCAGACGTATTTCCTGAAGAGCTGACTAAACTTCCTCCTCAAAGGGAAGCCGATCACGAAATCAAGCTGGCACCAAGAGCTGCACCAGTTGCAAAGAGACCATATAGCATATCCATCCCGAAAGTGATTGAGCTGAAGAAGTAACATCTGTCCTAGCAGTTTGCCATGGGGAGCTCCAGTGCTATTCCAGAAGAAGAAAGATGGAACGCTTCGGCTATGCATTGACTACAGAGGGTTGAATCAATCAACCATTAAAAGCAAATACCCCATCCCAAGAATAGATTAACTTCTTGACCGTCTTCAAGGTGCGAAGATCTTCTCCAAGATAGATCTCAAGTCTGGATATTATCAGATAAGGATCAAGGAAGAAGATATCCTGAAGACTGCATTCCGCATAAGGTATGGACACTTTGAATTCCTAGTTATGTCATTCGGGCTGACAAATGCTCCTGCTACCTTCAACGGGTTAATGCAGGATATCTTTAGGCCCTATCTTGATGATTTTGTACTCGTCTTCTTTGACGATACCTAAGTCTACTCCAAGCAGGAAAAAGAATCATGAACCCCAACTTCGCATTGTCCTCAAAACAATGAGAGCACACAAGCTTTATGCCAAGAAGAAGATGAAAGGTGAGAAGGATCGAAGCTTGCACGCGAGCTATGGCGGGAGAGCAAGAGCAAGAAAGAGAGAGACAAGAAATGGGAACTCCAACGGTCACAATGTGTGACCGGGCCTTCCTTTATTTACTAGTCACTAAAATGAATGTAAAGAATAAAGTGACGTGACGGGCGCCCACCACCTGCAGTGTGCAGTGGCGGGTACTGTCAGTGTAGTAATACACGGGGCGGCACGGCGGAGGTAAAGGTGAGAAGGATCGAAGCTTGCATGCGAGCTATGGCGGGAGAGCAAGAGCAAGAAAGAGAGAGACAAGAAATGGGAACTCCAACGGTCACAATGTGTGACCGGGCCTTCCTTTATTTACTAGTCACTAAAATGAATGTAAAGAATAAAGTGACGTGACGGGCGCCCGCCTCCTGCAGTGTGCAGTGGCGGGTACTGTCAGTGTAGTAATACACGGGGCGGCACGGCGGAGGCGCCTCTACCCCCAACAACCTCCCACTTAAAGGCGAATCTGCCCTAGTGAGAGAGAAAATTAAAAAAGAAAAGACAGTACAAATGTACATAGGTACAAGGGATGAGGAAAGGCAACATCTCATCCAATGCTCATCAATCTCCTGAGGAAGGCAAAGCGCTCAGTAATGAGGCTTTTTGTGAGCAGATCTGCAGGATTCTCGTCAGTGGAGATCTTGACAAGGTCAACAAACTTGTCCTCCACAACACCACGTATGAAGTGATACCTCACCTCAATGTGTTTTGTCTTCGCATGGAAGACCGGATTCTTAGCCAACTGAATGGCACTCATAGAATCCGAATGCAGTGTAGGTATAGCATCAATCCCAAGGTTAGCAACTAGACGGGCTAGCCATATGGCCTCCTTGCAAGCCTCTGTGGCTACAACATACTCGGCCTCAGTGGTAGACAAAACCGTACACTTCTGAACCCTGGACATCCAAGAGACAGCCCCTCCAGCATAGGTGAATACATAGCCAGAAGTGGACTTCCTACTATCTGCATGTCCTGCATAATCGGAGTCAGTGTACCCCACGACCCCTGTATCCTGGCTGCCATAGCAAATACACATATCTGCTGTGCCCTTCAGGTACCTCATGATACCCTTCACGGCATCCCAATGTCTGCTGCCAGGTGTAGCCATATAGTGTGCCACAACACCAACTGCATGCGCAATATCTGGACAAGTGGCTATCATAGCATACATCAAACTGCCCACGACTGAAGCATAAGGGATCTTGGCCATCTCGGTCCTCTGCTCATCTGTCTGCCGACAATCGGCCTGTGATACCTTCACATAAGAAGGTAATGGATAGCCAATAGGCTTTACGTCCTGCATGCGGAAGCGCTCAAGGACTTTATGAATGTACTCCCGCTGTGAGAGATACAAAAGCCCCTGATGCCTATCACGCTTAATGCACATCCCAAGTATATGTGAGGCATGTCCCAAATCCTTCATCTCAAAGCTCTTCTTCAGCTGAGATTTAAGAGCATCTAGCTCATCATGAGCTTTCCCTGCTAATCAGCATATCATCAACATAGAGTACCAAGATAAGAAAACTGCCATCACGGGCTTTCTTCGTGTAAAGACACGGATCCATAGCACTCCTGCTGTAGCCCTGTGACTACATAAAGGCATCAAACTTATGATACCATTCCCTAGGTGCCTGCTTCAAGCCATACAAGCTCTTCTTCAACTTACACACTAGGTGCTCCCTGCCAGGTTCTGCAAAGCCCTTAGGCTGATCCATATAGATCTCATCATGCAAGTCCCCATGTAGAAAAGCCGTCTTGACATCCATCTGATATAGATCTAAGTCAAGCTGTGCAACCAAAGCCAAGACTAAGCGCAGGGTGGTCATCTTAACCACAGGAGAGAAGACCTCATCAAAGTCCACACCATGTTCCTTCTTAAAACCCTTTGCTACCAATCTAGCCTTGTATGCCACCTTGGGGTGTCCAGGGGTACTTTTTAGCTTGTACACCCACTTGCATGGCAAAGCCTTCTTACCCTTAGGCAAGGCAACCAAATCCCAAGTCTCATTCTTATGCAGGGAGTCTATCTTAGACTGCATAGCCCGCTCCCAGGAGTGACTGTCACCCCTGCGCATAGCCTCATCGTAAGTGAAAGGCTCTCCTGCATCTATAACCAAAACATAATGCATAGAGGGCTGAAATCTGTTAGGTGGACGTCTGTCTCTAGCAGACCGTCTCACCGCAGGCTCTGCTGCCTGTCTAACTGCCTGTCCAACACCCTAGCCCTGTGGAGGAACTGCTGCAGGCTGTACTACTGGCTGTGCTGGAGCTCTAGGTTCCTCCTGAAAGATCACTCTACAGATCTCAACCACCTTCTCAGGCTGCCTGTGCATCTTCTCTTCATGGAAGATGACATCATGGTTGTGTACTATTTTTCGTGCCTGCGGATCCCATAGGCGATAGCCCATCTCTCCTGACTCACCATACCCAAGGAATATGCATTTAATGCTCTTTGGATTCAATTTACTCCTCTTGTCCTTGGGCACATGGAAGAATGCCTCACATCCAAAGACACGGAGATGCGCATAAGAGGGTGGCTTACCAGCCCAAACTTCCTCTGCAACCTGGAAATCCAATCCACTGGAAGGCGATCGGTTTATGACATGCACTGCCATACTAACTGCCTTAGCCCAAAAACTCTGGGATAGGCCTGCATGGCTAAGCATAGAGCGCATACGCTCCTGAATAGTCCTGTTCATGCGCTCAGCCAAACCATTCTCGGGTGGGGTGTAAGGGGCGGTCAACTGACGCTTAATACCCCTGTCATCACAAAACTGCTCAAAAGCATGCGAGACATATTCTCCCCCATTGTTAGTCCTAAGGCATTTCAGCCTATACCCAGTCTGGTTCTCAACAAGAGCAAGCCAACGCTGAAAGACTGCCAAGACATCGGACTTTTGCTTTATGGGATAAGCCCACACTTTCCTAGAAAAATCATCAATGAAGGTAACAAAGTACTTCGCGCCACCCATAGACATGCAAGGCATAGGCCCACAAACATTGGAATGCACCAATGCCAAGGGCTCACTCATGCGTGACCTACCCGATTTCTTATGCGTAGACCTATTCTGCTTACCATAAAGACAATGATCACACGAGTCAAAACATGCATAATCCAAAGGGGGAAGATACTGCAAACCAGATAACATTTTCATTCCCTTCAAAGACATGTGCCCTAAACAAGTATGCCAAAGTGATATATGTGGAATAGAACCCACTGCCAAAACATGGTCAACTGAGGACCCAGATACAACAAGAGGATAGAGGCTGCCAGCCTTGGCGCCTCTAGCAAGCACAAGTCTGCCACGAGTAATCTTCTAGACAAAATCCCCAAAACACACATGAAATCCTGCATCATCCAGCTGTCCTGCAGACATAAGACTGCGCGTAAGCGCAGGTACATGACATATGTCCCTAAGAAAAAATGAACTGCCAGTGGAAAACTGCAACTGAATATCACCACAGGCCACAATATCAAGAGACCTGTCATCTCCAAGTCTGACTAATCCAGATACAGTACGGTAAGAGTGAAACCACTCACGGTAAGGCGTGACATGGAAGGACGCACCTGAATCCAATAACCAGCACTGTGCATACATACTAGGTGTCTCAGTCAAGTGTGAAGCATCAGAAGAACTAGCTGCAAGTATAAACTCATCACCACCATCGGACTCCTTAGTCTGCGTGGCATTAATTTCCTCAATCTTGACGCTGGACTTCGCAGGTACTATGCTGCGATCAGAGGACTTCTCCTGCACTTTATCTTTCCCCTTATCCTTGCGCTTCTCATTGCGCAACTCATGACACTGTGGTCTAATATGGCCCTTTTTCCCACAATGATGACAAGTGACATTTGCATTGCACCCACGCGACTTACTACGCGACTTGCCACAAGATTTAGACCGACCCTTCTACGAGTCACGGCCTCGGCCATTACCACGGTCATACCTATCATTCTTGCCTCTAACTGTCAAAGCATGACTACCACGAGAGGCATCCAAGTTTTTGCGATTCATCTCTTCCTGAAGAAGAGCACTCTCAACATCTGCCAATTTTAGAGTAGCACTAGAGGCCCAAAGAGCAGTGCGGAATACATCCCATGACTCATTCAGAGTCCCAAGCAAGAAAAGAGGAGTTACTTCCTCTCCAAAGGTGATATCCTGCGAAGTTAGGTTCTTCAGTATAGCATGGAACTGGCTCAAGTGAGCAGACATAGTCGCATTATCCTTCATGCGCAGATCCATAAGCTGCTTCAACCAGTACATCTGACTCGCTGGACTTTTCTTATCATAAAGATTATTGATCTTATTCCATAGATCCCATGCACTCTGTGCTTCCTCAAATACATTATAATGTACCTGTTCAGTGAGAGACAATACAATCGTGGACTTGCATAGCTCATCAAGTTCAAGCCAGTCATCATTGTCCATAGTTTCAGGCTACTCCCCACTCAACCGAAGTAGCTTAATCTGAGATTTCTGCACCAAGACCTGCCAAATTTGACTCTTCCAATAAGAGTAGTTGGTACCATCCAACTTTGTAATGTTAAATATGGCACTATCATGCGAAGATGACACCATTATGCAGGCTGGAAATGCCCAAACAGTCCAAAACTGCTTGCTGTTTTACTGCAAAAACTGCCCAAAAATGACCAAAACGAGGTCCAAAGGGCGAGCAAAGTGTGCCAAAAGTTGCTGCCCACTTAGTACTAGGTGCGGTACACCAAA
The DNA here is from genome assembly GCF_053477565.2 of Lygodium microphyllum. Taxonomy (NCBI): domain Eukaryota; kingdom Viridiplantae; phylum Streptophyta; class Polypodiopsida; order Schizaeales; family Lygodiaceae; genus Lygodium; species Lygodium microphyllum. The sequence continues at coordinate 119,590,378 of NC_141135.1, forward strand.
TCAGAATATTTCAACATGAAAAGTACACCTCAATCCACCAATAACTGCTTGTTGTAATAAATTGCAGGTATGCAGTCTAGAGAGCAAACTATCCCAAAATAGGATCCAATGTCAAGCAAACAATGCTAGGTCCAAAGCCGGCATGAAATGGACATAAGCAAGGCCAATGACAGTGAAAAGAACATGAGCTCAACACCAAAGCATGTCAAAATAACATCTGCCAGTGAAAGGCACACCCCCAGACACTCTAGGCAAAGTGTTCTTATAACTGCCAAAACCTGACACAAATAGGTGTCTGCTCAAAGAGAAAGATCCAAATATGAGACTCAGCTCATAAGCATCCTGTGAACCAAGAGTACATCAATGCATATCCATAAAGATCGGAGTATGACCCAAAGTCTCAATGCGTATGTAGCTGCTCAAGACATAAACTGCTCCAAATACATGTAAGTGCTCCAATAGCATGCAACTGTCAAAGGTCAAGCAAGCATGTAAAATGCTCCCACTGGCACAAAAGGCGTACAAAGTGAGCTCAGAAGCTCAAACAACCCAAGAGAAAGCACCAGTGATAAGTGACCCTGTCAATGCATCAAGCGCATCCAAGAGAGCATGACATACATGAAGCGCCGGTCATATTAACCATGAAGCAATACATAAGCCCAAATAAGCTCTCGATCAACTCAATGACATCCAAATAGCAACCAAGATCAGTGATCAAGTAAGCCGGGAATGCTCAAATACATCCAAATCCAAGCTCCAAATGTCGGTACGGCATACACGAACCAAATAGCATATGTCACGAACCAAAGCATGTAATGCAAAAGCCTAACTGTCAAGCAGAGACATGAGGCATAGGCGGTCCACGAGCATGCCAAGTCAGTCCAAATGCCGGTGAAGACGGAGCTAATGCGAAGCTCAAAAGCATCCCATAATCTCATACATATGCTCCAAGTCGTCCCCAAATGTCAGAGACATCATGCCAAAGCTCAAAGCATACATCCGGTATCAGTAGGTAAGTGCCAAAGCATGTAAAGTACCTTCAGCCCACTGTTATTCCAGCATGTATTTACTATTCTAAATAGTAGATTTCAACCCCTAATTCAAGACAAAATCATGGTCAAACCAAATGCATACATCCCCAATACATCCGGGTAGAAAGTAGACAGCATACGAGCATCAAATAGCTCCAATGGAATGAGGCATAAGCAACAAATGTCAGTGTCAAGGGTGTTGCCCTGTTTCCAGCATTGTTATGCAGTGAATGACAGTTTCAAAATGAGAATGATCAGCTCCCAACCTCAATGTCAAGCCAAAGCATCAAAATGACATCCAAAAAAGGCTCAAATGCCCTCCAAATAGGCCAATGATGAGTGCTCCATGAGCAACAAAGCATTCAACTGTAAAACGTGGAGGTCAAAGTCTGAAAATGGGCGCCATTTTCAGCGTGTTGAGGCCTAGAGTGCTGCTTCCAATCACGTGGAGTTATGATGGTTGGGGGGGGTTCAATGATGGCCCAAGGTAGGCACATACCAAGCCATGAAAGCCCAATGCAAAGGGGAGGGAAGATATGAGCTATGGAGCTCAAGAAGAGTGGCTGCCCTTTGTTCCTGCCCTGTTTCAAACTGAGAATACACTCAAATGCCTGCAAATGCTGAAGCAATACCTCAAGGGCAAGGCCCTGATGAAGCTCAAGAAGGCCGGGATGGAGCTCAGGAGGCCGGGGAGAGTCGGGAGCTCAAGAGGTCGGCTATGGCTGCCAGGATGGAGACCCAATGCATGAAGCGAGTCGATGCGAAGGTCGGGAAGCACCAAGTCAAGCTCGAGCAAGAGAATGCCAAGCTCTGATACCAGTTGAAAGGTGAGAAGGATCAAAGCTTGCACGCGAGCTATGGCGGGAGAGCAAGAGCAAGAAAGAGAGAGACAAGAAATGGGAACTCCAACGGTCACAATGTGTGACCGGGCCTTCCTTTATTTACTAGTCACTAAAATGAATGTAAAGAATAAAGTGACGTGACGGGCGCCTACCACCTGCAGTGTGCAGTGGTGGGTACTGTCAGTGTAGTAATACACGGGGCGGCACGGCGGAGGCGCCTTTACCCCCAACAGAAGAAGTGTGCATTTTTCAAGCGAAAGATCGAGTATCTAGGATTCATTGTATCCGCAGAAGGAATTTTAGTAGATCCGGCCAAGGTTAGAGATGTTTTGGAATGGCCAAAACCAACTTCTGTCAAAGAAATACATAGTTTTCTTGGATTGACAGGATGGTATAGGGTCTTTATAAAAAACAATGATTTGATTGTAGTGCCTCTAACTGATCTACTAAAGAACCAAGTATCAATTGTATGGTCACCTCTGCTGAACAGACCAGCTTTGACAAACTAAAGCAAAGCTTAGTATCAACACCCATCCTGAAACTTCCTGATCTTAGTAAGAAGTTTAAAGTGATAATTGATGCTAGCGCACTTGCCTTAGGATGTGTGCTCATGCAAGAAATTCATCCTGTAGCATACTCTTCAAGGAAACTGAAGATCCATGAAAGGAACTATGTTACCCACAATTTGGAGCTATTGGCTATCATCCATGCTCTCAAACTTTGGAGACACTACTTTATAGGTAACAAATTTACCTTACTAATAGACCACAAAAGTCTTAGATGGATTTTCACCTAGAATGAGCTCAATATGAGGCAACATCGATGGATTGAAGTATTGGAAGAATATGACATTAAAATCAAATACCAGCTTGGAAAGGAGAATGTAGTTGCTGATGCACTCAGGCGCAAGGCATTTCTGAATTCTCTGATTTTTCAAGATCCATCAACAGCAAGATCTCTAGTCACAAAGGTATCCATGCCAAACAACCCAATTCTTGAGCTAGCTAGAGAAGAGGCATGTCATGATCCAACCTATTAGAAATTGCTAAGGGAGATCCCCATCAAAGATCGAGACCCGAAGCTACAAACAAAGTACCATGAATTCTCTATCAATACTGGACTTGTCTACTATAAGACAAGATTACGTATCCCGGAAAGCCAATCACTCAAGCAGAAGATACTTTGGGAAGCCCATGACTCCCCTTTCTGAGGACATCCTGGCTATGTCAAGACCCTTAATGTGGTCAGGAAAAGCTATTATTGGGATAGACTCAAAGGTGAGTTTTCAAATATGTCACAGAATATTTGTCTTGTCAATGCATTAAGGCCAAACATCTCAAAATGCCAGGGAAATTGCAACCACTTGACATTCCCCAAATGAAATGGGAATTCATTAGTATGGACTTTGTTGTTGGCCTGCCCCAAGTTCAGGGAGGATACAACTCCATTATGGTCATGGTAGATATGCTCACCAAGGTTGCACATCTTATCCCTATTAAGACAAACTATAAAGCCTCAGACATTGCAAGGTTATTCATCAAGGAAATATTCAAACTGCACAGGCTACCCAGAAGAATCATTAGTGATAGTGACTCTCTCTTCACCTCACACTTCTTGAGGGCTATCTTCGAGGCCATTGGGACTCAACTCTATTTCAGTACAGCTTACCATCCCCAAACCGATGATCAAATGGAATGAGTCAACCAAGTCATTGAAGATAATCTTAGGGCACACTGCTATCGTGAACCCAAAAAGTGGATTCAATATTTGCTACTGGCTTAGTTTGCCTACAATGCTTCTTACCAACAAGCCATTTAGATGACCCCTTTTCAAGCATTGTATGGGCACGATTGTCATACTCCTTTAAACTTTTCGAACCCAACATTGAGGGTTGAAGCTTCAAAGCAAATGCTGGAAGACATGGATGACCAAATCAAATCAATAAGACAGGACATCCAAGTCACCAAGGACAGACAGAAGGCTTACGCGGACTTGAAATGGCAAGATAGATCCTTCGTTGAAGGTGATATGGTCTTCATTCGCGTACGTCCAAAGAAGAGTTCCCTATCCTTGGGCGAATGCAAAAAGCTAAGTCCAAGGTATTGTGGACCCTACAAGACTCTCAAGTGCCTAGGGCCTAATGCTTATAGACTGCAACTCTCTGAAAATCTAAAAGTTCATAATGTATTCCATATCAGTCTATTGAAAAAGTATGTGCCTAACCCTAGTCACATGCTTGATCAACAAGTTGTAATGCCGAGCCAAGGAGTCCTTGAGCTACAGGCAGACATAATCCTAGATATTAGGGAGAGGCATTTGAGATCCAGGACCCTGAGAGAATACCTCATCTAGTGGAAAGATTACCCCGAAGAGGATGCCACTTGGATGGATGAAAGCACTCTCAACCAACAATACTCCCACATCTTCCCAAGATGAGGACATCTCGATTCCTGTAAGGGGGAGAGAATGTAATATTTCCGCAATGAAATATTAACAACCCTAGATCCCATGCAAAAGCAATTTCAAGTGATTTTCCATGACAACGAAACTCTGGCCTAAGTACTCCATCCTTGTGCATTAACAATACCATTTCCACGTGGTGCATATAAAATCGTGGCTCAAAATTGCAAGCCACCATAGAAACTCCCCCTCAAGGGACAAAAAAGATAATGAATTAATTGCAATTTTTTTTACAAACTCCCTCCCCTTCACCCGTTGCACGGTGGGGAGAGGGAGTATGTGTGGAGCTTGAGTTGTGGAGGGGCATAAGGAGGAGGGCATGCAACCTGCCACTTGTGTGGCCCACTCCCCCCCCAACCTTCACCCTATATATGAACCCCCCTCCCAAGCTTGAGGGGAGGGGAGGAAGGACATCGTGCTGCTGCCCGCTGATAACCAGGAAATCAATGCAAAATAAGGCACAAAAATGTGCTCACATGGAAACAACTTTTGTTAAATTGATACTTTGCAATTGTACCCCTTTGTCAAAATTTCAAATATGAAGCAATGTAAAATGTGTAGTCAAAAAGGCTCACATTAAAAATATTCCTAGGAAAAGGAAAGGTCAAACCCTTTTGTCTCATGCTAAAAATTGAAAGGTCTTTAGACCTTAGCCAATGTATGCAAATTTGAATTTCATAATTCAAGAAAGGAAAAGGAGGTGGTTGCAGTCGTGGGATTTGAGGAGGTGGGAGGTTGAGGTGGTTACACCCTCTCTCTTCCTTTATCTTCTTCTCTCACGGTTCATTTCTCCCTCTCTCATTTTGGCACAACTCTCATCTTTCTTGTTCTTGCTTTTCTCTCTTGTGCTTCATGCTTATCTTTAATGGAGAGTGAGGAAGAGGAAGAGGGTGAGGATGGAAGAATTGTCAAATTTCTTGTGTGCCTTTCATTTGTGTGTTTGGAGAGCATGGTTCTTAGTGAGAAGAAGGAGAGTTTTCTTGCAGGTTTTGTGGCCAGCAAATGTATTTGCAGCCTCTCTTGGCCGGTTCGTGGTTCTATTTGTGCCGTGGCAGGGTGCTCTTCATTTGGTGCACTGGCCGGGAATTGGGGTGGCTATGGAGCTTGCAAGGATAAATGGGCTTCTACCATTGCAAATCTAAAGCCAAAGATGGTCAAATAGAAGAAATGAACACGGAGAGGTTCATAGGCCACCAAGGTTTGCTTCAGGAGCCTACAATGTAGTTTCAATTTGAAGAGATTTCAAGAAGGATCGAGAAAGATGGTGAATCAGCGCCATCTGGGAGGTGGTGTGCGACGAGCACGGGCGACCCTCTGATCTGCACCTCATGTTCTTTTCTTCTCGAATGTGCATCAGTTACAGCTCCATCGTCTTATCCATCCAAAATCCACACTTTAATCGATAATCTTTTGAACAAATACCTTCTTGATGGTGGTTCATATGCATACTTTCCTAAGCATTAAGTCACACCTTTTACCAAGCCTATTCTCTAGTATACACAAAGTATTTCCATGAATTTCCTTTTAGCTTTTGTTTTATTCCTAATATTACCTCCTTTCCTTTTCCTTTCTAAAATTAAACTCGGTGGAGTACATCATTGCCATATCTTTCATGAGGATTTGCTTTATTGTGATATTTTTTTCGAGTTCTCTTTCTATGCTTAATGAGTGGTTATCTTTTAGTTCATGCTAAGTGTGATGTCTTTATGTGCAAATTGTGTGAAAAGCCCTATCTCTTGCGTGATGTATGATTTTATGTGGTATGATCTAGGCTTTACGACCTAGTTATGTTTTTCTATTGTGTGTTTTTTTTTCCCCCCCTATCCAATGGCAATTCAAAGATGATTGAAGAAAAGAAATGAAGATTGAAGATGAAGACAAAGACTTTTTCAAAGAGCTGATTGTGGTTCTTCTTCAAATTTGTTCACGGGGACGCTTCACACTTAAGTGTGGGAGGAATGATAACCAGGAAATCAGTGCAAAATAAGGCACAAAAATGTGCTCACATGGAAACAACTTTTGTTAAATTGATACTTTGCAATTGTACCCCTTTGTCAAAATTTCAAATATGAAGCAATGTAAAATGTGTAGTCAAAAAGGCTCACATTAAAAATATTCCTAGGAAAAGGAAAGGTCAAACCCTTTTGTCTCATGCTAAAAATTGAAAGGTCTTTAGACCTTAGCCAATGTATGCAAATTTGAATTTCATAATTCAAGAAAGGAAAAGGAGGTGGTTGCAGTCGTGGGATTTGAGGAGGTGGGAGGTTGAGGTGGTTACACCCTCTCTCTTCCTTTATCTTCTTCTCTCACGGTTCATTTCTCCCTCTCTCATTTTGGCACAACTCTCATCTTTCTTGTTCTTGCTTTTCTCTCTTGTGCTTCATGCTTATCTTTAATGGAGAGTGAGGAAGAGGAAGAGGGTGAGGATGGAAGAATTGTCAAATTTCTTGTGTGCCTTTCATTTGTGTGTTTGGAGAGCATGGTTCTTGGTGAGAAGAAGGAGAGTTTTCTTGCAAGTTTTGTGGCCAGCAAATGTATTTGCAGCCTCTCTTGGCCGGTTCGTGGTTCTATTTGTGCCGTGGCAGGGTGCTCTTCACCCGCTATGAAGGAGCTACCCACTACCAGGCTGCTGCCGCCGCCATACCGTCCGCGCCGCCAAGCTGCTACTGCCCCCTCGCCTTCATCATCATCATCATCATCATCATCATCATCATCATCATCGTCATCGTCATATTCACCAGCATCATCCTCTCCAATCATCTTCTCCACGTTATCTCCCTAGTTATCCAGAAGGTTGAGAAGCTTCTATTGAAGCTTCTCTAGACCCGATTAACCTGCGAAGTTGGATTGCCTAGTCTGTGTTCCTCAAGGTCTATTTCTCGTGCCGCGAGGGAGATCTCGAGAAGTAGGCAATTTTTGAAATCGAAAAAGGGGACCAAGCAGAGTTCGTTGAGTCAAAACCTACTGCGTCAATGGCTCCTAAGCAAACGTCGAGAGGAGCGCACACAGGAGCTTCCACCCAAAGTATGAGAGTGGACAACGCCCCGATATTGAATGCCCAGGTTTTGAAAAATATTTTCGCATGGAAAGGACGCACAAATCATGTTTTAATTCACATAGGAAATTTAAATGCATTGGAAAATTTATATACTCATTCGATTTATAAAGTTTAGTTGCATGTCGAGTACTTGCATTTGCTTGCATTTCCATGGTTAAGGGTAGTTGCATTTTTTGAACGTATGATGCATAAGTTAAAAGATGGATTTGTGCAAAGGTGTCCTTGTTGCATCTTGCAAAGGATAGGGCATATAACATATAACGCACTTATGTGATAAATTCCTGGTTGGTCTCGTGTATAAGGTAATCATAAACGGTCATTAAATGATGTCTAAATAGTTGCACGAACTTTGACAATGAAACATATTTTATGCAATTTTCATGCTTTGATAGCTACATTTTTAGGTTGAGATAAGCGATAAAAGAAGGATTAAATCAATGATGTATTCATTAGCATCTGGTCATGAAAGAATGGTGCATCCATGCATAGAGATCTTTTATTAAAGTTCAAAATTGGGAAGGGATGCATCTTCATTAAAATACTAAAAGCTTGAATTCGATGCATAAAACGTAGGGTTTATAAGAATAGCTCTAAATGTCAATCAACATCGCATAAGGCAAGGAAAAGAAGGATCACTATAGATCCTATAGTTGCATAAAGGTAAAAGGTCTATGGTCTTGAAATTGTATATTCGCATGGAATGATATAACTCATACATCTTGTGTCAAGATTGTGGGAGAGAAGGAAGGAGTCTCACTTGTAGCTTTCTTGCTTGCACAGTGGGGGAATACACACACAGGTGGAGGCTGAAAACAGTTTTCCTCTTCTTAGTTTGTGTAAGCCAAAAAGAACTCTAGTACAAAGAAATAGAAGAACCCTATATATGGGTCTCAAACCAAACTCAACTAACTAAGGTGGCATACTAACTGAGCCACGAACTAGAGTAGATAAGGATAGCTGTCATCTAGCTATTATTCATGGGCAGTGTACCAACCGCATCTACAGCTAACAAGTCGGTGACATAAATGCACAACGGTCACCCTGGCATATCACGAGTGGAGCTCGATATCTCAACATCTTGCAGTTACTTACATCTCTTAGGGAAAGTATTTGCATCTCGAAGGGAAAGATCACCTTTAATCGTAAGACAATTAGATCAATTAAGTAGATCGCATGTAATCATGTAGCTCACATGAGATTCATAAAGGCGTGAATAGTTAGCATACGATGAACACCTCAATGTGCTGGGTTAGGTTAAGCTATGTTAAAATTCTGCCTAGTATCTCACTTAGGATGCCGATCTAATATTTCTGATCTCAAAGGTCCTACCCACATTCTCGAAATGTTAGGACTATCTAATCACCCGTGCAAGAATGATCTAGGGTTCTCACCCTAAGGATTAGTTGACCAAATGCTAGATTCCTACAAGGAATTTAGGGACCCTAGGGCCAAAACATTTATCAAGCCTAGTAGGGTTATGAACAGCCTAAGGACAACACCTAGTCTACCAAGAGAGCAGGCATCATGGTGGCATCTACAATACCCGTGCCCTTAAAAACCTGCAAGAAACACCCTTCCTCTCAACAAGAAACCATGCTCATACACAAGAATCTAGCACACAAGAAATATAACCATAATCTTCATCCTCACTCTCTCCTTCTTCCATGGAAGAGATAAAGCAAGAAAGCACAAGAAAGGAAAGAGAGCAAGAGTTGTGCCAATGCAAGAGAGAAAAGAAGATACATGCAAGTAGCTAGATAAAGGAGAGGAAGAGAAGTTGTAACTCCCCAAACCACCTTTTTCCACAAATTGCATGGCTCTTCATTTCCACCTTTTCATATTCCTTTAAGGGTTTGTTTTACACGAGCATTCTTAGACCTTAGAAAGGAGGTCTATGAACATTGAAACATTAAAACCTTTCAACTTTTGCAAAACACACATACTACTTCTCATGCTCATGGCTTTACAACGTGGACCCTATAAAATACCATGGCAAATTACAAAGAATATTATCAATGATAGTTGCTTGAATTTTCTTTTTGCCGATGTAGACCACATTTTGTGCCTTTTTCTTGCATAAATTTTGGGTTATCATTCCTCCTCTTCCAATCTTGTGAGTGTCCTCGCGAACGCTTTGGAAAGACACTTTGCCTTAGAATAAGCACCTTATGTTGATGAAGAATCTACATCTCTTCACTTCACTTCACATTGGAATTGGACCACCTCAATCAGTACCCATCCAAAAACACCATACTTCTTCACACTTCCACTTCAAATCTCATCTCTAACTTTTTCTTCACACCAACATTTGCAAAACCTTCCACTTTCACACAAGGCAAAACACCCTCCAAAAGAACACAAATCTGCCCACAATCTTTAGCAAAGAAGGAAAGAGAACCACCTTCATCTTGAAACACATTGTAGACCGATCCATGGAAAGTACCATGGAACTTTAACCCGCAAAAGAATCTTCCTTTAAGTGCTCTCTCACAAAAGATTTGTCAATGAAGAGCTCCACCCGGTTGATGTATTTGTGTGTTTGTTACAAAAGGAAAGAAGAGTGGTTTTATTTATAAAAGGAAAATAACTATTCTAATAGCTATTATGATGCTTGTGTGAGGGAGTAAGGCTCTTAGTTGAGAAGAGCATGTGAACAAGCTCAAAAGAGATTTGTTGTTTTCTTTCTTCATTATAAGCGATGAGAGATATGAGAAAGTTGTGGCTATTGTTGTCTGTGCGGGATATGGGGGATGAGAGGAAGACGACAGAATAAGAAAGAACCATGGCACAAGGCGGCTTGAGATAAATAGCTAGTTTATCTTCTTCTTCTTCATCAATAGCCACCCTCAGATCAATTTCTGCTACCATTTGTTCCAACTTCATGTCTGCAAAGTCCGTTGCAACTTTCTCATGCTCCCTTTTGTAATTGTTGTGCCTCATGGTCTCGATTGCCATCTTTTTGGCAACAAGCGGTCATTGTTGGCCAAGATATCCTATAGGTGCTTCTTCTAACATCAATTTTTCTGTGATACCTTCTAGATAAATATCACACATGTCTCATGCTTTCATGTCGACGTCAAAAACTGGACTATAGTTCTTCAGTGCACTGACAACATCATAATCTAGGATCTGCGTAGATCTTGTCCATTCATTGACTGTTGCATCATGTCCAAGTACATGGAAAAGAGCCTTCAATATTTGATGGATGATTGTAGGAGGGAACAAATACTACTTAATCCGAAACAACTCTTCATCCTTGTCAGATTGCAGAGAAGAAAGACGGGTGGAATGTGCTCGGCCCAGGGTCGATTGCAGAGAGGGAAGAGGGACATAATCTTCAGCTTCTCCTTCATTGTGAGTGTATGCGCTCGATACCTATGGAGGTGAATCCTGAATCCTACAACCATGGCTCAGTAGGGAGAGAAGAAGAAGAAAGACATCCACTCTTCGTGGCTCGCTTACACCTCAATGCTGGGCCTACTCTTCTCCTCCTGTGATTTGTTTTATGGTTTCTTATGTGTTGTTATTCCTCTTCCAATATTTCGCCTATGTCTTCTTCTTCTTCATTTGTTTCTTCGACTTGTTCTTCATCTTGGCCTACTTCTTCTTTGTCAACTGCTTTGGCTTCTTCTACTAGTATGAGCTGAGGTATGCAAGCGCTTGCTGGCTATGCCTTCTTCTTCTATGACATCTCCTTCTTCAACTTCTTTTTTGTCTTGGGCTGCTTGTTCTTCGTCTATTGCTGCTTCAGAGCTATTTCTGCTAGATGGATCTACTTTTGGTCACCATCTTTATCACCTGACTGAGTTTCCTGTGGCTTCAGATTTGCAATGGTAGAATCCCATTTGTTCTTGCAAGCTTCAAGAACATCCATGAGTTCCCCCTGGCAAGATCGCCAAAATGAACAGCCCAAGGACAACACCTAGTCTACCAAGAGAGCAGGCCTCATGGTGGCATCTACAATGCTCGTGCCCTTAAAAACCTACAAGAAACACCCTTCCTCTCAACAAGAAACCATGCTCATACACAAGAATCCAGCACACAAGAAATATAACCATAATCTTCATCCTCACTCTCTCCTTCTTCCATGGAAGAGATAAAGCAAGAAAGCACAAGAAAGGAAAGAGAGCAAGAGTTGTGCCAATGTAGGAGAGAAAAGAAGATACATGCAAGTAGCTAGATAAAGGAGAGGAAGAGAAGTTGTAACTCCCCAAACCACCTTTTTCCACAAATTGCATGGCTCTTCATTTCCACCTTTTCATATTTCTTTAAGGGTTTGTTTTACACGAGCATTCTTAGACCTTAGAAAGGAGGTCTATGAACATTGAAACATTAAAACCTTTCAACTTTTGCAAAACACACACACTACTTCTCATGCTCATGGCTTTACAATGTGGACCCTATAAAATACCATGGCAAATTACAAAGAATATTATCAATGATAGCTGCTTGAATTTTCTTTTTGCCGATGTAGACCACATTTTGTGCCTTTTTCTTGCATAAATTTTGGGTTATCATGTTATGGTTTTGGAATGGGTCAATAGGACTCCCAAGCCCTATATCTTGATCAGGTATTCTTGATCAAGAAATACCGTATAAAGAAAGATATAATCCCACAAGTCAGATATTGACACCTATCTCATGCTACAAGCAGCTACGTTGTATGCTGTTGCGACTAAATCACAAAATAGAACCCCTATACCTTATACCAAGTTTGGCGAGTTCTAATTGCAAGTTAAATTTCCTAGGAATTGAGTAGTCGTCCTGCTTCAACACTCTTCCTTGAAGACTGATTTGTCAAGCCAGGGTAGTAATGAATTGCCAAGAAAGCAATTGACCAACCAAGTTAGGGCGACAAGGTTGCCCAGTATTTATTGACTATAATTTAAGGAAACCTAAGGTAGAGAAAATTTGGGACAACAATGTATAAACCCTAACCCAAGGAAAGAGGGTAAACAAGCAACTCAACTTACGAAACCCTTGGGATATTGCCAAGTTGCGAATGATCCAGGATCGAATGTCGGAAGTATTCGAGGAGAAGGAATCACACCTTAGCAGTTGGTTGTACGAATGACCACTGGAATGCTCGTGATTGTACACTTAGGTGCACTGTTTGTACTTCTTTGCTCAAGGAACTAATTCAGGAAAAGAAACTAATGCTTCAGGTTAAAAGCCTGGAGGGAAAGGCAGTATCATTTACCTCCGACTATCTGCCTGACCCTATCCAAGGGGTTGTTAACCGCGCCGGGTATGTGGACCAAATCCGCCGTAAGAGGTCTCTCCGTGGGTGCTACTTAGAGCAGGAGGACACTTGGATGCCAAGGGAGGCTCAAGCCGTAAATTCCTTGCCTCTGGATCCTGCACAAGAGGCTGACGTGACTCAAGATGGGATCTCGAGGTCTGCATACTAGTCAACGGGCGGAACTTGGAATAGCGATCCCTAAGGATTGCTGGAATAGCCTTTGGGCAGATTATTTGATGTATTCCAAATACTGATAAATAAAGATTGAATTTTGAAAAAGGAACTTGCTTGACATTGTTTTTCTGTGTCATTACCTAAGTTACGTGAAGGAACCAATGATTAAATAGTTAATTAAGGAAGATGTTTTTTCTTGTCAAACTAAATATGGTAGGTAATTAGATAACTAAGCAACCTGAGGAAAGTGGAATGGACGTGACTCTGAGTTCGTCCTACAGAAGGGTAGTCCTGGTTGGCCAGGAACTTTTCTCAAAGGAATTCACAGCGAAGTAGCAATGACCTAGAATCAATAAAGTTAGAGTCCCGATTTATACTATTTTAGGGGAATAGAAATTGGACTATGCCTTACGGACAGAGAGGTCGAGCTTTGCATCCCTCTCATTTCCCATTCTCCTTGAACAAAGTGCACTATAAATCCGCTTGGACCCTGATGTTTCTGCGCAAAGTGGTTCTTCTGGGGCTCGCCGCTAGCTACTTCCTAGAAACTTGACTATTAGGAAAACCGTGACTCAGGTCCTAAGTGGGAACGGCCAGTTGCTTCCACTTCGTGGTAGACTCGGGAAGACCTTGATTGCAAACCTCGTGACATTCCTTGTGAGTGCCAGGCAGCGCTTTCTAGACTCTCTTCTCGATGGGTTGCTAAGACATGTGCCACAAGTGGACAAGGGGGACACATTACAAAAAGGAGCGTCTGTTTGTTATGAAGCATATGATGAATGCAGTTATAGGAAAGGGGACACATAATGATGTATAGTATGTTAATTCAGATGCATCTAATCATATGACTAGTCATATTGAATGGTTTGGAGAGATGCACGACTTACAAAATCCAAGCTATGTGCACACGGGTGATGATTCATGCCACCCAGTTTCACACATTGGAAAGGTTCCCTTGTCCTTGCATGATGGCCAGACAAAGCATCTAACAGATGTATTACATGCGCCATCAATCACAACGAATCTAGTGACTGTTGGCCAAATGGTAGAGCAAGGGTTGCACGTTCGATTCAATGCAAAAGGTTGCTTTGTATAGAAGACTTTAATGATAAGTGCAGATTGTCCACATGTTCACTTTAGATGTTGGAATTCCTACAATGGATGCTGCTATGTATGCTAAAGGAAAATGAGTGGTTGCAAAAATTGAAATATGGCATAAATGTATTGGACATGCAAATGTGCAAAACCTCAAATTAATGCAGTTCAAAGGATTGGTTACAGGGTTTCCTTCTTTTAGAGTTGTAGAATTTCATAAAGCTTGTGAAGCATGCCAGTTTGGTAATCAAGCAAGACATTCCTTCTTGCATGACAGAGAAGTAAGAAAAAATATACTTGATGTAGTGCATACAGATGTTTGGGGACCTACATAGAATGTATCTCTTGATAGCAACAAATACTTTATCACATTTATTGATGACAGTTTAGGGAAGCTATGGGTATATTTCATGAAGGAAAAGAGTGATGTATTTGAGCACTTCAAATCTTTCAAGGCAGCTATTGAAACATAAACAAGCTTGAAAGTGAAGTGCTTGAGATCATATGGAGGGGAGAGTACCTCTCTAATGAGTTTAGTGGCTTCTTGAGGACTCAAGGGATAAAGAGGCAATTTACTTGCAAGTATACCCCATAGCAAAATGGGGTTGCAAAAAGAAAAATAGGCATATTGTAGAAGTTGCACATACATTAATTGGCTGAAAAGAGTATGCCAAATCATTTTTGGTCTGAAGCTGTCCATACTGCTGTCTATGTTATGAACAGAACTCCCACAGCTGTAGTTCATGGGATGACTCTTGAAGAATGCTTTACTGGCAAGAAGCTCGATGTATCACACTTGAAGGTATTTGGCTATGTTGCATATGTTCATGTGCCAGACAAGCTAGGGAAGAAGCTTGATCCAAAGGCTGAAAAATACATTATTATTGGATACACTTTAGAGCAGAAAGGGTATCATTGTTATAACCTTGTCACAAGTGAGTTCAGAGTGAGCAAACATGATATTTTGATGAGATGAGTAGTTGGTATGCACCTGCTCGTGATGTATTAGATGATGATAATGATCATGATAGCTATGTGTAGAAAGAAAAGCAAGAATCACGAAGTCTTAGTGGACAAGAAACATCATCTAGTACTACACCTACAGTGAGCCCTTGATCTGGGAGACTAAGGAGTAGCCCCATATCTTTAGGTGGATCTATAAGTGTTGCAAGAAAAGACAAAGGAAAGAAGAAAGTGCTAGATGGTAATGATGCATCTACTAGTCATTTGGGATTTGATGGAGATTCTAGTGGTTCAGAGAGTTTGGATGATGAGCTTGGTATTACTTTAGTCAGGAAACCAAGTGTATAAAGAGCTTATCGTAATGTAAAGGATCCATTGAGTGATAGAGTGGTACACAGGTCTACCAGGGTTAGATATCCTGTTAAATGATTTGGTCTTGAAGGTTATGTAGCTCACCATTATGCTTATATGGTGAAACTAGTTGAGGATTCTGAGTCCACTTTTTTTTAGGATGCTATTGGTCATGCTCATTGGGATGTATAAATGGATGAGGAGATGGTTGCATTAGAAGCCAATAAGACTTGGGATTTAGTACCCTTGCCTAAGAGTAAGAAAGCTATTGACTAGATTATGATGAGACATTTAGTCGCTAGGATGGAAATTGTTAGATATGTGATTGCCTTGAAAGTAGCCAAACATTAGAGTTTGCAGCAAATGGATGTTAAGAATGCCTTCTTACATGGCGACTTGCAAGAAGAAGTGTATATGGAGCAACCAACAGGTTATGAGGATTTATAGCATCCCACATATGTGTGTAGGTTAAAGAAGGCACTCTATGGGCTGAAGCAAGCACCTAGAGCATGGTCTGACAAGATTGGAGAGTGTCTTGTCAATACTAGATTTTGTGTTTCCGATGTTGATCACTCACTTTATGTGAGAAGAGGAGATGCAAGTTTGGTCATCATAGTCATTTATGTGGATGTCTTGATTATTATAGGTGACAGTGACAATGGGATTACTGAAGTTAAGGACTTCTTGAAGAAGAAATTTGAGATAAAGGATTTGGGTGAGCTGAGATACTTTCTTGATATTAATGTGATCAGATGTGACGATGATATATGGCTATCCCAAAGGCAGTATGGCTTGGATATGTTATCCAAGTATGGTATGACTGCATGTAAGCCTCGTTTAGTACCATTGGAGCAAAATGTGAAGTTGAGTGCTGATGTTGGGGATGAGATAGAAGAGCCTATTATGTTCAGGAGGATAGTAGGGAGTTTGATTTACATGACTATCACAAGGCCAGACTTGAGCTATGCTATTGGCCTTGTTAGTCAGTTTATGTAGATGCCTAGAAAGTCTCACTAAAGTTGACTAGTTGGTTTGGAAGATTTGAGAGTGTTTTGTATAAGGTTAAATAATTTTTAGAATCTCATGATAGTTTTCAATGGAGATATGATATTCTAATATGTTTTGTTAGTGTCTAATTATTTTTGATTGGTTCTCTTGAGCTTCTATTTTGCTTTATTTTCTTTCTATATGAGAGGAAAGAATTATAATTAATAGATTTTGAGAGTGTTTAGAAGCTTATTGAATGATTTTTTATCGTTTTGAATGGTTTTAGTTGAGCTAAAATCTTTTTGATGAATTTTTGTTAACCCTATGTTGACCGTTTGTGGAGCCTCTATTTTTGTTATGTTTTTGTTCAATATGCCTCTGTAAATGTTATGTGGGATGAATGTCTAGCTTGCGGAAGTTTTCTAACCTTTGTAAGAGATGAATACAAGATCAAAACAACTCAAAAAAGTGAAAGAAGCAGCTGTACGGGAGACTCAAGTGAAGACTGAAGTGATAATGATGCTGTTGAATTATGAAAGGACATTGTAGTGGCTCTAGTGACTTTTCATAGTAGATATACCTCTTGGGAGGGGTATCCATGACTAAAGAGTGGTTATGGATGATTATTCTTGATTATTCCAATGTACCATTGAGATAGGGCATGTATGAGAGAGAGAGAGTGAGAGAGATAGCCAAATCTATCCAAAATAATGTATCTATGAGTGAAAGATTGTGAGAGAAAGCTATGGAAATATTGAAGAATAATACTATGTGATGATTTCCATTCAATGTGGTATATTCTCTTATGTTCTTGTGGTCTCTTGATGAATTATACAAAGAGCATAATCAATTTTTTTCAAGTTAAAGCTATGGGAGAGTTATTTCTATGAAGCTGTGTGAATATTTGAGAAGATCGGTGTTCTTTTCCCTGTTGTGGTAACATAAAATATGAAGAATTGATGATACAAGATAGATTTTCTTGCAGTAGATTCCCAATTTTCTTAGTGTTCCTCTTGGGGCTCCAATGCTTATTTGGAGATTGTGGTAGATGTGGACTTAAGAGATTGGGGCTATTCATAACCCTTGACCGATTCTTCCTAGTAATTGCTCTATTGACAAATAAGCCATATGCAACTAGGTGCAATTAACTTCCCTTGATACATGCACTTTTCATGCTCCATCTTTCGAATATGTAAGATGAAATGTATCCTTTCCGATGACCTATACTCGTGTATCATAGTATAGGTATGAGAATCAAACCAAGCATCTATCAATTTGAAAATACATTACTTGCGACTGGTACCACAATTGGATTGATAGTGATGCCTTCGCCCAAAGCTTCGTTGTTGGTTGTAGGATTGCCATCCGCCTGTGACATTCTTCGCTTGGAGGCCATCATCTACAAGTAAACTCAAGAGATTAAGAAGGTGGAATAGATTCAAGATGGGAGAGCGTAAGAGAAGATGACTAAGTCGAGGATCGAGATAGAGGGAATTGAGCTAACTCTCTCCCTTGTAACCTCTCAGAGTACCTCTCTCTCTCTTTCTCTCTCTCTCTCTCTCTCTCTCTCTCAAGCTCTCTCTCACAATCTCTTGGAGGGATATCATTTTCTCTACCTCTCTTTTGCAGCCTCTCAAGGTCTCCTTGTGCTTTCTTGTGCCTCCCCATGCCTCATATTTATAATGAATTAGAGAAGAGGGGATGAGGCTAAGAACAAGAGTACTTGGTGGAGGGACTCTTGGAAAACTCAATGATATGATACTTAGCTCATAAATCTAATGGTTCCATTGGCTCCAAAAAGGGGGTAAGAATCCAAGACACTTGGTTTGAAAGCTTTCAAATCACTCCTTCTTTCTCTCCCTATTCAAAGTGTTGTCTATTGCTTGTAGACTGCAATTGCAGTACGTGCGATTTCGCTAATCACTTTATTTATTTTTATTTTTTATAAAATATCCAAAACTAACTAAAACATCACTTGTTTTTTTTTAAATAACATCCAGTTCTAGAAATCTCCATATCTTTTTAGAATAATATCTAAAATATCTAGAATATGCTATTTTGCCCAAAATCTAATATTTTTGGACCATCCATACTATACATATTAAAACTAGTTATTAATATGGCTCATAACTCTCTTTCACGTTAAGGGTAGCTATGGTCCTTGTTAATCCGAGGAAAATATCAGATTTTTGACTCTCGATATTTCTAAATAAAATATTTTTAATTAAATTAAAATATTGGTTATTAATGTTAGTTAGTTTTTACCTTAGTTAGTCTTTAGTTAGTAACCTTACTAACTGATTAATTGACTAACTAACTTTTAAACTAACCAACTAACTTTTAATTGCATGGAAATATTACATCCTCCTCCCCTTAGAGAAATCGAGATGTCCTTATCTCTCGAGAGAAGCCGAGGGTATCATTTTGGAACCTGTGGGTTATGGGCCCACCATGCTTTTGCTGTGCTACTCTGATCACTCATAGGCATGCGGTCTTTTAAAAAAATGACCTATTGTATTTGATATATCGGATTCTTGATTATAAGAGAAAATTTATTGTAGTTACATCTCATGAATATCTTCTAGGTTTTTCCTAAGTATCGGATAATTTTTTGGTAGGTTCTAGATCACTTGAGCTTGTACAACTTCATTTTTTGTAAGCTCAAGTTCTCTTTGAGTTCTATCGGGACAATTGATGTAGTTATGTCCAATGTTGTGGCACTCGGAGCATCGGTGTTTAGGGTGCTTTGGACATTCCCTTTTGAAATGACTTAACTCCTTGCAATAGAAACAATTCGAAGCTTTATCACTTGCAGTCATAAGATTCTTAATTGTCCTTGGCATGAGTTTCTTTTTTAGACCAAATTGTCCTAGGATCCTTTTAGCAGATCGAAGTGGTCCTTTATTTCAAAAAATATGTTCCCAGATTTTCCTTTTCTTAGTTCGGGACTAAGCTCCATGGACAATCGGTTTTGCTTGTGATACTAAAGAATACTTCCAAGCTTTGACATTCTAGTAAGACCCAATCTATTTTAGTTGAGAAGGAACGACTTAAGAATACTTCCAAGCTTTGACATTCTAGTAAGACCCAATCTATTTTAGTTGAGAAGGAACAACTTAAGAAAGATTTCTCACATTATAGATCCCATTCAATTGGTTGATCACTAACTGCGAGTCGCCTTGTACCAATAATTGGTGAATATCACCATGTCTAGATAGATTTAACCCCATAAGAAAAGTCTTATATTCCACCATATTATTCATAAAATAAGTGCCTAAATACACTCCTCATTTTAAAATCACTCGATGATGGGGATCTTTAATGATAACCCCAATACTCACATGCTTAGAAAATCCTCGAGAAGCTCCATCAAAATATAATGTGTAAGCCCTAGCTTCATTGATATAATCTGCCATACCGATAAACCCACTCATACTTATGATAATCAAAGTCTAATCGAGAGAGGGGATTAAGACAGATACAATCCCTCCTTCCCCACTAAACTCAATAGGGACACTAGCAACAACCCTATGATAATGGTGGTAATAGACTCAAATAACCAACAATGAAAGAGCCATCTTTCACTGAGTGATGTGATAACCCTTACTCCACTAGATCACTTTGCCTTGGTGGTAACAATGCTCTAAATATGAATATTCAAGATAAGGAATGACTTTTCCCATCTAATAGTCTTGACATTGCACATTGCACATTTCAAGCTTAAGCTAGATCCTGAAGGTGCTCTAAAGGCACTAAGTCCAACATTAGCCCTACACATAATAGGGCTTCAATTTATTAAAGTTTTCTTTAGTTTTGAGCTCTATCCCTTGAAAATATACTAAAAGGGATGTAGAGCCATTCTTTCCTATTCGGAAAATCTTATAAGGGCCATCCCATTTGGGTTCCACCTTGCCTAGGAAGAGCTTATGATGGATATCATAATATAGGATCAATTGACCCTTAGCAAATTTATACTTCTTATCTTGAAGATCATGAAGCACTGTCATCCACTTCTTCCCTACTTCTTGATGCAACAAGGCTTGTAATCGAATCTCGTCAAAACATGCAAGGGAAATGAGTCTTTTTTGCAATGCTTCCTCTTCAACTAAAGAATGATTTAGAGAAAACCTTACTATAGACAGCTCAATCTCCAAAGGTAAAACATGCTCTTCTCCATATACTAATTTAAAAGAGGTGAGGCATGTAGCTCTTTTGAATGTCATATTATAAGCCCAAATAGTCACATATAATTTCTTATCCCAATCATGCTTACCTTCATATACAGTCTTGGATAAAATCTCCACAAGCTGCTTATTAGTACTCTCTAGTTACCCATTAGCTTAGGGGTTGTATGGTGTGGTTTATTATATTTAAATTTTAGAGCTTCCATTAAAGCCTCAATCACTTTATTCAAAAAATGTGTCCCCCGATCGGACATAAGACCCTTAGGTGGACCAAAATGGCAAAGAATCTGTTCCAAACTAAAACTGGCCATTTCCTTGGCATTATCCTTTATCATAGCAGCACGGGCTTCACAACACTTCCTAAAATAGTCTACCACCACAATGATATAACACTTTCATGTAGTTAATGAAGGATATATAGATCCAATGAAATCAATGTCCCACTTCTCAAATTGCAGTATAGTGTGCAAGTGCATCTTGGAATATGGATGGCCACCAATATCCAGCTCTCAAAGCTTTCTGTGCAGTCAATTGTCTAACCATGTGTCCTCCAAAAGCAGAGATGAGATTATTTCAAGATAAAGAAAACCTCATCAAGCATGAGACATCGTTGATAAACATTATCGACCCCATGTCAATATAGTGTTCTTGCAATCAAAGCAAATTTCAAGGCTTACTGCCTAAACTTTTCTCTTTTCAACCTTTGACAAAGTAGCTCCAACCTCTCTTGTAGATAGATAATGTGTTATGGTACCATACCAAGATGGAATGAACGACATATTGATTTTGAATAGACCCTTAAGGTAAATACATTCATGCAATACTTTCTTTGGCTCCCCGAAATCCACAAGACATTTAATAATGCCTTGCAACTTCAACAACTTACTTCTAATTTCATAGTCAAACTCCTACAAAGTGATTAGCTACTTCGCTAAGGTAGTCATGCAGCTATAACTTATTCAACAATAGCCTTAGTGGTGTATAGATCGGTCACCGTATGCACGCGTAGTGAGCGTCAGAACGTCCCCAAGAACAAAAGAACTCTACTTTTTTCACACAAATCAATGTAGAAAGCTTGCACGACATGAACAAGAGACCAATTGGGTGCAATCTCCCCCCATGCCTTGTGTGAGCACTCCACAAAGCATGTATTTCATATATTATTCATCTTCAAGCTCAAATAATAGCCCAAATTATAAAATAGCACGCTTTAGCTTTTGAGTTTGATTTTGTAACAATAAAGAATTAAAGCTAATAGGTGTCCAACAAGTGAGGCGGTATCCAAATACAATATCCAATACAAATATTTAAATCGTGCCTCCATGAGCACAAAAATAATAAATAAATATCAAATGCTTTGATAAATAAGCGTGTCAAAATATAGGTGCCATGCCTAAGATACGTGCCCATCAAAATTTGACGATAATTTGAATACATGCTATCCTCCAATGCTTTCCACTGCCACCGCTGCTTGCCCTACACATCAACTGAAGCATTCACAATTGTTAGAAAAATAATACAATTAAACTGACAAAAGTGAATACCTAGCAGTCTTCAGCTACATAAATAAATTGGTTAGAAATCAATCCTAATCTTAATTTATCACGAGTACGCACTCTAAACTCATAAACGTTTATTAATTTCAATATGTATTCTGCGGAATCACCCGCTATGGAATCACCCATGTACACATAAAGTTAACAAAACACCCGAAAAGGATAGGCGTCCCCATCAACTTCTCGCACAAAGAATCCACTTTGTATATGAGCCCCGGTAATAAAATTTTACAGAATCCACTGCAAAACCTCACGGAATCCACCGTGGCACGGAATCCACTATGGAATATGCCTCCTGGCATCATACCCCCGGGGTGGGATAGCAATTGTCCCCAATTGCTATTAGCTCAATGTGGAGCTAACAAAGTGGGGAAAGCATTTAAGTCTCTAGCATGCATCCATTGGGCCTCTTCAACAGGATGGTTTTTAAACTTGACCAAATATCTAGAATATCTACTGTCAATTCTAGTGGTCATAAAGTAAGCATCTATAATAGTTTCAGGCTCAAGGATCAGTTTCATCATCTAGTAAAGGAGGGTTTTCATAGACAGGGTGTACGGGTAATTGGCCTCTAAAGGGTCGTAATAAACTGATATGGAAGGTGTTGTGGATTTTCCAATGTTGTGGTAGTTCTAGTTTAAATGCATTGCCATTGATTTTGTGTATGATCTTGAATGGTCCATAAAATCTAGGTGCTAATTTCACTACTGGGTGTTTATCTACACTTTGTAATCTACGTTTTTCTATGCATAACCAAACATAATCATCAACTTTAAAATTCATAGCGTGTCTTTTCTTATTTTCTTATTTTGTATATGATTGCTGGCCTTTGGCAATCATATCTTTAACTTCATCAAAAATAGTGACATGCATATTAGCAATATCATCAGCAGTTTGAATTTTGTTTGATAATGATGCAACAGGTGTAGGCAATCGATATCCATAAATAACTTCAAATGGTGCTTTCTTTGTAGCTGTATGTGGTGTATTGTTATATGCAAATTGAAGTAAATGTAAATGTGTATCCCATGTGTGTGGTTTTGAAATAGTGTAAGCACGTAAAAGATCTAAAATAGTATTGTTAGTAGCTTTTGTTTGACCGTTTGTTTCAAGATGAAATGCAGATGAAAAATCAATATTTGTTCCTAATTTAGCAAACAAAGTAATCCAAAAATTGTTACAGAATCTAGAATCATGATCAGAAATAATAACTTTTGGTAAACCATGATGAGTAAAAACAGTTTTAAAAAACAATTGAGCAACTTGAGATGTAGTTAAAGTTTTCTTGCATGGAATAAAATATGCTTATTTGCTAAACATATCTACAACAGTCCAAACCATATCATGGTTAGCTTTAGTGTTATGTAAATCAGTGATAAAATCCATTGAAATTTGTTCCCATGGTCGTGATGGAATAGGTAAAGGCATAAGTAAACCATATTGTTTACCATGGTGTCTTTTAACTCGTTGACAAACTAAACATTCAGATACAAAGTTAGATACATCGGTGTCCATATGTGACCAATAAAAATCTTCAGTCAATGTAGGCAAAGTAGATATAATTCCTCTATGACCTTGATATGGAGGACAATGAATTCTCATGCAAAATAAATGATCTAAATGGAACTGTCACACATAATCTTTTTTCATAAAACATGAATCCATTATTGTAAGACAGTGAATCAATAGGAATCCAATTATTTGCAACTAATTTATTCCAATCAGCTTGAAAAGTAAGATCATGATGATAAGTATCTTTCATAGGGATAAGGGAATCAAATGATATCACAGAACTATTATGAATTGTCGGTCTTCTACTTAAAGCGTCAGCTTCAACATTCTCTTTTCCTGGTTGATATTGTATAAGGGGATGAAAACTTCGAATAAAAGCGGCCCATTTAATGTGTCCATCAAATATTTGTGGTTGACTAAGGAGATGTCTAATGCTTTGTTGGTAAGTTTTGATCATAAATTCAGATCCCATTAAATAATGTTTCCATTGACGTAATGCTTGTACTACAGGTAGCAATTCTTTATCATATGTAGAATATTTAAGTTCAGCTGGTTTGAGTTTACAGCTAGAGTAAGCTATGGGATGATTATCTTGCATAAGGACGGCTCCTATTCCAGATCCACTAGCATCAGTAACTACTAAAAAGAATGGTCTATTGAAATCAGGTAGTTGTAATACAGGAGCATGGATTAATGCATGTTTCAATAAATCAAAGGATTTTTGTTGATTATGAGACTAGTTACATATAATACCCTTCTTTAAAAGTTGTCAAAGGCAATGTAAGTAATGAGAAATTCCTTATAAACTTTCTGTAAAAACTAGCAAGGCCTAGAAAAGAACATAACTCATGCACATTTTTGGGTATGGGTCAATTTAAAATTTCTTCTATCTTTTTAGGGTCAACTTTAATACCTTTTGAGGAAACAATGTGTCCTAGATATTCAATTTCTATTTGGAAGAATTCACTCTTTTCTGGATTAGCATATAATTGATTGTCTTTTAACAACTTGAAAACTAAAGACAAACGTTCATAATGCTCATTCTCATTTTTACTGAATACTAATATATCATCAAAGAATACTATGGCACAATGCTAATGTTTCAAAAATATGCGATTCATCATACGACTAAATGTAGATGGTGCATTAGTTAGACCGAAAGGCATAACTAGAAATTCATAGTGTCCAAATTGTGTTCTAAATGCAATTTTGAATATATCAGATTTATCCAATCTTACTTGATGATAACCAGATTTAAGATCTATCTTATTGAATATGGCAGATCCTTGTAATTTATCCATAAGATCATCTACCCTAGAAATCGGATATCTATTCTTAACAGTAATTTTATTTAGGGCACGATAATCAATGCACATGCGATAAGTATTATTTTTCTTCTTTACTAATAAGACAGTGCACCAAATGGAGAACTACTAGGTCTAATTAATCCTCGATTAAGCGATTCTTCTATTTGATTTTGAATTTCTTTCTGTTCAATTTGATTATGTCTATATGGTGTTTTACATGGTGATTGTGTTCCAGGAATTAAATCTATTTTGTAATCTTCAGGACGTGAAGGTGGTAATCCAAGTGGTAAATCAGCAACAAAACAATCTTGAAATTGGGCAAGAAATTGTGTATGCCTAGGATGCATTTGTTTTTCTTTAGCTTGAATTTCATTCACCCATATTAAATAAGATTTGCTACTTTTACCTAATGCACGTTTAGCTTGAGTATGAGTAATCAATGGAAAATTATTGGAAGCGTGCATACCATTCAATGTGATTTGTTTTCCTTGAAAATAAATTTTAATTGAATGCATAGAATAATCTATATCAGGATTATATTGATGACGCACAGGCATTCCTAAGATAATGTCACTAGACTGTAAAGGTACAACTAAGAAATTTCTTCATTCAGTATATTCACCAATTTTAATTTCTAAATTATGCACCTCTTGTGTTCCATTATATCTCGTGCCTAGGAATGCAGCTTTGATATGATAATGTGTAGAAACAGTTTGTAAATTCAATTCTTTGACTAACTTTGCAGAAATAAAGTCATATATGCTCCCATCATCATGTAAAATAGTCTTTTCTTTACCATGCACAAAACATTTCATTGTTAACAAAGAATGGGGAGTTGGCATACCTGGCAAAGTATCCGAAGTAGTACCAATGTCGTCATCATCTTCTGTAAAGTCAGGCATTTCCTCACTTTCTTCTTCTTCAATTGCTCCAAGATAATTGATATGGACAGGTGGCTTTTTGGATTGACAATTGGCTGCTAGATGTCCGGGTTGATGGCATTTGTAACAAACTATGGGTTTGGCTTTAGATACATTATTGGTAATGGCAGGAAGTTTAGGAATGTTGGGATTTGACTATGAGGATGGCTTAGGGTTTGGATTGGTGTTTGATGGCAAAGCACGTGGTCGTGTCCAAGACTTACGGAATGAAGATGGAAGAAAATGACTTTGATTGAATCTTCAAAAATTTGAATTGAATTGTTTGGAACCATAGTTACCATTAGTTCGAAATTGTTGTGGTCGCTTGTCTCTTCCGTAAATCTTGTCTTCAATGTCATGAGCCAAGGAAATTGCATCTTCAAGGGTTGTTGTCTTGAACATATTGACTTCAGCATAGTAATGTCCAAGTAAGCCAGACATAAACTTGCGTTTGTGAGTCGCTTCAGGTACATCTTCGAGCATGCGTAGTTGCAGTAGGGCGTTCTAGAAACGTTCAGTGTATTGGAAAATAGGTTCACGATCTCTTTGTTGAAGAAGATCCCATTGCTTAATGGCTTTTTCATGGAACTAAGGAGGAAGAAAATTCTGCAAAAACTTCTTTTGGAAAGTCTCCCAGGTAGTAGGGCAATCAATGCTCTTGCAGACCACAGTCCACCATAAGGATACCGATCAACTAAATGGTTAGTGACACATTTAATTTTGTCTTTCTCAACATATGTTTCTTGATGGAAGTAATCATCAAATTGACTGATAAAAGCAAGTACAATCTTTCCATCGCGTGATCCATTGAAAGTACGAAATTTGAAGTTTCTTTTACTTATCTTTGTTTCTTTGCGAATGGATTGGGATTTAAGTGTCGCATCGATGGTACATTGTATAAGATCTTCGGGTTGCGGTCCATCTTGGTCGGTGGTAGATCGTTGCAAATTAGCCAATTGAACTTGCAAAGCTTGTTGGGCTCTTCGTTCTTCTTCAAGCTACATTATAATCAAATCCAACTTTTGCTCCATCGTTTGTTCGGGTAGATCACCTTCAGCCATAAAATCGTCCATGTTTTGTTCACTCATCCTGCAAAATCCAAAAAACCTCACACCCTCGAAATCTTATTAACAGGATGAGTGTAGCTCAAAGGCGGGTATACAAGACTTGTAAATTTTGTTTGGCTTTTATGGTCTTTCTCCTTTGCATTCGCGGTATTCGTTGTCGCAACCGTCTGCGTAGAAACTGCGTATGAACTTCTGTTCTTACTGAAACTAGTTCAGTAAGTCTGCAAGTGTGAACAGGGTCTACCAGAGAGCAATAGACGGATTATGTGCTTTTGCGTGTGAATTGCCGCTAAGATAGTTGTTGAGTAAGTCTTTAGTAATCTTGTGACTTTGGTGACTTGTAGGAGTAAGAAGACTTGGAAGACTTGGAAGAATTAGGAGCTTGAGACTTAATAATGCTTGCATGATTTTCGTGTAACTGAGGATGTTGGCGACGGATTCGAGCCGTCCAGGACATACTCTTGCCGCCGATTTAAAAATTCGCTGATTGAAGCTTTTAGATAAGCTTCTTATAAATCTTACTAAGCTTTGAATTAAAGCTTTAAAGCTTTTTGGCTATCGAGGATTACTGTATGAAGACAACTTGAAAAAGGAGATATCCACATGGTCCTCCGTCCACACAGGCTGGTCCTTTGCGAGATCAGAAGGTGTAGCTGGGGGTTCTTGACTGCCAGGAACACGGTGGTATCAACCGTTCGCGATGAAACTGACTGTATAGCTCGATCGTTCCAGGAGCTCCACCTTCGCGCAAGATGGTAAGCGATTGGAAGCTCTCGATCTCAACTTCGCTCTGATACCACTGGTGCACAGATCGATCGCCGTATGCGCTCATACTGAGCATCAGAAGGTCCTCAAGAACAAAAGAACTCTACTTTTTGCACACAAATCAATGTAGAAAGCTTGCACGACATGAACAAGAGACCAATTGGGTGCAATCTCCCCCCATGCCTTGTGTGAGCACTCCATAAAGCATGTATTTCATATATTATTCATCTTCAAGCTCAAATAATAACCCAAATTACAAAATAGCATGCTTTAGCTTTTGAGTTTGCTTTTGTGCCAATAAAGAATTAAAGCTAATGGGCGCCCAAGAAGTCAGGCGGTACCCAAAAACAATATCCAATACAAATATTTAAATCATGCGTCCATGTGCATAAAAATAATAAATAAATATCAAACGCTTTGATAAATAAGCACGTCAAAATATGGGTGCCATGCCTAAGATACGTGCCCATCAAAATTTGACGATAATTTGAATACATGCTATCCTCCAATGCTTTCCACTGCCACCGCTGCTTGCCCTACACATCAACTGAAGCATTCACAATTGTTAGAAAAATAATACAATTAAACTGACAAAAGTGAATACCTAGCAGTCTTCAGCTACATAAATAAATTGGTTAGAAATCAATCCTAATCTTAATTTATCACGAGTACGCACTCTAAACTCATAAACGTTTATTAATTTCAATATGTATTCTGCGGAATCACCCGCTATGGAATCACCCATGTACACATAAAGTTAACAAAACACCCGAAAAGGATAGGCGTCCCCATCAACTTCTCGCACAAAGAATCCACTTTGTATATGAGCCCCGGTAATAAAATTTTACAGAATCCACTGCAAAACCTCACGGAATCCACCGTGGCACGGAATCCACTATGGAATATGCCTCCTGGCATCATACCCCCGGGGTGGGATAGCAATTGTCCCCAATTGCTATTAGCTCAATGTGGAGCTAACAAAGTGGGGAAAGCATTTAAGTCTCTAGCATGCATCCATTGGGCCTCTTCAACAGGATGGTTTTTAAACTTGACCAAATATCTAGAATATCTACTGCCAATTCTAGTGGTCATAAAGTAAGTATCTATAATAGTTTCAGGCTCAAGGATTTCAGTTTCATCATCTAGTAAAGGAGGGTTTTCATAGACAAGGTGTACGGGTAATTGGCCTCTAAAGGGTCGTAATAAACTGATATGGAAGGTGTTGTGGATTTTCCAATGTTGTGGTAGTTCTAGTTTAAATGCATTGTCATTGATTTTGTGTATGATCTTGAATGGTCCATAAAATGTAGGTGCTAATTTCACTACTGGCTGTGTATCTACACTTTGTAATCTATGTTTTTCTATGTGTAACCAAACATAATTATCAACTTTAAAATTCATAGCGTGTCTTTTCTTATTTACTTGTTTTGTATATGATTGCTGGGCTTTGGCAATCATATCTTTAAATTCATCAAAAATAGTGGCATGCATGTTAGCAATATCATCAGTAGTTTGAATTTTGTTTGATAATGATGCAACAGGTGTAGGCAATCGATATCCATAAATAACTTTAAATGGTGCTTTCTTTGTAGCTGTATGTGGTGTATTGTTATATGCAAACTGAAGTAAATGTAAATGTGTATCCCATGTGTGTGGTTTTGAAATAGTGTAAGCATGCAAAAGATCTAAAATAGTACTGTTAGTAGCTTTTGTTTGACCGTTTGTTTCAAGATGAAATGCAAATGAAAAATCAATCTTTGTTCCTAAGTTAGCAAACAAAGTAATCCAAAAATTGTTACAGAATCTAGAATCACGATCAGAAATAATGACTTTTGGTAAACCATGATGAGTAAAAACAGTTTTTAAAAAAATTTGAGCAGCTTGAGATGCAGTTAAAGTTTTCTTGCATGGAATAAAATATGCTTGTTTGCTAAACATGTCTACAACAGACCAAATCATATCATGGTCAGCTTTAGTGTTAGGTAAACTAGTGATAAAATCCATTGAAATTTGTTCCCATGGTCGTGATGGAATAGGTAAAGGCATAAGTAAACCATATTGTTTACCATGGTGTCTTTTAACTCGTTGACAAACTAAACATTCAGATACAAAGTTAGATACATCGGTGTCCATATGTGGCCAATAAAAATCTTCAGTCAATGTACGTAAAGTAGATATAATTCCTCTATGACCTTGATATGGAGGACAATGAATCTCATGCAAAATAAATGATCTAAATGGAACTGTCACACATAATCTTTTTTCATAAAACATGAATCCATTATTGTAAGACAGTGAATCAATAGGAATCCAATTATTTGCAACTAATTTATTCCAATCAGCTTGAAAAGTAAGATCATGATGATAAGTATCTTTCATAGGGATAAGGGAATCAAATGATATCACAGAACTATTATGAATTGTCGGTCTTCTACTTAAAGCGTCAGCTACAACATTCTCTTTTCCTGGTTGATATTGTATAAGGGGATGAAAACTTCGAATAAAAGCGGCCCATTTAATGTGTCCATCAAATATTTGTGGTTGACTAAGGAGATGTCTAATGCTTTGTTGGTAAGTTTTGATCATAAATTCAGATCCCATTAAATAATGTTTCCATTGACGTAATGCTTGTACTACAGGTAGCAATTCTTTATCATATGTAGAATATTTAAGTTCAGATGGTTTGAGTTTACAGCTAGAGTAAGCTATGGGATGATTATCTTGCATAAGGAAAGATCCTATTCCAAATCTACTAGCATCAATAACTACTAAAAAGAATGGTCTATTGAAATCAAGTAGTTGTAATACAGGAGCATTGGTTAATGCATGTTTCAATAAATCAATGGATTTTTGTTGATTATCAGACCAGTTATATACAATACCCTTCTTTAAGAGTTTTATCAAAGGCAATGTAAGTAATGAGAAATTCCTTACAAACTTTCTGTAAAAACTAGCAAGGCCTAGAAAAGAACATAACTCATGCACATTTTTGGGTATGGGTCAATTTAAAATTTCTTCTATCTTTTTAGGGTCAACTTTAATACCTTTTGAGGAAACAATGTGTCCTAGATATTCAATTTCTATTTGGAAGAATTCACTCTTTTCTGGATTAGCATATAATTGATTGTCTTTTAACAACTTGAAAACTAAAGACAAACGTTCATAATGCTCATTCTCATTTTTACTAAATACTAATATATCATCAAAGAATACTATGACACAATACTGATGTTTCAAAAATATGCGATTCATCATACGACTAAATGTAGCTGGTGCATTAGTTAGACCGAAAGGCATAACTAGAAATTCATAGTGTCCAAATTGTGTTCTAAATGCAATTTTGAATATATCAGATTTATCCAATCTTACTTGATGATAACCAGATTTAAGATCTATCTTATTGAATATGGCAGATCCTTGTAATTTATCCATAAGATCATCTACCCTAGAAATCGGATATCTATTTTTAACAGTAATTTTATTTAGGGCACGATAATCAATGCACATGCGATAAGTATTATTTTTCTTCTTTACTAATAAGACAGGTGCACCAAATGGAGAACTACTAGGTCTAATTAATCCTCGATTAAGCGATTCTTCTATTTGATTTTGAATTTCTTTCTGTTCAATTTGATTATGTCTATATGGTGCTTTACATGGTGGTTGTGTTCCAGGAATTAAATCTATTTTGTGATCTTCAAGACGTGAAGGTGGTAATCCAGGTGGTAAACCAATAGCAAAACAATCTTGAAATTGGGCAAAAAAATTGTGTATGCCTAGGATGCATTTGTTTTTCTTTAGCTTGAATTTCATTCACCCATATTAAATAAGATTTGCTACTTTTATGTAATGCATGTTTGACTTGAGTATAAGTAATCAGTGGGAAATTATTGGAAGCGTGCATACCATTCAATGTGATTTGTTTTCCTTGAAAATAAATTTTAATTGAATGCGTAGAATAATCTATGTCAGGATTATATGGATGACGCCAAGGCATTCCTGAGATAATGTCACTAGACTGCAAAGGTACAACTAGGAAATTTCTTCGTTCAGTATATTCACCAATTTTAATTTCTAAATAATGCACCTCTTATGTTCCATTATATCTCGTGCCTAGGAATGTAGCTTTGATGCGATAACGTGTAGAAATAGTTTGAAAATTCAATTATTTGACTAACTTTGCAGAAATAAAGTCATGTGTGCTCCCATCATCATGTAAAATAAACTTTTCTTTACCATGCACAAAACATTTCATTGTTAACAAAGAATGGGGAGTTGGCATACCTGGCAAAGTATCTGAAGTAGTACCAATGTCATCATCATCTTCTGTAAAGTCAAGCATTTCCTCACGTTCTTCTTCTTGGATTGCTCCAAGATAATTGATATGGACAGGTGGCTTTTTGGATTGACAATTGGATGCTAGATGTCCAGGTTGATGGCATTTGTAAAAAACTATGGGATTGGCTTTAGATACATTATTGGTAATGGTAGGAGGTTTAGGAATGTTGGGATTTGACTGTGAGGATGGCTTAGGGTTTGGATTGGTGTTTGATGGAAAAGCAGGTGGTCGTGTCCAAGACTTATGGAATGAAGATGGAAGAAAAGGACTTTGATTGAATCTTCAAAAATTTGAATTGAATTGTTTGGAACCATAGTTACCATTAGTTGGAAATTATTGTGGTCGCTTGTCTCTTCCACGAATCTTGTCTTCCGTGTCATGAGCCAAGGAAATTGCATCTTCAAGGGTTGTTGGCTTGAACATATTGACTTCAGCATAGTAATGTCCAAGTAAGCCAGACATAAACTTGCGTTTATGAATCGCTTCAGGTACATCTTCGAGCATGCGTAGTTGCAGTAGGGCGTTCCAGAAACGTTCAGTGTATTGGGAAATAGATTCGTGATCTCTTTATTGAAGAAGATCCCATTTCTTAATGGCTTTTTCATGGAACTAAGAAGGAAGGAAATTCTGCAAAAACTTCTTTTGGAAAGTCTCCCAAGTAGTAGGGCAATCAATGCTCTTGTGGACCACAGTCCACCATAAGGATGCTCGATCAACTAAATGGTTAGTGACACATTTAATTTTGTCTTTCTCAACATATGTTTCTTGATGGAAGTAATCATCAAATTGACTGATAAAAGCAAGTACAATCTTTCCATCGCGTGATCCATTGAAAGTACAAAATTTGAAGTTTCTTTTACTTATCTTTGTTTCTTTGCGAATGGATTGGGCTTTAAGTGTCACATCGATGGTACGTCGTATAAGATCTTCGGGTTGCGGTCCATCTTGGTCGGTGGTAGATCGTTGCAAATTAGCCAATTGAACTTGCAAAGCTTGTCGGGCTCTTCGTTCTTCTTCAAGCTGCATCATAATCAAATCCAACTTTTGCTCCATCGTTGGTTCGGGTAGATCACCTTCAGCCATAAAATCGTCCATGTTTTGTTCACTCATCTTGCAAAATCCAAAAAACCTCACACTCTCGAAATCTTATTAGCAGGATGAGCGTAGCTCAAAGGCAGGTATACAAGACTTGTAAATTTTGTTTGGCTTTTATGGTCTTTCTCCTTTGCGTTTACGGTATTCGTTGTCACAACCGTCTGCGTAGAAACTGCGTATGAACTTCTGTTCTTGCCAAAACTGGTTCAACAAGTCTGCAAGTGTGAACAGGGTCTACTAGAGAGCAATAGACGGATTATGTGCTTCTGTGTGTGAACTGTCGCTAAGGTAGTTGTTGAGTAAGTCTTTAGTAATCTTGTGACTTTGGTGACTTGTAGGAGTAAGTAGACTTGGAACACTTAGGAGCTTAAGACTTAATAATGCTTGCGTGATTTTCATGTAACTGAGGATGTTGGCGACGGATTCGAGGCTGTCCAGGACATACTCTTGCCACCGATTTAAAAATTCATTGATTGAAGCTTTTAGATAAGCTTCCTATAAATCTTACTAAGCTTTGAATTAAAGCTTTAAAGCTTTTTGGCTAAGAAGCTTACTGTATGAAGACGACTTGAAGAAGGAGATATCCACGTGGTTCTCCATCGACACAGGCTGGTCCTTCGCGATCAAAAGGTGCAGATGTGGGTTCTTGACCGCCAAGAACAAGCTAGTATCGATCGTTCGTGATGAAATTGACTGTAGAGCTCGATCGTTTTAGGAGCTCCGCCTTCGCGCAAGATGGTAAGCGATTGAAAGCTCTCGATCTCAGCTTCGCTCTGATACTACTGGTGCACAGATCGGTCACCGTGTGCACGCATAGTGAGCGTCAGAAGGTCCCCAAGAATAAAAGAACTCTACTTTTTGCACACAAATCAATGTAGAAAGCTTGCACGACATGAACAAGAGATCAATTGGGTACAATCTCCCCCCACGCCTTGTGTGAGCGCTCCACAAAGCATGTATTTCATATATTATTCATCTTCAAGCTCAAAAAATAGCCCAAATTACAAAATAGCACGCTTTAGCTTATGAGTTTGCTTTTGTGCCAATAAAGAATTAAAGCTAATGGACGCCCAAGAAGTCAGGCGGTACCCAAATACAATGTCCAATACAAATACTTAAATCATGCGTCCATGCGCATAAAAATAATAAATAAATATCAAACACTTTGATAAATAAGCGCGTCAAAATATAGGCACCATGCCTAAGATACGCGCCCATCAGAATTTGACGATAATTTGAATACACGCTATCCTCCAATGCTTTCCATTGCCATCGCTGCTTACTCTACATATCAACTGAAGCATTCACAATTGTTAAAAAAATAATACAGTTAAATCGACAAAAGTGAATACCTAGCAATCTTCAGCTACATAAATAAATTGGTTAGAAATCAATCCTAACCTTAATTTATCACGAGTGCGCACTCTAAACTCATAAACGTTTATTAATTTAAATATGTATTTTGCTGAATCGACCGCTATGGAATCACCCATGTACACACAAAATTAACAAAATGCCCGAAAAGGATAGGCGTCCCCATCGACTTCTCGCATAAAGAATCCACTTTGTGTATGAGCCCCAATAATAAAATTTTACGGAATCCATCGCAAAACCTCACGGAATCCACCGTGGAGTCCCTCTACCTTCATTTAAAATACAACCCTTTCATACAAGATGTAGTACCTGAATTGTTTCGTTGTAAAGGCCATCCCAGGGCACAATTTGTCCATGTAGGTATAATTAATCTCGAAAACCCCCAATTTGCGATTGGCAAATGCAATCAGATGATACCACTTGTCCTGCCAAATCTAGGCTAAATAGCAAATGATACTATACTTCTTAGCTACTAAAAATATATAAAATATGTCACCCCTTTTAGGTGCTTTTAGGACAAGCACTTTTGCCAATTCATGCTTCACATCCTCAAAGGATACTTGGCACGGATCACTCTAAACAAATAGATAGTTAAAGGGCAATAGATTCATCAATGGCAATGCCCTCTCAACCAATGCATTAATAAATCATTAATAATATCTGATTAGCGATAGAAAGTTGTGCACTTCTTTAGGAGTATATGGCAGACTCATAGTGATGATAACCTTTATCTTTTCAGGATTAGTCACAATACTAGTCGAGCTAACCACATGGCCTAATAGCAATTCTTCAGAGGGCACTCCAAAGATGCATTTCCTTGGATTGAGAGCAATACACAACTCCTTGAAATGCTTGAAACATTTTGTTAGAATGATCAGATTTCTCTCCCTAGTGGTGGCTACCCGTAGATCATTAATAAAGACTTTCACCTCCTGTAGAAAAATATCACTGTAAGTTTTATTTGTGGCACATTGCCAAGATCTTAGCACATTGCATACTCCAAAAACCATAACATGATATGCAAAGGTGTCAAATACAGTGATAAATGTCATTTTCAACTTATCTTCCTCTGTGATAGCCATTCGGTTATAACCAGTGAAGTAGTCCATAAACAAATAGATATCCCTACCGCCTAACTGATCTGGAATCTTATCAATAAATGGTAGTGGATAGTAATCTTTGACTGTTTGTTTATTAAGCTCCCTACAATTTATGCAAAGCTAGATTTGATTATTTTTCTTTTTCCTGATAACTACTAGCAAACACCAGTCCATGTGTTGGACATAAAATATCAAGCCAATCTTACATAATTTTTGTAGCTCTTTAAATAATTCATCTTTTAAGCTTAAAAGGCATATGCCTCAC
The DNA here is from genome assembly GCF_053477565.2 of Lygodium microphyllum. Taxonomy (NCBI): domain Eukaryota; kingdom Viridiplantae; phylum Streptophyta; class Polypodiopsida; order Schizaeales; family Lygodiaceae; genus Lygodium; species Lygodium microphyllum. The sequence continues at coordinate 119,626,065 of NC_141135.1, forward strand.
TTTTTGTCCAATGTGATAGCTACCTTCCTTTAGGGGAATAGTATACATAGCTAGATTGGGAGGAATACTCCTCAACTCATCGTAGCTCCTGGCAAAAATATCACAGAATTCTTGGATCAAGGACATGTAGTCCTTCTTCTCTTCCAGACTAAGCATAGATCCTAATTTAATCGATTGTGGCTCATTCAACCTATCGAGATCTAGCTCAACCACATATGTAAAATTTAATAGAAAAATTATACTTTCATGGATTTTTATGGTTTGAATGGTATTCTTATAGAGTGATATTGAATATAATGTTGAACTACAATCTATATAAGCTTTATAAATTTGAAAATTTAAAAAAATAGTAATTAATATGAAAATAAATTATAAAAATAGTTTTTTAAATCAAACAAATTAGTTTAAGGGTGTCAAAAATTACTAAATTAGGAGAAGGTTCGTGAGTGTATAAATGGCTATAAAGAATGAGGTTGGCCTTAGTCTATACCTATTTGTATGTCAAAGTGGCTATTTAAAGGGTATCTTTATGGGAGAAATATTATGAAACATAGAAAATACTCTACATAATAAATGAACACATAAAGATGTTGAAATGTCAATAATTTTACATAGAAATATAAGTGATTGTGCATTGAAATGAATCACACAGGGTTTGTTAAATATTTTTAAAGATACAATATCACCGACTAGTTTGGTATTATTTCTAAGAAATGCAGTAATACGTTAGAAAGGAAATCACTGAAAGAATATTTTTCACATGACACATTTTGCTGATTTGTGGTTAATTTGTTTGAGCACTATATGGCATTAAATCTTGCATTTGCATTAGACTTATACATGGTATCAACAAGAAAGAGGAAGTTTCTTGGATGCATTGCAATTGGCTGTTAAAACTATTGACCAACTATGAGAGTGTGAGGATTGCCGAGCTATAAGATAGAACAATTGTCATTGGGGATTCTTATTTGAGGAAACAAAAATGTCTCATGGAATGATTGATCAAAAGAGTGAACAATGTTACAATTGTGTTTTATGTTTAGACATTGCATCCTAGGGCTAGTCTTCGGGGTATAGGAGAGTCCTAAGAGCCATAGCAATTAGCTAGGGCGTACTCTCTATGTATCTACATTGAGATGTTAGTCACATGTATGTGTGGTATACTCCCTTTGTTGGGGATGAGATGGAAAAATTCGTTGGACTATAAACTGATATAGATGCATGATTTAGCTAGATCAGTGCATAACCTCTAGATGCTCCTAGCTCTGAGATTGTGAGAGTGGTTTGATGAGTGTAGGAGCCCGTGGTTAGAGTCGTAGAGCCAGTGTTGGGCCCATTTTTGGTCTCAACAATTTCATAGACTCAGGATCTAGCTTATTGTGCTTGTTCTTAGGAATATGGTAGAATGCCTCACACCAAAGATGTGCAAATGAGCAATGATGGAGGTCCCAATCCATATCTCCTCTATAACTTGGCAATCAATAGTAGTGTAAGGGGACCTTTTAATCAAGTGTACTACACTACTAACTACCTCTATCCAAAAGTGATGTGGTAAGCTTGCATGGCTAAGTATACTATGGACTCTCTCTTGAATCATCATGTTCATGTGTTCGGAAGTACCATTCTAAAGAGGAGTGTAGGGGGTGGTAAACTAATGCTTAATACACCACTCATCACAAAACTAGTTAAAGGCTTTCAAGACATACTCAACCCTATTATTTTTCCTTAGGCATTTTAGCCTATCCCCAAACTAGTTCTCAACAAGAGTAAGCCAACACTAAAAGGTAGATATGACATTTGATTTTTGCTTAATAGGGTAAGCCTAGACCTTATCTAAGTAATCATCAATGAAGGTGACAAAGTACTTTGCACCACCTAGTGATGACTAATAGGCATGGGACCACATAAATCAGAATGAAACAAGAGCCAAAGGCTCACCCACGTGCTACATGCTAGACTTATTATGCATACTATATGTCTATCTACCATATAAATAATGATTACAAGACTTGAAACACTTATAGTCTAGGGGCAGAAGCTACTACAAACATGTAAGCATTTTCATTCATTTCAAAGACATGTATCCAAGGTGCTTGCCAAGGAGATACATGTGGAACTACAGCCACAATCAAAACATGGCCAACTAAACCGGATATAAGCAAGGGATAAAGGATACTAGGCTTAGCACCACATGTAGTAACAAGATCTTTAGGGGTAATCTTTCATGAGGAATCACCAAAAGAGACAACATAACCTACATCATCCAAGGTGCTAGTAAAGATAAGAGCTGGTAATCTAAAGTACATTATGAAGAATGAATATGCTGCTTGATACCAACTATCTCTAATGCGAGGTCATTACCCAAACTAATAGATCTAGTCATATTACAATAAGAGTGAGCCCACTCTCTATGAGGGGTCACATTAAAAAAAGCCCATGAATCTATCCACCAACACTAAGGATATCCTTACAAAGCATTAGTTAGCTACAAAGCATCCAAAGAAAAAACTACCAATATGAGATCATCAAACACATCAGGCTGCTACACCACATTAATCTCCTCAAACTTGATGCTAGACTTACTAGGCAAAATGCTACATCATCATTCTTGTCTTGCACCTTACCCTTTTCCTTTTCCTTGTGATTGTTTTCATTCATTTTATGGCATTGTGGTTGAATATGACCTACTTTCCCCTAATAATGACAAGTAAGACTCAACTTACGACCACAGGGTTTACTATGTGAAGGTCCATGATAGAGTCTCTAACATGGCCATTGCCATCCTATTGGCCTCTCATAGTCAATGCATGTGACATACATGAAGCATCTACATTCTTTCTATTCACCTCTTTTGTCAAGAGGGCACTCTCAAAATCTTGCAATTTCATACCATCCTTTAGCACATGGAGCCATATGAAAAGCATTCCACGACTCAAGTAGAATACTAAGACGAAATAAAGGATGTAAAGGATCCTTGAACTCAATCTCATGCAAAGCTAAATTGTTGATGATGGAGTGAAACACATTCAAATGTGCAAACATAGAAGTCCCTTCCTTCATGCGAAGGTCCATCAACTATTTTAGCTAATACATTTGAGATGAAGGACTTTGCTTGTCATAAATATTCTTAATTTGTGTCTAAATCTCATATGTACTGGAAGATTAGAGTGATACCATAAAGTTGTGTGTACAAGAGGGAGAGAGAGCTCAAGTACAAGAAGGAAGACTTGCTTAGTAAATTTCTTAAGCTGAAATTGGTATACTCTCTCAACCCTTGAGAGTGACCTTTATATAGCCTCATTGTGGGCTAGGGTTAGTGTTTCTCTTGCCCTTCAGTTCATTCACACCTCATCTTCCCTTGTGCACCCTTGCTTATTCAGGGTTTTCCATGCTATACTTCTAATACCCCCCCCCCCCCTCAATACCAAGGTTTCGCTCTATATGAGCAGCTGAGAAACAATTTCAAGAGAACCTTTTAGAATTGGATAGTGCACTTAGGGAGCTAACAAAGCCCCATGCTGGCACATATGATTGTTCCCCCTACAACTCGTGGCATCTACGCAAGATCCATGTTGTCTAGTACCATACTAATTTGGGAAAAAAGACAATGATAGCTCTTTCATGCCCAATGTCAACTCTTGATATGCCATATTGCTACGACTTGAGGTGGGAAGAAAGTTCCTAAAAGAACCTTGATGGAGAGATAACCTCCTTTTCCCTCCCTAGGTTCTTCACTAACTAGTGGTCAAGGCTAGCTATGGTGGAGAAGAAGGTAAAGTGAGTAGAATGAGGTCTTCTCATGCACTTAGATTAGGTTGGAGTTAGGGAAAGTGTAGTTGAATAGAGATAGTTGTGATACCATGTTGGAAGATTAGAGTGAGAGCATAGAGCTATGTGCACAAGAGGGAGAGGCAGCTCAAGTATAAGAAGGAAATCTTGCTTATAAGTTGCTCAAGGTACAATTAGTACACTTTCTCTACCCTTGAGAGTGACCTCTAGGCTATTTATATGTCCTCAATATGGGCTAGGATTAGGGTTTTCCTTGCTCTTCAACTCATTCACACCTCACCTTCCTTCATGCACCCTTGCTTACTCAGGGTTCCCGTGCTATACTTCTAACATTACATAGTCTCATTTTCAGTCATCATCACAACATTAGTGAACTTGCTTAGAGAGTGATAAGATGATTGTGGACTTGCATAGCTCATCTAGTTCAGCCCAGTTCTCAGCCTCAATGTTTTTGGCTCTTTAGCACCCTCAATTTTTTGTGGTCCAACGTGAAATTTCTACACTAAAACATGCCATATTTGTGTTTTCTAGTAGTTGTAGTTGTTCCCATCTAGTTTTTCAATATTGAAGATAGCGCAGTCATGGGAACCACAAGCCATAATGAGACCAAAAAAGTGCACAAAAGGGAAAAATAGGTGTTGTAATTTCCTATCAAGTAGCCCCAAAACCACTGCCAAATCAAGTAGAAGACAAGAGATATTGCCAAAGTAATAATCTCTCCACAAATTGTAAGCAAAATATTGTCAAGAGGAGGTGACTATTCTCATAAATAATTTGTAAACTAAAATTATAGCTTGTTGAAAATAGAGTACAAAAATAAGAAATCAAATCCAATTATGAGCTATCACTGATAAAGTGCAAATTGTAAAAATTCTAAGAAAGAACTACAACTAGCAGTGGGTGAATATGTAGTTAGCATCGAGGACTGTCAAAGGGCAATGTGTCTGACTAAGATGATACATCCCATAGATAGAACCATCATGCATATAGGAGATCTCCCAAATAATGGGAGAGACTTGCAAACAAAGGAAAAACTGACAAACTATCATAATTCCACATATTTGATAATATAAGATAGCTAAGGATGCTTGGGATATACTTGCGTACTTGTAGTTTTGCTCGAGTTAATGCTACAGTACCACCACCATGCTTACTCTTGAGAAGATTCGTTAGGATGGAAGAGATGAAAAGGCATGAGCTTTGATTATATTTTCAATTAAACATACCATAATCCATTGTATTTGCTCATGGAAGATAGCTAAGGATGCTCGCGACACTCAATACATAGCCATGTAAGATAAATACATAATTGACAATAGTGTGACAGATATAGGTGCCAGCCCAAAATAAAAGTTAGATGAGCCGACTAGGCATCAATTGCATACAAATAGCTTGAAGACAGTATGTACATATCACCATAACAAGCTCAAGATCAATTGCCTAGACCAAATTCTCTATAGTATATCCAAGTCTCAAGAGTGACTTGATACATAAAGCCAAGTAGCTCCCACTGAAATAGAAGTCAAATGCCAAAGTAGCAAGCAGAGCTCAAAACATTGTAGACATGGCATTCATTCATCTAAGATCCATATACCATACATTCAGAAGTATTTGACCCAAGTAGTTTGCAAAGTTCTTAGTAGTAAATCTCAATGAAGCATCTAGGTAGCATCCATAATAATGAATGATAGCCAATGTCAATGTATTCCAACTTCAAAATAACTTCATGAATATATTATGAGCACAACTAAGAATATAGCATCCATCATAGATATAAGTATATCCAATAGATAACCTCACTAGTATCAAGTAGCAATAGGCATAAGCTTTGACTGCAAATGGTTACTATCCTAAAATATTCTAGCAATGGAAAACTTCAAGAAATTGAGCTAAATGGTCACATCATATGGTTTTGAGAAACTTATGGGCATGTTATCCAGGTGCCACCTTTTTGGTATTCAAAAAATGGGAATTGGGAGATTCCCAACTCACTAATATTGTGTTAAAAGGATGAGAGGAAGCCATTGACGATGACCACGAGGGAGGAGTTGACATGGCCAATGATGAAGTGGAAGACGAAGTGGGGAGCAGATCGTGCTAATGTTGAGTGAGAGGGATACAATGCTGACAAAGTAGGAGAGGATGATGATAATAGCAAGGGGGAGGCCACGTGGCCAAGCACCCCCCCCCCCTTGGACTTAACGGCCCATAGTCCATAGGCCACCACCATGACGGACAAAGAGAAGTGGAGGGTGGTGGCACCACCACCACTACCCCACGTTCTCCCCCCCATAATAATCACCTTCCACCTATATAAACCCCCCCCCCCTTAAGCAAAGAGATATACCATCTTTCCCCCCTTTTTTGCTATCGGCCTATAAGAGGGAGAGAGGTACCACCTCTTGCTTCCCCCCTCCCCCCCGTTGTCGTAAGAGAGAGAGAGAAACCTTTTCTACCATGAGAGAGAGAGAGCCCCCTTGTTGCCAAAAAGAGAGAGAGAGGGTGAGAGAGAGGGAGGGAGAGAGAGAGAGAGAGAGAGAGAGAGAGAGAGAGAGAGAGAGAGAGAATGTTCTAGGAGATTATTCCCTTCCCCTCCTTAGAGGGTGACCACACACTTTGTCTCTTCCCCGCAACTTATTCCCTCTTTCTGTAGGTTAAAACCCCTTCACGATACAGGAGAGTCACCCTAGTATGCTACCTCTCTAGAGAGAGAGAGAGAGAGAGAGAGAGAGAGAGAGAGAGAGAGAGAGAGAGAGAGAGAGAGAGAGAGAGAGAGAGAGAGAGAGAGAGAGAGATTTATAAGCCGAAAGTATGGCTCCCAAACGGAGGGAGACACATGCCAACAGTAATCCCACATCCAACCATGGAGCCACTGGCAAGGGCATTACTGCTAATACAAATACAACGTCGAGTATGGATAATTCATATTCGAATATCTAGGTACTAATTGCCATCTCCGCTATTCATTGAGGCATAGGGTATAACACTTTGGCATGTGCATGAATTCATTCTAATGAGTAATTTGAATTTAATTCTCAATAGTTAATGAACTCGTAGGGAATTATGGGGTAACTCTTTCTGCAAAACTAAAGATGAGCTTGCATAGAATTATGTATATGCTACATGAGGTTGGTACAAAACCTTGTACCTAAATACAATCATTGCATCCCAGTGCTACACAACAAAATCAAATGTAGCATAAAGGGCATATAAGGTTATCTTGAGGGTTGTGTACATAGATGGTATATGCATGGAAAAGGTTATACGAAATAAGCATCGATGGTACACAAATTGATCTTGCATTAAAGTCTTGCTAATATCATGAGCTATTAGTTCATTAGGATCTTGAAGTTATGTGTAGCTAATGCAAACAACAATCATTAGGATTATAACTATGATGCCTTGAGATCCATCTGATAGAGAATATGTTTATCAATCCTATTTGAGGTTGGGCTAGATGCAAAAAAAACCTTAGGGCAAGTGAAGAGCTCAAGGATTAGGAAACCCTAAGTTGATGCTTTTGTACTTGTTGGGAAGAAGACTATGTTATCGATCAATATAAGTGATTAATAGAACTTATGTCTTGTACAGTGTTTGAAATCTTAACATATGCCTTAGCCAAAAGAAGTGTGTGTTAAGTAAATTTTGCATAGAACCACTCCTGATCCCAAGGGGGAGAGCAAATATGCAATGGAAAGGTTATCACGACTATTCTTGCAATGTTTGGAAAAGGATACCGTTGTTTTTGTTGATTGATCAAATAACTTCCTAAATGCTTTTGCATTAAATGGATTGTGGGGATGTGATTTGGATGATTATTCTAAGTGCTTGTGTTTGGGGTAAATGTATGGAAGGGTCAGTGATGACAAGTTGCCATGGGAAAGTAAATGAATATTTTCTTGGAAGATGATATTAGGCTGACTGCCTTGATTGTGCTTGATCCTTAATTGGATTAATTAATGAACAATATTTTGTGTGGGTGGATCATCTCCAAGGGCGCAGGCTTCAACCCAAGAGGGCACTGCTTGATTCACAGGCCGAAGAGGTCGAGTGGTGAAAAGGCCAACCATGGAAGTTGTGTCTCACTCCTAGGTCGCTTGGGGTCAGTGGAGCTCGGACACCCCTTGCCTAGCCCGAAATTGAGCTATGGACTGCCGTGAGCCCAATGTCTAGGGTGTTGGAAGTTCCTATTCTAGATCATGGATGGAAATTATGGTGCCATGTGTTTTGGATCGGGTACTTCTGTTGGACAGAAGGATATATAATTTCTCCTGTATGGGAAGGAGACAAAGATTAATTTGAAGATAAGTTAAGAAATTTGTTTGTCAAAGGGATTGCTTGCTCTCTTTTTTTGTCTGTGCTGTAAATTACGCGAAGGAACCCTGTTTTCTAAAGTCTTAATTAAGGAAGCAGGTTTTAAATGTCACACGTAATTGTAGTAGGACCTAATTAGAAAACTAAATCTATCAAGGAAAGTTGGTAGGTGGAACCCCCGACGGGTCTTTCCTATGGCAGGGTGGTCCGAGAGAACTAGGAGGCCTCTCACAAGGTTTTACCATCATTCAACCTTTAGGAATTGTTAGGTTAGAACCTAATTCATGCCATTTTAGGGGACCGGAATGGGGCTATGCCCTACGGGCAGAGAGGTTGAGCGGCGCATCCCTCTCCTTTTCGATTCTGTTTGAACTAAGTGTGGCATGGGTTTGCTTCAGCTTGGGTATCTCTACGTAAAGTAGGATGTCCAGGACCCGATGGTAGAATGCTGTCAGGAAACCTTGACCACTAGGGACTCAAATTTCAAGTCAATCCTCTGTTAGAATATCAAGCTCTTCATATGTGTTTGACCGACATGAGCTAGACACAGCTAGTCTAGCTATATTAGTCATGTATATTAAATAAGTCGGTACTCTAGTCTTTATGGTTGGTGTGAATGGTCCTTCTAGACTTGTAAATACTTGACCTATGTCTTTTTAGTAAATGAGTAGAATGAGAGAGGAAGCATGTTGCTTCACTCTGTGTGTGTTGCTCTCTATCTGCATCCATGAAAGCTAACATGGTATCAGAGCCATGAATGGGCTCATTGATTGAATGCACTGAAGAAGAAGACTTGAAGATTGACCTGAAGGGCTAAAAAAGGAAAATGAATGACAGTCATTTCCATCAATGGTCACACAGAGGTATGCATTGTTAAGCATTGGATTCTCATTGCTTGAAGGAGGAGCTGTGGCTTGCTAAGGAGTCTCCCAAGGATTGGTTGAGCACTAGTGAGTGCTTCATCATTAAAATAATCAGTAAATCATGCAGTAGCAGAGGTCAGGCCAGCCAGCGTGATTGCGCCTATTTTCCAGGCTGAACTCCATGGCTGGGATTTAGTACATGGACTGCTCACCAAGGCTCCATTGAGCATTAACAAGTGTGTGGCTTGTTTGGAGACTCACCAAGGCTCCATTGAGCATCAACAAGTGGGCATTCATCATCATCACCAGAAATCTGATCTGAATATACTCTGAACTATCTATGTGAACTGTGCCTATGAACAGGCTGCTCTCATTGGCTGAGATTCAAGGTGAATAGCACTTGTCAAGTGGCATAGAGCATGGATTCATACCAAGGAAGGTTCTTGAAGGGTATACTTTGCTATTGCCCCTGTGGGAGCTCATGTGTGAGCTGTAATAGAGTTGTACAGATTTGAATACACAGGGTTGAACTGTTATTGAAGTTACAGGGACATTATACACTTGTGATGTCTGCATTTTGGATGCTCTTTGGCATGTACATTGAGCTTGAATGTAGCACTTGATGCTTGGTAGAAGACATGTCATATTTCTTGGGTATTTTGACATAAACTTGGAGCTTGGAATGGCCTGATCTGAGAGCTTGTGATAGGCTAAAAACTGAAAAAATTTGCAAACATAAAGCACTAATTGGCTACTCCTGAAGAACTAGTTGATTTGGTTAGTCTCGCAGGTACTTGAAGACTTGGTCTGTGAACTATTAAATGCTTGAGCATTGGAAACAGAAGTGATGCAAATGTTTTATGGTTTTTTGGGACTGAAATTAATCCCTGTTGCCAATGCATTGGCTGTTTGAAATCTGGGAATGTATTTACGACATTCATATATGCTAGTTATATACTGTTTTGTGTTTCTATGCCTATGTACGGCTTGACACATGTACTAGCAGCTATCTATGAAAGTTTGGGACATGTATGACATGTATACCACTCAGTTTTGGGCTTGAAACCACTGCTGGTCACTCACATAATTACAGTTTTCAGACTGCATGTATGTACCCTGGCAGTGAGGTTGCAGGAGTTCGAACCGAAGTAAATACATAGCATTTGCACTTATTGTTTTACCCATAGGTTAAGCCACTTGTTTGTGGGCTGTTTTGGGTTGTCAGTGGGCTGAAATACTCTAGTTTTTTACTGCAATTAATTGTAGAAAACGGTCATAAACAGTTCTGGGCTGAAGTTGAACTGTTAAGAATATCTTGGTTTGCAGGTAGTCAGGCAAGGTCTACAACATGGCAAATGCTGATAGAACTGATAATGTAACCCAGATTGTGGGAGAAAAGCTTGATAGCAACAATTATGCAATATGGAAGTTCCGCATGGAGAACTTTCTGATAGGCAAAGGATACTAGGACTTAGTGATAGGTGTTGAGGCTAAACCTGAAGTTCAAGAAAGGAGTCCTATAGCTGATCAAAGACGAGCGCATCGAGCTTGGACAGAAAGAGCTCGCAGGGTTTTACATTGGTTGTCATTATGTATCTCAGATGCTATGGTGATGCAGATCATGAATTGTAAATTCCCAACAGATGCATGGAATATATTAGTCAAATACTATGGCACAACCACAAGTGCCAGGAAGATACAATTGAAGCAAAAATTCAATAACATGGAGAGGAAGAACAGATCCATACAGGATTATGTCACAGAGGTTAAGACCATAGCAGATCAGCTGGCATCTGTTGGTTCACAGGTTGAAGATGAAGATATGGTTGCAGTGACTTTGAATGGCTTGGATCCTGCAATGAAGATATGAAAGACCTAGGAGAACTGAATTATTTCTTGGGCATTGAGGTAATTCCAATTGACAATGGGTTATGGTTGATGCAGAAGCACTATGCCATGGAGATGCTGAAGAAGTATGGCATGGCTGAATGTAAACCGTTGGATACACCTCTTGATTAGAATATCAAGCTAGACATGAACACTGGGGCTGAAGTAGAGGATGTGACTATGTACAAGCAGATGGTTGGCAGCTTGATTTACTTGACCATCACTAGGCCTGACTTGAGCTATGTTGTAGGGCTCATAAGCCAGTTTATGAAGAAGCCTAGAAAGCCGCACTTGGATGCAGTTAGACCCATTATGAGATATGTTAAGTCCACTATAGAGTATGGGTTGTTCTATGTTAGAGATAAGCCCTTGATATTGACTGGATACACGGATGCAGATTTGGCAGGTTGCTCATATGACCGTAGATCTACGAGTGGATATGCATTTGGATTTGGTAGTGCCATGATTAGCTAGAGCAGCAAGAAGCAACCTATGGTTGCTTTGTCAAGTACTGAGGCAGAGTACAGGGGTGCTGCATTGGCATCATGCGAGATTTCATGGCTGCTCAAGCTTATGGCTGATTTGGATATACAGGTAGATGCTCCAGTGAAGTTACTATGTGATAATCCGAGTAGTGTGCTCCTAGCTATGAATCCATTCTATCATGCCAGGACAAAACACATAGAGGTATACTACCATTTGATCAGAGAGATGGTTCTTGTAGGACGAGTGATCTTATGCATGTAAAGACAGATGAACAGGTTGCAGATATCTTTACCAAGTCTTTGGGTAAAGATAAGTTCTGTGTTTTTAGACAGCTACTTGGAGTACAGATGCTGTCTTGAGCTTGAGGGGGAGTGTTAGAATATCAAGCTCTTTCATATTTGTTTGATCGATATGAGCTGGACACAGCTAGTCTAGCTATATTAGTCACGTATATTAAATAAGTCGGTACTCTACTCTTTATGGTTGGTGTGAATGGTCCTTCTGGACTTGTAAATACTTGACCTATGTCTTTTCAATAAATGAGTAGAATGAGAGAGAAAGCATGTTGCTTCACTCTGTGTGTGTTGCTCTCTATCTACATCCATGAAAGCTAACATCCTAGTGGGTTCGACGCAAACATTCCATTGAGAGGTGGACTCGAGAAACCGTAGGTGACAAACCCCGTGACATTCCATGGAAGTGTCAGGCGGCGTCACTTAGACTCGTCTCTTGATGTGCTGGACCGCTAAAAACGTGCCTAGACAGTCGATAGACAAGCACATTACATTTGGTATTTGAGCAAAACTTCATAATGATGCATGATTGATTAATGTATGATTCGTAGATATATCCTAAACGGAATAAACCTTACTCTTGTAACTACAGTTAATCCGAGTAATAGGAGTTGCATCTATTTCAGGGCCTAGAACTTGCAAATGATTACAGATACTCTAGCTAGGAATGGCAGTTATAACTTGCAATGAATTTTCCTTAAGTGTTCTTCTCGACTAATATAGATTGGGTCTTGCCAGAATGTCGAAGTTTGGGAGTACTCTTTAATATTACAAGCAAAGCCGATTGACCATGGACCTCAGCCCAAATCTAGAAAGAGGACAATTTCAAAACATAGTTTTCGCGATAAAGGAACACTTCAGTCTACTAAAAGGATCCTAGGACAATTTGGTTTGAAGAAGAAAATCCTACCAAGGACAACCAGGAATCGTGTGACTCCAAGTGATAAAGCTTTGCATTGATTTTATTGTAAGGAGCTAGGTCATTTCAAAAGGGAATGTCCAAAGCACCCTAAGCACAAATGCTCCGAGTGCCACAACATTGGACACATCCATGTCAATTGTCCAAACAGATTTAAAGAGAACTTGAACTTACAAAGAATGAAGTGGTACAAGCTTTAGTGATCCAGAACCTACCAGATACTTAGGAACAAATTAGAGGATATTCATGAGATGTAACTACAATAAACTTTTCTCTTGTAATCCAGACTTAGATATATCAAATACAATAATTTGTTGTATACTTATGAGTGATTAGCATGTCACAATGAATACATGGTGGGCCCATATCCCAAAGGTTCCAAAATGAAATCACCAGTTCCTTCCGAGATGAGGACATCTTGAGTTCTCTAAGGGGGAGAGGATGTAATATCCCTACCCCTCTTTTGCATGGGAAGTACCCCCCTTTAAATTAGTTAATTCAATTTTTTTTAAATTTCCCCCCATTGTTGCCGACAGGTGGCAGGGGGAGAAAGACGAGGGCAATGTGGCGAAAGGGGAAAAGGACAAGAGGAAGCCATTGACGATGACCACAAGGGAGGAGCTGACGTAGCCAATGATCAAGTGGAAGACAAAGTGGGGAGCAAATCTTGATGACAAAGTAGGAGAGGAAGGTGATAATGGGGGGGGGGGGGGGGCACGTGGCCAAGAACCCCCCCTTGGACTTAACGGCCAATCCACAAGCGACCGCCACCATGGACAAAGACAAGTGGAGGGTGGTCACACCACCACTACCCCATGTTCCCTCCCCCCCCCATAATAATCACCTTCCACCTATATAAACCCCCCCTCCTTAAGCAAAGAGATATACCATCTTTCCCCCCTTTTGTTGTCATAAGAGAGAGAGAGAACCCTTTGCTATCCTGAGAGAGAGAGAGCCCCCTTGCTACCAAAAAGAGAGAGAGGGAGGGAGGGAGAGAGAGAGAGAGAGAGAGAGAGAGAGAGAGAGAGATGGAAGGTTCTAGGAGATTCTTCCCTTTCCCTCCTTAGAGGGTAACCACACACTCCATCTCTTCCCTGCAACTTATTCCCTTTTTTTGTGGGTTAAAACCCCTTCGCGATAGAGGAGAGTCACCCCGGTATGCTACCTCTCCGATGAGAGAGAGAGAGAGAGAGAGAGAGAGAGAGAGAGAGAGAGAGAGATTTATAAACTAAAAGTATGGCCCCCAAATGGAGGGAGACATGCACCAATGGTAATCCCACATCCAACCATGGAACCACCAACGAGGGCATTACTGCTAATACAAATACAACGTTGGGTATGGATAATTCATATCCAAATATCTGGGTACTAATTGCTATCTCTGCTATTCATTGAGACATAGGGTATATCGCATTGGCATGCACATGAGTTCATTCTAAGGAGTAACTTGAATTTAATTCTCAATAGTTAATGAACTCATAGGGAATTATGGTATAACTCTTTCCGCAACTAAACATGACCTTGCAGAGAATTATGTATATGGCATGTGAGGTTCGCACAAAACCTTGTGCCTAAATAAAATCATTACATCCCAATGCTACACGACAAAATCAAACATAGCATGAAGGGCATATAAGGTTACCTTGAGGGTTGTACACATAGACTATACATGCATGGAAAAGGTTATACCAAATAAGCATCGATGGTACACAAATTGATCTTGCATTGAAGTCTTGCTAATCTAGACTAGGGCACTTTTTTGCAAGAATAGCAAGGCATTATACGAAAAGGAACAAGAGCTACCTTAATCGCAAGGGGTGTAAGATGGTCTCTTCAGGATGGTAAGGATCTAGCAAAGAACTCAAACTTTAGTCAATTGTTTTCCTTTCCTTGCATAAGGATCTAGTGCCATGTCATCCAAACATGCTGGTGTCAAATTTCCTAATCTATTGGACTCATAGTCTCATGAATCTCCAATAGCAACTCAATGGAGAATTGAAGAGCTCTTCAATTAGTGGCTCAACCTACTGATCATCATGAAGGCTGTAGTTCATTCCTTCATTTAGTTAGGCTTGAACAAATTTCTAAACAATGTTTCTAAGCTTTAATTCCATTGTTCATTTAAGCAACAACTCTTCATCTACATGCATTGGATCATTTGTTGCATTGTAGTCCCTTCTATCAATACCGCACAAGGGAGTGTAGAATGATGAGCATAAAGCAAATGATATGGCCATCATTGTCAACAAGTCTCTTAAAAGAGCCAAAGCTTCAACTTTATAGTCAAATTCCCATCAAAATGCATATATCCAAGATTATGTTGATTCTACCATGATTGCTTAGTTTTGCACTTGTATGCTTCAAGTGAAGTAGTGTATTTGTTAGCACCATCATGGATGCTTTAGTTTTGAAGAGGTTCTTCTTAACACTATATGCATTCAGCAGTGCAAGGTGCTCCAATTTGCTCATGGTTTGACTAAATAAGTTGGTGTCCTCCATCAAGTTCTGTCACCACTAAACTTGATTTGAGTTCCCCATCCATCAAACAAAATTACATTATGATATACAACACGTTCTCTCTTATATGTAAGGACTATCTTCTCATAATCTTAATCGTAATGGTGTGCAAAAGCATGTAGAATTGGAGGAGTTTTCTTTGAGCTATGGTTGAGTTTAAGGAAAATTTTCCATCATATTTTCTTATCTTTGCTAGTGTGTTTTTAGACAAATACAAAATCAATTTAGTTAGGGTATTGTAGATAACAAAAGTATGATACCTCCAAACCCTTGACAGAATTGAAAGTTTGTACCTCAAGCTTGGCTCTAGAGTCTGGATCCTTGAAGTAAGGTTGTGAGGTAGACTCATTATAGGACAACCTGTAATCATCTTGTAAATTAGAAAGCATGGCTTTTCAATGTATTTGTAGGCAAGTAGCATGTTTAATAGAGAAAATTCAAGATTGACCATTGTATAATGAAAATTTAGCCAAATAGTGAAATAGAGCTTTGAGTAGTGTTCTTGTAATAGCTGTAGTTAACTCATTTCAACAATGAAATATCTAGAGAGATGGATTGGGAGCTTAGATATGAGCAACCAAAGAAACACAAGTTACTCCTAAAAGATGTGGGCATTACAGACATCTATACTATGATAAGGGAACAACAAGCATTGGCATGAACAATAACATGCATATGATGGCCATGCTTACTCTCATGGATATTATAGTGATTCTTTTGATTAGCATCATGATGTTGATTATGATTTCTTCAATTATTAGCCATGTAGACATGTTATTTCTTTTGAGCAACATGCATACCATGCACCATGTCAAGAAGATGGGTAGCATTCAAGTGTATTTGTATAGCATCATGATGAATGTACCTATGATGATCATAGTTTTAGAAAATATGTATGCTATGCACCTTGTCAATAAATTGGGTAGCCATTGATTACCATGGATAGCATGATATCGGTTATGCTTATGAGAGTTCATTTACTTTTAATAGGCAATGAGATGATAACTATGCTTGCTACTATGGAGAGCCATATCCCAATGGTGATCATGCTACTTCCTTTGAGCTATATCCCAATGAGTTTGAAAAACACGTTTATGTTGAGATGGCAAGCTCAACACGTGCGGACATTGATGATGGACTGCCTGGCTAGATGAGTCTGCACGTCTACACTTAGCACGTTGGTGGTCATTATGATACTCACATGACCACTGACTTATCACTTGTTATATTTAGTTTGTTACACCTACCTACAACTGGCAAAGATATAATGCTAGTCAATTAGTGTAGTTGGTTATGCACTGTTTGACTTAGAAGGCCACTTTCCTTTATGTTGTATCTTATCTATACTTTGTGTACATTGTATAGTGTGTCGAAGAAGAAGAAAATTTAGCAAGAAAATTTTTTAGCCTCCATCTCTCTTCTTGTATCCTTGAGTGAGCTTCCTCTTGTGTATACAGTGTGTGTTTGGCGCAGCAGCTCAAGCAAGTCCCCCCACCACGTGATTCTTGACATGGTATCAGAGCCACATCACAGAGAGAGGTTGATTTTGAAGGCTGAAGTGAAGGAGAAGAAGCAAGGTTCGAGCAAGCAAGCAACGAGTAGTAAGAAGCTCTCCCATTCTTCCACTCTCTCTCTGACAGCAACCCTCCCATGGCAGAAAATGAACATGAAACCAAGGTAAAAGCGTGCAAAATCTATGCACATGGCTGAGCCATTAATCTCAAAACTAAAAAGAAACCATAAATCTTCCACTTAATAATGAACTCATTCGTTATCTTCATCATCTTCATCCATAGCTTCAACCATTATACAAGAACAAAAGGGAAAAGAAGAATTTCTGCACAAAAGACAGAGGAGAGAGGAGAGAGAACAACTTTTTGCACCACCAAAAAGAAAATGTGCAATTGGACAAGAGAGGGAAGGGAAAGAGGCACATAACCAATCATACACTCCACCCGACCTCTTCCCCAAAAAGCACACCCCTTCGTATTTTATTATTTCTTTAAAACTTTGATACATTTGATATTATAAGGCCTTTGGCCTTTAATTTTAAGTATTCCTACCCTTCACAAATGCATGCACATAACACTTTTGTGTATACCATTTATTTATGATAGATGTGGATGTGGATGTGGCTCCCTCATATCTCTATCTCTTTTTGGTGATTTTGTAACAATGTAGTATTATTCTCTTGACAAAAAATAAAATTATGATGCATGCTTGGATTCTTTTGTGCCTTGTTTTTATGCTTCTTTTGGGTGTCATCATATTCCTCCCACATTGAAATGTGAAGCGTCCTCCCGAAACTTGTCAAAGAAGAACCACTGTCTAACACAAAACAACTTCCAAAATTGTTAGTAAAACAACTTTGATCACAAGGATGAGGCCTAGCCATGGTAGGGTATAGGGACTCCAAATCCATGACCACCAGAGTAAGGGAACTCTTGCCTCAAATACTCCCACACTGAAAATATTTACTAGTCTTCAAAGGATAGGGTTCAGTCTTCCACATGGAATCACAAGTATAACCTCTCCATCCAATAAAGGGAAGAAGAATGACTTCCTTCACTATGTGACTCAAAGGGCATCTCATCAAAATGAAGCTATCACTTGTGTATTGAAAAAGAGGAGAGCATGAGAATACGCCTTTGGATTTTCTATAGGATATGTTCCTAGGGTAATTAGTGTAAGCTTGATTTAAAAGGTCAATGTGTTTGTATTGCATGTTCATAATGATTAAAGAAGAGGGGAAAAACAAGAGGGCACCACATAAGCAATTAGTGGTGCTGATAAGGGGGTGAATGGGAAACTCTGGGGAGTAGGTGAGGCTAATGGGAAAGTTATGTAGGGAGAGAGGACAGGGCATGGCATAGGAATAACCACTTTAATTGTACATTTTTAATGTATTGCTTTTAGATTTTTCTTAATTATTAGATTTAATAAATGTTATTTTAAACATTTTTTTAAAAAATACTTATATGTTCTTTGTGATCTCCATTTTTGACTTGCCACACTTAGATGAGATAAGGTTGAATTGGAATTGGAGGTCGAAAAATGATATTCAAGGGGTAAATGGGGTGTATAAGGGGGGCAAATGAAGGAGAGGCATATGAATAACCTATTGAAAAAAGGGTTTATGGAATTAAATGAACATGGAAAATGCTGAAGTGGACAAGGGATAGGGGAGGGATGGAAAAGGAGAAGAGACCCGTGGGACAAAGGCAAGGGCCAAGAGAAGGGTGGGTCTACGGAAATTGGGGAGACCACCTCTCTCACTTTCTATTGCCTCATGTTGGGCTCCATCTTTTCTCCTCTTCTTCTTCTTCTTCTTCTTCTTCTTCTAATGGGATATCATGTGACTCTTCTACTGTGTCTGACACAAACGCCTCCTCTCTCTCTCTCTCTCTCTCTCTCTCTCTCTCTGTGCACGTCTATTGCGGTTATGCACCTCGCAGGCTCCCACGCTTCTTCTTCTTCTTCTTCTTCTTCTTCTTCTTCTTCTTCTTCTTCTGTTCAGAAAAGCGTCAAGGTTGCGAAGAAAAAAACACATTGTTTGATGGTTTCTAGAAGAAAGGTACGGTTTGGAATTAAGAGAGAAAATTTTCGCGCTCTCGCTCTCTGTTCTCTTCAATAGTGAACGGCTTGCCCAGTCGAGCAAGAAATGGGGGATGGTAGAATTTTGTACATCCTTCTGCTCAAGGGCATTCTGGTTCTCGAGAGGGAGCGTGGGTTAATGAAATCGTGCAAGAAGTACCAACTAGAGCAACAATCAGGGATAGACTACGGGGTAGTGTCTTCTGTTGCATCAGCACACCCAATGTGCCATGCCTAGGCCAATGGCGGCAAGGAAGAGAGACATGGCCACCTGTGCCACATTTTCTCTGCCTCAAGGCTAACAAGCGGCCACCCATCAACAACCCTGTTATGCATTTCTTTGCACCCACCATATATACCAAAGCCCTTCCCTTTCCTTCTCCACCACACTCCCCACCCCCTCTCTCCCTGCCTTATCGCCAAATCTGCTTTAGCATTTTCGTGAAACCGCTCTTTTCCCTCTCTCTCTCTCTCTCTTTCTCTCATTTAAAATGCAAGCTCTCCATCATTGGATCTGCTCTCTCCCCCGACGCTTTCTTTCTCCTTGAAGAAGAAGCAATACTAGCTAACCCCAAAAGCTTGTGTATCCTTTGAGAGGAGGAGAAATGGTCTCCTCCCAAATGGGACCTTCTCTTTGGGCGGCAATGGCAGGACCTGCTCTGTTCCTCTCAACAGACCGAGATTATAGCTTGATGGGCAGTTTAGGAGACGAGGTAGAGTAGAAGCCTAGAAGGAGAAAGGGCAAAAGGAAGGTGAGTAAGAAGGTGGATAACGGTAAAGGGCAGCAGATATCCCTTCAATCTTCTCTCTCAATATAAACATGCAATCATCAATGCTATGTCGTATGCGCTTAGTGTTTTCAAGCACAACAAATGTGTGACATCTGGAAGGCACCTTGGCAATGAACCGTAACCGTTTCCCTTCTCGCACCGTCAACACAACTCCCTCCCTCTCTCCCTCTCTCTCTCTCTCTCTCTCTCTCAATTTCTCTCCTTCTTCTTCTTCTTTTGCCCTAGCCAGTGGCACCGGTTGCAATAGTCATCATAGCAAAGGATGGAATGACCGGATGAATAGAGGAATGTTGCTCTTTGCCATTGTTTCTCTCTATGGCCCGAGTTGCAAGGGTGGTGTGGATAACAATGTGTAGAAGAGAAACCAGATGTGCATGCGGGAGTTCCTTTTCTTCTTCTTCTCGTTCCTCTTGGAGACATGGAGACGCTGCACTACTATTTCTGCTACACAACTTCTTCATCTTTGCATCCTTCTCATGGGCTTCCATCTCATCCTGCACCTTCTTGTACTCTGGGACACACAATTTCTTCACTGCTTTGCATCAGATCTTCAAGTCTCTCTTTTTTTTTTCTCCTTTGGTGTTTTGAGATCATCTTCTTCCCCGGCTACGCACCAAAATGACAGCAACCCTCCCACGGTAGAAAATGAACATGAAACCAAGGTAAAAGCGTGCAAAATCTATGCACATGGCTGAGCCATTAATCTCAAAACTAAAAAGAAACCATAAATCTTCCACTTAATAATGAACTCATTCGTTATCTTCATCATCTTCATCCATAGCTTCAACCATTATACAAGAACAAAAGGGAAAAGAAGAATTTCTACACAAAAGACAAAGGAGAGAGGAGAGAGAATAACTTTTTGCACCACCAAAAAGAAAATGTGCAATTGGACAAGAGAGGGAAGGGAAAGAGGCACATAACCAATCATGCACTCCACCCCACCTCTTCCCCAAAAAGCACACCCCTTCGTATTTTATTATTTCTTTGAAACTTTGATACATTTGATATTATAAGGCCTTTGGCCTTTAATTTTAAGTATTCCTACCCTTCACAAATGCATGCACATAACACTTTTGTGTATACCATTTATTTATGATAGATGTGGATGTGGATGTGGCTCCCTCATATCTCTATCTCTTTTTGGTGATTTTGTAACAATGTAGTATTATTCTCTTGACAAAAAATAAAATTATGATGCATGCTTGGATTCTTTTGTGCCTTGTTTTAATGCTTCTTTTGGGTGTCATCACTCTCTCTTGGATAGTGCCTGTGGAGGCACCGGAAGCAAGGTCGAGCAAAAATCTTAGATTGCTGGAGATTTGGTGTGCAAGAAGATCATTGTATATTCTGTAGATAGGCCGTTCAGGGCTTTTCCACAGTGATTTATGACGTCTTAGGCTGTTTCAAGCCCCGTTTTAGAGCCGCAAGGTTGCGGATAGCAATTTCAGGGTACACTGTGATTTTGACTGTATTGACCAAAAGTGGGTGCATAGGTTACAGATTGAAAATCTGTAATTTTTGAGGTGTTTGTAGGAAGCAAACATAAGGTTTATCTGCAAACAGGTTGCAGATTACTTGTACTACTGAGCAGTCAGTGAAAAAGGTTGCTTGGTGTAGTGCTGTGCACGTGTTGTGAAAGATTGCAGAAGACTAGTTTGTTGTGTTGTATCCTTGTTTGTGATAATGGCAGAGAATACTGGAAATCCCATTATTGAGAAGCTCAACAAGAACAACTACCCTTCATGGAAGTTCCATGTGATTAACTTCCTCATTGGAAAGGGCCTTTATGAGTTTGTTTCAAGTGAAGAAAGGGAGCCAGAGCTAGGTATCCCTCCAACTACAGATGAGTTAAAAGCATGGAAAGAGTGGAATGCGAAAGACAAAAAGGTGATGTATTGGCTATCTGCAGTCATTAATAATACTATGCTGGGACATATCAGGAATGCAGAAACTTCACATGCAGCTTGGACAATTTTCGAGAGCATGTTTTCAGTAAATACAAAGGCATGAAAGATTCAACTCAAGCAAGAGTTGAATGCCTTGAAGAAATGAAAAATATATGTCAATGAGTACATGTTGAAGGTGAGGAGCATTGCAGATGCTTTAGCGCAGCGATTGATGCAATGCCGGATGATGAGGATGATTTGGTTTCATCCACTCTGAGTGGCCTTAACAATGAGAAGGCATGGAACTCATTTGCTACTTTAGTATATGTACGGAAGCCATTTCTAGATTTTGATGAACTGATCTCTCTCATGATTACTGAAGAGATCAATATGCAAGGTGACTTATCTGAAAAAAATGGTGAACAAGTTCAAGCATTTTACTCAAGTTCAGGAAGGGGACGTGGTAGATTCTCTTCGAGAAGCCGTGGTATGGGGCATGCTAGCGATAACCAGCAAAATAGGTTCAATCAACAGTTTGGTGAAATGCAGGTTTCTGGAGGCAAAGAAAACTTTAGAGGTAGGGGGAGCTCTAGAGAAAGAGGTGGATGGCAGAGCAGAGGCTCTGGAAATTTTGTTTTTGTTTGCTATTATTGTGGCAAAACATGACATATTGCAGCCAATTATTATGCTAAGAAGGATGATATTCATAGTGGTAAATTGCAGTAAGGAAACTATGCATTGTCTTCACGACAGAATGAAGACAAAAGTGAGCGTCTGTTTGTTATGCAGCATATGATGAATGCAGTTACAAGAAAGGGGACACATGATGATATATGGTATGTTGATTCAAGTGCATCTAATCATATGACCAGTCATGTTGAATGGTTTGGAGAGATGCAGCACTTACAAAATCTAGGGTATGTGCAGATAGGTGATGATTCATGCCACCCAATTTCACACATTGGAAAGGTTCCCTTATCCTTGTATGATGGCCAGACAAAGAGTCTGACAGATGTATTACATGTGCCATCAATTACAAAGAATCTAGTGTCTGTTGGCCAAATGGTAGAGTAGGGGATGTTGGAATTCCTGTAATGGATGTTGTTATGTATGCTAAAGGAAAAGGAGTAGTTGCAGATATTGAAATATGGGATAAACGTATTGGACATGAAAATTTGCAAAGGCTAAAATTAATGCAGTCCAGAGTATTGGTTATAGGGTTGCCTTCTTTTAGAGTTACAGAATTGCATACAGTCTGTGAAGCATGCCAGTTTGTTAAGCAGGTAAGACAATCCTTCTTGCATGATAGAGAAGTGAGTAGAAAAATACTTGATGTAGTGCATACAGATGTTTGGAGGCCTACACAGAATGTATCTCTTGGTGGCAAAAAATATTTTGTCATTTATTGATGACTGTTCAAGGAAGTTATGGGTATACTTCATGAAGGAAAAGAATGATGTGTTTGAGCACTTCAAATCTTTTAAGGCAGCTGTTGAAACAGAAACATGCTTAAAAGTGAAGTGCCTAAGATCAAATGGAGGGGGAGAGTACCTCTCTAATGAATTTAGTGGCTTCTTGAGGACTCATGGGATAAAGAGGCAATTTACTTGTTGCAGGTATGCCCACAGCAAAATGGTGTTGCAGAAAGAAAAAACATGCATATTGCAGAAGTTGCACGGGCATTAATGGCTAAAAAGAATATGCCCAAACATTTTTGGTTTGAGGCTGTCCATACTGCTGTCTACATTATGAACAAAACTCCCACAACTGCAGTTCATGGGATGACTCTTGAAGAATGCTTTACTAGCAAGAAGCCTGATGTATCGCACTTGAAGGTATTTGGCTATGTTGCATACGTTCATGTGCTAGATGAGCTACGGAAGAAGCTTGATCCAAAGGCAGAAAAATGTGTTTTTATTGGATACTCTTTAGAGTAGAAAGGGTATCACTGTTATAACCCTTTCATAGGTGAGTTCAGAGTGAGCAGGGTGGTTATCTTTGATGAGATGGGAAGTTGGTATACACCTGAGGGTGATGTTTTGGATGATGATAATGATCAGGACAGCTATGTGCAGAAAGATAAACAATAATCACAGAGTCTTAGTGGACCAAAAACATCATCTGGTACTACACCTACAGTGAGCCCTTGGTCTGGGAGACTAAGGAGTAGCCCCACATCTTCAGGTGGATCTATAAGTGTTGCAGGGAAGGACAAAGGAAAGAAGAAAGTGTTGGATGGTAATGATGCATCTACCAGTCATTTGGGATTTGATGGAGATTCTAGTGGTTCAGAGAGCTTGGATGATGAGCTTGGCATTCCTTCAGTCATGACACTAGGTGTATAGATAGCTCATAGTAATGTAAAGGCTCCATTGAGTGATCCGGTGGTACGTAGATCTAGCAGAGTTAGATACCTTGTTAAAAGATTTGGTTTTGAAGGTTATGCAGCTCACCATTATGCTTATATGGTGAAACTAGTTGAGGATGTTGAGCCCACTTGTTTTGAGGATGTTGTTGGTCATGCTCATTGGGATGTAGCAATGGATGAGGAGATGGCTACATTAGAAGTCAATAAGACTTGGGATTTGGTACCCTTACCTAAGGGTAAGAAAGCTATTGGCTATAAGTGGGTTTACAAAGTCAAGCATAATGCTGATGGTTCAATTAGCAGGTATAAGGCTAGGCTAGTTGCAAAAGGCTATGCTCAAACATATGGCATAGATTATGAAGAGACATTCAGTCTAGTTGCTAGCATGGCAACTGTTAGGTGTGTAATTGCCTTGGCAACAGCCAAAGTTGGAGTTTGCAGCAAATGGATGTTAAGAATGCCTTCTTGCATAGTGAATTGCAAGAAGAAGTGTATATGGAGCAACCAGTAGGTTATGTGGATTTAGAGCATCCCACATATGTGTGTAGGTTAAAGAAGGTGCTCTATGGGCTGAAGCAAGCACCTAGAGCATGGTCTGACAAGATTGGAGAGTATCTTGTCAATTTTGAATTTTGTATTTCTAATGCTGATCACTCACTTTATATGAGAAAGGGAGATGCAAGTTTGGTCATCATAGTCATCTATATGGATCACTTGATTATTATAGGTGATAGTGATAGTGGGATTGTTGAAGTTAAGGAATTCTTGAAGAAGAAGTTTGAGATGAAAGATTTGGGTGAGCTGAGATACTTTCTTGGTATTGAGGTGATCAAATGTGATGATGGTATATGGCTGTCCCAAAGGCAGTATGGCTTGGATATGTTATCCAAGTATGGTATGACAGCATGTAAGCCTCTTTCAGTACCATTGGAGCAAAATGTGAAGTTGAGTGCTGACGTTGGGGATAAAATAGAAGACCCTACTATGTTCAAGAGGATATTGGGGAGTTTGATTTACATGACTATCACAAGACCAGACTTGAGCTATGCTGTTGGCCTTGTCAGTCAGTTTATGCAGATGCCCAGAAAGCCCATTTGGATGAAGTTAGACATATATTGAGGTATGTGAAGTCCACTTTACATTATGGAATTTTTTATGAGGCAGGTAAGGACGTACAGGTCTTTGGATACACAGATGCAGATTGGGCTGGTAGCATGTCAGACAAAAGATCTACGAGTGGATTCATGTTTTCCCTTGGTAGTGCACCAGTTACATGGAGCAACAAAAAGCAACCTACAGTTGCTTTATCGAGTCAGAGGCTGAGTATAGAGGTGCTGCTATGGCAGCATGTGAGGTGGTATGGTTGCAAAATTTATTAGGTGATTGGGACGTACAAGGAGATGGTCCAGTTGTCATTCATTGTGACAACATGAGCAGCATACATCTAGCTAGGAATCCAGGGTTCCATGCTAGGACAAAACACATTGAGGTGCACTATCACTTTGTGAGAGAGAAGGTACTTGCAGGAGAGATTGACTTGGTATATGTTAGCACACAGGATTAGATAGCTGACATTTTCACAAAGGCATTGGGTGTAGAGAAGCTTCGAAAGTTCCGAAGCTTACTTGGAGTTGCAGAGATAGAATTGAGCTTGAGGGGGAGTGTTGAGATGGCAAGCTCAACACGTGCGGACATTGATGATGGACCGCCTAGCTAGATGAGTCCGCACATCTACACTTAGCACGTTGGTGGTCATTATGATACTCACATGGCCACTAACTTATCACTTATTATATTTAGGTTGTTACACCTAACTACAGCTGGCAAAAAATATAACGACAGTCGATTTAGTGTAGTCGGTTATGCACTGTTTGACTTAGAAGGCCACTTTCCTTTATGTTGTATCTTATCTATACTTTGTGTACATTGTAAAGTGTGTGGAAGAAGAAGAAAAATCAGCAAGAAAATTTTTTGGCCTCCATCTCTCTTCTTGTGTTCTTGAGTGAGTTTCCTCTTGTATATATAGTTTGTATTTGGTGCAGCAGCTCAAGCAAGTCCCCCCACCATGTGATTCTTGACAGTTTATGTGGGGAAAACTAATGCAATGGTGAACATTTTGCTTATTGATGATGGTAATGAAGATGTAGAAACACAAGAGGAAATAGTTCCTACCCATAGGAGATACCTATCTAATGACACATTGAGGGACGTGCATTCAAAAGAGGTATGTTATAAGTGCAATAAACAATGGTTATCTTATTATAAATATACATGTTGGGGAAATAATGCTAAGGTATTGATCATTTTGGAGCATTTTCATGAAGAAGAAGAAGAGGAATAGGAAGAAGAATAGTAAGAAGAGGGATTTGTAGTAGCGAATGATGTAGAGCTTGACCAAAACTCTTCTCAAGTAGGAGAGGATGACAAAGTTGATCATGAAGTACAAGATGGAGAGCAAGATCAAGAGCACAAGAATCTTTTGGATCTAAAGGAGGATATGTTGAAGATGAGTGTGGTGATGAATTTGGGCAACCTCATCATGAGCCTATGGATAGTATGTATCAACCATACTTAATCAAGGCTTACAAAGAGAAGAGCTTGATACTTCTTTGGATGCTTCATTCCAACTATTTCATCATGGGCACTACAATTGGGGTGCACATGATGTGGATATATATAATGATAATGATGGCATTTTATTTCATTTTGATCTAGGTGATTATGGAGATGATTCTTTATATTTGTTTGATCTGGGTGGTAAACAACATTGAGTTGAATCTTTCTTGCAATTGTATTTACTGAAAACGTGTTCTAAAAAATTGTCAAAGCTACATGTGAAGTTTTTTCATTCCTAATATGTCCCAACATAGTATTATCAATTACTGCAAATAGCCAATACATCACCTTTTTGTCTTTTGCATTCCATTCTTTCCATGCCTCTAATTCATCTATAGTCAGAGGGATACTCAACTCTAGCTCCTTTTCTTCACCTGAAACAAACTCATAAAGGCTCTCTCCAATGATGAAGTTCGTCACAGGAACTTCCATGAAGGGTAGTTGTTCTTTTCAAGCTTCTCAATAATGGGATTTCCATTGTTCTCTGCCAATATCACAAAAAATGGTACAACACAACAAGTTAGTCTTCTGCAACCTTTCACAGCAAGTGCACAGCAATACACCAAGCAACCTTTTTCACTGATTGCTCAATAATACATGTAATCTATAACATGTTTGTAGACAAACCTTATGTTTTTTTCTTGAAAAACACCTCGAAAATTACATATTCAAAATCTGTAACCTGTGCATCCACTTTCGATCAATATAGCCGAAATCACAGTATACCCTCAAACTATTGTCCACAACCTTGTGGCTCTATAACGGGGCGTGAAATGGCCTCATATGCCCAAAAACACTCATAGAAAATCTCATAGTGCTCTGCTCGCACACTAAATCTCTTAGCAATTTGAGATTTTCACTCTATCTTGCTTTCAATGCCTCCACAAGCACTATCCAAGAGGAGTGGAAGAATGGGAGAGCTTCTTAACCATTGCTTTCTTGCTCGAACTTTGCTTCTTTTTCTTCACTTTAGCCTTCAAAATCAGCCTTAGTGGCACCACTCTGATATCATGTCAAGAATCGTGTGGTGGGGGGAGTTGCTTGAGCTATTATGCCAAACACACATTGCATACACAATAGGAAGCTCACTCAAGAACATAAGGAGAGAGATGGAGGCCAAAACATTTTCTTGGTGATTTTTTTTTCTTCTACCACACACTCTACAATGTCTACCACACACTATACAATGTACACAAAGTATAGATAAGATACAACATAAAGAAAAGTGGCCTACTAAGTTAAACAATGCATAATAGACTACACTAATCGACTGGTGCTATATCTTTGCTAGCTATTGTAGGTAGGTGTAACAAACTAAATATAATAAGTGATAAGTCAGTAGCCATGGGAGTATCATAATGACCACCAACGTGGTAAGTGTAGATGTGCAGACCCATCTAGCCAAGCTTCTTGCACTTTCCATTTTTCTCATTAAAATTGCCATGCTCCCATGACATTGATGTCTCACTTGTTGCAGGTCCTATATCTCTTTCACGAAGTGTTGCTCTTGGCTTCTTTCTTAGACATCCCTAGATCATCTCCCTCTAAAAAAATGCAGCAAATGATTCTACTTTCCAAGCATGGAAAAATCCCAAGAAAGGGAGGCTAGAAGCACACTTGTTGACCCAAAAAATCAATAAAGAAGCACTCCTAAACCTCCTACTTACACACAAAATCTAGGCTCTAAACCAATCGTGTATAGAAGATTAAGGGTACATTTTATCCTTACTCCCTGTCTCTCAAGGTCAAAGTTAGAAGCATAGGAGAAGAAAGCAAGAGTTGCATAGAAGCAAGAGAGAGAAGGAAGCATGTTAGGAAGAGTAGTTGTAGGTGTCCAATTGCAAGTACCTCTCCCTCACATGTCTCTTCAAGCCTTTTTCTTTTATTCTTTATATTGAAGGAAAAATACAAAATCTTTTTTTTCACTAAGGTTCATATCCTTTTAGTGATCGGCCAAGATCATATTGATAATACATGTACAAATTTATTTATAATTTGCATTACATTTGAAAGTACATAGCATCTTATAGTAACAAATGTTGCACCAATTTAAGGGCTTATTATTTCCCATCCTCCCCAACTAGCAAACTTACACTCTCAAAAAAGTTTATATTAGGAATTTGAGCACGTTCCCAAGGACTGATTCGTGCCTAAAATTTCTAAGGAAATCATATAAGACATTAAAAGAATATATTAGTATTTGTGGAAAGGCAAGAGTAAACACACATGAGTATTTGGGGCAATCACACATGAGTGTGATTGGCCTAATGGTTAATTCTATTCTCCCACCATTGTAACCATTTCTCCAAAGCTTTGATATTTTCAACTAACAATTTATGCAAATTCCACCCTTACTTATTTGCAATGCAGTTTTCTTTGCAACCTTACATATTTGTGATAACTGCTATTTTTTTGCAGAATGAAAGGTGTTGAAATTTTAGGCTTGGAGGGATCAATGTGGTATTATGTTTTAGTAGACTTTGTTCCTAATGAAATAAGCATGAACATCATGTCCATTGAAGCTCATTATCAAGGCCACCATTAGACATTGTCCTGATCACAATTCAATTTACCCCAGCTTTATTTACCATGAAGCTAGCAAAGTCTACTACTAGAGAGGGACCATAGACCCACATAACATTATTTAAGCATTCCCAAAAGAGGATCTAAGAATCTCTATGTTTTTCTTTTGTATCACATATGATGATCATAATGAGACCCTTTAATTTAAGGAGACATCAATTATAAGTGTTAACTACAAGAAGAAGATAAAGAAAGGAAGCCTGTAAATTTTTTTGTCAAAGAGAAATTTTTGTAACATTTTTATGATTTTTTTGTGAGAGCCGATATCCCTCTCCTATAAATTGTACTTAGTAACTAACATCTCAATCATAACTTGTGTTGTATCTATTTTTCCATTAAGAATAAGGCTTGATTGCATGTTAAAAAAAGAGCCATGACCAAGTGGAAGGTCTACAAAAGGGATAAGATGCCCAAGGTTGATGGGAAAACCCTAACTCTAATTTTCATGTACTTAAAGGATGAGATAAAATAGAAGATGCTATTCATGTGTGCGCAAATTTTGGGTACTCACATTTTTTCTTTTTATTGTAAGAGAGGAAGATAGTGAGAGTTTGAGAGAGTAGAGAGAGTGAGAGAATGAGTGAGGGTGAGGGACCATGTGGGCGAAGCCTCCTTCTTCCTCTTGAGCACTCTCCCATGCTTATGATCATGCTTTTTCCTTGCATGCTAAGTATATAGAGGGTTGAGAACAAAAGAAGTACATTTGTGGATCCTAGAGCTTTGCAAGAGCTTCCTTCATGCTTGAAGCAAGGTCATGCAAGCTCACTACAAGTGGTTCTTGGTATTTGTAATGTATTGTTAGGGGTTGGAAAGGTCTAGGCCTAAATCTACTAGGGATCAAGGAATAGAGAAGATAGATGGAAGAAAGAAATACTAGAATAAGACCTCTTAAATATATTATAAAACATAAGAAATAGATAAACCTAAGGGAAATTTGTATTTCTCTTGAATTTTTTTAATTAATGTAATAAATATCTTCGAGTTAAATACACTGTGTCTTTCAATTGATCGATATGCTTTCAAACTCGATAGAGACTGCAACCTTGCACTTTCCTAAAAGTGCATATGATCGACTCCCAAATGGACTGATTTTGGCATTAGTGGGTTGCAATTGTGGTCTGCCAATTTGAATACAATGATCATGAGTCAAGATATTAAAATTCACACCCTCATCAATCAATGCATCAAATATATGTGTTTTCTTGGCAGTGATAGTCATGCATAGATAAGTCGAAGCCATGACTTCCTCAACTCTTGAGTAAGTTACTCATGAATATTTGTGTGCATCACATGGGTTTAAAATAAGGTATTTTTAAAATACAATTTTTTACATTTTTTACATACAAAAGGGTGTAATAGAAAGGGGATTTTTATAGATTAAATAGAAAAGGGTTATGTTTTATTGAGGAAAATTTCACAGATAAGGATATTTATAAATAGGCATTGAACGCACATGATGTAGAGGATATACATATAGTAACTTCCCCAAGCCTCAACTTCATCTTCAACTTTCATGATAGTGGCCACTTAGACATT
The DNA here is from genome assembly GCF_053477565.2 of Lygodium microphyllum. NCBI lineage: Eukaryota > Viridiplantae > Streptophyta > Polypodiopsida > Schizaeales > Lygodiaceae > Lygodium > Lygodium microphyllum. Next base: position 119,656,510 of record NC_141135.1, read on the forward strand.
GACAGGGGACTCTAGCATTGGAGGCTCATGTAGTGGGTGCGTGGGTGGGTAGTACTTCTTTATGCGATTGCCATTGAAAAAGCTAATGCCCTCACCCTCTAGGGTTTTGAGTTCTACATTACCAGTTGTTCAGCTGATGGTGCAAACTCTGAAAGGTCCTAGCCCTCTAAACTTCATCTTCTGTTTATGACCTTTCACTCAATACAACAATACTAAGTCTCCCTGTTTGAAACCTTGCTACTTGACATGCTTGTAAAACCAACTCTTTCGTCGTGGCTTTTCGCAAATCAGTGTAGGGGTGGCTAGAAATCGAATCTCCAATAAGCATTCTAGCTCAATTAGGCGCTCCACGTCCATGCTTTCTTTCCGTCCCATCTCTCTTGAAGAGCTATTCTCAAGCTAGGAACAAAGAACTCCACTGGTAGAATTGCTTCAATTTTGTAGGTCAACTTGAAAGGAGTCTGTCGTACAACCATTTTATAGGTTGCTCGATAGCCCCATAAGGTTATTAGTTTGTTATCCCAGTTATTGCATGAAGCAAAGACTAATTTGTTCAGAACATTTACTAGGGTCTTGTTTGTGGCCTCAATTTGGCCATTCACTTGAGGATAGCAAGGTAAGGATTTTTTATGGATGATCAGGAAGGTGGATAGGAGGTGAGCGATCACTTCATTGATGAAGTGTGTGCCTTGATCACTAACCAATTCAATGGGGCATTCGAATCATGAGATCACTTGCTCCCATAGGAACTTAGATGTGGTCCTAGCATCGTTTCTCCTTGTGGCTCATGCTTTCACCCATTCTGTGAGATAATCAATAGCAACAATGATGTACTTGACCTGTGAGTATTGTGCTGCAAGACCAATAGGCCAAATGAAGTCAATCCCCCACTTCTCAAATGGTTGTCTTGCAATGATTGGACTTAACTCCATTTTTCCTTTAAAATAGGTACCTTGGTCCATTGGCACATCACAATGCTTGAAAAATTGTGCTGCATCTTGAAAAAGTGTAGGCCACCAAAGTTGAGATTGCAGCACCTTGCGGGATGTCATGTCTCCACTGAAATGCCCTCCTACAATCCTGCCCATGCCTCTACAAGTACATCATGCATTTCATGCTTGCACATACATCTTCGTGGCAACTCGTCTTTCCCTAGCCTATAGAGTTGGCCTACTATCTAGCCGATAGGATTGTATTTTAAGAATGAGTCACCTAAATCTAGATTTTTCAATGGGTCTTTCATACAATCCATGTTCAAGAACTTGGACTATGTCGTTTTCCCAATATGGCGTCAAGTCAGCTTTAAACAAATCTCGTTCGCTAGACAGGTTAAACATATGTGCATTTGGCAAATCATTTGTAATGTAATCTCCGGTGGCTTCTCTTATGGGTATGCGAGACATGTGGTCAACCATGTAATGTTGCTTCCCTTTGCACAACCATGAAGAAGTCGAATTCTAAGAGAAAAAGTAACAATCGAGCAATGTGTCTTGTAGCACAAGGTTTATTCACAAGATAAAGCAAGGCTTAATGGTCAACAAAGAAGGTAAAAGGTGTAGCCAAAAGATAGTGCCAAAATTTCTTTATAGCAAACATCATGGCTAAACCCTCTCTCTCTCATTCAGTAGTTCATTTTTATATCCTTAAGTTGTCTGCTAGAAAATCTTACTTGATAGTCGAGATTGTGTTCACCAAGCTAGCACAACGCAGCTCCCATGGCAAACTTTGAGGTGTCAATGTGAATGTAGAAGGTTATGGTCCAGTTAGGGGCTCTTAGATCGGTGCGTGGTTAGAGCCTTTTTCAAATCTTTATATGTTTGTTGGCATTCCTCGGTCCATTTGAATATGATCAACAATTTGTATAGGGGTCTAGCAATTAATACATAGTTCAACACAAATCATCGATAGTACCTCGTATGGCCTAGCAAGCACTAAAGTCCCTTGTAATCAGTTGGTGGTGGTAGATCAACAATAACCCTCACTTTTGTGAAGTCTGTGGAAATGCCATTCTTTGATACCACGTGCCCTAAGATGCATCCATGTTTTTCCTAGAATTGGCACTTCAAGGGGTTCAACGAGAGATAATACAATCGACATTGTTCAAAGACCGCTCACAGTTTGTCTAGGTTAGAAGTGGGGGTCTCTTCCCCGTCGCTAGAAGAGGGAGTCTCTCCTGGTGGTCGTAGCTTAGATGGTGACTCTGTTGTCTTGAATAATGAGACAATACTTAATTGGGCTAGGTCTGCTTGCTCATAGTCAATTACACCTATGTGCTCCAACCATGTGTGAAAGCAATCCATACGGATGACTCCTCTCTATTCTGAAGATGTTCTTCTTCTGCAGATTGGAGTCTGCCCTTATCTGTTCAATCACATGTCCTTTCCTATCATACTCTATCATATCAATCTCTCCTTCACTCTCATCACTAAAGGAACATCAATCTTTGTACTGGTTTGTCAAAATCTTCCTCGTCTAACTGCTCATCATCAGTTAGGTCTTGATGTTGCATTTCCTTTTCATCAGTGACTAAGGCCCAATTGTACATCAAGTTCACATCGTCATGCACCTTAGTTCACTTCCACTTATGTTTGTCATGAGATGCTTGAGAGGTTTCAAGTTAGCAGCAGGGTTGCCAACTAACTTGCCCGTTAGGTACTCCAAGACCTCGTGGAGTTCTAACCTATTGCTAGGGATATGGAATGTGTGATACATTTGGATCATCGCTGCAAGGGCTTCTTACTATCATGCAGAGTGGCACTGTTGGATCCTTCTTGGGCACTCTCACTTTCTCTGCAACTTTCTTGTATTCCTCTTCCTCATCTGAGAATGGAAAATCGATTGTAGCAAGTGCATGCATCCAATCTCGCTCATCCTCTGGGCAAGGGATATACTTTGTGAGTGGGCCGTAAGAGTTTCTTACTTGCGCATCACCCTTTAGCATGGCACAAATGGCATCCAAGTCGACTGAAGTGTCTTCCAGGTGTCCATCTCCACTCCCACAGCTTCTGTTTGTTTACCTAAGAAGGTTAGATTGTTGCCCTAGTCCTCTATGACTTACGCATTCCTCATCCAGGGTTACTCTAGTAGGATATCGTAGTCGACTCCCTTCATGACAATGAAGTTCACAGAAAATTGGACACCTGCAATCTTCAACGCCCATTTCTTCAATACTCCAAATGGCCTAACCTTCATTCCATTGGCCAATGTAACATTAAACCTAGAATTCTCAACAAGTGGGTTGCCCCAAGCCTAGAGTACTGCATGGCGAAGCACACAGACTCCTACCCCCATTTCCACAACCCCTTTTCGTGTGGCATCTCCTAATGCTAGGACCGGTAGGATTGCATGCATCTATGTGCCCTCCCAAAAAGCATTCACGTGTAATGACTTGGATACTAAGTGCAGCGTTCGACTCGGTATCTGAGTCATTGCATCATGATTGTGTAGGTCAGCTGCCCCTTGCTCAACATCATGTAGCCCACTGCTTCAACCCTTGCCACATTGTTGGGTGCTGCCTAAGCACATCTCCCAAAGGCAAAGTCGTAGTGGTTGTCATCACTAACGTGGCAAGGAGGTTGTCACTGCCTACATCTCTCCTAATTCAGCACTTCTTGGCCATTGACCCTGGCTAGTTTACTAGCATGTAGTGTCTAAGCTCCGTCTCTACAATATTGCCTGTGGTGTTGATACGTCTCCCGATTTTACCCTTGCAAGTGAAACCAGTGTACTCACGCTAGAGAGCTCATGATAACACCTAGAAAAAATGCCTACTATTGCAAAATTTTTAGCAAAATTATACACAATTGGCACATTATTACCAACTTTTTACATTAATTTAATGCAGATGCGGTGCTCATTGTTGTTGTTTTTGGAGGCCGTGTCTCTGCAGTTTTTGGCCAGGAGATGTTGATACAAGAAAGTTCTTGTATGAGAGAAAGGTAGTGCTATAGATGGAATCATATAGGTTTCCTTGGTGAATCCACAATGGAAAGGCAACTATTTTGTAACATAATTCTTCTAGCTCCATGGGAATTAAGATAAAGGTTTTCCACCACTCTCCAACATAGCCATAGATATTAAACTCTCAAATTTTCCATTTTGAGTATGCCCACAACTACATTTATAAAAAAAAACCCTCATCTTATCTTTTCAACAAAGAGCATCAAACAAAAAACACATTTATCCCAAAATCATCGAGCTAGTCTTAAAATACACTACAAGTCCAATAAGGTCTTCATTATCAATGCAAAATGTATTAGAGGGCCTATGTGTTTCTAGCATGACGACGATAAGTGTATTCTCTGGGAGATCTAGCAGAGGCCGTCTTTCTCTTAAGTTATGGCTACAAGCATGAAGGAGAGGAGAAGATTAGATAGTATGAATAGACATGTCTTGCATGTTGATGGGCTCTTTGTGTGTGATCTTGGAACCAAACTGATTGAGTTAGGAGGATGTTTACCATGGCTACGAGCCAGGAGGGAACTCCTATGGGCAACGCTCAATTGACATTTTAAAAACCATAATAATGGTTTTAATTAAGGGTTAGAAAGAGGGGGAAAGGAAATGAATTACAAGATGAAATTTAAAAAATTAGCAAGAAGGAAAGGACATTATGGGATAGGAGAGGTCGTGAAGATGAAGATATTGCACCATCATGCTAAGTGGAAGATGGAAAGAGGGAGATGGGAAGAGGCTACGATTACTGGAGGAGGATTGGGAAAGGGGAAGGAAGTCCATAGAGGGGCAATTGGAGAAGAAGGAGAAAGGGCGAGATCGTAGGGAATGTGCAACAAGGAGGGCGTCAACATCTTCTTGGTGCCATCATCTTCTTGGGCACCTTCTTGCTATGCCAAGATCTTGACTTGGAAGAGATAGGGGGCATCAGAATCATCCATATAGCAAGGAAGAGATCGTAATTGTAGTAAGGAAGAGCAAGAGGAGAGAGTCATTATCAACGCCTTCATGTGTGAGATCATTGCCATATATTCCTTTTAACATGAATTTTGAGCTTCAATGTGCCCCCTTCATCTGAAGTGATAGGGTAGGAGAATAGTTTTCTACCTTCGAATCGCTCTAGTTCACTTCGGATTTCATGGACTGATGATGGAGATATTGAATTACTCTCTTCCCCCCTCTTAGTTCTCAACATGAAACCATGGAGGCTAAGCTCTTAAGCTTGAAATTAATCAAGATTAAGTCTTAAGAGAGTTACAAGTGGCTATTCCCATGGCAACAATGCAATTCGAAAATGAGAACTCAAGGTGTTGTTTGGAATGATTGGATAGACTCCCCTTGGCTGGATTGCAAAGGACACGGCTCCCAAAGATGCAATTATGATTCTCGTACTTTATGTAAGTGCCTTAACTCATTTAACAGAAAAAAGTGATTCTGCATAAACATTTCTTTGGTTTATAATTTTTATAAAATGTATTTGAATCTCATTTTCAACTCTGGATAGTTGTTAGAACTTATGTAGGTCTGATTTTATATTTTAAAAATAAAAAATAGTTAAAAATACTTAAAATGGCTTAAAGTGGGGTGTGTGTGTGTGTGTGTGTGTGTGTATAATTTATAAAATATTTTTAAAAATAATTATGAGCTATAATATTTTTCTAATGAATTATATACATTTGAAAGTATTTTAATTTTTTTCTAGAATTTTTGGAAGATGTTTAATATATCTTAAAAATAAAAAAATAATTAATTTGGATAAAAATTATAGTATTTTCTTATAAAAATCATATTTTTAATTCAACAAAAAATAAGATCTTCTATAGAAAACCTAAGAATATAGTTTTGGATATTTTTTGGAATTTTCTTGTGGTTAGAGAAAAAGAAAATTAATTTGATGTTATTACTTTAAATATTATTAATATAAAATATGGTGTGTCTAACTTTATGCAAATAAAAAGTGTTGACAAGGTATTAAGTTATACCATATTGGACAAGAAAAATGTTTATAAAGAAAATTAGAGTTTATGTATTTGTCGAATATTCATGGATTTGTTTTGAATGTTTACTGATTAATAAATAATTAAAAATTTTATTATAGAAGGGTAGAGAATGGATAATTTAAAGGAAATTTGAATGGAGATGTACACATAGATCTATTAGGTCTATGCTCTGAAGTTAATTCCTTAAGGGATAAAAATCTTAGGTTTAGTGTTTTAGTGTCCAGTATAGAGACAAAGACGAAGTGCAAGAATATGCAAGTTTATTGAGTTCTCGATATTAGATTAGTTGGACTACTACGAAAGAGTGTCGTAACTATTGAGGAAGGCTAGAATAAATCATAGAAATTAGTTACCAATATCACCTATTCAGTGCAACAATTCCTTTGAGTTGACTTGATAACCTGGTTAAAAGTGGCTTGGTGGTCTTTGGTCGGGTCTTTGGCCGATCAGCTCATCGACTTCATCCTCTAGGATGGGCTTAGTGTCTTTCAAGTGTTCTTGGGCCTCTTTCACCAACATAAGGGTTCACGTACTCATCCTCATTGTTTGGCTCCTCCATGTAGTGGGCTGGAGCATTGCTCGATGGTTGGATTATGAAGGGTCCTAGTAGCCTAGGTATGCCTGTCGAGTTGATTTTCATCCTAGGAATAACTGGTTTTGCATCATTGGGCACTCGGAGAGCTAATGGGGCTCCCCGTCCAAAGAAATTCAGTGGCCTATTCCCTAGGTATGGTGGGCTATACTGTTGGGCATACAGAAATCTCATTGGTAGCTTGCAATGCATGGCATCATGGCCGAACCTATCACAATTGGTGCAAGGTTGGGATCTTGGGTCCTAACACTTGGCTGGAAGGTGGTTTCCACCGTAGTACACACATTGGACATGCGACTACGTAGGCCTTCTCATCATCTCCTCCAGCTTGGCCAACTCTAGCTTTACATCTACCAACTCTTGCCTCTAATCAACATTCTTTCCTTGGTCTTGGGTGCCTTGGATGGATCCGTCACTAGCGATTGGAGTTCTTCCCGAGATTCCAGGAGCAGTGATGTCTCACATTGTAGGTCTTGAGCTCCTTCCTTTGAGCAGATCATCCACTCGTATGGCTTCATTGAAGATCCTAGCTAGGACATTTCTCTGTAGGCTGGAGTTGCTTGCTAAGGCCTTGTAAAGCTCTTCATTGCGGATCCCATTGATGAACACTATGGAGACCGCTCATTCGCTGGATCTCTTTGTGGCCGGGATTCTCTTAAAAAGACTTTGCACATGGGTGACGTAGTCTCGGATATCCTCCTTGTCCTTCTACTTGACATTCATCAATCTAACTATGAGGTTTTCATAGTATCATGCCTCGGAGAACCTCTTGATGAAGAGACTCTTGCGGGTGTTCAAGTCATTGCGTTCAGCATTGTCTAAACTAGTGTACCACATCCATCCTTTATCGCCTAAGCATAGGCCGAAAGCTTGTGAGCACTAGGCTAGATCTATGAGGCCGTTAGCCTCGCAACCTACTCGAACTGCTCTAGAAAACTATATGGGTCATTGCTCGTCGGCTAGTACTTTTGTCTAGTTGTTTTGCAACTACATGGATTCTCGATTGGCTCTTGGAGCCCTGGTTAACTCCTAATCCTGCCAGTAACGATGTTGCTAGTGTTGCTACGCTTTGATCCGCTGACATGTTGTCTATTAGCCGCTTTGTGAGAAGCTCACTCAGAGTCAAGTCTGTCTCTAACCCTCTCTCCCTTTCTGCATTTGGTCCTGTTCGGTTTCTTGCACTGGACTTCTCGCATTTCTATGTCATGTCGCAATCTCTTAGCCTGCTATTGCTTGTGGTTATTATTATTTTATTTAGATATAGATATAGATATTAGTTTATTGTTATTGTTATCATTATTATGTTGTTATTCAAATTATTAACGTTACAGTTAGTTATTCAGATTAATAATAATTAGTTATAGTTATTACTTGTTATTATAAAACTATAACTAATAATTAGTTGTAGTTATATATATATATATCTAATTATATTGTATGTATTATTATATTATATTATTGGTATTATCCACATTAGTTTATAGTTAATTTAGATACATATAGATATATAATATATAAATAGATATTATTTTTTGTTTATTATTATTAGTTATATGTATTATTAGTTTATTTTATTGGACGTTGTATGATATAGATTAATGTTACTAGGATACATATATAATATTGATTAATATCATATTTCAATTAATAGGATAGATATTAGTAAGTAATTATTACTTTAGTTTAATTTAATAACTAATTAAATATTAGTAATTAAACATGGTAGATACTATAATATTATATATTATAGTTATAGTAATAGTATTTAACTATTATAGATATATAGTCTTAGTAATTACATTAAACAAATTACTCTAATTTATTAATTAATTCATTAATTAATTAATAGTAATTAAACATGATATTGATATAATATTATAAAATTATATTAGTAAATTATTATTATATTTTAATTTAATAGATATTGGTTAGTAATTACTTTAATTTAATAACTAATTAATTAATAATGAATTATCTTATCTTATCTTATATTTTATTATTTTCTTAAAATATTAGTATTAGTAAATTAGTTAGATTAAGTAATCAATTAATTAAATTAATAATAGTTATATTTATGTTATAATAATCATAATATAGTATAATATTGTAATAAAAGTAATAATTACAATTATAGTTATTATAATTATTATTAGATTGATTAGTATATTAGTATTAGTGATAATAGTTAAGTTTATAAATAAATAATAAAACTAATGAGTTAATAAATAATAGTTATATTTTAAATATAAATATTATTATATGGTTATAATTATAGTAGTTATATTATATTATATATAGATTTATTACTTATTAGTTAACTTACTAACAAGTTACTTAATTTAATTGCTAATAAGGAGTAATTACTTATTAGTGAAATAAATTAGTTGATTAATTATTTAAATTGATTAGTTGACTAATTAGGTTAATTATATTAATATTAATATTAATAATTAAAATTATATATATATGTAATTTTTTATTTTTACTATTTAAATAATTACATTATTTAGTTAAATAAATTAATTGAGTAATTTATTATTTATTATTTTGATTGTTCCTTTATGTATTATTATTATTATTAGTTAAAGTTAGTTAGCTAATAAAATTAAAATTGATTGATTAATTGACTAATTCATATTTTTTTAATTCTTCCACTTTTATTTTTTTTTTAATTCTTATGTATTTTTAGTTATAATTACTTACATTAGTGATTTTGATTAAGGCTTTAGTTGATGTTATTGCTTGTTGGTGTCTTGGTTGCATGTTTGTGAGTAGGCGAGTATTTTTTGCAGTCGTGTGTCTTTTGGGTGATTTTTTGTGGCTGTTGCTCAGGTTTTGACAGCAACATGAATGAAGATTATTAATCAGACAAATATGGGAAAGAAGGGGAGGGAGTGAGAGAAAAGTTGATTGAATAATTAATCATGGACGTGCACATGCTCTGTCTTTCTCTATCTATCTTATAATTTGGTAGGTTAGTTATTGGTGAGGTTGTAGGTTAGTTTTGTTTGTGTTGCTGATAAGTTATGAAGTGGGTTAATTGTGTTATTAGATTGCTTGATTGGAGAGAGAGAGAGAGAGAGAGAGAGAGAGAGAGAGGGTGGGGAGAGCACATCTATCTCTCTTGCTCTCTAATAGATAGGTCATAGTGTATGAGACACCTCTCTCTCTCTCTCTCTCTCTCTCTCTCTCTCTCTCTCTCTCTCTCTCTCTCTCCCCACTATTTGAAATTTTGATTTGAGTTTAAGGTTTAAATTTGGTTTTTGTAGGCAAACTCTACGTGTGTGTGTGTGTGTGTGTGTGTGTGTGTGTGTGTGTGTGTGTGTGTGTGTGTGTGTGTGTGTGTGTGTGTGTGTGTGTGTGTGTGTGTGTGTGTGTGTGTGTGTGTGTGTGTGTGTGTGTGTGTGTGTGTGTTGGCTTTTGAAATTTTGGGGTTTTTTTATTAATGTTGGATTTGTATAGAGAATACCCACCCACTCACTTTAAAATATGAGGATCTACATTGGATTGGAATAAACGTTTTAGGATACGAGTTTTAAGACATGGAGTGGAAGATATCTTTTATGTTGATTTTTAAACATGGAGTGGAAGATTTTGTAGTAACTTTAAGATATGTATTATATTGTCAATCCCTAAAGGTACAGGGTGAAGCTAAATTATAATACTATTTATTTACTCATGGCTTTCACTATTGAGAGATAGAACTATCCTTTGCCTCACTCATTGCGATTCGTGGGGCATGATTAAAAACCTATTGTCGACACTTTTAAACCTTAGGAAGTTGTTTAATGTGTGAGCTATAGTTTTATTGGCAGGAGTGGGGAGTGTTGCATCGTCCTAGGGCATGATTTTCCAATAAAGGATATTGTATGGTGTGCACCATGCAACATTAGGTGCACCAATTAAAAAGCCAACTCATTGGTCATTATGACATTGGGTTCACCAAAAGATTCATCCTTGACTTTGCTCATTGCAATTCATGAGTGGGTATAACTATAAGGATCTTTGAATTTGTCCATGAGAGGGGGTTTTGCATCATGAAATGGATACAACCATTGTGACAAAAACTCTAATCTCTCACCTGGGGAGCCATGGGAATTTGCTTGAAATAATCCAAATGCACCTTGAAGACCCAATTGAGTCCTATGCGTGGGATAAACAATTCATGAGTGGGTATAACTATAAGGATCTTTGAATTTGTCCACGAGAGGGGGGTTTTGCATCATGAATTGGATACATCCATTGTGACAAAAACTCTAATCTCTCAACCTAGGGAGCCATGGGAATTTTCTTGAAATAATCCAAATGCTCCTTGAAGACCCAATTGAGTCCTATGTGTGGGATAAACAAACTGAAACCTCACTCGATGCTACTTACTATAGCAAATCCTATTGTAATCAATCATATGGTCTAATGCACGTGTGTTTTAAATTTAATGCATTGGAAGTTAATCTAATGCCATCTAGGATTTTTCACTATTTCTAAATTTTAAGATAGGATAAGAATAGTTGATATGCCCCTCGATGTTGACGCATGTGTTTTGTGCAGAGCATGGAGGACAAAAATGTGTCTGCAACAAATGTTGTGCAACTCACTCCCACTATGCAAATGAATATGTGCAAAGGGAAAGAGATTACAAAGAAGAAGGCAGTTCATCATGCACTCAGGCATGTTGGAGGATATGAAAGTTCTATTGGTTTCTTGAGAGTCTTTCATCGCTTGGATGGGCTTGAGAAGTAAGTGAAGGCACTATTTCGATGTCAAAGGGCTTCGATTTCTCTTGATGAGAGCATCGGTAGTAGCCGTCTATAGAGGATTGGGAGAATTTTGGAGGAGAAATATGAAGGGAGCCTTTATGATGGGTTGAGGATATAGGATGAGTTAGAAGAAATCAAGGGTTACATAGGGGAGCCCATGTATTGGATCCTTGGATAATCATGATGAGAAGATGAAAGATCTTATTGACAGTGCAAGTCGTATAGAGGATGGCATATGTGAGTTAATTGCTCACAAGAATGAGAGCTTGGTCACACTGGAGAATGTTTCCCTTAATGTACAACTTCTTTGAAAGTTTGTCTTAATAGGTTTTCAACACTGTTAACCTAGATGAATCGTCATGTAGGGTCATCCCCTTACACTCGAGAACATTGCCATTGATGTGCAACTTGCTTCTTTCAGGTTTTTGGCAATGTTAACTTGGATGAGTCGCCGCCGCATAAGCACATCCTTGAATCCATGCTTTACTTTACATATATAACCTCTGTAAGACTTTTTTAATGAGTTTATTCTATTTGATTCAATTGATGAAAATCTTGATTTTGAAAAACATTGTCTATCTCTTTCAAATTATAAAAAAATTTGAACGCATTTTAATAGTTTATTTTTTCATATTTTCACCTTGGTATTCATTCACCTTTGAGCCTTGAACACCTTTGGATCTTCAACACATTTGAGCCTTTGGCAAGATCTATGTATGGATGTAGATGAACGAACATCCATTAGCAAGGCCGAGAGAGAGAGAGAGAGAGAGAGAGAGAGAGAGAGAGAGAGAGAGAGAGAGAGAGAGAGAGAGAGAGAGAGAGAGAGAGAGAGTGTGTGTGTGTGTGTGTGTAGAGTAGAGTAGTTTATTATCGTCCACACGGAAGGCCAAATTATGACCCATGGGACCTTTTCAGATATACAATGATTCTCCTTTCCCATGGTAGAAAAGGGTAGCTACGATGAAAGAGCGATCTATGCAGCGTGGCTCTCCCGAAAGTGTAACATGCGTGTAATGAGAGCCCCTAACTTCGATATAGGAGTAGTGGTCAAAAATTGGTGAAGTGGACCCTATTAAGGGATATCAAAGTCAACCCGTATGTGTGCATATGCTGGGCATGTCATAGTCATGTGCTCCTCTGATTCTACACTCTGTAGTCCGCATAGCTTGCACAGAGAGAGAGAGAGAGAGAGAGAGAGAGAGAGGGAGTGGGGGGAGAGGAGGGAGGTTAGACAATACTTAGCCAACCTTTGTTGAGTGATGCGTGTGTATGTGCTTAAGCATGGCCATATATACATTTGGTTATGTGTGTTGGGCCTATATCTTCAAGTTTGAGTGATGCTTGTTGGGCCTTTAGTGAGTGTCATGTGCACATGTGGATGAATAGACATCCATTGGAGAGGGGAATCATTAATTGGCTTTTGGCAAGCATTGTGTATACACATGCTCATGCATGGTTGTTTATGCATGTGTTCATGCATGACTATTATTTTATCTTTAATTCCAAGATACTTTCAATTTAGGGTTTTCAGTTGTTGCAGATGTGTTTATCGATTGTGTCTTCAATGGCTTTGAGATCTCTCTATTGGGACTCTTATACTCTATTGAAAGTTTCATGTAGTCATCATGGAACAAAGAAAAACCATGGACGATGTTCCAAACATAGTGCATTCAAGTCTATTCACTGCAATTGATTCGATTGAATTAAAAAGAATAGCCACAACATCGTCTCTTTGACGCTTGCCTGCTTAAAGCCATTCTCATTGGTATAGGAGATAGTTATTCTAATTGTATTTGCATCAAGGTATTGTATACTTTTTGGGGAGATAGTCATTTGTGTATTTTGTTGTAGTCAAAATGTGGAGTTTAATAGAGTGAATAATTTAATGTGCGAAAGATGAAAGAAGTGGCAAGGCAACAGGGAGGGCATGTTACTAAATCTACAAGGATAGCAAGGATTCGAAGAAACACAAAGACTGCTTCAAGTTCTTTAGACTTTAAACGCCTCAAAAACAAGATGAATGAGTTGATGGAATTGCAGATGAGTTTATCCATATGCGTCGATCATACGCTTGCCATTTACTCTGCAAAGTTTCATGAACAAAACTAAAGGTTTGTATAGTGTTGTGTGCGAGACAAAGCACACCCAGAGTATTCTTCAACAAGTCTCGAGTGGTTTGGGTGGTGAAGTAAGGGAACTTTTGGCAATTGTCTCTAAGACAAGCACGTTGATGAATTTGTTGCTGAATGATATGTGGGCATCATTTTGGGGGCTTGGAGATGACCATAAGCATGTGATTTGCAAGAGGGGTTGTTGACTGCCGTTCTTGTAGTTTCAAATGAATGTTAATAGATTTAATGCCTTGCTACAACAATTGAGTCATTAAATGAATGGTCACAATTGAGGAGGACTTTCTCAAGATGAGACTTATGATCTATTATTATCTCGCTTATATTATTTTAAAGTGCTTGGGCCAATGCTTTTTTTGTGGTGATGTGTGCATCCTTTTTGTGAAGCTTATATTGGTTTTAATGTAATGAGGCTTAGTTGAGTAAAATGTATTGGATACCTATAATGTGATGTGATGCCTCTTTCTTGAGGTTTGATCTATATAAATAATTATCATGTCTTGCAATATGAATACAACTTTATTGATTTTTGCAGTGTAATGCATGTGAGAGTAATATTATCTAACTGTATGGTCTAATTGTAATGTTTGAATATTCACCTCTCTCTCTCTCTCTCTCTCTCTCTCTCTCTCTCTCTCCAACATTTGGATGAAGCTTATGATCTATTGTTGCTTATGTTATTTTGAAGTTCTGCTTTTTTTGTGATGCTTCATTCTTTTGTAATGAGGCTAAATTGAGTAAAATGTATTGGGTGCCTATAATGTGGTGTGTTGCCTCTTTCTTGATATTTGATGTGTACAAAGAATTATCATTATCATGTCAAACAATGTGGATATAACTTTATTCATTTTTGTAGTGTAATGCATGGAGTAATATTCTCTAATTGTATGGTCTAATTGTAATGTTTGAATATTCACCTCTCTCTCTCTCTCTCTCTCTCTCTCTCTCTCTCTCTCTCTCTCTCTCTCCAACATTTGGTTCAATTTATAAGGACTTGAATTAGATTAGAGTAATAATATTCATTTTTCTATCTTTTAAAGAGTTTGTAAATATTAATCGCATTTATAATTCTATGTATGTGTCCATTCCCTCTTTCTTGAGGTTTGATCTATAGAAAGACTTATTATGTCTTGCAATCTAGAGAGAAAACTTCATTGATTTTTGGAATGTAGTATGTATCAAAGAGTAATATTCTGTAAAATACTTGGACATGGACATCTCTCTCTCTCTCTCTCTCTCTCCAATATTAGTTTCAATGTCTAGGAACTTGCTATGCATTGGAATAATGTGCATTCTTTCTCTTTTGAAGAGTTTGTAAATATCAAATACATTTTTATTTTTGAGTATATATTTGTTGGATAAACATGAGTGTTTGTAAGTTAAATGTCCTATTCCATTCCCTCTTTCTTGAGGTTTGATCTATAGAAAGACTTATTATGTCTTACAATCTACAAAGAAGAGTTCATTGATTTAAGAATCCTAATGTTTTAGGTATATTGTGCATTCATGTTGAAGAGTGATGTTTGGGTTTGAGTTATAGGATTTGGGGAATCGCTCGCCAGTTAGATATAGTTTTTTTTTGTCTATCTTTAGATTAGATATCTAATTGTATAGAACATATAAAACTATATGATTTTGATTTTAGTTTATATTATTCCTTGCCCGTAGGAGGATTATGCTGATTTAAATTGCTGTAGTGTTTTGGATTATGTGATTCTAGATTGATTCTACTTTTAATTCTTTTTTTAAATACTAATCCCAATCAAGTCTCTCCTTGAAAGAATGCATGGTCTCTCTTAATGTGTAGGCTTTGTGAGAATCCAATCAATATGGGATTTTTGCATTGGACAACTAGTAAGGATTATGTGTTACGTATTCATAGGTATGGAATCAACTCTATGCAACATAGATGATGACAGGTTGCTAGGCTTAGGGCTCAAATGGCGAAATATGACTAGAGGGGGCATAAAGGGATGTGTTCTACTATAGTTAAGTGTCAGAACGTTTTTCAAGGAGGGGCTCTAAATCATGGTAGCTTGATTTATGAGGGAGTTCATAGTTTGATTGAGCAGCAATTTGCTTTGAATTATAATTGTGATGCTGAAAATCACCAAGATCTAGGAAATCCTATGATTAATGAGTCACATGTCAATAATGCTCCAAACTTTAGTCCTCAAAATGGAGGTTTTTGCTCCATTTTGCATGCTTTGCCTACAATGGATATTCATCCTGCAACTACAATATTGCAATTTCAAGACCTGATATTGTGCATTCCATGGGGAGTATTTCTGAGATGTGTGAGCGATGTTCGGCTAAATTGTGGAGATGTGAAGCTCAAGCGTAGGGGTCAATTTTGTTTGGTAAACATTGTTGTCGAAATGGAAAAGTAATATTGCAACCGTTGCAACATCCACCACAGCTATTGCATGATTTGTTGCATGGTATGCATCCTCAAAGTAGAGTATTTAAAAATAATATATGAACATATAATAGTGCTCTTGCATTTGTGTCACTTGGTGCCAATGTTGATGAGTTTTTGTCTGTTGTGGGAAATTCTTATACCTTTAGAGTACATGGATCCATTTATCATCGTATAGGCCCTTTGATTCCTAATGTGCAACGATAGGAAAGGCCAAGATTTGCACAGCTTTATGTTTATGATATTGATCATGAGTTATCTAATCGGTTGGATGTTATGCCTAATTTGTTGCCAAATTTGCTATGGGAGCTTCAGTCTATGATGCATCAACACAATGTATATGCACAAGCTTTTAGTTCCGTGGGTATGCAATTGCAAAACAATCCCTTGCATGATTTGAGAATGACTATTTTTGGGGTTCAGTAGGCCAATAGACAGTACTCAGCTCTAGTGGCAACTAAGGTTGCAACTATCATGCCAGGACAAGGCAATGAGAATACTCTTGATCATCGAGACATACATGTTTATAGTCGAGATGGACAATGTATTGCTATTTCAAACTTACATAGGGCATATATGCCAATGCTATACGTTCTTCTTTTTCCTATGGTTGATGATGGTTGGTATGCAAAGGTACCTTATATTGGTGTTAATGCTCCAATTAATATACATGGATTGTCTAATAAGGACTGTGGTGCTCAGATGTAATTTTATGCATTTCGACTACAAGTATGTGAGGACACTGAGGTGTGCATGTTGCGGGGTGGTTGATTGTTGCAACAATTTATTGTTGATGCTTACTGTAATATAGAGCAATGTAGGTTGGCTTGGTGTCATCAAAATCAATTAGTTTTATGCTCGAAATTTTATAAGGGCTTAATAGATATGATGGGAGTGATGGATGATGGGCCAATGGGAATTATTGGTGCCTCTGTTAGTAAAGGGTGGTTTTTCCATCTTCTTTTACTGATAGGCCAAGGCACATGTATTAGTTGTATCAGGATGCCATGGCTATAGTGCGGAGTAAGGAAAAACCTGATCTCTTTATAACAATGACATGTAATCCAAAGTGGTTAGAGATAACTAATTATTTGTTGCTTGGACAGACTGCTTATGATTGTCATAATTTGACTACTTGAGTCTTTCATAAAAAACATGCTGATATGATGCATACATTGTTGAAAATGAATTTATTTGGGAATCTTGCAGGCTATGTTAGTGTGATTGAGTTTCAAAAGCGGGGGCTACCGCATTATCATACTTTGCTAATTTTGAAGCACCCTTTTAAACCCTCTGAAGCATGCCATTATGATAGATTTGTTTGTGATGAGTTTCCTGATAAATCAAAGTTTTCAGTTTTGTTTGAAACTATCTCAAAATGCAATGTCCATGGTCCTTGCGGTGCAATGAATCCCAAGGGCCCTTGCATGCACAATGGTCGATGTACTAAAAACTTCCCTCTAAGGTTTGTGAATGTAACAACTATTGATAGATCTGTCTATCCTATTTATAGAAGACGAGATGATGGAAAGATGGGCACAATAAAGGGTATTACTATTGATAATCGATGGATTGTTCCATACAATCCTTACTTGAGTAAAAAATACAATGCATATATAAATGTTGAGGTATGCTCAACGGTGGAAGTTGTTATTTGTATAAATATATATACAAGGGACATGATTGTGCAACCATTAAATTTTGTATTGCAAACTCAAGGTTAAATGGTACGAGCTTTCGTGAAGTGGATGAGATCGATAGTTATTTAGATGCATGGTATGTTTCTTCTTCAGAAGTGTGTTGGCAAATATATGACTATGCATTGCACAATGAGAAGCCTAATATACAACGGTTGCAGGTGCACTTTCCTAATGAGAATTGTGTGGTGTTTCAAGATACAGACAATATATCAGATGTTATGTACAATGAAGATATCAAGAAAACTACTCTTACAGAATGGTTTGTGTGCAATCATATTCATCCAGAGGCTCGAGATATTCACTATCAAGACTTCCCTGTGTATTGGATGTGGAATGCACAACGAAAGGTATGGACAAAGAGAAAGTGTGGAAATACATGTGGTTGAATATTCTTTGTGTCGCCCACATTTGGTGAGTGTTATTACTTGCGAATGCCCTTGACAGTATCTCGAGGATGTATGTATTTTGATGATTTGTGTATTTTTGGCAACATGGTGTAGAACACATTTAAGAAAGTCTGCATTGCAAAGGGTTTGTTAGAGGATGAGTGCGATGTGTGCTTGAAAGAAGCTGCATTTGTACAAATTGGTGCCCAAATGTGTGATTTGTTTGCAACAACTTTAGTCTTCTATGAGCTGGTGCAGCCTGGTCAGCTTTGGGGTAGGTTTATGTTACCAATGGTAGAGGATATTTTGTATAAGTTACAGCTAGAGTTATTGGCTCTAGAGCAAACTTTGGTTTTGGGCTTTGCTTCACCTGTGTAGATTGTTAATACTATTGAGAGTTTGTATGTGATACTTGGATATGCTTAAACTCTGTGGTTTGTTTCAGCGTAGCAATGTTATTTCTGATTGTAATATCCAAGGATCATGTAGAGCTACTTCTAACTATTATTGCGTAGAGCAAGTATGGATGCAACTACAATATTGGTACATGGTCATTGCATGTATATATGAGTCTATGTACTCCTAGATGCGAATGAATATTTGGCCTTTTGTACATGCATGTAAGAGAGAGAGAGAGAGAGAGAGAGAGAGAGAGAGAGGGGGGGAGGGAGGGAGGGAGGGAGGGAGGGAGGGAGGGAGGGAGGGAGTGAGTGAGCATGAACAGAGAGGGGAGAGGTGTAAAAGGGGTGAGAGATAGAGTAGAGGAGAGGGATAAAAGAGGGGAGGGAGGGAGAGGTGAAAAGGGGGGAGGGAGGAAGAGACAAAGGTTGTGGAGGGAAAAGAAAGATAAAAAGGGAGGAGGAAAGGAATGAGGATGATAGATGTGAGAAAAGGAGATGGGTAACAAATATACGAGAGAAGAGTTGCAAATGGAGGGGGGGGGGGGTCAAGAGGGGTAGGGAGAGGGAGGAAGAGGTAGTGAGAGAGATTCGGAATAGAGAGAATATAGTAAGCAAGCATATGGTTTCTTACACTCAAGGATACAAAATATGCACTTCATAGGTCTTTTGTTTATGGTTTGGTGCAATGTTATTTCCAATTGTAACATCCAAGGATTGTATAAAGCTACTTCTAGATATCATGCAAAGTACGTATGGGTAAAGTTTACAAGTTTGGTGCATAAAAGGCATTGCATACATATGTGAGTCTCTATACACCTAGATGCAAATGCATATCTACCCTTTTATGCATGTGTACATGAGAGAGAGAGAGAGAGAGAGAGAGAGAGAGAGAGAGAGAGAGAGAGAGAGAGAGAGTGTGTGTGTGTGTGTGTGTGTGTAAAAAGATAGGGAGAGATGTAAAAATTGTGTGGGAGAGGAGTTGCAAACAAAGAAGAGGCATAGACCAGGGGAGGGAGGAATACATTGTGGATATGCTCAGTGTTTTCAAGTGCATATGGGTAAAGCTGAACAGGATAAGAGGTTTCAACGATCTCACACTAATAGAATACCAAGAGGGTGGGCGATGTATAAATCTAAAGACTTCGATTATTTTGTGACGCTGCATCAAGCTATGACAATGCCTACCGAGTGGTTTGCGAATGTTAGGCCAGGTATTGTTGTTTTAATGTTAAGTAGCCTTTGTTGGTTGTTAGATGTGCTTACGTTTATGTTGTGGGCTTCTAAAATTTTAGGTGCAAGAAAGAGAGGAAAGACTATCATGTCCCCTATACCATCAACAAGGTGAAGAGTGGCAATGGAGCTTCTTCACCTAGCCATGCTATATTGGAGAATGGAAAATTTCCCAGTGATTTCTCAAAGAAAAGAAAGCTTCATTTTGGTTAGGCCCCATGGGAAGTTTCAAAAATTTTGTAACATTTGGATGTAGATGAATAGGCACAATCAAGGAGTGACACTTTGTGGTTTGTTAATACTTGAATTTGTGATGCAATGTTATTGGTGCAGTCTCTAGAACAAACTTTGGTTTCGGGCTTTGCTTCACCTTTGTAGGTTATTAATACTGAGAGTTTGTATGTAATGTTTGGTCACACTTAAACTTTGTGGTGTGGTTCATGTATCTTTCATTTGTGGTTCGTTTCATGGTAGTAATATTATTTCTCATTGTAGCATCTAGGGATCATCTAGAGCTACTTCTAATTGTTGTGCAGAGCAAGTATGGATACAAGTTTACAAGTTTGGTGCATGGTCACATATGAGTCTATGTACTCTTGGATGCAAATGCATATCTGGCCTTTTATACATGTGTGTAAGAGAGAGAGAGAGAAGGCGAGAGAGGAAGGGAGAGAGTGATTGAGTGAGTGAGTGTGGATACAGAGGGGGGAGGTGTAAAAGGGGTGAGAGAGAGAGGCGTTGCGAGTAGAGGAGAGTAAAGCATGCGATGTTTTTTGCACTTAAGGGTGGCAATGTTACTGTGCGGTATGGAAGTAAAGCTATTGTGTAATAGCATTAGCATGTGATAGTGAATCATGTGATGTTTTTGTGAGATAGCATTATCCACTGTGTGATAGGGAAGTCTTGATCCCTTGAACCCCGCTTTGTCGTAGCAGGATAGCATTCCTTGCGCGTGAAACACTAGTAGTTATAATATTGTTCGACCCAAAAAAGAAGATGCAACAAGGGGATTGAACATTGATAAAGGAGTTGGGAGTCGGGACCGGGCCAAATAGAGGGAAATTTGAGTTATGAGAGTCTAAGGAATCTTCCAAGGCTGCAAGTGAATCATATCTTGGGAAAGGAGAAAAGAGAAACGAAAAAAAAAAAACGAAGAGGATGGATAGAAGGCAATACAATAATAATTAATATTCATGTCCCACAATACTTAGTGGGAAAGGGGAGCTGGAAAGAAGAGGTGCACCTAACTGAGTCATAAGTCCAATACGAACGTGGGGGCAGCTACGTCGCGACGAGACGCAGGACTTCTTCGCAAGCAAATGGCGGGGGTTCAATTCAATTGCAGGCCTGGGCCTGATCGCAGGAGATTACTTAGACAGATGTTGCGTAATTTGGCGGGTAATGGCCCTACGTTCTACCTTCCGGCCTAGACCATCGCTTTGCAGCTACTGCTCCCCTCCATGATTAATTATTTCGGGCATAATATAACTCCATCATCTCAAGGCGGATTAATGGGGGAAGGGAGAGCACACACACGGACAAGGCACATATAAATGTTTGCCTCTGCAATGCAATGAGCTACAGGGAGGTAGTAGCATAGGAGTGCCTATCCTGGTAGATCATACAAATCGTATTTATTTAGCTGATCCGATATATTAGCGAGGATGAGCTACGTGACCATGCAACCAACCTCGCCGCTGCTGCTTCTGATCATCAGCAGCTGCTGCTGGAGCCTGCTGGCACTCATGGCCTGCGCCGACACTCGCCGCTACGAGTTTCATGTAAGTAGAGATCGGCTGCCTCGCATAACCACCTTGCATTTGTTATATTTCCAGGCTAAACACACAAGCCTGTTTCTTTTGACATTTTCCCATGTGCTCCTTACCCAGCTATAGTGTTCCTTTCCCTCCCTTTCCTTTTCCCATGTGCTCCTTCCTTTTCCCCAGCTACAGTGTCCAACCGCATATCCAACTAGGTGCGATTGGGCGTCCTCCCCCCACGAAGAAGCTCATGAATTCACAATGTGGGAAATAGTGACAACCCTTGAATCTCCTTATGCAGAGTTCAAAGGCCCTTTTTATTTACATACCTTTGAAGAGTTTAAATTGAAATTCATTCACCACATTCTCGTTGTCTCGCATGGTTTGGAAACAGCCAGTTTTTCGAACACTTGTCCCGGCTCCGTATTAACAATGAAAACCATTGCAGGTTAAGCTAGCCAATGTTACGCGCCTTTGCTCCACGAAGGCTGTTCCCACTGTGAATGGTGAGTTCCCAGGGCCAACCGTGGTTGCTCGAGAGGGGGATCGGCTACTCATCAAGGTTTCCAACCACCTACCTAGCAAGAACATCACCATCCACTGGTAAATGTTCAAACCTTCCTAATTATTTTGTCTTCAAGGCTATAAGCATTCCTAATCATACCGTATAAGCTATCTATATTATAGCATATCGTACATGTATCAAATACTTGCAAGGGTCCAAGAGTACTAATGTATGTGCACTTTGAAATGCTCTTCTACACGAAATTTATGTTGAATCAATATTCTTTAATAGAAGTAACTGTTCATGGCACGATCGCTATATGGCTGGCAGGCATGGTATCAGGCAGATCCGCACGGGCTGGGCTGATGGGCCCGGGTACATCACGCAGTGTCCCATGAAGCCTGGCACCGCCTACACCTACAACTTCACTGTCACGGGGCAGCGCGGCACCTTGTGGTGGCATGCCCACCTCTCCTGGATGCGCTCCACGGTGTATGGTGCCATCATCATCCTGCCGAAGAAGGGCACCCCATATCCGTTCCCTAAACCGGCGCAAGAGATTCCCATCGTATTGGGTAAGTGAGAACACTTCGTGCCTGTGTGTTGAATGCGGTTGCTACTTAGAACTGAAAAGAAATGCTATACATAGGTGAATGGTGGAAGGCTAGTGTGGATGCGGTGGTCAACCAGGCAACCCTTACGGGAGGAGCACCCAATGTGTCAGACGCCTACACCATCAATGGGCAACCCGGGGCCTTGTATCCGTGTTCGAGAGCAGGTAAAAACATGTCAACACAGCTTTTCATCGTCTTCGATTTTCTTCTCTATTGGTAGAGAACTTTGTGTGGGGGACTGGTGAGAAGCAACAGGCACGGGAACAGGATTCAGCTTTTCCATCGTAGATCCTGTATGATGGATTGCAATGACAATGTTGCGAGGGGATGGCCGCATACTTGGTAAAGGTCAAAAAGTGCAGGTTTCTATTCCGAGTCATGTCACGACCCATAAAACAAGAGCGACGCAAAGAATCCCTCTTCTAGTGAGCTGGAGGCTTTACTGTTTTTGAAGTTTAATCGATAATGTGGGTGGGCATATTGTATATATGTGTGTGTGTCACGCATTATCAAAAGAACTTTGAAATCCCGACGCGAAACTCCTCCTCTTGTAAACGACTATTTTGAGGGTTTTTAATTAGATAATTGATCAAACATGGTTGTTAGGGACGACGACGTTGCAAGTGCAGCGGGGCAAGACGTACATGCTGCGGATTGTGAACGCGGTGATGAACGGGGAGCTGTTCCTGGGGCTGGCCAACCACAAGCTCACGGTGGTGGAGGTGGACGCCGTGTACACCAAGCCCTTGCAGGTGGACCATCTCCTCATAGCTCCCGGCCAGACCACCAACGTCCTCTTCACGGCCGACCAGGCCCCAGGTGGGCGCTACTACCTGGCCGCCCGGCCCTACATCGCGCCCAACGTCACCGCCGACAACACCACCACCACCGCCATCGTCTCCTACAGCCGCCCAAGAAACAGCCCCTCCCCGAAACTTCCTCCCCTGCCGGCCTTCAACGACACCTCCGCCGCCGCCACATTCAGCAGCAGCCTCCGGAGCTTGGCGTCAGCTCACTACCCTGCCAACGTGCCCCAACGCATCGACCGCCACCTGTTCTTCACGGTGGGCCTGGCCGTTCGGCCCTGCCCCGCGTGCACGCTCGGCGCCAAATTGGTGGGCGCCGTTAACAACATCTCCTTCGTGCTGCCCCAAACCGCCCTCTTGCAGGCTAGTTCGAGTGCTCTCTTCACTAAACATGTCGAGCTTTCACTTGGAATTTCCCACCTCGGAAACGGGGCTCTTTTCTTTTCTCATGTTCTTCCCTTTAGAGGGCTTCTCCTAAAGTGTTCAACATGACGCGCTTTTGCACGCGAGGTACCTTGTACCTACTACCTAGGTAGGTTTGTTGCCGAACCCCGCTTGGAGCTTGAACATCCCCACACACCAAGACACCTAGCTAGGTTTGTTGCCAAACCCCACCTAAAGCCCCCCCCCCCCCCCCCCCCCCCCCCCCTCCCCCAAGCATTGCCCCGTCCCCAACTATATCTACCTCAATGTGCAATCAATCCCTCCTATGCAGAAGCTGATGATATTGTTTCTCGAAAGGTAGGAATTATTGTGTCAATTTATCTAAAACTTCTTGTGTTTGCTCCAATAGGCCCACTATTTCAAGAAGTCAGGGGTCTTCATGACTAACTTCCCAGATAACCCCACCGCTAGCTTCGACTTCACGGGCGTTGCACCATCCAACATCCTAGCCAAGTCAGGCACACGCTTGAGCTACATCCCCTTCAACGCCAGCGTCGAGCTAGTGCTACAAGACACCCGCATTGTCGCCCCGGAGAACCACCCCATCCACCTCCATGGCTACAACTTCTTCGTGGTGGGCCAAGGCTTCGGCAACTACAACAGCACCTCTGACCCTGCCACCTTCAATCTCATTGACCCTCAAGAGCGCAACACCATCGGTGTGCCTCAAGGTGGATGGGTCGCTCTCAGGTTTCGAGCTGACAATCCAGGTAGGCTATGCACTACATGATCATCTACTTATTTGTTTGTTTATGCTTGCCATGTAGCTACTTTTAAATTTTGGCATCATGACATTTGAAACATTATATATAAAATAAACAATCATGACATGCGTAGCTTTCACATTTTTAGGGTGGTGCTACCCCTAGGTTGTATTAGACTTTATGAATGTCTTGCAAGTTAAATGGTGGGGCAAGTTCTTTTACCTTTGGGACTTTAAAATCAAACTTATAGATGGTTCCTTGTATATTTTCGGAAAGATGTCCATACCTTGAGAAAATATCGTAAATTCTCTATTCAATGATCATATTATAACTTGTCATTTTGTAATAACCAATTGGGAACAAATACTAGCAGCAACCAAAATTCATTGTGCTATATGAGGAAGAAAGGTACTTATTTCTGTTGAATGAGAATATGCTGAGAGAGAGAGAGAGAGAGAGAGAGAGAGAGAGAGAGAGAGAGAGAGAGAGAGAGAGAGAGAGAGAGAGAGAGAGAGAGAGAGAGCACTAATGATTCTGCTACACTACAGGTGTATGGTTCATGCATTGTCACCTCGAGGTCCACACTGCTATAGGTTTGGATATGGCATTTCTTGTGGAAAATGGGCCAACACCTGAGCAATCAATAATTCCCCCACCCTCAGATCTTCCACCTTGCTAGCAGTGTACAATAGCAATCTTATGAGCTATTAGAATATCATCTCTATTGCTCTAACAACCTTTTCTTAGCGTTACCCTGTCGAGTTGCATCACTATCGTAACATATACACCATGAATATCTCTCTTAGCACATGTGACAAGACCTCGAGTTGGATTCATCCGGCCATCACGTACCTAGCATTTTCATCCTACCTCGAAGAAATCAATAAAATGAAACTGACATTTCGAGCTAATTCTTCCTTTCAATTGTATTCTATGGAGGCACTCATCGGGCATTCCTCATAAAAGAGTCATAACATTGCACTTATCTCTTTGTTCCTCCTATTCAATTGTAACTTATTCTTCTTCAAACAACATTGCATACTTCAAAGTTGAAATACTCCTTTTTAATGCTTTACAAAGTGCCTTGCTATGGGGGACATCATAGTAACATGAAAGACCTTTAATGAGTAGGTCATGCCAAAGGCTCTGGAGCACACATCATATGTTGGAGCATCAACCTATCCTAATATTTTTTTCCCTTGTGCTAATTTTGATGGTTAATAAGGGAAAAGTGGTAGTTAACTTAGGGTAATCGTTGAGGCAAACTATCTTGCCATCATCTAATGACCTACTCCTTCAAGTGTTTCCACCTACTCATAGCTTATATTCTATCTCTATGTAGACTGCTCGAGATCCAAGTTCTTCATTGCCTCTTACCCTGGTTCACGTCTATCTACAGAATGCAAGGTAGAGTAAAATTGGAATCGAGTTGCATAGTTTCTTCCTTTTGCAAAAATAATCCAAATGGTTGTGGGAGGATGCTCCAATAGCTGCCCATTCATGGGGCACACTTGCGTCTCCTCTCGATCCTTCTCCTTCCATCCGCTCCTCCTGTCAAGCAAGAAAGAGACAAGAAGAGGACCTTCACACAGGGAGGGGATAAGGATTAATCCTTAGGCTCAAGAAGCCTTGCAAGGTCAAGTCCCTGACTCCTTTGAAGCTCAATGAATGGTGAGAGTATAAGAGAGGAAGAGAGAGAAAATGGAAGAAACAATGGAAGCCAGAAGATAGTACACAAGAGAACGCCTTCATCATATCCATTAAACTTTATATAGAACAATGATTAGGCTTTTAACCATCTAACTTTAGGCTTTTTGCCTATTCCATTTGAGTACAACACTTGTGTCTCAAGCTAGGCCTTCGCTACATTTACTTGCATGACTTTACAAATTGCACTAGAGAGCCCGTTTCTTGGATTGACAAAAAGTGTCCACATGGTTGGTACTTTTTCTCCATTTGTCAAGCTTCTATCTCTTACTCCACTACACGTGCAATGAATCCTCTTTTTCCTTCTACCTTTTTTGCCTTTGATGTAGATGGGTAACTATAATATTTCCCTTGAGAACAAACAATATCCCCCTAAGAGTTACTATATTATATGCCCTTTTGAGAAGTGTTAACAAACTCGAGATAAAGTAGCCAAGGTGGAGTAGGAAAAACATACGATTGATTTCTAGATGTTGACAACAATGTCCTAACTTTGTTGACAACAATGTCTTAACTTTTTAGGAGGCATACTTACATTCTAATTAGTCAAACACAAAACCATACTAGAGATCTATCAAGTTCTGTAATCATACTACCTAGGGTCAGTCTATCACTCCATTTCAAAAGATTCCATATAAGGTAGTTCACACCTTGGGGCATGACATAGAAGTAATAGAGAGTGGCTTCAATTTTAAGGATCCTAGGCATAACTTATTTTACTTGTGTAGCACCATGAACATCTATCATAACAACCAATGGAAGTCCTTTACAAAACATGCGATAATTGATAAATCTTAATGTGAAGTGCATTTTATGAATTTTACACTTATTTTGCATGCTTCACATGTTTCTCTTTGATATATTAGAGAAGTACAAGTGAGTGAGAACAGTGTGCTCAAACAACATTGATTCATTAGTAAATTGGGTTAGTCACTGCATGCATAGTCTTATTTAAGATGCAATGATTATTTTAGACTAGAAAGAGATGCACACATTTGTAAGATATGCTTCTCGCCTTTCAAAGTACCTACATATAATGATCCTAATTCAACTCCCACGATGTAGACTTATCATAATCTATACTATCTCTTAGAATTAACTTGGTGCATTTTTTCTTCTTTTTCTCTTCCATTGGACCATTTTTTTAGTTTGTGAGTTGACTTATAGTCTATCCCTCATAAGTGTCTTTTGAAGGAAACATAGATACCCTTAGACCCAAGTAATGTACATACATAATTAGGACACTAACCATTGTTTTTTGAGTAGCATGGGGTCTAATAAGCAAAGTACAACATAAAAGTGTATAATGGGACTAGAATGATATTCATAGTCAAGGTCTATTCACTTTCTAATCTCACTTTATTCTTTTGAGTTGGTATTTTTCTACAAGGGTACTAATGAGAGAATAATGGAGGATGGCAAAAAATGTATGAAATATTGTTAGTTTTGAATAGCATGAGAATGGCGATACAATGTACATAACATGCACTGTTGTTTCTTGAGCACTCCATACTGAGGTCCTCTTCTTAGATTATAATTAGTTTGATTATAGAGCTAAATGCACAATGATCAGGCTATTGGATGGTGATTTCTATTCTTTCAAAAGTTGCAACTCACTTCAATGACAATCTCTCACCTTGTCTCTCAACACTCTGCTCAAACTAACCATGCATCCCTCTCTCCAAACTAAGAAAGAAAGAACATAAGCTTGAGGGCGCACTTATAATAAATAAATCATCTATATAACGTTTGTTCAAAGGGTATTAAGAAATACCATTTCTCTACATACTATAAGGTCATAAGATGACCCCTTTTACTTTACTAAACTTATGTATTTTTTTCAAATTATAATTAAGAAATCCCTTTTGTAAATATAATCTTGTAAATTTTACTAAATAAGATAACCTTTCCTTTGAACTCACGTGGTATCTTACATGTTCTATAAGGTGGACTCCCCGGTACCCTAGTCCAAAAGCTTGAAGAGACAAAGATGGTTCCACAACCCAAACAACACAATCCAATGCCATCGCTTCTTTGCATGCATCTCAATGATGAGAGAAGAAGATGGAGAAGAACTTCACCTCACTGAATTCCTCTCTCACACAATCTCACAACCTCATATACAGCTTTAAACTCAGAGCGTCACTTTTCCTGAGTTCCTCGCTCAACACCTCTCTCTCTCTCTCTCTCTCTCTCAACATAAATAGACCTAGCATTTGCTCTTGTAGTCACAAATTCATGTGTGCAACCTAGACAATATCTGCGGGTGTGGCAAATACAATTGTGGAGAATAATACAATAGTTGTATTTATTGCGGGTGTGATAAATAAAACTGTGAAGAATGATATAATGTGCACAAGAGTGAGCTTTGATCTCATGGAATAATACATCCATGACTATAATGTGATTTCCAAAAGTACAAAATAATACAAGTGCAAAAAATAATACATTTCCAGAACTAATAATAACCCACATAAAACAAATCTAGTACTTGTGCTTCAACCTTCTTTGACTTTAGCCTTCACAAACTAGTGTTAACATTATCCCCCTCCAAGAAGAGTGCCAGTCCTATGGCACTCACTCCAAAGGTAGATGTGGAATGTTGAGAATAGTTAATGAAATAGTAGTCATGATGAAATGAAGTAGATGTTACTAATGAAGAACCATAGAATATCTGAGTAAGATGCCTCTGATGAAGAACTAGAATTGTTGAAGAAGATGTTGTTCCTGTTGATGGTACATAGGATCTTGTGCATACTACTGTGGATGGAAAAACTGATATGATGGTTTGTAACACAACTTATAGAAGATGGTATTGTGAATGGCAATACTCTAGGTTCATGGGCCTTCTCGGTGGATCAAACTTGAAAGGTCCAAGGAAAATAAATTGGAGATTATAGAAGTTGGGAGAGTTGAGATGGGAGTAGGAGGGATGACTCATGAGTCTCCATTTAACTATTACACATGTAAAGTAAAACCTTGCACACATTCACTTCCTAAAGGAGAGTGATACTCTTCTGATTGTGCACATGTCATATTATATTCTTTGTTTGGGAGATGGGTCCAGTCATGCTTAAAAGTGTTGTCTCACACTTGAGGACCCAAAACCATGAATAGGGTAGGTGTAAATATTATGTGAGTATGCATGTTTACATTGTCTAATATGTAGCTAGAAAACGACTTGATGGGTTCTTCTATTGATGATGACTAATGAAGCAAGGAATCTTGAACTTGGTGAAGATGGGAAGAAGTAGCATGGTTGAGGGAAAAAGGAAGTTAAGATGCAGTATTGAGAAAACGAATGGAGTCCAATCCAATAAGCTCTTAAGCACATGGTTCTTCATATAGGATCAAAGATAGGTAGTAGTTGATGGAATCACCATCCTTCAATAAAAGTATCTTTTTTAGCTTGCTTCAAGGTTATGTGTGAGCACTGGGATGAATGAAGTGGAAATGGAAAAAGTGCAAGTGACTCAAGAAGATAGGTCTAAAAAAGGCAAGCTGAGACTCCCTAGGTATATCTTGACCTTGATGTGCCCTGAGTAAATGTGGGAGAGAATGGAAAAAGGGTTGGGGGATTAGAGACAGAGTTGGCAAATTTGCAAGTTTTCAATGTGAACCCAACCCTTTACAATATCTAGTTATAGATATGTGATAATCTAGTGCACATCAATATGTTGTTTAGATGATGCTAGGATAAGTATTATGTTATGGGACTCTATATGAGATTCAAGATATAATGACAAACTCAATTTCCATGCATGGATAGAATAGATATAATTTTAGGTAGAGTGCAGATTTGGTATTTCTAGTTGTCATTCAAAAGGAGCTACCACCATAATACACTAGAGTTTTAAAAAGATGAAATGACTATTGTAATTCAAGGTGAACATGATTTATTGATTTCTCCTATTGACCTTTTCACTTAAATTACAAAAATTATGGACACACATGCTTGTGAGGTACACATGATTTGGCATTTTTCTATATAGCATAATATTTCATCTCCCAAAATTGATCAAAACTATCAAGTGTATTGTTAAATGAGATAAAAAATATTTTTACATTTAACTTGCCGTGTAGTCTATGCAATGGGTCATTGTTGCAATCTAAGCACTAGCTCAAACATTAGCATCAATGTTAACAGTATTTGTAAAGGCTAAAGTCAAACAAGGTTGAAGCACAAGTACTATATTTATTTTATGGTGGATTATGATTTTTGGAGATTTAATGTATTTGTTGAGACAAAAAATGGGCATGATATACTAGCTCTATCAGCTCTAACCCGGGCTCCTACATGCACCAAACCAACCTCATGGCCTCGCGGCCCCAAGAGCATATGAATAATATAAAATGGTTTATCTAACTAATGCATTTGTAGACATAAGTTTCGAATTGTAATCCAACAGTTTGACCATCCTGACTCTAAGCATAGGGAGCTTTCCATACATAGGTGACTACTTTACCTCAATTTACACATACAAAAAGGGCACCCTCCAACTAAATGTTGTAGACCCTATGACTCTCCTACACCCCAAGGATTGGCCCTAGGATGCACTATCTTAACACATAAGAAACAATGAAACATAGTCCTCTCTCTTTTTATTTTTTTTATCGAAGAGATTTATTATTTTTCTCACATAGTGATGCTAGGAGGTATATTCCATGGTGGATTTCATGATTATATTTATTTGTCGGGGCTCATACACAAGGTGGATTCCTTGTGTGAGAAGTTGACGCAGTTGCTTGTCCTTTTTGGGTGTTAGATGAATTGAATGTGCACATGGGTGATTACATAGTGAGCGATTCCATAAAATACATATAAAATTAATAGACATTTATGAGTTTGGAGTGTGCACTTGAATTAAATTAAGGTCAGGATAGAGTTCCAACCTATTTAATTATTTTCTAGCTGAAGATTGCTATGTATTCACTTTTATTGGGTTTTATTTAATTTTTTTCTAACAATTGTGAATGCTTTAGTTGATGTGTAGAGCAAGTGGCAGTGGCATTGGGTAGAATCAAGGCAATGACGTGAATCCAAATGCCTATAAGAATTACTATTTTTTATGGGCGCACACCTTATGACTAAAGACGTGGTGCCAATATTTATTTAAGCGCACTTATTTATTAAAGCGCTCGACAAAACATTTATTATCTTGTATGTGCATAGGCGCTCGGTTAAATATTTCATTATTTGATATTTGTATTTGGGCACATCCTGGACTTTTGGACACCCAAACGTCTTACTCTATAATTGGGCAAAAGCAAACGCAAAAGCAAAAGCATGCTATTTGTAAAGTGGGCTATTTTTGAGCTTAAAGATAAATAAATTTATAAATACATGCCTTGTGAAGCGCTCACACAAAGGCATGAGGGGAGATTGCACCCCATTTTTCTTTTTTGTCTCATGTCATGCAAATTTCCTTTTTGTTTTTTGCTTGCAATTATGAAGGTTTGTAGAGTTCTTTGTTCTTGGGGACCTTTCGGCATTCGCTACGCACACATACAACATCCGACGCATATCACATAGGCTTTTCCCAAAAATAGCCACTCTAACCTACTGCAAATGAACCTCTTTCGCTCAATGTAGGTCACTAATTTAGTAGGAAAAGTGCTATGCATCCAAGAGTTCCTCTTTAATACCATGCTTCGTGCATATAGAAGATGTCATGCCCTAGTGTGCTCAAAGAGTTTTAATTAACAATCAATCCACGTGTTGTGCAAAGACATCCTTTTCATGCTTTTCCCAACACAGAGCGGCATTGTGAATATGAAATTGGGCTAACCCGTGCTTTCATTCCTTTAGATATTCAATGAAACCTAAATGCTGCACTTCAATGCACAATCACTCATCTTTTTCCCCTAAAAACTTAGCATTTCGGCCTTCATTGCACATTAATTCATTACATGGAGCGTTCTTTCCATTATGTCATTTCCCCATAGAAACATCCCCTAAATAACCACTTTATCATGCAAATGGGTATAGACTGAGGCAAACCTCATGCCCTACAGTTCATTGTACATCCAGACATGCTTTACTATTTTCTCCCCTTTTTGGGATTTAAAGATAAAAATTTCTCATTTTTGTTATTTTTAAAATTTTAATTATTTTATTATAAATACTCATTAGTAATTTTTGATCATACAACAACAAAGACCAACCATGGCAATTAGCATGTACTATTTCATCCACATAAATATTACTTTCACCAAATTTATCAATTATTATTATATTTCTCAATTTTATGTGCTTTGAGTGTACTAGATGATTAATTTTTGCATTATGACAACCACACATTTTGAAATTTGGGGCTTGTGGCCCTTAAATACAACACATATCACTTCCATATCGAATTTCAACCCATATGCATCTCAATTTCATGACGAAAACAATAATAGAATAGAATTTCCTTTAAAACTACAACTTACCGCAAGAAAATTTCTTTATTTTTTATGATTTTAGAGATGTGTAGGCCACTTGCTCACACTCCACACAATTTCTACCAACCATCTTTGTGCTCCCTTACTCCATTTATTGTATCTTGTCGCAATCCGACACCCCTTCTCCCTTTATGCTCTCACCCATATGAGCAACAATTATGACGATAGAAAAATATCGATTTTCTAACTTTTAGTATAGTACATTGTTTATCATGCCCTTGCTCCATTTCTTGCATCTTGTTGTGATCTGACATCCCTTTCCTCTCATCCTCTTACCCACATGAACATTAATTATTGCGAGAGAGAAAGATAAGAGAAAAATACTAATTTTTTAACTTTCAATGTTTACATAATTTATTGTGCTTGTTGCAGTGATCTGAGGCAAAAAATTACTGCATATCATGCCTAGGGCTACTCCTTTTGATTTTTGCAAAGTCCATTTTTTAAAGCCATTAAGATTTTGTGGGTTTTTAATCCCCTTAAACTTAATTACTCAAAAAACTAGGTCATCCCTTTATGTTCACACTGCTAGCAAGTAATTTGTTTAAAATCAAAGGCCCAAACAAACCCAAATTTGAAATTTGAAAACACAAGTGCATTTCTAGTATCATTTTCTACTGACTTGGCCTCTTGGATGCTATTTTCGGCTTTTGGATCAAGTAGCTACTTTGTAACGTGAAAGTTGTGCCTCTTTCAATGGGCCATCTAATAGACTCTGATTGTTGGTGATGAACGCTTTCAATGCATTTTGGACCACTTGAATTCACTAAAAAAACTCAAGTATCTCTTGATTTTTACTACAAATAATTCATTTTTGGGTCCTAGTCACATTAATGCTCAAGTTGTGCCTTTTTAAATGGGCTATCTAATGAACAATTGACAAACATATGCTTTCAACATGTTCTTGGCCACCTACTTTGACTTAGAAATCTCAATGCCTCTTGATTTTTACTACAAATGCTCTATTTTGCGCTTCAATTTTGGCATCTAAATACATCTCTCATTAGAAACCACAAGATAGGGTGACTCAACCACTTGAATTCACAAACTAATCTGTACACTAAGGAAACATAAAGAGCATCAAGCTGCTTTAAACAAAATACACAATATAACATTGAACACAACTCTCACCCTACCCCCTAACAAAATCAAGGCATGACTTCCTTAGGCTAAACACAATCTTACAAAGAGATAAAGAGCAAGATGTGAACCAATTGCTCCAATATAGA
Source organism: Lygodium microphyllum (assembly GCF_053477565.2). Taxonomy (NCBI): domain Eukaryota; kingdom Viridiplantae; phylum Streptophyta; class Polypodiopsida; order Schizaeales; family Lygodiaceae; genus Lygodium; species Lygodium microphyllum. The sequence goes on from NC_141135.1 coordinate 119,690,294, forward strand.
CTAGCTAAAACAACTGGACCAAGAACTCCTACTAGGCAAGGACTCCTATATCCTAATTCACTTCAATTCATATAATTTTTAATGTTTCCACATTCTTTATTCTTTAATACTTACTACTTGGATGTGTAAGGAGGGAACTAAGTGTATTGTGATCCAAGAAGAATAGGGCAGGCGTAAGGTCTAGTCTCGGTACCCAAAAACCTACCAAGCACTCATGAGGCCATAGTAAATCATTTTTTCCCACTCACTTTTATTTTCACTCTAGCCAACCTTATTTTATTTTGGCTAGAGTTTACCCCTCAGAAGGGCAAAGGCATCACAGCCCTAGGTCCTAACTCGTCCCCTAAGAATCTACCAAGATTTCACAAGGCGATGAACATCTGCTCTTTTGATGTTTTCTCTTTATTTTCTTATTTTAGGGGTTAAAATCTCTTTTTACACGTATCGGTATTGTAGGTATTTCAAAAATATTATCATTTTCTTCTTTTATTTGTTAAGCTTCCCTGATTGCCCCACAACTAACAGGAATTTCTAAAACCAACTTCTTGGCAGGCTAGTGGGATAGGGTCACTAGGGCTACCTCTAGGAAAAATATGTGCATGCCCAACAATACCTTCACAGGAGGTGGCCAACTATTTAGACCTCCCTAGACATGCCTAAAATCTAATCATGGGACTTCATGCCTTGACTACTAGTCCCCAACAAAGAAAAACCATCCCCCAAGTACATTGATACATTTTGATTAAAGAGAAGGAACTTGCAAAGGAAAGACATCACACTTGGATTGGCCACAAGCAGCGTCCATGCAACAATTGGCTCCCTTTATGTAACTTTTCAAACCTGTTTGATATAATAATGAAACAAAGGATTATTAAACATACCTGCACTGAATAGACACATGTTCCTCTTGGCCTAATGAGATAAATCATTTCATTGCAACAAAAGAAGTGGCCCTTGTGGCCTAACAAAATAAAACAATATAGGTGATACGACATCCCTCCTTGAAGTGGTCCTGAATATACAACAAGATGGGCCATTCCAAGCAGAAAATATGGCTCTTAGTCCCTAAACTAAATGCATCAAATTATCACCCATGCATCCTGCATATATAGCAAGGGGTGTAAGCATTACATGCTATTTAATGAGCTTATGGGTCCAAGACAATAACGGTAGATGGGTCTCGACTACTTTTTGCATCACCCAAACTAACCACTGCCTACCATATAAAGCATGCTTAGATGATAGTTGAATAGTTGAAAAAGAGGTATTCTTCATAAGCATAATTTGCTAATGAATCGGTGAACTGGTTCCAATGTCATGGAACCAACTAAAAAGGCATCCTTTCGAGCTTGTTAATCAGGTCTATAGCAATGTGATAATACATGCAAAGGATGGGATTGTGTAATGTGTACATTCCATTTAGTTAATTTTATATCAACTTGGAGTCCTCCTTTACTAATAAGTGGTGAATATCATCTCTCTTAGCAACATTCAGTCCCATTATCAGGCCTTTATATTCTGCCATCATATTGTTAGTAAACCCTACCTCAAGGTAGGTAGCTAATTTCATTGTGACTCTATGCAAGGGATCTCTAATGACTACTTGGTGCTCCCTTTCTTATTGGGACCCCTAGATGCTCCATCAAAATACATTGTATAGGTCCACAAAGGATTTACACAGCCACATCAGTGGTCAATTCCTCTATTCGTAACTATGATAATCAAAGCTCAATATATTCAGAGGAGAGGGTGAACGAAAGGCTCCATCCCACCTTTTTCATTGAAACCTACAATGATACTTGTTAGGAGACTCATATAGTGATGGAAAAGATCCTAATCTCCCAAAAAAACATCCCTTCTTCTTGCTCAATCACCTTATATCCTTTGCTTCACCAAACAAGCCTTCCCTGATAGTATCTTTGTTCTAGGTATTGGTGCTCTGAATAGGGAATTAGCCACCCCATCAACTAGTTGTAACTTCTCTTGCATGTTTCAAATCCACATGGCATGGACCTGCAAAGTGTTTGTCCCATTAGTACGCTTATAGATAATAAGGTTTAATCTTGTTAAGATTAATCTTATTCTTAAATTTCACCCCCTATAGATATGCTAATAATGTGATGGACTTATTTTTACCTATTCTATCTATCTTGTAAGGATCATCCCACTTAGTCTCTAATTTCCCAAGAAAAAGCTCCCTACATGCATCATAGTACAAGACTAGTTGCCCTTTTTTAAAGGTGTATTTCTTTGCTTTTATATCATGAAGATGTTTCATGCGACACTTAGCCACCTCTTGATGTAACGAATTCTAAATTTTAAGCTTGTCAAAATGTACTAAGATCATAAAAAGCTCAAAAAGTGCAACTTTATCCCCCAGAGAATGGTTAATCATGAATCATACTATGGGTAGCTCAATCTCCAGGGGGTAAAACACACTCCTCTCCATAAACTAACTTAAATGGAGTGTGGCCAATGGCTCATTTAAAGATCGTATTATATGCCCATATAGCCACATATAGTTTCTTGTCCAAATCTTGTTTCTTCTCTGAAACGATCTTTGATAGAATTTCCACAAGCTGCTTATTTGTACTGTCAACTTACCTATTTGCCTATGGATTATAAGATTTCATTTTTTTATGCTTTATTTGCCAAGCTTTTGATTACCTTATTTAGGATATGAGTTCCACAATCTGACACCAGCTCTTTTGGCAAGCCAAATCGATAGATTATTTGTTCAAGAAGGAAGCTAGCAGTCTCCTTTGCATCATTCTTTCTCCTTGCTCTTACTTCTGACCATTTCATAAAATAGTCATTTGCTACTATGATATACCTCTTTTGACACTGGCTCTTTTGGCAAGCCAAATCGACAGATTATTTGTTCAAGAAGGAAGCTAGCAGTCTTCTTTGCATCATTCTTTCTCCTTGCTCTTACTTCTGACCATTTCATAAAATAGTCATTTGCTATATACCTCTTCTGTGTAGAGGACAACAATCAATGCCCCACTTCTCAAATGGTAATAAAGCCATAATAGGAGTTAGTGGGAACTTTTGATTCTCTTGACCATCATGCCTTTGATATATATCACATCTCTTTACATATGCAAATGCATCCTGAAAGATGGATGGTCACCAATATCTGGCTCTTAAGGCTTTTTGTGTAGTTAACCATCTAGCAAAGTGCTCTCCACAAGCAGAGTCATGACACTCTTTAAGATAAATGGAACCTCCGTAGGCATAACACAATGATGACAAATATCATATACCCCTTGCCTATATAGAGTTCTTGCAATTAAAGTAAATTTTAAGGCTTATTGTTTAATCTTTTTTTTCTCAACCTTAGACAGAGGGGCTCCAGTCTCTCATGTAGATAGATACTATGTTATGGCAGTATACAAGGATGGAATGGAAGCCATGTCTATTTTAAGCAGACCCTCAAGGTTGCTCACTTCAGCTAATACTTCATGCAGCTCCTCGAAGTCTACAAGACACTCCAAGATGCCTTGCAATCTCAGCAGCTTACTCTTGATCTCATAATCAAATTCTTGCAAAGTGATGAACCACATTGCTAGGTGATTGAGTGATTGCAACTTGTTCAATGATCATCTTAGCCCCTCTACCCTTATATAAAATACAACCTTCTCATATAGGATATAGTGCATGAATTTTTTCATGGCAAAAACCATTCCTAGGAAAAAAAAATCCATATATGTATAATTAATTTTGGGCACATCCAATTTGCTACCGGTAAACACAATCGAATGGTACCATTCCTCCTTCCATATCTAAGCTAAGAAATAGGGGTGGTACTATGCATTGTGGCTACCAAAAATACATAGAACATTGTCAAGCATTTTTGCCTAAATTGAAAACCCCTAGAAAAAATTTAGGTAGGTAGGATTTTTGTAGCTTAGTCATTTGCGTAAATTTTCTAGGGGTAGGTAGGTAGGTAGAATTTTTGTAGCTTAGTCATTTAGTTTAGGTTGGCAGGTAGTCTATCTCGATCATGAATTGTTTTTGTCATTTTATTTGGATTTTAAAGCATAAAATTTTGATAGTCTTGGTCAAGATTGGTGTTTTCCTGGATAGATTTGGAGCATGATCTTGATGGTAGCCACTGAACATCTTGAAAATGTATATTTTCTTACCAATACTCTTGCATATGATACAGATTATGGGTTCATGAGTACTTCACGTTGCACTTATCGAATACACTACACTCAAGGAGTTTGTCTCCTAATTTTATTAATTATTTCCATGCCAAGGGTTGGGTTGATGCACAATTTGCACCATCATTGAGCACTAACACGACATGATGCCCACTGTAGCTATTTGCAGTAAATTTTAGATACACGTGTACTTGAGAAAGATCCTTTCATTGTGCACGCATAGTTCTTTGCATGCATGAGAGTTGGAATATTCATCACCAAAATAGGAACCATTGGATGAGTGTAAAAGGTGGTTGGGTGAGTTTGAGGTTTGTGAAGGATGCCTATAGTTGTGAGATGGGTTTTTGACTTGGTTAACATCATGAGGACCATTTTTTTTTTTGTTGAGTGACTATGAGACTTGGGTGGTGGGTGGAGTGGAGTATAACATTTGAGTGATGAGAGGTGTGGTAAAGAATCTAAAAGTAATCAAGGAATTGTGTTTATATCCTTTGTATGATGCATGGACACATGTAGATAGGCTAGGTACTATTTTTTCAATGCATATATCTTTTCATGTAAAGCATTGCTTGTATGATTGAATAGCATGGATCCAATTTTTCATTTTTTCTTCTCAACTCATATGTGACTGAGCATTATGTACAACCTCTATGCATAATTTGTAATAGGACACATTGCATTGAATAGAAGACATATACATAAAAAAGATGATGCTCTTTTGAAGAAAAATGGAGACATGGGTTTTATTCAAGCATCAGTATACTATCCTGAGCTTGGATTCCTTTGGTTTTAAAATCTAGATTTTGTTCAAAATAGTCTTGCATTTGAGAATAAGAGGAGCCATTTACTACAAGATTTTAGGGCCTGTGAGTGTTGATAAGCATTCTGTGTGTGGTTCTAATTTTGTTGCTAGTAAGGCTCTCGAGAGACCTTTGGTATTGGAATCATGCTTCCGGGTGGATGTTGTTCCCTTCAGTGAAAGCATGGTTCTTATGGGGAAAAATTTGCAATATGGACGTAAACAAGTAAAGGCATCTTTTGTAAAGAGGATGAAAAATGCTAAAAGTCCATCTGTGCTTTACAAAGGTCATAAGGATGTGAGGCCATTTGGCCATAAGGATAAGTTTGCATTGAGTTCGTTAGACCAGTGCAGCAAATTGAGGGAGTGAAAGAATATTAAGGGAAATATGAGATGGGTTTGGAGACCCAAAATCTCCAAAAGTATGGCAGGAGTGTCGGATGCAAGGCCAAGGATCCCATCTGGATATATTCTGCTGAACCCCCAAGAGGATAAGACTGGATATACATCTGACAATATACATTGCCTTGGGATACACCCATGTGATGTGCCTAGGCTTGAAGCTCTACCTAGTTTGGGTCGCAGCACTGATTTATGTGAAAACCCAAATAGGGGAGGTTCGAATGAGTACAAAGCTATGATTCTTTCTCCGAAAGGAGCCACTCAGCTGCTTGAACAACTAGTTTATTCACATGACAATAAATGTGGGACATGCGAGCCCACTGAGACCGTTCATTCAGCTCATAGTGCCCAAGAAGGGATCGGCCTTATTGATGAGTTATTTGTGGAAAGGCTTGGACTTGTATCTCTTTATAATTTTTTTTTAAAAAAAAACCTATGATCAAAAAACACAAGATCAAGCTTTTAGCTAACTTGCATGAGTAGCATGGGGCTAGTCGACCTATTATATGCTATCCTTGGCACCCTGGGTACTCTGATAGGGTGTGATGTATATGCCAAGGATATCAATATTACGTGGACTAAAATGACCTATCTATTTTAAGCTAGGAAGGCTAGCTGCTTTGGATATTACGTCTAGATTTCGTTAGGCCAAGAGGGCCAGTTGTTTGTTTAGTACAGGTGCGGTTAATGGTTTCTTGTTTTAGTTATGTGCTAGACAAGTTCGAAGAAGAGCTTGGAAGGAGCCTTTCGTTGCGTGGAAGCTTCTTGTGGCCCTATCCAGGTGATATCTCTCCTTTACGAGTACCGTGTTTTTATGCTATATGTGTCTGTGTACTTGTAGGGGATTTTCTTTTCTTGTTGGGGACCGACGTCCAAGGCATGAAGTCCCAAGTTTAGGTTAAGTATGATTGAGGGAGGCCTGAGTAGTCATTGTCTCCTGTAAAGACATTGTCAGATATTAAAAGACCTGTTTTAGAAGGTAGTCCTAGTGACCCTATTCTGCTAGCCTGCTAGGCAACCGTTCTAGGAGTTCTTACTTAGTTATGAGGCAGTTAGAGAAGCCTATAGAAGATAAATCATTATGATAGATGGAAGAGAAACCCTGAATATCTTAAAGGTAATAAATATATACAAAGGTGTGTAAAAAGGGGTTCTAACCCCTATCATAGAAAAGAGAAGAAACAAAAATTTATGAGCAGTTGATCATCGCCTTGCGAGGGCTTGGTAGGTTCTTGGGGCCGAGAGACCCGAGGCCAATACCTTGTCTTCCTAAGGGTGGCATCTTGCTGGAAAAGAAGAAAGTCAGGAAGGTTGGAGCGAAAATAAAAGTGAGTGTCAGAAGAGGATTAAGTGTCGCCTTGCGAGGGCTTGGTAGGTTCTTGGGTATCGAGACAGGACCTGAGGCCGATGCCCTATTCTCCTTGGGTCACTACGCTCAGCTCCCTCCTTTTTACATGCCCGAGTATGGAAAAATAAAAACCCTAAAAGAAGAAATGTGCTAAAAGAAAATACTTCTTGATCAGGCTATAGGAGTCCTCGCCTAGTAGGAGCTCCTGGTTGTGTTGTCCTTAGTTAGGTAGGTAGTTCAGACCACCACTTAGGGAAACCTCTTTGATAGTTCTTTTTAGTTTGGCCATGTTGGAGTAGTCGGTTAGTGACTAGCTTCGGACCTTCTATCAGATTATGCTAGGACTACTCCTTGTGGATGTCATGCCTTGGTTTTGTCAGGGGGTAGGGTGAGCATTGTGATGTGTTTTAATATGTATCTATTTTGTATCAGCTTGATGCTTCCTTTGGTTGTTTTGTGCAGATCTGTTGTGGGATTCGACGGGCTGAGTCACCCTATCCCATGGTCGCCAATGAGAGCGGAGTTTTGATGCCAAGAAGTGCTTAAAAATAGCTAAAAATTACGAATATCAAGGAAAAAAGATTCAACGTCGAAGGCGGCGACTCCAGCTAGGACGATTTTAAGCGTCAAGTGCTTTAAAGACGCCCGAGCAACACTTGTTGATTTTTGATAATTTTTCAGATTGCCATGCGGGTTGTCAAGAGTTTCCAGCCAATGTGGGATATCGAGTCAGATGCCTAGGATTTTTCAGAGCTCGATTTGGAGCTCGGACGGAAAAATGGCCACAAAATGGTCAAGATATGAAAAGGTGGACACTTGGAAGGCCAAAATTGGGCATGCCTTTTGAGTTTGGACCCCCCTTCAAAATTTTAAGCATACAGGGTGAAAAAACGTGGAGAGAGAATGAGAGATGAAGGTGCCATCTACACGCCCCATTTTTTTGCGTCTCCATGGATGGAGATGGAGATGGCAGGCTATGAGTACCCCATACAACCGATCTTGGGGCTGATCTTCTCCCTCTTGGCCGATCTTATCGCCTGTCTTCGCCCGTACAATGGTGGCCTGAATGAAGAGAGCCAATTTTAGTCTTTCTCTCTCCTCCCTCTCTCTCCCTTAAGGGGTTGTTCTTGTGTGGATGAAGATAATGAAGAATGGTGGAGGAAAGCTTGTCCGAATGAGACCGGATTGCTTCCGGATGAATGAAGACATGAAGAGTGCTATTCTTGAAGATACCGAGCATTAAATGTATACTAGAAATCAGTCCCATAATCAATACCAAGAAACTGAGACCTAAAAATAAGCGGTAATGCTATTTTTATAAAGGAAAAATGATATTTTTATGCTATTTGCTTTATGAAACCTTGTTCATATGGGATGAAAGTTCATTATGATATTGTTTGCCATGATTTTTAACTATTTGCAACCTGAAAATAAAAAAATATAAGGCTACATGGCCGGAATTAGTGTTAAAACCCGTAAAACACGCATTTTAAGGGTAAAATTGGGTTTTTGCTATATAAATGAGAAATATGATATGTCACACCAACTAAATCTGAGTTTTTGCTGTCAATGAACCTATGTTTCTATATTTTGTGCGTATTTAGCGGGTTTTTAAAAGGGAGAAATGCATAGAAACCCTATCTAACCAATCAAGGATGCAAAATGCTAAGAGTTGGATGAAAAGGGGCTGAAACACTGAAAGATAAAGAAAAGATTTGATTTATGCATTGCACTTGGCATATAGGAAATGGTTTAAATAAAGAGGATGGTAGCATGAGCATATGGCTCGGTGCCTCCTTTCAACGCAGTACACGCTAGTAAAATTCATGGAAAGAATGCTTTATGCACCATGCACGATGCTGATTTTTCTTTTGTCTGAGCACATAGCCATACACGATTTGCATTAAGCATAATAATTAAAAGGTATTAGAAAAACCTCCTGGATGCATGGCACATGTCTTCCTTAGGTTGTGACTAACGATGAGTGCGAGAGGATGTCCTAAGTTGTAGGTTAGTCGTTGGGTCCTAAGGGGAAAGTGTAGTGAGGAATGGTACATCCTGGAACGTAAAATATTGGTACCTAGAGAGGAGTTTGTGCTCGTTTGTGTTATATGTTTAGCAATGCATTAAAGGGTCATTTTCTGCAATGTAGGAGAGCTACAGTGGGGCTCTGACTATTAGTCGCTGTAGTGCCTCCCTATGTGCATGTAACGAGGCATTATGCCTATGAACTTTGGGATCTCCCTCTGAGGAGTTTAAGGGAAACGTTGGACTATAAACTATAAATGCATGAATTAAGCTTTAGGGCAGTTTGTCCTTCAGCATTAGATTGACGCTCCTAGTTCGCGAGGCCGTGAGGGTGCTTGTGCGTCATGAGCATGAGGTCCGGCTAGTGTCATAGCCAGTGCTGGCCCATTTGAGGTCCCATCAATGGACTTATGAATAGATAAAGTATGATAAAGTTGTGTCTAGGGTTCTACATGCTATTATAATAGAGATGAAGTAATTTGATGGTAAAAACATCTCAAGGTTTTGGAAGGTTTATCAACCAAGAGAAGCTTGAGTTCATAAGTGTGGCAGTCAATGAAACACAATAGTATTTTAGTAGAGTTATAACTTATGAGGTGTGAAATCACATCAAGACTTTGTATGGAACTCATGGTTTGACATGGGTTGACTTCAAAAAGGCCCTAAAAGATGTACTTTTCTTAGAAGATGTAGATCATGTAGCAAAATGATAATTTTTGGAATGGGTCATGAAGTGTGGCCAAAGGACTTTCACTTGCAAAGCTACATTGGGATTTTAAACAAAGGTATGACCAACTTAATGCCATTAAGAAGTTGGTTCTACTTCCCGAAAAGGTTTTGCTTTTCCTTTAGGTTGCAGATCCTCCATTATAGTTCGACATTGAGATATTTTTACAAGATAATTCCATAGAAAATGGGTTGAAAATAGATTGGGCAGATGTACAAGAAACAATCTCAAAATTGGTTAAGAGACAATGAAGGCATGAGTAGTTGATATCTCCATAATGTGTGATTCCTCCTTTGTGACCTATGTCGCTACCTACACTTTAGCCTCCTATACTAGCTCATGTTTTAGGTAAGGATGATATTATTGATGAGCTTGTAAAATATATGAAATATTTGAAGATTAAAGTTTCATTGAAAAATTATTTTGGGTAAGCTACTAGTTTTGAGGTACTACTTAGAAGAGACTATGTAGGTAGATGCATGTGGTGCAATAGCATCGATCATGAGCACATGGATTATGAAGCCTTTAAAGAGGCTTATGGATAGAATTTGGTATGTTGGAAAGATGGGAAGGTTTTTTTAATAGGGACAGGGCAGCTTTTCCACTAAAATTTGGTAAAGGTGGAATGAAAAAGCTCTTTCGAGACATGTCTAAGCAGACATCTTATGTAGCCTCAGGTGCTACTTTAGATTATGGTGTTCAGATTGAAAAGAAATCACAAAGAAAATCAAAGTTAGGGTCTTTTGCATTGAAGACTACAAATAAGGGTAAAGTGTGGCAAGCTGATTTGTCTAATATAGGGCATTACAATTGAGAAGTTGTCAAAGGAGAGTGATGATGATGTTCTTGTTGAGGATCCTATAATGCATGCCGATTATGAAGGATATACAACCAATGTAGTATGTAGAGGATGATGTACTTGTGATGAAGATTGTGAAGGATATATGATCGATATACTATGTAGAGGATGATGTACCTGTGATGATTCCTTGCAGACATTTCTCTAAGAGACATTTGGTACAAGCGACTATAGAGATAGTGTTTAAGATCATGGATTGAAGATACATGTCATCGTTCATAGTTTGTAAGTGAGTGGAAAATTGTCACTTGATGTTGAGCATGGATGGTAGATGAGAGTCGCCAATAAAAATATAGGAGAGCTTTATACAACATGTCTGATTATGAGGGGAGATAAGAAGATTAGTTTCATATTAGACAAAGGGATTTTACCGATGTTGCAAAGATTATGACTACCTTCACCATCAACAAAGATAATATTAATTTGCTCTTTCTATATGTGCTTCTATCTCTCTAATTTTCTCCTACATTCTTTTTGCCTATGTGTAATATTTCCGCACGAAATATTAATGATCCTAGACCCCGCACATCTCGCGCAAAAGCGGTTTAAAGTAATCTCCCGCAACAATAAAATTTTGGGCTAAGTACTCCCTCCGTGTGCATTAGCAAACTCCACCCCGCATCGTGTATAGAAGCCGTGGCTTGAAAATCGCGCGCCACCGTAGGCCTAAGCGGGAACACCCCTTCAAGGGGGGAAAAAGGGATAATGGATAAATTTTTGGCAAATTTTTTATAATAACCCCCTCCCCTTCAGCCGTTGCATGGCGGGGGAAAGGGAGTGTGAGAGGAGTGGGTGTGGAGTAGGAGAGCACGGGGGGGAGGAGGCATGCAACTAGCCACATGTGTGGCTATTCCCCCCCCCTTCCACACTATAAGAACACCCCCTCCCCAAGCTTGAGGGAGGAGAGAGAGGAAGGATCGCTAGGCTGACATGCTACCCGCCATCATCGCGCTGCTGCCGCCATCCTCACCACCATCATCATCATAATCATTATCATCATCATCTTTGTACTCATCATCATCTTTGTACTCATCGTCATCTTCCTCCTCTCCCAATCATTTCTCTCTCCACGTCATTCAGGTAATAGAGGCTTGGAAGCTTCTATTAGAAGCTTCCATTAAGGCTTCCATAAGCCTTGTTTACACGTGTCTTCCTCGGTTTTTAAAACTGTGTCCAGCAAGGCTAGTATCCTGCGCAAAGGAGGAGATATCGAACAGTAGTGGCTTCGTAACGTGTAAGAAGAGAGCCAAGGGGAAGATTTGCTAAGTCGTGATCTACGTCATCGATGGCTCCTAAGAAAAAGTCGCGAAGTGCACACACGGGAGCTTCCAACCCGAGTACGCGAATGGACAATGCCTCGATTCTTAACGCCCAGGTTCCGATAAATTTCTTGCATGAAAGGATGCATTTAAGCATGACTTTAATTGACGTAGGCAAGTTTGAATACATTGGAAAATTTATATACTCACATCAAATTGCCAAGTAAGTTGCATGACGAGTACTTGCATGGTCATGGTGGTTGCATTCTGAACGCCTATTGCATAAGTTAAAAAGTAGATTTGTCTAAAGGTATCCTTGTTGCCTCGTGAAAAGAACAACGCATATAGCACATAATACACTCAGGTAATAATTTCCTAGTTGTGACTCGTGTATGGGATAATCTTAGACCCCCATTGAATGATGTCCAAATAGTCGCAATACATGGAAAGGAAATTATGAACTTTGCAAATTGCATGTGAAGATGGTTACACTTTAGGTCGGGTTAAGTAATAAAAGGAAGGGTTAAATCAAGGATGGACTCATGGCATTCGCTCATCTATAGAGTTTCTTTATCAAAGTTTGCTTGCATCTTCATTAAAAATATTAAAGCTTGATTTTATTGCATCAATGTAGGGTTATAAGAGTTGGCTCTGAATTGTCAATCATTGTAGTTTAGGCAAGGAAAAGTAAGGATCATTGTAGATCTTATAGCTGCATAGAAGGAAAAAGTCTATGGTCTTGAAATCACATTATTTGCATGGAATGTTATATCTTGCAGTTATTTGCATCTTTTAGGGGAAAAGTACTTGTAAATTTAGAAGAATGTATATGCATCTTTAAAAGTAAAGATCATCTTAAATCATGGGTTGGTTGGATCAACTAAGTAATTTGCGTATAGTTAAGTAGCTCACATGAAAATCATAAAGGTACGATTAGATTGTATATGACGATCACCTCAAAGTGCTAGGTAGGGTTAAGTTACGCTAAAATTCTGCCTAGTATCGCACTTGGGATGCCGATTTAAGACTTTCGATCCCAAAGATCCTACCCACATTCTCAAAAATGTTAGGGTTGTCAGATCGGCCATGCAAGAATGATCTAGGGTTCTCACCCTAGTGATCGCATGAGACTTCTGCAAGGAAATTAGGAACCCTAGGGCCAAAGCATTATCGGCCTAGTAGGGTTAGGGTTGGGTTAGGTCAAGAAGGTTCCCAAACCCTACATCTTGACCAAAAGTATTCTTGACTAAGGAATACCGTGTGATGGGAGAAATAATCCCACAAGTAAGGTGCGCCACCTATCTCGCGCAACAAATTGCAACGTCGCATGGTTTTGTGTCTAAATCACAAAGTAGTATTGCCACTCCTTAGAAAAAGTTGGCGAGTTCTAAGTACAAGTCTAATTTTCTAGAGGATGAGTAGTCATCATGCTACATAACCCTTCCTTGGGGTTGACTTGCCAAGGTTAGGGAAGTTACAAATTTGCCAAGAAAGCAGTTAGCCAACCAAGTTAGGGCGACGAGATTGCCCAGGATTTATTGCCTATAATTTAAGGAAACCTAAGGTGGAAACAATTTGGGTCAACAGGGTATAAACCCTAACCCAAGGAAATAGGGTAACAAGCAACTTAGCTTATGAAATTACCTCAATCCCAATAAAATATTTCAGCTCACCAAGGTCTTTGACTCTGAATTCAGCCTGTAAACATGATTTAATTTCAACAATGCCATTTTCATCATCTCCAATGATGATCATCCATGATCAATCTTCTTCGTGAACAGAGATTGTGATCTACCCTAAAGACATAACCCTGAAATTTGCTTTTGTGGTTTCCCCATCTAACTCAAACTGTATGTTGTTTATGGCATGAGTTGAGACTATTTCTCTGCCATTTGCTAGCTCTACCATCAGTTTTCTAGAATGCTCAGGATTTAACTTTAGCCTCTTAGCACATTTTGGGAAAATAAAGGAATGAGTTGCGCCACAATCAATGAGGATTTTAAAAGGAATACCTTGATATTTTGTCGGTGTTTGGATGACAGAAAATTTCCATCCAGCGCCCTCATTATTCATGGACACGTGAATGGATTCTCTCTTGACTTCTTCTTCCATAGTTGGATCTACTTCTTCCAATGTGATGGCACATGCATGGATTCCAGCTCCACGGCTTGCTCCTTGCTCCATTCCACGATCAACTCCTCACCCTGATCCTCACCTAGCTCCACGTCAACATCCACGTCTTCCATTATTAAAATTCTCATTTCTTTGAGGACGTTGCAAGACGTTGGCATTGGCATTGGCATCGGCAATGGTCCCTTTATTTGGGCATTTAGAGTGAAAACGACCTGGCTAATTACATCTCCAGCATCATGGCTCATCATCGTGGCTCATTATTCCATTGTGTTGTTATCTCCGTCACGATTTTGAGGAGCATTGACTGCATTAGCTTGTCCTTGATTGTAACTCCTTTGTTGTTGATATCCTAACCGTGCTCTTTTGGAGTAGGGAAATCTATTATTGAACCTATTATTTGACTTAGAGTAAGCCTTCGCCAAAGGTTGTGCCCTTAGTAGTGCATCTTCCAAGTTCGTAGGCCTCATTGCCTCTAGCTGTTCATTAAGGGGAAAATTCAGACCTTGGCAGAAACACGCCACTTGTTGCTTCATTGACAAGTGAGAAGCATACTTTTGTAGGGTCACAAACCAAGAATAGTACCCTTCCAAGGTCGTTCCCAGCTGCTTGAGGTCAAAGAGCTTGTTCATCTTGAGTGTTTGATAAGCAGGGGGTAAATAGCAATTTTGGATAGCCTCCTTAATCTGATTCCAGGTAATATTAGGCTTAGAGACTAATTTGTCTCAACACCACTATTTCCACCACAATCTGGCTTCACCTATAAGCCTCAACCTTGCTAAAGCCACTGCAACTTTTCCCTAAGATAATGATTAGCCCGAATTCTAAGACTCTGACCCTAGGGTAAGTCATCGTGTCAGCTCTTATCCTATTTTTTCCTTTCAAAAAAGCACCTGACTCATTGAGTCCGCCCTACCATTGAACGCCTTTCGTCAGGAAAGGTCACTCGACTGCTTCCCTTTAAACAATATTTTCTTTAGTTATCTAAACAGAGCAGACTACCATGTTGTTGAACACATAAAATAGCTTCATTAATTACCCTTTTAGCACAGGGTTCATTTCACATCTTTGTTAATTCACGACATGAAAATAGTGAAACAAATCCTTTCAAAAAATTGGATAAAAGCATATTTATATATTTTCAATTCCACTCTCAAAACCAGAGGTGCATCCACCCTCAAAAACTAGAGAAGTGTTTCCAGTCTGCATCTTTATGCTCCAATGCAAAACCGAATTGATAATAGTACCGATTTCTTTTCAATCTTAAGACCATACGACTACATATTCTAGGAATAAGTTTCAACCAGAGCCCCTCATCCTTATAAGTCGCCATAGAAGGGAACCTTTCGTACTGGACCATTCATCCTAGGCATTGGTCAGATGCTCTAGGCATACTAAAAAATATATCCAGCTCATTCGAGCTCCAGCAGTTGACCCCACAGGAAAGTCAACCACTAAAATTGCCCTTAATCTGGGCAAGAATATTTCCTTCCATTAGCAAAGACATCGCAATCACATCCAGGTTTCAAAAATCACAAACCATCAACCATCCAATCCTTTGCAGTCGATATTTCTTGAGAAATTAACTTTATCAAAAAGTTTTTTCAATGACTTTGATTTTGGCATCCAATAATTTCTAAGGATTTCCATTCCCTGCTTCTTCCTTTTTGTGGCTATTGAATTTTCTACGGGAAGACTTTTCTTGATTTGTTTTGCCAATTTTCTAATATTTTCAAAATTATGGCAACCAATTCTTTTCTTTCTTCAATTGCCTTCTTTCCCTATGACATTTTTTTCTAAGTTTACTAAGTCAATCATTTCCTATACTTCCAAATTTATCTTTTTTGTCACCCAAGAGTTAGGAAATCCATTTCAAAGTAATAATCTACATTTCGTATGTTGTCTAGGATAGTTTATAATTACGAAAGTCTTTCCATGGCCAAATCGATAGACACTATTCTTATTTAAAGGAGTCTTCAATTCTATTAACAATTATCATTATCATAGAAACAAGTCCTATATATTAAAATATTCATAGAAACCGTTAATTTTTAGTTATGAGAATAACTCAAATTTCAATTATGTATGTAAATAATTAGTACTATAACTATTCTTAACTTTTAGAGATGGACTTAACTAATTTGTCATTAGTTGATATTTAATATTTCTAAGGATTCCACTAATGTCATTCTTATAAGTGTGATACTAAAATTTATAGTTAGCTCAATCATGGAAAAAACTCTAATATTCTATATATGTCTCTTTAATACTAATTCTAATATTCTAATAATGTTAGTTTTCTAGTGGATTACCTTGGATAAGCCTTAAACTAGATATAATGCTAAACAAAAATCTTGACTTAACATTTTATGTAAAATTTCCTAAAGCATAATAGTTAGCATAACATTCTAAGTTAGAAAATTTTCAAGCATACTTGTTTATTTTTTTTAATTGACTTTATTATCCCATATATATATACAACTATTTTTTTATTATTTCTAATGACTAGAACCTAATCTAACTTTAACTATAATTATCACTAATTCTTTATTTCTTAAAAAAATTATCATTCGATAAAGAAAAAGATCACTAAAATGCTAACATTAAAAATTTAATTTTGATAATTAATTTATTGAGCTTTTCTATTTTAAAGTAATAATCTAATTCATGCTTTCAAGAATAAAAGGACTTTGATTATTTTTCTAAAATAAAATAGCATTTTCTTAACTTATTTTAGAACCTCGTTTTGGCTAGGATGTCGGCCTCGCATTAAGTGACAATATTGGTAGTGTAGCCACATTTGGGAGTGATGCCACACCTTGTCTTCCTTGGCGACATGATGAGGATATTTTTGGATTTTAGAGAAAGAAGAAAATTAAGATAAGATTTTGGCAGCATAAGGGTGTCGTCATCGCTTCTTTGATCGCTCTTCTTCATAGTAGAGTCTGTTTAGCTCCACACTCCATGCTCTTACAATGGAGGTGAGAGGTATTAATTATAGGAAAGGGGGGGTTGTGGGATGCTGCTTGCATAAGCGGCATCTGAGGTGTCCCATGGTGGCACCATGAAAATGATGGGTGAGGTTGATTAACTGGGTGTCAGCTTGTTAAAATTTCCTAAATTCTTTTTAACTTGAAAATGCCATGTGTAGGATATTTCTAATGACATGGCAGTTTGAGATTTTTTAGAAAAATCTCGTTTTATGATTTTAAGAGAAAATTAAAAAGAATGTATGAGGTGTCCTGATGAGGTTGGAAGTGGCTAAAAATATCCCTTTTTTTTAAATGAAAATTGGAGGAGGAGTACTAATGTGGCAACTTAGCAATTTTCAATCAATAGAAAAGAATCTCGTTTTTGAATTTTTCATGAAAAATTTGGATATGAGAAATGAGGTGTCTTGTGGAGGTAAAAATGTACTAAGATTTTTCTAAATTTTTTAATATGGTAATTAAAAATATAGGGGAATGAGTACTTATGTGGCAAGAGATGGGAGGAAAAGTACACACTCTTTCTAATCATTGCTTATCTCTCTCACACCATGTGTCATTCTCTTGTAAAGTCCTACTTACAATTGAACTCTTTCTCTCTTTTAGGTAACTACTCTTTGGCTTTTAGTTAGAATTAGACTAACTAGATGATTTTTCTTTTCTTTCCATTTTTCCTTTGCATGCATGCATAATTTCTTACATGTTTTGTCGACGACTAAGGTGGGGTTTTCATGATAAGAAATAACTCACATACACTATTGAAAATACTTAGCCCGTGTTTTTGCAAAAACTATTCCTTTTGCATGTATTCGCATGCTTTTAAGTAAATGCACAACTGTGCATCAAGAGTGAGTTCACAAGCATAAATTATGTCTTTATTTATGAAATGTGTATGCACCTGTCCACGTTTATACGTGTGCACATATGCCTAAGGAGGAGTTTACATGGATAACTTATTCCCACCGACTCGATACTTTGAAGACTTAAGTCCATTGGCTAGTGGGAGAGGGGGGGAGTTCATGCAAGGATCAACGATTTTGCTTATGTATACAATGAAGAAAATTGTCATGAGAGATTTCTTAAATCTTTTGTGTGTACATTTTGTGTTGTCAAGGCAGTTTGTTACAAAGTCACGAGAAACATGTGTGCATCCCATGTCAAGTACTTCAAGCTTGGACTCTTTGGTACTCATTCTCTTCATTGATCCCTCTTGTGAACTACACACATAGCTTGAGAGGGACTACTAGTTACAACAACCATCCCATGTTGGCATGGCAACTCAAAACATGAAACTTTTCTGGGATTGACCCAGACCCTATGATGCAAGGGGAGACTTTCCCAAGGCCTCATATTGAATGTCCATGTGAGGTGGGGTCTAGATGTAATGTGCACCAAAGGCAATGTCTGAATGGCATAATCAATAATAAAGTGCCAATGGGAGAGAAATAAAGCAATTGACATAAATATCTTATCTCATATAGCGGCAACGAATGTGTTATCTCATGTCTTAACTCAATCACTCAAATGACTATCATACAATACTCAATAGCAAGATTAATCTAGACATTTGCATGTAGTGAAAGAGGATCAGACAATCACAAAAACTTGTTCATTGTGTGCCATGTGCTTTACATAGGTATGTCCTTGCCAAAGAGGTAGAATGTGAGAAAACTATGACTATGGTGGATATCCAAAAGCTTATGGAAAAATGATATATGCAACCAAACGTCAGTGTATTTATAGAATGTCATAATCATGATGATGTCATTGAGTGAATGATCATCTAGGGAACATGGGACGTGCACCCTGTGGCCAATGGTTTTTTGAAGAACATGAGATGCACACCACGTGGCAACAAAATTTGGCATGTTTGCCCACCTAGCAAGTTGAGAATTGCGGCATGCTTGTCCACATGGAAGAAGGTATGTGTGATTTTGCTTTGTCTAACATGTGGTAGGGAATGACATTGTGTCACAAGAGTAGTCCCTCACATATAGATATCTCCCACCCCTTGTTTTAATTTTGCACTCTAAAAAATCGTCACATTATTGGCGTGCTCTAGATAACTTCCAAATTTCATCTATATTTTCAAGTCTTATATCAAGTATTGGTCTAATCATCAAGACAAAAGATGTAATTCTTTTCCATTCTTCTCCATGTTGATGTCAAACCCCATAGCATGCACACCTTGGGGCTTTTGAGTCTTGCATTTGCCAAAACCATATTATACAAGTGTAATACTTTTATTAGATTCCAACTTCCATCATAGACCACTAAGATGGAATTTTGCTAGTAACATCAATGAGGTATAATTCTTTTCCATTCTTCTCCATGTTAAGTTAGATTCCATAGCATGCACAACAGCATTCCCCCAACTACTAGAAAACCCTTACATGTGTCATGTGGTCTGCTATTTCTTAAACTCATGTCCTTCCTTTTCATTCTACTTCATGTCATTATTAAACTTCACGCCATGCACAAAAAGGTTCTCCTTCCACTAGAGCACCCTTGCGCATGCCTTGTGGTCCAAAATTTTCCATCTATTTTTCCTAAACCCTTGTGGTACACTTATTGGTTGATGTAGGACCCCACAACATGCACAATGGTGGTCCCTTACCACTTCAATACCCTTGTGCATGTGGTGTGGTTGGAGATTTTTCAAACACCTATTTTAT
This sequence comes from Lygodium microphyllum, assembly GCF_053477565.2. Classification (NCBI taxonomy): domain Eukaryota; kingdom Viridiplantae; phylum Streptophyta; class Polypodiopsida; order Schizaeales; family Lygodiaceae; genus Lygodium; species Lygodium microphyllum. The sequence continues at coordinate 119,709,677 of NC_141135.1, forward strand.
TTGAAGATTGTCTACTCTTGTTTCCAACTCCTCATGTCATGATTTCTAGACTCAATTGTTCATTGTTTTGGGTGATGTCAAACCCCATGGTGCACATAGCGATGGTCCCCTACCACTTGCACTCCCTTGTGCATGTGATGTCATCTAAAATTTTCCAAATACCTATTGTATTTGTGGATTTTTTGCTCTTGTTGTCAACTCCTCCTATCATGATTTTTAGACTCAATTGTATGATGTTTTGGGGTATGTCGAACCCCATGGTACGCACAATGGCAATTTTGTATAACTTGAACACCATTTTGCATGTTGTGTGGTCTACTATTACTTCATCTCAAGTATCCCTCTTTCCCATTCATGTTTCATGTTGTTGTCATACCCCACATCATGCTCAATGGGGGTTCCCCTACCACTAAACTAATCGTATGCGTGTGGTATGGTCCAAAGTTTTCCCTACATCATGGGGTCCATGGTGTCAGACCCAAGTTCATGTATTATTTTTTAAATTTTCTCATGAAGTGTAATACATGAATTGATGCAAAAAAAGGAAATAAGGACAACAAAAGTAATTAAAAACATAGCTAAGGTAGAAAATTGGAAAGTTATCAAAGGACACACTATAAGAATAGACAAATCCACCAAAGGTCCCTATTCTTGGAAGTCCTTAGGGGGAAGGAGACATGAATCAAACCCTAGGAGAATCCAACAATGAGAGAGCTATAGCTCAAGTCCAAGTGAATGTTGAGGTAGATGTAGTACCTCATGCAATAGCGTAAGACCAAGGCCAAGGTGAAGAAGTACCATACAACACTAGAGACAATAAGGAAGAAGATGAAGAAGTATCCTAGGCACCAATTGAAGTGCCTGATGTTGGGCGAAGGGACTCAATGACATACACATACCCTCCTGTCTCAAGCTAAGTGGACTCGCATGGCAAAACCCAAAAAAAGGTAGAAATTTTGGAAAGGGCAAACAAGGTGCATATGCCCATACAAGGGCTAGCAATGCAAAGGAGAGGGCAAACAAGTTTCTCAAGAAGAGGTTGAGGCAACAAATAAATGCCTGGAGGGAAATTTAAAAAAGCCCAAAAGTCCTTAAATTGACAAGCTTATCACCAAATCTCCTTTCCTAAGGCAAGTCATTTGTGATAGATATAGCCTAAGAGTTAGGTGCAACTTTTGCCTTTTTGCCCTCACAATTCCATAGGAATCTACTAAGGAATTGTCAGAGAGAGAACTAGGGAGAGAGAAAGAGGAGAGAGAAAGACTGCAGAGGAGAGAGAAAGACTGCAGGAAGAGAGAGAAATAGAGTGACGAGGAGAGAGAAAGACTAGAATTGGAGAGAGAAAGACAGGAAAGATGTAGAAGCCCTGGAAGCTTGAAGCAAGAAGGGAGAGAAAGATTGTAAATGTATTGATATGTCCAAAAGATGTGAAAAATTACAACTTCTCTCCTTATATACCAGTGTCAATGTGACATGGCATATCATTAGCATTCTAAGTATTCCCAGCTTCTTACAATCCATCCCTTCCCAAAAGTTTTTGTCCCCAAAAACAAAACTAGAAAGAGCTAAAGAAAAGATGGATGGAACAGAGTACTACTCTGTTTTACAGCTTTACAAATAGAGAATGAGTGAAGAATTTTCATTACAAGGGCTGAATTTGAAGTACGGAAAGTGGACCCTACTATATACATGATTTGAAGAACTTTAGAAGCCATTGGAGCCATAGAATCTTCAACAAATAGTTCCAGAAGAAAGTAGACAGCTTGCTGAAATAACAGTCCCTGCTAGACCAAATCAGCCATAACTTTTGATAGAAGTGTCCAAATGAGGTGTACCACATATCAAAACGAAGCTCTTGAAGAGTACTTTAAGCTCATGTAGATAGCTCAATTCTGAAAATGAAGTACGACAAAAACTGTTCTAAAATAGTGTGCTGTCCTGAACCAGTCTGTACCAATACTAGCTCCATAAGCAATAGGCTTCAGCCACCAATGTATCCTTCAAGTATGGATACTCATCCAATATTGAATCAGGTCTCCAAGAAGCCTCTTCAGAGGGTAAACCTCTCCATTTAATCAAATATTCCACAATAGAACGTGATCGAAGCTTCTTTTCACGCTGACCTATAACAGCCTCTGGGATGTACTGAACAATACCATCTTCATCAATAGGTGGCAACTCATCAACTAAATCCACTGGATCACCATAATAGGGCTTGAGCTGACTAACATGGAAGACGTTATGAATTTTTGTAGAAGAGGGAAGCTCTAGTCTGTATGCCAAATCTCCAATCCGCTTAAGGATCCTGTAAGGGCCATAGAATCTGTGGGCAGAATACTTGGATTTGGGCACCTTCAACAAAACCAGCTCTCCTTCCTGGAACTCTAAAGGCCTCCTCTTCTCATTAGCATACATCTTCATCTGATCTTGAGCCTTCCTTAGATTCACCTTGCATTGCTGAAGAAGGGTTTGCATTCTATCCAACTCTTCCTTCCCATGAGGGTTGATCTTTTCGTTAAAAATGACTGTGGATAGGGGCACCTTGTAACCATACAAAGCCTCAAAGGGTGAAACTCCTATGCTCGCATGAGTGGAATTATTATAAGCAAACTCAGCCAGGTGTAACCAAGAATCCCATGAGGTTTGGACATCATAGCAAAAATGGCGAAGATAAGTCTCCAACCATTTATTAACTCTCTCTCTCTGTCCATCAGTTTGGGGATGATAAGCTGTAGATGGAGCCAACTTGGTACCCATAGATGTAAATACCGCTTGCCAAAAGTTACTCATAAACTTTGAGTCCCTATCATGGACAATCACCTGCGGTAATCCATGCAATCTGAAAATATGCTCCATAAACTGGTTGGCCACCTGAGAAGCAGTAAACTGAATTTTTGTTGGGATAAAATGAGCTGCTTTGGTGAGTCTGTCAACCACCACATAAATACTATTCCACCCCTTCTTGGTAGTAGGTAAGCCAGTGATAAAGTCCATAGTAATATGAGTCCATTTACCCGTAGGAATAGGCAATGGCTGCAATAAACCCCCTGGCTTGTGGGTGCTATCCTTATTTTACTGACAAGGCATACACTTCATAACGAAGTCCTTGACATCTTTCCACAGTCCTTTCCAATAAAAGCTCTTGCTGATCCTGTCATAAGTCTTGAAAACTCCCAAGTTCCAGCTAAAGGCGAAGAATGCATCTCCTCCATAATTTTTCGCTTGAAAGAAGAAGTAGAGGGAATAACAATCTTGCCCTTCCACCAAATAAGACCATTTTTAAGCTGGTAGTGCGAGTTTTCTTCCATGAGACCTTGCTGTAATTTCTGAAAGATTTGGCTGAATTCCTCATCTAAGAGATATGCCTCTTGTAGCTCTTTAATCCAATCACTATGTAATTCCGTCATGGCTGATACTTTGCAGGCCCACATACGAGAGAGAGAATCAACCACTATGTTATCTTTGCCCCTTGTATGAGTGATGTCAAAGTCATAATTTTGTAATGTTGCTACCCATCATCGTTGCTTTGGAGTAAGATTTGATTGAGTAAGGAAATACTTGAGTACGCGATGATCACTATACACTCTGAATCGGCTGCCATATAAGTAATGGTGCCATTTCTTGATTGCATGGAAAATAGCCAACATTTCCTGATCATAAACATTCATGGCCATCTCCTTATCAGTAAGCTTACGGCTTTCAAATGCAATTACTCCATGCTCCTGAAGCAAAATAGCCCCAATGCCACGGCCACTAGCATCACATTGTATAGTAAACTCTTTAGAGAAATCCGGGCATACAAGAATAGGAGCGGAGGTAAGTAATTCCTTTAACTGGTTGAAGCTGCTATCTGCAAGAGAATCCCAAAAGAAAGCCTCTTTCTTCAACCTGTCAGTTAAAGGGGCTGCAATTGCCGCATAATGCTTTAGAAATCTGCGATAGAATGAAGATAGACCAAGAAATCCTCTAAGAGAGGTAGTAGTAGTAGGCGTTGGCCAATCTTTTATGCATTGCACCTTCTTGGGATCAGCCTGTATTCCTTTTTCACTGACTATATGTCCCAAGTATTCCACTTCAGTCTGCATGAAAGAACACTTCTTCTCCTTATCAAAAAGCCTATGATGTCTCAACACATCAAAAACCTTCCTCATATGCAACAAATGATCCTGAAAAGTCTTGCTGTAGATCAAAATGTCGTCGAAGAACACCAAGACAAACTGAAAGAGGAAAGGTTGTAGAATCTTATTCATCAGGCTTTGAAAGGTAGCTGGAGCGTTTGTAAGGCCGAATGGCATCACCAAGAAATGGTAAAGTCCACGATCAGTCCTAAAAGCAGTCTTGACCTCATCACCCTCTCTCATGCGAATCTCATGATACCCTGATCTCAAATCAATCTTCGTGAAGAATCGAGCCCCCTTAAGCTCATCAAGCAAATCATCTATCCTGGGTATAGGATACATGTTCTTCACTGTTATCTTGTTAAGATCCCTGTAGTCAATGCACATTCTGAAAGATCCATCTTTCTTTTTGACTAACAGGACTGGGGATGCATACGGTGAAGAACTTGGTTCAATGAATCCCATTTCAAGAAGCTCTTTGATTTGCTTGGCTGCTTCCTCTCGTTCACATTTTGATAGTCTGTAAGGTGGCTTATTGATCGTCTTTGAGTTGGGTTCCAAATCAATGGGGTGATCCACCGCTCTCTTAGGAGGCAATGAAGTAGGTACTTCAAATAAATCTCTATACTCCTCAAGAAGAGCTGTCAAGGCTGGATGGTTTGCTGAATTATTGGGCTGATCCTGTGTTTCTTTGTTCAAATGTAATACAAATATCTGTGAGCGCTTCTTGTACTCTTTCTTGAGTTGTTGAATGGTGATAAGCTGAAAATCAGATTTACTAGGGATCCCCTGTAAACGGATGAACTGTCCATTGGAGAAAAACTCCATATATAACTGTGAGAAATCCATAGTAATCCTGCCTAAGGTCATCAACCAGTCACAACCAAGTACAATATCTATGGGCCCCATTTCCAAAGTGATCAGGTTTACTTTGACTTCAAAATTTTCAGCCATCTGCAAAGAAACCTGTGGACAAATCTGTGTGCTGATTTCCTCTTCACCATTAGCCACTTGTACTCTAATGGGCTGCTGTAAGTCGGTGGGAACACAATTCAACTTGTACAAAATGGATTTATTGACAAAACTGTGGGTACTGCCACTATCTATCAGGATGAACACTGGCTTTCCACATATGCTTCCCTTCATACGAAGTGTATTAGGGTTCTTAGATCCCATCCAAGCATCCATAGAGATAGAACAATTAGTGGTAGCAGGCAACTCATTACAAAATCCACCAGGATCAAATGGGATATCACCGCCTGGATCAAAAGGAAAAGAGTCAGATGGATCATAGAAGTACTCCTGTCCACCATCATCCTCGAAATCTTCATTTTCAGCATTGATTGGGACTGCATTAACTTCATCTATGTCATTTTCAAGGTCCTCAAGAACTAGCATACTCTGAATTTTTGGCTTGGCATTTTTGTATACACACTTTGAAGCATGGTCAGGAGTATACTTTTCTCCACACTTAAAGCATAAGCCTTTGTCCTTTCTTTCCTTGTAAAGATCCATGGGAATATTTCTGGAATTTGTATTGGCTGAAGTAGACTTAGGCTTATTGTCACCTTGCTTAAATTCAACCTTTGGACTGTTTGCTATCCTGAAATTGCCTTGAAGCCTAGAAGCATTAAATGGAGGATAAGTTGGTATCCGTAAGCTCCCACTAGGCATATGGTTGCTGCCATAATTGTTACCAACTTGCCCTTGCTTTAAAACAGTCCTTGGCTGTCCATAACTTGGCTGAAATGAAGACTCTTTCCTATACTTCCTTCCAAAGTGCTCTGCAAGCTCAATAGCCTTGAAAAGTGAAGTAGGATTCTGCGCCATAACATCAGCTGACAAGGATGGTTCTAAACCATACATGAACTTGTGTAACTTGGCCTCATCACTGATGTTTTCCACATACATGGTCAAGTTGAGGAATTGGTTTGTATATTCCCTTACACTTAGGCTCCTTTGTTCCAAGTTATACCATCTTCGTTCTAACTTCTCTTTCTCAAGAGGTGAAACAAAGACTTCAGCCATAAGTGCCTTGAAAGCTTCCCAATTCTCAATAAGTACATTCTCTTTCTTGATATACCTCCACCAAGTGTGAGCAAATCCTTCTAAGTGGAGGGAGGCAAAATGTATCTTCATGTCATCAGTTTTAGGAAATATGTCGAAATAAGACTCCATCTTAGAAGTCCATTCCTCTAATTCTGATGGTGAAGATGACTGGCCATTGAATTTGGATAAAACAATTTTATCCTTGAATTCTCTATCATGGAAAGGTTGCTGTCCCAAAACTGGCTGATCGGAATTTCTAAGTACAGAACCCCCAAAATGAGATTGAAATCTTCCAACAGGTGGCTGAGAATTACCCTGTAATCTTCCTGTTGGTAAAGCACCCCTAGAATGCTGAGTATGCAGTCCAAAAGCTTAAGTATTGGCACCGTTCAAACTGCCCAAATAGTCATCATGCCTTTGTGAAGCTTCTCCTACTTCATACTGACCATTGGGAATACCTCTTCTTCCAATGATTCCATCTCCATAACCATTTTGGTTGGATGGCTGAAGTGGGACTGAAGGGTCATTGTTTGAACAAGCCTTCTCATTAGCTTCTTTTGATCCTGTTTGCGATGGCATCAATTGAGAAAATTTTGCCATAAGCTGAGCATTGGATTCTACTAATTTATCAATGGAAGCCTTGGTTTGGGTAGTTGATTCCATCAACTTATCAAGCGTAGACTTCGTTTGTCCATGAGATAAAACCATTTGTTCCATTGTAGACTTTGTTTGACCAAATGATAAAATCATATGCTCCATTACTGACAAAATAGCTTCATGACGTTCCTTATGTCTTAGTTTATGGGCACATAAAGCGTCATTGAGAATACTAATTTCTCCTTGTTGAGGCTCTTCAGGGTTCTCTTGAAATGTGCTTTCCATCATAGAATCCCTGATTTGCTGTGCATAGTCCTCCTGGACCTTATTTTTGCCTTTATGCCCTGCCATACTAGTGCAGTCCTGCAGTACCCCCTGTCAGTAAAACGGCTATAACTTTGGCTAGAAAACTCCGATTGCAAAACTTTTCTGTGCGAATCGAAGCTTACGATGCCCTCTTCGAGATGAGCTATAGCACGCTATAACAGGTTTAGGACAGAAAATTCTGTAACTGAATTTCAGAGTCTGAACTGTCCAGTCCTGCACCCTGTTTAGACCTGTAAGTGTCCTGTTTTGACCCTATAATGCAAGAAAGTAACCTCCAATGGCTACCAAACCCTGCAAAGGGGTATATAGGACCTATGGGTACCCTGTAGTACCTGCACCTGTACTTCAGTATCAAAGGGTGTACCTGTATCCACCTGTAAATACCCTGTGGATAACCTGAAAATGCCCTGTTTTACCCTGTTTTACTCCAGTAGGTACTTGAGTCGTTGGAAAGTCTTCAATCTTCAATTCTCCACTCGTTGTACCTATGTGAGGGATAAAACGGCAGGACGGGCTCCCTACACGGGCTCCGAATCACCGAGAGGTGGGCAAAGTTCCCCCTGGGTCGGTTGGTTGCACCCCTTCGGGATCTTCGATAGTGAGGGAGGGTCACCTCTCTTTTGTCCCACTATCTCCCCCGGCATCCACCTTTTTCCTCGGTGGGAATATCAACATGGCAGAGTCTAGTGTACTAAGCAATCAGCATGATATGCATTTGAAAAATATTCATTCAGCCTTTCATGAGATGCAATTGATTGAGATAAAAGAACTTGAGATGGGAGAAGGGTTTTACCTATGCAATTCAGTGACTCACTGATTGCTAGTACTTACCCTTTACAATTTTCCAATTTAGGCAAAAGAGAATCAACCAATCAATTGGATTAGAGTAAGCAAAGGAATCAATCAATGTATTCAGTCCATAGGATTCAAATGTTATGCTGAAATCTCAGATTAAGGCCATTCATTCACTGATTGAAGCTAATATTGCATTAGGCAAGCATTGCATTCATGAATAGATGAATTCAAGCAAAGGTTGGCTGAGAATTTGATGAAAATGTTCAATTCTTTAATCTCTCGGTCAAATGGCTTAAGCTCAGCAATTGGATTAATGAGAGAGATTAAAAATTGAAGAGAAATACCTTGACATGGCTGAAAATAACTTGCCAAATGCTTGATAGGGCTCCCGGTTGTCCGATATTAGCAAAATAATCCAAGAAGCTTGCTTATCTGATGGTAGAGACCAATCTTGAAGCTTCAAATGCTTGAAATTGAAGCATTAAACCCGTTTCCCCCAAAATTTTGCTCCATAGAAGCTCTTGATCTTCAATCTTAAGCCAACCTGTGCTTAATCCTTGCAATTTGTTGAAGAATCCTTGCTGAAATGATTCCATGGGCCAAAAGGATGAAGAATCTTCAAGAAATTGTCAAGAAATGGAAGCTTGGGCTGAAGCTTTCATGGCTGCCCATGGACTGTTCATGTAGGGTTTCAAGAGAGTGAAAAGCTGAGAAATATGGTTCTATTTTGGAGTAAACACACCAAAACCTTGAAGGAATCACCGCCAATGATGAATTAGAAGCACCATAGCTGAAGATTGGCTGAGAATTGGAGGAGAACAGGGCTGGAAAAATCAGCGCAAATTTCGGGCTGCTGTCCAGGCCACGTGGCAGCTTCTACAGGGCATGATTGGTGCTCCACTTGTTGCATTTGATGTCTAGAGTGCCATTATGCAGGCCATTGTTGATGGAGAGCAAAGATCAGTGAGAAAAGAAGAGATCTCAGCCAGCAAACTCCATGAAAGCTTGGGCAGAGCTTGAGGAAAGAGGAAAGGAAGACCTCTTTTGAAAAGTAACTGTAGTTTAGTCTCTAACTAAGCCCGGTTAACCATTCTTTACCCTAGTTACCTCCATTTTTGCATAAAATTTGATGACGTCCAGCCATTTAAGCCTTTACCCGCCATATCTGACCTTGAATATCTCCAAATGTAGTCATTGCTAACTGTAGTTGTCCTGCAGCACTCCACTAGTCACTGTCTTGTACCATTTTTGTCTGAAATTGGTTTTGAAATAGGAAAATGAGAGTGAAAATGGAAGAAAATAATGGATCAAAGACTGAAGCTCTGATACCACTTGTCAGAGAGAGAACTAGGGAGAGAGAAAGAGGAGAGAGAAAGACTGCAGAGGAGAGAGAAAGACTGCAGGAAGAGAGAGAAATAGAGTGACGAGGAGAGAGAAAGACTAGAATTGGAGAGAGAAAGACAGGAAAGATGTAGAAGCCATGGAAGCTTGAAGCAAGAAGGGAGAGAAAGATTGTAAATGTATTGATATGTCCAAAAGATGTGAAAAATTACAACTTCTCTCCTTATATACCAGTGTCAATGTGACATGGCATATCATTAGCATTCTAAGTATTCCCAGCTTCTTACAATCTGATACCACTTGTCAGAGAGAGAACTAGGGAGAGAGAAAGAGGAGAGAGAAAGATTGCAGAGGAGAGAGAAAGACTGCAGGAAGAGAGAGAAATAGAGTGACGAGGAGAGAGAAAGACTAGAATTGGAGAGAGAAAGACAGGAAAGATGTAGAAGCCATGGAAGCTTGAAGCAAGAAGGGAGAGAAAGATTGTAAATGTATTGATATGTCCAAAAGATGTGAAAAATTACAACTTCTCTCCTTATATACCAGTGTCAATGTGACATGGCATATCATTAGCATTCTAAGTATTCCCAGCTTCTTACAGGAATAATTGATTGATTTCCTCCAAGATAACTATATCTTTGCTGGACATGCCCATAGAGTCACATTGAAGTATAAATATATGCACACAACCAAGTCGATAAGGTACAGATTTGACAAATTTCTTGAGCCAACTCACATTGCTGATAAAAAGGCCTATGAAATATTAAGCATTGCTCCAAATAGAAGGCCCAAGGGATCCAAGAAGTGATTTTAGAGAGAAGTGCTCATTGTTGAGGACAGGAGGACAATTTGCTTGAAAACCAAGGTGAGCAATAGAGAAAGGAAGATAATAAAGAAAAAGAGGTTGATAATAAGGAAAATAAAAATGATGGATTTTCAAGAGGACAAGTTAATAAAATTTAGGAAGACAAAATTAGAGAGAAAAATGATAAAGAAGAAAAGCCACACAAGCAAGCTGATGATAAACAAAGAGAGGAAGACTTTTTGTTGAGTAATCTCTAGGGCCTGGAGAAGACAAATGCTAGAAAGATAAATGAGATTACAATGCAAGTGGTTGTTAATGTTGTAAGAGAATAAGATCCATAATACCTCTCCTTCTCACATGAAAACACTATCTTTCTTCAAAAGAATGACAAAGAAATAAATGACACAATAATTTGGTACTTCTCAGGTATGTCCCAAGTGCATTGTTTTTTGTACTTCATTGATTTTTCACTTCTATGTCCCAAGTGCTTTTTCTTTATGAAAAATAGTATTTGCACTTTGTATGCACTTGGGCCCTACAATGCACACATTAATAGCAACACAACTGTGGAATGCTTGTTTGTGCATCATTGGGTCTAGATCAAATATTGTTGTTTCCTATCATCGTTCTAACGTAGTCCAAGAATTTCACATTTTTTCTACCAATTGCTTATAAATTAAACAAAATAGTTATTCTACTTGGAGCATATCCAAACCCCACAGTCTCATTTGTGTATCATCGGGTCCAAATCACTTATTGTCGTCTCCTATCGCCGTTTTACAAAAATCCAAGAATTGTTGCATTTTCGCTACCAATTTTTTCTAGATGACACAAAATAGTTTTTTTAACCTTAGAGTTTATTTGGAGCCCATAGTGCACACTATGATAGGGAGACAGACCCGAAATGCCCATTTGCATATCATTGGATCCAAATCAACTATCGTCATCTCCTATCACCGTCTTGACCCTAGTTTGAGAATTTTCACATTTTTGCTATCAATTGCTATCTCTTGTCATCATTTTGGCCAAGCTTGATATTTATCTCTTATTTTATCCCAAATTCTTATTAATGATGCAAAATAGTTTTTGGACATAAAATATAACCAAACCCAATGGCATACACATTCATAGCAAGTCAACTTTGGCATTCCCCCTTGCACATCATTGGGTGTGAGTCATGAATTTCCTCATCTTTGAAATTTTTGACTAATCATATGTCTGGTGCAATTATGTCCAAGTGTCTGATGTTGACACTCCCACCTGATATGATCAAAAAGGTTAATATTTTAAATCCTCTTATTTCTACAAAAGCAAATTCAATCTCACTTTATTTCTTTCTACAAGAAATTAGGCTTTATAAACTTCACTTTGTTAACATTCCATGTCATGAGCTATATTCTTAACCATTTAATTCTCATGCAATGATTAGATCTGGGCATTGCTTTGATGTTTCATGCTAAGATATATTTTAATGTGAATTTAACACTGGAGCACCTCAATCTTGGACCTCAAAAATTGTAAAATTTACCTAATGAATTCTCTCAATGGTTTTCATGGGGATGTTAGATTATAAGTATACATTGAATTTTCTACCCGTTGTTGGTGTGTTCCAAGCAAACTTCAAATGACTATCACAAGCATACTCTACCGGTTTTCAAAGAGAATATTTGTTGCCCTTGAGAAAAAATTTCCAGTGCTAAAAAGGGATAATGAGATATTTATTTATACCCTGCAAGTCCCTCACTAGCCTGACACCTCCATTTGTGGATGGAGGTTTTCAAAGAGAATACTTGTTGCCCTTGAGAACAAATTTCCAATGCTAAAAAGGGATAATGAGATATTTATTTATACCTTGCAAGTCCGTCTCACTAGCCTAACACCTCCTCTTGTTGCTACTTAATCTTACTTGTAGATGCAAGATTCTTAGCTACATATGGCCCTTGAGGAGTTATCTTCTTGGTAGCTAGCTTATTGGCCATAGCAAATAGCTGGTTTCTTGGTTGCAACTAGTTTCTTTGCACCAATTGCTTTCTTTGTTGCAATTGACTTCTTGGATGTATCTTTCTTAATAGCTCTTAATATTCTGCGAAGTTTTGGGGAATCTAGGTTAAGAGGGAGTTGAACATACCTTTCAAGGAGAACTTTGATTGTTGCCACTGCCCTTACTATCCAAACAAAATCTTCTTTACAACAATCTTATGTAATCTCTTTTTCTTACATCCATCCTCACCATCCCCCTATTCCACCTCTCCCCCCCCCCCCCCCCCTTCTTCTCCCCCTCACCCCCACCCCTAGTTAAGTATAGGACAATGTGGTGAATCATTCTATATATATTCTAAAACTTATAAACATTGGGGTGAATTCAACGTGTTTCTTTGAATTTTTCTTTCACATGAATGGTGAAAAATCCTTTGTAACCTCAATATACCTTAGAAATGTGGGCGAATAAAAAATCTCAAAGTTATAACTCAACCTACTTAACGTTTTTTACAAATTTTAAATATATAAAATTTTAGCCAATTGGAAAATATTAGCCACTAAAGGGATCCATGGACGCAAGTCTGAGCAATTAGTTCACTACAATTCATTATTAAGAGAATATAAGGAGCCCATAAGGAGCCAATTTTACTTTATCCAAACACACTTATGGAAGCTCAACCAACTAAAAATTGCCATAGATGACATAAAGGGGGATCAAAAGGGGTCCTACTTGCACCTTAATGGTCCAAAACAAACTTATTAGGAGATGCAAATGAATGTAGGGGCAAAGAGAGAGATTTCTTTGCCAATGTCACCATCTAATTTTCCCCAATATAACCATCAAGAAGGAGAAAATTACATACTTCTACTTGAGTTCGAGAGACTTGGATCATTATTGTTTGTCAAGAGGCTATGATAACCCTTAATTTTTCCACTCTAGTCATGTTTGTAAATGGAAAGCTCATAATGCCATGGAAAATTTCAAGCTCATGTAGGGTTTACTCTCAATTTTTACTCACAATTATAGCACTTTCCCCTAGCATATGATCATCAAAGTCATCTCATTGACCTTCATGTAGTGAGATATTGAGCCCAATGCATCAATCTTCATCACAACTTTGTCCTTCATTAAGAAAGGGGATGGTCTAAAAGTCAAGATGGTGAAACGTAGGTATTTAAGTAATTGAGTTTTCCATCACTAGTGAGAGCCTGGAAGAAATAGTGTAATGTCAACTAGAAGCTATGCAATACAAGAGGGTAGAAAGAGAGAAGAACATAAGAGAGTTATGTGGCTACAAATTGAATGATACCATTATTATTTGTTATCTTCACTTGTACATGATTGTACCATGTGTAAGTATATAAGAACTACCTACCCAAATATTGGCAATTGGCCTTTACCCCAACAACCTTCCATGTAAAGGCCAATGCACCTTTATGGAAGTATAAGAAGAAAGTGAAGATATTATCCAATTCCCATTAGCACTATGTAGTGTGTAAAGCCCTCAAAAGATAAACCTTCATGAGAAGATCGACAAGGCTATTATCTATATGGATCTTGACTAGCTCAATGCACTTGTCCTCAAGAACCTCCCTAACGAAGTGATATTTCACCTCCATGTACTTTGTCTTTTCATGAAAGACAAGGTTCTATGCCAACTGAATGGCACTCTAACTATCATAGTCTAATGTAGGCACCTATCCTGAATGCCCAAGTCTCAGACTACAAGTAAGCCATATAGCTTCCTTTGAAGTCTCAATGGCTACAACATACTCTACCTTAGTGGTAGATACAGTCAAAGATGGATGCAATTGAGAGAGCCAAGAGACTGCACCACCTATGAAAGTGAAGACAAAATCTGTAATAAATATCCTAGTCTTCTATTGTTGCAGAATTAGAATCTATATAGCTAAGAATAGATGTATTCTCCCTTCCAAAGCATGCGCACATATATTGAGTGGTATTCAAGTCTTTCATGATACTCTTTACTTCATCCAAATGCTTCTTATTAGGGTTTTCGATATACCTGCTAGCCACTCAGACTATATAGGCAATAGTTAGATGTGTAGCAACCATGGTATATATCAAGCTACCAACTATGGATGCATAAGGACCTTAACCATTTTAGCCTTCTACTTATCTAACTTGGGATTGTCCTCTTGAGGCTAAGTTTTCAAATATGGAGGCAATGAAATACTAATAGCCTTTCCCCTATCCATATTGATACATTCCAATACATTTCCAATGTATTCCTTTTGAGACAAATAGAGTATTTTTTAAATTGAACTTGCATAAAGCACATACCAAGAATGTGATCAACATTCCCCAAGCCTTCATGTCAAAGGTCTCATACAACCTTTTCTTTAAAGAATCTATATCCAAAATTTACTTCCTAGAAACTAGCATCCACATAAAGAATCAAGATCATAAGGCTATCATCCCTAACCTTCCTTATGTATAGGTAGTAATCGGTCTCACTCTTAGTATACCCCTAAGTTTTGATAAATGCCTTTACCTAGGGACTTATTTCAAACCATATAAGTTCTTATGCAACTTACACACCAACTACTCCTTGCCTTTCATGATAAACCCCTCAAGCTACTACATGTAAATATCCTCATGTAAGTCCCTATGTAAGAAAGCAGTCTTTATATCCCATATGTACCAACTCCATATTCTCTTTAGTAGCCAAAGAAATAATTGTATGATGGGTGGTCATCTTAACTATTGGTGAGAAGATCTCATCAAATTCAATCCCCTTCTCCTACTTAAATCCTTTGGCCACCAATCTTGCCTTGTACTTAGGCATCAATTGGAGATATCTTGCCTTGTACTTAGGCACCAATCTTGCCTTGTACTTAGGCATCAGCTTGTAGATCCACTTACATGGTAGTGCATGTTTACCATTAGGCAAGGAGATTAACTTCCATGTGACATTATTTTCCCAAGAATTTATATTTGACTTCATAGTCCTCTTACACTTATGACTATCATCCCTAGTCATAGCATCTACATAACAAGAAGACTAACCACAATCTAATGCATTTCTTGGACTTAGGATCACTTACTCCACTTGTCCCTAGGTATATGCATAAATGCCTCATGGCCAAAAACACACAAATAAACATAACTAGATCTCTTGCCAAAATAGAACTCCTTTGGTATATTTCCATCTAAAGGCTTGCTAAGAGACCTACTGATCAAATACACTTTTGTCTTTACTATTTTAACCCAAAGTTCATTAATGAGACTGGCATTAGAGAGCATACTATGGATCCTTTCTTGAATGCTCTTGTTCATCTTCTTAGCCACACCATTTTGAGCACAATTCTCAGGAGCTATTCGCTCTCTCTTAATAACATGACTTGCATAAAATTTTGTAAAAGTATGTGAGGTGTACTCTCCACAATCATCATCCCTCAAGCACTAGTTCTCTGCAAATGCCACTAACCTTTGAATTGCATCCAACACATCACTCTTCTTGCAAAGGTGCTAAGCTCAAACATTCCTTATGTCATCATCCATAAAAGCAACAAAGTACAATGCTCCACCCAATGAAATCGTGGGCATTGACCCACATAAATCATTACAAACCAAATCAAGACATTTTGATCTTCTACTTTCACTACCTCACTTACGCAACATTTTAGTTTGCTTTCCAAAGAGATCATGCTCACAAAAACCAAGATTAAGAATTAGACACTAAGGATGGTTGAAATGGCACAAATATTTTATTCTAGTGTGACTAACATATGCCCAAAATGGAAATGCCATAAAGAAATAGATGATTGTCTACTGACAACTACAACGTGATCCTCTAATACACCTGAAACATGCATAGGATACAAAGTACTAGATTTCAATCATTTGGCTACAACAAGATATCCCTTGCAAATCTTTACTCAATAACCATAACCATCAAGCTATATTATAGTGATCAAAATTTTTGTCTAAGTCTAGAATATGTCATGCATTACATAAGACAAAAGAAGAACCATTTGGCAATGATAAGTGTATATCCCTAATTTTGCCAATGTTGAATGCATAGTTATTTACAAGACAAATGTATCCTCTCTTTCCAACATCATAAATACAAAACTACTCCCTATGTGGAGTAACATGAAAGAATGCTCCAAAATCCATATGCCAGTACTTTTGAGACAAACCATTATCCATGGCAACCAAGAATGCATGAACAAATGAGGATACAAGAAAAACATCACTGTCACATTGTTGCAACCTACATTAATCTCCTGAATCTTTGACTTTATTTTCTATTTGCCATCATCCTTACTTGCCTTCTTCCCTTTTTTTCTTATTCTTCCATTTGAAGAAAAAATTTACATCCTTTTTTCTACATAATTTTCTTCTTAACTTGCCTCTCTCATGAGAGTTCCCCGTGACATTTGACCTTCATCTCACCATAACTACATTGGAGCTCTTTAACTCTACATCGTTTCTTTCTGTTCAGCTCTTTAGTGAGCAAACTATTCTCGACATGGACACCCTAAGAATACCTATGAGTGCAGAGTTACTAGTGATTGTCGTGAAAGTATCCCAACTCTCACAAGCATGGTGACTGACAAGAAAATGGTCTCTACTAAATCATGAATGATAATCTTTTGAGATGTCAATTGGCTGAAAATAGTGTTAAACTCATTGAGGTGATTAGATATTGAAGCTCCTCCTCCATACGGAGATCAATAACTTTTTTCAACCAATAAACCTATAAGGCTACACTTTCATTTTCATACAGGTCATTAAGCTTTTTCCATGCACCATATGCACATATCATGTCTTTCACATTAAAATACATGGCCTTTTAGAGTGTCAACGTAGTAGTGGAGCATGTTATCTCATCTAATTCCTCATGCACATATTTATCCATGTATTTAGACTTAATACCACTATAATTGATCAACTTTACTTGCTTCTTTTGGACCAACACATTTTATATTTTCTCTTTCTAATATGAAAAGTTTGTTCCATCAAGCCTTTCAACATTACGCAATGCATTCTCTAAATTCGATGAAGAAGACACAATGATAAAAGTATGTCTAAATATAAAAAACAATAAGATATACCCAATTACAAACCAAAATAACTAATCATCTGCAATGGAGTGCCCCACCAAGCCAAAAAATGGCTATCCAAAAATCAAAATACCATAAAACTCATGTACATGAATTTGTAGCAAGTTGTCCTAAGTATTCTGGCTATCTTCTAAGCATAAAATATCCATCAAAGGTCAAGTACATGCAAATTACTTTCACAAATCAATTCAAAATCCTACAAAATGGCTATCCAAATATCAAAATACCATAAAACTCATGTACATGAATTTGTAGCAAGTTTTCCTAAGTATTCTGGCTATCTTCTAAGCATAAAATATCCACCAAAGGTCAAGTACATGCAAATTACTTTCACAAATCAATTCGAAATCCTACAAAGTGTAGATAAACTAGTATGAAAAGTCCTTCAAGTTGACAAATTCATCAAACTATATGTGCAATTTGAAGGCAATAGTTATCTAGGAACCTCTGAGTGTGAATTAGTCACTAGCAAACTAATGTTTATGCAATAAAACAAATGTTGAGCTGTACAAAAATGTTTCTATGATTAAAAAATGCCATATCTTTCTGAATATAAAAATATGAAAAAATAGTATGTGCATCCCAACTTAGCAAAATACATCAACACATGTCGTTTTTAGCATAAATAACTTCTTTGTCCATTGGCCACATAGTCCATAGCCATCATGGTCTCTACAAATCATCAAGGCTCTCTCTCTTTCCTTTTCTTTCTTGCAAATTGTAGCATGTCCCTTACTTGAAGACCATGCTTAAACCCTTTTCTTAAGCCATGTGCTTTCAACAAGTAGGCCCTTGCTTCCAAAGGACAAGCTTCCCTCCTACTTAAGTAGGCCCTATGCTTGCATACATCAAATCCATGTACCAAGATCTCTTTCCAAGTATCTAAAGCCATGCCTTTTTGCCTCAATTCTAGCCATAAATGGCTGCCAAAATGGGCTATGGTTGCCAACCACTTGCTTGAATTAATCCACATCCTAGTGATGAGAATAGTATCTTTACCAATGTATGGATAGCAAGCAATTTTAAAGAAGAAGTTGTGACTCCCACTCCAATACCAGTTGAGAGGGAGAAGCAATCATGGGATGTGAGGTAGTGCAATATGGTAAATAGATAAGAACATAAGAGAGTTATGTGGGTACAAATATATGCTACCCTTATTATTTGTTATCTTCAATTAAATATGACCAGACATTGTGTAAGTATACAAAGGGTGCCTATCTAGCTATTGGTCATTGGCCTTTACCCTAGAAATTAGCTCACCAAATTCAAATAATGAACAAGTTATTTTTGAAATATGCTCATTTTATGTAGCAGCTCATTCAATAACCTCAATTAACAAATTTATGATCTCAAAAAAAAAGTTTTATTGATGGTGTCTAGAAATTTGAAATAGGTCCAGCTAATGAAAACATAACAAGATGAGTACCACATGGTAGCCTAAAAGGTAGAGGACATGCTAGACAAGATTTATTGTCGAGGTAGAGTAGACATCACATGCTTGACAATAGATAGAGATCCATCAATCATGATGGTGATTTCCCTATGGAAGATTGGCAATAGGGGTGACAACTCCTACAATAATGGTGACAACAATAAGGATAGGTCAGTAGGTTAAAACAATAATAGTAGGCAATGTCAAGGGTGACACTGATAATAGAGGCAATTTTTGGTAGCTAAACAACTCCTTATAGACGCAAAAAGGGTGATTGAAGAGAGTGATGATATAGATTAGCACTAACCCAAAATATCCCACCCTAAAGTGATCAAGGCATTGTACCAAGACCTACCAAGGTCACAAAAGCATGGATATCTTATTTTGAGTCGCCCATGCAAATGGATCTTATGTAGGTTTAGTTGTTTAACTTGGCTCAATAGCTCTATGAAGGGGATATCTAGAGATGGCAAGAATTCTCAAGATTAGAAGCAAGTCTTAAAAAGGGGATATCTCTTCTTTTGATAAAACCAAAGAACCTAAACCAATTTGGCAACGCTTGCCGAAAGCACTCATTTTTTCAATGTTTAGGTCATGTCCATTAGTTTTGTTTCAAGGCCTAAAATTACCCTACTCGATCTTCTTCTTAGCACATCATAGGTCTACCTAGCAATGATATTTCCCGTAGGAAAACAAGAGGGGGTAATGCTCTAGAAAACACGCAATGTTCTCATTGCCATTTAATTAAATGTGATGTTAATTAGTGTTATGTTATTAGAAAATATATATAGAAGTATTTATGCACACGTGTATTTGTGTGAACATCAGCTTTTGTACCACTATTTGCAAGTTGTAAGCCATCTAATGTGTGGACATGGCTTAGGGAAGTTAAATCAAGATGATGTGGTAGGCATTAACCTTAGATGCCAATGAACATATGAGTTAATACTTCAATGAGTCATGTGTTGGTCAAGAATAATGGTAGAGTTCTTTCTCATCATTTTCAACCTTTCTCTCCTCCAACCTTCTATAGGATTGCATTAACATGTCCTCTCTAAATAATGAACCCTAAAACTTGGTGTTGCTAAAAACCAAAAATCTAATTGATTGTCCAACAACCTTTCATTTGTGTAAGAGCAATTCATGATTGGGACAATAACAATTTTATTCCAACCCAAGCTATATAGCATCAACTAGTCAAATTTGAGATAGTTTTGGCAAAAATAAAATACTGGTAGCATGCATGACTATGGGAATAATAGCCATTATTGTTTTGATTGGTGCCACATGTCGAACTGATAGATTCAATGATCAAATGATTGAAGGAAAGCCTTCTATGAATATTATAGGGAAGTGCATTTTGTTTAATTTATCTTCTAAATTCATGTATTCATTAGTATAATTTGACCAGTTATTTATATTTCTTTTTGAAATTCCAATGAGTTAAACACAAAGGAAGGACGACATTACAAGAAGGAGAAGGACACTAACAAATTAGAAATAAACGACCTATAATTGAGCTTGAAAGTGAAATTGTAAGGTAAGGAACATTGTGATGATCATCTTGATATGGGGGCAACCAATTTGAATTTCTCATGGTTGTTGTTGATAGTATGGACATATAAATGTGAATTTTCATGGAGATGTTGCATACATGAAATTGCACATGGCCTATTTTGTGGAAATGAATGACAAGGGAAAGGGAAAATAACAAGACATTTAGGATATAAGATCCACCATTATGATTTGACACATCAACTACCAACATGAGTGGTGGTAGTTGAGATCAAGTTTTGTTTTCATCAAAAGGTGTATCCAAACGATCTCAACCACTAAGATATTGAGATGATCTTGTGTTTAATGATATGAAATCCACCCAATTTAATAGTGATGGTGGATAAGTCTTGTAAAAGGAAAGTATAAATGAGTGCGCCTAATACCTTTGAGGAAGCAATTAAATTTTCCAAAGATATACATGCTTAGGTGCATTCATAGCCAAGTGAGATGGAATTTTCCCATAGGGAAGTATTAGAGAAAATATCATTTCACTAAGGATAATCAACCACCACATTTCGTGAGAAAACAGAGTCTAGGGCCAAAATTAAGTCAAGAATATTATATAAAAAGGCTAAGAATGAAAAATTATGCTTTAGATGTCTATCACTAAATCAATCTACATGGGCCCTAAGAAGGAAAATGGGAGAGATTATAAAATAGAGTATGATAAGGCCAAAAAAGATAGACATATCCATACAATTCAAACCTTAGAAATCAAGATCCATAAGAGTATGAACCTTTAGAGATTTTGCACATGGGCACTATGTATTGTCCATATGCACATGCATGCAACTTGCCAACATCCATGTGGGAAGAGCCTACCTTTGGACCGCATGAGTTGGTAAGAATGCATGCACATTTTGGATGTTATAGGGTTAGACTCATGATAGATAATTGAAACACTCATAATTCCATGCATCATGACGTTGTCAAAAGGTTTGAGCTTTCTCAGCTATCTAGTCCACATCGATATGTAGTTAAGATGATGCAAGGATAAGATACTATTGTATGGGACTCTATAATGTGTGATTTGGAAATTGAGATTTAAAAATATAACAATAATCTCAATTTTCAAATAATAATATGGATAGGGTAGATATAGCTTTAGTATAGAGTGCTTGGAGTTTAGAGCTATCATTAAGGAGCTATCACCTTAATATCAAAAAGATGAGAAGACTATTGTAATTTAGGGTGAACATGATGTACCAAATTCTCCTATGATTTTTTTATTAGATTAAAAAAACATTTTGATAGACATATTTGTGAGGCACATATGATTTAGGGCTCGCATGTACTACAAAAATGCTCATTTTCTTAAAAAGATCAAAACTTTTTCTATTCTTGTGAATCTACTACAAACAATGAATTAGGTGCATTGTTGGAGAAGTTAAACATTTTTTCCCATTTAACTTACCATATGGTTTATCCAATGGGCCTCGAGCTATACGTAGCATCGTAATGGTGCAATTTGTGCATCATCTCACCCATTGACATGGAGGTAATTAAGATCCAAGGAGAGGATCTCAATGTGTAGTGCTCAAGAAACAAAAGTGCATGTGGTCTACACTATGCATCCCCATTCCCACGATATGCAAGGCTAAGGTTACAATATTTCCTACATTTTGTGGCATTCAATGTCCTCCATCCTTTTACCCTTACTATCCTTCTAGAAAACCAACAATGTCAAAAGAACAAGTGAGGTCAAAAAGTGAATAGGTCTTGGGTATAAACCATGACTAGTAGATCTACACTACATTTTCATGTTTTGTTTGGCTTATTAGACCCCATGCTATTGAAAAATATCCCTTAGTGTCTTAGTTACCTATGCATAATGCTTGAGTTTAGGGGTGCTTTTGTTTCCTTCAAAAAGAGCTAAAAATATATCAACTACAACTCACCTCTCATAGTCTCAAATTGAGACATTGAAGAGGAAAAGCAAGAGAGACACATTGAGTCAAATTTGAGAGATCATCATATAGATTGTGATAAGTCTAGATCTTGAAAATTGAATTAGGCTCATTATATGTTGGGGGTAAAGGTCCCTCCGCCTAATAGCTTCCCATGTATTACTACATTGATAGTACCCACCACTGCACACTCTGCAGGTGGCGAGCACCTATCACCATCACTTTATTCTTTATTCTTTTAGTGATAATTTGAATAAAGGAAGGTCCGTCACACATTGTGACTGTTAGGAGTTCCCATTTTGTGTCTCTCCCTTTCTTGCTCTTACTCTCTCACCATAACTCTTCCAAGCAAGCTTCAATCCTTCTCACCTTTCAACTGTATCAGAGCGGGCCATTCACGAGCACTTCTCGGCATTGACACGAGGTATGGGAGTTCTTCTCTCACTCAGTTTTCAGCTCACATGTTCACAGTAGTATTTGATCTTGTGGTAGCCATTGGAGAGCTTGGTTACTTACCTAGCTTGATTTGTGGCCTTCTTTGGCCCCTTGGCAACCACCATAAAGCTTGTGGTAGCCGCAACCCCCTACAGGTAGCCTACACAAATTTGTGCCATTCTACCAAGTGCATTTACAACACGTGATCAGCTATTTGATCTCCTGCAGCTCATTCCAATCATTGGCAGCTTCATTTGGGCATTATGCACTTGGTTTATGCTTGCCATTTGATCCCGAGCCTTGGTATTGAGCATTGATGTGATTTACTTCGGGTTTGGGACTATTATACACAGTTTACATGCAGTCCACAGCAGTGCTACATTATCATTTTATGTGTTGACCACTTTGGCATTGACATTGGTTGCCCAGTTGGTTCCGAATGCTAGGGGAATGTATGCCTATGATGTGAGATGCTTTTGGGGCTGAATTTTCTTAGCCATTGACTAATTTACACAATCCACATGCAGCCCAAAATAGGGCAGCCCCTTGTCATTACATTGTATGCTTATGCTACATGGTCATTTGATGCCCGATTATGCCCAGTTGGTGCCTATACATATGGGAAAGTATGCCTATGGTTTTGAGCTTGGATTGAGCTATTGTTTGCTCAATTTTGGACGTTTATTTTCTATTGGAATATATCAGGGCTGAAGCTCATTTTCTTATGTTTTGGATATGCCTATTGGATTTAGGCTATCTCTTGGATGTATATATCATTCGGATACTTGAGATTGGGATCTTCACCTGAATTTTGCATGGTTGATATGTCGTGGTCCTCACAAATGTACTTGGGCTCATTTGGGCTTTACACTCCCTAAGCATACACTTATTTGTGACAGGTCTTGCCAGTGTTGTGTACACTTTTCCCTATTACATAGGGGGTGTTTCGGCTTACTAACGGATTCATTTGACATGCTTGGGTATTTTCTTGATGTCCGTATGATTGTCACTTGCTGATTTATGCCCACTTGATGCTGGTTATGCTTTGACAATCAGTGGTTGACTTGGTGCATTCATTTTGCCTATAGTTTGCTCTTATTGTACCTGGCTATAATTTATTATAGCAAGCAGTTATGCATGGACTGTGATGTATTTTTCATATTGAATCATCCTGATTTTATGTGGGCAAGATCATTAGCTATCAATTCATGGTCATTTTGCCTTGGTTTTGGTGGTATTTTGGTTGTTTACAACAGAAAACAGTAAGCAGTTTTGAACTGTCTACATTGTTTCAACTTACAGTATGGCATCTTCTTCCACTGACGGTGCTATCTTCAACATCACTAAGCTTGATGGAACGAATTATGCCTATAGGAAGAGCCAAGTTTGGCAGGTAGTGGTGTAGAAATTGCAGATAAAACCAGTAAGGTTTCATGGAGAGCAACCTGAAACTATGATTGATAACGAATGGATGGAGCTTGATGAGTTATGCAAGTCCACCCTCATCTTATCTCTCACTAAACAGGTACATTACAAATGTGGTTGAGGAAGCATAGAGTACTTGGCAACTTTGGGATAAAATCAAGAACCTCTATGACAAGAAAAGTCCAGCAAGTCTGATATATTGGCTGAAACAGCTTATGGACCTATGCATGAAGGAGAATGTGACAATGTCTCCTCATTTGAGCCAGTTCCATTCTATTCTCAAGAACTTGACTTCGCAAGGCATTACTTTCAATGATGAGGTTACTCCATTGTTTTTGCTTGGGACTCTGAGTGAGTCATGCGATGTATTTCGCATTGCCTTATGTGCTTCTACTACTATTTTGAACTTTCCTGATGTAGAGAGTGCTCTTCTACAAGAAGAGATCAACCGTAAGAACTTGGATGCCTCTCATGTGTCGCATGCTTTCACTCCTAGAGGCAAAGATGGTAATGGAAAGAATGACCGTGTGAATGGCCATGGCAGCAGAGACTCACAGAAGCCTAGGTCTAAGTCGTGTGGTAAGTCGTGTAGCAAGTCTCGTGGGAGAAATGCTGATGTGACATGTCACCATTGTGGCAAGAAGGGTCATATACACTCACAATGTCATGAGTTGGAAAATGAGAAGCGCAAAGAGAAGGGAAAAGACAAAATACATGAAAAGTCCTCTGATCGCAGCATTGTGCCTATGAAATCTAGTGTGAAAATCGAGGAGATAAATGTCATTGCTGACTGATGACTCCGATTGGGAGTACATACTTGTAGCTAGTTCTTGTGCTGCTACACCATTGACATGTATCAAATGGATATACCTAGGGAGTCTCAGCTTGCCTTTTTTAGACCTATCTTCTTGAGTCACTTGCACTTTTTCCATTTCCACTTCATTCATCCCAGTGCTCACACATAACCTTGAAGCAAGCTAAAAAAGATACTTTTATTGAAGGATGGTGATTCCATCAACTACCACCTATCTTTGATCATATATGAAAAACCATGTGCTTAAGAGCTTATTGGATTGGACTTCATTCGTTTTCTCAATATTGCATCTTAACTTCCTTTTTCCGTCAACCATGCTACTTCTTCCCATCTTCACCAAGTTCAAGATTCCTTGCTTCATTAGTCATCATCAATAGAAGAACCCATCAAGTCGTTTTCTAGCTACATATTAGACAATGTAAACACGCATACTCACATAATATTTACACCATACCCTATTCATGGTTTTGGGTCCTCAAGTGTGAGACAACACTTTTAAGCATGACTGGACCCATCTCCCAAACAAAGAATATAATATGACATGTGCACAAATAGAAGAGTATCACTCTCCTTTAGGAAGTGAATGTGTGCAAGGTTTTACTTTACAGGTGTAATAGTTAAATGGAGACTCATGAGTCATCCCTCCTACTCCCATCTCAACTCTCCCAACTTCTATAATCTCCAATTTATTTTCCTTGGACCTTTCAAGTTTGATCCACCGAGAAGGCCCATGAACCCAGAGTATTGCCATTCACAATACCATCTTCTATAAGTTGTGTTACAAACCATCATATCAGTTTTTCCATCCACTGTAGTATGCACAAGATCCTATGTACCATCAACAGGAACAACATCTTCTTCAACAATTCTAGTTCTTCATCAGAGGCATCTTACTCATATATTCTATGGTTCTTCATTAGTAGCATCTATTTCATTTCATCATGACTACTATTTCATTAACTATTCTCAACATTCCACATCTACCTTTGAAGTGAGTGCCATAGGACTGGCACTCTTCTTGGAGGGGGATAATGTTAACACTAGTTTGTGAAGGCTAAAGTCAAGAAGGTTGAAGCACAAGTACTAGATTTGTTTTATGTGGATTATTATTAGTTCTGGAAATGTATTATTTTTTGCACTTGTATTATTTTGTACTTTTGGAAATCACATTATAGTCATGGATGTATTATTCCATGAGATCAGAGCTCACTCTTGTGCACATTATATCATTCTTCACAGTTTTATTTATCACACCCGCAATAAATACAACTATTGTATTATTCTCCACAATTGTGTTTGCCACACCCGCAGATATTGTCTAGGTTGCACACATGAATTTGTGACTACAAGAGCAAATGCTAGGTCTATTTATGTTGAGAGAGAGAGAGAGAGAGAGAGAGAGAGAGAGAGAGAGAGGTGTTGAGCGAGGAACTCAGGAAAAGTGACGCTCTACATTTTCTTTTTTATTTTCATCTTCTTCTTCCCATTCGTGGTAAGAGGGTTGAGTTTAAAGCTGTATATGAGGTTGTGAGATTGTGTGAGAGAGGAATTCAGTGAGGTGAAGTTCTTCTCCATCTTCTTCTCTCATCATTGAGATGCATGCAAAGAAGCGATGGCATTGGATTGTGTTGTTTGGGTTGTGGAACCATCTTTGTCTCTTCAAGCTTTTGGACTATGGTACCGGGGAGTCCACCTTATAGAACATGTAAGATACCACGTGAGTTCAAAGGAAAGGTTATCTTATTTAGTAAAATTTACAAGATTATATTTACAAAAGGGATTTCTTAATTATAATTTGAAAAAAATACATAAGTTTAGTAAAGTAAAAGGGGTCATCTTATGACCTTATAGTATGTAGAGAAATGGTATTTCTTAATACCCTTTGAACAAACGTTATATAGATGATTTATTTATTATAAGTGCGCCCTCAAGCTTATGTTCTTTCTTTCTTAGTTTGGAGAGAGGGATGCATGGTTAGTTTGAGCAGAGTGTTGAGAGACAAGGTGAGAGATTGTCATTGAGTTGCAACTTTTGAAAGAATAGAAATCACCATCCAATAGCCTGATCATTGTCATTTAGCTCTATAATCAAACTAATTATAATCTAAGAAGAGGACCTCAGTATGGAGTGCTCAAGAAACAACAGTGCATGTTATGTACATTGTATCGCCATTCTCATGCTATTCAAAACTAACAATATTTCATACATTTTTTGCCATCCTCCATTATTCTCTCATTAGTACCCTTGTAGAAAAATACCAACTCAAAAGAATAAAGTGAGATTAGAAAGTGAATAGACCTTGACTATGAATATCATTCTAGTCCCATTATACACTTTTATGTTGTACTTTGCTTATTAGAACCCATTGTCAAGATTGTGGGAGAGAAGGAAGGAGTCTCGCTTGAAGCTTTCTTGCTTGCACTATGGGGGAAGACACACAAGGGTGGAGGCTGAAAACAATTTTCCTCTTCTTAGTTGTGTAAGCCAAAAGAACTCAAGTACAAAGAAATAGAAGAACCCTCTATATGGGTCTCAAAACCAAACTCAACTAACTAAGGTGGCATACTAACTGAGCCACGAACTAGAGTAGATAAGGATAGCTATCATGTAGCTATTATTCATGGGCGGTGTACCAACCGCGTCTGCAACTGACAAGTCGGTGACATAAATACACAACGGTCACCCTGGTGTATCACGAGTGGAGCTCGATATCTCAACACTCCCCCTCGAGCTCAATCCCAATTCCTGCACACCAAGCAGGTCTCTGAACTTGCGCAGCTTCTCTGCGCCCAATTCCTTCGTGAATATGTCAGCTACCTGATCCTCTGTGCTGACATAAACTAGATCAATAAGACCTAGTAAAACCCTCTCTCGCACATAGTGATAATGCACCTCAATGTGTTTTGTTCTAGCATGATAGACTGGGTTATTTGCCAAGTGTATACTACTCATGTTGTCACAATAAATGACAACTGGTCCATCTGTAGACTGATGCATATCATAAAATAGCTTATGCAACCAAGCTACCTCACATGCAGCCATTGCTGCACCCCTGTACTCAACCTCTGTGCTCGACAAGGCAACTGTAGGCTGTTTCTTGCTGCTCCAAGTGACTGCAGCACTCCCAAAAGAGAACACATATCCACTAGTAGATCGTCTATCAGAAATACTACCAGCCCAATCAGCATCAGTGTATCCATGCAACTGTATCTGAACCCCAGTCTCATAAAATAGTCCATACTGCAATGTGGACTTCACATACCTGAGTATGCGTCTAGTCGCATCCAAATGTGGTTTCCTTGGAGCCTGCATAAACTGACTTACCAATCCAACAGCATAGCTCAAATCTGGCCTGGTAATAGTCATATAAATCAAACTTCCTACTATGCGTCTGTACATAGTAGGGTCTTCTAGAAGCTCACCTGCATCTGTGCTCAGCTTCACATTCTGCTTCAAAGGAACTGAAATAGGCTTACAGCCTGTCATCCCATATTTGGACAGCATGTCCAATCCATACTGCCTTTGCAAGAGCTGTATCCCACTTGGTGATCTAATCACCTCAATGCCCAAGAAATAACGCAACTCTCCCAAATCCTTCATCTCAAACTTCGGCTTCAATAGCATTTTCACATGAAGGATATCTTCATCACTGTCACCTGTCATAATCAAATCATCAACATAAATGACAAGTAGCATAATACCTTTCTCTGTTTTTCTCACATAAAGTGAGAAATCTGCCTTGGAAATCTGAAAGCCAATAGTGACAAGATACTGTTCTATCTTGTCAGACCATGCTCTAGGTGCTTGCTTCAAGCCATACAAGGCTTTCTTCAACCTGCAAACAAACTCAGGATGAACAACATGCACATAACCTGGTGGCTGCTCCATATAGACCTCTTCTTGCAAATCACCATGCAAGAAGGCATTCTTTACATCCATCTGATGTAAAGACCATCCCTTTGATGCAGCCATAGCAATGACTGCTCTTACAGTTGCCATCCTTGCAACTGGACTGAATGTTTCTTCATAGTCAATGCCATATGTTTGTGCATACCCCTTGACTACTAATCTTGCCTTGTATCTGTTCACAGAACCATCTGCATTGTGCTTCACCTTATAAACCCACTTACAACCAATTGCATTCTTACCTTTAGGCAAAGGTACTAACTCCCATGTAGCATTTGCTTCCAAGGCATCCATTTCTTCATCCATGGCTTTCTCCCATTTTTCTTTTCCCATGGCTTGCTCAAAAGAAGTGGGTTCTGGTTCCTGTATCACTTTGACCATATATGCATAGTGAATGGCTGTAAATCCATCATATTTCAGCCTATCCACAGGATACCTAGCTCTCGTAGACCTGCGCAAAGTAGGTTCACTCCCAGGTGCTCTCAAAACATCCCTGGTCTTCCTTACTCCAGGTGTAACAATAGAAGGAATACCCAACTCATCATCAATGCTCTGTTCTGAGCCACTGGATTCACCATCCACATAAGAGTGACCTGCATTCACATCAAACATGGGCTGATCAACCTTCTCTTTTCCTTTTCGTGATACCTGCATACCACTATCTGCATTGCTTTGAGAAGATTCTCCTGATCTCAATCTGCCTGTCCACGGTGAAAAATGTGAACCACTGCTAGAGGACGCTCCAGGTCCACTAATATTTTGTGACTGCTGCTGTGAATTCTGTGCAGCATTACCATTTTGTGCATCTACATCATCAATCACATTTACTGGTTTATACCAGCTACTCATCTCATCAAAAACAACATCTCTGCTCACTGTAAACTTACGAGTAGAAGGGTTATAGCATCTATACCCTTTTTGCTGCAGAGAGTAACCAATAAAGATGCACTTCTCAGCTTTTGGATCCAACTTGGATCTCAACTTATCTGGCACATGTACATAGGCAATGCAACCAAAAATTTTCAAATGAGAAATATCTGGTTTCCTACCAGTATACCTCTCCTCTGGAGTCATCCCATGTATTGCTGCAGTGGGAGTCCTGTTCATTATATAGACTGCTGTAGCAACTGCTTCAGCCCAATAAAAATCTGGCAAGTCTTTTTCATTGAGCATGGCACGAGATACCTCTCCAATATGCCTGTTTTTCCTTTCTGCAATTCCATTTTGTTGTGGGGTATAACTGCATGAATATTGCTGCTTTATGCCATGCTCCTGTAAGAACTTTGCAAACTCATTTGAGAGGTACTCTCCCCCTCCATCTGACCTTAGGCATTTTATTTGCAGACCTGTTTCTTTTTCAGCCATAGCTTTAAGGGTTTTGAAATGCCCAAAAACTTCACTTTTCTTTTTCATAAAATACACCCAAACTTTTCTGCTATAGTCATCAATAAAAGTGACAAAATAATGACAGCCTCCAAGAGATGCAGCTTTAGTAGTCCACACATCAGAGTGGATTAATTCCAATGGCTTTTCACTCTCTTGAACATGTCTAGGAAATGGTTTCCTTGCCTGTTTTCCAAACTAACAGGCTTCACATACCTTATGCATTTCTGCAACCTTGAATTTTGGCAATCCTGCAACAATATTTTGGGCTTGCATTGATTTAAGTCGCTGTACATTAACATGACCAATGCGTTTATGCCATATATCAATATCTGCAACTATACCGGTCCCATGTGCAAACATTGCTGCACTCAATTCAGACATGTCTGCATCCAACGTAAACATTCTGCCCTTCTTCTTTCCTTTTGCTATCAAGTGACCTTTATTTTTCATATCCTCAACAAAGCATCCATGAGGATTAAATCTGACCTGCAAGCCCTGTTCAACCATTTGACCAACAGAAACCAGATTCTTGGTGATATTCGGGACATGAAATACATCGGACAGGTATTTCTTTTTCCCATCCTGCATAGACAAGGGAATTTTTCCAATCTGCACAATAGGATGTGCAGTATCATCACCAGTCTCCACAAATCCTGGTTTTTCCATTTTCCTTGCATCCTCCATCCATTCTGCATGACCTGTCATGTGGTTTGATGCACCTGAGTCAACATACCATACATCATTGCTTTCTTCTGCACTTGTCACAGAATTGTTCATGTGCTGCACCATGAACAAATGCTCATTTCTGTCATCACCCTGTCTGCTAGAAGATGCATAATTCCCTTGTTGCAGTTTTCCATTCATGATGTCATTCTACTTTTTATAGCAGTCTTTAGCCATATGACCCATTTTACCACAGTAGTAGCATTCAACATTACTGTTTGCATTTTGACCTCTTTGCCATCCACCACGACCTCTTTGGCTCCCCCTGCCTCTAGAGTTACCACGTCCTCCTCCATAGGACTGGTTTTCTTGAGTTTGCTGCATATTCTGATTTCTGCCACGGCCTCCAAATCGGCCTCCTCTACCTCTGCCTCTACCTCTTCCAGCATTTGAGTAGAAGACAGCTTCTTTTGAAGTTCCTCCTGAAGAAGATGCACCACCGTTTCTTTACTCCTCAGAAATTAGAAGAGCAATCAGCTCCTCAAAATCAGGAAATCTTTCACGAACTGAAATGGATGTCCGAAACTGTGCATAATCCTTTCCTAGACCATTCAAGGTCACAGAAACTAAATCATCATCTTCCACTGGCGACCCAATGGAAGCAAGTGCATCTGCAATCTTCTTCACCTTCATGTGGTAGTCGTTGATGCTCATACTTTCTCTTTGCACATTATGCAACTCTTGCTTGAGCTGCATTTTCCTGGCTTGCGTATTTGTGCTATACATTTTTGACAAAGTATCCCATGCCTCCTTTGGCGTACTTGCATCCTGAATATGCACAATCATAGAGTCTGAAATACTGATAGACAGCCAATACATAACTTTCCTGGCTCTCTCATGCCATGTTTTGAATGCCTGCATTTGCTGTTGATTGGGAACATCACGAAGAACTGGTTCTTCTTCATTTCCTGCAACGAATTCCCAATATCCTTTTCCCATAAGGAAATTCGTCATTCTAAACTTCCATGCTTGGAAGTTGTTCTTGTCAAGCTTTTCAGTGACAATCTGTGAAAGAGAATCAGATGCCATTACAGAACACTGCAAAAAATTCTGTCGCTGCAAAAAACACAGCTTCACCCTCACAAGGGAAAATCTGCAAAACTGGCGAAAGTGGTATTTGACCACACAGTCACTTCCTAGTGACGATTTTGTAAAATATTACACGGCGCAGCGAACAGAATCTGAGAAAGAGATAGAGAGTACACAACAGATAAGAGGAGAATCAGTAAAATTCTTTAACTCCAAACAACTGATACAAAGATGGCTCTGTCCACCCGTGCGCTTCCACTGAGTGAAGCTTAGATGGCGATCTAGACAGAAGATAGGCGAAGAGCTTAAGGCTAGCTGGAACAACAACTCTGACTGGGTGAAAGATGAGTGAAAGATGGCCGCGAAGGGGTTTAGCTTTTATAGCCCGCGAAGGTCGTTAGGTCGGCCTGCTGACCGACCTACCATATGAGCCTCCACTAGTCGGCCAGGGAATATTCCAGGGAATATTCCCTTTACCATCGGGCCGGGGGCGCTGCCCCCGGACCCCCGCCAGGGGGGCCGCTGGCCCCCCCTGGGACCCCCCAGCCAGGGGCCGCTTCCGCGGCCCCCGGACCCCACAATAGGGGCCCCTTTTAACTCCCTTACCACGCAACTCAATGCAATGTGCCTCGAGTTGCTACCAGCTTAACCACTCCGTCTAACCCAAAGATTAGACCCACAACAGTCACCTTTTTGCCATCTGGTCACATAGACCTCATCTGATATACAAGTCAGGACTCAACCAATGTCCGGGCTCACATTTGGCTTCTCCTCATAATGGGGGCCTTACAACTTTGAGCACCATGGATCATTGGTAGCACCTAATGAGGGTGGGGCATTGATCATATCTAACACCCCCCCTCAATGTCCACCCATAGGTGAACTATCTCCTCGGCCCAATGCCGAGTCTCTGAAGATGAACTTGAAGCAGATCCTTCGTAAGTGCTTTGGTGAAGATATCTGCTCCATTCTCCTCTGTTGGACAGTAGACCAATTCCACTATCCCATCCTCCATCAAATCACGCACATAGTGATACTGGATCTCTATATGTTTGGTGCGTGCATGAAACACTGGATTTTTGGCAATGGCGATGCAACTCTGATTGTCACATCTCAGCACAGTTGGTTCTTCATCCTGCACTCCCATATGCCATAGAATCCTTCTCAACCATACGGCCTCACATGCAGCAAAACAAGCTGCCTTGTACTCTGCTTCGGTAGAAGACAATGCCACTGTTGGTTGCTTCTTACTAATCCAAGAGAAAATTCCTGAACCCAAAGAGAAACAATAACCAGAAACTGACTTCCTGGAATCAATGTCTCCTGCCCAATCTGAGTCACAGTTCCCCACAAGAGAAGTTCCGAAACTGTATGTGATACCATAGTCAAGAGTTTTCTTCAAGTATCTGAGCACCCGCATCCCAGCCTTCCAATGACTCTCATGAGGTTTGTTTGAGAACCTGCTCAAAACACCAACAGCAAAACTGATATCTGGTCTGGTGTTACACAAGTAGATCAGACTGCCGACCAACCTCCTATACCTCCCAATGTCTGCTAATGCTGATGTATCCTCGACGGATAACTTTGCATTCACCTCCATAGGTGTAGCTATCTCCTTGCACTCGGTCATGCCAAATGCCTTCAAGATCTCCCATGCATACTTCTTCTGAGAGATGAAGATCTTTCCTGGCTCTTGCCAGACTTCAATCCCCAAACAATAGTGCAGCAAGCCCAAGTCTGTCATTTCAAACTCAGAACTCAAAGCCTTTCGAGTTTGGTTGATCATATCTTCATAGTCACCTGTAATAAGAAGGTCGTCCACATATAGGACAATCACTACAGACTTTTTACCATCCCTGTAAACATACAAGTTAGCATCTGAGGCACATCTTTTGAAGTTTAGGTTTAAAAAGAACCTATCTATCCGCTGGTACCATGCTCTGGGGGCTTGTTTCAGCCCATACAATGCCTTCTTCAGTTTACACACTTTGTTCTCAGAATGGGGGGCCTCAAACCCTGGTGGCTGAGCCACGTACACCTCCTCCTTGAGGTCACCATTTAAGAACGCTGACTTAACATCCATTTGGTACACTGGCCACTTCTTGTGGGCAGCCACTGCAAGTACCGTGCGAATAGTGGTCATTCTGGCAGTTGGGGCAAATGACTCTTGAAAATCAAACCCTTCAACTTGTGAAAATCCTTGGGCAACCAGTCTAGCTTTGTACTTTTCTAAGGTACCATCAGCCTTGTACTTTACCTTCCAGATCCACTTGGTGCCAATAATCTTCCGCTTTGCTGGCCGATCCACTAGCTCCCAAGTGTCATTCTTCATTATGCTGTCATACTCCGCCTGCATAGCAGCCTTCCATGATGGATCTGCAAGTGCTTCTTCTAAGTCAGTTGGCTCCTTTACTTCTCTCATAATCTCAACCATCAAGGCCATGTTGACTATGTGAGCAGAAGCCCTCCTTTGCTCCTCTATTCTCTGAGACCTCCTTGGTCCGTCTGCCTTCTCCTCAACAGATGCAGGCATAGGATTATTGTGGTCATAGAGCTGCTTCACCCAGCGCGGCAATGGCTTTTCCGGTGGGGTGATGTCAGGTTGGTGAACTTTTTCCTCATCATCTGAAGATGATGCTTCCTCCTCCTTAAGGATAGGGATAGCTCTCGGGACAGGTTCATAGTGGACTACTTCTTCGTTTGATGATAAAGTGGAAGACCTTGCCTTTTCCTCCTCCACTGTATGCGGCTCCTCCTTGAACACCACATCACGGCTCGCGATGATCTTCTTTGCCTCTTGGTCATATAACTTGTAAGCCTTCTGCTCATCACTATAACCCAAGAAGATACATTTTCTGCTTTTTGGTTGTAACTTGTTTCTCTTCTCATCTGGAACATGTGCATAACATTCACATCCAAAAATTCTGAAATGTGAAACAGATGGTTTCTTACCAGTGTAAGCCTCATGAGGTGTTTTTCCCTTGAGAGCCTTTGTGTAGCTCCGATTTAGAATGTAGACTGCAGTATTAACAGCTTCAGCCCAAAAATGGTTAGGCAATCCCTTGCCCTTTAGCATGCATCTTGCCATCTCCACAATGGTACGATTCCTGCGTTCCACAACACCATTCTGCTGAGGTGTGTGAGGCGTCGTCAATTGACGCTTGATCCCTTTGCTCTTGCAAAAGCCTTCAAACTCCTTTGAGTTGAACTCACCACCACCATCTGTTCTAAATTTCTTCACACTTTTCCCTGTTTCATTCTCAACAAGTATTAGCCATTCTTTAAACTTACCAAAAGCTTGAGCCTTATCACGAAGGAAGTACACCCACATCTTCCTACTGTAGTCGTCGACAATCAACATAAAATAAGAAGATCCCCCCAAGGCCTGTGTAGGCATCTTACCACACAAGTCAGCATGCACCAACTCTAGAGGAGCATGTGCTCTATTCTTGCTTTCTTGTGGAAATGCCTTTCTCTGTTGCTTGCCCATCATACAAGCTTCACATGGTTCCTTCAATTCAGTTATTGTAGGTAGGTGAGCAACCATACCTTGCTTTTGCATCTCCTTCAATACTGCAAATCCGATGTGTCCAAACCTTTCATGCCAAAGCTTACTTGTGCCCACTCCAGCGGTGGCTGTAAGAGCACTTAGCTCATACAGGTTGTTCCTTCTTTCTCCTTTGCCAACAATTGTGCCAGCACTATCAATAATTTCTGCACCTGTCTTCTTGAACCTCACTTCATGACCAAGATCAGTTATGGCAGCAACTGATAAGAGATTTCTCCTGATTTCGGGAACATACAACACATTTGAAAGCTTTTTTACTTCACCATTTGCAGCAACAAAAGAAATAGTACCTGTGCCCGCAGCAGGGCATTTAGCATCATTTCCAACCGTCACAGTGATGGATTCTTGTAGAGGCTGCATAGAACTGTATAGACCTTTCTTGTTGGTCATGTGACGGGAGGCCCCACTATCCAACACCCAAGAGTCAGTGGTAGATTCTTCTTGCGCCGAGGAGCACACTTCCTCAATGGTCGCCATGAATAATTCCAACTCTGCTTCAGCCGTATTGGCTGTCTCTTTCCCTTTAGTTTTAAGGGTACCATTCTTTTCATCTGCCTTCTTGACACGACAATCTGCAATCGCATGTCCTTTCTTCTTACAGTAGAAGCACTCTCCTTGAAACTTCTTCTTGCCGCCCTTTTTCTTTTTGTCACCATCATTTTTGGTGGAGGAAACACCTTTGCCTTTTGCATTGGCAGAGAATGCAGCATCTCCATTGTTGCTTCCTTCTCGGGCTTTCAGCCTCAACTCCTCCTCCATTAATAATGCACAAAACTCCTCAAAAGTCAAAGCTTGAGGTCTCACCTGAGTATTAAGGGCAGTTACTAGTCCATCAAACTTTTGTGGACAAATCCGAAGACACCTCCGAGCTAGCTCTTCGCTAGTCTTTTGTATCCCAGCGCCAGCCATCTGGTCGCGCAGATTCTTAATCCGAGTGATGAATGCTTCAACCGTCTCTCCTTCAGCAAACTTCTCTGCTGCTAGTTGATTCTCCAAGTTTTGAATCC
This sequence comes from Lygodium microphyllum, assembly GCF_053477565.2. Taxonomy (NCBI): domain Eukaryota; kingdom Viridiplantae; phylum Streptophyta; class Polypodiopsida; order Schizaeales; family Lygodiaceae; genus Lygodium; species Lygodium microphyllum. Next base: position 119,745,969 of record NC_141135.1, read on the forward strand.
TTGTTTGGTTTCGTGTTTCATACTGACTCCTTAGTACATTCCAAGCCTCTGACGCTTTGGTTGTATGCTGAATCAGAGTCAAAACACTGTCAGAACAGCTTGTAACTAAGGCACACAATGCATCTGCATTCCTTCGTTTCCAAGCTCGTAGAAGATCTGCATTCGGAGGAATCATCACACTAGGATTTGATGGGTCAGGGATAGGCTGTGGTTCTGCGTCAGTCCCCAGCACAGTCTCCAGAAGCTCATAAGAATCAAGGATAGTTGTAATTTTGAACTTCCACAAGGTGTAGTTTGTACCATCTAACTTGCCTTCACTGAAGGTTGGTGGACGAATCCTCAGTGTTTGAATAGCCGGTACAGCAGCACCACCTCCTGCACCGCTTCCTGATGCACCAGAACTACTTCCCGGAGTCGACATAGTTTCTCTTTGCTGTTGAAGCCTTTGCCTCTTGCACGCTCTCCGATCTCTAGAGCCCCCTGGGCTCTGATACCATGTAAAATATTACACGGCGCAGCGAACAGAATCTGAGAAAGAGATAGAGAGTACACAACAGATAAGAGGAGAATCAGTAAAATTCTTTAACTCCAAACAACTGATACAAAGATGGCTCTGTCCACCCGTGCACTTCCACTGAGTGAAGCTTAGATGGCGATCTAGACAGAAGATAGGCGAAGAGCTTAAGGCTAGCTGGAACAACAACTCTGACTGGGTGAAAGATGAGTGAAAGATGGCCGCGAAGGGGTTTAGCTTTTATAGCCCGCGAAGGTCGTTAGGTCGGCCTGCTGACCGACCTACCATATGAGCCTCCACTAGTCGGCCAGGGAATATTCCAGGGAATATTCCCTTTACCATCGGGCCGGGGGCGCTGCCCCCGGACCCCCGCCAGGGGGGCCGCTGGCCCCCCCTGGGACCCCCCAGCCAGGGGCCGCTTCCGCGGCCCCCGGACCCCACAATAGGGGCCCCTTTTAACTCCCTTACCACGCAACTCAATGCAATGTGCCTCGAGTTGCTACCAGCTTAACCACTCCGTCTAACCCAAAGATTAGACCCACAACAGTCACCTTTTTGCCATCCGGTCACATAGACCTCATCTGATATACAAGTCAGGACTCAACCAATGTCCGGGCTCACATTTGGCTTCTCCTCATAATGGGGGCCTTACAACTTTGAGCACCATGGATCATTGGTAGCACCTAATGAGGGTGGGGCATTGATCATATCTAACAGATTTTGCATCAACAGGCAACAGGGATGATTCTGTAACTCCCAATGTCTCTGCGCACAAGCATACGATGCAATTTCTACAGTAACTTTTCACCGACCTGTAGAACAGTGGCTGCACAGCATAAAACTGGGCCTTTTTTTGAGTGCGTGCAGAAAACTTCCGCCTCCAAAACAGGCCCCGAAATGGCCTCAAATCAAAAAAACAAGGTCGCCAAGGGCTAAAGCCCCTCCCGCAACATATACTGCCCTCTTGCTTCACCGCGAAGGGCATCTCAACCTGAGACAATGCACTCCTGCACTTTCCGGCTGTGCTACCTGCAGAGATCTGCTCCCAAAACAGAAAATGAAAGCAACACTGCTCCTCTTACCAGAACACCGCGAGCTTGGCTTGCTTTCTTGAGCTCCTTACCACGAACAAGGCTCTGATACCATGTCAAGATTGTGGGAGAGAAGGAAGGAGTCTCGCTTGAAGCTTTCTTTCTTGCACTATGGGGGAAGACACACAAGGGTGGAGGCTGAAAACAATTTTCCTCTTCTTAGTTGTGTAAGCCAAAAGAACTCAAGTACAAAGAAATAGAAGAACCCTCTATATGGGTCTCAAAACCAAACTCAACTAACTAAGGTGGCATACTAACTGAGCCACGAACTAAGGTGGCCAAAAGAACTCAAGTACAAAGAAATAGAAGAACCCTCTATATGGGTCTCAAAACCAAACTCAACTAACTAAGGTGGCATACTAACTAGAGTAGATAAGGATAGCTATCATGTAGCTATTATTCATGGGCGGTGTACCAACCGCGTCTGCAACTGACAAGTCGGTGACATAAATACACAACGGTCACCCTGGCATATCACGAGTGGAGCTCGATATCTCAACACCCATGCTACTCAAAAAACAATGGTTAGTGTCCTAATTATGTATGTACATTACTTGGGTCTAAGGGTGTCTATGTTTCCTTCAAAAGACACTTATGAGGGATAGACTATAAGTCAACTCACAAACTCAAAAAATGGTCCAATGAAAGAGAAAAAGAAGAAAAAATGCACCAAGTTAATTCTAAGAGATAGTATAGATTATGATAAGTCTACATCATGGGAGTTGAATTAGGATCATTATATGTAGGTACTTTGAAAGGCGAGAAGCATATCTTACAAATGTGTGCATCTCTTTCTAGTCTAAAATAATCATTGCATCTTAAATAAGACTATGCATGCAGTGACTAACCCAATTTACTAATGAATCAATGTTGTTTGAGCACACTGTTCTCACTCACTTGTACTTCTCTAATATATCAAAGAGAAACATGTGAAGCATGCAAAATAAGTGTAAAATTCATAAAATGCACTTCACATTAAGATTTATCAATTATCGCATGTTTTGTAAAGGACTTCCATTGGTTGTTAGGATAGATGTTCATGGTGCTACACAAGTAAAATAAGTTATGCCTAGGATCCTTAAAATTGAAGCCACTCTCTATTACTTCTATGTCATGCCCCAAGGTGTGAACTACCTTATATGGAATCTTTTGAAATGGAGTGATAGACTGACCCTAGGTAGTATGATTACAGAACTTGATAGATCTCTAGTATGGTTTTGTGTTTGACTAATTAGAATGTAAGTATGCCTCCTAAAAAGTTAAGACATTGTTGTCAACAAAGTTAGGACATTGTTGTCAACATCTAGAAATCAATCGTATGTTTTTCCTACTCCACCTTGGCTACTTTATCTCGAGTTTGTTAACACTTCTCAAAAGGGCATATAATATAGTAACTCTTAGGGGGATATTGTTTGTTCTCAAGGGAAATATTATAGTTACCCATCTACATCAAAGGCAAAAAAGGTAGAAGGAAAAAGAGGATTCATTGCACGTGTAGTAGAGTAAGAGATAGAAGCTTGACAAATGGAGAAAAAGTACCAACCATGTGGACACTTTTTGTCAATCCAAGAAACGGGCTCTCTAGTGCAATTTGTAAAGTCATGCAAGTAAATGTAGCGAAGGCCTAGCTTGAGACACAAGTGTTGTACTCAAATGGAATAGGCAAAAAGCCTAAAGTTAGATGGTTAAAAGCCTAATCATTGTTCTATATAAAGTTTAATGGATATGATGAAGGCGTTCTCTTGTGTACTATCTTCTGGCTTCCATTGTTTCTTCCATTTTCTCTCTCTTCCTCTCTTATACTCTCACCATTCATTGAGCTTCAAAGGAGTCAGGGACTTGACCTTGCAAGGCTTCTTGAGCCTAAGGATTAATCCTTATCCCCTCCCTGTGTGAAGGTCCTCTTCTTGTCTCTTTCTTGCTTGACAGGAGGAGCGGATGGAAGGAGAAGGATCGAGAGGAGACGCAAGTGTGCCCCATGAATGGGCAGCTATTGGAGCATCCTCCCACAACCATTTGGATTATTTTTGCAAAAGGAAGAAACTATGCAACTCGATTCCAATTTTACTCTACCTTGCATTCTGTAGATAGACGTGAACCAGGGTAAGAGGCAATGAAGAACTTGGATCTCGAGCAGTCTACATAGAGATAGAATATAAGCTATGAGTAGGTGGAAACACTTGAAGGAGTAGGTCATTAGATGATGGCAAGATAGTTTGCCTCAACGATTACCCTAAGTTAACTACTACTTTTCCCTTATTAACCATCAAAATTAGCACAAGGGAAAAAAATATTAGGATAGGTTGATGCTCCAACATATGATGTGTGCTCCAGAGCCTTTGGCATGACCTACTCATTAAAGGTCTTTCATGTTACTATGATGTCCCCCATAGCAAGGCACTTTGTAAAGCATTAAAAAGGAGTATTTCAACTTTGAAGTATGCAATGTTGTTTGAAGAAGAATAAGTTACAATTGAATAGGAGGAACAAAGAGATAAGTGCAATGTTATGACTCTTTTATGAGGAATGCCCGATGAGTGCCTCCATAGAATACAATTGAAAGGAAGAATTAGCTCGAAATGTCAGTTTCATTTTATTGATTTCTTCGAGGTAGGATGAAAATGCTAGGTACGTGATGGCCGGATGAATCCAACTCGAGGTCTTGTCACATGTGCTAAGAGAGATATTCATGGTGTATATGTTACGATAGTGATGCAACTCGACAGGGTAACGCTAAGAAAAGGTTGTTAGAGCAATAGAGATGATATTCTAATAGCTCATAAGATTGCTATTGTACACTGCTAGCAAGGTGGAAGATCTGAGGGTGGGGGAATTATTGATTGCTCAGGTGTTGGCCCATTTTCCACAAGAAATGCCATATCCAAACCTATAGCAATGTGGACCTCGAGGTGACAATGCATGAACCATACACCTGTAGTGTAGCAGAATCATTAGTGCTCTCTCTCTCTCTCTCTCTCTCTCTCTCTCTCTCTCTCTCTCTCTCTCTCTCTCTCTCTCTCTCTCTCTCTCTCTCTCAGCATATTCTCATTCAACAGAAATAAGTACCTTTCTTCCTCATATAGCACAATGAATTTTGGTTGCTGCTAGTATTTGTTCCCAATTGGTTATTACAAAATGACAAGTTATAATATGATCATTGAATAGAGAATTTACGATATTTTCTCAAGGTATGGACATCTTTCCGAAAATATACAAGGAACCATCTATAAGTTTGATTTTAAAGTCCCAAAGGTAAAAGAACTTGCCCCACCATTTAACTTGCAAGACATTCATAAAGTCTAATACAACCTAGGGGTAGCACCACCCTAAAAATGTGAAAGCTACGCATGTCATGATTGTTTATTTTATATATAATGTTTCAAATGTCATGATGCCAAAATTTAAAAGTAGCTACATGGCAAGCATAAACAAACAAATAAGTAGATGATCATGTAGTGCATAGCCTACCTGGATTGTCAGCTCGAAACCTGAGAGCGACCCATCCACCTTGAGGCACACCGATGGTGTTGCGCTCTTGAGGGTCAATGAGATTGAAGGTGGCAGGGTCAGAGGTGCTGTTGTAGTTGCCGAAGCCTTGGCCCACCACGAAGAAGTTGTAGCCATGGAGGTGGATGGGGTGGTTCTCCGGGGCGACAATGCGGGTGTCTTGTAGCACTAGCTCGACGCTGGCGTTGAAGGGGATGTAGCTCAAGCGTGTGCCTGACTTGGCTAGGATGTTGGATGGTGCAACGCCCGTGAAGTCGAAGCTAGCGGTGGGGTTATCTGGGAAGTTAGTCATGAAGACCCCTGACTTCTTGAAATAGTGGGTCTATTGGAGCAAACACAAGAAGTTTTAGATAAATTGACACAATAATTCCTACCTTTCGAGAAACAATATCATCAGCTTCTGCATAGGAGGGATTGATTGCACATTGAGGTAGATATAGTTGGGGACGGGGCAATGCTTGGGGGAGGGGGGGGGGGGGGCTTTAGGTGGGGTTTGGCAACAAACCTAGCTAGGTGTCTTGGTGTGTGGGGATGTTCAAGCTCCAAGCGGGGTTCGGCAACAAACCTACCTAGGTAGTAGGTACAAGGTACCTCGCGTGCAAAAGCGCATCATGTTGAACACTTTAGGAGAAGCCCTCTAAAGGGAAGAACATGAGAAAAGAAAAGAGCCCCGTTTCCGAGGTGGGAAATTCCAAGTGAAAGCTCGACATGTTTAGTGAAGAGAGCACTCGAACTAGCCTGCAAGAGGGCGGTTTGGGGCAGCACGAAGGAGATGTTGTTAACGGCGCCCACCAATTTGGCGCCGAGCGTGCACGCGGGGCAGGGCCGAACGGCCAGGCCCACCGTGAAGAACAGGTGGCGGTCGATGCGTTGGGGCACGTTGGCAGGGTAGTGAGCTGACGCCAAGCTCCGGAGGCTGCTGCTGAATGTGGCGGCGGCGGAGGTGTCGTTGAAGGCCGGCAGGGGAGGAAGTTTCGGGGAGGGGCTGTTTCTTGGGCGGCTGTAGGAGACGATGGCGGTGGTGGTGGTGTTGTCGGCGGTGACGTTGGGCGCGATGTAGGGCCGGGCGGCCAGGTAGTAGCGCCCACCTGGGGCCTGGTCGGCCGTGAAGAGGACGTTGGTGGTCTGGCCGGGAGCTATGAGGAGATGGTCCACCTGCAAGGGCTTGGTGTACACGGCGTCCACCTCCACCACCGTGAGCTTGTGGTTGGCCAGCCCCAGGAACAGCTCCCCGTTCATCACCGCGTTCACAATCCGCAGCATGTACGTCTTGCCCCGCTGCACTTGCAACGTCGTCGTCCCTAACAACCATGTTTGATCAATTATCTAATTAAAAACCCTCAAAATAGTCGTTTACAAGAGGAGGAGTTTCGCGTCGGGATTTCAAAGTTCTTTTGATAATGCGTGACACACACACATATATACAATATGCCCACCCACATTATCGATTAAACTTCAAAAACAGTAAAGCCTCCAGCTCACTAGAAGAGGGATTCTTTGCGTCGCTCTTGTTTTATGGGTCGTGACATGACTCGGAATAGAAACCTGCACTTTTTGACCTTTACCAAGTATGCGGCCATCCCCTCGCAACATTGTCATTGCAATCCATCATACAGGATCTACGATGGAAAAGCTGAATCCTGTTCCCGTGCCTGTTGCTTCTCACCAGTCCCCCACACAAAGTTCTCTACCAATAGAGAAGAAAATCGAAGACGATGAAAAGCTGTGTTGACATGTTTTTACCTGCTCTCGAACACGGATACAAGGCCCCGGGTTGCCCATTGATGGTGTAGGCGTCTGACACATTGGGTGCTCCTCCCGTAAGGGTTGCCTGGTTGACCACCGCATCCACACTAGCCTTCCACCATTCACCTATGTATAGCATTTCTTTTCAGTTCTAAGTAGCAACCGCATTCAACACACAGGCACGAAGTGTTCTCACTTACCCAATACGATGGGAATCTCTTGCGCCGGTTTAGGGAACGGATATGGGGTGCCCTTCTTCGGCAGGATGATGATGGCACCATACACCGTGGAGCGCATCCAGGAGAGGTGGGCATGCCACCACAAGGTGCCGCGCTGCCCCGTGACAGTGAAGTTGTAGGTGTAGGCGGTGCCAGGCTTCATGGGACACTGCGTGATGTACCCGGGCCCATCAGCCCAGCCCGTGCGGATCTGCCTGATACCATGCCTGCCAGCCATATAGCGATCGTGCCATGAACAGTTACTTCTATTAAAGAATATTGATTCAACATAAATTTCGTGTAGAAGAGCATTTCAAAGTGCACATACATTAGTACTCTTGGACCCTTGCAAGTATTTGATACATGTACGATATGCTATAATATAGATAGCTTATACGGTATGATTAGGAATGCTTATAGCCTTGAAGACAAAATAATTAGGAAGGTTTGAACATTTACCAGTGGATGGTGATGTTCTTGCTAGGTAGGTGGTTGGAAACCTTGATGAGTAGCCGATCCCCCTCTCGAGCAACCACGGTTGGCCCTGGGAACTCACCATTCACAGTGGGAACAGCCTTCGTGGAGCAAAGGCGCGTAACATTGGCTAGCTTAACCTGCAATGGTTTTCATTGTTAATACGGAGCCGGGACAAGTGTTCGAAAAACTGGCTGTTTCCAAACCATGCGAGACAACGAGAATGTGGTGAATGAATTTCAATTTAAACTCTTCAAAGGTATGTAAATAAAAAGGGCCTTTGAACTCTGCATAAGGAGATTCAAGGGTTGTCACTATTTCCCACATTGTGAATTCATGAGCTTCTTCGTGGGGGGAGGACGCCCAATCGCACCTAGTTGGATATGCGGTTGGACACTGTAGCTGGGGAAAAGGAAGGAGCACATGGGAAAAGGAAAGGGAGGGAAAGGAACACTATAGCTGGGTAAGGAGCACATGGGAAAATGTCAAAAGAAACAGGCTTGTGTGTTTAGCCTGGAAATATAACAAATGCAAGGTGGTTATGCGAGGCAGCCGATCTCTACTTACATGAAACTCGTAGCGGCGAGTGTCGGCGCAGGCCATGAGTGCCAGCAGGCTCCAGCAGCAGCTGCTGATGATCAGAAGCAGCAGCGGCGAGGTTGGTTGCATGGTCACGTAGCTCATCCTCGCTAATATATCGGATCAGCTAAATAAATACGATTTGTATGATCTACCAGGATAGGCACTCCTATGCTACTACCTCCCTGTAGCTCATTGCATTGCAGAGGCAAACATTTATATGTGCCTTGTCCGTGTGTGTGCTCTCCCTTCCCCCATTAATCCGCCTTGAGATGATGGAGTTATATTATGCCCGAAATAATTAATCATGGAGGGGAGCAGTAGCTGCAAAGCGATGGTCTAGGCCGGAAGGTAGAACGTAGGGCCATTACCCGCCAAATTACGCAACATCTGTCTAAGTAATCTCCTGCGATCAGGCCCAGGCCTGCAATTGAATTGAACCCCCGCCATTTGCTTGCGAAGAAGTCCTGCGTCTCGTCGCGACGTAGCTGCCCCCACGTTCGCCCTTTCCTACTAACTAGTTGTGGGACAGGAATATTATTATTGTATAATAGCCTTCTATCCATCGTCGTTGGTTCCCCCCCCCCCCACCCCTTTTTGTCTTCCCTTTTCATGCAATGGTTCACTTGTAGGGTCCCTTACGCTCATAAGTCAGATCTTTCTCCATCCGGTTCGGTCCCAACTCCTTATCAACGTTTCATTACCTTGTTGTATCATGTTTTTTCGCCAAACAATATTATAACGATATTAAAAAGCACCCTTCTGGTTGGATCACTTCATTGTTCTAACACTTACAATTGTATACAAACACACCCCTTCTAGTTCTTAAAATGGATGTGTTGTAAAATGTTGAGGTTGTAGATATCTACTAATGTGGTTAAGCAAATGCAACATGTCACTTGCAAACATTATGTTCCCTTTATGCGCAAGTACGCATATATCTTGTAAAGTGTCCAAACATGCACGTGTGTGTTCCCTCCCTTTTATATGTCCACACAATTGCCATAGAGGATATAAACTGCACAACCACATGTTGAGGTTGTAGATATCTACTAATGTGGTTAAGCAAATGCAACACGTCTCTTACAGACATTATGTTCCCTTTATATGGGCAAGTACACATTGCCTCATAAAGTGTGCAAACATGCATGTGTGTCCCCCTCGGATCAAAACTGCAAAAATGCATACTTTTTTATAAATTATCATATTGCTTCAATGTTTTTCTAAGAAGAAGAAGGATAAGCCAAGTGAAGGCAAGAAGAGGGGGAAGCCTCTTCTTACTCTCTTATAGATTTCAGATGCTATCTCAAAACCACACCCCCACCCCCCCCCCCCCCCCCCTCTCTCTCCCTCTCTCTCTCTCTCTCTCTCTCAGCTCATGTTATGGTGGAAGAAGGAGGAGGAGGAGGAGAAGAAGAAAGGAAAGCAATGGCTCTATTAACTTAGTTTATAGACACAAGAATGAGCGCATCTCCATCAATTTGAACTTTAAATAATCTAGCTCTTGTGGGTGGGTGCCCATATCCAATTTATCAATATCTATGTACCTAAAACTCTAACAAGCCTTCACACCTTGTCCATAAGATTCTCAATGATTGTGCACTTAGATTGTATTGAAGCATTTACTTGTGATTTTTGAGAAAACAGTTGGGAATTCAAAAATACCTACATATTGATCATTGTTTCCATTGGTTTCCTTTATTTACACGAGACTAGGCACAATGTTTGGAGCTTATATTTTAATTTCTCTACATGCTACAAAGTTTCCAAATGAATCCTTTAATTTATTGGACTTGAGATGTAATATTTATGAGCTATTTTTAGTAGCACTAGAGCCCAATTAACTCCAAAGTTTGATCTTTCTTTTTTGTGGCTCTCCTTGATGTCCTATGGTAGCCTTGCTCTTTAACCTTCAATTTTACACCGTTGACTTTTCTTCTCCAAACCCTTTGATCGTTGACATTCTTTGGCAATGGAATTTGACTTTAAGATAATATGGGAAGGAATGCTCATCCTATATCCCAAGTTACACTTATAACTCCTTGACAAAATTATTCCTAAATCTTGGACCTTTATTAATAACAATGATGATACTCCAAACCTTTCATATATGTGTTCATAGAACAACTTCACTATCTCCTTGGCATTTACTTACATCATTGCTCTTGCCACTATCCATCTAGTCAAGTAGTCTATGGCAACTAAAATAAGCCTCTTACCTAATGGGGTTCACCCCCCCTCCCCAACAGTGAAACAAATGGAGAGACTTAGGATAGAAAACATGGAGATATGTGAGAATGTAAAATGATTCATATTCTTAGGGGTTTCCACACCTTACATTTTATAGGCATAAAACACTAATTCCACGTGACCCCTTAACCCTAAACTACCATTTATAGTAGTATCTAGTTGTTAGTACTATGTAGTACTCACAAAGAAGGCATTTTAGTACTATGCCACCATTACATTACCTACATTTAGTACTATGTAGCATTAGGCCACCACCATGTTAATACTATCTAGTAATGTTAGTCTTATTTTTTTGTGGTATTATAGTAGTATACCATAATTATGCTTGTAGTATTTAATACTATTTTATTTGGTGTTATAGTACCATGCCACTACTATTTTAATAGTATTTAGTACTATTTTGTTAGCACTAATTAGTTCTCCAAAAAAACTAGTACATTAGTTCTATATCATACTATTATGGGACTAAATAGTTTAGATATCCTAGTACTAAACTTATTCTTACACATGTGTATTATGTTGCATGCCTTGATTGCTTTCCAAATTGATATGATGCATATACTTTATGCATTCCTTCAACTCTGAACTTTGGTAAGCCATCCATAATCTATTTTGATTGCATACATTTTAGACATTGCATATTTACATAAACAATCCACTTATGCCAAATTTCAATGTTAGCCACAATACTTGAACCTTGTGCAAACATAGTAGCATCCATTTTAGGCAAACTACATTAAGAGTAAATAATTTCCCATCACACTTACCTTTTGCAATCAACCTATAACCATTTCTAAAGACATGTACATAACAACCATCAAATGTGAACTAAAACTCCAATCCTTATTCCACCATCTGACCAATAGAAACTAGGTTCTTAGTTATATTTGGTATATATAGCACATAATCCAGGTACTTTGTTTTACCATCCTACATAGTCAAAGGAGCATTTCCAATGCGAGTGATGGGATGGGTTATATCATCCTTTGTCTCCACATAGCCTAGAGACTTTGGATTATGCATCTCTCTAAACCACTCTCCATGAGAAGTCATGTGTTTAAAGGCTCTAAGTCTACATACCATACATCATTTGTAGATTAACCATTAGTAGTCACAGTATTCATAAAATGTTACATAACAAAGAGCTACTCACTTCTGTCATCATTAGTTTTACTAGTGAAAGCATAATTGCATTGCTGTTTTTTTCCATTTTTTATTTCATCATTGTTTTTATAATAGTTACTAGAAACGTATCCTTTCTCGCCACAATGCCAGGATTACTCCTTATTATTGCTTGAATTTTGTTAATGTTGGTTGAAGCTGCAACTTGCCCTCTTTGGCTCCCCCTTCCTCATGATTATCCTCCCCTATTTTGCTATGCTCCATAACTTTGATTACAACCACCACATTGGCCTCTCCACAATCTCTATATCTATTAGTACAGAAATCTCTGCTCAAACTTGCTCTTACTTTGAGAAGAAGAGGAATCCAATCCAAGGTTCTTCTCCTTAAGTATCAACATAAAAATCAAATCTACAAAGTCAGGGATATTATCCCTCGTATTCATAGACAACCTCAAGCTCTTGTACTCGTCTCCAATTCCATCTAAACATACTCCCACAATATTATCATCAGTATTTGGTACATTGATAGATCCGAGGGCTTCCACAACACTGTTGATCTTTAATGCATAGTCGTTTATGGACAGATTTTCTCTTTTAACTTGATTTAGCTCTATGTAGCTTTTTAGTCTTTGTGTTTATCTCAAACAATCTTGCTAAATCTTCCAAACAATAACTAGGGTTTTAGATTCTATAAATAGCCCATCATTGTTGAGATATCGAGCTCTAGATGAGCTGGCATCCACTATGTATCTTGGTGATGTGGTAGGATATTACTTGTTGGAATGTTAGATGACCGACATGGAGATATGCCAATGATTCTACAATTGGACTACACCCACATAGTCCACCCTTAGTTGTGGCACATTCATTGTGCCACCTCTTCTTTTCTTAGTAGGTTCACACTTAGCAACTGAGCATATATAAGTTGTGGTACCTTTCATCTTATTCTTTTATCATATTGTAGACCTAGTTATTTTTTGTTCAAGAATAAGAAGATTTCCTATCTCTTTATGTGCTCAAGTCTCCATTACTTTTGTGTGTGTGCTCTTGGTTTCTTTACCTCTCTCCCCTCTTGTCTATTTTTATATTATGAAAGCTGTCCCATGGCTATGCAAGGCTTAATTGAAGGCTAAGGTAAAAGCATTGGAGCATGAAAGTAAGAAATGGGTAAGAAGCTCTTCAACCTTGCTCAATTTACCTTGGATTATAGCTGCATGAGGCTCCTGAGGCTAGTAGGATTGCAGTCTCTGATTGCAGTGAAACTTGTTGAGCAGGAAGAATAGTGTATATACTCCAGGAAATCTTGTGAGGGAACTTGCAAGTGGCCCCATTAGCAATGAGGGATTTCCTACAGTATATACAAGGAGGGAATTTCTATAATACAACCTGCATAATCATTAATGAATGGAATCTATCTATTAATGATTATACCTTGAAGATCAAGGGTATCGTGGAAGCTCTTGGATCTATTAGTGTGGTAGTTGATGATGATGATGTTGTACATGCATTCTTAGATGGACTTGGAGATGAACACAAGAGCTTCAAGTCATCTATGAATACGAGGGATGATATCCTTAATTTTGTAGACTTGATTTCTATGTTAATACTTGAAGAGAAGAACTTGCCTTTGATTCCTCAGTTTCTCAAAGCAAAAACAAGTTTGAATATATGTTTTACTCTACTAGCAGAGGTAGAGGTTGTATGAGCGAAGGCCAAGGTGGTGGTTGTGGTCAAAGTTATGATGCACAACAAAATAGGGGAGAACAATCTTGAAGAAGGAGGAATCAAAGTGGCCAAGTTGTAAATTCTAATAAGGCAATAGATTTTTGGTGACAGTAGAAAGTGCTAGCATTGCGGTAAAAAAAGTCACATTTCTAAAAACTACTTCAAAAACAAGGCTAAAAGTAGAAATGGAAAAAAATTGCAAGGTAGTTATACATCCAGTAATAGAAATGGTGATTATAGAAGTGAATAGTTATTTGTTGTGCATCACTTTATGTAGTATGACTACTAATGATTCATCAAAGAATGATGTATGGTTATAGACTCAGGTGCCTCTAACCACATGACTTCTTGAGAGCGGACTTTTGAAGCCGTTTTTAGAGTGTAAAAGACCCCAAGAAACATAAAAAAGTAAATTTTCATAGAAAAAGTAACGGTTGCAGATCAAGGAGCTAGAGTTTTTCTAGATGCATTTTGATGCCAGGAATCCAACACAAGTTTCTGCTCGTCAATCGGAAGTTGTTTGACCCCCCAATTAATGGCTATAAGGTTTGGTGTTATGAAGTAGCTATATCAGATCCAGAAGCCAGAAAGCATGTGAGGAAGGCCATGCTAATAGTTTTCAACACCAGAAAGCTGGCCGTCCAATCAGATCGTGATTCCGAGTTCTTTTGCCCCTCTATCCAAGCCGAAACCACTTGCCCGAAGTGTGAACAAAAAGTTTGGAACCGATTTTTTTAATAGTTAAGAGGACTAATGGAGCTTTAAGCTTAAAAAGCCTTAAAAATGAAACATAATGGGGAGGTGCATTTTTTCAATATCTCCTCAAATCCTTTAAAAATGTCATTTCTAGACCTGCAATGATTCCCTCTCCACTCTTGGGCCTGAGTTCCATCATGTTTTTGCTCTCCATCACTCCAATTCTCGCAAAAAATGATGTAGTATTCAGCAAAATCCAAAATCAGTCCTTCTCTCTCCTCTCTCTCTTGCCATAAACGTGGTTTATATGGGCTGAGAGAATGAGGGGGAATGGGTGTTGGTTCATGATGGAATGTGAGGGATAGATCGGGGAAGTGCTAAGGAAGAACCAATGGGCTGTAGATAGCGGCTATAGATGAGCATCAGCGGCTTCCTGTTCTTGAGTTACGAGGTGCGCATATGCTATTTTATGAGTAAGTGGAGTTTCTCTCGATTTTATGATGCATATTGCTTTCCTATGGTTGAAATTAGTTTCTAGTGTTAAAATGGTTCATTATATCAAAAATTTCAACATGAACATCATGTCTTGATCGTTTATACCTATTATGTAAAACATGCAGAACATGCAAAAACATGATTTTATACTAAATCGTCAATTTTATGAGCTTTATCATGGAAATTTGTGTTCCCATGGTGAGAAATGGAAAATAATAATGAATCTCAATATTCTTAAGTGTTTTACATTAGAAAAGATAGAAAATACAAAATTTTTAATTACAAATAATTGTGAAATTGGATGAAAAATGAGGTTTAATTGAGGAAAAATTAGATTTTACGCATGAAAAAACCACATAAAATTATGAATGTTTCCGTGAATGTATGGTGGGGCTAGGGAATGAGGTTTAGTCTCATTTTATCCTCATTATTTATATTATCATGTGTATTTATTATTTTTACATACGAAAAACACATAAAAATACTCTTTACACCTACAGCACAAGCAAAACCTTAAATGCGAAAGGGCTATGAAAAGTTGAATATCATTGGAAATGTTGATTTTATGCATATTTGACATATAGGATTTGTTCGTTCTAAGTTTAAGAGAGGGCAATAGCATGAATTACTTTAATCTTGCCTTAGCAATGATGTCTTACGTTAGAGTGAAGTCATGAAAAGAATTGTTTGCCCACAATCCACACTATTTGATCAATAAGTTTACTTGTTTGTGCAGTTAAAGACATTTACTTTGCATCTGCATTCTATATGTGGTATCACGAGAATTATCTCCTGGATGCATTGCAATTGTTTCTAAATATTAAACCCACGTTGAATGTGAGGTTCCCTAAGTCGTAGGTTTAGACATTCATTTTCTTTGGGACCTGATTCGGTGAGGTTTGAATTATCTCTTGGAACGAATAATAAAAGAGAGGACTATGTTTTGTATGTGCTTTATGTTGAAACGGCATATCATGGGGCTAATCCATGGGGTGTAGGAGAGCCATAGTGGGGACACAATCAGCTACAAGGTCCTCCCTGTGTATGTGATACGAGGTGCTAGACATTGTTATGTTTGGGAACTCCAATTGCTTCGAGTTTGGGAAGGACAACATGTTGGACTATGCTTTAGAAATAGTATCTACAAATGCATTCTTTGGTTGAATCAGTTCATAGTGTGTATACACTCCTAGCCGCGGGAGGCCATGGGGTTGTTTAGGTGAGTTTAGGAGGCTCGCGGCTAGAGCCCTAGAGCTAGCATTGAGCCCATTTTTGGTGATAGGTGGTGTGTTTGCCGGGAGCCACTAATAAGTAGCAGTTTCTAAAACTTGGTCGAAATGGGACTTAAAATTTTTATAACCTTATCTATTAGGGATGCACAAAAGTATTTGTAAAATGGGGTTTTCCCAAGGTTTCAAATGCTTAACTTGCCCTGTACAAAATTTACTAATGAACCTAATTAATTACGTAGAGAATGAATCCTTTATGAGAGATTATCTATGTGATGTGGAAAGTAAGTACTTAGTGGTTAACCCATCCTTTAGTATGATGGCATGGGCCGAGGTTTCACCTCTATGTGGTCTCTATTCAAGAAATACTGTGTACAATCATCCATCAACCTAAAGAATATGCAACAAGTATGTTGGAACTTGTGGCATCGACTAATGATCATGCTAAAGTCATAGCACCATGGAAAAGTATTGACGCACAATGGAATTTAGTTGTGACTAAAACATCCCATGTGGTGGGTTACCATGCTAAAATATTAGGCCTCATAAGGTCATTGGAAACCTTAGTCATTAAGGGGAAACCACAACTCATCAAGAGGCATGAACCCCAAGCTCCAAATAGTGCATATATATTTGTTTTAAGTAAGGGGAAAAAGCCCCAGCCTAAATTTATTAGGGAATTACCTATGGATGGTTAAGGGATAGAGGATCCTTTGAGAAATAATCAAAATGATATGCTAAAAGCTATAGGACTTCCTAGACCACTCTGTGAGTTGGCAAAAAGGGAACTCCATGGAGCAAGTAACCTTTCTACATTGGTAAAGTGGAAACGAAAGAGATTAGAGACCCTGAGATACTAGAATCAGGTCAAGATGAATATGAAGATCTAGATCTAGATGACCTAGTGTTGATCCCAAAGAAGAGAACTAAATGCTCTCCTCCTTATAGGGATCTCCTAATGTTTTATGGGCTATTAGATGAAGATTTGATGCTGCATTTAAAAGAGTATGGCCTAACTTGCCTTGTGACTAGTTTTGACGATATACATTGGATGCTCGTGTTTTCGAGTATTCTAAAGGAAAAGGCTAGAAAATGGTATTGGAGCCTCCCAAGATGGTCAATTAAATCATTTGAGGAATTATGTGATAGATTTTTAGATGAATATGAGAAGAAGGTCCCCATGACCTAGGTCTTGGGACAGCTTATGCAAATTAGACGAGAGTCATACACCTCTGACTCATCAAAGAGTGCACAAGAGCCTTTGATTACATTCTAAAGCTTTGGCCAAGGAAATTTAGCCAATTACTAGAAGATGAGCTTGGCGAGCTCTTTGACAATGGCTTGGAAATAAATATGTAGTTCCACATTAGGATAAGAAACCCTAAGTCATTGAAGGAGGCAAAGGTTCAAGTAGATGATTATAGGAAATAAATTCAAAAGTGTTGGGAGAGCTATTGGAATTTTCCCTGCACCCTTGAAATTCATAAGGATTGGCAACATTTGTTGAATGTTAATCATGTTGGAAGTGCAACTGAGAGGTATACTAGGGAGAATCTTGGCATTGACTATGACGATCCCAAGGCCCAAGAACCCTGGCATCCTAGTGCAACCAATCCTATGCTCCAAAGCCATGAGCTAGATGGAAATCAGTGTAGACCTAATGAGGGAAGCATAGTGGTTAAGCAACCACTGAATGGTCCAAAATTGGAACAAAATTATGTGAATGAGATGAGATGACCCCCAAAACATAGCTGATGCTGCATGTTATCATGTGGAGGCCATTTCAACTATTGGGAGTCCAAGTGATAGGAAACCTAGGGTTCATGATGGTAAAGACCCATCTAGGGTTGGATATAGTAAAAGGATCCAATTTAGAGAAAGTGATATGCAACAAGTGAGCCAATCATCATGAAATAATATAAAAATAGAAGAAGTGGTGGCATCCAATCAAGCCATGCAATGATAAAAAGGAGATGGGTTTGGAGACTTGAAACCTCTAAAAGTGTGGCTAGTGGATTAGATGAAAAGCAAAGAGTTTTAAGTGGACATACCATGGTCAATTCCCAAGTGTATGAGACCAGAGGCCATAATGATACATATAAGAACCACTCTAGGATGCATCTAGGTAATGGGTCTAGGATTAAAACCTTACCTAGTTTGGGTTGTAACAATGACATATGCAATAACCCACATAGGGAAAGTTTGAATGAGTCTAAATCTATGGATCTCTTTGCAGGGGAGTCTTTGAGAAGCTCGAACAACCTGTCTATTTTAATGATAAGACACTTGAGCCAATGAGGTCATTCATTTAGCTTATAGCACCCAAGAAGGGATATCCCACATTGACGTTATATCAGTGGGAAGACTTGGATTGGTGGATATACAAGAGCCCAATATTAAACTTTGATGATCAAATAGTAGTGACCTAGTTTGCATATGTGACATGAGGCTAGCCCTTGCATTTTGTGTCATTCTTTTTTTAAATCTTGGATAGTCTAATAGGATGCATGTATATGCCAAGAAAACCATGTGTTTGATGAATTAAAATGACTCATTCTCTTTAGGCCAAGAGGGCCATTTGTTTGGTGTGGTTGTGGTTAATGGTTTCTTGTTTTAGTACTACATTGAACATATTCAATGGAATACCTAGAGTGAGCCTCTTGTTGTGCAGAAGCTTTTTGTGGCCAAGTCCATGTGATATCCTTCCTTTATGTGTTTCTTTCCCTTTGTGCTATGTATGTATATTTGTATGTGGGGAATGTTCTTTTTTTGGGGATCGGAAAAATTGAGGCATGAAGTCCCAAGTTTTGGTTTGGTAATTTGGGAAAGGTCTGAGCAATTGTTTGCCTCCTATAAAGATATTGTCAGGTATTTAAAGAGTTGTTTTTTATAGTAGTCCTCAATGACTTTATCTCGCTAGCCTACTAGGCAATTGTTTCTAAGAGTTTCTATTAGTTGTGAGGCAGATAGAGAAGTCTGCCAAATAAAAGAACGAGAAGAAACAATAAATATATCTAAAGACTATAGTATACGGAGATGTGTAAAAAGGAGTTCTATCCCCTAAGAAAAAGAAAAAAGAATAGAATCGAAAGAAAAATTCCAAGAGCATATGATCATTGCCTTGTGAAGACATGGTAGGTTTCTAGGGACGAGTCAAGACCCGGGACCGATGCCTTGTCTTCCTAAGGGTGACATTTAGAAGGAAAGAAAAATAAATAAGAATATTGGAGCAAAAATAAAAGTGAACGAAAGAAAAATGATTTAGTTTGCCTTGCGAGAGCTTGGTAGGTTCTTGGGTACAGAGACAGGACTTGAGATTAGTGTCATGTTCTCCTTGGGTCATAATATGCTTAGCTCCCTCCTTTTTACATGCTTGAATATCACATCTTGAAGTATGAAAAATGATGAATCAAAAGTATTTGCAAATAAAAGGCCAGGCTATAGGAGTCCTCACATAGTAAGAGTTCTTGGTCCAATTGTCCTAGGTCTGGGTTAGGCAAGTCAAACCACCACTTAGGATGACTCCTTTAATAGTTCATTTTAGCTGGTCCATGCCAAAGAAAAATATGAAACCTTTGGTAGACCTCCTATCTAAAATACTACCATCCCAATCTGCATCTGTGTAACCATGCAAGTCCAATGGTATGTTTGCACCATAGAATAAGTCATAATCCAATGTGGACTTGACATAGCACAATGTACATTGCATTGTATCCAAATGCGGCTTTTGTGAAAGTTGACTCTCCAAACCAACTATGTAGTTTAGGTTTGGCTTGGTGATTGTCAAATAGATAAGGCTGCCCACAATCTTCTCACACATAATGACATCCTCAATCAAGTCACCCTCATGTGCACTAAGCTTATCATTAACATTCAAAGGCATTGAAATAGGCTTTACAATCAACCATAATACACTTATTTAGTATATCCAATGCATACTGTCTCTATCACAACCATATACCCTCTAGAGTCATGATTATTTCTATATTGAGAAAATAGTGCAACTCTCTCAAATCCTTTATGTCAAATTCACTCTTAAGGATACCCTTCACATGGTGAATCTCTATCTCACTATCAACTACAATGATCAAGTCATCCACATATATAGTAATGACCACAATACCTACATCACTCTCCCAAACATAGAGTGAGTGATTAGCGTGTGCTCTACAAAGTCCAATGCTAATAATGGATTCTGAAATCCTATAATGACATGCCATGAGTGCTTGCTTCAACCCATATAAGGCCTTACAAAGCATGCATATATAATCTGGATGATTCTCATCTACATAGCTAGGCGGCTGCTCCACATAAACTTCTTCTTACAACTCTCCTTGTAGGAAGGCATTCTTAACATCCATTTGATGCATGATCCAACTTTTTGATGCAACTACTACTATGATAGCCCTTACAATGGCCATCTTAGACATTAGAGAAAAAGTCTCTCATAATCAATACAATCAGTCTGTACATACTCTTTGACAACTAGACGTCTCTTATAGTGCTCAATAGATTCATCTAGCTTATGCTTGACCTTGTAAACCCATTTGTAGGCAATAGCTTTCTTGCTTTTAGGTAAAGGAACCAACTCCAATGTGTCATTCTCCTCAAGTGCATCCATTTATTTATCCATAGTACAATCCCAATGTTCATTACCCATGATAGTACATGCCATGTATGCATACTGATGAGCTATATAGCTATCATATGTGAATCTCAATATTGGCTTTCTTACTCTTCTTGATTTGCATGGACCTGGATCACTAATAGGTGCTTTAGCATCCTCTTGTGCATTTTGCACACTAGATGTCTTAATAGATGCAATCCCAAACTCCTTATCCAAAATTTGCTTGGAGCCATTTGATTCAACATCAACATGAGAGAAACTTGATGATACATTAGTCATAATAGGTGAGTCCCCAACTTTCTCTTTACTTTTATTGACATTTGTGATGCACTAGATGGAGTAGCATGTGACCTTAATCTACCACTCCAAGTTCTATCAATAGAACCACTACTAGTAGACTCTTGTGGTCCACTCAATGTTTGTGACTACTAATCTATTTTCTACACATATGCACTTTCATGCTCATCAGCACTAACTGCATTTTGCACATTACTATACCAACTACTCATTTCATCAAAAGCAACATCCCTGCTAGCTCTCAACTTATGTAATAGGGTTATAACATCTATATTCCTTCTGGTCAAGACAATATTCCACAAATGTATATCTTTTTGCTTTGGGATCCAATTTATTGTGCAACTCATCAAGAATATTCACATAAGTAACACATCCAAATACTTTCAAATGAGACAGATTTGTCTTTCTACATGTAAACTTCTCTTTGGGTGTCATACCATATACATCAACAATGGGCGTCATACCATATATAGCTTCAATCCAATAGTAATTAGGCAAGTCTCTTTCCAACATCAATGTATGAGCCACCTTTGCAATATGCATGTTTTTCCACTTAGCAACTCCATTTTGTTGAGGAGTATATCTACATGTATATTATCTCAGTGTACCATTTTTCTGTAAAAAATAAAAAAACTCATTGGAGAGATATTCTCCCCCTCCATCCAACCTTAGGTACTTAATATGTATTCTTGTCTCCTTCTCAACTAAAGCCTTAAAGCTTCTAAAGTGAGTGTACACCTCACTTTTTGCATGCATAAAGTAAATCCATACTTTGCGAGTATGACCATCAATGAAGGAAACATGCTGTAGTCTTTGTAGAAATTCAAGTGGCTTCTTGCATACATGCTTTCCATGTGAAAACGCATGCCTTGCTCTCCAAATTGACATGCTTCACATAATTTGTGCATTCCATCCACTTTAACCTTGGGCAAACCATCCACAATGTGTTTTGATTGCGTGTCTTTCAACAATTGCACATTCACATGACCAATTCTCTTATGCCAAATTTTAATATCAGCCACAACGCCTAAACCTTATGAAAAAATGATAGTATCCATTTCAAGTAGACTTACATAAAGATTAAACAATTTACTAGCATGTTTTCCTTTTGTAATCACTTTTAGGATCTTTTACATAACAACTATTAGATGTGAACTGAACCTGCAATCCTTGTTCTACCATCTAACCAATAGAACTAAAATTTTTGTAATGTTTGATACATGCAACATATAAGCCAAGTACTTAGTTTTACCATCTTGCATATTTCTAGCATGAATAATGGCATGATCTATATCATCCCTATCTCTTGGAGACTCTGGATTACACATCTCTCTAAACCACTCTTCATGAGAAGTGTTGGGACCAAAAATGGGCATGATGCTCACTCTAGGGCTCTAGCTAGAGGGCCTCTTAAACTCACCCAAATAATCACACAGCCTCATGGCTAGGAGCATAAACATAGTATGAATTGATTCAACCAAAGAATGCATTTGCAGATACTATCTCTAAAGTGTAGTCCAACGTGTTTCCCTTCTCGACTTTGAGCAATTGATAACGGTGCCTAGCATCTCGTATCACATAAACAGGGAGCATCCCCCTAGCTGACTCTTGTGGTCCCACTATAGCTCTCCTACACCCCTTGGAGTAGCCCCCTTAGGATGTGTCATTTCAACATAAAGTACATGCAAAACATAGTCCTCTCTTTTATTATTTGTTCTAAGAGATAATTCAAACATCACCAAATCAGGCCCCAAAGAAAAGGAGTATCTAAATCTATGGCTTAGGGAACATCACACTCAACATGCGTTAAATATTTGCAAACAAATGCCATGTATCTAGGAGATAATTCTCATGATACCACGTATAAAATGCCGATGCAAAGTGAATTCCTTTAAGTGCACAAACAAGTAAACTTATTGATCAAATAGTGTGGATTGTGTGCAAACAATTCTTTTTATGACTTCACTCTAACATAAGGTGTCATTGCTAAGCCAACATCGAAGTAATTCGTACTACTACCCTCTCTTAAACTTAGAATGAATGAACCCTATATGTCAAATATGCATAAAATTAACATTCCACATGATAATCAACTTTCCACATCCCTTTTTCCCTTCTACTGATTAAGGTTTTGCTTTCATTGGTATGTGTAAAGAATATTTTTATGTATTTTTTATATGTAAAAAATAATAAATGCACATGATAACATAAAAAATGGGAATAAAATGAGACTAAATCTCATGTGCTAGCCCCACCATACATTCACACACATTCATAATTTTGTGTAAATTTTTCATGCACAAAATCTAAATTTTTCTCAATTAAACCTCATTTTCATCCATTTTTCATAATTATTTCTAATTAAAATTTTGGTTTTTTTGGTATTTTATGATGTAAAATACTTAAGAATAATGAGATTCATTATTATTTTCCATTTTCCTCCATGGAAACACAATTTGCCATGATAAAACTCATAAAATTAATGATTTAGCATAAAACCACACTTTTGCATGGCTTGCATGTTTTGTGTGTTTTATGTAACAGGTATAAACGATTAAGACTTGCCATTCATGTTGAAATTTTTGATAGAATGAACCATTTTTAAACACTAGAGACCAATTTCAACCATAGGAAAGCAATATGCATCATACTCATAAAATCGCATGTGCACACCTCGTAACTTGAGAATGAGAAGCCACTGACACTCATTTGCAGCTGTTGACGCATCCTTGGCACTTTTGTGATCTATCCCTAGCATTCCATCACAAACCAATACCCATTCCCCCTCATTCTCTCAGCCCATATGAACCATGTTTATGGTGAGAGAGAAAGAGAGAGAAAGACTCATTTTGGATCTTGCTAAATACTACCTCATTCTTTGTGAATCAAAGCAATGGAGAGTGAAAATTTTATGGAACTTAGGTCCAAGAGCAGGGAGGAAATCGTTTTGCATGTCTAGAAATGTTATTTTTTGAGGATTTGATGAGCCGTTGAAAAAATGGTGCTCCCTCCCCGCCCCCCCCCCCCCCCCCCCAAAAAAAACCACCATCACGTTTCATTTTTTAGGCCTTTTAAGCCTTAAGCTTCATCAATCCTCTTAACCATTAAAAAACTGGTTTCAAACTTTGTGCTTACACATCTGGCAAGTGGTTTTGTCCTGACAATTGCCTTATCTAATACAAATGTAGAGTACATAGGTACTACAATTACAACATGTGAAATAGCTTGGCTATGCAAGCTACTTGGTGATTTGGGGAGATAGATGGAAAAGAAGGTTATCATCTATTGTGATAATCTTAGTAGCATTCACATTGCCAATAACCTAGTTTATTATGTGCAAATAAAATAGATAGAGGTCCTTTACCATTTCATTTGAGAGTGAGTTCTAGCATGTGATATTGACTTGGTTTATGTTAGCATAGAGAGGATCAACCTATTGACATTTTCACCAAGTCCTTGGAAGCTAAGAAGGTTCAATGCTACAAGACTATACTTGGAGTTCACGAGCTCATGCTAAGATCAAGGGGGAGTGTTGAGATGTAGAGCTCTACATGAGTTGGCATCCAATATATGCCTTGGTGATGTGGCAAGATATTCCTCACTGGGATGTTAGGTGACTGACATGCAAATAACCAGCAATTCTATGACTATACTATACCCACATAGTCCACCCTTGGTTATAGCACATTCATAGTGCCCTCTCTTTTTTTCTTAGCACATTTACACTTAGTGATCGTGTGTACATATGTTGTGGTACTTTTTATATTAGTCTTTTATCATATTGTAGACTTAGTTCTTTTGTGTGGAAGAAGAAGAAAGAAGAATAATAATATTTTAGCCCTATCTCTTTGTCTGCTCAAGTCTCCATTGTTTTTGTGTGTGTACTTTTTATTTCTTCATCTCTCTCCCCTCTTGTTTGTTTTCAATCATACTATTTGTAACACATAGAGATAGCCAGTACACCACTTTACTACATGTCTACTCCCAATATTTCTTAGCCTTTATTTTTTCTATAATAGCATTTCACTAAGGAACTTTAGGTGCCACTGCTATGTCTCTTTCAATGTAGTTTCAAATAGCTTTACCCTTTAAGAAATTTGTTATTTTGAACTTTTATGTGAGTTAATTATTATCATCAATCTTCTCATTGGCAATATGGTTAAAATTATTAGAAATTTTGATAAAACTAGCAACCTTGCAAAAATTAAAATATGTAAAACCCAATACTAGGTACACTACAACCAAAAACCAAGCCAATACCAGGTGCACTATTACTAAAATTGTAGTCTTTTTCATGATTGTACAATAATAATTACAATCTGAAATCTCTATGTACTATGTCCTCTATGTCTACAACCTAACAAACAGTTGAGATTTTACATATCTGAAATCTATAAGCTCTACACTTGTAAACATCAGATAGAGTTGAATCTTAGTATGCCCAAAAAGTGAATTCTACCAACTTACAAGACCAAAACAGAGACCAAAACAACCTCAAATGGCCAAAATCATTGTAGAATGATCCTAAAGGACTAATTTGTAGTATATACACAACTCTTTGAGCTCAACAAGTTTCACTACAATTGGAGATTGCAACCTCGCTAGCCTCAAGAACCTCCTGCAACTATATTCCAAGGCATATAGAACAAGATTAAAGAGTTTCTTAGCCATTTCTTGCTTGTTTGTTGCTTTCACAAATTTTTGCCTTTACCTTAGTCTTTGATTGGGCTTTATGAAGTTGTGGGGGTGTTTTGATACAATGTAAATAGGCAAGAGGAGAGAGAGGTCAAAGTAACTAAGTGTACATACACATAATGGATACTTGAGCACACAAAGAAGTAGGGCTAAAATCTTCTTCTTTTGCCACACAAAAGGACTTAGTCTACAACATGATAAAAGACTAATATGAAAGTACTAGAACATATGTACATATGATTACTAAGTGTAAACCCACTAAGGATGGATAAGGTGGCAAAATAAATGTGCCATAACTCAGATGGACTATGCGGCTATAGTTGATTTCTAGAATCATTGGCATATCCTCCATGTTGGTTACCTAATACATGAGTGAGGAAAGTCCTATCACATCACCAAGGTATGTATTGGATGCCAACTTATGTGGAGCTCAATATCTCAACATGTATTTAAAGCCATGCTTACACTATGAACAAACTCCTACAATGAAACACTCAAGATCAACAACCCCAAACTAGCAACAATACAAGTTTTGGGGGTAAAGATGTCTATGCCTACACCACTCATATATTACCACACCAATAGTACCCGCACACCTGTATACTAGAGGTGGCAAGACCACACACCTATACACTGCAAGTGGGGAGCGCCCATCAGTGTCACTTCATTCTTTATTCTTTCAGTGACATTTGAATAAGGGAAGGTTGGTCTTACATCGTGACTGTTGGAGTTTCTACATCTTGTGTCTCTCTCTCTTGCTCTATCTACCATAGCTCACTTATACATTTATTTCACTTACCCATGCTCTTACTCAAGCTTCTCACTTCAACTGGTATCAAAGCATAGATCAAGGAGCTTCACCTGCCATTGTTTAGCTCTGTTCAAATACCTAGAGTCCATTGATTCATGGCCATCATGGCTTCAACTTTAAAGTTAACTACTTGATCTCTACTTGCTCCAGGGTTGATTGAGCTTGCCCAGACCTTTTAAAGGACTAATTGAGCACTAAGAATTGCTCTAGTGTGGTCAGCAATAGCCACAAATAGGTCAAAATTGATAGCCCTAATTGCACCTGTTTTTAGGCCTCTTCTTCCTAGCATTGAAAGTAGCACTATTGTTTACTCTGTGCAGGACAGAACTTTGTTTACTCTGTGTAGGATAACCTGCTATCTACTCAATGTAGGATAGACCTATCATTTACTCTATGTAAGATAGACCTACTATTCACTATATTGTAGGAAAAACATACTATTCACTATGTTGCAGATAGACATATTGTTCACAGACTTGCTTTTTATTGTATTCAAGACACACTTGTTGTTAACTATAGTTTAGGACATATGTGTTGTATACTGTCATAGCAAGCTAATTGATTGTGAAAGTATATGCCTATTGTTATTTGATAATATTCAAATACTTCATTTGACGCATTGATGTATGACATTAATGCTATACACCCAGATATGCTTACGGAATATCTTGAGCTTTGCATTTGAGCTTTGTTACATGTATTCCAATTGCTACATTGATCATTGATATCATAGGCTTGAAGATTATCCTAGGTCTTACACTCATGGCTCTATGCTTAATGTATCTAGGATTTTGAATGGCCATGTACTTAATGTTTTGAGCTTGCATTGCTCATTTGGCATTTGTTTTTGTTCTAATGGGAGTCATTTGAGCTACTTAGCTATTTTGCATTTGTGCAAAGCTTTGGGTTTATCCAGTTAAGCTTACTTTACTGCAATCATGGGACTCGATTGAGTTATGTTTATACTCTTTGGATGCTATTTGGATGTATTTGTTGCCAACTAGGCTGATTTGATTCATGCTTTGAGCTATTACCTATCTCTGTTATGTGTTTGTTAGTTATGTATTCATCCTACTTGGCTATGCATTGAGCTTCTTTATAGTTTCTTAGTCAATTATATATTGTGTTATCTTTGAGACCTACTATATGCATGATAGTTATGCCTATTGGGTATATCTCTCTTTGACACATTGAGTTTGATAGTTCTCTTAGTCGATAGTGTGACTGCTAGTGGCTTGTACATATCCCACTTCTTGTAGGATATACTTGGCAGTTGTAACTTGGATTTTATTAGTTGATTTCTTGCCACTTGGCTTTGGGTTTGATTGCTATCATTATTTTTATCTTGTTGTAATTACATATTTATGCATCATTTTATGAGGATAAATGCTTTAACTTGATTGTCTTGCTTTGGCAGTTAGTGGACAACCCTACTTTTTGTAGTTTTTCCTCTCTTAGATGTTGACTTGGCTATGCTTTTGGATTTTTTTGCTATCATTTATAGCAATATATTTGTCTTGGATTATGCTTTCATATCTTGCATTATGGCTAGTGTATCGAATGATAGTGCTATCTTCAATATTGACAAGTCGGATGGCATAAATTGCAGTTATTGAAAGGCACAAATTAGATAAGTTCTAGTGCAAAAATTGTAGTGGTCATTGAGACATTAATATGTAAAGCCCAAAATCTTTGATGTGGAGGATTGGGCTGAATTGGATGAGTTATGTAAATCTACAATCATTTTGTAACTCTCTATGCAGGTCTACTATAATGTTGTCTTTGATGGGCAAACCACTTGGCAATTGTTGGATAAGATTCCTAATATCTATGATAAGTAGAACCTTGACTCTCAGATGTATTGGTTGAAGAAACTCATGGACCTTCGTATAAAGGAGGGGACTTCTATGTCCTCCCACTTAAGTGAGTTTCAATCTATTTTTAGCCACTTATCTTCACAGGGGCTTGAATTTAAGGACAATATTCCTCTCTTATTCTTGTTGGTTATATTTCCTGAGTCATGGAACATATTTTATACTATTATGTGTGCAAATATGTCTACTAATGGATTGGCATTGTAGGATGTAGAGGGTGCACTCTTGAATGAAGAGGTTAACAGAAAGAATGTAGATGCTTCATGCACCTCTCATGATTTGATAATTAAAGACACTAATGGTAGGAGTGGTAATGATGTCGTATGAGGGACTCTCAGAAGTCTCATTCTTAGTCACATGGAAATTCTCATAGTAAGTCCCATGGCCATAAGTCTGCATTGACTTGTCACTATTATGGAAAGCAATGTCATATTTGGCCACGATGCCATAAAATGTTTGATGACAAGCACAAGGAAAAGGGAAAGGATAAAGTGTGAAAAAAGAATAATGATCACAGCATTGTCCCTAGCAAGTCCAACATTAAGATTGAAGAGAGTAATTTCACACAAAGATTGATTTTGATGATGACTACATACTTACAACTTCATTAGTTAACTAATACCTTGTATGCTTATGCTCAATGTTGGCTGATTGATTCAAGGGCTTCATTTCATGTCACCCCTCATCAAGAGTAGTTCCACTCCTATAGCAATATGACAAGATTTGTCAGATTGAGTAGTGACTTAGTATTGGATATTGTTGGTATTGGAGATGTCCATCTATAGTTTTCTTCATGCAGTATGTTTAATTTGCATGACGTACGCCATGTTCTGGCTTTGACTAAAATCCTTATTTTGGCTAGAGAGTTGGATGATGTAGATTATGTTGTATCTTTTGGTGATTCCTCATGGAATCTTATTTGTGGGAATCTTGTTCTGGCACAAGATGCTAAGGTTGGCACTCTGTATCTCTTACTTATATCTAGATCTATTGACTATGTTTTGGCAAGGATGACTGCCACTACAAGGATTTAAGCCTATAGCGACGGCGGGTAGCGACGCAGGTATTTGCATCGAAAAAAAAGGCCGAAACCGAGCGGGGGTTTATTTCGTGTTTTGGCATCTACTGTTTTGAGAGCGAGAGCGAGAGAGAGAGCAACCGTCATGAGAGAAGGAGAGGAAGAATGATTGCCGCCATCGCCGCCGCCGTTGTTCGCGAAGGAGAGGAGGAGCCTTCATCGCGAAGAGGAGCCGCCCCACAGTCACCATATCTCATCGGTGAGTTTATTCTCTCCTTCTTTTGCTTGTTTAGGGTTTAAATCACTTTCTCTTTTGCTTGCTTAGGAGAGGAAATGAGAAAGAAAGAGAGGGAGAGGGAGAGGGAGGGAGAGAAAGAGAAAGAGAAAGAGAAAGAGAAAGAGAGGGAGGGGGAGGGGGAGGAAATGAGAGGGAGAGAAAGAGAAAGAGAAAGAGAGAGAGAGAGAGAGAGGGAGAGGGAGAGTGCATTCTCTCTCTCCCTCTCCCTTTTGCTTTTAGAGAGTGTTAGGATATATTGTGAGAGGGAGAGGAAATGAGAGAGAAAGAGAGGGAGAGGGAGAGGAAGAGGGAGGAAATGGAAGAGGTTGTGGGCAAAACTCTCTATTCACTTTTTTGAAGTGTTCAAATTAACATAGGATGCATGCATAGATCATTGTTGTGTGTGCAAACTTGAGAGCTCTCTTCTCTCTCCTTGTATCCTATCTTCTTATGCTTCACATTGAGGGTGAGGGTGAGGGTGAGGGTGAGGGTGAGGGTGAGTGAGAGAGGAATTAAGTGAGGAACTAGAAGAGTGAAGCTTCTCTCCTATCTTGCATTCTTATCTTCTTCCTCTTCTTCTTCTACAATTTGGAGGGTGAGAGGTGGAGTTGAGATGAGGTTGGGATATCCCTCTTTCTTTTCTATGCTTCCTCTCTTTGTTGGAGTACTTGAGGAATGGATGGATTGCAAAATGGAGTGGCGTAACCAATTGAGGGAGCCATGCTTGGATTGTGAGGCTGAATTGATTTGAGATGATGATTTGATTGGTTGAGTATATTAGAGTAGATAGAAATCAACAACTCAATTTTTTATAAAAAAACTCTCTAATCATTTGTAGTAGAGATTCGAATTGCATTGATTGATGATTGCTATGGAGGATTAGTTATGCCCAATGTTTATCAATGATATTAGCAAAGAAATTAGCTATGTCTACTGTTATGTCTAATGATTGCTATGGAGGATTAGTTATGTCTAACGTTTATCAATTGTATTAGGAAAGAAATTAGTGAAATTTTTTTGCTTACGACATCTAAATGCAACTCACAATGTAACTCATCTAAATGCATTCAAATTGAACTCACAATGTAACTCATCTAAATGCAACTCATTGGAGAGTGTTAGGAGCATTTAAATGGAAGGTCCTCTTGAGTGAAAGCTAGCAGGAAGAGAGGGAGATATTTTCCAAATAAAACATTTAAGGAAGAAAATGAAATGAGAGAGGGAGAGGAGAGAGAAAAAATGAGAGAGAGAGAGAGAGAGAGAGGAAAGAGAAAGGAAATGAGAGAGGGCACTAAGGCTCAATACATAACCTAGAAGCATATAATACCACTGACAACACTATGACAGATATAAGTACTAGATCCAAGACAAAACATCAAACCATCCTACGACAGGGATACTGCATCCAATGAGTATCAAGAGAGCATGTACATGTCACAATTAGTCCTATTGTCTCACTATAATATATCTAACGAATGGCTCATGTATCATCCAATGATAAGAGGCATGAAGTGTCTTAAATTAATGCTTGATGTGAGAAGTGACAGTCAAACTCAATGAGACTAAGCTTCAATCTCAATCCAAGTGCATTCTAGAAGCATGGCCAAGTATATGGCATCAACCATAGACATTAGTGTAGCATGCAAAGTAATCAATAAGCATCAACAAGCAATAAGCATGAAGTTTCTCTGACAAAATTGAGTAAATGAGTGCTCAAATTAGTCCAATAGCATGCCAAGACATTGACATAGCATCCCAAGTGATCTCACATCAAATATACATCTTGAGAAGCATAAGTGACCTCCAATAAACAATGAGTGAAGGGTTTTTCCAAATTGTATTACAAGTCATTAAATTGTTTGTTGTAATGTAGACAAGATGGAAAACGAAGAAGGTCCTATTGTTCAAGATCGCAAGGCGTATCTTAATCAGCGTGTCCCATGTCCTTCCTCTAAATGCAAGTTGGCAATTAGACGAAAACGCCGATTGTCTATAGAACATGTACGACGATTTGGCGAGTTTCAATCTGATATCATTGATCAGGCGATTGCGGATTTTCAGCGAACGGTAATTTGAAGTTAATTTCAATCATGCATTGTACTCGCAAGCTAATTGAATACCATATACAATAAGATTGGGTCTTGCTGGCAAATTTTCTATCCAGGGAGGTGATGTCTCGTCCCAAGGGGGAGTGCACCCTTTGCGGCCAATTAGAAGAGTACGTGGGCATGCGATGGATGGAGTGCAGGAGCCAATCTACCACTCGCAAGGCCAATCTATACCGTCAATGCCAGAGGAGACAGGCAACCTTCCAGACCTACCTACAATCTTAGAGCCTGAGATGGAGGCAATGATCGATACATTGATTCCCATGGATGTAGAGACTTCTAATCCACTTAGAGAGGAAGCATCCATACCATTATATGATGGGTGCCGAGTATCTTGGCTGAAGACACTGCTTGCACTCTTAAGTGTGCAAGCAAAATACGAGTGGATCGATACGAGTGTGACCGAGTTGTTCACGTACCTTGTACATACGCTTCATTGATTTATTTATTTTTTGCACTATTATTACAAACATTTGTGTTTTTTCAAGGTGTTTTATGATTTTTTTTCAAGTTATTGAAATATCATATATTACCACCTACAAATACCATGCTTGAGTCTCGTGATGATGCACGACATGTTTTACGGAAGCTTGGCATGGACTACAATAACATCCATGCATGTATCAACGATTGCTGTCTATTTCGAGGAGAATACGAGACTATGGAGACATGTCCAAAGTGTGATGTTCACAGGTATCGACAGGACTTGCAAGGGCAAACCATCCCTCAAAAAGTTCTCAGACACTTTCCGCTCATCCCCCACATAAACCACATGTTTGGATGAAGTGGAGATTGCTGGACCTATCCATACGCGATGGATATTCTTCTTGGAGTGCTTCATGAAAACCCTGAAAGGCTTTGTGCGACAACGAGCTCGGCCAGAAGGTAGCATGGCCGAAGGTTGGTTGGTGTCTGAGATGCTAGTGCATATTTCACAATAGCTACCAATGGTGGAACCAGACAATGAAATGCTATGGTCATTGAAGGATGATGATAGACTGAATGGAGATGTGGTGGTTGGAAATGGGGTAGAAAAAAGAAATGGATGCCTCAATGGAAGAGAAGGTGAATCTCTTTTGTATGTTGCGCCATGCCTCTATGGAGACGTGGCTCCAGATCGCTAGGCAAGATCGAGAGGAAGCGCAAGCTGAATTCCGACGTAGTACACGTCATCGACCGATTCGATATTCCAAAGGTATGGAGGAGATGCCACGGTTTATGTCAACGCGATGGTTGCATGGATCCTTGACCGCAGCATCACTTGAAGGGACTGAGGTCCATCTCCATGATATTATTCGATATGCAATGGTTCAAAGTGGTACTTGGAGGAGCTGGAGCAACAGTTCGACGAGGTCCATCTGGATTTCTCGAAATAGATTCCGAAAAAAAATGGACCGATTTGTGCGACACCTTTGTGTTGCCAGCCCATTGTGAACAAGTGCATGGACTCATTTGCTTGCTAATTGTATTACGACATGGTTTATGTCACAATGGTTTGAACTCTCTTGTACATGTTTGTGAACAAGTAATCTTCTATCCAAACCCCCGACAACCTCGATGGTGGTATGTTATAACTCCAACTCCCCGAAGTGCGAGAGTATATGATCAAAGCAATGTTCTAAGCATAGATGAAGATAATATGTAAATAGAGGGGTCGATATTGCAAGGGGTGGAGGCTGTCGAAAGCTTGGAGCCAGCATCGACTAACAATGATGGAAATACAAGAGTCCAAGAATTCTTTGAGAACGAGGCAGACTTATTCTTTTGTGGTGACATGTCTATCGACCTTCCAGTGTATGCGGAGTTGTGTCAGGAGATTAACATGGGACCATAGGATACTTCATACTTGGAGCATCCACTTACTCAATTCGTTGACCAATTGCTTATAAGGGTACATAAGATATGCATTTTAAGTGAGATTTTTTTTAAATGATTTATGTTACTGTGCTTTATATGATTTAAATTGATTATTCTAACATTTTTGTCTGTGTAAGTGACATTTTCAGGATGAGTCGAGGGATGAGCACGATGAGGAGTTACATGACATCTTCACACGCATGTCTCTAGACTAGATCACCAGATTCAGAGAGATGGTAGACCAGGAGCTGTCTCGGTCTTCGTTAGGGTGCTCTGCTAAATCTGCTTCAGCGTGATCGGATGCTTCAGGTTCGAGCAGATGATCTCGACGCTCATGACTTGGGCCAGAGGGAGGGAGTGCATCGAGATCAGGGGGATGCTGCAGAGATACAGAGGCAGTGAGCCCGCGGTCGACACGGGATACAGGTGCGACTCCTCGCTCTCGTGGCTTAGGTGGATGTTGTGGAGACAAGGACGCGGCGTCTCCGTCTCGTCATTTAGCTGGAGTTGCGTCACCTCCAGGATTTGTCACACCTATGGGGATGTCTACTCCAGTTACTCCAGCTTTTACGCAGTCGTCAATAGGTGGCACCCCTGAGGGTGCCACTCCGAGAGAGATTACCCCCGTCGGTACACCGGATGCAAAGGGGTCTCCTGGATATGCCCAGGAGCGTGGACACAGATGGGAGAGGACCCATCTTAGGTAGACTCCTAGGGGTTATGGATATCTAGTCGATAGTAGGTCAGGAGCCATCATCATGAATGATGAGGGGAGGAGGGTGATGGCTCGCATGAGAGAGTTGTGCCAACAAGTTTTTCGGCACAACGTCTTGGATCATTGGAAGAACATACCGGAGGGGAGAAAGGACTACATAGTAGCATCCTTGCACGAGGAGTTTCCAGTGCCAGTCGTAGTAGATAGATTCTCTATGGCCTGGATGATGGATTGCATGCGTGCATACATGTCACATAGATGATCCGACGCACGCAAGGCAATCAAGAGTGGGGCTGTAAAGTCCGAGTGGTTAGATGTAGATGATTGGCGCCGACTGAGGGAGGAGGCTACAGATTCTCCAGGACGTTGGAGTCAGCAGCGCGAGGTGGCAAGGGCACGACTCGAGGCCAGAGTGGTCCATCATCTTGGGAGTGACGGCCATAGGACATATTTGGAGGACTTTGTAAGTTTTTCTTTTGTTTTGCTTGTTTATTTTTTTGAAATATTCTTTGTACTGACAATCATGTTTCTAACAGTTAAAGCATTTTGTTTTCTTTGCAGCACTCCATTACAAATCGCGATCCAACAGGCCTTGAGACTCGATACGCAGAGGCACGGTCTCACTGCATTGATCGACCGATTGTATAGATGTGGCGGCCCTGTAAGTCACTCATCTTTCTTGTCCGTAGTTACCATGAGATATTTGAATGCATTATTGTATGGTGGACTGATGTGTTGTTTCTTTTTCTACAAAGTCCGTTCGATGCTCCTTTACGACGGGACGAGCTTTCAGGGGACGAGGATGCGTAGCTCGCCCTTGGATCCCTGGAGCTCACACACCTTTATTTTTGAGTCGCGTGATCTATGTAGACATTTTCTATGTATTAGTGATATCCTGTCATGATTGTACCAATCGCTTTTTATGCGATCATGTATTTATTTCATGTATCAGTTTTATGATTTCAGTATACATTGTTTTTGTTTGCAAGCGCATTGTACACAGTAGTGCAGAAACTATTTTGTATGGCTCTCATAAAGCACACAGTTGCCCTGCCACAAAAAAAAAAATTCCCTATTACCGTTGCTATTAGCGTCGCAAATTTTACTACTCCCATCGCTATTAGCGTCGTTATGCACGTCGCAAACCGTCACTATAAGCGTCGGTATTGACGTCGCTATTAGCGTCGGTATGCACGTCACAAACCATCGCTATAAGCGTCGGTATTGGCGTCACTATCAGCGTAATGATGCTAATAGCGACACTGATAGCGATGCCAATACCAACTATTCTATGGCGTCGCCAATAACGACGCTTTTTGTGACGACGGGGGCAAATTTTGTTGTTTGCATTTTCGTTGCTTTAAACATCGGTATAAGGCCTATATCTTGTAGTGTGCATTACCACATGTATCGTTATGGCATCATCATCTTGGGTACATGTCATTAAAAGGAATGAAAATGCTTATTCATTTGTAATATTTTCTATCCCTTGACTATGTGTATGCACATGGGTGAGCCTTTGGCTCTTGTTCATTTTGATGTTTGTGGACTTATACCTTGCAAGTCTTTAGGTAGCACAAAGTATTTTGTTACTTTCATTAATAACTACTTGCATAAGTTCTAGGTATACCCCATAAAGCAAAAATTGGAAGTCTTTGCTACATTTTAGTATTAGCTTACCTTTGTAATACCATATTAGAGAATTTGGGAATCTCCCAGGTTCCACTTTCAAATAAGGAGTAAAGATTTCACCAAGTGGATAAATCTTAACCCCATATTTGAGAGTGGGAATTGGAGGGATTGCTTATACCATAGTAGAGAATTAGCTTACCTATGGGATCCACAAGCTCAAAAGGTCATCCATAGCAATGATGTTGTTTTCTATGAGAAGAAACTACATAAGGAGCCTAAGCAGGTCATTGAGATGCATTGGGTAATATTTTATGAGGAGCCTCTTATTACTATACAGCTAGCTTGATAGCCTACAACTACTGATGCTTAGTGACTTAGGAACATAATGTTAGATAGGAGGTACAATCCCCACAATGTCTTTTGAGGTGGTCTACTAGAGATAGACATCAATCTGATTGGTTTGTGCCCTCTATGGAGGATTATGTGATGGTGACAAATGCTAGTGAGTCTCTTACCTATGACGAGGCCATGTGTAGAGGTGAAAGTCACTCTTGGGAGAGGGACATGCAATCATAGTATAACTAACTACAAAAAAATCATATTTGGGATTTGGTTCCTTTGCCTAATGAAAAACGTGATTTGCCATGCAAGTGGATATACAAGTTGAAAGTACCCCTTGACACCCCAAGCCAACCTATAAGGACAGATTGATTACTAAGGATTTTAAGCAAAAGCATGGTGTTGACTTCAATGAAGTCTT
Source organism: Lygodium microphyllum (assembly GCF_053477565.2). Classification (NCBI taxonomy): domain Eukaryota; kingdom Viridiplantae; phylum Streptophyta; class Polypodiopsida; order Schizaeales; family Lygodiaceae; genus Lygodium; species Lygodium microphyllum. Next base: position 119,782,288 of record NC_141135.1, read on the forward strand.
ATCCCCTATAGTCAATATTACTATCCTATGCTTAGTATTATCTTTGGTTGCACAACTAGATCTGGACATCTATCAAATGGATTTCAATACATATTTCTTACATGGGGACTTGTATGATGAGATTTATGTGTAGCAGCCTAAGGGCTTTGAGAAAAAAGGTAGGGAACACCTAGTGTGCAAGTTGAGAAAGACCCTTTATGGCCTTAAGTAGGAACCTAGGGAATGGTATCACAAGTTTGATACTTTTATGTATTGACAGGGATATACCCATAATGATATGGATTGGTGTTTATACACAAAGATGGCATGTGATGGTAGTCTTATAATTTTGGTATTATACATTGATGATATGTTGATTGTTGGCAGTACTCATAGCGAGTTGGATACCTTGAAAGGTCAACTCAAGAAGAGCTTTAAGATGAAACACATGGAACATGTCTCACATATTCTTGGGATGCACATCATGTGCGATCACTCTAAAGGGCACCTTTACTTGTTGCTCAAAAAAGGAGTACATGCATATCATCCCTAGTTTCTTAGTCTATAATGCTCTTGCCATGTGGAAAATACCCACCAAGGAAAAAGTTGGATACTGGGGGTGGAGCTACACAAAAGAGAGGTGACCCCTTGTAAGAGATGGAGAGTAGGGTACATAGAGGAAGGTATAAAAGGTGAAGGTACTAATTATTTTGTACCAGTTTTTGACATAGCACAAGTCTTTTCTTGCTTCATCTCTCTCCTCATAGCTTTCATGGTTGTTATCTTCTTCCCTTTTCTATGTTTCTCTCTCTTTTTCTAGTGTCTCTCACACCTCTCTCTTCTTGCAATCTTTCTCTCTCATGCAACAGTCATTCTCTCTCCTATCCTTCTCTCTCCCAGTTCACTTCATGGCAAGTGGTATCAGGGATTAGGCTTTTGATCCATTTGATTTTCTAATTTTCAAACATATTTTTTCCAAAATTTCACCATTTAAAATGGCTATCTACTCCATCCAACAATGCTATGTGCATTATATTCTAATTAGGTGAGCAAATTGGAATGACAATCCATCAAGTGCAAGAGTAGGCCAAGGGTGCATTGCTAACAAGGTGAAAAAACAAAGAGAGAAGGCTCCACAACTATCTAGAAAGAGACCTATCCTTCTACTATCCAACGAACATGAACAAATTTTGGGAATGGCAACATAAGGAGCCACATTGGTATCATAAGGATAGCCTTTTAAGGAGCTATTGGTGCATTACACAATGTTACAATAATAAAATGCATGGCTCCAACATCTTATCAATGATTTACACTTGAATGCAAGGAGGGGGTGTCTACTTCTAACAATAAGTTGTGGTGGGCTTGAGCTCAAGCAATAGCTTGTTTAACATATTCAATCTATTATATTTTAACTTGTAGATACAATGCTACATAACAATGTAATGCTATCATGATGTAACAATGCAATACCATCATTGAATAGCATTTTGTCAATGAATAAGCAAGCTTTATTACTATAAATTTGTATTTTAAGGTATATTAATCATAATATTTATATTGTATTTATTGTACAATACATTATGTATACAATGCTTTATTGTATCAATTTTAACTTGTGTGATTATCTTCATTGATGATTTGTGTGAAGTGTGTAGTAGAAAACATTCATGCTTTGTACAAAGATTAATCAAATTGCAAGACCTTTTCTAAATACCTCCCAATTAAGTCCTATTGTTATTTATGGTAGAAAAATATCACAACTCAACTTGTAGAAGAGTCGTGCATATAGATTGATCTTTGCAAATACCACAATTTCTTTCATATATTTATGTATGACAAACATGTATGGATATGGAAGTATGATTGGAGCATGATTCAATCCTTAGGACTAAATTCATGCATGAAAACAAGTTAGAATTAATCTACGTTTATATTTGGTATAAAATGGTATCATGGCACATTTTGGGTCTAGAATATTTGGAGCAAGGTTTGAATCCCAAAAAATATAGGAAGGTGTCAAGATGGTAGAATAGCTATATACAAATATTAAAAAATTTAATTACATATATAGCAAAGATTGTCCAAAATATAGATATTGGATACTATTTCAAACCTTGATTATAAAAATCACTCTAAGCTAACCATTTGAATATCATCATGTGTATCGAGTTGAGATGTGGTAAAAACACAATTTTCAAGGCATTGCTTTTAGACTAATTTTAAGTGGTGACAATGCACAATGAAGTGAGGAATCACATAAAGTAACACTTTTTAATGGTGTTATATTGCTTAACAGTGATAAACTACCATGGTCTAAACATGAAGAACCACTCATAATTGCTTACATTTAATTCCAAGTATCCTAAAAAATGGTGGTAAAGTAGATTTTTACCATTAAAAAGTGCTAACATACTACTAAAAAGTGGTAGCCTTACTAAAAAGTACTTCACTAATAAGTGGGTCAGAGACTACTAAACAGTAGTAGCATACCATTAAAAAGTAGTACCAACTACCAAAAAGTGGTAACCATCCCTAAACAATGGTAATCACCACTAAAAAGTGGTTTGCTAAAAAGTATATCTACTATTTACTAAATAGTGGTATCCACTACTAAAAAATGGTCTCCTAAAAAGTGATTTGCTAAAAAGTAGTATCTACCACTAAAAAGTGTTTTCCAATACTAAAATGTGCTGCCAATCACTAAAAAGAGGTAACCACCACTAGAAAATGGTCCACCAAAAAGTAGCACAGACTATTGAAAAGTGGTACCAAAGGACAAAAAAGTGGTTTGGATTGCTAAAAAGATACAACAAGTAAGTAGTATCTAGTACTAAAAAGTGGAAACAACCCTAGTTGGAAGCGCAATAACTCTACAAAAGGTTCAATCATCTCTCAACTGTGGTTCTTCATCGGCACAACAAGTTCTCTAACACTGTGGCTCATCGATCAATCACTTCTACAAAAGTATTTACTCAATATATAATGATTTATTGGCTGAAAGCCTTGTTGTATGGCACTTATATATAATGATTTATTCAAAAAGAAAATAAATAAATATGAACTCGTGCGATAACCTAAGGGTGTGATTAGTCTAACTATGTGCATGACCAAACTAAGCAAGTGTCTACTCTTTGTGAATGACTAATCTAAAGGAATCAACTAATCTAGGTCTACGCCAATCTATACGATGTGTGACCAACCTAGTGCATGTGACTAACTACAACTAAAATAGGTCCATCTTGTAATGAATATGGACCTCCCATTATTTTTTTGAATTAATATTTATTCTCTAGATATTGAAAATATTTAAAGTTTCTTTGAAAGTTAAAAAGATATACTTGAATTTAAATAACATTTTTGAAATGGTAAACTTAACTCATATATCAAAGCAGTGTTTCGAATTTAATATTAACAAGTAAAACATGTTTTATTTTTAGCATTTATAATGATAACTTGTATTAAAAAAGCATTCAATCTCATAAACATATTGTAGAATAAAGGACAAGTATTAATGCCAAATCTAGTAGCTGCTTAATATTTGTTCTATAGATCTTGAACTTAATAAAAATTTGAAGATTTCAAAATCTTTCCAAAATTCAAAAAGATAACCTCAAGTTTTAGTAACTTTTTTAAGATTGCAAACTTACATGTATACATATTGACAATAGAAATCTAGACTATATAAGTCATTATAAACTTTACATTAAGATTGAAGCTTTTATTTTTTATTTTTTAACTTTCAAATAGATAACATATATTGGATGATCATTCACATAAATATCATTTTGCTAGGAATCTTTTAATTTCTTTTTGATCCAACTCACTGAATTCAAGTTCCATAGTATTGTAGATCGAAAGAAAATTGGTTTTGAAGTCTTCAAAATCCATTTACTTTAAAAATCAAATTGTGCTATTATAATAGTAATAATAACCTTTTCAAATCTTAATGGTAAAATTTGTAAATATGATGGACTCCACCAGCTTCTAATAATTTGCTAATTGTATGAATAAAAGATTAGAAGTGCATTAAGCATCCCATGTATGTTGTTGTAAAGAATTGACATGGAGATTCCAAGTTTTATCTTTGATTTCAAGTTCTATCAAGACTCCTCAAATTTTTTTAATATATCCCATTTTATATTATCTCATAATTCTTCAACAAAAGCCAAATCATTCATTATTAGTTATTTTTTAATCAATCATTTTTATTTTTTAAATCACTTCAATAAATATAATCTCTATAAGTATTTCTTAATTGTACTAAAATATACAATTTTTTATTCAAAAATAAAAACCACATATATAATTAATCATGAATTTTTCATTAAATATATATTTATAAGTTATTTTATATTAGATTTAAAATAATAATAATTCATATATTAAATTTTACATATTTATATTACTAATATATATATAGAAATATGATTAGAATAACTTACTATAAGATTATAAGTCAAAAAAGTGGTTTAATAAGCAAGATTTACAAATAATTATGCAAATAATAATATAAATAGTAGATATATATTTTAGTATTTGAAAATATCAATATCAAACACTTAGACATTATATTTTACATATTTTTACTTGTTAGATATCAAGAAATGATGAATTGATTTTGGAAAAAAATGAGTTCAATAGCATGATAAGGGCCTTACTATCACTATGTGAGCCATTTATTTATCATAAATGATACTAGATGTATAAAATTCAAAACTATTTAATATACAATTTATTGATATGATCAATATGTTGGAATTGAATGTATGTTAATTATGATTTTATTTATGTTTATCCATAAATGATACATTTGTATTGTATATACAATCATTTTTAATGCAATTGATTTAATACTTAATCTTTATTTATGATTTATTTTAATATTATACTATTAGTAATATATTAAAATATCATATTAAGCTCTCCCAATTAAATAAAATCAATTTCAAAATCTTTTGAAAGATAATGATCATGAACTCGACGAAGCATTGATATGTTGAATTTATATCATGTTGAATGTAAATTTATAATCTTATATAAAAATAGTCATATATCAATACTATTTTTATAATTATTTCAAATTTACTATTACATAAGGACAACTATTTATTTTTAGTATATGCTTATTTAGTGACATGTGTTTAATAAACATATTTTTATATCTATATTTTGTATATGAAATTTTAAAATTGTAACATCTATTTTTAAATTTTATATGATATCTTCACAATATATTTCTATTATTTATATTATTCATCTTAGTTTTTATAATAAAATGAGATTTACTGAATTAATACCATATGCTTTAACATTAATCCGATCAAAAGTGAGTTTATTTATTCTTATAGCTTACAATGGATATATTGTTCGAGTTGTACATGGTCAATTGGAAATTGATTTTTGATAAATGTATATTGAGGACTATTATAAGCTTGAATTTCCTTTCTTAATTAAAAATTTTGTATCATATTTTTATTTATTTCATTTATATATAAATATTTACCTTCATAGCTTCTTTTTTTTCTAGTCTTACTATCATTAAATTGTATTCATAAAATTTCAATATTTTTGAAGTAGTTACAATCGTAAAATTTTAATATTTCCCATTTATGAGACTATAAGCTATTTTAAGATTTGTGGAATAAATTTCAATTAGCATATCTTTCTTCATGAATATTTGTTTTAGCTAACACACTCCTATTGTAAATATTATCTACCAAATTAATGTCTTGAGATGTATTAGAAGACGAAATAGCCTTGGCTAACATAATTTTTTGTGTCTTTAAACATTCATAAATTGTTGTGTGCCTCTATTGCAAGATTTTTTCAAAATAGTGTTGGTATTTCAATATTAAAATAGTTTCCTTTGTAAATATTAATTATTTAAAGTTTTTATGTTTCCTTTTTTACTTTTTGTATTCATATTCAATTTGAGATACTAATAAACTATATATCTTTTAATGTATAGTTTCATTTAATTCAAAGTATTTTCCATCATATATTAAAAATTTTGCATTGAATATATAATCATCATTTTGTTCCAATGTGCATTTTTATTTTACATTTCCAAATTGATATAAGTCTTTGCATGTTAACACATAAGTACCTCCAAAATGTTCATTGTAATAATGTTTGATGCATCTCATTATGTTATTAGCAGAGTTAGATGTTCTTTTTATAATTAATAAAATTTCATTAAATAGAAGTAGATTAATTTGTTTATATTTTTTAGATAACTCTTTTAAGCTTTTTTAATTTTAAAATTTCATTTCTTTATGGTTTATTTAAATAGGCAATGTTGAATGTATTATCATTCCACCTATACTGAATGTTTATAAAATCTTGTTAAAGTTTCTTTTGAACACAAAATAGACTCATATATTTTAGCATCTAGCTCCATAAATATAATGTACAAATCAATTATCCATAAATATATTCAACATCCTAAAAAATAAAGAAAAAATATTTCTTCTATAACTAAATATAAAGTAATAAATAAAAAGTATATAGCATTAAAATAATAGAGCGCAATAAGATTGATAAAATACAATGAACATAAAGATTAATTAAAAAATTATTAAGAATATAATTTTATTTTTAATTTATTTTTATAATAAGAAATAAAAATAATTATTTAAATATCAAAATTAGCAAAATGCATATAATTATGTAAGAGAGGGGGGATTTAATAATGGGAAAATACTAGCTACACTGGCTGGTATGTAAGGTGTTAGGGACTTGATTTTTCATCATCAAATATAATACAAGTCTCCTTTCATCTTCACCTCTCTCTCCAAGCTTTCATGGCTTCTTTCTCTCTCTTCTTGTCTTTCTCTCTCCTTTTCTAGTCTTCTCTCTTCTCATCACTCTCTTTCTCTCTCTTCTTGCAATATTTCTCTCTCTCTCATGTCCTCTCCTTGACAATTGGTATCAGAGCCATAGGTTATTGATCCAGTTGGCTAACATTCCATTCAGTTATCTTTTAGTCACACAGATTTAAGAGCCACATGTACACATGTACAAACATGACATGGCAACAGTGCAGTTATCAAGGATCTCTAGACCACAAGGACTGCAAGCGTGGAGCATTAATGGAGTCTTGGACCAAGTTTGGAGGCTGGAAGACCAGATTTAGCAGCTCGTGGGACATTTTTGGCCAATTTTGAATGTATTTTCTTAAAAGACAATGGTAAATGGAGTAGAAGAGGGGAAAGTCCTGGTTACTTTTGAGGAACAATCTTCTCTCTCTTCATTCGCAAGCTTCAACCAAGCTTCCATGGAGGATATCAGCCCACTCTTCTTTCCATCTTCTTCTCCCCCTTTGAACCCTTGAGCTTGAGACCTTCCTTGGTTGCCAATACCAGCTTCTTACCAATAGCATCTACCACGAACAGAACGACATATCCTTTCTTCTTCAACTACTCCAAGAAATGAGAGTTTCCCACAACCTTCTTGCTCTCTCCAGTGATGTAGTAAATGTCACTCTGCCCTTCCTTCATGCAGGTCATATAATCCTTCAAACAGGTCATTTCATCACCACTCTTGGTAGAGTGGTACCTCAGAAGCTCTACAAGCCTAGATAATGAGCAAGGGATCACCGATCTGCTCAAATCAATCCTTCTCCATGCTTCATCTTCATTTGAGTTCCTCTCCTTCTCAACCTCTATTACTTTGGCGGGGGGAAGGAGGAACCAAATTTTATGAATGCACTAGTGTGAAGCCGCGACCTTGAACATCCTCAAGAAGGCTATTAGGCTGGTTTAGAAACTTGTCTGCTATCATGATGGCAGTGTTTTTATACGAGTGTGGATGTCAAATTGCTCAATTCCGCTTAAAGAAACGGCCGCTGCACTTGAAGATCTCAAGGTGACTTGTGAGATACACTGTGGCTTTGTCCCAATGGGAAGAGGCAGTGAAAACAAAAAGAAATCAAGTGGTATAACAACAAAACTGTTTGGAATTAAGAAATCTATGATGTCGATGCTTTAAACAGTTCTGCATTAAACTAGATTCTTTACATCATTGACACCTTTGCTTGCCTTGGTAGTATACAACAAGTCCACCCAATGCCAATATACAAGCTACCAGTACAAGAATGTTTCCATGATGAAAAGTGAAATCGCATTGGCAGTTGAGCTACAATAAATGGGATAACAAACACAGTTATAATTCGAGCAGACATCCTTTTCAGCTCCTAATCCATGGAAGAGGGAAAACATGACTCTCCATGCCAAAAGTGCTTGTAGAATCAGTGAGGTTAGTTAGCAAACTTGGGGCAACTTTGTCACCCATGAAGAGCAGTTGAGGAGATATTGGATCAGAGTGAACTTCCTAACATGGAGATACATCTTTAAGCTTCTCAAGACCAAATTGGTTGAGTTATTTGAGAACTCAAATCAACATTTATGGGATCTTGAGATGTGGAGGCCATTGCTTCTGGGATACAATTTTCTCAGCTTATTCTAAACACCAAATTGGTTGAGCAATTTCATCTATGAGTGCAGCAAAGCTAGGAAGAGTACTCAATGGTTCTAGAACTTCTACTTTAATATTTCCTACAGCCATGGAGTGAACCACATGATTTAGTCCATGCAACAATTTTGATGATTGATTCATGATTGGGAAGAGCCTTTGATGCTTGGAAGGCATTATGGGGTACATTTATGGAAGATCTCCCTTCTATGCCCATCTATGCAAGTTGTGAGCTATTGAGAGCTCAATCCTCCCATCCCAATTGAAGAATTTTCTTCTTCAAGTTCAAAGATTTCTCTCTTGGCTGAGCATTGCAACCATGGAGCTTATTGGAGCATAATTGGAGCATAATTGGAGCATTGGAGAACAACCTTGGGACATTGGCCACTGATTCTCAGCCCTTCTTCACTAATCAAAGAGGTAATTGACTCTTGAACTCTCTTTTATTTCCATCCTATTGCTAAGCAAAAAAGCCTATTGTTGGGAGATATTCAAGTAGTCAATCATGCATTTTATTGAAGGTTTCAATTCTTACATATTGCCAATTTAATCTCAGTCCTCTCTTAGGCTTGCATTGAAAACGGTCCATTCTATGCTGAAATTTTTCACTACTGTTTAGTGACTGCCTCACCCTAATCTCTTGACTTGTGACAATTGTTTGAGCATAAACTAATCTCTGAAATCCATTGTAAATGAGGTGAGATAGCAGTGAGTCACTGCTTGATAAGCCCTACCCTTGACCCCAATTTTCCATTCCATGAATTTCATGAAAAGGTTCAATTCCTACTTTCGAGTGCATCTCATGCTAGGTGTTTAATTAATAAATGTCTGCCATGTATATTCTGGGTGAAGAAAAGCCTGATGCTAGGCGAGGTGGCAAGACAAAAGAGGGATGACCTTCCCTTGCCATCAAAGACGCTGAAGGGGCGCACAACTCAGCCCAGGGGGAACTTTGCCCACCTCTTGGTGATCCAGAGCCCGAACTAATTTGCAGGTGCATAGATATTTTGGGGATAGTGAGAATCGGCATGTGATGATGATGCCATTGATGCCTATGACATATTGATGTACTTGGGATTATGTCACTGATATATATGGTATATTGATGTACCACTAATGTACTTGCAATGATGTGTGATAGAGAATCAATGCTAAAATGATGCTCATATGTGAGTGACATGATAATGGGAATGCTCATTTTCATGCTTAGTAGTGATGTTATGATGTAGATCATGTGTATGTATGCTGAAGCAATGTATGGTGCCATGAGAGAAGTGGTTGCAGACATATAATAGACGAGGGACCATATTTCAGCTCCATTGAATTCCTACAAGGTGTTGTAGACATTTTCCATCAATTTTACAGAGGTAAAGAGTGAGTACTAGCACTGAAGAGCAGGTCCCAAAGAGTGTTTGCAGGCCTCAATAACTCCCCCCCATCAATTTGGCACTTTATTTGGGCACTACCCATCCCTTACAAGCCAAAACAGTCCCCTATACTCTCAAACAGGGTGTAGGACTGCATAAAATAGCTATAGATTTGCTGTTATAGAATTTTGTGTACTAAACCTGTAGCAGAGTCCTTATGCTCAATTCGAAGAGGACATCCTTGGCTTCGACTTGAATTAAAAAATAGGTCAATGAAAGCTCTCTAGCTCAAGTTACGAGCAAAAAAGTGAGTGGGGGTCTAACGGGACTGCACTTAGCTATGGTAGGGAACAGGGGAAAAACTAAGGCAAATGATGACCTCCATCAACAAATAGGGGATGCACGTGCCCCAAGGGCTGAAACTAACCTTGAGGTGGAAGCTGAAGATTACTCTCATGACGTAGGGAGTCTCAGCGCGCTCACTAACACCCTCAGTTCGCATGAGACAAGGCATGTTGAGAGACATAGATAATTAATGGAAGGCATTGGTCAAATGAAGACCACTATGGACACCCTTGCTACCCAGATCACTAAGTGTATGGAATTCCAAATGAAAGGGAAGGAACATGAGGATAAGTTGGGTATGCATGCTGAAAGAGTAACTGGCCCATCAGCGAATGCAGCAAATATGAACTCCCAAGGTATTTTGGGAAGAGTGGGCATCCCTAATAGCACTTTTGAACAGGGAGAGCCTTCACATAGGCAAGAGGAGCCCATGAACAATGCAACGAGGGGTAATTTCCAGCCATCACAAGGGCCCATGCCATTTATGCAAGTTCAAGGCAGAAATTACTCTAACAACGGATCATTTTTGGGCAACCACATGGATCAACCTTAGTTTGGATATATGGGACAGCCACCTAACCATGAAAGAGAGCTAAGAGACAAGATTATTTTCTCAAAATTCAATCGTCATCTCCAGTTGAACTCGAAGAGTGGCTTTCCAAGCTTGAGGATTATTTTGACATCTTGCCCCGTAGTGATGAACAAAAGATCCATTTTGCAACCATCCACTTGGAAGGATTTGCACATACATGGTGGAGGTACATTAAAAGATAAAATCAGCAAGTAGACTTGTGGGCAGTGTTCAAGGCACTCATGGTGCAAGTATTTGTCTCGCCGGTGGAGAAAGAAAAGCTTGCCCGCCAATGGTATGGCCTTGAACAGCGTGGTCTTACTATTAGAGAATACACAAATTAGTTCCTCAACCTTACCATGTATGTTGAGTCGATTAGTGATGATGCCAAGTTACGCAAGTATGTGTATGGGCTAGATTCCCAACTCTCGACTGATGTTTCAGCTCAAAATCCATCGGATTTGCTCAAAGCTATTGAGTTGGCTGAGAGATACTCTCGTAAGTATCGCCGGGATGCTTCATTTAAACATGAACAGCAAAGAGGGGCGTCTTAGCCAGTGTTTGGGTAGCAAAGAGGACCTATGTAGTCACATTTTGGGCAGCAAAGAGGACCTATGTAGTCACATTTTGGGCAGCAAAGAGGTGCTGTAAGGTTGGGACAATTTGGGGCAAGTTATGGTGGTGTTAACGTACCATTCAACACTCCTAAGATCCCCACATACCCCACTTTTCACGCCTCAAGACCACAAAGTAATTTCAAGACAACAAACAGCCCGAGAATGGATAATAGGCAAGGGGAAAGCAAGAATAAAAATGCTTCAACCTTTGGCAATCCAAAGTCCATTCCCATGGATTTGTATAAAGAAAGAAAGTAAAAAGGGATTTGTTTCAAGTGTGGCGAGAAGTATACAACTGATCATGCCTCAAAATGTGCTTTTAGAAATGTTAAGGCACAGGTTCACAGCATGTTGGTGTTTGAGGACTTAGAGGAGGACCCTAAGGATGCACATGCTTTTAAGATTACAACTGATGAAGAGTTTGGTCAAGAAGAGTTCTTTGACCATGCTGACTCTTTTCCTTGTGACCTCAATGGTCATGTATCATGGGATATGGGTGGAACGAATGAACCACATGCTGAGATACATGTTGTCACTATTTATACCATATCTATGGATGCTTGGACAGGATCCAGAAGCCCTAATACATTGCGTATTAAGGGAAAAACTCATGGGAAGGATGTGTTTATACTTGTAGACAGTGGTAGCACTCATAGTTTCATTAATAGAGCAGACATGGACAGGCTGAAGTGTTTTCCCACTGATTTACAACACCCATTGAAGGTGCAAGTTGCCAATGGGGATGAAGAAATTAGCACTCAAGTATCCCCTACTATTCATATTCAAGTTGTTGAAAATTTTGGACAACAAATGGATTTAATTGCATTGGAAATGGGGCCTATGATGTTGTCTTGGGTTGTGATTGGTTGAAAACTTTGGGCACTATAACCATGGATTTTTTATTGCTATATATGGAGTTTGTCAATGCTGCGGGACAGCTCATTCACTTCCAGGGAATTCAAAATAATAATGAATTTTAGTTCATTACCAGCAAACAACTCAAGAAAGAGTTCAAGAGACGGTCCCAAATCTTTGTATAGTAGTTAAATAAAGAAAATTCATATTAGTCCACTAAAACGGTAAAGAATTCAGCATTGAGAGCTCTTTTAGAAGAGTACAAGGACCTCTTCCAAGTACCTACAAGACTACCCCCTAATAGGGTGGTTAATCATCCCATAGATCTGGAGCCTCAATCAAAGCGTGTGAACAAGCCACCTTACAGATTGTCTAGGTGTGAAAGAGAAGAATTTGCCAAACAAGTCGTAGAATTACTGGACATGGGATTTATTGAGCCTAGTTCTTCACCATATGCTTTCCCTATGTTATTGGTCAAAAATAAGGATGGATCTTTCAGGATGTGCATAGACTACAGGGGTCTTAATAAGATCACCGTGAAGAACATGTAACCCATTCCACGCATAGATGACTTGCTAGATGAGCTCAAGGGGGCTAAGTACTTTACAAAGATAGATTTGAGGTCAGGCTATCACTAGATCCGCATGAGGGCAGGGGATGAGGTCAAAACAGCATTTTGGACTGATCAGGGACTTTATCATTTCTTGGTTATGCCTTTTGGGTTAACTAATGCACCGGCCACATTTCAGAGCTTAATGAACAAAATACTTCAGCCCTTTCTTTTCAAATTTGTGTTGGTTTTCTTTGATGATATCCTCATCTATAGTAGATCACTAAAGGATCACCTTTGGCATATGAGGCAAGTGCTTGATGTATTGAGGCAGCATAGACTCTTTGCGAAGGAGACAAAATGTTCTTTCGTGCAGACAAAAGTGGAATACTTGGGGCACATTGTTAGTGAAGATGGAATTAGGGCTGATCCTAAAAAAGTGCAGTGTATAAAAGACTAGCCCACACCTGCAAATACCACTTTACTTAGAGGATTTATTGGTCTTTCATCATTCTATCGCATATTCATTAGGCATTATCCCACTATTATAGCTCCCTTGACTGATAGATTTAAGAAAGAGGCCTTTTTCTAGGATGCCATAGCTTATAAGAGCTTTAACCAGCTCAAGGAATTGCTTACCTTAGCTCCCATCTTTGTTTGCCCGGATTTTTTGAAAGAATTCACCATTCAGTGTGATGTTAGGTAGAGGCATAGGGGTTGTATTGTTACAGAAGCATGGGGTTATAGCATTTGAGAGCCGCAAACTTGCTGAAAATGAGATGACCATGAATGTATATGACCCAGAGATGCTAGCCATCCTTCATGCCATTAAGAAATGGCACCACTACTTGTATGGCAGTAGATTTAGGGTCAAGAGTGACCATAGGGTCCTCAAGTATTTTTCCAGAATTTACAACAAGGGGATGTGGAAGAAAACTCTCCATATCAGCTTAAGAATGGCCTCTTATGGTTTCAAGGCAGGATTGCTATCCCGTACACTTCTCCATTCAAGCAAAAGATCATGCAAGAGATGCATTCCTTGCCTACAACTGGTCATTTGGGCATATTTAAAACCTATGACAAGATTGCTAAGAGCTTTCACTAGAAGGGGCTATGGAGGATATAAAGATTTTGTCTTGAGCTATGTGCCATGTCAACAAAACAAGGACAGTACTTAAAACTAGTTGGTTTACTTCAGCCATTGCCTATGCCAGAAGGAAAATGGACACACATTACTATGGACTTCATTACCGGCCTACAGTGACCAAAAAAGGATGGAACAGCATCTATGTAGCTGTGGACAAACTCACCAAGGCAACCCATTTCATTCCTACAAAGACTCAATATAATGCTTCTCAAGTTGCCAACCAATTCATGGAACATGTTTCTAGATTACATGGCTTACCACATGTCATTGTGCATGACCAGGATGCTAAGGTCATGAGTAACTTTTGGCAAGAAATTTTCAGCTCTATTGGCACTCAACTAGCCCCTTCCAGTGTTTACCATCCACATACCGATGGCCAAACAGAGAGGGTTAACAAGTGGCTAGAAACTTACTTGAGGCATTTCTATCATGATGTGCAACATGCTTGGGACTCATGGTTGCATTTGGCAGAGTTTGCCTATAATAATTCTACACACTCTAGCATTGGAGTTTTACCTTTTGAGGCATTGTATGGCTATAAGGTGCCCCTTCCCACAGTTATCTTCAATGATAAGATAAACCCACAAAGCAAGGAGAGATAGAATGCAGGCCTTGCTTCAACAGTGTAAAGTCAACTTGAAGAAAGCTCGGGATCAAATGAAGCTTTATGATGATGACAAAAGAAGGGATGTTGAGTTCTAAGAAGGGGATTTGGTGCTTTTGAAGGTGCCCAAGTCAAGATATGCCACCCTTAAGGATGGGTCCATTAACAAGTTAGCTCATAGGTTCTATGGGCCATATCAGATTGTCAAAACAATGGGAGACTTGGCATATTGGTTGGCATTGCCCCCATCCACAAAGATTCATAATGTCTTCCATGTGAGTCAATTGAATCCCTTCATTGGATCATCAGTGGATTATGTTGACGAGCTACCACCGATAGATGAAGAAGGCATCATTCAATACATACCTATGCAAGTCATAGGACAAAGGGAGAAGAAGATTTGCTCTCGCTCCATCATGGAATACTTGATTAAGTGGCAAGGTTTACCACTTGAGGAAGCTTCTTGGAGGCCAACTTCAGTTTTGCAAGAGTTTCCATACCTACTAGAAGCAGATTTGGCTGAAATCTAGCTAACTATGGCCCTGATTTCTCTCAGATTGATTGCACAACTCTCTATTTCAAAGCAGATTTTATTATGTACTATGGATAGCAATGGACATCATACGTGGCCTGAAAGTACTCCTCGAGAGTTTTGACATATGGCACACCCTGATCGGAGTCTCCTGCAGAGAGTTATGACAGATTGACTACAGCAGGGCCCTATAGTAAACAGCTTGTTGTCCACTGTCTACAGCTCGCATTTACTCAAGATATTTGGGTCAAATTTTCATTTTTATAATTCCCCAATAAGGCCCATGTATCATACATACCCCAATGACTCATCATATGCAATAATACATCTTCATTCATTAGTATACCCCTATAATAATGCAGCTAAGTAGTACTCTGATCTGCTCCTGCCCAATTATCATAAGTGCCCAAATTGTTTTTTAGGGCAAAATCCTTCGGGTGGGGATGAAATGTTAGAGAGGGGGGATTTAATAAATGGGAAAATACTAGCTACACTGGCTAGTATATAAGGTGTTAGGGACTTGATTTTTCATCATTAGATATAATACAAGTCTCCTTTCATCTTCACCTCTCTCTTCAAGCTTTCATGGCATCTTTCTCTCTCTTCCTATCTTTCTCTCTCCTTTTCTAGTATTTCTCTCTCCTCATCAATCTCTTTCTCTCTCTTCCTATAGTCTTTCTCTCTCTTCTACACACACTCTCTCTCTCCTCTTATTCTCTCTCTCTCCTATCCTTTCCTTGACAAATTATAATGCATAATTGAACTTTAAAAAACATTATAAACAAGCTTCTCAAGACATAATAAATATTGAAAATTATGAATACAACAAAATTTAGGATTTGTCTTTAGATATGGATTATGAAATAGAATTATAAAATACAAAAATTATTATATTTTAGCACATTTTCAAACATTTCCTTTATTTCACAATGAGAAAATATATTATCTAAAATATAAATATCTCATTTATTAATAATGATATTTATTTTAATAAATTAATAACCACAAATAACATTAGATCATATAGTTTATAAAAGACAAAATGAGCCACATTGGTTTTTAGAATTTAATTAATATTAATTATGCATTATAATTATATGCATTTTACCAATTTTGATGTTCAAATAGATGTTTGTATTTCTAATTATAAAAATGAATTAAAATGATATTTTAAACTTGATCAAATTTTCCTTATTCTTTATGTTTATTGTATTTTATCAATCTTATTGCCCTCTCTTATTTTAATGTTATATATTTTCTATTTATTACTTTACATTTAGCTACAAAGAAATGAATTTTCTTTATTTTTAAGGATGTTGAATATATTCATGGATAATTGATTTGTGCATTATGTTTATGGAGTTAGGTGCTAAATTTTATCCATTTGTTTTGTGTCCAAAAGCCATTGTATTTATGAAAACAAAATCTCTACTTGTTTGATATAATGGTAAGCTTAATATTGAATAACTAGCTAATTAAGAACTCATTTCTTGGCTTTTAAATCTAATATATTTTAGTATTTTAAAAATATTATTTTCTTGATTGGTATGTTTGTTTATAATTGTCTTGAGTGTTTTATTGAATGTATTATCATTTTTTGTTAAATGAGAAAAATAATAATGAGGAGCACGATATGTATTGAGAATGTATTATATGTTTGTATCTGCATAGCAAAATGTACTCATTTTTGGATTGAACAAATGTACATATACATATCTTTAATGATATATTTTTTAAATTATCTTCTTAAATGAAAGCTTTTATTGCTACATATAATCTATTTTATTATGTTGTATAATTTTTATCCATTGTTCAAAACTTATATCAACATTTACACTTAATGTTTTTACTTCTTATTTTTTAAATACATTATTTTATAATGATATATTGGATATTGATTTGTAATTATGATTTGTGTTAATATAGTATTTTTTTTCATGGGCAAACATGAAAAATAAAATCTACATTTTACTTTTGTTACATGTGTAATTAGGCATATGTGTATGTTTCAATTTAATATTAAAGGTAGTAAATTAGAATTACAACTTATATTTTCATCAATAAAATCACATATTTTCTCATTATTATCTTTATTATATGTTAATGGGTTCTCTAATCCATGTTAATCCATAATTATGTTGACTGAAATTATATTACGAAAAAATAATATTGTATGAGTCCAATTACAAATTTATTTGTTTGAAGTAAAAGTTTTGAACAATTTGAGCTATGATCAAAATATATTGTAAATATTAATGGATTTGATCATCTAAGATTGTTTACACCTTAATTATTATTATTGTAACCTTGGTAATTGATTTTTTATTTATTAAACAATTAGTTAAAGGTTCTTAAGTCATTCTATGCATGGAAAAGTAACAAAAAATGTTGTTTGTCATAATTATCTACTCGCTGAGAAAATATTTTTCTTTTATAAGGAATTAGACAGATTAATATTTGAGAAATACTTTGAAAAAATAAATACCAAGTCACATTGACATTGGTATAAGATGACCATTCAAAAATAATCAAATCAATCTCTTTATCTCTCCAACTCTTGCAAGCTTTCATGGCTTCTATCTCATTCTAGTCTCTCTCTCTCTCTCTCCTCCTGTCAGTCTTGCTCTCTCTTCTTTTCTCTCTCTTTTGCACTCTTCTCTCTCCTCCCTATTCTCTGAAAATTGGTATTAGACCAAAGGTCTTTGGTCCCATTTAGTCACATTTCAACCAATCTACTAGCGATCCTTAAAGTAAAGAAGATAGCTTATTTGAAGACTCTTTCAGGATATGGTGGTAAAGTTGGAGGCAAGATAGGTAAAATAGCAAGTTGTCATCAAATCACAAGCCATTTTATTTTGTCAAAAGAGGTCTCGTGAATTAGTAATGTTCTAAGTCCCAATCTCTCTCTCTCTCTCTCTCTCTCTCTCTCTCTCTCTCTCTCTCTCTCTCTCTCTCTCTCTCTCTCTCTCTCTCTCTCTCTCTCTCTCTCTCTCTCTCTCTCTCTCTCTCTCTCTCTCTCTCTCTCTCTCTCTCTCTCTCTCTCTCTCTCTCTCTCTCTCTCTCCTCCATGGGAGCTTGAAGAGTTGAAAAGAGCTCAAATGCTTTAATTGTTTGATGAATCTTAAGGGATACTTGTAGTAGATAAATCTAGAGATGAAATGAAGCAAAAGACCTTTGAAAAATCCTTGTAATGGAAAGATTTGAGCTCTCTTTATGCTTCAAAATAAAAAAATATCAAGCTTGAAGAAGAATCCCCAAATTTCTCCTCCATGGGAGCTTGAAGAGTTGAAAAGAGCTCAAATGCTTTAATTGTTTGATGAATCTTAAGGGATACTTGTAGTAGATAAATCTAGAGATGAAATGAAGCAAAAGACCTTTGAGATTGAAGTGATTTATTCAAGCTTTGGTGGTTGCCCATGGATTTCATAGGTAGGGTTTCAAGAGAACAAGAAGATGAAGAATGGAGCATCAATCTTGACAATTCCTTAAAGCTTTTACTTGCTAAAAAATAGCTGAAAAAGCCACAAGAAAGATGATGGCCATTAGTATGAAGAGTTAGGCTTGAATCAGCCCAAAAATTGCACTGCAATTTTTAGGGTTGTTGTTGACTAAATTGTGCTCAGTTTCGGTCAAGTTTGGTAGTCCTCCTATTGAGAATAAAGATTTGAAGAAGATTTAAGTGTTCAATGTCTGAGATAAGCCAAGGTTTGTGAAGTACAAGGAGATATTGGCTAAAAAATCCATGAAATCTACATGAAAGCTTCAAGAAAGGGAAAAAAGAACCCTCATTTTGAAAAGTAACCAAGACTTACTGCTCCTCTAACCCTGATTAGTCATAGTTCTCTAAAATGCTCTTCAAAATAGACAAAAATTGGTCCATGACTTGCTATTTTAGCTACAGCTTGTCTAAATCTCTCCAAGATCTTTGTAAGAGTGCCAAGATTAGTCTTTGCTCCAAGTAGAATGCTTGCAAGTACCTTCCATGTGGCTCCTATATCTACTATTCAAGATTAAATGGTGAAATTTTGGAAAAAATATGTCTAAAAATGAGAAAATCAAATGGATCAAAAGCCTAATCCTTGATACCACTTGTCTTGAAGTGAACTGGGAGAGAGAAGGATAGGAGAGAGAATGATTGTTGCATAAGAGAGAAATATTGCAAGAAGAGAGAGGTGTGAGAGACACTAGAAAAAGAGAGAGAAACATAAAAAAGGGAAGAAGATAACAACCATGAAAGCTATGAGGAGAGAGATGAAGCAAGAAAAGACTTGTACTATGTCAAAAACTGGTACAAAATAATTAGTACCTTCACCTTTTATACCTTCCCCTATGTACCCTACTTCCCATCTCTTACAAAGGGTCACCTCTCTTTTGTGTAGCTCCACCCTGAATATCCAACTTTTTCCTTGGTGGGTATTTTCCACATGGCACGAGCATTATAGACTAAGAAACTAGGGATGATATGCATTACTTGAAATGAAACCTTTTTAGCTTTAATGATATGAAAGGATTTCATGGAAATAAAGGATTGAAAATGAGGGTTTGGATTAGGATCTTATCCTTGCAATTCAATGACTCACTAATTGCATTAGCTTACCCTTGATAATATATTTTGGGATCACATAAGAAGCCAAGAAAAAATTAGGATTATAAAATCAATGCATAAGTCTTTTGAAATGGAGCTTAATCCAAATGAAAATGAATTTGAGAATTGATCTAAAAAGTTGTGGCAATCTAAGAAGAGGTATTTATCTGATTCAATATAAATTGAAGCCTATGGATGTAACAATATATCTCATCATCAACAAGTGAATTAGGCTACAATAAGTGGAATTAGAGCGATTTCATAATTAAATGCAATGGAGTATGCATTCAAAGGATTGATGAAGCTTGATGAACTATAAAGAATCGACCATTAGCCATAAGTATCAATAAATTTCCCCCAAATTGTTCCATAGCCTCCATTACTCTAATGCCAATATGAATCTTGATGTTGTGGAATAATAAATATATGTTTGGGAAATGTTTGTACAGGTTCCACAACATAGAGATTTCATGTCCATCACAAGTTTATGATAAGTATACTTCTTTGGTTGAGCTTCAAAGGAGTGCTTTGTGAGTCAAGTCAAACATAGGAAAATGATGTCTTGTGAGTAAGAAGAGAGATCAAATAGTAGTCCACCATGAAATCTTTGTGGAAAATTTTGAAGAAATGGAGAGAGAGAGAGAGAGAGAGAGAGAGAGAGAGAGAGAGAGAGAGAAATTTGGGGATTCTTCTTCAAGCTTGATATTTTTTGATTTTGAAGCATAAAGAGAGCTCAAATCTTTCCATTACAAGGATTTTACATGGTTTTCTTCTTTATGGCCAACATTGGAGTTCGTACATTAAAGATTGAAGGTTAGTTCTCTTCCATTGAAGCAACATAGAGCTTCTTTTGCTAAATTCAACAGGATATCATCAAATATTTTCTTCTTCAACTTCATCAACAATTCTCTAATGTTCAATGCTCAATGATAAGCTCCAACCATAGCTATTGAGTTCAACAACTCCATTGTCTTTCTTTGAGTTGGTACATTCGTTATGCTTATGGCATGCGTGTGATGGCATGCAATTCTTCAATTAAACACTTAGATGATTATGTTGATATATCTATAGCAATGTCTTGCTTATGGTAGTGTGGTAAGGTGATGCTCATGTTAGAATGCAAATGATCATGTTGGCAAAGCAAATTTTCAAGTTGGCAACAATTGATTCAACTTGGCAATGATTCAATCCATAACAGTGATTTCAGGACATTACTTCTTCATTGTAGTCATTAATGTAAGGTGATGCTCATGTTAGAATGAAAATGATCATGTTGGCAATGCAAATATTCAAGTTGGTAACAATTCATTCAACTTGGCAATGATTCAATCCATAACAATGATTTCAAGACATTACTTCTTCATTGTAGTGCTTAAAGTAGGCAGTATGGGACTTTGATTGTTTTTCATTGATCATAAGTTAGTGCCTTGGCATCCTATAGAGTTCTCTTATCTCTATTAGTTAGTCTACAAGGTTAAACAAGGTCAAAGTTGGATTTATAAACCTCTTATAGGCTCATCTAGACAAGGCTGGTTCTAGATAGTTTTAGCTGGCCAACTTTGGGCTATCATATCTTTTTCTACCTTAATCCAAAATTTACCATTAAGTGCTTCATTCAAAGATGGAAATGTTAGCTTAAATTTTAATCAAGGAGTTTATCAATTGGAGCTTTGAGTCAAGAGTTATGGGTGGATGATTTAATAACTACAAGTGTACTATAAGATTGTCCTCTCCAGAGGTAGGGAAACAAAGTATTATGAGTCCTATTAGAGATATTGGTTCTAATAGTATGGATATTCCTTTGGTAGACATTATGAGTCTTATTAGAGATATTGTTTCTAATAGTATGGATATGAGTCTTATTAGAGATGTTGGTTCTAATAGTATGGATATTCCTTTGATAGACATTATGGGTACTTTGGCACATGCTTTCATGACTCATGATGGCTCTAAAATTGCATTGGAAGTGGTGGATGTGAATTTGATTGAGCAAGTACTTATCCATAAGTTAAAACCTCATACTTCTCAGTTGGTTCAGCAAGGTGTTATGCATGCTCTCATCAATCTTTATGATAACAGTGTTTTATAAATATGTATATGCAATGTAGAAGCTAAAAGAATGTTGGTGGAATTACTAATCATGGACAAATTGGAGGTTTGGACTAATCTATAGGCATTAATGAAGTTCTTTTACAGTAGTGCTACTACTCTTCTATAGTCTCTTCAAGGCAGGGATGTATTACATTTGTTTATATCATTGCTTAATCAATCATCTCAATAGAAGTTAGAATATATATTAGTATTGCTTTCTACTCTCTTCACTGAGATTGATGCTAGTTAGTGGGCTATTATAGTTTGTACACCTCCATTGGTTAGGAAGTGGTAATGGGCTTCATTGGAAGGACAACTAGCATGGAAAATTCAGGATGTGAGTATGCTTTCATTGGTCAAACTTCTTGGGAAATGTTCTACCAAGATAGAGAATATGCTACATTCATCTTGATTCATCTTTGTATCTACCATGAGGATACTTGTGCTTATATGGATATGCCTATAGATCTTTTACTGAAACATGTTGAATGAAAAAAGAAAATACTTATATTGATTGCTACTTGGTGCAAACACTTCAAGGGTAATGTTTAGCCTACTTTACAAGATGTGTTCTTTGGAGCATTATAATGGTGGTAATCTATATAATCTATAAAATTAAACCATGGATAGCAAGATGCTTTGTACAATGCCATTATGAGAAGGATTATACAATTGATCTTGGACAACATGTCAATAGAAATCAACCAAATGCAATGTTGAATTCTTTGTTTCTTTAAGGTATGATGATGTTGAAGTGGACAATGGGTTTTATGATGGGGAAAGAGGAAGAACAAGAAGAGACTAAAGAGCAAGATGAAGAAGATGAAGACTAGCAATATGAATATCAAGATGATCAACAAGAGGATCATCTAGGAGAAGACAATCCATATGAAGACCACTTAGTAAGTGAGCAACTTTATGGACCATTTGAGGAAAGATATGAGCATGTTGAAAATGAAGACTTTGAAATTTTTTTATCATGCTTATGATGGATCGGTTGAGGATATGCATCAATTCACACACATTCAATGTCTATACCAACTAGAAGATGAGCCGTATGCATATGATTATGGTTATGAAGACATTAGTATTGACTAATGTCTTCATAACCATGATTGGTATGTTGATAATGAGAATGTACATGAGATTCATGATGGTTATGACCTAATGGATGATGGACATGATTATGGTTATGATTATGGGGATCTTTCTTCCTACTCATTTGACCCGGGTGGTTAAGATTATAAATTTAATGATAGCTTTCTTCCTCTTCATCATTCTTATGATGGTATACATTTTGATCCGAGAGGTTATGGGATGGCTTTTGCACCTTTATTAGGCCAAAATCCATATTGGGATCCAAATATTTATCCTTCAGAGGTTTATTTGGCTAAAAACTAGTTATTTTATCTCTTGTTCTACTACAAGATAGTTTGTGGACAGTTTACTATTTTAGCTTAGTTTCAATTCTAATTTGATTAAAAAGGAGAAACACCTATATGGGATGAAAGTATGTCCAATTAGATTTCTTTTGGCTCATAGCATGCTTGATTTGGATATGCCCATCAAAAGATATCCTAGTTTTACTACAACAGCGTCATTAGTAGACAACAAGCTGCCTATTGTTTGCAAGTGTCTTCTCTTAGAGTTATAGTGGTCTAGTTCTCAATTTTTATCATTCCAAATGGATGTCAATATGGTCTATATGGTCTTACACTTTGGATTCCATCCATTACTTATTAGTACATACTACTAATTTCCTTATTTTTGCAGCCACTTGTAATAGAATAGTACTTTGATCCCCTTTACATTCAACCATTGTAAATATCCCACCAATATTTTTTAGGGTAAAAACTTCTTTTAAGTGGGGATGGCATTTGAGAGATGGGAAGTCGGGTACATAGGGATAGGTATAAAAGGTAAAGGCACTAATCATTTTGTACAAGTTTTTGACATAGTACAAGTCTTTTCTTGCTTCATCTCTCTCCTCACAACTTTCGTAGCTATCATCTTCTTCCCTTTTCTATATTTCTCTCTCTTCTTCTAGTGTTTCTCACACCTCTCTCTACTTTATCTCTCTTCTTGTAGTATTTCCCTCTCATCCAATAGTTATTCTCTCTCATGTCCTTCTCTCTCCTAGTTTACTTCATGACACCCTTCCTCTTACTATCAAAGAACTCAAAGGGGTGGTAGGACAACCTGGTTTGGGTCAATTTTTCCCACCTCTTAATGATTTGGAGCCAATGTAGGGACCCCTTGAGTACTACTTTATCCCTCACACAATATACAATAAGAGGAGTAGAATACATGAACTGAGGTGGAGAAATAGGGTATTTATTGATAATATACAAGGTTTATAGCTTGCCATAACCTTTGGATAACATGTCAGAGAAAGTTACATGTGAAATAGGACATGTCATGCCTTTTTGGAGGCATTTTCCAAACGTTTACAAGTCACATAATTTTAGTGAATTTGGGAATCTTTCAAGTCCCATTCTCCATTATTTAGAATATTGGGACTCCAAAAAGGCATATTTAAGTTTTCCAAATATATCATTTGACACATCATTGAAACCCTTATAAATGGAATCTATTGAGCTATCGAACAATAAATTTGGAGTAATGGTGTGAGAGTTATAGCAAAGAGAAAGTTTTGACCATGAATCCTAAACTTGTGGAAAATTTCCAAATTCATTGATAGTGTGTTAAGTGTTGTAGGATATTTTTCAATTCATATACATTGGATGTAGATAATACCAAGTTTCTTTCATCATATACATATCCTACAATGATTCTTATGGTCTTTATACACTTCATACAGGGCCTACATGTGGTTAAATCTCTGAAACAAGGCTTTTACAAGTTATTGGACTATGTGTACAACCACATAAAGAATATTCATTGAATAATATCTAAAACAAGGCTTTTACAAGTTATTGGACTATGTTGTACAACCACAAAAGAATGTTCATTGAATACTATATCTCGATTCTAAATGATACGCTTGATAGTTAACCTTGAGGAGCTCATCTTAGTTTTGATGTGAATCAAAAAGGAAGATGTTTGCCTATTGAAGTCAAAAGATATTACCATTTTTCTAACAACGGATCTGTTTGGATAGCACTCAGAAATGGTAGTGAACATATTCAAAAATAAAGCTAATGATGATGTTCAACAACAAATAAGAGACTCCATAGATGAATTAGATGAGCAACCATATGAGGATGAGGATTCTCAAGAATATGGGGCATATAGCATACTTAATGTCAACTTACCAACCATGAGACAATACATTCAGTCAAGCACCTTTGAGTTAGTATCCAAACTTGATTATATGGTGGAGCAAATGGTTCATCAATTGTCCAAAACAAGGAGCTAATCAAGAACATGGTTGGATCCACCAAGGACTCTTTGGACAAGAAGCTCATGGCCCAAATTTCAGAGCTTGTGGCAATGCAAATAGTCGATAGAGAAAGTAGGGATAAAATTGAACCAAATTAGTCATTTCAGCCCCCCAATTCGAATTCACAACTAGAAATAATTGGACACAAGGGGATACCAAATAATAATTATGAAAAGGGAAAACCGTCTCATAGGAATGATGAGTCTATCATGAGTATCCATTTATCAAATCCCCAAGAAATAAGGATTTAGCCACCTCCAAGAAGATTTCAAACAGCTTATCAATAGAGTGCATGTAATAGTTCAGTTCCCATGGAAGTTACCTGTCCATGCATCCCTAAAATTAAAATGGATAGTAAGGCTCCATTGAAAGAAAACTACACAATAAGATTGTATTGATGGAGTAT
This sequence comes from Lygodium microphyllum, assembly GCF_053477565.2. NCBI lineage: Eukaryota > Viridiplantae > Streptophyta > Polypodiopsida > Schizaeales > Lygodiaceae > Lygodium > Lygodium microphyllum. The sequence continues at coordinate 119,807,815 of NC_141135.1, forward strand.
AGTGGGCACTCATATTTCCCTTCTGAACTAGAGGAATAGATATCCAAACTTGAGTCCTACTTCAACTTTTATCCTAGGTCAAATAATAAGAATATTCACTTCACTACTCTTCATTAGAGGGTTTTGCTCATTTGTGGTGGAGGTATATGAAGAGAGGAAACTAGCATTAGGAAAAAAATGAACTCACAAATGGGCCTTTTAGCCCCCCTCTCTCCTCCTTAAAACAAGGAAAAGAGGAGAGAAGAATAGTAAAATAATCCTCTTATCTCTCCACTGTTGCAATCTCGTTTTGCCTTTTTTATATTATCTACAAAGATATACTCAGATTCCTTCTCTCTCTCATTCAAGAAGTCTTTTCCAACCAAATTTTATATTCAAAAAGGAGTTAGGTACAAAAGTGTGGTGCTTCGTTTTTAATGCAAAATGATTGGTAGATATGAGGAAATTGATTTTTTAATCAAGAAATGAAATTTCGAAAGTTCCTTTTAAGATATTTTGGGGATTTATTATATTCTAGCTTTTGGTCAAAAAACAAACCAACTAGTCAAATTTCATGTTTTTTGGATATGTTTTCGGAGGTTAAATAGAAATGTCTAAAATATGAAAAATATTAGACATCCCTACCCTCTGAGCTATTTCCCCCATATCTATATTCTCTCATGGCTCTATTGTGACTTCTTCTCTGTGTTTATGCAACCTTCATTAACAAAGTGAATTACTTACACCCTCCTTTCCCTTGGCACCTTTGTGTGCCTCTCTATACATCTCCACTCTACCTCCTGTGACAACCAAGTAGGCTCCCCATTTCAATTAATAGTAAAATGAATATAGGAAAGAATGAGCTACATATTGAGGTAGAGATTGAATACGTCCCATTATTCAAAAGAACCTAGCGTACCAATGTCAACTCTCAAGTTTTGCAGAGTTATAGGCAAATGGGATTGAAACATGTGGACTTGTGGGTTGACGGGGGAATCTACCCAATTGACCCCTTAAACAATAGACCTGCAACTTTCTGAGGAATCACAAATTTGCTGGAGTATGTGTGCAAGGGTGAAAATGGGTTGCTCAGTTACACTAGGCAGCTCAATGATCAAGGGTGCAAGGGTGAAAATGAGTATGTGTGCAAGGGTGAAAATGGGTTGCTCGGTTATACTAGGCAGCTCAATGATCAAGCATTCAAAGTATTTACAACTTGCCAAGCAACCATAAAAAATTATCATGATGTGATCACTGAACATCAACATCATATACAACAACTCATAGGACAAGTGGTATAGCTGAATACACTATAATTCAACAAGACAATCAAATTATTTCAATGTAGGACACTATTCGTGACATTGATATCTCATATGAGGAGGCAAAGGCACAATTGGACGACATGAGAAAGATCAACAGCAAGCTAACACTGGAGCTCAAACGAAAGAAGAAACCAAGCAATGAGTTAATCATGAATAGCGGCCAATGGAAGCAATGTATCAAAGCATGTAAGGTATCTCAGAATGAGAACTTAGGTGAGGATGAGGTTGGATCATGCATTAGTAGATTGCTAAAGGCAAGTACATTGGATAACACTTTGAGCAATCCTAAGTTTAAGGCTATGAAGGAAAAGGTGATTGAGTGCACATTAAAATATGTGTCAAATGAGTTCTCAGTTGTGGATGCACAATCCATTTGTGACAGGGCCGATGTTAGCACAACGACTTACTCAAAGATATTCATAAGTGTGAAGGCTGGGTTTGGTTGTGTGCTAAAGAGAAATAGAATCGTGCCTCTTCCTCAACCTTCAATGTTAATAGAGGCCTAACAGCAACAATACAAAGGTTTTGAAGCTTATAGGAGATCCCATGCATGTTCAATGCATGGAAACACTAAAGGTTGGGACCAAAAATGCATATGAGGTGAAGTTCATCGAACTCAACAATTAGTATTTAGATTTGTACAAGGTACAGTCAGCAATGGTAATGTACTACCATATGTCTGTTGAGGAATGTAATGGTAAGTTACAATTTGTTATAAAATTAGATGAAAGTGAGGTAGTCAAAGGAGTAAAGCTTGAAAGAGTTAGTGTAACTATGATGAATAGAGCTTTACAATTCTACAAAAACAACCTAGGGACCTTTAATGTTCAATCCGAGTGCCATGTGTGGTGGCTCATTGCCTTTGAAGTTCCTAAGGAAACATTTGAGGTGTTGTAGCTATTCTTTATGCACATAAGCATTGCATCATCGATTGTCAGGAACATGGTGAGATGCTCTCGGTTGAAGGGTATGGTCAATACTTGGTTGAATGGCATCTTGCAGGAGACTTGAAAACTTTAAAATGCATATGTGGAATCTCCAATGGTGCAAATACAAAGAATCCATGCCTATATTTCTTGACAAAGAGGGTGGAAGGAAAGGACGGAAAGAAGAACTGGCAAAGGGTGACAAGTGTTGCACCGACATGCAATAGAGAAGAACCCACTTGGAAGCCCATCTTCAACATTCCATTGAATCGTATTCACATTTGTTCATTACGTGCTTTTGTTAAAATCATGGAGAAACTTGTATATGAATACATTTGCTTTGCTTATAGGATGCATCCAGAAAAAGAAGCCATTGCAACATGTAGAATTGTGGAGCGAGTGATATCAGAAATTGGGCTACACAAGCAAAAGGGAAAAAAGCATAGTGAGGATGATAGCAAAAAGGAAGAGGCAAAGATAGAAGAATTCGATATATGTGATAATGATGATAGAGGTAACTTATATATATATCCTCTTTTGGCTATACATTATTAGTTACTATGGATAGCTGCATGTCATAGATTTGGCTTTTTGACTAAAGAGCATCATTCCCTTGGTATTAGAGTACATATGATGCTAGAGATGACTATCTTGGTAATTCTCATGCCTTTATGAACTTTTATACAAGTTGTAGTATTAAAAGAGAGTTGATAGCTCCTAAATATCCTACTCAAAATGGTGTGGCTAAGAAGATGAATAAGACCATTTTAGAATCAATCCATAGTATGCTCTCTAATACTATCCATTTATGGATTTTGGGTCGAAGCTATAAAGATAGCAATATGCATTTGAGCAACCTATCTCCTAGCCATTGGATGGCAACATTCTAGAGGATTTATGTTTGGAAAGAGGCATAGTTATGATCACTTACATACCTCTGGCTATGAAACATTTATGTATGTACCTGAGAACAAGCATAATAAGCTTCATCCTAAGTCCAAGAAGTATTTCTTTCTTAGGTATGGGGTGTTAGGAGAAATGGGATATCACTTATGCGATCCTTGAGTCTAAGAGGGTAGTACATAGCCATGATATCATTTTTAATGAGAATAAGATGCATAGTTGACCCACTAAATCACTTGAGATCCACAATTTAATATTTGGTAATATGGATAACCATCACATGAGCAGAATGTATAGCCTATTTCTCATGATGTAGGGCTTGGACAACTAGCTAATGTTGAGATGGAAGTATTAATACAGGTAGGTGGACAACATCATGTTTGAGAGGATGGATAGGTGAGACAACCACAAGCTCAAGTTTAGTGTTATGATTATAGATTGTGGCAAGTGTTCTTATTATGTTGATGCTCTAATGGCGGATGGTAGCCATAAGTGGACGAAAGCTATGTAATCATGGATGGATTCTTTGGTGGAAAATGCTACTTGGAGCTAGTTTCTTTACATTAGGGCAAGCATGCACTACCATGTGTGTGGATTTGTAAGATGAAGATATCTCCATGTGATGCATTGCCTAATCACAAGGCAAGATTGGTGTCCAAGGGAGCAAGAGAAGGGGATTAACTCTGATGAGACATTCTCACTAGTACTCAAGATGACCACCCTTTATATATGATGCTTGCATTAGTTGCCACAGAAGAGAGAGAGCTTGTTTAGATGGATGTAAAGATAAAATACCAAAAGTGGGATAGGCTACTATCTATACACAAGGAAATCTAGGGATGGCAACCTTATGATTTTGATTTTGTATGTGGATGATATGCTAATTGTAAGAAAGTTAGTTATAGATGTGGATATACTAAAGAAAAGGTTACACAAAACAATTAACATGAAAGACCTGGGGAATGTTGGTCACATTCTTGGCATATACATTATGCAAGATAGAGACAAAAAGAAACTATGGTTGTCTCAAAATACATATATTGGAAAGATGTTGGAGCATTTCAATATGGAGAGGGGGAGGTAATTGATGTTCCATTGCCTCCATATTGGAAACTTAGCCAAGAGGACAACCTCAGGTCAGGTGAGTAGAAGCCTAGAATGGCCAAGGTTTCCTATGCATCCATAATTAGTAGCTTTATGTATGGCATGGTTGCTACACATTTAGACATTGCCTATGTAGTGGGAGTGGTTAGTATGTATATGGTGACAATTTCTTTCTCAAAATTAATATATTGGAAAAATATTTGAGAATTTCAATAGGGAGACACTGATGCAATTGATATTCCATTGCCTCCATATTGGAAACTTAGCTAAGACAACTATTAATATTATTTTGTGAAGGTGAAAGTCAAAGAAGGTCAAATCACAAGTGGTGGATTTATTTGATAGTGGATTATTATTTTTGAAGTGCTTCAATGATTATTTTTGGGCACTCACACTAATTTTGTACTTCATGGATGTATTATTTTGTGAGAGTTGCTCACTCTCATGCATGTTGTATTTATCTCCCACAGTTTTATTTGTCACACCCACAACTACTGCATGGGTTGCACACATGTATTTGTGATTAGATTAGCACACGCTTGGTCTAATTAGGCTAAGGTACAACCATACAATGAGGATAGATCAGCCTAGAATCTACAAAGTGGATAGGACACCCAAGATGATGCAAATCCTAATTCACAGGGGCACAAACCCTAAAATGCAAAGTGGAGTGCAAACCCTAATCGTAAAAATGATGCACCATCCTAGAGAGGTGACCTAACCCTAACCTTAATTTGTGTCTATATAAGGATGGAAGGTCTTAGTTGTAAAAGATCCTTTTGGTGTATCCATGCTACAGAAGCTCTACAAGTGCAACTATTGAAATTTTCTATTATCTTATTCTATTCTTCTATCTTGCCTCCATTGTTGAGAGTGAATGAGAGAGAGTGAGTGAGAGGTGTGTTATTGAGGGACTAAGGGAAGGTGAAGCTCTTTGTCTTCTTCTTTATGAGTCTTCTTCTTCTCTACTAGCTTTTCGACTTGTTGGTGTGCTTGGTGGTAGCTACAAAGGAGCAACGACATTGAGTCATATTGATAGTGGTCGTGGAACCATCTTCGAGCCTTCAAGCCTTCAGACCTATAATGTGAGAAGGTAAGTTGGTAAGTTCACTATACTTTAAAGCTAGTCTTATGTTCTTGCTTTCTTGGGATAGAGAGAAGGATGCCTAGTTACTTAGAGTGGAGTGTTGAGAGATAAGGTGAGAGATTGTTGCCAAAGTGAGTTGTAGCTTTTGAAACAATAGAGGTCTATCCAAAGTCCCAAGGATTGGTGCATTTGGCTCAACATTTTGGTTTCATTGTTGGGACATACGGTGGTGCAACCACCGAGGTTCTCACACTCCTGCCATATGGTAGAATAGGAGGCTTGTGCATGGGCATGGAGATAGGATCGATGGGGTACCAATTGTTTGCATTTGTGGATAGGAAGGCAAAATCTAAAGAAACTAGTTTGTTGGACTAGGATTGAAGATATTGGAATAGGTTAGGATAGAAAAACACACAAAATACAAACTCAAAAACACCAAGATACAAAACAATTCAAAACCCAAATGCAAAATGCAAAACACACAAAAAATCTCAAAATCTTCTTGCTTTGATAAGTTGTGTAGCATTGTAGGTGGCACTTGCTTGTCATGATTGGATGATTCAATATGTGTGCTTGATCATTACACATGACCAAGCTAATACTCTTGGGGTTTTTAAGGTCTTGCTTGTTCCAACTTGTTTTTTCACTTTTAAGGGATGAGTACTAGAAGAAGGTGAAGAGGTGAAGTAAGAGAAAAATAGAGAAAGAGAAAGAAGAAGAAGAGGTAGGAGTAAGAAGAAGAAGAAGAAATTAAAGAGGAAGAAGAGACAAAGAAGAAGAGGAATAGAGGATACGAGAAAACATGAAAAAAAGAAGGTAATGAAGAAGTACAAGGTGAAGAAGAAGATAGAAGATAAGAAGAAGTACACGAAGTAGTGGAGATAGAGAAGAAGAAGAAAGAGAAGAGTAAGGAGTAGAAGGAGAAAGAGAGAAGAAAGCAAAAGAAGGATAGAAGAAAATGAAGAAGAAGAGGAAGAAGAAAGATATGAAGTGAAGAGGAAGAATAAGAAGGGAGAGGAAGAAGAAGGAGAAGTTGAAGAAGAAGGAGAAGTGGTAGAAGAACAATAGGAAGAAGACAAGAAGAAGAAGAAGGTAGGTGAGTACAAATAAAAGTAGAAGATGGAGTGAAGAAGAAGGGAAAGAGAAGTATTAAAGGAGAGGAAGAAGAAGGAGAAAGAGAAGAGGTAGGAGGAGGTGGAAGAAGAAGAGTTTGGGGAAGGTGAGTCAACAAGCCCCTCCCTCTAAATTATGAATATATCTATCTCTCTTCCAGGTTGACGCCATGCACAACTCTCTCTCTCTCTCTCTCTCTCTCTCTCTCTCTCTCTCTCTCTCTCTCTCTACGTTTTAGTAACGGCTGATGGCTTGGGTGGCAAGATTGGAAGCTGCTAGGTGACAACTAGTTGATATGGGCGTCACAACTAGAGGCTATTGGGTGGCAGATGGAGGTTGCTTGGGATACTAGAGTTAGCGTGATCTGGTAGGTTGGCAGCATCAAGTTGGTTGCATTAAGGTAGACGATAGGTTTACAATTTGAAATGTCTACTTTGGTGGCTATTAAGGATTATCACTATGAGGATAGGGGGGTGTTCACTATGGAGCAATGTAAGGAGTGTGGTTTGGAGACCACCATATGAAGTTTTGGAGCCTTAAGGTTTCATCAACTTACCACATTGGAGAATATTCTCAACACATATCCTAAACTTGGGGACTTGGTGGCTAAATGTGGGCTAATATGCTATATCAAGGCAGCCACTAGGCCTATTCACTTTGCCAATTGTTATAACTTTATTCAAACCTATGATTCTAGGATTAGAACAAATGTGATTAGATATTGGATAGAAAAAGAATATAAAATTGGGGAGGTAGCACTCACTTCCAAGCTGATAGAACAAGCCTTATGTCTCTATCAAGGGTTAAGAAGGCATGATACAACCAATAAAACTCGTCTTGTGGACCAAAGGTGGGATGGTAAGCCTAATGTTACTATCAATGGACTACTGTTCTTTGCCATTGAATTGGAGCTTAGGACCACATAGATTTTCCACCACTTTTTTTACCTATAACAAAACCAACACTCATGCAAGGAGAATACCCAAGGGCTTCATGGAAGGCATCTTATCGCATAAGATACTTCATGAGGACTTGACTATGTTTTGGTTGGCTCAGATTTATGAACCCCTTGCCAAGGCACATTAGACTCTTCTGAAAACTCCTGAAGGGAGGCTCACCACTACTGAGGCCAAGCTATGCATGATAAATTATGGTGGTGCACTCAGTAAGGTCATCACCACAGCCTTGGGACTCTCAGAGCCAATATAGGTGGCTCCCATAGTTGTTGAGGCGGGTCAAATCAAGGACAAAAGACTAGGGAGGAATAGGAGCCAAGTGTTGAGAAGTCACTTAAGAAGATGGGTAAGAAGGGAAGTAAGAAATGAAATTTCCAAAAAGAGCACGACGTAGCCATCAAGGAGTCTTTGAAGGATGCAGAACACCTAAAGGAAGCTCTCCAAAAGGAAAAGGAGAATCTGGCCACAACCATACAAGAATCATCTAGTAAGGACATGAGGAGGAAGGAAGCCTCCATTTCACAGGGTGTTGAGGAGGGAATTGCTAGGAAAGGAGCTGACTCTTACAAAGGAAAGGGAAAGGCTCACATAGAACAATATGTGATTGGCCCAAGAGATTTTTAGATGCTTATGACCACTTTATACACCATGTAGACCAAGATCAACATGTTGGAATGGGGTAAATAGAATGAAGATTCTAAAGTCACTACTAGCGTGGAGAAGGAATGATATATTGAGACTTGCAATAGTTCCAAAGACTACACAAGAAGGACATTAGTGAATTTGGGTGGTCTTAGTCCATTAGAGCTCTTATGTGAGGAGCTAAAACATGACAAAGAGTGAGCAATCCAAGACAAAGAACAAGCAAAATTGCAAGAGAAGTATGAGGAAGGGAGATTGGCTCATCAAAATTTTTTAAGGCACTCAAGCTAGCAGTTGCATGACTTACAAACCCAGCTTCCAGAGAACAATAGGGAGATGGAGGGGTTGAGAGAACAATTGCAAGAAGTTGAGATTATGAGAAAATTGGAGGAAATTACCCATGCCCAGGTTTTAGATCTTATGGTCTAACTAGAGGAGGAAAAGGCAAGGCCATCAACTCTCACTAGATGTTGAAATATCAAAGTGAGAGCATGAGAGTGTGCACAAGAGGGAGAGAGAGAGCTCAAGTACAAGAAGAAGATCTTGTTTAGTGATTTGTTCACAAGTACAACTACTACACTCTCCTCTACATTTAGAGTGACCTTTAGGCTATTTATATAGCCTCTAGATGGCTAGAGTTAGGGGTTCCTCCTACCGTCTAGTCCATTCACACCTAGCTACCCTTATCCACCCTTGCATACATAGGGTTCACATGCTTATCTCTCAACACCCCCCCTAAATGCCAGAGTGGCATTGGACTACAAGAAATGTTAATCTCCCCCCCCCCTCAACAAGGTGGGATGCTTTATAAATCAAGCTACAAGAGTGCTTATAGGTAGAGGATGTATAGAAAAAGTTGCCTCCAATCCTTTTGGTACTTCAGGGTTGGTAGGACATTTACTGGTAATATGCATTGTCTTCTTACATTTGTTGCACTTCATTTTGTTAGGATATTTTTTCCAATAGTTGCTGACAAGATGTCCCTTTTTGTGGAAGAAGGAGCATTTAGTGGATACAATATGAACCAAGACTTGTTGGTCATGGGCTATTGAAGAGGATGCCCGACTAGTGCTACCTTCTTTCTGATTTCTTTTCTCCTAATCTAAACAATATTGGATGGTGCTTTTGAAAGTTGGATTAGGGATCTCAATAAGAGTAGTTATAAGGGTTGGAAATACCTTCTTTACAGCCTTCAAGAGAATTGCAATGGCATCTTCATCATGAATTGGAGCTTGAACTGAGGTTAGCTGTGCCATGAGCCCCTTCATGCAAGAAATGAACTTACCTAGGTATTTTCCTTATTTATATTCCAAGCTAAAAAATTAAATCTTAAGGAAAATTTTAGAGTTCTTTCATGTAGCACCATAAATCTTTTCAAGCTCATCCCATTTCTCCTTTGGCAGTGGAGAGTTGGTCAATATGATGAATCATGGACTCATCTAGATGAAGCATGATGATGGATTTGTCTCTTTCACCATCTTCTACATCAAGTGGGTTTGATGGACCAATAACCTTGGTCCCTTTGATGAAGGGCCAGTAGCCCCATTCCATCATTTTACGCTTCACCAGTATCTGCCATGGATGAAAGCCTTTTCCATCAAACTTATAGATTTGAGGTCTAACATTAGCATAAGCCATGGCCATGATAGGAAGGTCTCATCAATTGCTCTAGGCAATGGCAATGTTTAGTCCTTTACACAATGGCCAATAAGTGCAAACCAATTGAAGGAAATGATCTGTGTGTTCATAGATGCCACATAGCCTTACAACTGTGTAGACTTAAAATTGCAAGGATGAGAAAGGTTGAAAGTCATACATGTGGAGTACTTCAAAATAAGACTTTGGTGGTCCTTTCCTTTGGACAAACCTTTCTTTAGGTTTCATTTCTTCCTGGGCTTTAATAAAGTGAAATTGGATTGAACTTCTGGCTCCTCTTAATCTTGTGGTCTAGTGGATGAGTGTTTGGTTGAACAAGGTCAACTGAGAACTTCAATACTTGTAGAGGAGCTTGAGAAGATTTCAATTACATCCATAATACTATTTTATCATAAAACATCAGCAAGAACTAATGGCCACTAAATGCATTTTAGTGCTAAGAAGCACTCATCTCAAAGTTAAGACCACTTGAGATGTTAAATATCCATCTTGGCAAGCTTAGTGATGCCCACCAAATGAAGAATCATCATTGAAATGAAGATCATAAAACTAACTGACTCTAGAGGCAGTGACTTAATGATTAAAATCACTATTGATGACAGTAAAATATGAAAAAAGTAAGAAAGTCAAGCTTTCAAGCTTGTGGCTATGGCTACCACTATGACTCATAGTTAGGGTATTTCCTGCAGCAGCAGCAGCCAGTAGGAAGGGAATTAACCCAAACCCTTTTAGGGGGAGATGGCCCACTAGGGGGGCTAACAAAGCCCCATGACAGCCATCGAAATTGCACATGATCATGCCAGGCCATTGATCTTCACACTGCCCAGACTGCTCCGTTTTCTAGAAAATAGCAATGCTACCATCCTCGTTGACCAATGTTAGTGTTTCATGCACCGTGCTGAAGCACCATGAGATGGGTATGAGGTCTCCAAAAGAAATCATGAACTAATATTGCCTCCTTTGCACACATTAGCTCCTCCAAGGTTAGGGGGTCAAGCTGGCTATGGTGGAGAAGAAGGTAAAGTTAGAAAAATGAGATCTTCTTATGCACTTAGGCCAAGATGTAGCTAGAGGAATCTTGTTGGATCAGAGATGGCTCTGATGCCATGTAGATTATGAGAGTGTGCACAAGAGGGAGAGAGAGAGAGCTCAAGTACAAGAAGAAGATCTTGCTAGTGAGTTGTTCACAAGTACAGCTAGTACACTCTCCTCTACATTGAGAGTGACCTTTAGGCTATTTTTATAGCCTCTAGATGGATAGGGTTAGGGTTTCCCCCTACCCTCTATTCCATTCACACCCAGCTACCCTTATCCACCCTTGCATTAATAGGGTTCACATGCCTATCTCTCAATACTAGAGAGTTGTCAAAAGCACATCAAACTCAAGCATAGATGAAGGTAGCCTTCATAGGACTGCAAGATACAATCGGAATGAGTTTGATCACTATTATCAATCAAGTGGAGGAGAAAGTTGATAAAGCTTATGAGGAGACATTGCATCAGCTACTCTAGACTTGGCACATTCCCTTCACAAGGAATGCTAGTTTAACCTTCATGTAGAAGCCTACAAACATGCACTATCATTATAGCAAGGGCTCTATCAAAAGGCCATTTGCACTATATCATCCAAAAGCACAGATGATGTGGAGGAATTCAAAGCTGGGTTGGAAATTGCTACATGTTTCTTGGCCACTTTTGACTAGGGGAAGGAGCTTACGTTATTGACCTTGAACCCAACCAGCAACTAAATGATTGATCATTTGCATGACATGGGCTATAATGATCAAGAATTGAGAGATATGGGGATGCTGCATCCAACATCCATTGAGCCATGTGACATACAACATGAGTCACTTATTGAAGACCCCATTGTAGTAGAGCCTCTTGAAGACATGGTTCCCTTTGATGATTTTATGGATCCTCATTATTTTGCTAAATAGGAGGAGGGAGTTATAAATGAATCTCAAGAACCATCACCAGTACCTAACAAGGCACTTGGGGTCCAAGAGCGCTTTGATAGGACGGTTTAGGTCCTATAAGCTATCCCAAGGGATCCACAAGAGTATCCAATTGAGATGCAGGGAGTCAAAGCGTAGAGAGAGGATCTAATTGGGCCCATTAAGACCTATCATGAGAAGCAAGAGGAGGAGACAATCATTTTTTATTTTAATATTTATGAAGATGTAAAGTACATAACATCCTTACCACTTAGCACCATGCAAAAGCTCATCAAGATGGGAGAAAATATAGCCCAAAAGTGGTTAAAGAAATAGGATAGATCCACCCTAAAGGTAGCTTGTAGGATTTCCAAGGCAAAGAACAAGAGGGAATATAGCCCAAAAATGGTTAAAGAAATAGGATAGATCCACCCTAAAGGCAGCTTGTAGGATTTCCAAGGAGAAGAACAAGAGGGAATATTTCATAGAGAAGCACCGAGAGATTTGGAAGCTCCACCTAGAATGGAGATATCCTATCCTCAAAGTAGATGAAATGGCCCATTTTGTTGTTGCTATTCTAATCAAAAGTTAGATATTCTTCATTGCCCTTATGTAAGAATGTATGGAAGAGACTATGATTCTAAGTGACATGGTAGATATAACTTTCCTGAAATTCCCAATATTGATGCTCCACATGAGAGTGAAATTAATTTCTTCCAATTGCGTAATCTTCTACCCTCTTTTAATAGTTTCCTTAAATTGTACTCAAATTGCATGGATCTTGCATTCATGGTTACTTGCAATTATCTTTGCCTCATAGTCAAGCTCTTAGAGTAGCCATCGATTCCCTATGAGGATGGCCTGTCACCTCTATTCTTCGACATCAACACAAGGATTGGCTACATCACCATGGCAAGACTTCTTCCTTGAGCTATATTGTTACCATCTTACTATGTAGCCTTACTTGAGGATATGGTGGATAGTAGATTTTCCCAATGTGCATGCCCCTTCTATCTAGAATCACCCATGTACCTTTGCATCTTCCTTAAGCCATATCTTTTGTGCAAAGGGTGTCTTTCACTCACATTGCAGCCACTCCTTGAGGATTCATGAGTGAATCATTTGTACATCTCCTTGAAAAAAGAAAAGGAGAGCAAAAGCTCCATGATTAGTTAGGTGCACTCACATTTCATGCATGTAGGGATTCTTAAGCTAGGTGCATCTAGTGTCTTCGATTGGTTGGCTTTGCCTCTAATTCCCTAGCCCTTTCCTCACTACACAGCCTTAGGGCACATCAAGGGTAGGACATCTTGGGCTTACTTAGATGACTTGTCACCCTGAGTTTTACATTGCATAATAACACCTCACCAACTAGGTCCTCAAGTGTGGGACAACACTTCAAGGAGTTCAACCCATCTCCTAGTTGCAGTTGAACATGCACAAATCACTGCACAAGTAAGTTAGACACACCCCTTAGGGAGGGCATAAGTTGGCTTGCAAGTTTTTGCAAAGGACCATTTGAAGAACTAAAGGACCATCAACATTGATGGCCTCTATATCCTCAGTATTCCATGATTTTTTCTTGAATAGAGTCATCATCGGTCCTTCATGTTACCATCATTTTCCATCATTGAGTCTCATCTTTAAAAACATCATCTACAACGTCATCTCAAGAGCATCATTTTCTTGAGTACCATGTCAAAAGTTGTCCATTTGCAGTATTTATTCCTCCATCAAGACTACTTCTTCATCGATTGTTTCTAGCATTCCATGTCTACGTTTGACATGAGTGCCATGGGATTGGCACTTGTCTTGGTGGGGCTAATGTTAATAGTATTTTGTGAAGGCTAAAGTCAAAGAAGTTCAAAACACGTGTTGGATTTATTTGATGGTGGATTATTATTTTTGGAGTGCTTTCATGCTTATTTTTGAAAACTTACACTATTTTTTGTACTTCATGGATATTAGATTATCATGGATGTATTATTTTGTGAGTCACCCACTCCCATGCACATTGTATTTATCTCCTACAATTATATTTATCACACCCGCAATTATTATGTGGGTTGTGTACATGTATTTGTGATTAGATTAGCATATGTTTGGTGTAATTAGGCTAAGATATAAGCATGCAATGAGGATTGATCAGCCTAGAACTCATGAAGTGGGTAGGACACCCAAGAGAGGGTGCAAACCCTAATTCATAGGGGCACAAACCTAAAACAAAATGTGGGGTGCAAACCCTAACCCTAACATGGTGCATCGTCCTCTAGAGAGGTGACCTAACCCTAATCCTAATTTGTGTCTATATAAGGGTGGAAGGTCTTAGTTTAAAAGACCCTTTTGGTACATCCATGCTATGGAAGGTCTATCAATGCAACTATTGAAGCTTTCTAGTCTCTTCTTCTATTCTTCCATCTTGCCTTCATTGTTGAGAGTGAATGAGAGAAGAGTGAGTGAGAGGTATGTTGAATGAGGGACTAAGGAAACTCATCTTCTTCTTTCTCTTCTTCTTCACTACTAGATCCTTGACTTGTTGGTGTACTTGCTGGTGGATGCAAAGGAGCCATGGCATCAAATCATGTTAATCATGATCATGGAACCTTCTTTGAGCCTTCAAGCCTTTGGACTACAACACAACAACTCCAAGTTAGATGAGTATAAGCCAAAGATGGCCAAGGTTGCGGGTTTCCTATACATCCATTGCCTCCATATTGGAAACTTAGCCTAGAGGAAAACTCTAAGTCAGGTAAGTAGAACCCTGAAACAGCCAAGGTTTTCTATGCATCCATAATTAGTAGCTTTATGCATGCCATGGTTGCTATACACCTAGACATTTCCTATGTAGTGGAAGTGGTTAGTGTATATATGGTGACCCTTAGTGAAAAGCATTTGGAGGCACAAAAGAGTATAATGAGATCCTTGAATGTGCATATGATTTGTTGCTTTGGAAGGGAGGATGCATGTATTATTGGATATATAAATGCTCATTTTGCAGTGAGTGTAGACTCTAGGAGATCTACTACAGGTTTTGTCTTAAACCTCTGGTTTCATCAAACTATGTTGCTTATTTCCATTATCTTTGGTTGATAGTTCCAAGGAGATAGATATTACACTGGCGAGGATAGGCATCAAGCACCCCATTTGGGGGCCTAGGTACCTTGAGACTTTAAAAAGGATTTGCCTAACCCTCACTGATAAAACATCTAATCCTAGTGGGTTCCTACAAAGGGATGCCATGTCTATCTTGGACGTCAACTCCTAAAAGAAGTCCATCCCTATGTAGACTACCACTAGACCCCAAGGCTAGTGGTATATCCATAAAACTCTCTTTTGTGCTTCTCCCTACCTCACATCCCACCATTGCTTTCCTCTCACTCTCTCCTTGTGGACCCTTGGTAATGAACTTGTTAAAAACATCAATGTTGAATATGTGCTCCAAGAAGACACTTCATCTTTGATTTTGATATTGAGGGCCCTGAGATTGAACCTTGAAATGCTTGGATTGATGTCCATTGAGTGTAGTCTTGCCAATGTAGGGTACTTTAATGATTTCTAAGCTTGGATGAGGATGCCCTTCTTGACTTGATGAAGATCCATGCCTCTTGTAAGGCCTCTCTTGAGCTTTTACTTGAGGGGATCCTTCTTTCTTGTGATGAACAAATTCTCATTCTTGATATTCTCCCTATTTTAAATTGTGGATGTGGCCCTTGATTGTATAATCACTCTGATAAGGAAACTCCTTGATGACTAGTGTGATGGATGCACTTGAGGTTAAGGCTAATAAAATTTTTGAAGAATGCACTTAAGAGATTTACTAAGAAAATCCATGCAAAGATGGCCGGTGAGTTGGCTCATTAGAAACCTCTAGAGATGAGGATGCAAGATCTTTAGTATTAGAGTTACCTAGGTCTAGAAATTAGGGAATATGTATGTTAATAGATTATGTGCCAGAACTACTCTAATACCATGTACTAAAATGATTGTGAGAGAGATAATACAGTGATATGGAGAATGAATCACTATAATATCTAAGAGTAGACATATAGATACAAGAAGTGGCTAATGTGGCAAGTTCTCTTACTAAAGTAAAATCCATGTGTTCTAGATTTATCTTATCTAGTCCTCCTAAATATCTAGATTTTGTCTTGCAAAAAAATCTTTAAATACATACTCATAGGAGTATACCATTTTAACAAAGGATCTCATAGAGTGTTCATCATTGCAAAAATTATAATTATTATCATCTACAAATTGATTTAGAACCAATTGTTTACTGGATTCAAGAAGGGCAATACCTTGAACCATTTTCAATTTCATTTTGAAGTAGGCAACTTAGATAAACTAGTTGCTATCACAAATAGTAGGGTGACAATAGGCATCCTTGTCTAATTGATATCCTAAGAAGAAATGAGAGCTTAATGAACCATTGATTGACACTCGAGAAAATATTTCCAAAGCTTTGTCATGAGGTTGAGGATTTGAGCTTCATTGTGACATTAATGCTTGTTGTCCATATTTGAAAGAGGTGCAAATCTCACTACCAAGCTCTCCATTTAAGTCAAACAAGTGGTCCAATTATGGGGCCATAGATTCTCAATTTTGGGGCTTTCATCAACACAATTTAGAAGTATTTGGATAGTAAATCATGGTTGAATTCAAGGTAGAACAAATTGGTTTTAAAATGATCACAAAGAGGTTACAATTCAATACTTGATATATGCAAGCACAAGGGCTACTTAATGATAGGGGCATCTTATTTTTCAAAAGTAGCCTAGGTCAACTTGTGTTCATAAAATGGGGGTCTGCTTATTATTTCATTTGGCAAGGGGCTTGCTTAAGCTCCAAGCCTACTTGTTGGAAGTAAGGGATTTGTGAGTAGAGAGATAGATCAATAGTTGGAGAGAGAGAGAGAGAGAGAGAGAGAGAGAGAGAGAGAGAGAGAGAGAGAGAGAGAGAGAGAGCTTGATCATCAAGGCTTAGGTTTAAGAGCTTTGAGCTCTAAATTCAATTTGAGTAGTATAAGAAGATAACATCATTTGATTTGAAGCCATCAAGAACATGTCACAGGGCAAAACATTCACATTTGTGCCTCGTAATTGCTTAAGCAACCCCCTTACTCATCATTAAGCTTTCTCAAAGGTTTAAACCTTTCACTAATCATCTCCTTTCACATTAAGATGCCTTGAACCAATTTGCAAGAAAATGGGTTTAGAATGGACGATGTCCACATTGGCAATTTGTGGCCTTGATATCTTGAAGTTGATTTTACATTATAGTCATATTGGAAGTGATAGCCTCCAATTTTGTCACCAAAAAGGCTAAAAGAATGTGGCTCAACATCGACAAATATTTTGTGCTATCCAAAATTATATACTATATGCATGTTCATTGTACTCTATTGTCACACATTTATGCATTGTAAATGTTTGGCTTGGAGCTATAAAAGCCATTGCATATTCCTTTATTTTAAAAACCTTAGGAATCTTGCCTAGAATGCATCCAACACATAAGAGCTTCAACCTTTGCTTTTGTGTGGTCAAAATATTTGATTTAATAAAGGTTCAAAAGGGTGCAATTGGGGTTCTTGGGAAAAAGTGGTTGAGGAGGTTGGAGCACGGCAGATTGTGGTGCCTCTTTAACTTTTTTCTTCCCTCTTTTCCAAACTCTCTTTGTCCATCCTTCTTCTTGCTCTTCCTTTGTGCTGCAACTATGGATCTTGAGTGTGTAGAGGAAGAGGAGGAGCCTCCTGATCTTGTTTCTTGATTGGTGAGGGTGTGTCTTGAGTCTTTTGTGTGTGTGTATTCATGGCAAGAGAGGCATGTTTGCAGGTTTCATGGTGAGGAGCAAAGCTCCAAGCATATACTTTGCTGGTCGATACCTTGGTTTTGTGCTTGTTTGAGTGCTAGGTGAGAGCCAGTCTTTTTTGGTTCCGTTGCCAGGACCGGGCTCACTATAGAGTTTGCAAGAAGAGCCATGATGAAGAGGAAGAAGGGGAGAGATTTTGAGACTTCATGGTTAAATCTCATAACTACATCCGGGAGATGCTGCAAATAATAAAGGCCTAGTGTAAATTAAAAATAGGAAAATCATACAAGTTATGTGAAGAAAGGAAGCAAAATTCATCAAATGGGTCCAACACACTACCTCTCAACACTGTGCCACCAACATGCATCTCACCTTCTAGCAGCTGGTACGATTCCCCCAACAACTTCGTGTTGCATAGCAGGCTTGCTGCCAATTGCATCCACTAGAAGGCCACTCTTGGAATGCCGTATTTATCCACCAATGCCTGCCCAAAGGGCAACCCAATGTCCGCGATCAAGCACGTCAGTCCAGGAAAATCATTCTGCCGCATCAGCCCTTCCATGATGCTCATCCTTCTCAGTGTTGTTGTTGAAGAAGAATGGGCTTGTGTAATGAATGAAGATGAAGAAGAAGGAAAAGAGGAAGCTCAACGCTTGGGAGCAACATGGCGATTTGTTCTACTGTTGTCTCTCTCACAAATCAAGGTGACCTATTCATATTTCCCTTCACAAACAAAGCAGAAGAAATGATGATTGAAGGTGACCTATTTTGCTCCTGCTCTATTATCCATGGCGATCTGTTCTACTCTCGTTTCCCTCGATGGTTTACAACAGACCATTCGTCCTCATCCTCATCCACAGAAGCATCGGCAAGAAACGATAGCCAAAAAAGAAGATCAGATAATCTTTTTCTTTTAATGAAACCTTAAAACCCTAAGGTTAACCACTCTATGGCAGGAGTTCATATGCAACACATTAAAGAAAATCAAGCATTCAATGTTTTAATTCTATCTTTTCTTTGAATAAGCAAAGCATTGAGTCAAATGGGTGGGAGTACCTTAAAGATATTAATCTCATGAAGTGGGAGTACTTATTGAAGATCTTTTGTGGGTTTTTCACCTTTTTGGTGTCAAATTGGTGGATTTTCAATGTTTCTTCTTCACAAAGATAGTGTATCTCCCAAAACTAAAGTGTTGTGGTATTCATCCTTATCAGTGTATTAGTCAGTGATGGGTGTTTAAAATCAAGACAAAATATTGATGTGAAGAGATAGTGGTTGTTGAAGAAGTGGATAAATGATCCATGGAAGTGTGAAGAAATGAGAAGAAGGATATGAAGTTTTTCTTGAAGATTACAATGGAAGTTTATCATGGTTCTTTGGTTTGCGGGAGCTCACCATTTAAGTGTGGGAAGAATGATAGCCTCCAATTTTGTCACCAAAAAGGCTAAAAGGATGTGGCTCAACATCGACAAATATTTTGTGATATCCAAAATTATATACTATATGCATGTTCATTGTACTCTATTTTTCACACATTTATGCATTGTAAATGCTTGGCTTGGAGCTATAAAAGCCATTGCATATTCCTTTATTTTAAAAACCTTAGGAATCTTGCCTAGAATGCATGCAACACATAAGGGCTTCAACCTTTGCTTTTGTATGGTCAAAATATTTGATTTATAAAGGTTCAAAAGGGTGCAATTGGGGTTCTTGGGAAAAAGTGGTTGAGGATGTTGGAGCACGGTAGATTGTGGTGCCTCTTTAACTTCTTTCTTCCCTCTTTTCCAAACTCTCTTTGTCCATCCTTCTTCTTGCTCTTCCTTTGTGCTGCAACTATGGATCTTGAGTGTGTAGAGGAAGAGGAGGAGCCTCCCGATCTTGTTTCTTGATTGGTGAGGGTGTGTCTTGAGTCTTTTGTGTGTGTGTATTCATGGCAAGAGAGGCATGTTTGCAGGTTTCATGGTGAGGAGCAAAGCTCCAAGCATATATTTTGCTGCTCGATACCCTGGTTTTGTGCTTGTTTGAGTGCTAGGTGAGAGCTAGTCAGGAAGTGATTTAAACAAAACTCTCACTAGCAACAATATTGTGTTCTTTAATTTTCGTACATGCTAGATTGCTACATGGAAGGAAAAGTGTGATGGCTTGTAATTTGTTAAAGATACATGGCACACTGCCTTTACTTTTGACAAATTTAAATTCTTTTAATTTCCATTCCTTTAGCCAATGAAAGGTCCTTTTGATATGATCTCAATAATGTCTACAAACTTACCAATGTTCGTAGATTTTCTAATAACAAAAATAAAGAAAATACCATTTCTCATAATTCTAGATATTAAGGCTTGATTTACAATGGATAGGAGTCCCAAAAGACTAGTGTCGAGACACTGTGAGTCTAAAGTGTGAAAATAGGTTATTCAATGTTACATGCAGTATTCACATCCATGGGCACTGGCTCCCTCTACAGTCTACCATCCACAAATTTATGGACAAACAAAAAGGGTAAATAAGGTGTGATTTGGCCCGTTCGAGTCACTCGCTCGGCCCCTGCAATTCGGACTAGTTGGGCCGAGTGTGTCTAACTCAGTCTCAGAAATTTGACCTGACCCAACTGGAACTCAGTCGCGCGACCTGTCGTAAGCCCTCTGGACATTCAGAGCGTGATTCTGGCGCACCGAGTAGACAAAATCATAAGGCATAGCCACTTAACAGTTTGAGTGGGCTATTGCGATACCTAGAAACCCAGAGACCTAGAGGCAACCCGCTGAGCCATAAACCCTTGATCGGGCCCAAAAATGGCAAGGCAATGTAACCGAAAGGCCCAAATCCCATCTAGACGGCCAAGGCCAAAGACCCGATCTACAAAGCCTATCAGGCCCGAGGGTGCATGAGACGCTTAGAGGCTGTTTGCCGCACTCACCTTGAATTTCCACACTTGAAGTGCACTTAAGAAAAATTGAAAGCCTGATTGAACACAAATGCTCCAATAAGAACACATGTACGGAGTGGAGATAACTTGAGGACTGTATTTAATAAGTCAAGGAACTCACTCAAATAAGCCACTCAAGGAACCCACGAATAGGAGAGAACCCACGGACAGAGACAAACCATCAACACGCAAAGTAGGACCAAGCAAGCGGCACAAACGAAGGGGATTTGACAAACCCACTCAACCTGATCGATAGGTTGGCAAAGCACGAGAACTCAACTATGGCAAAGGAAAGCTTGGACCGCAGGTCTAATGAGGAACTCGACTTGGGCGTCTTCCCAGAGGCTATTCAACAACTGGTCAGCAGTTACGATGCGCACGCTCGGTATGAGCACCGCGGTCGGACAGTAGATGCTATCATCACAGACTTAGAAGAAGAGAGGAAGCTAGCCCATAAGACGTTGCAAGGCATAGCCGCGTACAATAAAGACCAGCAGGCCCGGATGTCAAAGGCAAAGCACGGAGTTGCATGAGGTACAGTGAGTGTTGAACTTAGCCGTCAGAAATCGAACGGATCACGAGAGAGCCCTAGAAGGAGACTTAACATTGAGTGAACTTCTTATGAAGAGATTTTTAGACAACACCGTAGCAGAGCAAAGTACTGCAGCATTGGCGACCTCACTGCTATGGCAGGATTAGGAGCAACCCAAGGCTCTAAGAGCCAGTCTAAAATCCCAATAGTTGCAAAGCAGCTCGACAAGTACCAACCCCATGACGACCCATACAGTTTTGTAGAGCAGTTCGAGCAAGTCTGCGAAGCCAACAGCCTAAGCAACCTGACTCAAGATTCTCAAGCGTTCAAGCTCTGCTTAGGTGATAAGGGCAAGACCTGGTATACAAGCTTAGACGCCGCAGAGCAGGCAAACTTCAATAACCTCAAGAATCTCTTCAATAAGAGATTTGCCAAGCCTGGATACTCTGACAATCTGCTAGTGCGACTGATGAATGTCAAGCAGAAAGAGAAGGAGGACATTCGCACGTAAGGAGCCTCTTCAAGAGAATCCTTACAGGTGAACAACTGACTAAAAGAGCAGTTTCAACTGTGTTCATCAATGGAATTCGAAATGAGGAACTGTATAAGGCCTTGGCAGCCAACTCGAGCTTGCAGCGAGACATGCTAGCTAGGGTTTTTGAGGAAGCTATCAGAGTTGACAATCAACTGAAAGAGGGGAGCTCCAGGAGCTCCAACTTAAAAGAAACCATCTCGTGAGGTTTGGAAAGAGCATCAACCTCTGGTGAGCGACCAGCCCCATCATCCCAAGATAAGGGGAAGGCCACTGAGACAAACCACGACTTCGCTGATGTCAAGATGGAGATAGTCAAGCTGCAAGACCTGTGGAGACGACCAATGAGGCCACACCTCCAATGTGTGTACTGTGGCGGAAATCATTTGTTAGTCGAATGTCAAGACCCTCGGTCAAGACCTTGCACCAATTACGGCAGGTTCAGTCACGACATTATGCACTACATATTGCCTAGGAGACTTCTGTACTCCCAACCATACGATCAGCCTTACCTAGCAAACAAACCATAGCCACTTTTCGGAAGGGGAGCCCCATTGGCCCTTCCTGTGCCTAACGACATTAAGCCGCCTGTCCCCAGGATGGGCATAAACCCTACAGGTATACCTAGGCCGCTCGGCCCCTATGTGACCCATCCACCGAGTGACGCTCCAGTCCACTATGTGGAAGAGCCAAATGAGGAAGAGACTTACTTATACTCTTATGTCTCTCACGACAACGAGGGCAACGCCGTCCTTATGGACTATCGACCAGTACCAATGATAGCATTAGGGAGAGGACAAAGTAGAGGCCTAGGAGGGTAGTCGCAGGATCCAATCATCTGTTGTCACCCAAGCTATGTCTCGTCACGTTGCCCCGAGAGGGAGCAGCAAAACAGAGACAAAGCTGACCTAAGGTGTGTTGAGTGTGGAATCGCCCATCTCTTCGTCGATTGCCCAAAGCGAAAACCTTCTGCAAATTCATCCGAAGTACCATCTGTCCCATTGGGGTTGTTTGGTGTCGAGAACCTTGATAGGGAGATTACACCCATCCCATTGCGGGTCATGACCCGTGCCCAGACAAAGCAGGCCGGCATATCACTACCGGGACCTAGCAACCTCAATGCATCCTCGACAGGAAAAAAGAGCTGCAGGCGAAGGAAGAGGAGGCCGGAGGCTAAGATCGCACTAAAAGCTGAGAGTGCTGCAACTCTTCCTGTTGGAAAGAAAGTAGAGGACGCAAAGACGAAAACTTCAGCCCCCAAGACGCCCGAAAAGAGAAGTGCCAAGATAGGGGGGTACCCGCACCCAAAGTGCTAACTCGAGGCCATAGAGAAAGTGAAGGATTGGGTAAAAGAGGCCCAGGAGCACTTAAGGGACTTTGAGCCCATCCTAGAGAATGAGAGTGAGGATGTCATTAGCATGAGCACAACAGTCTCACCCCCTCGACCAAAGTCAGGAGATGCAACTGTACCGCAGACAGTACCCCTTAGGGCAAGCCTTAATGCTGCATGCCCACAAATCAGTCATGGCGATTGGCCAGGACAATCCGGACGACTACGACGACCATGACCATGACTACGACCACGACTACGACTACGGCCACGACTACGACCACGACCATGACCACAACCACGACCATGACTACGACTACGACTACTTATATAGAGATTAAGAGAGAGACAAGAGTTGAGGAGAGAGTAAAGTTAGAGAAGAGGAGGAGAGAAGTGAGAGAGGTAGAAATAGAAAGAGAGATAGAGAGAGAAAAGAAATAGGGGGAGAGAAAAGGATTTAGGGAGAGTATAGGAAGAGAGAAAGAGGGAAGATTGAGGGAGAGAGAATGGTTGAGAGAAGAGAGAGGAGAAAGAGAGAGAGATCCGACTAGAGCATTTGACACCCATAGCCAACACACCATGGAGAACACAAGCACAAATTGACATTGAATTATGGCAAGAAAATCCACCACAAAACAATAGTTATAATACTCGAGGAGGCCCTAGAATACTTAACAAACAAGCTGGCTGACAATTTAGCAGCAAACCTTAAACCACTCTAGGATCTCTTAGGTGAATCCAAGTGGCAATGGACTAGGGTGCATGACTTGAACCTTATGTACAACTAGGCCTTAGTCCTGGATCGACGATAAGAGATGTACCAAGCCCTACGAGACGATGAACAGTCTGGTGCAGAGGACTCTGACGATGAGTGCGAAGACTGCCAACCCTTCAGTGATGGAAGTGAGGGTGAGATGGATTCGGTAGAATACAACACGGAGGGACATGAAATAGAACAAATATGAGCGGATTCCAAGCCGCAAAAAAGAAGTGCCTACAAGACAGAGCGAGGACTCATGCACATAAATTGTGACTGCGCCTAGTTAGAACATGTAGGAGCCATAGACCTTGAGCAAGCAGGCCTAGCTCAACTAGGAGTGATACCAGTGCTTAGGGCAGAGTCACCATCTGAACTACGACCACCAGGGGAGACCCCCTCTTCTAGCGAAGACAACGAGTTCGACTCTAAGTTAGTGGTGAGCTCGGATTGCAACCCAGAAATACCTAGGCTGCCATGCACAGCCGGTCCACTTGAGGCACAAACGATTGAAGCAAGGAAGAGCAAACCAACCCAGGGACACCCGAATAGACGAACAACAAAAACCACGAGACCTTCCTAAACAATTTACAAAATTCAAGAAATGAGATAGGGGAGTGATCTTGATGGGTGCCAAACGGCAAGGGCAAACGAGCGAACCGATCGAGGGACCAGCCCCACAGGGTCAAAGAGGTGAACTTAGCCCGGGAAGGGAAGGGAAGTGAGGTGAATCAAGAGATAATTAAAACCAATGAAAATCAAGCAAAACACATAAGCACGTAGACAATGAGCAAGGTAGGAAAACGTCAAGAGAACTTTGAAATAAAGGGCAAAAAGTTAAAGTTGAAAGGGAAGGCTCCACATTGGATAAGATTTTAATGCTTTCATTCAATAAACACATAGAGTCTTTCCTTTTTAGTCTATGACTTTTCTTGTGAATTGTTAATTTGGAAGCACTAATGGAAACTAGGGTTTATGACAGGAACAAAAGACGTCGTAGCAAGACCATGCCCACCGACTTTCGTTTATCGAAAGAGGAAAGAGTGTAGTACAGCATCACTTTGGAGAGCCGCACCTACAACCAACTAAAGTTCCGAACCATTCACAACGTAGAAGGTTTGGTGGCCAAGGAGGAAGCAGTTAGGAGAGTCGTTGAAAAATGCAACTTCACCAAGTACCTTGAAAAATTTGTGCAAGAACCGGACCACACAAAGTGTGTAGAGTTTCTCAAGTCTTACGACCCAGACAATGAGTGCGGCACTGTCACAACTCTATAGAAACAGAATTTGTATCCTTTTTTATTAATTTGTCTATATAATGATTTATTAAATTTATTTCCTTTGCACTAATTAGATATAAAGAAAAGTGCATTGGAGCTGGCCACTGATGAGTGGTCACAGGTTATGGTGGACCCACACGGTGGGTTAGAGAAAAGATAGTTCACACTTCCACCTATATGACCCGATTGGGCGCCTGTGACTAGAACTCACGCATATCAGGGTTAGACTCGCACACAGAAAGGATTGATGCCTTGAAGTGTGGGCTAGATCCACCAGAACATACAGTTACAATCAACAAGATGGCATGATCATGAAATGCTTGTATAATGTGCATGTGTGGGCTGAAAGCTTGAAATGCACATTTCTTTGCATAGGAAAGTCACATGAAGATTCGGATACCATTTTTGCAATGTACACGGAAAAAGCTTTCATATGATACCCATATTGGGGGGTCCCTAAATTCTAGGAGATCCCTAAATTTTAGGAGGTCCCTAAATTTTAGGAGCCTCGAATTAGCCTAAAAATGCTAGTCCTAAAAAATAGGGATGTCATTCTAAAAATAGTAAGTTCTGTACTCTGACTGTGCTTACTAAATTTGGTTGTTTCTATTCTTGACAGTATTCAACCCAAAAAGGAAGGCCATAGAGAAGAGACAAGTGTCAAGACACTTGTCACACAAATTTCCAAGTGTCCCACCACTTGTCACATCTCATGACATGTGGCTGGACGCTTGTCTTGTGCTACTCCACTTTCCCCTTTTGTACTAGCTCTCCCCTCTCCTATAAATAAGAGCTCGTTTTTCTTCATTCAACATCATTTTTCTTTGCTGTAAACTCATGTACAGCACCCACAGATAGCCAGAAACTGGCCCCATCCATCCCCATCATCATCCCCCACTTCTCCATTATCAAATTCCTCCATATTCCCTCTTCTATCACTGTTGTTTTACAAGACAGCAAGCCTGTAAATTCATTACAGCACCTCCTTCTTGAGCTCTTTCTTCCATTTTAGCTACAAGAAGCAAGCTCTATCCATGTACTACTGATCAACGATGGAGAAAGGCTGAATTCCCCTTTTTCTTCTCTCATACTGTAAAGAAATCAGTTCTTATCATTGCATAATAGATAATGCATGTGTGTTTGTACATCTTTGCATGATCTTGTGAGAGTGAGAATTACAGAATTACTTCTTCTCACTCTCAGGTTGATTGTAACTGAGCTCTTCCCTAAGGGACTTGGGTTGAGCAGAAATACATTCCTTCGAGGGGGGTTGCCCATCTTCAACCCTCAAACTTGTCTCCATTACTTTTACATTTTCATGGCTGTAATTTTGTGAGTAATTTTCATTTTCAGCTTTAAGTGTTCATTCTCTTTTATATTAAATCTCGAAAACAAGCAAATATCATAATTGTTAAGCATACTATGTTGTTCGGGGCATTTACAGTGGTATCAGAGCTTTGGCTCGGTCCTCACCCCCAACACTGGTAGTGCTTACAACTATAAGTTTGTTTGTTTTCAGCCCTTGCATTGAGTGCTTGAGCATATTTTTTTTCTTTAGTCTCAATGGATCAATCAAGTGCTATCCTTCAAGCCATTCAAAGTCTTAGAGAGGAGAATCAACAAATTCGTGAGCAACTTCTCAAACTAGAAAAAGTTGAGAATCCCAAAGAATTCAAGGAAAGAAGCCCATCTACTTCAAGGAGACAAAGCCATACCAATGAAAGGAGCCGATCAAGAAGTCCAACTACTTCTAAGAGGCAGTCCCATTCTACTTCAAGACAAAGAAAGAGATTGCGTCGAAGCTCATCCTCTTCTTCAAAGTCATCTGGCGCCTATTCTGATGGATCCTCTTCTAGTAATGAAGAGTCTCACCCTTCTCGTGGAAGACCTCATCATCGTCAAAGGCGTCGACATTCTTCACCCTCGTCTCCATCTTTATCCCCATCAAGCACTTCATCATCTTCAACCTCAAGATCCGAGCATGGACGAAGCCATAAGAAGAAGAAGAAGACTAAGTCACTATCTCAACTTGAAAAGAAGATCAAGTTCAGTATGTATGATGGTTCCCGAAATCCTGATCTTCTTCTGAAGTTTATTCGTCAATTTCAAATTTTGTATGGTCGTGACAAGTATAAAGAAAAAGAAAAGATTAAGTTTGCAGCTTTACATTTAACCGACTTAGCCCATACTTGGTGGACGGGGTTGGAATATGATCATGCTGCCCCAAAATCATGGCGGTCCTTTGTTCGCCTGATACAAAGCCAATTTCTTCCTGTTCATTTCAAAAGAGATGTAAAAATGGAATGGGATCGGCTTTGGCAAAAGAAAAATGAGTCACTTGGTGACTATACCAAGAGATTTTGGGAGCTACTTTTGAAGGTCCAACATTTCAAGAAGATCAGCACTTCGGAAAAGCTTAGGAAGTTTCAAGGAGGTTTGCATTTTAAACTTCGTACTGCTCTTAATCATTATCATTGTTGTAGTCTCAGGGAACTCATTGACCATGCTGAGACATGGGAAATGGAGCACAATGGCAACAAATCATTCCAAAAGAATGATAAGAAGAGAGTAGCTGATGATGAGGAGTATTCAGCCCCAAATGAAGGACAAAAACAGTGGCAAAAGCAGCCATCAAATCAAAAGAAGATGAAGCCCTATGCACCTCCTAATGCTCCTCAATTTCACTCCAATCTATACCCACAAGCAAAGCAACTTTCCGAAGAAGAAAAGCAACGCTTCATGAAAGAAGGGAAGTGCTTTAAATGTGGACAAACAGGCCACATAGCGAAGCAATGTCCAAACAAGGGACAAAGCAAGGTTTCTGACAACAAGCCTAAGTCGCCAGTGAAAATCAATGCTATTAGTGATGTAGTTGCAAACACAACTCACACTCCATAGACGCGCAAATTATTAAAAGCTTGGGGATAGTTGCAAGGTAAGCAAGCACTATTCTTGATAGATCTTGGGGCGAATGAAAATATTATTTCCTTGCAATTAGCTAAAGAGCTTGGATTAAAGAATGAAGAGATGGACACTCCGGCAGAAGTTCGCCAAGCTTTGAATGCTGATGAAGGTGACACAGTGAAGACTGTGATACCCTACATTGGCAAGCTCAAGTTTCAAATTCAAGGCTACAGTGACGAAGATACCTTCTGTATCGAAGACCTTGATGGTTGCGATGTGATTCTTGGCATGCCCTGGAATCATAGAGTAGATTCAACCATCTTCTCTCAGAAAAAGAAGGTAGAACTCACCAAAAAAGGCAAGAAGTACGAGATCCAAGCTGGAGTTTCTGGAGACACCATACCTATGGTAAGCCATATGCAAGTCTCTAGAGCAATTAAGGATTGTGTTCAATGTTGTCTGCTATATGTCACTGATGTAAAAGATAATATGAATGCTGAAAACCAAGAGCAACTTCAGCTCTTGGAAAAGTATAAAGATTGTTTTTCGGAAGATCTTCCTTATCAGCTTCCCCCAGAAAGGCCAGAAGACCATCATATTGATATTATCTCGGGTAGTTCTCCTCCTAATATAGCACCATACCATGTGAGCCATCCTCAACAAGAAGAAATAAGAAAGCAAGTCGAAGACCTACTCAACCGTGGGCTAATTAGGCCAAGTAGCTCACCATTTTGTTCACCGGTTCTTCTTGTTCAAAAGAAAGATGGCACATTGAGGATGTGCATTGATTATCGAGCCCTCAACAAAATCACTGTGAAGAATCGGTTTCCTATTCCCAGAATTGACGACATTTTGGATCGTCTAGGAGGCTCAAAGGTTTTCAGCCGCATTGATCTAAAGAGTGGTTATCATCAAATTAGGGTAATACCACAAGATGTACACAAAATTGCTTTCCGCACTTCATACGGTCTTTATGAATTCTTGGTGGTTCCTTTCGGATTAACCAATGCACCAGCCACCTTTAATCGAATGATGGAGCGCATCTTTAGAGAGCATCGACAATATGTCGGTACTTTCTTTGATGATATTCTTGTCTTTAGCAAGAATGAAGAGAAGCATCATCAACACTTGGAAATTGTTCTACAATTACTACAACAAAATCAACTCTTGGTAAATGGTAAAAAGAGTGAATTTTTCATGCATAAAATAAATTACCTTGGGCATGTCATCTCTTTTGAAGGGATTCAGATGGATCCTGAAAAGATCAGGATAATCCAAGAATGGCCTCATCTTCGTGATGTACATGAGGTGCGATCGTTTCTTGGCTTATGTTCTTATTACCACCGCTTCATCAAGCATTTTGCACATATGGCTTCTCCACTTCATGACCTTACAAAGAAGAAGATCTCTTTCCAATGGAAGGAAAAAGAGAAGGCAGCCTTCACAAGGCTGAAAACAGCTCTTACTTCTGGACCTGTTCTTATCATTCCAGATCTGGGAAAACCATTTGTGGTGGAAGCATATGCTTGCGGTGATTGTATTGGTGCAGTGCTAAATCAAGAAGGCCATGCCGTAGCCTTTGAAAGCCGCCGTCTAAATGATGTGGAGAAAAGGTATGACATTTATGAAAAGGAGCTCTTAGCAGTGGTTCATGCTTTAAAGATATGGAAACATTATCTTTTAGGCAATGAATTCCTTATTAAAACCGATCATCAAAGCTTGAAGTATTTCAAGACTCAAAAGCATTTGCAGGAGAAACATACAAGATGGGAAAATTTCTTGTCTATGTTTCATTTTCAAATTATGTACACTCCAGGGAAACAAAATGTAGTTGCTGATGCACTTTCTAGAGTGCCTCGCATTGCAACTATTACAGTGGCTCATCATGAAGATTTTCAAACGATGAAGAATACTTATGATGAAGATACTGATTTTGCAGCAGTTTGGTCAAATTTACAGCAAGGAGTTCTCATCCAGATTATTCCATCAAAGACGGTTACCTTCTCATGAACAATCGCCTTTGTGTCACTCTTCCTGTTCGACAAAAGGTGCTTAAAGAAAGTCATGAACCCCCTTATGCAGGGCATAGAGGGAGGGCAGCCACTCTAAGTGCAATTGAGCGCTACTTTTATTGGCCAACATTACGAAAAGATACACATAACTTCATTGAGGCTTGTCTGGTATGCCAAAAATCCAAATATGATAGGCAAAAGATTCCAGGATTGTTGCAACCTCTTCCAGTGCCCAAAGATCCATGGGAATCTATCACAATGGATTTCATCTCAGGTATTCCAAGAACACCTCAAGGTCATGATATGATTTGGGTCATAATTGATAGATTCAGCAAAAAATCACATTTTATTCCATGTCATAAAACATTGAAATCCGCACAAGCTGCAAGACTTTTCATTCAACATATCTTCAGATTACATGGTATGCCTTCTGAGATCATTTCAGATAGAGACTCCAAATTCACAAGTAACTTTTGGCGTGCTTTATTTGAGAATTTGGGAACCACTTTAAAGTTCTCCTCAGCTTTTCATCCTCAAACTGACGGCCAAACAGAGGTGATGAATCTCACTCTTTTGGATATGTTGAAAGCTTATGTTAGTGAACATAAGTCACAATGGGAGAAATATCTTCCATTATTGGAGTTTGCTTACAACAATACAATGCACTCATCCACAGGGAAAGCTCCAAATGAAATAGTACAAGGTAAAGTGATTCCCCCTCCAATTATTCGCACTAAAGATAAGATTTTTGCTGCTGATGAGTTTGCTTCAGATTTAACAACCGCAGTGGATCAAGTTCGAGCCACTATCAAAGTTTCCCAAGAGCGACAAAAGAAGCAAGCAGATAAATGAAGAAGACCTTTGGCTTTTGAAAAAGGTCAATATGTCTTGCTAAAGTTTGATAAAAGCAGGCTCAAACAAGGTTCTGGTCAAAATTCATCTTTTCCAAAGCTCTCCAGTAGATACTTTGGACCCTTCAAAGTGATTGAGAAAATAAATGAAGTTTCTTATCGACTTGAGCTTCCTACTCATTGGAAAATACACAATGCTTTTCATGTAAGTTTGCTAAAACCTTACATAGGACCAGAACCAAAGGAACCCATTACTGAAGATCCCCCAGAAGTTGAAGAAACAGAGCAATTCTTGGAACCTGAAAAGATTTTGTTTCTCAAGGATCGAACCACGAGAAGTGGCCTTGTGACACGAAAATTCTTGCTAAAATTCAAGAATCTACCCACCACAGATGCATAGTGGGTAGATGAAAAATTCATGAAGGATTACCCAAATATTCTACAACAATATCAAGAAGATTTTCAACTGACGACAGCTGAATAAAAGCCAGAGGGCTGTCACAACTCTATAGAAACAGAATTTGTATCCTTTTTCATTAATTTGTCTATATAATGATTTATTAAATTTATTTCCTTTGCACTAATTAGATATAAAGAAAAGTGCATTGGAGCTGGCCACTGATGAGTGGTCACAGGTTATGGTGGACCCACACGGTGGGTTAGAGAAAAGATAGTTCACACTTCCACCTATATGACCCGATTGGGCGCCTGTGACTAGAACTCACGCATATCAGGGTTAGACTCGCACACAGAAAGGATTGATGCCTTGAAGTGTGGGCTAGATCCACCAGAACAGACAGTTACAATCAACAAGATGGCATGATCATGAAATGCTTGTATAATGTGCATGTATGGGCTGAAAGCTTGAAATGCACATTTCTTTGCATAGGAAAGTCACATGAAGATTCGGATACCATTTTTGCGATATACACGGAAAAAGCTTTCATATGATACCCATATTGGGGGGGTCCTAAATTCTAGGAGATCCCTAAATTTTAGGAGGTCCCTAAATTTTAGGAGCCTCGAATTAGCCTAAAAATGCTAGTCCTAAAAAATAGGGATGTCATTCTAAAAATAGTAAGTTCTATACTCTGACTGTGCTTACTAAATTTGGTTGTTTCTATTCTTGACAGTATTCAACCCAAAAAGGAAGGCCATAGAGAAGAGACAAGTGTCAAGACACTTGTCACACAAGTTTCCAAGTGTCCCACCACTTGTCACATCTCATGACATGTGGCTGGACACTTGTCTTGTGCTACTCCACTTTCCCCTTTTGTACTACCTCTCCCCTCTCCTATAAATAAGAGCTCGTTTTTCTTCATTCAACATCATTTTTCTTTGCTATAAACTCATGTACAGCATCCACAGATAGCCAGAAACTGGCCCCATCCATCCCCATCATCATCCCCCACTTCTCCATTATCAAATTCCTCCATATTCCCTCTTCTATCACTGTTGTTTTACAAGACAGCAAGCCTGTAAATTCATTACAGCACCTCCTTCTTGAGCTCTTTCTTCCATTTTAGCTACAAGAAGCAAGCTCTATCCATGTACTACTGATCAACGATGGAGAAAGGCTGAATTCCCCTTTTTCTTCTCTCATACTGTAAAGAAATCAGTTCTTATCATTGCATAATAGATCATGCATGTGTGTTTGTACATCTTTGCATGATCTTGTGAGAGTGAGAATTACTTCTTCTCACTCTCAGGTTGATTGTAACTGAGCTCTTCCCTAAGGGACTTGGGTTGAGCAGAAATACATTCCTTCGGGGGGGGTTGCCCATCTTCAACCCTCAAACTTGTCTCCATTACTTTTACATTTTCATGGCTGTAATTTTGTGAGTAATTTTCATTTTCAGCTTTAAGTGTTCATTCTCTTTTATATTAAATCTCGAAAACAAGCAAATATCATAATTGTTAAGCATACTACGTTGTTCGGGGCGTTTACAGGCACCGTCACAATAGGAAGGGGACAAAACACCAACCAGGGTGCAGGTTCACTTAACCCCTGCCTTGGTGGAGAAGGCATTAGGACTGGAGCCAAAAATAGAGAAGAAGCAGAAGAGGGATGCGTATGCCATGTTGAAGATGAGAAAGAAGGATGTATTGACAAATGACGGCATCAGCATCCAGGACATCCCTGATGCGAAAACTAGATTGCAAGCAAAACTAGTACACGCGCTCTTCTCCAACCAGTGCTACAATGCCTTGATGCATCGGATCAGTGTGCATGTGCTGGAGGACATAGTGGCTCATACCCTGCATGAAGTCGATTGGAACGGCTATGTGCACAAAACTATCGACCAGGCAGCTAAAGCACTGGCTTTAGGAAGCACACCCGCAGGAGGAGAGTCTCTAGCTTCTAGAGCCACGGAAACAAAGAAGGCCTCGTCCAAGGCCTCGTTCATTGCCTATGGAAGCATTTTGACTGCGCTCATCCAGGAGGCAGTGAAAGAGACGCAGGATGCAGAGGAAGGGGAAGGAGAAACACGCGACAGGTCACCCCCTCATCAGGACCAAGAGAGGTCCAACAATAGGACCGAGACTGATAAGGAAGGGTAGGGGCAAGAAGAGCAATCAAGCAAAAAGTAGGTCAAGAAGATAGCGCAGAAGAAAAAGAAGCCAAATGAAGGCCGCAAGAAGGAGAAACAGGATTTGGAAAAGGCAAAAAGACAATCCCTCAAGGAGGCCGAGGAGAGGGAGAAGAAGAAGAAACAACAGAACAAGTCAAGAGGGCTAAAAAGGCGTCAAAACAGGAGGCTGAGATGAGAAAAAGAGAAGAGTAGGAAGAAAAGGAGAAACTGGAGGAAGAGTATAGGAAATCTGAAAAAGAAAGGCAAAAAAGAGTTGCGGAGGAAGAAGAGAAACTAAGAAGGAAGGAGGAGGAGGACTTGGCCGAAGCCACACTCCGGTCCATTGAGCAGCAGTGCAGGGTTGATGATCCGGGAGCTTGGAGCCAGCTGAGGAAAGAAGGGCCTAGCTCTAGCACGCAGGTACCAGAAGTCACGCCACCCGGTGTCCTAGAAGGCAAAGGCAAGGCCCTCCTCCATCCTATCCCCCCTCATGGCACCCTCCACCGAACCAACCATCCTCACCCCTAGCATCCCCACCAGCATGGAGGTTTCCAACTTCGTGGCCTGGATGCAATATTTTATCAGTAAAGAAATGGCCCATGGAAAGAGCACAGAAACCACGGCCACAGGGCAAAAGAGACCAACCGTAAATGCTGAGTCGAGACAGGACCAAAAGCGTCCGAGAGTGGAAGCCTCGACCACCCCAACCCACGCAACAATGACGCCACCAGCCAGTTACGACGAGTATGTCGCGGAGTTTCTCTCCCAATTGGAGAGGGCAAAGGAGGAAAAGAGGATGGTCATGGCTGAGTTGGTGGCGGAAAAGGAGTTACCGCCTTTCAACTTGAGAAAACCCACACAATAGCCATGCAACAATGACAGATCTTTGACCTCAAGCAGGAATTAAAGGCCAAGGAAGACATGGAAGAAAGCTACAAATAGTGGCTTGGGGATGAAAATCAAGAACTAGTGCAGATGCAGCGGGAATACAAGCTCTTCTTGATGCAACATGGGAAATTGGAGGCGAAAACCGCCAACATCGAGCAAATGATGGAGGAACTAAATGCCAAAGAGGAGAAGAGAAGACAAGAGAGGGAGTAGCAACAAAAGGAGATTGAGTCTATGACCGATCAATTGCACCTCGGAAGGAAAGAGCACGAGAATATGAGCAGAGAACTCAAAGCCCAGGAGCAGAAGCTCGTCACCCTAGCACAAAAGCAGGGGGAGAGCATGGAAGGAATGAACAAAAGAGCAGAGGAATGGACTGCACAGAATGAGAAATGGATGAAGACATTGGCACGACGCCTCGCTTTGGTGGAGAAAGAAAAAATCCTTGCAAAAAGTAAAGCAAACGCCGCCCAAATAGCCTTCAGTGCCCAGCCAGCAAAAACAGGCCTTCCTCAACACATTACTGGACACGACTCGGCCAGAGGGAAAGGAGTCGTTGGAGGTGGTGCAGAAAAAATTGAGCATCGCATGCAGGGCCCTACATGCGGGGCTACATATGCCACCCCAACCTGCGAAGGTTAGGCTGAGCTTAGAAAAGCAACAGAAGTATCTACTACTGGCCGGCCTAAACCCCCAGGAGTTGGACGCACTGGGCTTTGAGGAAGGAGCGCAACTAGAAGACCAGCAGGGGAAGGAGGCTGACCTTGAATTTGTCATGAGGAGAACCAGCAAAGAGATAATCCCGCAAACCCCCTCGTCGCATGTTCAAGAACAGCAACAGATTGATCCACCCTCGGAAAAACAAACCGCGCTAAGGGAGAGATGGAGAAAATTAGTTGAAGAAACCAGGAGGCAGTTAAGAGCCAAAAACCAATCGTGCGGCCATCCTCACCCCTCCCACCGTACCCCGATGACTTCCCTGCTGGATTCCACGCGGAGCTGGTGATTTGGGAACGGCAAGAAAACGAAAAGGACCCTTTCATCTTCAGCTTCCTCATGCCTAACAGCCTGCGAAGAGTCCTACCGATCAAGTAATGGAGGAGGTGATTGCAACTGGCGGTCGACTGGAACAAAAATGGCTGGAAGAAATAGAGAAGAACCCCACTCCGTGGGGCACGGAGGAAGCAGAGTTTTGGCAAGACAAGGTGTTCGAAATACCACATACTATACAAGGCTACAACTGCCAACCCCTATGGAGGAGGCGAGTGTGCGATACTAGCATGCTCGCCTGGATGGCGTTTTGCAATACCCTACCCTTTGAGAGGAATGACCCAACATTCATGGCATATCCTTGTAGGGTAGGTGTGAATTTTGTTACCACCCTCCATGGGCATCATGATTTCCCCATCATCTACAACTCCAATGCCGCCTTCTTCGAGCATGCCCTCCTTTTTGACTCGGGAAGCCTAAATGATTCCATGACGCGCTTTCTCGCGAACTTCTCTTCATGCCCCGATCCAGCCTTTATAACTACATGTAATTATCTTAGGCTACTTAAGCTACTACTTAAGCAGGACCCGACTCCACAAGAGCATGGCTTGCCTCCCCTCTTTTTTGACCCCAATGCCATTGACAGCTGCACCATGGCACGTTTAATGATGAGAGCTAGCCTTCTTCCCTCCTTTTGCCTAGCTCTCCTAGAGGATATGAACGACAGCTAGTTTACTAGGTGCAACCATCCCTTCCTCTCCACCACCTCCCTCCACGTCCGCATGAACCTCAAAGGGTACATGCAAAGCCATCAATTTTTGAGCAAATCCATCCGACCCCCTTCTCTGCCTCAATCAAACAAGGAAGATTAGGTACAGGTTGTCGTTCTACTAGTGTAATACAAAAAAAGAAAAAACCAAGGAAGCGCAAGCGAAACATTACACATGGAATAACCAAAGAAACTCACTTACACAAGCACTCAGCACCACATAAAGCACAATCACTGCACCTAGGGGTCCTCAAGTTAGGCGTGCCCGGTGGCTTCGGTCGGCCGGCTCTGCTCCTAACCCCCTAGCCCTTTTTGACTCCCCCACTTCATGCTTAGGGCCCATCAAGGGTAGGACATACCTAGGGAGGTCCACTCGCCTATGGTTAGACATGTTACCCTAAGCTACTTGCACTGCACATTTGGCACGAATGGGCCCCCCAAGCGTGGGATATCACCCAGGCTACCCTATGGTTAGACCCAACTCCCCATTCCGCAACACGAGCACAATGCACTACACAATATGATAGACATCCCCCTCCTTAGGTGGAGCACCGCACCCTGTTCTTCCAAGCATCACCAACGTGACCAACCACCGACTTCGGAGGCCCCCATCAACCACTCGCTATCCGTTTGACTTCTCCAACCAACCTTACTACCACGCTTCCACGAGCACCCGAGTTTACACGTTGCCCTACCCTCACATGACTGCTTTGCCAACTGCCTCTTAAACACCAATAGTTGACAAGAGTGCCATGGGACTGGCACCCCTCTCGAAGGGGGGTAATGTTAACCCAAAGCCGAGAAGGCGGAAGGATGAATGAAAAAGCGGAAAGAAGATAGAAAAGGAGCAAAGACATGTAGGCAGCCTCTAAAGCAAAGCTGGGGCTAAAAGCATAGTTTTAAATAAAAGGCGCCTCAAAAACTCCAAAAATTCTTGTAAAAGAGCGTCAGGCTCCCTCTTGTGCCACTTGTAAAAGAATAGTCGAATATAGGCATAGGGCATGAAGCAAAAAGAGGGAATTAGAAAAAGGGACCTTGCCACAATGGCTGGTCATGTAAAAAGGGATGGGTGCCCATGGGGTTTCAGGGTTTTGTATATAAAGTTGAAAAGTGAATGAGAAGTTGATTCTTTAGTGTGTGCCCAACAAGAGCTCTTCTCTTCTTCTCTTCTTTTTCTCTCCTTGCTTGTGTGTGCTTTTGAGAGAGGGAGTGTGAGAGTGTGAGGAAGGGAGTGAGTGGGAGTGAGGGATCAAGAGTGTGAAGCTCTTCACCATCTTCTCTTCTCTTTTCTTCTCTTGCGCGCACGGCCATGGCGGATGGAGTTTGGAGATGGAGGAGGCTTGAGGATGCTTGAGCTAGCATCTAGGATCGTGGAGCTACCGGCGTGCGAGAGAGAGAAGGCAACTCATATCGGCATCAAGGTAAGCTCACTACACTTGTAGGATCGATGGTGCGTCGGCTATGTGAGAGGTAGCCATTAGAGCTCGCTTGGAACGCTTGAAACAACAAGCGGTCCATGGGTCTTGGTGGTTGAGCGAAAGCTCCCACATCGACACACATGCAAGAAGAGTGCAATAGAAAGTTACAAAGACATAAGCACATTTATAAAGAGCAACTCAATATATCTTTGTTGATGATGAATCTACTTGATTATCTTTGTGACATAGGTAAAAGCCCTTTGTGTTTGATATGAAACTAAACTTGTTTTCTCCAAAAAAATTGCAATTTTTATTCAAACATGCACCACAAAAAAAGGGGAGAGAAACCTACCTAGCAGTAGAAGAAAGAAAAAATGGAAATAAACATATCTTACAAGTTAAGTAGGGATAAACTCAAGTTAACTAGTGGATCAATTTTTTTGGGACAAGCAACACAACAACAATCACAAAACACTATTCCCACCTTCATTTTCATACAAGGAAAAGAAACTCCACTTATCCCTTCCCTATTACTATCACTCATGATATTCCTTATACTAGATAAAAGCTCGAGTGTTGCACAAATACACCAAGACAAGTATACACCAAGGCAACTATCCTAAAAATATACATACATATTACTATACACTACATATTCACATGTACATATGTATGCATACACAGAAAATGTACATTGTTTTTTTATTATGTTAAGTGTTTACTTTAAGATAACTTGCATTACATGATGGTAATCAAGTTTTTAATGTGTATATTTACTTCCTATGGTTGTCTTTTCTATTGGGCCCAGTTCACTATGTAGTTCTAATCCAAATGTATTTTAAACTCCAAGATTTCTTAGAAAAACGAGTATGTTGATATCAATTATTAAGAAATACATAAGGGAAATTTATATTTGCAAACTATAAGAACAACTTAATGACTTATTCTCTTCGCCCATTAAAAGACTTATTCATCTATCTCTATAGCCTCTCTCTTTGTGCATAATTTCATTATCTCACAAGAGGTACAAATGTGTACAAGTTCCTTACAAAGTGAAAATTTGGGTGTTTGTAAAGTGTGATTTAGTGCACATGTCGTAATAATAGGATATAAGCCTATGTGTGGAACATGTATGTCTAACAACACTCTTGTTATGCAAAGCATGACTTAGAGTAAGAATGAAGCTCTTAGGTTGATAACCCTTGCCCCCAGCCTTGTACCTAGCTAGCTATGAACTTTAAAAAACCCAATGCACTTGTTCTCAAGCACTTGATGAATGAAGTTATACTTCACTACTATCTACTTGGTCTTCACATGAAACACAAAATTCATTGCCAACATAATGGCAATTTGGCTATCATTGTGTAATAATGGTATATCATCTCAAGGGCTCAAAGCTCCCACTAGACGAGTAAGACATATAGCTTCTTTGCATGCTTTTGTGGTGCTTCATACTTTGGCTTAGTGGTACATAATGCCACACATTTTTACAAAAACGAGACATCCATGAGATTGCACACCATACAAGATAAATACATATCCTTTGGTTGACTTTCTATTGTCAATATTCCTTACATAGTCTGCATCTGTATATCCAAGTATACCACTATTGCTCCTCCCAAAGCATGCGCACATATCCCTTGTATTATTAAAGTACCTCAAGTTGCCTTTCACTACTTCCTAATGCTTATTGTTGACATATACATAGTCATTTCTCCCACTATAAAAGCAATGTAAAAGTGATTTGCAATCATATCATACATGAGACTACCCACACGTGAAGAATATGGAATCTTGGCTATTTCAGCCCTCTTCTCATCAAATTTTGGGAGAATCATGAGCAGTAAGTTTCACATATGGAGACAATGGAGTACTAATTGCCTTCTTCTCCACATATTGAAACATTACAAGACTTTGCTAACATAATCCTTTTCATGGTAGATAAAGCAACCTCATTGTTCTATCCATGATTATGTACATAGCAAGAATGTG
This sequence comes from Lygodium microphyllum, assembly GCF_053477565.2. NCBI lineage: Eukaryota > Viridiplantae > Streptophyta > Polypodiopsida > Schizaeales > Lygodiaceae > Lygodium > Lygodium microphyllum. The sequence goes on from NC_141135.1 coordinate 119,847,004, forward strand.
ATTTGCATGTTCCAAATCCTTCACTTCAAAGGTTTCCATTAATCTTTTTTAAGGGTATCACACCTGTTTTTTCTAGCTATTAGCATATCATCCACATAAAGGATTAATACTATCAAGTTGCCATCCTTAGCCTTTCTAGTGTATAAGTAATGGTCAGTCTCACTTCTCTTATAGCCATGAGACTACATAAAGGCATCAAACTTATTGTACTATTTCCATGTGGCATGCTTCAAGCCATAAAGACTCTTCTTTAGCTTATAGATAAGATTTTTCTTCACAATTTTCCACAAAGCCCTTTGGTTATTGCATGCATATCTCATCAACGAAGGTCAATATGTGATGCCAGGAGGCATATTCCACGGTGGATTCCGTGAGGTTTTACGGTGGATTCCGTAAACTTAGATGACCGGGGCTCATACACAAAGAGGATTCTTTGTGCGAGAAGTTGATGGGGATGCCTGTCCTTTTCGGGCGTTTTATTAATTTAGTGTGTACATGGGTGATTCCATAGCGGGTGATTCCGTAAAATGCATATTAAATTAATAAACGTTTATGAGTTTAGAGTGCGCACTCGTAATAAATTAAGGTTAGGATTTATTTCTAACCAGTTGATTTATTTATGTAGCTGACGACTGCTAGGTATTCACTTTTGTCGGTTTAATTGTATTATTTTACTAACGATTGTGAATGCTTCAGTTGATGTGTAGAGATAGCAGCAGTGGCGGAGGAAAGCATTGGAGTTTAGCGGGTATTCGACATTTGGACTATATTTTGATAGGCGCCACGCCTATATTTTGTTATGTCTATAGAGACATTGATTATTGATTATTATTTTGTATGCACTTATGCGCCCGGATATGTTATTTCTATTTGGACATTGAGATTGGGCGTGCCAGACTCTATGGGCACCGTCCATTAGCTTTATTTTCCTATTTTTGTAGAAAGCAAACTCAAAAGCTAAAAGCTTGTCATATTTTTGTAATTGGGCTATTATTGAGCATGAAGATTGGAAATATACATTAAATACATGCTTTGTGAAGTGCTCACACAAGGCATGGGGGAGATTGAACCCAATTTGTCTCTTGTCTCTTGTCGTGCATGCTTTTACATTGTTTTTTGTGCAAAAAGGTAGAGTTCTTTGTTCTTGGGGACCTTCCGGGATTCACCACGTGAGCTATCTGCGACCGATCTGCGCACCAGTGGTATCAGAGCGGAGCAGAGATCAAGAGCTTCCAATCGCTACCAATCTCGGGTGAAGGTGGAGCTCCAGGAACAAACGGGCTCTACAGACAATCTCATCGCGAACCGTCGATACAGGCAGACTTCTGGCGATCAAGAACCCCTATTTCCACTATCAGATCGCGAAGGACCAGGCTCTGTAGGTGGAGGACCACTCATCCATCTCCTTTATCAAGTCGTGGATAAACAGAGAAAAGAGTAATTCTCATATCTTTCATTAAGCTTCAAAGCTTAAAGTTATAAGTTAACAAGCTTAGTTAGAAGCTTAAAGAAGCTTCAACCAACAATTCGTCAATCGGCGGCAAGAGGATGTGTCTGGCGGCGTCAAACTCGGCATCAACATATCGACATCCTAAATCCAAAAAAATCATAAGCTTTAGTTACTAAAGCTACTAAGCCAACTAATTTCCTAAATCTTCCAAGTTCAGCAAGTCACAACTAACTCCAGGTCACACCCAAACAGTCAAGTTCAGCAAGTATCTTCAGGTCAAGTTCTGCAAGTTCTGCAAGTCGGCCTAAGTTCAGCAAGTCAACAACTCTGCAAGTCTGCTAAGTCTGCAACTCTGCAAGTCAGACTAAATCAGAACTGACTAGTGCTTAAAACTCATAGAAGACTTGTTCGTATGCAAAAACTCTGAACTGGAAAGTTGTTCGCAGCAAGCTGTTCTACCTATCTACAAGTTCGTTGAAGTACTTTCAGCAAACGGAGACAGAAATGTTGCAGATTTTCAGAAAATATACAAAGAAATACCCAAAAATACATAGCCTTGTAACCCCAAATTTGAGCTACGCTCATCCCGCTAACCTGATTTTGAATTAGAAAGGTTTGTTGAGTTTTGCAGGATGACTACCCCACATATGGATGATCCTATGGCTGAAGACGACTTACCTGAGCCTACCATGGAACAAAAGCTAGATTTAATCATGCTACAATTGGAAGAAGAGCGAAGGGCTAGGCAAGCATTGCAAGCGCAATTGACAAAACTACAAAGAGCATCCAACAACAAAGAAGAACTTTAAGCTGAAGATTTGATTCGACGTACCATCGACGCCACTCTTGAAGCACAAACCATTCGCAAGGAATCCAAGATAAGTAAATGAAGTTTCAAGTTCCGCACTTTCAATGGCATAAGAGAAGGAAAGACTATTTTATCTTTCATTAGCCAGTTTGATGACTATTTCCATGAGGAAACTTATCCCGAAAAAGATAAAATCAAGTGTGTTACTAATCATCTGATAGATAGAGCATCACTTTGGTGGACTGTAGTCCGCAAGAGCATAGAATGTCCTGCTACATGGGAAGATTTCAAGAAGAAGTTCATGCAAAATTTCCTTCCACCGCAATTTCATGAGAAGGCTATCAAGCAATGGGATTTATTTCAACAGCGAGATCGTGAGCCTATTCCACAGTATACAAAGCGTTTTTGGAATGCACTCCTACAGCTACGCATGCTTGAAGACGTACCAGAGATGACACATAAGCGGAAGTATATGTCTGGACTTCTTGGGCATTACTACGCTGAAGTGAACATGTTCAAGCCTGCTACCCTTGAAGACGCCATCTCCTTAGCTCACGACACTGAAGATAAGTTACGCGGAAGAGATCGACGACCACAGCAATTCCAAGCCAACGGTAATTATGGATCTAAACAATTCAATTCCAATTTCAGAAGGTTTAATCCAGGTCGTTTCTCATCACCATCTTTCCGCAAGAATTGGCCTAAACCACCTACATTACCATCCATTGTCAATCCAAATCCAAAGCCTATTCGACAAGCAAATCCAAATGTACCCAGACTTCCAGCCATTGCAAATAATGTAACCAAAGCCAAGCCAATAGTATGCTACAAGTGTCACCAGCCAGGGCATCTCGCAGCAAATTGTCATTCAAAGAAGCCATCAGCACATATCAACTACCTTGGAGCTATGGACGAAGACGAGCATGAGGATATGCCAGATTTCACTGAAGAAGAGGATGATATTACTACTACTTCCGACATTTTACCAGGTATGCCTACTTCACATTCATTGTTGACTATGAAATGTATGGTGCATGGAAAAGAAAGAACTATCTTGCATGATGACGGTAGTACCCATGACTTTATTTCAGCAAAATTGGTAAAGGAATTAAAATTACATATTGTACCTACGCATTATCGCATAAAAGCTGCATTTTTAGGCACTAGGTACAATGGCATACAAGAAGTACAAGATTTAGAAATTCAAATTGGTTCATATATTGAAAGAAGAAATTTCTTAGTTGTCCCATTACAGTCAAGCGACATTATTTTAGGAATGCCATGGAGACACCAGCATAATCCAAATATAGATTATTCCACGCACACAATGAATATTAATTTTCAAGGAAAATCTATTACATTATATGGTATGCATGCATCTCATATTTTTCCACTGCTTTCGCATACTCAAGTAAAACGTGCACTACGCAAGAATACTAAATCATATCTCATTTGGGTGAATGAATTGCACGCAAAGGAAAATCATATGCATCCTAGGCATAAGGAATTTCTTGCATATTTTAAGGACTATTTTGCCGAAGACCTACCACCAGGTTTACCACCATCACGTCCAGAAGACCATAAGATTGATCTAATACCTGGCACACAACCACCTTGCAAAGCACCATATAGGCACAATCAAATAGAGCAAAAAGAAATCCAGAGTCAAGTTGAAGAATTACTAAATAGAGGCTTAATTCGACCTAGCAGTTCCCCATTCGGTGCACCTGTACTCCTAGTCAAGAAAAAGAATAATACCTATCGTATGTGTATTGACTACCGAGCATTAAATAAGATCTCTGTAAATAATAGGTATCCTATACCTAGAGTTGATGACCTTATGGACAAACTGCAAGGATCTTCTATATTTAGTAAAATTGACCTTAAGTCTGGATATCATCAGGTGAGGTTAGATAGATCCGACATATTTAAGACTGCATTCAGGACACAGTTTGGCCATTACGAATTCTTAGTCATGCCATTCGGATTAACTAATGTACCTGCTACTTTCAGTAGAATGATGAACCGTATTTTTTTGAAATATCAGTATTGTGTGATTGTTTTCTTTGATGATATTTTGGTGTTTAGTCAAAGTGAAAAAGAGCATTATGAGCATTTATCATTAGTTTTTCAATTACTGAAAGAAAATCAATTGTTTGCAAATCCTGAAAAGAGTGAATTCTTTAAGACGGAAATAGAATATTTAGGTCATATTGTATCAAAAGAAGGAATTAAAGTTGATCCTAAGAAAATTGATGCAATATTGCATTGGCCTGTTCCTAAAAATGTACATGAATTACGCTCATTCCTTGGTCTTGCTAGTTTCTATAGGAAGTTTGTACGTAATTTCTCATTACTTGCTTTACCATTAACCAAACTTCTTAAGAAAGGAATTGTTTATCAATGGACTGAAAATCAGCAGAAATCCTTTGACTTACTTAAACGTGCATTAACTAATGCCCCTGTTCTACAATTGCCTGACTTTAACAGACCATTCTTTCTGGTTGTGACCGATGCTAGCGGATCAGGAATAGGAGTCGTATTAATGCAAGACAACCATCCAATAGCATATTCTAGTTCTAAACTGAAACCCTCTGAGCTCAAATATTCCACTTATGACAAGGAACTCTTAGCAGTTGTACAAGCATTAAAACAATGGAAGCATTATTTAATGGGTTCAGAATTCATGATAAAGACTGACCAGCAAAGCATTAGACATCTACTTAGCCAACCCCAAATTTCTGACCGTCATATCAAATGGGCTTCCTTCATTCAAAGTTTTCATCCTATCATTCAATACCAACCTAGAAAAGAGAATGTAGTTGCTGATGCATTGAGTAGAAGACCTGCAATTCATAATATTTCCATCATATCTTTTGATTCTTTGATTGCTATGAAAGACACATATCACCAGGATATTACTTTTCATTCTGATTGGCAAAAATTAGTTCAAAATAATTTCATTCCTGTTGATTCATTGTCATATAATGATGGATTTATGTTTTTTGAAAAGAGACTGTGTGTTACTATTCCATTCCGATCTTTTGTTTTAAATGAAATTCATTGTCCCCCATATCAAGGTCATAGAGGTATCATTTCTACATTACGCATGTTAACTGAAGATTTTTATTGGCCGCATATGGATGCAGATGTATCTAATTTCGTTTCTGAATGTTTGATTTGTCAAAGAATAAAGAGACATCATGGTAAACAGTATGGATTATTAATGCCTTTATCTATTCCATCTAAACCTTGGGAACATATTTCTATGGATTTCATTACTGGTTTACCAAATACTAAATCTAACCATGACATGATTTGGACAATTGTAGATAGATTTAGTAAGCAAGCATATTTCATTGCATGTAAGAAAACTTTAATAGCATCACAAGCAGCACAATTATTTTTGAAAACTGTTTTTACTAACCACGGATTGCCAAAAGTGATTATTTCAGATCGTGATTCTAGATTTTGTAATAATTTTTGGATTACACTGTTTGCAAATCTAGGCACAAAGATTGATTTCTCATCTGCATTTCATCCAGAAACCAATGGACAAACAGAAGCCACAAATAGCACCATTCTAGATCTTTTACATGCATATACTATCTCTAAACCTCAGACATGGGATACTCATTTACATTTATTACAGTTTGCATACAACAATACACCGCACACATCTACAAAGAAAGTACCTTTTGAAGTTATTTATGGATATAGATTATCTACACCTGTTGCATCTTTGTCTAATAGAATTCAGAGTGTTGATGATATTGCTGTTATGCATAATACTATTTTTGATGAAGTTAAGGATATGATTGCTAAAGCCCAACAATCATATACCAAACAAGCCAACAAGAAAAGACAAGCCATGAATTTCAAAGTTGATGATTATGTTTGGCTTAGAATAGAAAAACGTAGACTGCAAAGTGTCGATAGACATCCAGTTGTCAAATTAGCTCCTAGATTCTATGGGCCATTTAGAATTATTCATAAGATTAATGACAATGCCTTCAAGTTAGAATTGCCATCTCATTGGAAAATTCATAATACATTTCATGTTAGTTTATTGAGACCATTTAGAGGCCAATTACCTATCCACCCTGTTTATGAAAACCCACCTTTCCTAGAAGAAGAGACTGAAATACTTGAACCAGAAGCCATCATAGACACTGACTACATGACCACTAGAACTGGCCGAAGGTATTCTAGATATCTAGTAAAATTTAAGAACCATCCTGTAGAGGAAGCACAATGGATGCACGCTAGAGACTTAAATGCTTTCCCCACTCTGTTAGCTCCACATTGAGCTAATAGCAATTGAGGTCAATTGCTATCCCACCCCGGAGGTATGATGCCAGGAGGCATATTCCACGGTGGATTCCGTGCCACGGTGGATTCCGTGAGGTTTTACGGTGGATTCCGTAAACTTAGATGGCCGGGGCTCATACACAAAGAGGATTCTTTGTGCGAGAAGTTGATGGGGACGCCTGTCCTTTTCAGGCGTTTCATTAATTTAGTGTGTACATGGGTGATTCCATAGCGGGTGTTTCCGTAAAATGCATATTAAATTAATAAACGTTTATGAGTTTAGAGTGCGCACTCGTAATAAATTAAGGTTAGGATTTATTTCTAACCAGTTGATTTATTTATGTAACTGAAGACTGCTAGGTATTCACTTTTGTCGGTTTAATTGTATTATTTTACTAACGATTGTGAATGCTTCAGTTGATGTGTAGAGATAGCAGCAGTGGCGGAGGAAAGCATTGGAGTTTAGCGGGTATTCGACATTTGGACTATATTTTGATAGGCGCCACGCCTATATTTTGTTATGTCTATAGAGACATTGATTATTGATTATTATTTTGTATGTGCTTATGCGCCTAGATATGTTATTTCTATTTGGACATTGAGATTGGGCGTGCCAGACTCTATGGGCATCGTCCATTAGCTTTATTTTCCTATTTTTGTAGAAAGCAAACTCAAAAGCTAAAAGCTTGTCATATTTTTGTAATTGGGCTATTATTGAGCATGAAGATTGGAAATATACATTAAATACATGCTTTGTGAAGCGCTCACACAAGGCATGGGGGAGATTGAACCCAATTTGTCTCTTGTCTCTTGTCGTGCATGCTTTTACATTGTTTTTTGTGCAAAAAGGTAGAGTTCTTTGTTCTTGGGGACTTTCCGGGATTCACCATGTGAGCTATCTGCGACCGATCTGCGCACCAATATGTAAGAATGTCGTCTTGACATACAATTGCATAAGGTCCATATCTTCTTTAGCCACTAAGACAAGCACATGGCAAAGAGTAGTCATTTCATTACAAGTGAAAACATCTCATCAAAGTCCACATCTTTCTGCTCCTTGAAGCCTTTGGCTACCAAACATGCCTTATACTTTGGCTTAGCATTATATGTTGTCAACTTACATGGCAAAGCCTTCTTACCCTTTGACAAAGGACCTAACTCTCAAGTTAGATTCTTCATGATAGATTCAATTTTGTGACTATATAGCTCCCACTTAAGCTTGACATCATGAATCATGGTCTCTTTATAGCAAGATGTGAGAGTTGGATTTTAGGACCTGATTTGGATCCATTCTTGAAGTGCTGGAGCTCATTTTGGAGCCGAAAAGTGCTCAAGAGGTGTTAAAGAAGCAATTTTCATGAAAAATCAAATGGTGGTGGAATAACCGAGTTGGAGTTTTCCTAGATGCATTTCGACATCAGGAATCCAACGCACATCTTGGTTTGTCGATCGGAGGTCGTTTGATCCCCCATTTAATCCTCGCAAGGGTTAGTGTTATGAAGCGGCTATTGGATCCAGATGTCATAAAGTGCATCGGAGAAGCCAAGTTGATGGAGTTCGACGCCACGAAGCCGTCTGACTAGTCGGATTGCAAATCAGAGTTCATTTGGGCCTCGGAAACCCAAAAATCCACTTCATGGCAAGTGTGAAAGCAAAAAGCTAGAACTAGTTTTTTAAAATATTAAAAGCTTAAGCTATAATGGAGAAAAAAAAAAAACGTTTTTTCACACAACACGGAGGGGGGGGCTTTTTTTTTTGTGTCCCCCTCAATTCTACGATTCATGTCTCTTGATGTCTAAGGGATGTAGAGACAGAAAGGGAGATTGCTGATCTACTCCCTGAGAGGAACATGATGGCTACAACTTGCAGAATATGGTGGAGAATTGAAAAAACTGGTTTTTAGTATTTCTCTCTCCTCCCTCTCTCTTCTGCAAGGGGTAGTTCTTGTGTGTGAAGGGAGATGAAGCTCGGGTGGTGAATGCTTGTCCAGCATGGTATCGAATTACTTCCGAGTCGACTTGGGGTTGGAGATGGATGATTGGAGATGAGCTGAGCCTTAACGGTAGACTGTTATGTTGTCCTGAATCTGGTTTTAGAAACCCGCAACAAAAAAAACTCAGTAATTCTATTTTATAAATAAAAAATGTTTCTTTTTGAGATTTGGTTGGCTAAATGATATTCATATTGGATGAAAATTGGTAGGAATGTTTTTGTTGTATGTTTGATAATGCTATGTCAGAAAAATTAGAATACATAATGCCATAATGCTGAAAATAATTTTCTAAAATCCGAAAAACATGCATTTTACTAAGAAAATGGGATTTTTGTCATTTTGGGTTAGATAAAAATGATGCATGAGGGATGAAATGTGGAAAATGAGTGATTCTTAGTTGTTACAATTAAAAAAATCGGAAAAACCAGTAAATGCTCTATTTTCTTGATAAATAAATTGAAAAAAATAGAGAAAAAGAAGAAAAAATAGGTTTTTGTGCTTCGAAAAATAAGAAAAAATATGATTAATGTTCGTACATGTTTGGCAAGGTTGAGGCATGAGGTATAGCCTCAGTTCACCCTGTTTATATGTTTTAGTGTTTTTTTATTATTTTATACATAAAAAATAACAAAAAATAAAACCCTACATCTATGCCGCGATGCAATACAAAAATGGTAGGGGGAAAAGAAGGGTTGTGGAAGTGTTTAAGTGCGGAAAATGAAATAAAGTCCAATCTTTTGGTTGTGCACATCACATTGGATGATCTTTTGTTTAAGGTTAAGAGGCTAGTAGCAAAAGGTAACTCCATGCTAGTCTCTAGCAACACCGCAATAACGCATGGATTGAAAATTATTAAAGGACTAATTTTACACTCCACTTTGCTGATTTGTTTTGGAATAAAATGGTTGTGCACAATAGACATACACTTTTGCATTTTGCATGCCATATGGTATAATCTCCTGGATGCATAGCACTTGTATGCTAAACAGTGACCAACATTGAGAGTGTGAGGAAGTCCTTTGCTGTAGGTTAGACGAGCGGTTCCTTGGGATAAGTTGAGTGAGAAAATATAAACTCCTCGTTCGTTCGATAAATCATAGAGTGGACTATGTATCGTGTGTTTTATGTGTTGAGGCAGCGCATCTTGGGGCCAATCCCCAAGATGTAGGAGAGCTGCAGTGAGGCCGCAGTGTTTCAACCGAGAGGTTGCCTCCTGTGTATGTGATACACGGTGTTATACCTATAAGTTATGGGATCTCCCTCTGAGGAGAAGGGAAGGTAAACGTTGGACTGTGTCCTATTACAAATGCAAAATTGATATTAGAGTTTAGTGTAGTGTGAGCCTTAGATGCTCGTGGCTGTGAGGGGTGTCTTGTGTGTCTTAGAGGTCTAGCTAGTGCTAGAGAGCCAGTGTTAGGCCCATTTTAGGTCCCGACAAGATGGCTCCCCACGATATTACATAGTCAAACCTAGGCTGAAATCTCTCAAGGGGATGAGAGACACGAGTAGATCTCTGTAATGTAATGGATGAATTTCAGTCTCTACTCTTTCCTCATGAGACGTTATAGGGCTCTCAACTTACTTATCAATAAATCTACTTGTGTCTTGCTCATTGGCAAAAGCACTATTAAGCCCTCTCTCTATACACTTGGTATACTAGCATTTGCCCTTTTTGGCAATATACAATAGGTGGCAATGCATCTCGAAATGTAACTCTTGTTGTTTCCACTTCCTTGAAGGTTGTTTATGCATCATTTTCTCATTAAAGATTATATCATTATTATATATAATCTTCCTAACTTTTGGATCCCAAAGACTATACAACCCATTTCATCACTCAGTCCATAGCCTATAAAGATGCATTTTTTTTACTTAGGCTCCAACTTCTTACCTTTTCTTTTGATACATGCACATAACCTTCACAACCAAACACTCTTAAATGATTATATGAAGGTTTCTTGCCTATCCATGCCTTCTTTCGAATACCACCATCTAATGTAGACTTTGGTGACTTGTTTACCAAAAGTATAACCATCACCATAGCTTTAGCCCAAAAACCTTGAGTAGATTGGCAATTCCCTATCCCCAACCTACCCATACCTAGGTAGGGGAAGGGGGCTAATTGTGAAATGAGTGTAAAACAACAAACATCTTGGAGCTAGTAATGTGAAAAAAAAAAGCTAAGAATCTTGTTTAGGTGTCACTCATTGATTTACTAAAAAATATTACATTATTGACTTTGAAGTGTACCACTATCTTTCAAACTTAAATTTTTAAATTATATAAACATTTAAAAATAAATAGATAAATATTAAACTCATTCAATTCCTCTTGATATCCTATCTATGGTGTGATACTCAAATGTCAAAAAGACTACAAAATATGAAGTTCCTCCCAAAAACGCATCAGTTTCCCCTAGGTGTTCTATAGTTGGCCTCTTCGTGCTGTCTGTTGACGCTCAAAACTTCTTGTGAGCTGGTGGAAGAAGCAGCAGAAGCAGAGGAAGAAGAGGACCGGCAAGAGCAAGAGCAAGAGCAATTAGAAGAGGCGGAGGGGGAGGAATGCCTAATTTCAGTGGACTACGAGTATTATGCAGCAGGCCGAGCAGCTCATCGGCCTCCTTCAGAGGTGCAGGCATGACAGGAATCCCGTCCAAGCCGCGCACCTGCACGCCTACATGCGCCGCCATGGCCTCGATTCTGACCCCCTCCTTGGCAACTACCTCGTCCCCATGCTCGTCGCATGTGGGGGTTTGCCACAGGCACACCATCTCTTCTTCCACCGGCTGCCGTTCCGCAGCGAGGTCTCCTGGACCGCCCTCATCTCTGGCCATATCGACTGCGGGAACCCTTGCCATGCCTACCACCTCTACGACTTGATGTGGCAGGATCCCTCTGCCGCCCGGCCATCCAAGTTCACTTACCTGGCCCTACTCAATGCCTGCTCTTTGCTCAAGGATGCAGAACACGGCAAAGGTCTGCATTCGGACATTGTGGCATCTGGGTTGGAGAGAGACGTTCATTTGGGAAGCTCATTGGTCCACATGTATGCCAAGTGCAACTTACCAGCTGAAGCACGCCAAGTGTTCGGGAAGCTTCAGGTTCGGGATGTAGTTTCTTGGGCTGCACTTATCACTGGATATGCTGAACATGGAAATCATGAGGAGGTAGAGAAGTGTTTTCAACAGATGCAGTGGGAAGGCGTTCCTCCTGACTTTGTCACATTTCTTTGCCGCTTGAAAGTGTGCGGCATCGTGAGAGCTTTAGAAACAGCTCAAGAAATCCATATAGAAACATCCAAAAGGGGACTTGAAAAAGATGTGAACATGGGAAGCACACTAGTGGATGTATACTCCAAATGCAGCTCTCTTAAAGAAGCACAGCAAGTTTTTGACAGCCTCCCACTTCGAAATGTGGTTTCCTGGAATGCACTGATTGCTGGTTATACTGAACATGGCCATGGTGAGGAGGTAAGCAATTGCTACCAACAAATGAAGCTAGAAAACATAGCTCCTACTTCTGTTACATTTGTCTCCAGCTTAAAAGCTTGTTCTACCATAGGAGCTGCAAAATCAGGTTTTCAAATACATGCTGATGTGGTACTCAGGGGACTAGAAAAGGAGCTGAACATAGGCAGCAGTTTGGTGGATATGTATGTCAAATGTGGCTTGCTTGCAGACGCATGTCAACTTTTCGACAGACTACCGGTTCGTAATGCAGTCACCTGGGCTTCTCTGATTGCAGGATATGGTGAACATGGGCACATTGAGGAAGTGGGGAATTCTTTCCAAGTAATGCAGGTGGAAGGTGTATCTCCTGATCATGTCATCTTTGTTTGCAGTTTAAAATCATGTGGCGCTTCAGGAACTTTGGAGACAGGTCAAGTTGTACATGCTGCTCTAACCATAGTTGGATTGGACATAGAGCTATATGTGGGCAATCAACTGGTGGACATGTATATGAAATGCCACTCTCTATTGGAAGCACAACAAGTATTTGACAGGTTGCAAGATCGAGACAACGTCTCCTGGAATGCATTGAGCACAGGGTATGCTGTACAGGGTTTGGATGAAGAAGTATTGATTTGCATTCATGGTATGCAGTCAGAAGGTTTGCCTAGAGATACTATCACACTTGGTCATGGCTTGAAAGCTTGTGCCAATACTGCAGCTTTCCAAACAGGTCAAGAGTTGCACGATGAGATGGTCAAATATGGACTGGAGGAAGAGGTCTCTCTGGGCAGCATGCTTGTCTATATGTATAGCAGATGCGGTTTCTTCCCAGAGGCTCAGAAAATATTTAACATGCTGCCAGTTCGAGGGTTGGATGTGTGGACAGCTCTGATTGTGGGACTTGTGGAAAATGGTTTCCACATGGAAGCAGTAAATGTGTTTCAACAATTGCAGATAGAAGGTATGTCTCCTGACTCTGTCACTCTTTGTTTCAGTTTGAAAGCTTGTGGCAACATACAAGCCATTGATATAGCTCGAGAAATACATAATACGATAACTGAAAGTGGTTTAGAAACAGATCAATCTCTTGGAAATATGCTATTGGAGACATATATGAGGCACGGTCTACTTGTTGAAGCATCCCAGGTGTTTGCTACACTAACAGATCGAGAGACAGTCACATGGAATACCATGATTGCGGGATATGTTGACTGTGAAAGGATCGAGGAAGTACTAGATTGCTACCAATATATGCAACTGGAAGGTGTACCTGCAGATGCTGTCACTTACACTCTCAGTTTAAAAGCTTGTGGCATCAGTCAAACTTTAGAAATGGGCCAGCAAATACATTCTGAAATAACTTCCAAGGGCTTGGGAAGAGAGCTTCATGTAGGCAGTGCATTGGTGGATATGTACATCAAATGTGGCTTACTTCAGGAAGGAAGCCATGTGTTCAAACAGCTGTCAGTTCGAGATGTTATCTCCTGGAATGCTCTAATTGCAGGATATGCTGCCCTTGGGCTTGGTGAGGAAGCACTGACTTGTTTTAAGCAGATGCAGGTTGATGGTATACCTCCTGATTCTGTGACACTTTTGTGCGGCTTGAAAGTCTGTAGCACTGTAGGAGCCTTAGGAAAAGGGCATGAAATACATGATGAAATAATCAGAATGGGAATGGAAAAAGAGCTTTACATAGGCAATACATTGGTGGATTTGTACATAAAGTTTGGCTCACTTTCAGAAGCAAACCAAATATTTCAAAGGCTGCAAGTTCGAAACATTGTGTCATGGAATGCAATGGTTGTAGGGTATACTCAACATGGGCTTGATGAAGAAGTGCTCAACTGTTTTAAAGAGATGCAGTTGCAAGGTGTATCTATGTCTGATCTCACATTAGTTGCTTGTTTGAGAGCATGCGGCATAACAGGAGCCTTAGAAACTGGCCGAGAAGTACATTCCCATGTAAGGAAGTCTGGCCTAGAAAGGGATCTTATCGTGGGCAATACATTGATAGATATGTATGCGAAATGTGGCTCAGTTGCAGAAGCACAGGAAGTATTTGACAAGCTTCATGAACGAGATGTCGTATCATGGACAACAATTATAAAGGCTTATGGTGAAAATAATCAAGGTCTCACAGCTGTACAATGCTTTGAGGACATGCTAAAGCAAGGTGTGAATCCAGATTCCGTCGCATTCACATGTCTTCTTTCAGCATGCACCCATGCCAGCTTGGTTCTGAAGGGCCAAGGGTTCTTCGAATTGATGCAAGAACATGGATTCGAACCAACATTGGATCACTATGCATGTATGGTTGACCTGTTTGCGAGATCAGGGCAGATTTATGAGGCAGAAAAACTCGTTGCGTCCATCCAGTATTGTCCATCTAGTGAAATCTCAATGGCTTTGTTGAGTGCTTGTAAAATCTATGGAAAACTGAAAGTGGGACAGACATGCTTCCAACAACTTGTAGACAATCAAGAAGATGCCTCTGATGCCTCTGCATACCTGGCTTTGGCAGAAATATACGCAAGCAATGGTAGGTTGATTGATGCAGATAAAATAGAGGAGTCCAGAAAAGATGCAGGCGCAAAGAAAAAGCTTGGCACTGCATGGATTGAAGTGGACCAAAAATTGCACAAGTTTGTTGTGGGTGCTAATCAAAATGAGAACATTTCTGAAACATTAAGATCTCTTCGGTTCTGTGTAGAGAAAGAAGGATATGTGCCCAGTTTGGATTTAGTGTTAAGAAATACATGTGATAAAGAGAAGGAAGTGACATATGACTTAGGTAAAACTACTTCACGTATAACAGGCCGTAATTTTAATAGCATGTCTGGTAAACAATCGAGTTTGTGCATCAATGTTTAGTAGACAATCTAGATACATCCTAAGTTTATGGAGTGTCACATTAAAAGGGTACCGATTAACACAGTTCAGTTTGCACAAGATCGGGCATACTAAAATTAACGCCCATCTATTATTTTAAGTACCATTTCAGGTTCTGCTCTATGCCTATGATCAATTTGTCACAATTAGATGGGCCTGTTTTTAATACAAGCTGCTTGAGTCCTCTGCCATAATCCTTTAAAGACCTGTGCCACATGCTGAGGTTCCACAGGATGTATCTTTTGGAAAGGCATATTGTAGTACAGAAGCTGCATGTTGTAGGTTATTGTAATCATTGATAGCTTTTAAAGTATCCATTCTAGATCTAGGTCCTATCAGTGATTTAGGAACATCATTTGCCTGCTTTCTGTGAGTAGGCAATCATGGTAAATGCGAGTTTGAAGCCTTAGCTTAATATATCTTCCTATGCAGTATTTCATTTAGCAGACTCTTAATGTTATTGGTCATTTTGCTATATCTTAGAGCAGTATGGATTTTGATTGTAAAGGATCTATACACAGATTTTCAATATTATTTTGTTAGTGCTGTTATAACATTGTGATAAGTGCTGGAAATAACCTTTGATACCATGTTTGATCTGTTAGAAGCTTTATTTTTATGTGCTTCCTAAGATTATTGATGCCCAGCAAGAAGATATGGCGGATTGTGCAGATGGAAGCAGTTTACATCAAACAACCTTAACAGATGTAAGGCTACAACCAAAGCCATGAAGGGTTGGTGCAGAGTTATAGTGAAGTGTTGAATGCTGGACCATTTTTAAAAAGCCTTGGAGTTATTAAAATTGAGGAACCATTTTTAGAAAGCCTTAACATTCAAATTGATAATTTATCTTCATACTTCAAGACATTGCAAATACTTAGATAGTACTGCATGCTCAAAAGTTGAGGAATGGAGGAGATTAACAAGATATTGCAAGATTGTGTCAAGAACTACATAGTATTCTAGAATGTTGCAAAGATGAATATTTGCAACTGTAAGTTTAAGGAATCTCGAGAACATAACATTGGGAATCCTTTTGAAGCCTACTTAGATTCGGACCAACTTTTTGGATAAAAGCCTTAAGAACTAGCAAACACAAAGGGCTTGGGATTTGCATTTAATCAATGCATGAAGCTTGTTGATGCTACATAGTCAATGTGTTTGGCTGTAATTTTAAAGGCAAAATGATGTACTACTAATTGAATGCCTAGGGCTTACATTCTTTTTTTTGGGGAGTGCTTGAAACCATTGACAATGAAATGGACTTTTGGTCACATTTACAATGTCCACCTTAAAAGCAGCTACAATGTAGGCCCTTTTAATATAAATGTTCCAAAATGTGCCTCTTCACTACCTGTAAGAATGGAACTCTTTGACCTTAAGTGTTCTCAACAAACTCTTGCTGTCACTTGAGCTTGTGGGTTAGGGCTCATTGAAACGGACACTTAGAAACTCTTTGGTATCATTGTTACTCATCCAAAGTTGTCTATGCATAGAATGAACCTAGACTCTTTAGTGTTTGACCGCCCTAAATAGCACTAGGTAGACATTACAGCACTTAATGCATTTACCTCAAGGAGCAATTGAAACAGTCAAAATATAAGAAACCTAATTGTTGATGTAGAATTCTAATTCAAAGCCTACATAGAATCATGATTGGAATCCATCGAAATGATTTAAAGCTTCATTTTGCTGAGTAGAATTCAAGCAAAGGGAGGACATTACAATGCTTGATTCTATACCAAGTTGATGAATTTTGCTTTAGAAACCAATGTCTTTGAAGGCCCATGTAAAGCCCTTATTTCAGACCTTACACAATTACATTTAAGTGAGTTTGGTAAGGAATGGCTTATGATATATTTCGAGTTGCATTGACTAGCATCCCATTTGCCAATATCAATAAATTCAATGACTATTGACATTTCAATTCGTATGGTTGATCAATAAATGAGAGTGCACATGTGCATGTGAGTATTGTGCTTGGTAGTGTTGGCATAAGCGTATGGTGTGACTTGCATATGTCATTGTGCGACTTGCATGCAATTAGAAAATCCTTCTTCATTCAATGCTTTGGCCAAATTCTTCTTTTATTATACTCACATTCTACATTTTACTTCTTGTTTTGTTTTCGAAGGGATCATAATGCTTGTTGACATGATATTTTCTATTATTTATTTCTCGCTCTACATATATGGAATGACCATAGCCACTTCCTCACTTTTTCTCGTGACACGTTTACAACTTGCATGGTGCCTTGTGTTTAAATTCACATGCACTATTAGTTTATCTTCAACAATTTCCGTCTTGGTAGTGTCCACTTATCTAGTGAGGTCTGTTGGCTCAGGGCAAAGGCTTGTAGGCTTGGGGTGGAGGCTCGTGGCCCCTTGCCCCCAATTGAACCTAGCCAGGTATGTATTGCATCTTGAGTGGAAGTTCACAATGTTGAATAGGAAGCTCATGATGTTGAACACTTTAGAGACAAATGAGGGAAAATAGCTCTTTTTCCCACATGGAAAGATATTAAAAACTTCTTCTAAAGCCATCGATTGATTCATGCCTTCAACCTAATCTATATATAAGGAGTGTTGGTTGTAGACACTACCATTGATATCAGCCAATTTGCTAAAAGCCATCATAGAGATAAATTCGAGTGAATAGGCATCAAGTTTACAGCATTTCATTGAAGGAAATCATGTCATTACATGCTCAATTGGACTAGTTATTTCTCTCATTTGGAGTTTACCAAAGGCATGAATACTCCATACCTCTAAGGGCTTTTGACTCGATTCTTATTGAAGTGTTGAAGGAATTTGTTGGAGAACAATGAGGTTCTCACATCTAAATGCACAAGGACAACCTCAATGCTTGCAATTGATTAATAGACATACACTATAAAGCGAGGTGGAGAGAAATACCTCCTCTGAGATTGGGAACATCTCTCGTACTAAGCCAAAGTCCATAAGAAATTAGAGATTAGTTTTTAATCACTCACATCATAATAATGTATTGGTTTTTAAAGAAAACAAAGTGGAAGATAACAACAAACACAAGTACTAAAGATGAAAAATGTTGCACTCTACAAGTTCAATGATGGGACTTTGGGCACCTTCTTATTTATTCAAGAGGCTTGATCCATGAAGTATGACAACTATCTCTCACCTAGCTTCTCACACGCATCACGGACACCAAGATTCACTTATAGTGAGCTTGCATGGCCTTCCTTCAAGCATAAAGGACACACTTGTGAAGCTCCATGACCCATGAGTGTGCTCCTCTCATTCTCAATCCTTTATGGCCTTACCATGCAAGGAAAAAGAATGAGCATAGGCATGAGAGAGTGCTCAAGAGAAATAAGAAGGAGACTTCACCTGCGTGGTCCCTCACACACACACACACACACACACACACACAGACACACACAGACACACACACACACACACACACACACACACACACACACACACACACACACACACACACACACACACACACACACACAAAATTGAAAAGCAAAAAGGAAAGAGCTATAAAATTTGCACACACATACAAATAGCATGTTCTATTCTTTATCATCCTTTAAATACAAGAAACTTAGGATTATGGTTTTTCCCATTCCCCTTGGGCATATTGCCCCTTTTGTGGTCCTTTTAGCTAGTCATGACTTTCTTTACATGCAATTGGACTTTAGTCTTGATGGAAAAGTAAATTGGATGTGGGATGCTAGTTGTTAAATACAATTTGCACAAGAGGGAGCTTGGGTCTCATAAAAATAACGATACCAAGTGTTACAAAAATGACTGATTTTCCAAAATTCATAGGCCTTTTTCTTTATATTCTTTTTCTAGTTAACATTTATCCCCCTTCCTAGATGAGTGCCAATCCCATGGCACTTTTACCAAATGGATGGTACTCCTACTTGTGAAAGGCTCTTGGATGTTTGATGAGGGAAATGGTAGGGGTAGATGATGTGGTCTGGCAAGCTTAAAGAGACTGAGAGACTTGAAGCATGCCAGGTTAGCTTGAAGAGGGAGGAAGAGATGACGATCAATGCTAAAGGGGTCATAATAGGTGTGGCCACTAATGTTGATGGGATTTGAGGAGTTCCATTGGACTTGTTTGTCATTTGTGCTCTTCCTAAGGAGCATGTCTACCTACTTGTGCAATGGTTTGTGTGCTCATGCATGGGCGACTAGGAGATGGGTCAAATTCCAAGTAAACTGGGAATGTTGTCCCAAACTTTAGCATCCAATCGGTAAAAGAATATAGTGCGGTGTGATCCTAAGGGTGATAGTCATTCGAGAGGAAGCCTAAGATGTCCAGCCCTTGATATGCCCTAAGATTGTGTTGCGCCAGGTGTAGTGAATATACATGTACTTTTTTATTTTTTGAAAATAAATAAATATACAAGATATGATAAATACAAGTGAGAAAACAAATCACTCAAGAAGTGGCTTGAGCGTACAATGGAGATAACCTTTGCTGAGAAGATACTCCTTGACATGCTTCCATAGTTGCAGTGATGCATCTTGGTAAAAAGGATGCATACACATGGTAAACCTATTGTCCACCATGTCCTCTAGTAATAACTAGGTATAATAGGCTGGCTATAACAAGGTGTGAATCAATAGGCCGACAACAAGAGGGTGTGGAGGTGAAGGCAAACCATTTCCACTTGATCAATTTGAATGTTGATAAAAAAAAAAGTGGGGGTATCCCATACTCATAAGGGCTATTGGTTGTTGGAGGAGCTTGATGAGAAGGTGGAGGTACTTGTAGTTAGTGATGAAGGAGAGGTCTGGGCAATTAGCGAATACTCTTGCAAAATGTGCAAAGGAAGGGGCTAGGTCAGTAGGCTAGAATAGGTAGGTTTTGTCGACATGGATCATTTGATTTGGGGA
Source organism: Lygodium microphyllum (assembly GCF_053477565.2). NCBI lineage: Eukaryota > Viridiplantae > Streptophyta > Polypodiopsida > Schizaeales > Lygodiaceae > Lygodium > Lygodium microphyllum. The sequence goes on from NC_141135.1 coordinate 119,866,804, forward strand.
TCTTTATGAAATTGTATCTACCATGATATTTTTTTGATACTCTTGGCCATGCCTTTTGAGTTAGGGATACAAGAGTACTCTTCCTTTGGGGAGTAAATGAAGGCTTTCCATGCCATCATGTTGCCTTTTAGGATGGGGTAATGCCATTTTGGTAGTCCTAGCATTACTTCCTTGGGCTTTAATTTCAAGTACCTCTCCTTGCTTCCTTGAACTTTGTATGACTTTTGATAAGCTTCCACATCTAAAGGGTTTAGCCACTTTGTAATAATGTTCTTAGTTGTTTATATGAGCAACCATATAGTGCATAATGGGAGTGGATTCCTAAATGTGCTCTCATTTAACTTGAAATCAAACTTTACAGCATGGTTGGTCTCAGTTTTCCTGTTACTTTTGCACTACCTCCTCTAGGTTTTCTCCAAGTATTTTTGCAATTATCTCCTCTAGGTTTTCTTCCTCTTCCTATAGTAGGAACTTAAGGGAATGGAATGTTCTATTACTCTTTTTAATTAAGCTCATAAAGTCTAGATCATGGTTGCATATGTCTCGTTTTGCTCTGGGTCTTTCTCTTCATCTACCAGGTGCTCTTTCGACCCCCTTGTATCAAAATGTGGTAAGCCTGGGAGATCCATGGGGGCTATCATGACCGTGGGTGGCTTTGAGGTGATGGGAGAGATTGTTGACTAGGGAATTTCAAGTTGCTTTACACCTGTTGCCTTGAGTTCATGCTCTTCATAGCCTTTCTACCTCAACTTTGTGCTTAGATCTTCCTTGGTTGCCCCTTCTAACATCAAGTTGATCCCTTGAATCCTCTCCATGCTTTTGAAGGTGTTGGAGAGCAATCCTAGTCAGGATTTACGTTCTTTTGGATTTTCAGATTGTGCATATGGATTAATATCACAACTTTCTTGATCAACTCTTATTGCTTGACCATGGTCAATTTGCAAGCCTCCACTTAGACTTTGTGCTAGCTTTGACCTAGGCATTAGAAAGCTTCATCGAAGTGGTCTTGTAGAGATTTTGTGTGTCATTTTCTACCATACTTGTGGCCTCTAACAAGTTGGTGGAGATGGTCTCTTGCTAGCCTATATCTCTGAGACCCCATTGGGCCTCTGTTTGCTAATGCTCTAGATGTCATTTCTCATGTAGATCTATCTTTTCCTTCTCTTGGACCACTTTGATTTTAGCAATTGTGACTTGGCAACCGATTTCTCTTAGTCCCATTCTTAGCCAAGCAATTTCTATTTTATAGCTTGTGAATGGCTAATGTTACTTCTAGAGTCTATCTTGAAGCTCATCCATGGCGGTCTCCTATTCTTTAAGCTAATCTTGAAGATTTTTAAGCATTGAGTTGCACTCCTTCAATTGAGTTTGGAGATCTTGCATTTGTTTTTCTTGAAGATCCTTGCGCACTACACCATGTTCCTTCAATTGGTTTTGGGGATCTACGAGCACCAAGTCACATTCCTTTAGCTAGTTGTGAAACTCTTGCTCTTGCTTCTCTTTAAGCTCCTTCAACACCTTATCAGGTTGCTGTAGTTGAGTTTGGAGCTCCTCAATTTGCTTTTCAGATTCTATCAATAAGCTTTTATATTCATATCATGTCCCTTCTAACTTGCCTTAGAACTCTTGGTTGGCCTTAAGTGCATTGGCTTTGTCTTTCTTAAACACTTCGTATATCTATTCAAGGGCTCCTATTCTTCCTACTACACTTTGCCCCTTATATACTTTTTTTGTGGTTTCTGTTGGGAAAGATCTCTCTTCTAGATCAGTTGTGGTGACTTTATGTATGGAACTTGCTTTTGCCAACTCATTGATTTGTGGATGCATGGTCTCTATCTATGCCATGAGCTCATAGAGGGTCTTTTGTTCCCTTCTCCTTTCCTCTACTAGAGCTACTTTCTCCTTTTTGGGCTATAAGGTTTGTTACTTGTTGTTCAATGGATTGGTCCATGGACTCTTCTACACTTGCTCTGATAGCCCTTTCATATTCTTCTTGTGATTGTCTCATTTTGGCTTCTAGTTTTCTCCATTTCTTCTTTGACCTCTCTTTAGCATCTTAGACAATTAGTTGCTCTTCTTCCATGTATCCTTCATCAAATCCCTCTAAGGATGAGCTTACTTCTTCCTCTTCTCTACAATTCTTCTTTTTCTTGCTTGTGTCATCACTATGGCTGTGGGTTCCTCCTTCTTCTCTTTGCCTCTTTTCTCTTTCGATGCTATCCTTAGATCAATCCTTGGACAATGCGGGTAGCTTTGTGTGTGGTGGCGAGATCTCTTGGAGGGGTACTCCTAGAATAACAACAATGATTCCAACAAGTGAGTTGCCGTAGTGGATGATATTGTGCCTAGCCTTCATGTGATTAAAACTTTAGGATTCTTTGGCATAACCCCTTGTGCCTTGGCTAGGGATTTCGCAACATGCTCTAGTTGTAGAGCATTTAAGTCTTGCTTATCTAGGTTCCTTATCAAAACATCCTCTAGGAGCCATTTAGGTATCCTGGTTGGGTTGGTTGAGGTTTTGTTGTAGGTTAAGAGATGATTATATAGCTATGCTATCACCCTTTGCTCTTATTCTAGGATTGCTCTTAGGAGAACTCCTTCGTCAACCACTACTTTCATTGTGATTCCATCAATTCTTACAATTGAATTTTCATTCCACTTTTGAGAGATTTGGGGTGACTTCCTAGGTTTTAACATATTTTCCTGATTCCATTCTTATATCTAAGGCCTCCTCTACTAGCTTTGGGGTGAACTCGATGCTAACCAATTTTTCATTATAGTTTCCATCAGTGTTTATGTTGTATATGAACCTGATGGATCTGGTGATTAGGTTGTAGTTCTCGATCAATCTCGAACAAGTTAAAAAGTGGATGTGCCTCTGATGTAGTCTTGGAGGTTGCAATCGGCTACAAGCTCCTTGTCAGTTGTCTAGTATTTTTCAACAAGATTCTCAAGGTTGCTAAGAACTTGAAACATTAGGTGGCCCACTCCCCACATGCTTGCCTCCAATTTTAGCTCAGGAGAGAAAACCTATTTATCCTCATTAGGTGGGTCTCTAATATGCATGGGCTGCATTGTGACCGAGAGGAATGGTGCTTTTGTGGTTGCCATATCTGCAACAAGCAAAATGTATTTTATGTGAGTATTTTCTAAATTAAAATTTAATTGTAAGGGCCATTGAAGCAACTAGCTACATGGAGCTCTGTTTCAGTCATCAACAATTTGTTGATTAGTGGGGGTAATGGAGTAATTGTTTGGATAGTGTTAATGTGCAGGCCTCAATGATGGCACATAAATATAGGGCCTCACAATATGTGGGATCATATTTGAGAAGATTGAAAATCTTGTGTTGTTTGGCCATGGTGACAACCTTGTTTCCTTCCGTAGTGGCAAAAAAGTAGATGGTATACCATCTTTTGAGAGAGTGAGTGGTCGTGCTACAAAGATGATGTAGCCTAACAATGGAAAAAAGGTCCTTTAGAAGTATTGCCTCTGTAAATGAGGAAACTATTTGGCATGCTAGCAACTATTGCTTTGGAATCTCCTAAGCTAGCTAGTCTTATATGGTGATGCATTTGTAAAACAAATGTTCTTACTCCTCTCAAGTTTGACAATCTTGCATTGTCTAGCCATGGTGACAAACTTGTTTCCTTCAGTATAACAGCTTTAAAGTGAATGGTGTGCCATCTTTTGAGAGAGTGAGTAGTCATGTTGCAAAGATGGTGTAATCTATCAATGGCAAAAAGGTCCTTAAAAAGTGTTGCCTTTGTAAATGAGGGATGTATTTGGCAGGTTTGCAATTGCTACTTTGGAATCTCCTGAGGTAGCTGGTCTTGCATGTCGATGCTTTTGTAAAATAGATGTTGAGAGCTGGATTTGGGAAAAATCAAACAGTGGCAGATGGCTAAGTTAGAGTTTTCCTAAATCATTTCGATGTCAGGAATCCAACGAAAGTCTCGGTTTGTGATCAGAGGTCGTTTGACCCTCCATTTAATCGCTGCAAGGTTTTATAAAGTAGCCATTGGATCCGGGAGCCGGAAAGTGTGCGACAAGGCCCAAGTCTATAGATATCAACGTCACGAAGCCAACTGTCCAGTCCGATCGCGAATTGGAGTCTGTTTGCACCTCCAGACAGGATGAAAACCCTTCACTGACAGTGTGAAAGTGGTTTTTTTGAAGTGGACATTTTATAAATGAAATGAAATGAAACTGTAAATGAAGAAAACATGTCGAGATGCAAGGAGGGATATTTTTTGATCGGTGCCCCATTTTTTAGGGATTTTTGTGCCTCTTGGATGCTCATTCATGTAGAGAGAGAGAGAGAGGGAGATCCTTGATCTATGCAGAGAGGGCAAGGTTTTGATGGTAACCATGTGTAATATGATGAAGGGAATGAAATTTTGATTTTTAGTCTTTCTCTCTCCTCCCTCTCTCCTCTTGTGGGCTATTCACTGAAAGAAAGAAGGGGGTGGGGATGATGACGATTTTGAAGCAAACGATGTTGATGGAGCGGTAGAGGATATAGATCGGAGTTGGAGAGCACATCAGCAGCAAGAGGGGAGGGTCATGGCCTCTCAATCTCGGGATACATGCCTTGAACACGCGGGTTTCTATGAGTAAGTGTTCTTTTTCTTTGTTTGATGAAATATAATTGAAGGAAATGATTGATGATGATTGATCTTGGTTGCATATGCCGAACTATCTCTAAAATGAAAGAAAAAACCAGGAATTTTGATGACATAATAAATTTTCCTCAAAACACGTAAAACTTACAAAGTGCAATTTTTGAAGAAATCATGGAAATTGGGGGTTTTAGTGAGTGTTTTGAGTTTCCATGGAATAAAAATGAATATAAAAATGGGGCTGAGTGCTTTTGATCAGTGAGAGCTTACGATTCTTATTTTTTCATAATTTTTGAAGAAATAAATAGGGAGAAATAGAAAAAAATAGGAAAATTTAGGTTTTTCATAGTAAATAAATAAGAAAAAATATGATTAATGTTTGCGAATATGTGAAAAGGTTGAGGAATGAGGATTAATCCTAAGCTCATCCTTGTTTGTATGTTTTAGTGCATTTTTTATTACTTTCCATATGGAGAATGTCACAAAAATGAACCCTACACCTATGCAACGTTGCAAAACCTAAACGGTTAGGGGAGAGAGCATTTGTGAGCGTGTTTAGTTGCTGAAAATACATCAAATTCTGATTCATTTGGTTTATAATAATTTAAGTTTAAGGAGACTAGTAGCACAAGGAAACTCGATGCTAGTCTCTAGCAACGCCGTAATAACGCGTAGGTTGAATATTATTAAAGGATTGTTTTGCACACCAAGTGATTGATTTCTAATCATAAAATGGTTTTGCACAATGGTCATACACTTCTGCATTTTGCATGCCGCATGGTATAAAAACTGGATGCATAGCACTTGATTGCCTAATAAATGACCAATGTGGAGTGTGTGAGGATTCTTAGGCTGTAGGATAGAGGAGCGGTTCCTTGGGGTAAGTTTAGTGAGGAAATATCAACTCCTAGATCTTTCAATATACAAAAGAGTGGAGCTTGTACATTTGTTCTTTATGTTGGAGTGGTGCATCAAGGGGCCAATCCCCGAGATGTAGGAGAGCTACAGTGGGGCCACGGCACTTAGCCCGCTGAGAGGTTGCCTCCTACGTATGTGATACATGGTATATTATAACAATGTGTATGTGTAAGGTGTCCGCTAGTCCCAATCCATGGCACACCTTTTAGTAGTCCATCAGTAGGTTTTCCCATAAATGATGCCGCCCGGTGCTCCCTTGGAACATCACGGGGTTGTTGAGTCTATTTCGCAATGGGAGAGTTCTGGCCGAACCCACTAGGATCGACCTGAAGACTTGGATTCCTAAAATCGGATGGGTCTCCTAGCAGCCAACTAGCATCAGTAATTTTGAGTTCCACTTTTTAGAGGATTACTCGATCTGAAGCGGACTTGCCATTGTACTTGGTTCAAAGAGAATGGGAGACGGAGGGGAGTGTGGTACGTCAACCCTCCTGCCCATAAGGCAAAATCCCATTCCGGCCCCCTAAAACAATGCAAGTCGGTTCTACCTAATGACTACTTGGTCAATTTATCATCTTCCTATTTCTATATCCGATGTAGAAAAGCTCCCAGCTAACCGGGACCACCCTACCATTGGACGGACCCATCGGGGGTTACGCCCACCCGCTTTCCTCTGATGATGGGTCATCTTTAGTTTTTTAATTACCTACAACACATTTATTGGAACATATACAGCCAGCTTCCTTAATTAGTCCATTAAGTCACACGTTCCTTCACATAATTTATCTCACTAATACGCATACAATTTGAACAGTAAAGCAAACTTCTTTATTATATTGGAAGTTTATTACAAATTTCATCATTCTGTCCCAGCGGAAGATACACAGAATTCCATAAGGACATTCTATCCACCAAGATTCCACCCTCATAACTAGTATTTAGGGTTCCAGGATCCCATCCTGGGTCACGAAGGGGGCTCGTCTGATTCTTGGAACAATGTAGGATTTACAGCCAGGGCCCCCTCTGGCAGCTACAATTCCTACTGCCCGAGACTATCCCTACTGACAGACCTTTCGCCTACGGAGCCGGTCCAAGCCTCTCGTAGCGATAATCTTGACCCCCTTGGAGCAGGGTCTCGCCGCTAGCTTGGGGGTAGCCTAGCGCGATCCTTCCTTTTATTCTATTTAACAATAATTTCAATCAAAAATCTAGATTCTAGCAAACACAAACAGTCCTTTCAAATATGTATCAAATAATGCAATGACAATCATCCCATCATGTAAATCACAGCTTCACATAGCCAAGGTAGACCTTATCCTAAGGTAACCTTACATTCTAATGAGGATTCTTCTCCCCATAAAGAAGTGTTGAGTACACCTCTTATAACATGTTAAGCAAGGCACGAGTTTTCCATTTGGATTCACTTATCCAACATAAGCAAAGGGATATCCCTTAAGGAAATATATTGTGTCAATAACTCAACGAGATGATCTATAGGATTCCTAAATAGACAATCAATTTCTATAACCTTCACTAATCAATGTTGCATTTGATCATAACTATATTGAATGCGCATAAAGACATATGTACAATAACCTTTGGCAATTAATTCTATCCTGATTCTATGCCTTAGTATCTCAACGATTCTAGCTACAAATCATAGTGATTAATCGTTTTATGCTTGTACTAATATGTCTTTCTAGATGAGTTATCAGTTTAATGTGTAAGTGAAGAATATGGAAGCTAGTATCTTATGTAATTATCTTATATTGAAAAATGATAATCTAGTAATGAATAACCTGGTTTGGCAGCACGGCGACATTAGGAACTTTATCTTTACTCGCACTCGCATTAGCCACACCCGATATTCCATTTGTAGTAGCAACTCCCGCAACCTCGGGCACTCCCGTATCATTGGTAATACCCGTTGCTTGACCGGTTGCGTTGAACTCCATGGTTTTTTTACTTCGTCACTTTGGAGCCATCGTCCACGAGGAGTTTGAGAGATAGGGAAGGTGGGATAGATTTTAGATGAGAGAGGGTAAGAGAATATGGCTTAGTTAAAGGTCGAGACAAGGGATTTGAGCTAACGCTCTTCCTCTCTCTCTCTCTCTCTCTCTCTCTCTCTCTCTCTCTCTCTCTCTCTCTCTCTCTCTCTCTCTCTAGCTTCTCGCATCCTCTTGAAGGAGTATTCTTCTTTCTCTCTTCTTCTCTCTCGCAGCCTCTCGGGGTCTCCTTATGTCCCTTATGCCTCTCCCATGCCTCATATTTATAGTGAATTGGAGAAGAGGGCTTGTGGTTGAGAAGTGGAGCTCTTTGTGGAGGGGGATATTGGAAAGATCAGTGATCTGATGCTCAGATCATAAATCTGATGGTTCCATTGGCTACGAAAGGGGGGGGGGGGGTAAAACTCCAAGACACTTGGTTAGAAAGCTCTCGGTTCACTCCTTCTTCTTTTCTCTGTTCGAAGTGCTATCTACTGCATATAAACTGCGATCGCAGCACGCTCGATTTCGCCAGTCACTTTTCTGTATTTTTCTTTTTATAAAATCTTCAAACTAACTGACACATCACTTGTTTTTTTCTTTTAAATAACATCTAGTTCTAGAAATCTCCATATCTTTTTTTTTAAATAATTAAGATAATCTCTAAAATATCTAAAATATTCTAGTCTTGTCCAAAAGTTTAATATTTTTAGACCATCCAAACTATACACATTATCCTAGTGATTAATATAACTCATAAGTTTCGTTCACATTGTAATTTACGTGAAGGGTGGCCACGGTCCTTGCTAATTTGAAAAAAAATATCGAATTTATGACTCTTGATTTTTTAAAGTAAAATATTTAAAATTATTAATAATTAATATTAGTTAGTTTTTACCTTAGTTAGTCTTTAGTTAGTAATCTTACTAACTTATTAATTAACTAACTAACTTTTGAACTAACCAACTAACTTTTATTGTGTGGAAATATTACAGTATGTGATCTCCCTCTAAGGAGTAGGAGAGGGCAAACGTTGGACTGTGTCCTATTACAAATGCAAGATCGATATTAGAGTTTAGTGTAGTGTGTCCCTTAGACGCTCCTAGTAGCGAGGTTGTGTGGGGTGTCGTGTATCTTAGAGGTCCGTCTAATGCTAGAGAGTTAGTATTGGGCATGCTTTTTGTCCTAATAGGTGGTGCATTTTTTGGGAGCTGCATGTAAGTGGTGATTTTTGAATCTTGGTTGTATAAGGGATCTGTTAACCTTATTCTATAATAATCGAAAGCTGCCTTGAAGTGGTGGATGTTAAAATTGGTTGATTAAAATTACGGTAATTAGCATGGCGCGATCGATCCAAGAAATCCTCCTAACCCAAAAGATACTTTGTCCATTCTAAATGGTTTAGTGGGATTTTTAGTTAGACACCAATTACTTTATTTTTTTTAGTTAGGCATGTGATCGATTACTTTATTCTTAGCCTCGAAAGTGACACCATGCTTGAGTTTCGATCGTTATGGGAAAGTACCCACAGAGTAATTTTGAGTAATAATCCATGGGAGTTAGAGGAAAGATAAGGGAGAAAAAGTGAGGCTAGGAAGGCACAGTCACCTATGATCCTCAATAATGGTAAGTGTTTAGAGGAAAAGGCTGTGATACCATTGATTGGAGTAACACATGCCTATGAGCAAGATATACATCTGATCCTAGGGCCTAGTGTAGTTGGGTACCAAAGTGCAATTTTGCAGTCCATAAAGCATTGGACGATATCTACATATGTGGAAAACCCCTATCAGAGAGAAAGGTTCTATTAGGACCTACCTCTGATTCTAGGGAAACGATAGCAAATAAGGGTAGAATTATTAAAACACCATCAATAGGCAACGGAGTAGACTCCTTATTGCGTAGCATAGGACACCCTAGACCACTCTGTGAGTTGGTAGAAAGGGATGGCAAGGATAATATTAACCTCCCTACACCAATAAAGGTGGAAATGGAAGAGGTTGAAGGCCCTAAGACACTGGAGTTAGGTCACGATTATGAAGATTTTAATGACCCCATTCTGATCCCAAGAAAAAGGTACAAATTCCCTCCTCCTTATAGGGATCTCCCAATATTTCATGGGTTGGTAAATGAGGACTCGATGTTGCACTTAAAAGAATACGGCCTAACTTGCCTTGCAAGTGGGTATGATGATATACATTGGATGCTCGTATTCTCAAGTACCCTAAAGGGAGAGGCTAGAAAATGGTATTGGAGCCTCCCAAGAGGGTTGATTAAATCATTCGAGAAATCTTGGGATACGTGCCTTAAACACACGGGTTTCTATGAATAAGTGTTTTTTTTCTTTGTTTAATGAAAGATAATTAAAGGAAATGATTGATGATGATTGATCTTGGTTGGATATGCTCAATTATCTCTGAAATAAAAGAAAAAACTAGGAATTTTGATGACATAATAAATTTTCCTCAAAACACGCAAAATCCCCAAAGTGTGGTTTTTGAAGAAATCATAAAAATTGGGGGTTTTAGTGAGTGTTTTGAGTTTCCATGGAATAAAAATGAATATAAAAATGGAGTTGAGCATTTTTTATCAATGAGAGCTTACAATTATTTTTTTAATTTTTGAATAAATAAATAGGAAAAAAATAGAAAAATTAAGTTTTTCACGGTAAATAAATAAGAAAAAATATGATTAATATTTTTGATGTGTGACAAGGTTGAGGAATGAGGATTAAGCCTCAACTTGTCCTTGTTTGTATGTTTTAGAGCATTTTTATCGCTTTCCAGATGAAGAATGACACAAAAATAAACCCTACATCTATGCAACGTTGCACAACGGTTAGGGGGAGAGAGCATTTGTGAGTGTGTTTAGTTACTAGAAATACATTAAATTCTGATTCATTTGGTTTATGCATAGCATATAGGCCAAAAAATAATTTAAGTTTAAGGAGACTAGTAGCACAAGGAAACTTGGTGCTAGTCTCTAGCAATGCCACAATAATGTTGTCGAAGGGTTTTCGAAAGCAAAGTCGCGACCACAGAGGACCTTGACTAATTTCAGGATAGAAGATCAATCAAGCGAAATCACGATTCAATTTGAAAGAAGGTCACCTCAATTTCAGATAATGGTCCTATAATCAACTTGTTCAACATCAACAGCTTCAGCTTCATAAAGGAAACAAATCTGATTTATAAACTGGCTGCTCAAAACTTGAAGTCCTTCACGTCCCTTCTTGCTATTTCAGAAAGAAACACTCTACAGGTTGTTTGCTGATCAGTACTGTATAGAAAACACCGAGATAATCTGTATGTTTAAGACTAGACTCTTGCTATACACATCGCAACAAGTATGGGCAATGTGATCCTACAGAAGTAAAGCCTCAGTTGCAATCCCACTCTAACTCAGAGTGAGAAAGAGTCCTTGAAAATAACCAAGGAGTAAGCATTCTGCTGAAAAATGTAGAACACAATTATATGGCACTAAACAACCAACCCATTAGTACTCACGATCCTCCACAATCAACCAGTTTAAGCATGAAAGCTGCCCCAGTCCCATTACAGCCAAATCTTGGCAATCCTTATCTTTGCATCGAAGAAGTGAACTCAACATATCACTCTGTTTGGTTAAAACTTGCAACATCTCCTTAAAAGCAGTTTGTACATGGACCATAGCAAATGAGCCTGCTTCAACATTAACACCAGGCCGTGAAGCATTAGTTGAGGTACTAGTTTAGATACCACATCTGCAGGAATAGCGAAGCCTACTCTAGCAGAAGTTCCTATTCTTATGAAAATGGCCATGTTAATGCCAAATAGCCTTCCTTCAGAGTCCAACAAAGGTCCACCATTGTTTCCAGGATTGATAGCAGCATCTGTTTGAATGCTCCTCTCAATGACAACACCAGTTTAGCTGTAGATATCTCTGTTCAACCCCTCATCCACTGCAATTCCCTCTAATTTTCTTTGGCTTCCTTCCTCTTCCTAGCATTCAATCCTCTTCCCCTGTTTCATAGCAGGTACAGAAACAGACTCCACCCAATCAGTCCTCCTCTATCCTTATCCATAAAGGTCGCTTCAGATTCCCCATATCTTGCACCATAGTATCAGTTTTCATATCCAAAAGGCTTTTAACTGGAAATTGATCATTGGTTTCAATAGCAACATTGCTGTCCATCAGCTTCATCTTTAGAATCGTTGCTCTCAAACAATTTACATTTCTGTGCCGGGTAGTTATAGCTTACTGCCTCTTTAAGCTAGATTTTCCCTCAACTGGAGTTTGCTGCCTCTTTAAGGGGATACTCTCCTTGCTTGCATCTTCACCTAACAATCTGAAATGACTTGGACCCACTTCAAAATCAGTGATACTCTTCTCACTGTTGTTCTTATACGTGTTCTCATAATCACTACCAGTCTCTTGGTTACTGCATTCAGATTCCTCCACACCACTCTCATCAAGATCATCAAAGTCCTTGTCTAAATTTCTTTCTGTTGCAAGGCCCTTGTAAGAGATCCATGAGGACTCCAGAGAAGATCCTTCGTTTATAGCAGAAATGACCTCTGTACTGAATTAGATTCTTCCTTCCAGCTGGTATGTGGACAAAAATATTTACGAGTGCCAAGATGACTAATGATGCAATGTCTGGAAACCACAATTCTCCATGCGCTTAACATGTTGCGTCTGAGGCGAAGTTGTCAAGAGGAAGTGTCTTGCATAGCGACGGCTAACAAAGTCCCTATAGACCTGCTATGTTTCAAAGGCTTTCAGAAAACCCATGTATTCATGGTTCTTGAGCTTGATGATGACATCACGAATCCCATAGCCACCCAAGCAGACTGCATTGATAAAAATAATCAATGCCAAGATAAAAACTATCATTGACGCTCTTCCGAAGAACGCAAAAACTCTATGAAGCACATACTGAGCCCAGAAACCTGCTGTAGCATTTACTGCAACTAGATAGACAGCAAAAAGCACTGAAAATCCATGGAGCAAATAATATTCAATCACTGACGCTGAAGAGGAGAAAAGCATGACAAAAATAACTGTCGCCCTTGCCACTTGGGGTGCAACTCCTAACTCCCGAAATCCCTCTTGTTTCCGTTTTTCTTCATTGCTTTTTCTTTCGGCTCCTCTATTCCTGCCCCATCATATACAACCAAGGTACCACTATTGTAGATGCCTAGAGAAGATATAGCAGCAGAAAAAGCTGACTGTGATGGTAACATGTGGGCAAATTGGAGGTGGGATTTACCACTCCATCAACATCAAAGAAGAGAGCACCTGGAATATGAGAAACCTTGTATTCTTGAAAAGATCCCTTTTCTCATTTGGCATGTACCAAGATGCATTCAACAGCTTTCACAAATTGAAGCCTAAAATTATTTCCTTCATGACGTAGGAGACCTCTTATGAACCCTTCATTAAAACTTTGATGAAGCTTTCATGAGGTAAAGTTTACTTGCCTGCCAGCATAATGGACAACTCTCACAACAGTATATGATTTACTGAGAGTTTCTAACAACAAATCATAGACTGGCAGTTTGTGGCAATCCTTCTCTCTAGTATACTGCCCACACATAACAAAAATGCAAACATAACAACTAAGTATGTACAAAGTAACAAATGTCACACACACAAGTTTTTGGTGGATTCGACACCTCAGGATGCGCAGCAGTACGACAATGTGTAGGTTGAAAATCATTAAAGTATTGTTTTGCACACCACGTGGCTGATTTCTAATCATAAAATGGTTTCGCAAAATGGTCATATACTTCTACATTTTGCATGCCACATGGTACAAAACTTGGATGCATAGCACTTGATTGCCTAATAAATGACCAACGTGGAGTGTGTGAGGATTCCTTGGCTATAGGATAGATGAGCGGTTCCTTGGGGTAAGTTTAGTGAGGAAATATCAACTCTTGGATTGTTCAATATACAAAAGAGTGGAGCTTGTATGTTTTTTCTTGATGTTGGAGCAGTGCATCAAGGGGCCAATCCCCAAGATGTAGGAGAGCTGTAGTGGGGCCGCAACACTCAACTGAGAGGTTGCCTCCTATGTATGTGATACATGGTATATTATACCAATGTGTATGGGATATACCTCTGAGGAGTAGGGGAGGGCAAACGTTGGACTATGTCCTATTACAAACACAAGATCGATATTAGAGTTTAGTGTAGAGTGTCCCTTACATGCTCTTGGCCACCGCGAGGCCGTATGGGGTGTCTTGTGTGTCTTAGAGCGCCAATGTTGGGCCCGTTTTTGGTCCCGATAGATGTTCTTGCTCCTTCTAAGTGGGATGCCACTAGGAAGAAAGCATGATCATATTGGCATGATTGGCTAATGCAAGATTTATCATTGTGAATAGTTTGAAAAAGGTGCAAAATGTGGAATCAAGATGCAAAAAGTACTCCAACAATGACTTTCATGCTTGGTGGATAAGTCTTTGGACATTTTATAGATTGAATACCATTGACATGATTTCTTCAATGCAGCTTGTGGAGAGGGTTGATATTCACACATTCAATATGGGGGAATTCAGTATAGGTTAGAAAAGGCATCCTCTTATAGGGACAAGTTAGCAACTATCTTGTTCAAAGGATTGAGATGTTGTGTTGATTAGGGAATCTATAGGTGGAGATGAAGTGGTCATCAAAGTAGCAGGCATAGATAAATCTTTTTCTTGAGTAAGAGCACTACATGAAGGTTTTGTGGGGGGACTTGGTTATTAGTAGACATTATGTAGTTAATTGGTTTGTTTGGTTTATGGGACATCATTGAAGCTGTTGTAGTGGTTGATGTACGAGCAATGACCATGTGTGTAGCCATGGATAAATTTTTTGACTCTCTGAAAATGTTGATCCATCTTGGCCAACATGAATGTGGCCCAATTAAACTTGGCTCCCTCAAGGATCCAAACAAACGTAGTAAAAAGCTCCTTTGATAGACATTTGGAAGCAGGCTTTTCGGACATGAATCTATCTTGGAGGAAATGACATAGTTGCTTCCACACCGGAGAGGAGATATGAGCAAGAGAAACCCCAGATTTTGTAATGACTTTGGTAAACATCAAAGGGGTAGATGTCTCCTTCTGAAGAAGTGAAAGGATCACCTCGACGGTCAATTAACTGAATGCCAATGGGTACAAAGGAAGCTGAAAGAGGCAGACATAACACTTCACTGATATTGGTAGTGGATAGGCAGAAGTGAAACTAGATTGTTTTTTGTATGACACTAGGAAAGAGTAGTAGAGCTTGTTATCCATTGGTGGAAACTTAAGCGCTATAAATGAACGAAGACCAACACGGTAAATACAATTCGCCTCCAAGAGAAGGAAATAGTCGTGCACCAATGCTGGATCACAATCGAGGAAGTAGAGGAAGATGCCATTTAGACTACACAGGATATCCACACACATACAACCAAGAAAAATAGGAAAATTCCTACAAAACCCAAACAAGCCATGGCTAAGAAAAATACCAAGAAAAAGAATTAAAAGAATAAATAGGATCGGACCAGACTTCCCTAAGTAATCCACATCCTACGGAAAAAATTTGGCATGACCTACGCACTCATGCGACATAAAGCTTCATGAGATGTAGACAATCACGCACCCTGAAACCTCGTAATCAAGCACTCAAAAAGAATAAAAAGTTAAACATATCGTATCCCAAACACTGACTAGACTCAAAACAGAATCATAGATTCGGACCATTAGAATAAACACAGACAAATATGATTGACATCTCTAATTAAGAAATCCCAATCCTCATCAATGTTGGCGTATACCTAAGGTATGGTGAAGTGAGCGGGTGAAAACTACACGATTCATTTTATTAGATGATCAATTAAGCTCGATTTATTATTAAATTAATCTGTTAATGCATGGTGAGTTGTTTGCATAGCCCAACCCCACTCATTTTGACTTGACTGGACTAGGGATATCTACTAATGTAATTTATTTTTGGAAATTACATAATCTTTGGCACAAAGCGCATGCATGCACGTGACTTTGGGGGGGTTCATTTTTAATTACAAAGATTAATTGTGTCTGTAACGTGTGTGTGCATGCATTGTGGATTAATTTTAGAAAATTAGGTGGGTTATTGTGCCAAAGTGTTCATGCAACGATGGGGGTTCCTTTTACAATTAACGGTCGATACAAAAGTAGAAAAGTACATTTTCTTAATTTGGCCAGTGCAACTGTCGAGTGATTTTTATTTACAATTACTTGTGTGCTAATGTGCATATGAAGGAGGGAAAGAGGAAAACTTGACGGCCTATGGCCACCTGCAAGGTCTGAAGCGCACAAGTCCTCATCAAAGCAATCTATAGAACAAAAAAAGTCACGAGTGAAAACAACAAGGCGACTAGGTAATAGTCGGTCTCTTATAAAGTAAGAAAAAGCTAATTACTAATACCATGAAAAAATAAAAAGATAAGGAACATGACAAAATTGGAAAATGGGTGTATCATGTGTTGGTTGATTGTATGATTTTTTTTTTCCGTGTAAGGGCTATATGATGTTTGTGATTTTTTTTAGTTTTTTTATTTATTGTGGGTGGTGTTGGGTTTAGAAAAAAGACAATTTTCAATGTCCTATCACATTTGGAAAGAATGTAATAGGAAACATTTGGATGGGTCTTATGTTGGGAGTTGCCGGCCATTTGTTTGTTGGTTTTTTTTTATTTTTAAAAAAAATTAAAGGGTGATTTGGATTTTATGTTTGGTTGTGTGTGATGGGAGGTGGTCATTTTGTTTTGGTCTAAATTGAGTTGGTTTGTTTGTTTTTTGTGTTCTGAAAAAAAAGTGTTAATGTGGGGTGGGAAGTTTAAAGTGTAGATGGGTTTTTTTTTTCTTTTAAAATTAGCTTTGTTGGCGTTTAAAAAAAAGGGTTGTGATTTTTGTTTTTGTTTGGTTTAGTTTGTGGCATTTTTAATTATATTTTTATTTTTTGTTTATTTTTTAATTTACATTTTTTGGTAATTTGTAAAAACCAAAAGGCAATCCAAAGATTGAAAATATTAAAAATAATTATATTTAAATTTCAAAAATTTTGACAGTACCTTATGCATTGGCTAGTATGATATATGCTATGGTTGCCACTTATCCAAACATTTCTTATGCTGTGGTAATGGTTAGCAAGTTTATGGTAAACTTGGAAAAAAAATTTAGGAGGGAGTGAAAAGTATCATGAGGTACTTGAATGTTACCACAACTATATGTATATACTTTGGAAGGTTTGTAGTGTTTCATTAGGTATGTAGATACTAATTTTCTAGGAAATGTTAAACTAAAGAAAGTATATTGCAATCAGTAATGAATGAAGCTACATGGCTCACTTATCTAATGGGAGATTTAGGTATTATAGAAAAGGTATCCATTTTGCATTGTGATAGTTAGAAGGCCATCTAATTGGGACAAAATCCTCTCATTCATACAAAAACAAATCACATTGACGTGAATTATGGCTTCATTTGGGGAGATTCTTGAATACAAACACATTAACCTTGTCAAGGTCCATATAGATGATAACCTTGTAGATCTTCTCAAACAAAGAGTTTATCTTTCGAGTGCTTTGCACATTTAGGAGTATTGATAGGCATTGGATGCTATCTTCACTCTTCATGAAGAAGAGATTTGAATTGGACTTTGTTGTAATGATGTTGGAGCTGTCAGTGGTAGAATACTTGAGCATAAGAATATTAGTGGCTAGGTAGCAAAACATGCTTAATGTGGGTTACCAAGGCAAATAATATCCGTTAGAGCTCTTACCACATGGTTCCAAAACCTAGCTTCTCCAAAACTGGCCATTGTAAAATTGATGCCAAAAACCATGTTCATATTCGTATCATGAATGTTTTTGCTAGGAACAATCTATATTTCCTTTTGTGTGTTAACTTGGCTATGATTTGCTAAATCTTACGTCCCAATGTTTTGGCGATTCGATTGTAGGGAGCATTCAACATCGTTAATGGTGGCCACTAATGATTGGGCGATCTCCTTTGTGCATTCAACATTTGCTACTAATGATTGGGCCATCTCCTTCGTGCCTTCAACATTTGTTACTCAGTCGAAAGAGGAAAAGTATGAAAACTAGGTTTAGGTAACCTCCTTGGTGCATGCAACGTATGTGAGTGTGTATCAAAAGAGGAAACGTTTGAAAATCAGGCATAGTTTTCTCCTTGAAGCTGCAGAGAAGAAAGCATTGAAATTGAAGAAGGAAACATTGTGACTGACGGTACAGTTTGTGTGCGGAGGCCGCCTTCTGCTGTATGTCGATCATCAACTGCGACTGGCGAGAGGGGGCGTGCATCTGTGCTGCTCCTCTGTGGTGCTCGAACTCGCCTTTCATGTCGCACGAGAGATATGCAGGCCAGGCTGCCTGCAGCAGTGAGAGAGGACCTGATTGCCACGCTCCAGAAATGCAGAGAGAAGAAGGACCACTGCGAGGCAAATCGTTTGCTCGCATTCTTGCGCCAGCGGGGCCTCGATTCGCACCCTGTCCTCGGCAACTACCTCGTTCCCATGCTCGTCGACTGCGGGAGCTTACCCGAGGCTTGCCGCATCTTCTCACAGCTGCCTCGCCCCAACGAGCATTCCTGGACAACCCTCATTTCAGGGTACATCGATCGCGGGGATCTGCGACCTGGCTTCGACCTCTACCACCAGATGCAGCAGGCTGAATCTGTTCAACCTTCCAGGTATACTTATTTGGCTCTGCTCAGTGCCTATGCTAAGTTTGAAGATGCACAATGCTGCCGTGAATTACATGCTGAAGTGGTACTCCGGGGTTTGGAGACAGACCTTTATATCGGCAGCACACTGGTGAACATGTACGCCAAACAGGGCTGCCTCAAAGAAGCACGCCTCCTGTTTGACAGGCTGTTGGCTCGAGATGTTGTCTTGTGGAATGCTCTCATTACAGGATATGTTGAACTTGGATTTGATAAGGAGGCATTGAGTTGCTTCCGGCAAATGCAAATGGAAGGTGTGTCTGCTGATGCAGTCACATTTATTTCCAACTTGAAAGCTTGTGGCGCCTTAGCATCTATAGATACAGGTCAAGAATTACACACCGAAATAACGCAGAAAGGATTTGACAGTGATCTCTTTGTAGGCAACACATTGGTGGACATGTACACCAAATGCAACTCATTTGTGGAAGCACGACAGCTGTTCAAATGGTTACCTGTTCGAGATACGTCTTCATGGAATAATCTGATTGCAGGATATATTGAGCAGGGGCTTCATACAGAATCGAGGGACTGCTTCCTGGAAATGCAACAAGAAGGTGTCTCTGCAGATGCCATCACATTCATTTGCAGCTTAAAAGTCTGTGGCTCGATAAAGGATTCCGAAACAGGCACAAAACTGCATACTGATATAACTTCAAGAGGGTTTGAAGGAGAGACTTGTATGGGCAATGCATTGATAGATATGTACAGTAAATGCAGTCTACTGGTTGAAGCAAAGCACATATTGAGTGTATTACCTTTCCGAGATGTAGTTTCATGGAATGCACTAATTGCAGGATATGCAGAGCACAGACTTTTTGAGGATTTGCTGAACTGTTTCCAACAAATGCAGCTGGACTCTGTATCTCCTGATTATGTTACCTTTGTTTGCTGCTTGAAAGCTTCTTTAAAAAAAGGTGCTTCAGAAACAGGTCAACAATTACACATTGATATTACCAAAAGAGGATTGGAAAGAGAGCTTTATGTAGGCAATGCTCTTATAGATATGTACGGTGTGTATAAGTTATTTGCTGATGCACAGAAAGTGTTCACTAGCCTTTCAGTGAAAGATGCAGTCTCATGGAACTCATTGATCACAGGATATGCTCAACACAGTCAAGATGGAGAAGTCCTGAGCTGTTTTCAGCAAATGCAGCTGGAGGGTGTATGTCCCATTTCTGTTACATTTCTTTGCAGTTTGAAATCCTGTGGTACAACAAAAGCCTTAGAAACAGGCAAACTTATACATTGTGAAGTAACCAAGAAGGGATTGGAGAGACAGCTATATGTCGGCAATACACTTATGAATATGTACATCAAGTGTGGCTCACTCAGAGAAGCACGCTATGTTTTTGATTGTGGGCTGATTGTGAGAGATGGTGTCTCATGGAATACACTGATCGCAGGGTATAATGAGCATGGGCCTGATACAGAAGTGCTCGATTGTCTCAAACAGATGCAACTGGAAGGTGTCTCTGTTGATGCTGTCACATATCTGCAGTGCTTGAAAGCATGTGGGACAACTGGAGCCTTGGAAATAGGCCGAGCAATCCATGCTGAGATAAGAAAATCTGCAATAGGTGGTCTTTTTGTGGGCAACACGTTGATTGATATGTATGGTCGATGTGGTTCCATTGCAGAAGGTCAAGAGGTATTTGACAAGATGCCTGATCGCAATGTGGTATCATGGAATGCATTAATAAGGATGTATGGTGAGAACAATGAAGGTAAGATGGCAACACAGTGTTTTGAGGATATGCAAGGGCAAGGTGTTAAACCGGACGTTTTGACGTTTTCCTGTGTTCTTGCTGCATGCAGCCATGCCAGCTTGGTGACTAAGGGCCAGGAGTACTTCAAGATGATGAGAAAACATGAAGTTGAACCAATGTTGAACCAGTATGCTTGCATGGTTGATCTTTTTGCCAGATCAGGACATGTGTATGAGGCAGAGAGATTTATTGCAGCCATGCATTGTCCTCCATCTAGTGAAATCTTAATGGCTCTTCTCACCGCGTGCAAGATTTATGGGGAAGTGGAAGTAGGACAGAAATGCTTTCAGCAACTGGTGGAGATGAATCAAGAAGATGCATCTGCATATTTACTGCTAGCAGATATGTATGTTTGCGCTGGCAGGCAGGATGACGCTGACAGAATACAAGAGTTGCGGATTGATGTGAGGGCCAAAGAGAAGCTTGCTACCACATCAATGGAACTGCATGGTCACCTGCATACATTTTTTGTGGGTGGCAATCAAAGTGTGAACATGCAAACAGTAGTAGAGGTTCTAGGTGTGAGCATGAAAGGTGAAGGCTATGTGCCAAATCTGGAATTTTCCTCCAAGTACATATCTCTTTAAGGAGAACTAGTCTTGTGTGTTGAGCTTTTGTAATGGTTGTTATTGTTATGATGGACAGACAATTGCAAGGATAGGGAAAGGTGTGTTGGAGAACTTGCTTGAGCTTGCCAAAACTGAAATTTACTCTTGATGCTGATGTTTCTTGCTGATATTAATGCATGTGGCATTACTATGAACAAAAGGAATGTGAACGGTTAGATCAGTTGGCCAAAATGAATGGAAAAGGAATAGGTTTTTATGAATGTACAGCACATAAAGGTATGTGAATTGTAAAATTACAGATGACAGCAAATAAAATCTAGGCAAAGAATAGAGAGTATGCATCAAACAAGAGGATTGCAATTTTTGTATTGCAAGCAAAGTGATACAATGATGGCTTTGTCCACTTATGCACTTGCACTGTGAAGCTTAGATGGCGAGCTAGATAGAATCTAGGTGAAGAGATTAAGACAAATTGAATGAATTTGATTGGGTGAGTGGATGATGATGGTTTTGAGAGGGCCTCCTTTTTATATCATGTGAAGGTAATCGCTCAGCTTGATCGAGATAGGCATGCCATATTATCAATTGTTGGAACGGGGGGCAGGTTGCAATGGCGATACACTCTAGTTGTCACATCTTAGCATGATTGGCTTTGCATCTTGCACTTCATTGCTCTATGGGATCCCCCAAGTTTAATCTCATGACTTTATATGTAAGAAAACAAATTGCCTTCTACTTGGCCTAGGTAGAAGGCAATGCCAGTGTTGGTTGCTTCTTGCTAATGCAAGGGAAAAGTCTTAAATTCAAAGAGAATAACTATAAGTTTGATTTGTTGGAATTTGTCTCTTGTTTAGTTTGAGTCAATTACCAAGAATAGTGGAGCGCTAGATGATAGTCTATATTGGAGAGTGATCTTCTATGTTTTCCGTGGATTTATGTGACGTGGTAAGACCTTGATTGGAGAGTTATGTTG
Organism: Lygodium microphyllum; assembly: GCF_053477565.2. Taxonomy (NCBI): domain Eukaryota; kingdom Viridiplantae; phylum Streptophyta; class Polypodiopsida; order Schizaeales; family Lygodiaceae; genus Lygodium; species Lygodium microphyllum. Next base: position 119,888,377 of record NC_141135.1, read on the forward strand.
TGTTCTCCATGGGTTTGTGTAATTGGATGGTTATACCCTTTGAGCATATATAAGAGGCATTAGTGAGAGTTTTGAGGTCACTTTTTGGCCTTTTAGTGGTAGGAGAGAAAGTGCGCTCCACCAATGAGAAGGCCTTTGTTACATATTTAAGAAAAAATCATTTTGGTATTTAAAAAAATAGTTTTGATATTTTTAGAATTGTTAGTTTTATTGCAATGGCTTGAGTAATTTTTACTTTCCAGTAGTGAAGTGGATTAATTATCAGTTTTGTTGAGATGGGTTAGAGTGATTGTCATTTTCCAATAATAATGTTGTCATTGCACTTTAGTTTTCTTTTATTGAGGCGAAAAAAGGTGGTTGAATTCTCTTGTTTGAAATCTCTTAGTATTTATTTTATCCTTTCTTTCCTTCACTTGATAGTCATGGGAGTTTCTTTGTTTTCTTTTCACTCCATTGCACATTTTCCATAAAGGCGTTTGCTCGGTGTTGAAGACCCAATGTTTCCATTGAACCCATAGTCATTTATATGCTTTATGTGTAAGATAGGTGGGTTCTTTTAACTCTAACAAAGGGAAGTTGGATAATCAAGCAGTAAAAAAAGCAGAAGAGATCCTTATTATATTGGAAGGGTAAGGTAACAGATTTCAGGCTTGATGGCTTAAAGAGGACAATTAAAGAAGTGCATATGTAGCATGTTTTCATGCATTAGGAGCTTTATCTTGAGCCCAATGCCTCCAATCTCTACATAGACCCAATTATTAGTGTAATTTGGTTATGTTTACTTTTTGGTATGAATTCAATAAGACTACTTAATGTTAATAGACTTGTATCCATCAAGCCTTGAGGAGTGGCAGCCAGTAGAAGGAGTGGTGTATGTTCTAGATGTCATTCATGCCTCCGTTGGTAAAGAGCTTTATAAGGGAAGAACCAAAGCGGTATTGATCGAGAGCGGCATATTCTTTTATGATCATTTTTATGTACATCCCTTCAATGAGCAATGGAAAACCTTGTCTAGTCTTTCTCTTACAAATTTTAAGAGAAGAGAGTGGTTGCTAGTAGATTCAAGGATAAGTAAGAGTTACTGGTGTAAAATTTTTCACAAGGTGCCAAAATGTCTGAAGCCCAACATTTCAACTAAGCAAAGAAAATCAATCTACTTATATACATATAGCCATTTTTGTGGACTTTTTCTTTAGCACTGAAGTTCGGACCTTAAAAACTATGTTCCTAGTGAAGTGCTCAAATGCAGATAGCATCTTAGAATCGCAAGTTGGGATACAAAAGTACAAGGTGGAATCTCTTGCAAGATGCAACTAGCTTCTATTGTCAACAAGCATATGATTGCTACTCAAAACTTCATCATGACATTTTCATACAAAAGATGGCACCATGTTTGCTGGAAATTGGTGCCATTAGACCAAGACATGAGGGTGTTTTCTGGAAATTCAATACTAGACATTGATGTTTGGTTGAATGGTGAACTTTTAATCATTATGAAGCTAAGGTCAATGTGCACATTACGACAATTGAGGAGGGACTTGCATAATGAAGATATCCAACTTTCTATTTCGGTTTAACCTCTATGTTGATGATAGAAAGTTGCATTGTTATTTGGATTGCCTATTTTGCTTTATATTCACACGATCAAAGGATTTGTTTGCATCACATTATCTCTAAGTACTCTCTTGATATCTGCCAGGTCCCAACGAGAAATAAAAATAGCATTATATGCAAAGAGATAACAAACAATGCCATGAATTTGCATTAGAAAGCCATGTTTTCATATAAGTTTTCAAAAATATAATTATCATGCTGTTGAAGTTTTGAGCATCAAAGAAGGTGGAAGGTCCTCAACACAAAAAGAGGGATGGCCCATTATGGCTGCATATTGAGTTGTCGATATGTAGCTTTTCTATCATCATGGGCTTGAGTTTACTTGGTCTTTTTTCTTGTAATAATTTATTCTATTGTGTGACTCAAAAGGTATCTACTTCATTGTTTGGGAAGAAGAAGAGAATTAGGCTATGTGATCACTACAAAGGATGGATTGATAGAGGCGATGAGGAAGTATATGTGTATCCCAATAGCATGCATAATCTCTCTAATTGGAAGATCATGAATTGATCTAAGGGGGTAGACCTTGGAAGTGGACATGTCTTAGCAAGAGAGAAGAAATTGCAAAAAATGTACTCTAAAAATTTATGTTGAGTCTCTTCCTAGTGATCGATGCAATAATCAATCTCAAAAAGATAGAAAGTGATGGTAAGATAATATTCTTGGCACATCATTAGTGTTATGATTTTTCTCATTACTATATGTAGTATAACCAACACTCTGCATTACATAGGTGGATCCCCGCAAGGTAAAGTGGAGTAAAGGAGTAGCTTGCAAGGAGATATAAGTTCTTATATCTAGAGGACAAAAAAATCTTGTGCATCTATCGAGGAGGTCATTTCATTTGTGTTTCTTCCTTGTCCATTAAATGATATGCTTTTAAGAAAAGATGATGATGTGATTAGTTTTGGGTGCATGGTGAGTGACTAATTATCTATAGGACAAGATTTTGTTGCAGAGAAAAGGAGTGATGTCTACAAGATAATACATAAGTTTTTGTTTGGGCTTGCTAAAGATGACACGTCATACATACGAAATAAGTTGGTGAAATGGGCTTGTGATGTTATCTTTATTGATTTTTTTACTAGATTCTTGATTGATAAAGAATCTATGTTACTTGCTTGGAACATGCCCATGGAGGTGCATGGGAGGCGGGCCCAAGGTGATACAAGGAAGGCCTTGTGCCAAAGGGAGGGTGTTCCAATGGGGATGCATACGGGGGTGTGATATCGAGGATTGAGGAAGATGTAACTAGTGTGTCGAGGATGAGGGATGTGGATGATAAAGAATTCACAAGAGCTGAAGGTTTGTGCTACTACATATGAGAGCATAAGACATGTGATGAGGATTGTGTGAATGAGAGCTCTGATAGTGCTAGTGGAAAGGAAATAAGTGATATTCATGGAAGATTACACTCTACGTGAATGGGAGTATTTGATCATCATAAAAACAATATGCCTTCATGGCGAAGCAATCACCATAGCCAATGGAGATGTGTGGTCTTGCCTTTGTCATGCTTTTTGGGGATATTTAGAAGGACCACTACATAGCATGGTGAACCAAATTTTTTTTAATGCAATAAATTAGGAGGGTGACCATACTAGAGAGTATACAGGGTTGACTCTTTCATGGTTTTGGTGGTAGTTTGGTTATGAAGATAGCATGTGATAGCTATTGCCTCCTCCCAATAATCATTACTTAATGAGACTAAGCATGGTTTGAGTAGCATTCATGAGTGTGTGGTTTTGCATTTGAAAACACCATGTTGAGGATGATATGGGATGGAATAGTAATGTTTCGGAATGCTACTTACTTGAAGGTATTCCTCGAACTTGCTGGGGGAATATTGTCCATGATTAGTTTGGAGAATCTTGACTCTCTAATCAAGTTGCTTTTCAACTAGCTCCTTATACACTTTAAAGTGATTGAATGTTTAGGACCATAATACGAAGAAATAGACAAAAGTGTAGTGGGTGTAGTCATAAGTGAAAATGAGGTATTATTTAGCTTCAAGAAGAGAGGTAGCTGGCATGGGTCCACACAAATCATAGTTCACAAGCTGGAGTGGGGAGTGGATGGATGTACAAAAAAGAAAAAACAAAAAGTGGGACACTTTGCTAAGGGTGCATAACTCACAAAAGGGAAGTGGGGCAAAGGAACATGGAATGCATGTTGTAAGGTTTTCTGCTTTCATGTCTTGGAGGACAGAATTAGAAATTTGACCTAACTTAAAATGCCAAAGCAATGAATCTTTTTCTTTTTGGGTGGATTTTGTGAGTTGTGTACTAAATATACAATATGGAGGAAGGACATGGGCATTTAATGGATAGAGATTATCATTTTGCAAGCATTTAGGAGTGAATTGGTGAGAAGACATGAGGTGTGAGTAAATGAAGTAGTAACTCCAATGGTAGTGAGTTTACTGATTGAAAGAAGATTCTTGTAGAGGAATGTAGTATACCTTGGAGATGGTAGTAGAGTGAATGTCGGATAGCTAGATGTAAAGATATCCATAGACTTGAGGTTATTGGATACTATCATCTCCTAGTGTGACTTGTGGAGGACCATATGAAGTGTGGGAGTGTTGAGTCAGGTTGTAAACATCAAAAGTGGAGTCAAATCCCCTTCATAAGTTTGAAATATTCTGATGTATACTTGAAGGTGCACCTATAAGAAATCATATATATCATACATTCAAAAAATATACTTTCTTCATATACCATAAGGCCATAAAATAATCCATTTTACTTTACTAAACTTACAAATTTTTTCAAATTATAATTAAAAACCCCTTTTGTAAATACCATCCCATACATTTTAGTAAATAAAATACCCTTTCTTTTGAACTCATGTGGTATTTTACATATTCTGCACACCCTGAGGATGTGCACTTGGGATTTACCATCAAAGCCTTTGTAGGGGCCAATATTGCTGCAATTGTTGTTTCTATGATGAATGCTCCTTCTTCTTGGTACAACAACACTCGTTCACTTTTTAGTGATTTAATGGGAGAAAATGGGTCTTCTTTTGTTGGGGTGGATGAGGATTGGGTTTGGGAAAGGAAGATGGACTGGTGGTGGACAACTAATGATGATTGCCATGCTTCTTGTATGGATGCTTGTCGATCAAAGTGCATGGGGCCACTCATTTGGAGGAGCTCCTTATATTAGAACCTCCTCTATTTGGATTTTGGCCACCAATTTGCAAATAGATTGAGAAGAGCTGGAATATGTGCTTATGAAAGCATGCCAAGGTGGTAATGAGAAGAGAAGAAGGGTGATTTGGAGCTTTTTTGAAATCTCTAAGCCTATGATCAAAGCTTCATCAAGGAGAGTTTGCCACTTCTAAAAAAAAATTGTGTTGTTGAGTACCCTTCTTGCATGGTATAATTAACACGTTTGCACAAGGTAGTAACTTGATGGATATTATCTTTCTTTCCATATACATCCTTAAATTTCTTCCAAATAAGATTGACAGTATTCAAGCTATGTACCATTTGCATATGGCAATCATTGCAAGGAACCATGATCTCCATTAAGGTAGTTACATCTTTTTGCTTCCACATGGGAAAGGTTGGGCTAGACTCTTGTGGTGGGTTCTTCTCTACACAGCAATGGACCATAGGTTTGCCTATGTGAGGTAGATCATCCACATTCTCAAACTCCGACTCTAGTAGTTGGAGCTTGTCAACTCCTCCATCTTGTAGGAGTGAGAAAAGAGCAAGGAGGATTGAGTGGAAGCTATGAGTTATTGAGATAGGATGGTAAATAGTCTTTGAATCACTTTTACCTTGTCTTGAAAAATGAGTGAACTAGACCCGAAGTGTGTGAGCTAGCATAGGATCTTGATATGCTCTCATAACATGAGAAAATGTAGGAAGAATGCAAGAAAACAAAAGACTTGATTAAAAGCTTGAAGAATATAATGTTATATTCATAGGTGTTGTTTATATACAAACTTCCTCATAAAGAGATCATTATGATAGGTGGATGGTAGATACAAAATGTATCAACTTGGTAGGTGTTGTAGGATAGGCTCATAAATAAGAGCTAGATGGATAAATATTTGTTGGCTTTGGGAGGTTTACACATGAGTGCTTTGAATGCTCTTCAAACATAAGTATGAAAACTCTCTCTCTCTCTCTCTCTCTCTCTCTTTAATGTAGCTTAAGCAAGTGACTAAAATTTTGTAAAAGAAGAATCCAATGACACTCTCTATCAAGGATTACTGTCATCTTCTCTCTACTCTACTCTCTACTCTAGTAAGAGAAGAAACTTATGATACTCTAGTAAGAATCTTTGTTTCATTGTCTTCTCTCTCTCTATGCCATTATCATCAAAACTATCTTAAACAAGTATCAAAGTGAGAGTTTATCCATCCCAAATCCCCCCAAGTAGGAGTTTATCCCTAACAAAGTAATAAACATATCACATTCTCATGTAGAGGTGAGTACATCCTCTGAAAAACACTATTGTAGCCCTACATTACAGTAGTGATCAATTAAAATCTAGGTCTTTGAATTCCCTTGCATTTGGAGACAAAGGAGACTCTCAAAGCCTATCCCGATTCCTAGGCTGATTAACACAAACGGTAAGAAATTGGACAGCTTTCCTCCCATCCTTACTTCTAACTCTTGCATGAGCAAAACCATCATCAAGTACTTTTGTTTCCATACACACTCCTATGATATAGGTTTGTCCCAAAATCATTGCATATAGGGAACTATCTTGCACAAAGAAGTGGTGCTCTTCTTGTACATCACCAATCGACACTTTTACATTAGGACATGCATCATAGAGCTCCCCCGAAGAATTGTTTGTAGCCCTCATATGCCAACCATGATCAGTGTCCCATGCACCGTTCTCATACAATCCATACTCAATGACATTAATCTTGGACCCATGGTCAAGTAAAGCAACACAAGGAGTTTAACACTCCCCTATTTTCACTAGCATTTCAATGGTAGTCCTTGCCCAGTGATTTCTTGTGTAATGACTCCAAGGAATAAATCCTAGAATCTCTTCCCTAGATAGTTGCATATGCCTTACTCCACCATGCATATTGCTACAAGATAATGCATTTTCAACCACTTTTTTCTCTTTTTCACATGCTGTCCATTGATTAGCAGCATCCTGCATACATAAACCAGTACTTACATCATGCTCATACCAGAATGCCCAACAAACCAGTTTCCTCTTCAAACTGCAGCAATACACTAGTGGTATCACCAAGAAACTAATACTTCCTCTTAATTATGTCAATGATTTCATCATGAAATTTTCACTTGGCAATGCCAAGCATCTCTCCCAAGGTGAATTCCACCTGACTGTTTAAAATTTGTTCTTCAAGAACCTTCTCTAGATCCGTGGTTGTCTCAATATCAGACTGCAACTTATATACCGCCGTTGCTTTCCCTTCTTTTTTCCCTCTTGTTTGCTATCATGTTTCTGCTCATGTCCAATGTCTTCCATTACAAGTTTGAGAGGTGGCTGATTTGCAGCTTTAGGCTAATCCACACTTCTTCTTGTCGCTCTCTTAGATATCCCTACATTATCTTCATCTCTCTTTCATTTCTCTTCCACAAGTATACCCATGTTTTGTACCTTTGCTAAATATGCATACACTGAATATGCATCTACCAGTGATTCCTAGTCAGTTATGTCACGAATGTCTTGACCTACATGAGATATTTCACTATCAATAACTTTTTCTTTTTAGCAGCATGCAAAGCATGTGTCCATATTGCAACCTTCGGCCATGCATTCTATCCAACTGTAGACTAAAAGTAGAAGCATGTACAACGACATGAGCATTTCGAATAGCCCAACAACTTGTATATATCTCCCTTTCCAAAATTCAAAGCAAAAGGCAATCCCCTTTCTTGTGATGGATCTTGCCATCTTTCCAAAAGATGACCTGTCGTGCCAAGGCCTCCTGATAAGCAGGACAATCCTTCCTTTCATGTTGCAAACTATCACACCACATACATCTTTTCCTTAGTTTAGGGGCTACTTTCCATACCCCTTTCCTCGTCCTTTTTCATCAAATTTTTGTAACCTTCAACGAAGATTATGCATGCCTTTAACCAATTCATCTAATACATCTTCCCTAACAATGGGAACATCAAGTGCATCCATAGGGTTAGCCACAGAAGTGGTTGGTTTACTAGATACGTCAACTATTTTTCCCATAATAGTGGGCAAGATAAATACATGCAATCTTTCTCTCCTATGCTTTTTCACCAATGCAGTAACAGCTTCCTTAACATATCTCCACTCTTTTTTAAGCCATGTCTCTATAGTCTGATCCTCTAGCAAATCATCAAGCTTCTCTTAAAGATCAAGATCTACTACTTGTAGAAACAATTCAATTTTTTAAATTGCAAGAGCTTACTATTTTGCAATATCTAACTGCTCAAACCTACTTTCAAATTCTCTCAATATCTCTATAGCCACAAGACCCTTATTGGGTTTTAGAACCCACTCTTGAAAATTCTTGCAAGTAATCCAAATGGTATCTTCAATGTAAAATTCTTCCTCGAGTGTCTTCTTGAAAGCTACCCAGTTAGCATCCTACATGTACAATTCAATAACTCAGGCTTTCAATTCATGTACAGTGACTCGTACAAAATACTGGATCCATGCAAGTTGAGCTACCCCAAAGAACTCCATCTTTTGAGAATAGGTATGCAAATATGCAGATACATTCCTACCATTAAACAACTTCATCTCATGCTCTACTACTTGCAAAGAATTCATCACAATAGTTTTTGTTTAAGCAGAAGCTTGCATCACCTATTGTTATTATTGTACATGCATAAGCATGTTCATATTCTCCACTAACTGCTACAAAACATCACTAGAAATTGTGCTTGAAGATTCTCCCATCCTGTCTTTCCTTCCGATGGCATTTCACGTTGAGTTCACCAATGTCAAAGGGGTTTTAGTTGAAAGGTTGTACCCACTAGGGATCAGAGAGAGAAGGAAGTAGAGAATAGGAGATAGAAGAGAAGAAAAAAGAATAGACAAGAGGTACACAAGATAAAGACGAAGCTTAATGAATCAAAGTACTATATATTGATAGAACCTAACAAGATAAACAAAATCCTTGTCTGGGACTACCCAGAAGAAGCAATCTTTCTTTCTCAGAGACACACACTTGTTCAATTAGTTTCTCAAGAGACTTCTAGTATCTCAAGAGTATAGAAGGACTATCAAAACCACAAGATGTAATCAATACTATTAGTCAAAAAAATATAAAATAACTCTATGGCAAATGCCAATCAATTAAAGGGGCTTGAGGTCCAATTTAGATGCAAGAAACCAAAGCAACCTCTATGGTTGTATGGTGGAGCAATTTTCCTTGGGTTAAAAGGGAGTTGAAAGAAAAAAGGAATCCCAATCATAATGCAAAATGCAAGAGTTTGGCACATGAACACCATGAGTTTTGTATGCTTTTGAAGGCGATGAGCCTATATGGGGACAAAAGGACCTACACCACAACAGTAAGATGCATGTAGGCATTCTCATGATATGGTTTCTTAAAAATGATATTTGTCATTATTGTATGTATGCAACTATCTTCATGGCCTCCTATGGAGCATTCTCTAGATATGAAAAACACGTATAATCTGCATTAATTTGTACATGGTTTTTGGAAGTTTGAAACATATTCCATATCTTAGTGTCCTCCTAGCCTATGTGCATTGAAGCTTGACATATCACACATGCTTTTAGTATTATTGCAAATGCATGTGATGTTTATTTCTTTTTGAGTTTCTCACCAACTTCATTTGTTTCCTCATATTCCACTTGCACTTTCAAGACTTCCATTTAAGACTAATAGCAATGCAAGGTCTCCAAGGACCCATTTCTATCACTTTGAGATGGATCTAAATATTGACTTGCAAGAGGATGAGATAGCCTTTGATAGCTAGCTCCATTCCTTTTCTTGGTCGGCATCAATCCCCTTATGTTTGTGGAAACTTAAAACCTCATTTTCCATTCAAGGATGTTGGCATCCCGACCTTTGATAAGCAACCATTGATCATCCCCACACATGTACCACTGTATAGGCCAACATGCCACCATGAGATAAATTCATTTTAATGGTTCTACTCCACATCCAACTTTTGCACTTCTTGACGGTTCAATAGAGGATGCTCAAACTCAACTAACCTTGTAGATGCATTCAAAACATTAATATATTGTACTTAGTCTTTAAATGATTTGCTTGCACTGAGTGTGGTGTCTTGGTCCCCCATTTTCATGGCTTGGGAATCATAATTAGTAGAGTCATGGAAATTACCTAAGATACTCACAAATTGTATATATTCAAACTAACTTGCATAAATCTTTATGCAACTATTGCTATGTCCCAACCTTGCACCTAAATTAAGCATGGTGTCTATGTTCCATGTCCTCATGGATTGATACTAAAGGGACACCATAAGTAGTATAGTCGTGAAACTGACTTAAGTGAATTATATAATGTACTTAGCCTTTAAATGATTAGTCTACATTATGTATAGTGTCTTGGTCCCACGTCCTCATGGCTTGGCACTAAGAGACACCATAATTAATAGAATCATGTGAATTACCTATGGTAATTACTGATTGCATATAGTCAAACTTACTTACATAAATATTTGTGGCTATGCCTCAACATTTTGCATACACTAAGCATGATATCTATGTCCCATGTCCTCATGGCTTGTAGTCATGAAATTAACTTAAGTAGTTTATAGCGTATACTTTTCGCTTTGTGTCAATGTCTTAGGCCTCACTTGGCATAAAGAGATGAGGCTTTCTTACATCTACATTAAGCATGGTGTCTAGGCTCCACACCCTCATGGCTTGGCACAAAAGGGACAACATAATTAGTTGAAGTTGTGCATTTGACTTAAGTGGTTTATAGTTTATACTTTTAGCTTTGTGTCAATCTCCCATGCCTTGCTTGGCACAAAGAGACACAAGGCTTTCCTTGTGCCTACACTAAGCATGGTGTCTAGGTTCTACATCCTCATGGCTTGAGACTAAAGGAATACTATAATTAATGTAGTCGTGTATCTAGCTTAAGTGGTTTATAGCTTATACTTTTAACCTTGTGTCTATATTCATGCATCTGACTTGAGTGATTTATAGCTCATATTTTCAAATTTTTAGTGATGTCCTAGGCCTTGCTCAACGACACAAAGAGACACAAGGCTTTTGTTGTGCCTACACTAAGCATGGTGTCTAGGTTACACATCCTCATGACTTGGTACTTTAGGGACACCATAGCTAGTATAGTCTTGATTTAAGTGGTTTACAGCTTGTGCTTTTAGCTTTGTGTAAATGTTCCATGCCTCGCTTGTCACAAAAATATATAAGGCTTTCCTTGTGCTTGCACTAAGCATGGTGTCTAGGTCTCGCATCCGATGGCTTGGTACTAAAGAGACACCATAATTAGTGGTCATGCATTTGACTATCTTGCAAGCCTCACTTGGCACATTGAGAGGGAGGAATGAAGGGAGGAAAGGTGGGAGAAAGAGGTTCAGTTTCATTTGTTTATATTCACAAAATTTACTAGACAATATAAGTACTGTAGGGCTAACAATGGAGAAAGGCAATATAAGTAAATTGGATAATAAGTTACTTGTTGAAATATGTAAATATGAGTCACTTGGAGCTATTTCATTTATGGAAGTTGATGAGATGACAGATGCTTGTTGAAACCTTGAAAAAATAGACTTGTTAAAATGTAAGGTGATTTCTGAAACTAAAAAGCACACAAAAAATAAAGACCTAAAATACTTCTTGAAAAAGTTGGATTTAGATATTGTTGCAACTAGATTGACTTGTAGCACGATTGGAAGTCTTTTGGAAGTTTGGAATACTTGTAATCTATTTTTCAAGAAGAGTTTGATGGTAAGAAAATACAAAGGTAGAATATCCTATATGTTGAAGCATGAGTTGTTGAATGCAAATCTAATAAAAGGCTTAACAAAGCAATATGTTAGGATTAAAAAAATGTGATGTGCATATATGTAGAACTAGCAACTAAGGCTCAAGTTCTCCATGGTCTTCGTGCATGCGTGCCTCATATATACACCACTTATTTGAGTAAAAATGAGATAGTCTCAAGATAAAATTTAGGAAAAGGTACATATGATGTAGTCTTCAAAGTGAAAATTATAGGAGCTGTAGGATTCAATCCTAACCTCATAGAAAGCACTCACCAAACCAATTAGGATATTTCCATTATTTAGACAAAAATTTGTCTCACTTTCTAAAGTCTAAGCTAGAACTTTTGTCGCATATAATATAACATAAAGAGAAAAGGAGAGAGAGAGAGAGAGAGAGAGAGAGAGAGAGAGAGAGAGAGAGAGAGAGAGAGAGAGAGAGAGAGAGAGAGAGAGAGAGAGAGAGAGAGAGAGAGAGAGAGAGAGAGAGAGAGAGAGAGAGAGAGAGAGAGAGAGAGAGAGGAGGAGGAGGAGGAGGAGGAGGAGGAGGAGGAGGAGGAGGAGGAGGAGAGAGGAGAGAGAAAAGAGGAGATAGAGAAGGAGAAAAGAAGGAGAGAGAAGAGAGAGGGAGTAGAGAAAGAGGAGAGAAGAGGTAAAGAGAGAGGAAAGAGAAGAAAAGAAGAGAAATAAGATACAGGATAGAAGAGAGAGAGAGAAGAAAATAAAGAAGAGAAGAGTAGAAGGAGAGAGAAGAAAGGGAGTAGGGAGAAGAGAGAGAGAGAGAGAGAGAGAGAGAGAGAGAGAGAGAGAGAGAGAGAGAGAGAGAGAGAGAGAGAGAGAGAGAGAGAGAGAGAGAGAGAGAGAAGTAGATAGGATTATCATTTCACTTTTTTATTTTCTTATACATCTCTATAAAGCAAGAATTATAATTTCATTTATTAATTTTCTTAGATTTTTAGGATGCTTGTATTTGTTATTTGAAAAAGCTATAGTAGCACAAGAACAGTTGTCTTGATGTTATAGCTTTATAGTTTAGTGTTTCATTATAGGAGTTAGATGCACTCATGAAAAGAACAAAGCTTGGTTGTGGACTTATATGCCATTTGAGTAATGAAAGCTTAGTTGTGCATGATGCATTTACTTGTTGCATTGTATGTTTCATATTCATACATTGATGCATAGCACTTGTTTGCTTTTTGAGTGAATGTGTGAGGGATCTAAGCTAAGTCATAGATAGATATATTCAATTCTTTCTTAGGCTTTGGTAAGAGAGAAAGGAGTCAATATTTGTGACGTTACTTGTGCAAGATGGGGACTGCCATCTAATCTTTAAACCATGCAAAAATACCTATATGTAGGAGCCATTCTAGCTATCCACGAGGAGAGATGGAATGAAGCATATATTTACTACTAGTTATTCTTAAACATTAAATAGTTCATATTGGTTTAAGCCTATGGAAGCTATGTGCAAGGCTGAATGCATATCTATGAAACATGCTACTAGGAAACTGAAAAATGGAGGCCGATTGATGAGTTTCTAACAATTGTCAAGTTTCTATTGTTCACAAATTTTCCTTGTTGATGATTTTATTACATTGACAATTATTGACACTATGGCTGAAATTTCAACAACTACACATACAGAAAATGAGGCTGAAAATAGAATGTTGTTAGTATGGTCTTTGGACATGTATGATGCTATAGCATTGTTTGCTGAGTGAAGCAATTGTGGAGACAAAGTATAAGACATTTCACAAAAAGGTGAAACCAGTTGCTTTGCCGCTTCCACCAGACAATGAGAGTCTATATGAGAAAGTGTCATACTAGCCAAGCTTATGGGATCCTAAAGAGATAGGTCATTAGTTTATAGTTGAAATATTATATGAATTGAAAGTTGATGCAGAAGGGTTTCTTTTTCCTTATGAAAGAGACTATTTTATGCAGATGTTGGCTAGGCATGGGAAAGCATTTGCATTTCAGCTAGTTGAAATATGTTATGTGGATCCGATTGTTGTCTCTCTTATGATAATATTTACTATGCCACATGTACCATGGAACTTGAGGCCTATTCCAATGCTTGAAGCTTACTTGCCAAAGCTAATAGATTTGCTAAATGAAAAGATTTGCATGAAAATCTTGGAGCCCTCTTCAGCGCCATACTCAAATCGTTGGTTTATTGTGCCAAAAAAGAATGGGGCTTTGATTTTTATCCAATATATGCAGCCGGTCAATAAAGTGACCATAAGAGATGTGGGTGCAGGTCTTGTGTGGTTGATGAATTGGCAGAGGTTTTTTCAAGTAGAGTGATCTATTCTTTGGGTGATCTTTACTTAGGGTATGATTGGTTTCAGCTTGTAATTGAGGTCAGGGATATCACAACCATGAAGAATCCCTTGGGGTTAGTACGGATGTGTACTCTCCCGCAAGGTGCAACGAACTCAGTGTCACACATGACAAATGCTATGAATAGTATACTCAGGGATTTTATACTACAATTGACAATGCCCTTCTTGGATGATGTTCCAATCAAAGGGTGTGTAGTGGATGAAAAGAATGAAGAGATGGATGCTCATTGGTGTAGATAGTTTGTTACAGACCATATTGTGGAATGTGAAAGTATTTTGATGCGTCTAAAAGAGGTGCATTTAACTCTTTCTGGAAAAAATTTAGTCTTTGGAGTTGAACAGGTTTTGATTGTTGGGCATATGTGTGGGCTCTATGGGCAAAGACCATCACCAGTGAAAATAGACGGGATTGATAGAATGTAAGATGTATGCATGAATGTATCTAAGGTACATAGATTCTTGGGTGCATGTGTGTTCTATTTGATATGGATCCCTCACTTTGCACATGTAGCTGATGCTCTATATCAACTCTTGAGGAAAGTTAGAGGTTTCATTGGGAAATGAAGCATCAAAAAGTAATGAAGAAATTGAAGCGACTCTTGAAATCTACTCCTACATTGAGAAAGGCTAATTATTCACATGGAAACCCTATTATTATTACTATTAATATGAGCCCAATCCGGATTGGATGGGCAATTGGGCAAGATGATGAAGAAGGGCAAAGATATGCAATTCGATTTGGTGCTAAAGTATTAACCAAACAGTAGAGAAGGTATCCACATGTAAAAAGAGAATTATGGGGAATTGTGAAAACCCTTAAATGTGATAAAGAGTATTTTATGGGTGCCCGTGTAGTCATTGAGACTAATTTTTTGCCGGTATTGGGTATGATTACTAGTTGTGCTACCCCAGACATTGCTATACTCTAGTGGATTGTATACATCAAATCTTTGAACCCTAAATTTTAGCATATTGCAGGAAGAGATAACCGTAGACATGTTATTTCGGGCACACTATGAGAATAAAGATGGGATGATGGATGAGGAGGAAGAAGATAACTTTCTTGCAGCTAAAAATGATGTTTTGATTGGTGAAATTGAATTGGCAGCCATTGTAACTACATGTACAATTCTCATGAATGCAAGGACAATATTAAGTGCAGTAAATACATCATGTGGTTTATTAAGTACAAGTGTTGTAAGTGTGAAAAAGTATGGAATGCATCATCATGCGACTTCTTTATTGATATAGAGAGTCAATGTGATCTGAGCCATTAGTACTAGTGTGAGTTGCATGGATTATCAAAAAATACTAGATTTTTGGATAATTTTAGCCTATTTTTGATATTATTTATTGTAAAAATATGAAAAAGTTAGAAAAAAGCTTCTAGATTAGGATGGCATGCAAAAAGCTAGTTGCTTTTTCAGTCAATTAGGGGATTTTCACAAGAGGGATAGATTGACGAAATCGCGTGCGTCGCGATCGCTGTAAACAGGCCGAAAACTGAACGGAGCCATCAGATTTGCGTTCCGAGTAGTAGAGAAGGAGCTGTAATTTTTATGCACGTTTTGTTCTACAAAGAAGCTCCAGGAGATCTAATGCCTGGAGATTGCTTCTGAGTAGTGTGAAGATTCCAGGTTCTTTTCAATACATATTGATTCAATTCATTGTGATTTGTCTTTGTATTGTTTACCACTTGGGTATTCTCTATCTTCTCTTCCATCTCCTATCTCTACTTCCTTCTACTTCTGATCCCCTGTGGATTCGACCTTTCGACAAAGACCCCTCCGACATTGGTGAACCCGACGTGAAAGGTCGTCAGAAGAAGAAAAGACAAGATGGGAGAATCTTCGAATACATTCTCCAGTGATGTTTTACAATAGTTGGTGCAAAATATGAATATGCTTATGCAGGTATAACAACAACAACAGGTGATGAAAGCTTTAGCTCAAACAGAAAGTGTTGTGATGAATGCTTTGCAAGGAGTTGAGCGTGAGGTGAAGTTATTCAATGGCAAGAATGTATCTACATATGTATATACCTATGCTCAGAAGATGGAATTATTTGGGGTGGCTCAATCTCATGTTGGTATTTTGTACGTGTTACTGTTCATGAACTGAAAGCACAGATTATTGAATTATACTTGCAGGATGCAGATTGGGGGTAGCCTTCAAGAAGACACTCAGGGAATAATTTTACATTGAGGACACCAGTTTGATTACGCGCAAGACTTTTCAAGAGTGGGTTTTACAACCCAATAAGGGTCTTGTGGCTATGGAATTGTTAAGAGAATTTGAAAGTCAATTTGAGCAGTTGGATCTTGCACAACAACAAGATCTTGCAAGTCCAAAAATGGAATTGTTTCTACAGGCAGCTGATCCTGAGCTTCAAGAGAAGCTTGATGATTTGCTGGAGGATCAAACTACAAAGACATGTTTGAAAATAGAGTGGAGACATGTCAAGGAAGCTGTTACTACACTTGTGAAGAAGCATAGAAGAAGAGAAAGATTGCATGTCTCTAGCTTGCCCATTGTTATATGCAAGACAATTGATGTATCCAGTAAGCCACCTACTTTTGTGGTTGACCCTATGGCTGTACCTACTATTGTTCCCTTTGTTAGGGAAGATGTCTTAGATGAATTGGTCAAAGGCATGCAGGATCTTCAATTGAAGGTTGCAAAATTGGATGACAAAGGACAAGAGGAAAGGGGACAGGGGCAGCAACCCGTCCCCTAAGCCTGGAAAAAGATGTATGTGGTATTACAGTTTGCAGCACGAGAGAAAGGATTGTGCTGCCTATCAGGAGGCCTTGGCACGACAGCTTATCTTTTGGAAAGATGACAAGATCCATGCACAAGAAACGGGATTGCCTCTTGCTTTGAATTTTGGAAAGGGAGGTATGCAGAAGTTGTTGGAAGACTTGGCTGTCCGAAATGCTTATGCGGCGGTACATGCTTCTACTTTTGGTCTACAGTTGGATAGAATGCATAGCCAAGTGTGGTGCGCAGATCGGATGTCGTATGCTCACGTAGTGAATGCCGGAAGGTCCCCAAGAACAATAGAACTCTACTTTTTGCACAAATTACAAGGTACAAAGCATGAACGACAAGAGCAAGAGACCAATTGGGTGCAATCTTTTCCCATGCCTTGTGTGAGCGCTCCACAAAGCATGTATTTTATGTATTATTCATCTTCAAGCTCAAATAATAGCCCAAATTACAAAATAGCAAGCTTTTAGCTTTTGAGTTTGCTTTAACACAAAATAGGAATAAAGCTAGTGGACGGTGCTCAAAGAGTCTGACACGCCCAATACAATGTCCAAATAGAAATAACATAATCGTGTGCCCATGCACATACAAAATAATAATAAATATCCGACACCTTAATAAATAGGCGTGACAAAATATAGGCGCCATGCCTAAGGTATGCGCCCATCAAAATATAATCCATAAATCGAATACTCGCTATCCTCCAATGCTTTCCTCCGCCACTACTGCTATCTCTACACATCAACTGAAGCATTCACAATCGTTAGTAAAATAATACAATTAAATCGACAAAAGTGAATACCTAGCAGTCTTCAGCTACATAAATAAATCAACTGGTTAGAAATAAATCCTAACCTTAATAAAGCATTGGAGGATAGCGAGTATTAGATTTATGGATTATATTTTGATGGGCGCATACCTTAGGCATGGCGCCTATATTTTGTCACGCCTATTTATTAAGGCGTCGGATATTTATTATTATTTTGTATGCGCATGGGCGCACGATTATGTTATTTCTATTTGGACATTGTATTGGGCGTACCAGACTCTTTGGGCACCGTCCACTAGCTTTATTCCTATTTTGTATTAAAGCAAACTCAAAAGCTAAAAGCTTTCTATTTTGTAATTTGGGCTATTATTTGAGCTTGAAGATGAATAATACATAAAATATGCTTTGTGGAGCGCTCACACAAGGCATGGGGG
This sequence comes from Lygodium microphyllum, assembly GCF_053477565.2. Taxonomy (NCBI): domain Eukaryota; kingdom Viridiplantae; phylum Streptophyta; class Polypodiopsida; order Schizaeales; family Lygodiaceae; genus Lygodium; species Lygodium microphyllum. The sequence continues at coordinate 119,906,250 of NC_141135.1, forward strand.
GAGATTGCACCCAATTGGTCTCTTGCTCTTATCGTTCATGCTTTTTACCTTGTAATTTGTGCAAAAAGTAGAGTTCTATTGTTCTTGGGGACCTTCGGGCATTCACTACGTGAGCGTACAGCATCCGATCTCTTAACGCTTTGACAAATCAAACATTCAGAAACAAAGTTAGATACATCAGTGTCCATATGCGGCCAATAAAAATCTTCAGTTAATGTACATAAAGTAGATATGATACCTCTATGACCTTGATATGGGGGACAATGAATCTCATTCAAAAGAAAAGATCGGAATGGAATTGTAACACACAATCTCTTTTCATAAAACATAAATCCATCATTATATGATAGTGAATCAATAGGAATCAAGTTATTTTGAACTAATTTATTCCAATCAGCATGAAAAGTAATATCCTGATGATAAGTATATTTCATAGCAATCAAAGAATCAAAAGATATAACAGAAATATTATGAATGGCAGGTCTTCTACTTAATGCATCAACCACTACATTTTCTTTTCCGGGTTGATATTGAATGATAGGATAAAAACTTTGAATAAAAGATGCCCATTTGATATGTCGGTCAGATATTTGGGGTTGGCTAAGTAAATGTCTAATACTTTGCTGATTGGTCTTAATCATAAATTCTGAACCCATTAAGTAGTGTTTCCACTGTCTTAATGCTTGTACAACTGCTAATAGTTCTTTGTCATATGTGGAATATTTCAGTTCAGAGGGTTTTAGGTTACAACTAAAATAGGCTATAGGATGATTATCCTGCATAAGTACGGCTCCTATTCCTGATCCACTAGCATCAGTCACTACTAAAAAGAATGGTCTATTAAAATCAGGCAACTGTAGTACAGGGGCATGGGTTAAGGCATGTTTCAATAAGTCAAAGGATTTCTGTTTATTTTCGGACCAATGATAGACAATACATTTCTTCAGAAGTTTAGTCAGTGGTAAAGCAAGTAATGAAAAATCACGTACAAATTTCCTATAGAAACTAGCAAGACCAAGGAATGAGTGTAACTCATGCACGTTTTTAGGTACAGGCCAATTCAATATTGCATCTATTTTCTTAGGATCAACTTTAATTCCATCAGATGATACAATATGACCTAAATACTCAATTTCTGTTTTAAAGAATTTACTCTTTTCAGGATTTGCATACAGTTGATTATCTTTTAATAATTGGAAAACCAATGACAAATGCTCATAATGTTCTTTCTCATTTTGACTAAACACCAAAATATCATCAAAGAAGACAATTACACAATACTGATATTTCAAAAATATATGGTTCATCATTCTACTAAATGTAGCAGGTGCATTAGTCAATCCAAATGGCATCACTAAAAATTCGTAATGACCAAACTGTGTCCTAAATGCAATCTTGAATATATCTGACTTATCTAGTCTCACCTGATGATAACCAGACTTAAGGTCTATTTTACTAAATATAGCAGATCCTTGCAGTTTGTCCATAAGGTCATCAACTCTAGGAATGGGATACCTATTCTTTACAGTGATCTTATTTAAAGCTCGATAGTCAATGCACATACGATAGGTATTATTCTTTTTCTTGACTAACAGAACAGGTGCACCAAATGGAGAACTACTAGGTCTAATCAATCCTCTATTTAGTAATTCCTCAACTTGACTTTGAATTCCTTTTTGCTCTTTCTGGTTATGCCTATATGGTGCTTTGCAAGGTGGTTGTGTGCCAGGAATAAAATCTATTTTATGGTCTTCTAGACGTGAAGGAGGTAAACCAGGTGGTAGGTCTTCGGCAAAACAGTCTTTAAAATGTGCAAGAAATTCTTTATGCCTAGGATGCATATGATTTTCTTTTACTTGCAGTTCATTCACCCAAATGAGATAAGATTTACTACTCTTGCGTAATGCACGTTTAGCTTGAGTATGCGAAAGTAGTGGAAAAACATTAGATGCATGCATACCATATAATGTAATATGTTTTCCTTGAAAATTAATATTCATTGAATGTGTGGAATAGTCTATATCTGGGTTATGCTGATGACGCCAAGGCATACCTAAAATAATGTCACTCGACTGTAATGGAACAATTAGAAAATTTCTTCTTTTAGTGTATTGACCAATTTGAATCTCTAAGTCATGCACTTCCTGTGTACCATTATACCTACTGCCTAAGAATGCTGCTTTGATACGATAATGCGTAGGTACAGTCTGTAACTTCAATTCTTTTACTAATTTTGCTGAAATAAAATCATGAGTGCTACCGTCATCATGCAAAATAATCTTTTCCTTTCCATGCACCAAACATTTCATAGTGAATAAAGAATATGGAGTTGGCATACCTGGTAAAGTATCCGAAGGAGTAGTAATGTCGTCCTCATCTTCTGTGAAATCAAGCATATCTTCATGTTCTTCATCGTCCATTGCTCCAAGGTAGTTGATATGGCCAGGTGGCTTCTTCGAATGGCAATTTGCTGCTAGATGTCCAAGCTGGTGGCATTTATAGCATACTATTGGCTTGGCTTTGGTTACATTGTTTGCAATGGCAGGAAGTCTAGGGACATTAGGATTTGGCTGTGGAATAGGCTTAGGGTTTTGATTGACATTGGATGGTAAAGCAGGTGGTTTTGCCCAATTTTTACGAAAAGATGATGAAGAGAAACGACCTGGATTAAATCTTCTAAAATTGGAATTGAATTGCTTAGATCCATAGTTACCATTGGCTTGGAATTGCTGTGGATGTCTGTCTCTACCTCGTAGCTTGTCTTCAGTGTCGTGAGCTAGTGAAATTGCGTCTTCAAGAGTAGCAGGCTTGAACATGTTAACTTCAGCGTAGTAATGTCCAAGGAGTCCAGACATGTACTTGCGCTTGTGTGTCGCTTCAGGTACATCTTCAAGCATGCGTAGCTGGAGTAGTGCATTCCAAAAACGCTCTCTATACTGAGGAATAGGCTCATGATCCCGTTGCTGGAGAAGATCCCATTGCTTAATAGCTTTCTCATGAAATTGTGGAGGAAGGAAATTCTGCATGAACTTCTTCTTGAAATTCTCCCAGGTAGCGGGACAATCTATACTCTTGCGTACAACAGTCCACCAAAGAGATGCTCTGTCCATTAAATGATTAGTGACACACTTGATTTTATCTTTTTCTGCATAGGTTTCCTCATGGAAATAGTCGTCAAAGTGACTAATGAATGCAAGAACAGTTTTTCCTTCTCGTATGCCATTGAAAGTACGGAATTTGAAACTTCTTTTACTTATCTTTGATTCCTTGCGGATGGTTTGAGCTTCGAGAGTTGTGTCGATGGTACGTCGGATAAGATCTTCAGATTGAGGTTCTTCTTTGTCGGTAGACGATCTTTGTAAATTTGCCAATTGAACTTGCAATGCTTGCCTAGCCCTTCATTCTTCATCCAATTGCATCATGATTAAGTCCAGCTTTTGCTCCATCGTAGGTTCAGGTAGGTCGCCTTCAGCCATTAAATCGTCCATATGTGGTTCCGTTATCCTGCAAAACTCAAAAGACCTTTCTCACTCAAAATCAAGTTAGCGGGATGAGCGTAGCTCAAGTTCGGGAATAGAAGGCTTATGTATTTTTAGGTGTGGCTTTCACAATCTTCGAAAAATCTGTGTTTTATCCTTCTTCGTATGCTGAAAATGCTTCAGCAAACCTGCGTATAGGTAGAGTACCTTCCAATGAACAACTTTGTAGTTCGGAGTTTCTGCGCAGAAACAATCCTTCTATGAGTTTTGGACAGAAGTCAGTTTTGACTCCAGTTGACTTGTCTGACTTGCAGAGTACCAGACTAATGAGACTTGCAGAGTTTGTTGACTTGCAGAACTTGCTTGCTTTGTCGGACTTGCAGAACTTTGACTTGTTAGAACTTGCTGAACTTGACTGGTTGTGTGTGACTTGAAGTTTGTGATGACTTGACTGATTAGAGCTTGTGTGATTAAGCTTGGTAGCTTAATGTTACTGTCAACGGCGAAATTCGTGGGGGGGGCGTTTTTTGAATGCGGCGGAATTTTTGGAACATACTCTGAGACCTCGCGTTGCAATTTCAAAGCTTTAAGCTTCTTAAAGCTTATAAAGCTTTAATACTAAGCTTAATAAAAATAAAAGCTTTTAAGCTTGTAAGCTATGGAGCTTATCTCTCTGGTTTTTGACGACTTGATGAAGAAGATGTAGGAGTGGTCCTCCGCCTCTGCAAACCGGTCCTTTGCGATCCGATGATGGAAATAGGGGTTCTTGATCACCAGAAATCTGCCTGTATCGACCGTTCGCGACGAGATTGACCGTAGAGCCCGATCGTTCCAGGAGCTCCGCCTTCGCACAAGATGGGTAGCGATTGGAAGCTCTTGATCTCAGCTTTGCTCTGATACCACTGGTGCGTAGATAGGATGTTGTACGCTCACGTAGTGAATGCCGGAAGGTCCCCAAGAACAATAGAACTCTACTTTTTGCACAAATTACAAGGTAAAAAGCATGAACGACAAGAGCAAGAGACCAATTGGGTGCAATCTTTCCCCATGCCTTGTGTGAGCGCTCCACAAAGCATGTATTTTATGTATTATTCATCTTCAAGCTCAAATAATAGCCCAAATTACAAAATAGCAAGCTTTTAGCTTTTGAGTTTGCTTTAACACAAAATAGGAATAAAGCTAGTGGATGGTGCCCAAAGAGTCTGGCACGCCCAATACAATGTCCAAATAGAAATAACATAATCGTGTGTCCATGCGCATACAAAATAATAATAAATATCTGACGCCTTAATAAATAGGCATGAAAAAATATAGGCGCCATGCCTAAGGTATGCACCCATGAAAATATAATCCATAAATCGAATACTCGCTATTCTCCAATGCTTTCCTCCGCCACTACTACTATCTCTACACATCAACTGAAGCATTCACAATCGTTAGTAAAATAATACAATTAAACCGACAAAAGTGAATACCTAGCAGTCTTCAGCTACATAAATAAATCAACTGGTTAGAAATAAATCCTAACCTTAATAAAGCATTGGAGGATAGCGAGTATTCGATTTATGGATTATATTTTGATGGGCGCATACCTTAGGCATGGCGCCTATATTTTGTCACGCCTATTTATTAAGGCGTCGGATATTTATTATTATTTTGTATGCGCATGGGCGCACGATTATGTTATTTCTATTTGGATATTGTATTGGGCGTGCCAGACTCTTTGGGCACCGTCCACTAGCTTTATTCCTATTTTGTATTAAAGCAAACTCAAAAGCTAAAAGCTTTCTATTTTGTAATTTGGGCTATTATTTGAGCTTGAAGATGAATAATACATAAAATATGCTTTGTGGAGCGCTCACACAAGGCATGGGGGGAGATTGCACCCAATTGGTCTCTTGCTCTTATCGTTCATGCTTTTTACCTTGTAATTTGTGCAAAAAGTAGAGTTCTATTGTTCTTGGGGACCTTCGGGCATTCACTACGTGAGCGTACAGCATCCGATCTCTTAACGCTTTGACAAATCAAACATTCAGAAACAAAGTTAGATACATCAGTGTCCATATGCGACCAATAAAAATCTTCAGTTAATGTACATAAAGTAAATATGATACCTCTATGACCTTGATATGGGGGACAATGAATCTCATTCAAAAGAAAAGATCGGAATGGAATTGTAACACACAATCTCTTTTCATAAAACATAAATCCATCATTATATGATAGTGAATCAATAGGAATCAAGTTATTTTGAACTAATTTATTCCAATCAGCATGAAAAGTAATATCCTGATGATAAGTATATTTCATAGCAATCAAAGAATCAAAAGATATAACAGAAATATTATGAATGGCAGGTCTTCTACTTAATGCATCAACCACTACATTTTCTTTTCCGGGTTGATATTGAATGATAGGATGAAAACTTTGAATAAAAGATGTCCATTTGATATGTCGGTCAGATATTTGGGGTTGGCTAAGTAAATGTCTAATACTTTGCTGATTGGTCTTAATCATAAATTCTGAACCCATTAAGTAGTGTTTCCACTGTCTTAATGCTTGTACAACTGCTAATAGTTCTTTGTCATATGTGGAATATTTCAGTTCAGAGGGTTTCAGCTTACAACTAAAATAGGTTATAGGATGATTATCCTGCATAAGTACGGCTCCTATTCCTGATCCACTAGCATCAGTCACTACTAAAAAGAATGGTCTATTAAAATCAGGCAACTGTAGTACAGGGGCATGGGTTAAGGCATGTTTCAATAAGTCAAAGGATTTCTGTTGATTTTCGGACCAATGATAGACACTATATTTCTTCAGAAGTTTAGTCAGTGGTAAAGCAAGTAATGAAAAATCACGTACAAATTTCCTATAGAAACTAGCAAGACCAAGGAATGAGCGTAACTCATGCACGTTTTTAGGTACAGGCCAATTCAATATTGCATCTATTTTCTTAGGATCAACTTTAATTCCATCAGATGATACAATATGACCTAAATACTCAATTTCTGTTTTAAAGAATTTACTCTTTTCAGGATTTGCATACAGTTGATTATCTTTTAATAATTGGAAAACCAATGACAAATGCTCATAATGTTCTTTCTCATTTTGACTAAACACCAAAATATCATCAAAGAAGACAATTACACAATACTGATATTTCAAAAATATATGGTTCATCATTCTACTAAATGTAGCAGGTGCATTAGTCAATCCAAATGGCATCACTAAAAATTCGTAATGACCAAACTGTGTCCTAAATGCAATCTTGAATATATCTGACTTATCTAGTCTCACCTGATGATAACCAGACTTAAGGTCTATTTTACTAAATATAGCAGATCCTTGCAGTTTGTCCATAAGGTCATCAACTCTAGGAATGGGATACCTATTCTTTACAGTGATCTTATTTAAAGCTCGATAGTCAATGCACATACGATAGGTATTATTCTTTTTCTTGACTAACAGAACAGGTGCACCAAATGGAGAACTACTAGGTCTAATCAATCCTCTATTTAGTAATTCCTCAACTTGACTTTGAATTCCTTTTTGCTCTATCTGGTTATGCCTATATGGTGCTTTGCAAGGTGGTTGTGTGCCAAGAATAAAATCTATTTTATGGTCTTCTAGACGTGAAGGAGGTAAACCAGGTGGTAGGTCTTCGGCAAAACAGTCTTTAAAATGTGCAAGAAATTCTTTATGCCTAGGATACATATGATTTTCTTTTACTTGCAGTTCATTCACCCAAATGAGATAAGATTTACTACTCTTGCGTAATGCACGTTTAGCTTGAGTATGCGAAAGTAGTGGAAAAACATTAGATGCATGCATACCATATAATGTAATATGTTTTCCTTGAAAATTAATATTCATTGAATGTGTGAAATAGTCTATATCTAGGTTATGCTGATGACGCCAATGCATACCTAAAATAATGTCACTCGACTGTAATGGAACAACTAGAAAATTTCTTCTTTTAGTGTATTGACCAATTTGAATCTCTAAGTCATGCACTTCCTGTGTACCATTATACCTACTGCCTAAGAATGCTGCTTTGATACGATAATGCGTAGGTACAGTCTGTAACTTCAATTCTTTTACTAATTTTGCTGAAATAAAATCATGAGTGCTACCGTCATCATGCAAAATAATCTTTTCCTTTCCATGCACCAAACATTTCATAGTGAATAAAGAATGTGGAGTTGGCATACCTGGTAAAGTATCCGAAGGAGTAGTAATGTCGTCCTCATCTTCTGTGAAATCAGGCATATCTTCATGTTCTTCATTGTCCATTGCTCCAAGGTAGTTGATATGGCCAGGTGGCTTCTTCGAATGGCAATTTGCTGCTAGATGTCCAAGCTGGTGGCATTTATAGCATACTATTGGCTTGGCTTTGATTACATTGTTTGCAATGGCAGGAAGTCTAAGGACATTAGGATTTGGCTGTGGAATAGGCTTAGGGTTTTGATTGACATTGGATGGTAAAGCAGGTGGTTTTGCCCAATTTTTACGAAAAGATGATGAAGAGAAAGGACCTGGATTAAATCTTCTAAAAGTGGAATTGAATTGCTTAGATCCATAGTTACCATTGGCTTGGAATTGCTGTGGATGTCTGTCTCTACCTCGTAGCTTGTCTTCAGTGTCGTGAGCTAGTGAAATTGCATCTTCAAGAGTAGCAGGCTTGAACATGTTAACTTCAGCGTAGTAATGTCCAAGGAGTCCAGACATGTACTTGCGCTTGTGTGTCGCTTCAGGTACATCTTCAAGCATGCGTAGCTGGAGTAGTGCATTCCAAAAACGCTCTGTATACTGAGGAATAGGCTCACGATCCCGTTGCTGGAGAAGATCCCATTGCTTAATGGCTTTCTCATGAAATTGTGGAGGAAGGAAATTCTGCATGAACTTCTTCTTGAAATTCTCCCAGGTAGCGGGACAATCTATACTCTTGCGTACAACAGTCCACCAAAGAGATGCTCTGTCCACTAAATGATTAGTGACACACTTGATTTTATCTTTTTCTGCATAGGTTTCCTCATGGAAATAGTCGTCAAAGTGACTAATGAATGCAAGAACAGTTTTTCCTTCTCGTATGCCATTGAAAGTACGGAATTTGAAACTTCTTTTACTTATCTTTGATTCCTTGCGGATGGTTTGAGCTTCGAGAGTTGCGTCGATGGTACGTCGGATAAGATCTTCAGATTGAGGTTCTTCTTTGTCGGTAGACGATCTTTGTAAATTTGCCAATTGAACTTGCAATGCTTGCCTAGCCCTTCATTCTTCATCCAATTGCATCATGATTAAGTCCAGCTTTTGCTCCATCGTAGGTTCAGGTAGGTCGCCTTCAGCCATTAAATCGTCCATATGTGGTTCCTTTATCCTGCAAAACTCAAAAGACCTTTCTCACTCAAAATCAAGTTAGCGGGATGAGCGTAGCTCAAGTTCGGGAATAGAAGGCTTATGTATTTTTAGGTGTGGCTTTCACAATCTTCGAAAAATCTGTGTTTTATCCTTCTTCGTATGCTGAAAATGCTTCAGCAAACCTGCGTATAGGTAGAGTACCTTCCAATGAACAACTTTGTAGTTCGGAGTTTCTGCGCAGAAACAACCCTTCTATGAGTTTTGGACAGAAGTCAGTTTTGACTCCAGTTGACTTGTCTGACTTGCAGAGTACCAGACTAATGAGACTTGCAGAGTTTGTTGACTTGCAGAACTTGCTTGCTTTGTCGGACTTGCAGAACTTTGACTTGTTAGAACTTGCTGAACTTGACTGGTTGTGTGTGACTTGAAGTTTGTGATGACTTGACTGATTAGAGCTTGTGTGATTAAGCTTGGTAGCTTAATGTTACTGTCAATGGCGAAATTCGGGGGGGGGGGGGGGGGGGCGTTTTTTGAATGCGGCGGAATTTTTGGAACATACTCTGAGAACTCGCGTTGCAATTTCAAAGCTTTAAGCTTCTTAAAGCTTATAAAGCTTTAATACTAAGCTTAATAAAAATAAAAGCTTTTAAGCTTGTAAGCTATGGAGCTTATCTCTCTGGTTTTTGACGACTTGATGAAGAAGATGTAGGAGTAATCCTCCGCCTCTGCAAACCGGTCCTTCGCGATCCGATGATGGAAACAGGGGTTCTTGATCACCAGAAATCTGCCTGTATCGACCGTTCGCGACGAGATTGACCGTAGAGCCCGATCGTTGCAGGAGCTCCGCCTTCGCACAAGATGGGTAGCGATTGGAAGCTCTTGATCTCAGCTTTGCTCTGATACCACTGGTGCGTAGATCGGATGCTGTACACTCACGTAGTGAATGCCGGAAGGTCCCCAAGAACAATAGAACTCTACTTTTTGCACAAATTACAAGGTAAAAAGCATGAACGACAAGAGCAAGAGACCAATTGGGTGCAATCTTTTCCCATGCCTTGTGTGAGCTCTCGACAAAGCATGTATTTTATGTATTATTCATCTTCAAGCTCAAATAATAGCCCAAATTACAAAATAGCAAGCTTTTAGCTTTTGAGTTTGCTTTAACACAAAATAGGAATAAAGCTAGTGGACGGTGCCCAAAGAGTCTGGCACGCCCAATACAATGTCCAAATAGAAATAACATAATCGTGTGTCCATGCGCATACAAAATAATAATAAATATCTGATGCCTTAATAAATAGGCATGACAAAATATAGGCGCCATGCCTAAGGTATGCACCCATCAAAACATAATCCATAAATCGAATACTCGCTATCCTCCAATGCTTTCCTCCGCCACTGCTGCTATCTCTACACATCAACTGAAGCATTCACAATCGTTAGTAAAATAATACAATTAAACCGACAAAAGTGAATACCTAGCAGTCTTCAGCTACATAAATAAATCAACTGGTTAGAAATAAATCCTAACCTTAATTTATTACGAGTGCGCACTCTAAACTCATAAATGTTTATTAATTTAATATGCATTTTGCGGAATCACCCGCTATGGAATCACCCATATACACACTAAATTAATGAAACGCCCGAAAAGGACAGGCGTCCCCATCAACTTCTCGCACAAATAATCCACTTTGTGTATGAGCCCCGATCATCAAAGTTTACGGAATCCACCGTAAAACCTCACGGAATCCACCGTGGCATGGAATCCACCGTGAAATATACCTCCTGGCATCAAAGTGATGGTTGGTCCAAAGGATAAAATATGGACACATGCTTTACATGCAGCTGAAAAGAGAAAGGCCACTGATAGTGAAATGTCTCATGCAGGGCAAGACATTCGTGGCATAACTGGTTGGGAATCACTGATAGATGCATATTCAGTGTATGCATATTTAGCAAAGGTACAAAACACGGATGTACTTGTGGAAGAAAAACAAAAAAGAGATGAATATATTGTAGGGACATCTAAAAGAATGACAAGAAGAAGTGTGGATCAGCCTAAAGCTACAAATCAGCCACCTCCCGAGCATGTTATGGAAGAGGTCAGTCATGAGCAAAAACAGGAAAACAAACAAGAGGGCAAAGAGGGGCAAGTAGCCAGGATATAAGTTGCAATCTGACATTGAGACAGCCACAGATCTTAAGAAGATTCTTGAAGAATGAATCTTAAATAGTCAGGTGGAATTGACCTTAGGAGAGGTGCTTAGCATTGCCAAGCGAGAATTTCATGATGAGATCATTGACATAATTAAAAGGAAGCATCAGTTTCTTGGTGATACCACTACTGCATTGTTGCAATTTGAAGAGGAAACTGGTTTGTTGGATATTTGGGCTGAATATGAGCATGAAGTAAGTACATGATTGTTTATGCAGGATGCTACTAATCAATGGACAGTATGTGGAAAAGAGAAAAAAGTGGCTGAAAATGCATTGTCTTGTAGCAATATACATGGTGGAGTAAGGCAAATGCAACAATATGGAGAAGAGACTCTAGGATTTATTCCTTGAAGTCACTACACAAGAAATCATTGGGCTAGAGCTACCATTGAAATGGTAGTGAAAATAGGGGAATGTGAAACTCCTTGTGTTGCTTTCTTGACCATGGGTTTGAGATAAATGCCATTGAGCGGGGATTGTATGAAAATGGTGTATGACTTGTAGACACTGATCATGGTTGGCAAATGAGGGCTGCAAATAATTCTTCAGGGGAGCTCTATGCTGCATGTCCTAATGTAAAAGTGATGATTGGTGATGTACAGAAAGAGCAACACTTCTTTGTGCAAGATAATTCCTCATATGCAGTGATTTTGGGACAGCTCTATATTACAGCTGTGCATATGGAAACAAAGGTGCTTGATGATGGTTCTACTTATGCAAGAGTCAGAGCAAGGATGGGAGAAAAGCAGTCCAATTTCTTATTGTTTGTGTTAATCATCCTAGAAATCAGGATACGCTTCGAGAGTCTCCTTTGGTTCCAAATGCAAGGGAATTCAAAGACCTGGATTTTCATTAAGCGCTGTTGTAATGCGAGGCTACAGTAGTGCTGTTCAGTGGGTGTACTCACCTCTTGATGAAATGAAGCATGTATTTACTATTGGTAATTCTCAGTTTACAACAAACAGTTCATGTTGGTTTAAGCCTATGGAAGCTATGTGTAGGGCTAAATGCATATCTATGAAATGGGCTACTAAGAAACTAAGAGCATTGAGGTTGTTAGCTGAAAATGATGGCATTTCAGGCATCTTTTATGGGCTGAATATTATTCACACTATGGCTGAAATTTCAGCAACTATACATGCGAAAATGAGGCTGAAAACAGAGTGTTGTCAGTATGCTCTTTGGATATGTATGATGCTATAGCATTGTTTGCTCAGCAGGAAGGATTACAATGGGCTGAAGCACTTGTGGGGACAAAGTATAAGACAGTTGACAAAAAGGTGAAACCAATTGCTTTGCCACTTCCACCAGAGAGTGAGGGTATGTATGAAAAAGTGTCAAGACAACCAAGCTTATGGGATCCTAAAGATATAGGTCATTAGTTTACATCTGAAACATTACATGAATTGAAAGTTGGTGTAGAAGGGTTTCTTTTGCCTGCTGAGAGAGATTGTTTTATGTGGATATTGGCTAGACATGGGAAGGCATTTGCATTTCAGCCAAGTGAAATAGGTTGTGTGGATCCAATGTCTCTCCTACGGTCATATTTACTGTGCCACATGTACCATGGACCTTGAGGCCTATTCCAGTGCCTAAAGCTTACTTGCCAAAGCTGATGAATTTGCTAAATGAAAAGATTCCATGAAGATCTTGGAGCCTTTTTTAGCCTCGTACTCAAATCATTGGTTTACTGTGCCCAAAAAGAATGGGGCTTTAAGATTTATTCAAGACATGCAATCGGTCAATAAAGTGGCCATAAGAAATGTGGGTGCAAGTCCTGTGGTTGATGAATTTGTAGAGGCTTTTGCAGGCAGAGAGCGATCTATTATTTGGGTGATCTTTACTCGGGTTATGATCAGTTTCAGCTTGCAATTGAAAGCAGGGATATCACAACATGAAGTCTCCTTTGGGGTTAGTACGGATGTGTACTCTCCCACAGGGTGCAACAAACTCAGTGGCACACATGACAAATGCTATGAATAGGGTACTCATGGATTTTATACCACAATTGACTATGTCCTTCTTGGATGATGTTCCAATCAAAGGGTGTGTAGTGGATGAAAAGAATGAAGAGATGGATGCTCATGGATGCAGATAGTTTGTTGCAGACCATATTGTGGATTGTGAGAGGATTTTGACATGTCTAGTGCATTCACCGGGATATTATTGAATGTTGAAATGACCTGTGTTTTTTGGTTGATTTTTATTATTTTTGAAGGTTAAATGGTTTGGAAGTGGTTTGAGAGTGTTGTATATAGGGTGGAATGGTTTTCATAAGCTCATGATGTTTTTTTAGTAGAGATATGAAGTTCTATGATGTTCTGTTAGGTTCTATTGAGGTTCAGTTTGGTTCTTATAGCTTCTATTTAGCTTCTGTTTTGTTTTGTTTTTCTTCTATATGGAAGCATGGAGTGATGATTGATGAAGTTTGAGGTTGTTTGAAAGCTCATTGAATGGTTTTTGATGGTTTGGAATGGTTTTAGTATGAGTTATGTTGTTCTTATGCTTTCTGTTGACCTTCTGTAACCCAGAGCCTCTATTTCTGTTCTGTTCTGTTTTGTTCTGTATACCTTTGTACATATTCTATGGAATGTATGTGTGACTTTGGAAAATTTAAGAGGTGAATGCAAGTTCAAAAGAGCTCAAGGAAGTGGAAGAAGTAGCTACTAAAGACTCAAGAGAAGACTAGAGTGAAGTGACAGTAGTGAACTATGAAGAGTCATCCCTGTAGTGGCTTTGGTGACATTTCATATCTGACACACCTCTTGGGAGGGGTATTCACAACCAAAGAAGGGTTATTGCAAGTTATTATTAAGTATTATAGTGAGAATATAATGCACTATTGAGAGAGAGAGAGAGAGAGAGAGAGAGAGAGAGAGAGAGAGAGATGTGTGTGTGTGTGTGTATGTGTGTGAAAGATAGCCAATTCTATACAAAATAATGTATCTACATATGAGAGATTATGAGAGAAATCTTTGGAATCTTCGAAGATGAATCATATGTGATATCTTTCCATTGAAAGTGGGTTTTTGTGTTTTCCATGTTTATTAAAGGATTCTATGAATAATATGAAGAGCATGATGGATTTTGTTAAAGTTAAAGCCATGTGAAAATTGTTTCTATGAAGCTACGTGAAGATTTCTTGTTCGTGGTGTTCTTTTCTTTGTTGAGATAATATAAAATCTAAAAAATATGATTGTTGATAGTACAATATAGATTTTCTTACACTAGAAACCCTGTTCCTTGGTGTTCATTTTGGGGCTCCATGTTTTTGGTGCGCAGTCGAGGAAACTGCCATCAACAAGCATAAAAAAAGGCTAAAAATGAAGGAAATGGCATTGAGAAGAAGAGAAGAATTCAATGGAAGCTTGAAAAGTTCTTTCAACCACTAAAGAATTGGAGATTCTTATTGCCAAAGCCACTATCCACAAGAAGTTCATCCCACAATGGTGGAAACATATTATCATCATGATGCATGCTTTATGGGGTGGATTATTTCCTCCCCCTATTGAAGCAATAGAGACAAGCATCTTGGTAGTGAACTGTTTGGAAACAAATTGAAGTGCAGAAATAAAGAGAATTATTATCCATGGGAGATTTGGTATTCATTGAGAAGTTTCCAGACATCATCAAGTGGGAGATTGTGAAAAAGCTTCAAGAGTTGTGGTCAATGGAGGCTCACGAAAACAAGAAAGAAAAGAGTTAGAATTTGTTCATGGATGCTCAACAGCAAGACACGTGGGATGCATGGTACACTAATAATCTCCTGTTTGTCCAATTAGCAACCCACTAGAAGTTTGGGGATAGAGTGCCATCAGAAGGTGGCATTACTATGATGATGGCACCACAACAATCATCAGAAGAATGAGTTTTGACACTTTCAGAATGGAATAACTTCCTCTCTATAGCGGACTAAAAATTGAATTCAAAGACGTAGAAAAGAAGGAAGTAGAAGAAATATTGACAAGAGAGTCCTCCAGAGACTAAAGTCTCCCCTGATTCTATTCTATTGAGTATAGACCAACTGGTGGAGTTAACTCCCTAATGAATGATGCAATCAAGAGGCAAGTACTAAAACGAGTCCAGAGGTATGTGAAAAGAGAGAAGGCAAAAATCAAAGCCAAAAATGAGCTAGCACAGTAGAAGCCTCCTTTCATGCCCTAGCGGCACTCTTTACAAAAGTCCTTATGGCAACTCAAGGTCCCCTTCCTAGTCAAATCCATCCTGGAAATATTGATTGATAAGCCAACAAATGTAGTCCCATTTCCCATCTTTAAGGGAGAATACAATGAAGACCCCAATCTTCATGTAGTAGAGTTTATGGTAGCATGTGTGGCTAACAATGCCAGAACCCCCAAGCATTCAAAGGCACAACGTTTCAGTGGTATGAGAGACAAGCAGCATGAACTTTTGGCACATGGGATGACCTTCCTCACTAAATTCAGGCATGAAGGTTTTGAAGAGTAGATGTGAGAGGAGTTCATGAACCTAAGTCAGTCTTCTGGTGAACAAGTAGAATCATATTTCTCACAAATCGAATCCATACTAAAAAGATGTATCAACCATCATTTGGATGAAGGCATCTAGAAGGGAGTTTTTCTTAGAGGCCTAAAACCATCAGTTGAAGCAAGGCTGTCATAATGACCTCAGGAAGAGAGGTCCTATCTCCTCCCATGCCAAGAATGGCATACCCACCAAATGCAATCCTAGGGACAATTCCCTACCCTTATCCTCAATACAAACATTGCTGCAGTACAGTGCACCAAATCCACAATGGCTGTAGACAATAGTGCCTCAAATGATGATTCAACCACAATAGCAGTGGCCATATACAGTTTCCCCAATGGGTGACTCAACAATAGTGGAATCCTACCAATTGGAATCAACAACCCCTAGTCTCTATAGGACCTTTGAACCAAAACCAAGACAGAGGAACCTCTAGATTAACTCAACCAATGTATGCAGTGATTAGAGAATCTTTTCAAAACCCTACTACAAGTATCCCAAAAAGTGAAAATTTGAAGTCCAATTCAGTCGCAAGTATCAAGAAGGAGCTTATGGATGTGATTACAGAATAGCTACAGACGCTGAAGGTGAATACCGCTAATATATCCCCTCCTGCGAGAGGTGGAAGAGATGTGATGTGGTCTAATACATGGTGTGGAAAGTGCCATCAAGTGGGACATTTAGCCACTGAATGTACCCAAAAACCTACCATTCCTGGAGCCCTTTGTTTATACTATTTGAGGAAGAACCATATAGAGGATATTTGCTCTATGAAGGAGATGCATGATAGAAGAAAGAAAGATGAAGAAGCAAGACTTAACTTGCTGGAATCCAAGTTGACCACGCAAGACATTGGACCAAAGCAAGGGAATTTGGTCCTAATTTCAGTCCAAGGTAGTTTCCCCCTTAGAGTTACAAAGGATGACAGTTTGGCAGTGGCCAGAGATCAGAGGGGGAGTGTTACAGATGTGGAGAAGAGGGTCATATCTCACTGAACTGTCCAAACCTTAGAAGGTCCATGGACTATAAGCCCTTATGCAATCGATGCAAAGGAGAAGTTCACACTACAAAAGATTGTCCAAGTCCAGCTCTCCTGTGAAAGCCACTCTTGATACCCAATAGAAGACCCAAGAACCTTCCAATTTGGTGGAATTGGAAGTTGCTGCAATAACATGTACAAAGAAAGGAGAATCCGTAGTTCCAAAAGAGAATATTCCCTGTGCAATGTAGTATATAGCACTACAGAGCCACAAAGAGCTACGTAGACAGTTGTAGAGATAGAACCAGAGGTCCAAGAGATAGAGGATGTCGAAGTACCTCCTCAAGGAGAAGAAGTGCAAATGTTGCAGTTCATAGAAGAAAAACAGAAGATAAAAGTAGGTGTTGCCCCCTTTCCTAGCTGATTGGAGAAGCTTGCAGATCCTATCAAAGAATATGACTTGGTCAAAGACCTAAAAGCCTAACATTTTTCCAATAGTTAGTAATGTTGTCTCCTAGTTATCGAAATAAATTCAAAAGCATACTTACAAGAAGATTAGGCTTATGGATTTCTCCCTCCATAGCAACCAAGTCCAACAACACCCCATAACTCGTAAAAGAAGTGGATGTAGTTATCGCCTTCCTAGATCCTGAAACCCCAAAGATTGGTGTATGGATTGAAGGATGATTTATAGCAGATGCATTGATTGATGGAGGCTCATCAGTAAACATAATGATGGATGTGACAATGAAATATCTAGGCTTGCAAGAAATGCAACCTATGCAGTGGCTTATCAGACCGGCAGACCAAAGTAGAATTAAGCCTTTGGGCATCCTCCCATATGTAAAGACAACCCTCGTAGGAAGGGATTATTGGATGACATATCTGGTGGTCAAACCAAATTCCTATGGGACCTCATATCCTCTGTTGTTGGAAAGACCTTGGCTTTTTAAAGAAAGAGCAAGGACGGATTGGTTCAAAGGAACCATAACCCTAGGCAGAGGACCTAACAAAGTGGTGTTGAAGTTGTATGGATCACAAAAAGGCAATGGATCCACATCTATCGAAGTCTTAAGAGACTCCTCCAACTGGGCACTGTAAGCCAACCCCTAAAGGAAGGAAAGTATTTTTCCATGAAAAAATACATCTTGCATGAACCCGAATTGACTTCTAAAGTCACCTCTAATAGTGAGATAGAAGCATGGATGTATGGTTCTCCCTGTTACATGGCCGAAACAGAGCCAAAGACACAGACAAAAGCAGATACAGAGCGAGTGAATAGAAAAAGGGATAGAGACAGAAGCAGACACAGAGTCAAAGACAGAGGCAGACACAGAAGAAAAATAAAAGGACATAACAAAGAGTATGTTATTCTCTTATATCGACCCCATAGAGGCAAAAATAACATCTGAAGAGGACAAAGATAACAATGCAAAAGAAGACTATGAAAGCGAGCTAGAAGAGTCTATCCTCCTTGTAGAAGACAAAGATGAGGAAGAACTTCTTGAAGTTCCTAAAGCCTCAGAAGCTGAAGATCCCTTGCTATTCGACAGAATGATTATGGTACCATTTAGACTAATTAATAAGTCACATCATAAGCAAAGCCTCTATACAAAATGGATTAAGAAAAATAAGCCTTCCTTTAGCAATGGCTCTTGTCGTCCAAAGTTACCCTTTCTAAGAGAAGATGATGACGATGCACCTTGCCAACATCTTCCAGTTCCACAGCTTAAATAGAACTTCAAAGGTTCCTATTATGTGACATTCCTGGATGCATCTTCGGAAGACGAGTCTTCTAGCCAAGAAATAACTCATCCCCAAACCAAACCCAAAACCACAATGATACCCTTTCAGCTTCCCAAAAAGAGAGCTAAGCCTCCATTCAAAGAGGACATCAGTTCTAGTGAATCATCAGAAGAGTAGACCACTCCCTTAAAGGAGTTCGATCTCTACCCAAAAGCCGTCCGTGGGACATTTATCTGCAAAGTGAAAGGTGAAAAGCAACTAATGTTTGTGGATGCTGAAGGTACTGAACGTCACCTAAAGGTGAGAATTAATCTTTCAGAAGAAGAATTATTGTGTTGCAAGACCTACTAGAGGAGAACTTGGATATGTTTGCATGGTCATACAAAGATCTAAAGGGGATTGATCCCACAGTATATTAACATCACATTGATCTAGAGCCTGATGCCAAACCTGTGAGGTAAAGACAGAGGCACATTGATGGAACCTAGAACGGACTGGCACTGGCTCGTGCACTAGCCGGACCTCTATCTCACGCGCTCAACAACCCCACGGCCTCGCGGCCAGGAGCGTTGATGACACATACATTGCCTTCCTAGACATCTTGCATTTGTATTACGTCGTTTGTAGTCCACTCTTCTCTCACCCACTACTCCTCAGAGGGAGTCCCTTACACATTGCCTAATGGCACGCAGCACAAACATAGAGGGTCCTTCAACGGCTGAATGCCGCCACCCCTCTACGACTCTCCTACACCTTGGGGATTGGCCCTTCGATGCGTCGCTCAACATACCAACATTTCGTACAAAATCCACTCAAGGTACCATTTAATCGTATACAAGAATGTACCATTGTCCTTACTTCTCTTTCCCCTAGACCCCACGACTAGCCTATGGCTTAGGGTGTCCTGTCTCTCACTCAACGTGGGTCAAGGTCCTAATGAAAACAATTGCTGTGCATCCAAGATTTCTGATACATTTAAATATTTCCATAATTTATGCATTGTGGATGCTAAGTGCTTAAACAATTATGAAATCAATATTGTGTACATATGGAAAACATCCCTTCAATGATTTTCAACTACCGTTCTTATGCGGCGTTGCACGAACCTAGCACCGAGGAAACCCTCGTGCTACTAAGCTCTTATCCTATAATTATTCACCGACCTATATGGCATGCAAACAAAAACAACAATCTTTTCATCATCTTACTCCGCATTTAGACACATTTGAACCGCTCTACCCTCCCATCGATCAAATGTTGCATTGTTATATAGATTTATAAGGCATTTTGCCATCATTTTATGTGTAAAAAGCGGAAAAAAACACACTAAAACAAGAAGGTGGGATTGAACTGAGGCAAATCCTCATGCTTCAGCCCCCACAAACATTCACAAACATTTTTCTTAATTTTCATTAATTTTTCGCACCCAAAATGCATTTTTTTCCCTATTTTTAGTATTTTTTCTCTATTTTCCTTATTTTTTACATTATTTTATTATTGAAAATTCAAAATAGGTTATGGGCTGTGGCCCTTAGTTCCTTTTTGCAGCAAAAATGAAAATTTAGTTGGTGTTCCTATTCATTCTTCCATTTTTATGCCCAAAAATATCATTTTCCCTTGATTTTCCATATTTTACGTGTTTTAGTGTATTATTTTGAGCCACAAGATGCATGTTTTTCTGATTTTCTGATTATGATCACCAAGTAGCAACATAAACAATTTTTAGCCCACACAAACAACATTTTATCAATAAAAAACCATGAAATCTCAAATTTCCTTTGAAAAAATTGAATTACCGGTTATTTGCGTGTTTCGGGTTTCATGTCCATGGCTGCAAATCTGAAAATCAGCAGCACTTCATGCTCATGACGATCACAAGTCACCATTTCCAGCCCGTGGAGCAATCCGATCGATGCCGGACAAGCCTCCACCATTCTTTCTTCTTCTTTCCTCTTCCCACATGAACTTGCCTTTAGAAGAGAGAGAGGGAGGAGAGAGAAAGACTAGATTCTATCTCAGCATTCATGCCATCAATTGAGGAGTGAAGGGCGGTGATAGAGTCAGCAGGCAGAGGGGAAGCAAGGGCAATGATCACTCGGGTAGGTTGTTTGCAGGCTGCCTCCTCCCTCTCCATCTTCTTGGCGCATTTTTCGGCGCCATCCTGTGTGCTCTCTTCCCACGATTTCTTCATCTTCATTTCCTCCTTTCTTTCATGTGACATTTAAAATTGGGCTCCCAAAGGTCATGCCCACTTTGGCCACTCTAATGTCCACCTCTTCGCATCTTGACCGGTTTCTTGGCCATTTCCCCGTCCGGACTCCGAATCGAGCTCTAAAAAAACCCGGGCGTCCGGCTTGGCATCCCGCATTGGCCAGTAACTCCTGTCAACCCGCATGACTGTCTGAAAAATTATGAAAAATCAACAAGTGTCGCTCGGGCACCTTGAAAGCACTTTGGTGCTTAAAATCGACCTAGATCGAGCCGCCGCCTTTGATGTTGAATATTTTTCCCTTGATATTCATAATTTTTAGCTATTTTAAAGCAATTCCTGACACCAAAATTCCACTCTCATAGATGAATCCGAATTACTTCGCCCTAGTGAAAGAATTATTGAAGTTCCTTGATGCTGAGTTTATCTATCTAGTGGCCAATAGTGAATGGGTTTCGCACATTGTGGTAGTACCCAAGAAGAACGAAAAAGATTCAAATATGTGTGGACTTCCGAAAGCTGAATTCTAAGACCAAGAAGGATCATTTCCCTATCCCTTTCATAGACCAATTGTTGGATGCAGTGGCAGGCCATGAGCTCTATCACATCTTGGATGGATTCAACAGATGCAATCAAGTCTAGATCGCAAAAGAAGATCAATCTAAAATGGCCTTCACAACCGAATGGGTAATCTATGCTTACAGAGTGATGCCCTTTGGGTTTTATAACGCTCTTGCTACCTTCCAATGAGTGATGATGGCTCCATTCCAAAACCTTCTGCATGACTTCATTAAGGTGTGCCTAGATGACTCCTTCTATTTCAGGAGTTCAACTTTGAAGTGGTTACTAAATCCGGTCGCTCTCATGTCCTAGTGATTGATCATTTGTCGCAAATCCCTCAGAGCAAGGACAAAGAAGCGCAGGATAATCTAGACCAATACCTTTTTGAATTGATTATATCTAGCTTTTGCAATCAAAGGATTCAGTTTTTTTTTTTGAAAATCTGATACATAATTTTTAGACATGAGGTGTACATGACATTGGCAAATGAATTATGCAAGACTATTTAGTGCATATAGCTAGAAGGGTGGCATGGTTGCATGCCCTACCACCTAAATTTTTTCCCCTCTGTAACTGTTGCTATTTGTGTTGGAAATTTACTTTGCAACTGTCGCTATTAGCATCGCTAACAGTATTAGCGATGCAAATAGCGACACAAATAGCGACGCTAATAGAGACGCAAATAGCGCTGCAAATAGTGACGAATCAATTGCATTGATAATAGCGACGCGAATAGTGATGATGGGGGTAATTTTTTCCATGAATAATGCCGTCGCTTTTAACGTTGCTATTGGGTCTATATGTTATAGTGAAAGATGGTCAATCATTAATATAAGACAAACTATAATTGCCAGGGAATAGCTTCAACTAGCAACGAGTGAAGATGCGACATACACCAAGAACTGTAAAAGAATTAGTGTGTTAGATTGAGATACATCCCATAGGCATAACCATCATGCATAGAGTGGGTGTCTTGGGTAACATAAGAGATAACTAGAGGCACAATGAATTGAGCAATATAACGGAAGCCCAGTACATAACCAACCAAGATGTATACATCATTGACAACATTGTGATAGAGATAGGTGATGGTCCAAAAGTAATGTCAAATTTGTCCACTAAGCATCAACTACGTTGTTGGAGCATTTGGGGTCGAAAGTTTATCACAGGGGTATGAGACAGTAGGGTGAAGGGAGATCCATGGAGAGCAATTGATGAAAGAGAAGGGGTTTGAAGAAATAGAAGATGTAGAAGAGTACTCATAAAGGTAAGGCCTGTCAATTTATTTTTGCATTTTGAGAAGATAAATCCCTTGTAGACAAAAAGTATGCATCAAATAGTAGCTTCTTCTCTGCTGCTCAGACTGCCAATTTGATACTCCGATTGGCTCCGAAAGGGGGTAAAATACAAAGACACTTGGTCAGAATTCTCCTAGATTACTCCTTCTTCTTCTCCTAGTTCTTCTTCAGAGTGCAGTTTGCTGCCTGTAAACTGCGATGGCGCATTGCGTGATTTCGCCAATCCTTCTTTTTGCATAAAATCCCTAAAAAATAGTTGAAAGCTACTTGCTTTTTTTACATGTCATCCTATTCTAGTAGTTTTCTATAGTTTTTGGATATTTACAAGAAATAATATCCAAAATATTAAAATATAGGCTAAAGTTGTTAAAAAATCTAGTATTTTTAAATCATCCACACTACAGACACTGACACTAATGACTAATATGGCATTGACTCTCTAGATCAATAAGAAAGCTGAATGACAATGCACTCTAGAGTTTTTCACACTGTGTTCGCATAGTGGTACGATATCCACTCCCTCTTAACCTGCACATCCTCCAGCATGTGCTAAAGTCTTATGGATCTACACTGTTAGAAGAAGTATCCTCTGCCATATCAATGTCTTCATCTTCTACCTCTTATTCTTCCATATTCTCATGTTTATGCTCAGTATCCAACTTCTCAACTCATACACTAAAGACTCCATATGTTTAAAGAGCTTGATATGTTTTCCAGCCACACTGGAATCCTTAAATCTGTCCCATCCATCTCATTTAATGCATAGGTAGCATTGTCAAAAACAAACCTTACCACATATGGACCAAACCACCACTTTGCCATCTTCTATCTACCACTATGTTGATTTTCCAAGTTACTATCATAAGCCAACACCCAATCCCCTTCTTGTATAGCTCATGGTCGAAGTATGTGTCGCTTGTCGAACCTCTTCTTGTCCTTAATCCTTGTAGTCTTAAGCTTTTTCATGGTTGTTTCAATGTCTTCAGGCCTTCTTTCTAGATGTCTAATGCGTAGGACTAGCAACTCTTCTCTAGTCAAACCCTCTTCCCATTGTAGAACATTCCAAGTTGCAATAATCTCCTCAATAGGCATGATTGGCTGTTGTCCATACATCAATTCAGCATGCATATACCATGTAACTATACTATGAGTGGTCCTATCAACCCATAAAGCAAAGGGTAACATTCTTGCCACTCTTTCATCTTGCCCTTTTGCTGACTTTGCTAATGCCTTAATGATAGGCTGATGACCCCTTTCACTTTTTCCATTTACTTCACGATTATAGGCTGAAGTTAAAGCCAGCTTGATACCCAATCATGAAAAGAAGTCACAAGCCTCATCCGCATCTAATTCTTCTCTATCTGCAACCACTTTACCAACAAAAACCTGCAAATTGCTTTGAGTAGTCTTTGTACTAAGAGCTCAACCTTTCACTTGATTTGTCAAGTCTTCTTGTGTAAGCACAAGATATCTCATATTCCATAAACCTGTAGGCATAGTAACCAAATCAACTACCCATTTGTAATGCATAGATAATGGAAGTTGGTTGCAACCCATCCCTATGCTTTACCGTGGAATATATCTAACATACATTGTACGATTTCACATAATTATCCACATCTTTATACATGTTTTTCCACCAATACTTCTCTTTGATCTTGGAAATTGTGCCCCAAACTCCTCTATGTCCAGCCCATAAGCTTTCATAAAACTCTTGCATCACCAATTGTTGAGAAGCCCTATCTCCCAATACGCGTATTGGATCTCCTCTCTTTTTCTTTGCATGCTTCCATAAATATCCATCTTTCAAGAAAAACCCATAAGATTTTTTTAAATCCTTTTGAATTAAGCTTCAGACCACTTAGCCTTATTTGTCATGATGCTGAGTTATTGGCCTATTTTCAGCCAATCATCCTCATACAACTCCTCTAAAAATTGTGTTATCACTGAAGCACAACATTGATGATGCTTTCTCTCTACTGCCCATCTCTTCTCCATGGCTATAAGCTCTTTCTTACTACTGAAATCCATGTTACAACTGTGTTTGTTGTTATGACAGCTGTACTTGCATTAATGACATATGTACTTGATGTTTTTAAATCTGTACCCTATAGAAACAACATTTGCATGCTCATTCCTTGCTACTGCTATCATAAAGTCACTTTTAGCACCTATCATATTGTCCTCTTCATCTTCCATAAGTTACTCTTCATCTTCAAATCTTGCTTATGAAAGCATGTTAGCCAGGGGTTTTCTCTACCTGCAATATGCTGAAAATTAGGGTTAAGTGACTTTATATATGCAATCCATCGTAACATGGCAATATTAAGAGTTGAGAAATTTACTATCATGCCCAATAGAGGTAGAAAATCAGTCTCTACCACTACATGAGCTCCCATAAAATACTCCTCATCACACTTAAGGGCTATCACTACATCCCAAAGCTCTCTTTTGACTTGAGAATACCAGTGTTGCTATTCATTGAGGATCTTTGCTCCAAACCAAATGACATACCTATTCCCATCAGCATTATCCTGACCCACTACCCAACCAATACTAATTGGGTTTGTATCCACGGTGATAATAACTGGCTACCCATTCTCATAATTTGCTCTCTTTAGTGTTGGGGGTGAAATCAATACGCTCTTTAACTTTTGAACTGCCTTCGTATGTTGTTTACCCCACCAAAACTTTTGCCCTTTTCTCAAGAGATGATATAAACTTTCAGCCACATGAGCAAAATGCGGAATCCATATCAAGCAAAAGACACATGCACCCAAAAATCTTCTTACCTCGGATACATTCGAACATGTCTCCCACATCATGCTTATGGCATCAATCTTTATTGGTGATGACTATCTTCCATATGGTCCACATATGTGCCCAACAACTGATTCTTCCTCCACTCCAAAAATTGACATTTCTTCTGACAGAGTCCAATGCACTTCTTCAAGACAGCTCAAAATCCTGTCACAATCAACAATATGATTGGCCACCACAAACCTTCTATATCCTTGCTCATTCAGCTCTTCATCCTTCTCATGAATATCACACCCTTTTATTAGCACATCATCAAGAAAGGGCAAGGTCAACTGAGGGATATACTCCCTCAAAACTTTATGCATAGCATTCATCATATGCACTACTGAATTGTTGCTCCTTGTGGAAGCATACACATCCTAACCAATCCAAGCAGTGTCTTCATGGTAGTGATATCCTGGCTTTCTAATGCAAGCTGGAACTGATCATATCCTGAATATAAATCTCCCATAGAGTAAATTGCCTTGCCTACAAATGCTTCTGTAAATTCATCCACTATCGGGCCTAATCCAACATTCCTTATGATAACCTTATTAACTGGTTGTAAATCTTGTATAAACCTCAAAGAACCATTCTTCTTTGGAACAGTAAACCACCAATTTGAATATGGAGTTGAAGAAGGCTCCAAAATCTACAGCTGATCTTCTCGTTCAAAAGCTCTAGTAGCTTAGGCAAATATGCCCTAGGTACTAGAATAATTTTTGAATTCCATGGCACATGATGTTAGTGTAAAGATCACCATAGGTGCAACTATGGTCGGATCAACACATCCAATTTCATTTGGTTGAAACACAAATACTTTCCTATGCCTTGACAACATCTACAAGAAACAAGCTCTTTCTGTAGGCAAAAGAAAGCTTGTATCACCAATTTTCAGTTTTTGCAAAGTTTCAGATGTAAATTTATATCCTACTCCATGTGGATCTTGCAAACTAGGTTGTTGAGATACTTTTTTAGCCAACCCATCACTTCCAGGTGGTAAAGGCAAAGCCACAGACTTAAACTTCTTTGCAACTTTTTTATACTCTGTATCCATCTTTGCTTTAGCCTTGTTTTGCAGCCCATAACATTCATGCTCAGCAAACTCTTGAATGACTTCATACATCTCTAAAGTGTCAACATAAATAACCTCTTTTTCTGCCCTGTTTTTAGCATTAATTGTTGCAAAAATTTCAGCCACTATATCAACATCAACTAGCCCTAAAATCAACCCTGAAATGCCTTCATTTATAGCCATCAAACCATATGTCTTCAGCTCTTTTTCAACCCATCCTACATATTTCTTTTCAGCCTTGCACATGGCTGAAATATTCTTAAAACTGCCAAGACTACATGCTGTCCATTCTTGCAATGTAGACACAAACATAGTTTTCCCCTTTCTTGGATGCATACTTATTTTCCTAGAGGCAATGCCATAGCCTCCACTTACAACAGTGCTATCTAAAAACCCTTAAACTCTTGTGCATTGGGTGGCATGGGATTATCACACAGCCTATCTTGATATTGCGAGGATGATTCACACAAATAGTGATAAATTGTATTGCCTTTGTATTATCTTTACTCCAAACCGAGCATATGAAGAACCATCATCCAAGGCTTTTGTTTCCAACATTGATTCCAAAATAAAGGGCTACCCAAAAATCATTGGATAACTACATGAATCCTTCACAAAAAAATGATATTCATCCCTAACATCTCCAATAGTCACACGGGTACAGTCGGAAAAGCCGCATAAAGATCCCCTGATGAATTGTTTGTTGCTTGCATGCGCCATCCCGGATCTACATCAATCGGCCCACCTCCATTCTCATACAAAGCTATGTGCCATAACATTGATTTCAGAACCATGATTCAACAAAGCTATACAATGCATCTCTCTTTCTCCCACTTTAACAATTCTCTCTGTTGTAGCACGCTTCCAATGCGTTAATGAATAATGACTACATAAAATGAGCATCTTCTTCTTCATCTACTTGTTGATGGACATCCCCATTATACATCGCCTTCTCTCTATGCTTATTGCTGTCCATAAGACTTTCAGCCACAAGGTTGTTGTCTGCACTCCCATTTTAACCCATTTTCAACATCAGCCTACTCCAAAATCAGCATTACATGTATCATCATATTCCCTCTGGAGTTGTTTCTCTATGTCTTTGTCAACCCGCATCAATGCTTGCAAAACTTCACCATCAAACTATCTTTTTTGTTTCAGCATATCAATGATTACATCATGAAATTCACACTTTGCGATTCCAAGAACTTTGCCAAGTGTGAATTCCACTCTACTACTAAGTATGTGATCTTCCAAGATATTTTTAAGGTTTGTGGCAGTCTCAAAGATCTGATTGTAACTTGTAATCAAGTTGCTTGCCCCTTTTCTTCCCTTCTTGCTTCCTCTCTTGAGATGCATCCTCTATAACATACTTAGTTATGGCTTTTGCAGCCTCTTTCAGCTACTCTATTTTACTTTGTGTTATGCATTTAGATGGGCCTGAAGAGAAAGGATCAGCAATTTCCTCATCTCTTCTTCTCTTTTATTCCACAAGAGCTTCTTGATTATGAACCTCAGCCAAATAAGCATAGGCTAAAAATGAATCCATTGGTGCACTCCATCCTGTTCTCCCTCTATACTCTGACTTGCATTAACCAATTCAAACTTTGTTGTTTTGCCTTTTTCCATGCAATCTAATGCATGCATCCAAACACAAGATTTTGCTTTAGCCATGCCTCCTTTATGAGCTTCTTCGATCCTTTCAATTCTCAACCCATATGTGGCTACATCTATGGCAACAAATGTTGTCCTTGTTGCCATCTCTTCCAACCTCTTCTGCATGCCACCATTTCCAAAATTTGACTCTATTGGAAGACCAATTTCTATTGCATGTATTTTGCCATCTTTTCAAAAGACTAACCTTTTTGCTTCCGCTTCACGGTAGGCTATATAGTCTCTCTTTTCATGATGTAAATTGTCACACCAAATGCATCTCCTCTTGTATCCTTCTTTATATGGTCTTTGGATTGTTGCCTAACCCTTCTCTTCCACCTTAACATCAAACTTTTTGACCTTTGCATAGATCTTTGTCAAATTCAGCCTCAAATCACGCATGCCTTTGATTAATTAATAAATAACATCACCTTTAAGAGCAGGACCAACAGGTATAACTGATTGTTTTGCTATACCCACAGGCTTCTTGGCTACAATTTCAATCCCCTTCTAAGCATTGTAGGTGTAGTGCCAGTACCCCATCTTAATTTCATCTGCTCTCTCTTTACCAACATATGCATTGCCTCAATTACATTAGCCCAATTTGATTTCAATCCCGTTTCAAAAGAGGCATCTTCTAAACGACCAATCAGCTTCTCCTGCAAGATAGGATCTACATCCTTTAGAAACAAATCAATTTTTTGACTCTCCAATGATTGCTACTCATCAGCATCCAACTGCGCACATCGACTTTCAAATTCACGGGGCAAAGTTATAGCAGCTAATCCTTTATTGGGCTTTTCAATCCAATTTGTAAATGTATTTTTAGTTACCAATCTTGCATCTTTCAAGAAAAACTCTTCTCTCAAAGCTTTCTTAAAAGCTACCCAATTATCAACTCTTCTTTGTAACTCATCAATCCGATCATGTAATGCATGTATGGCCAAACGGAAGAAATACAGACTCCACACATATTGTAGTACCCCATGAAACAACATATTTTCTTCATACAACCAGATGAAGGGTGAAACATTTTGACCCTTAAATTGCTTCAATTCCTGTCCCACCACCTGCAATGCATTCACAGCTAAGGAATCAACTCTTTCTGCTTCCTACCAAGTTTGCATCAACTGTTGTAATAACAATTGATGTTGTTTTTGTTGTTGCAACAAAGCAACCATCTGTTGTAAAGCATCATCACCACTTGAACTTGCAAAATCCCCCATCTTTACATACTTGCTGTCAACATTCACATTGGGTTCATCACTCTTGGAGCATTTGGGGTCGAAAGTCTATTATAGAGGTAAGAGACAGTAGGGTGAAGGGAGATTCATGAAGAGCAATTGATGAAAGAGAAGGGGTTTGAAGAAATGGAAGCTTGTCAATTTATTTTTGCATTTCGAGAAGATAAATCCCTTGTAGACTAAATACGTGCATCAAACAATAGCTTCTTCTCTACTGCTTAGACCACCAATTTGATGCTTCTGTTGGCTGCGAAAGGGAGGTAAAATACCCGATTACCTAGTCAGAAATCTCCTAGGTCATTCCTTCTTCTTCTCCTAGTTCTTCTTTGAAGTGCTGTTTGTTGCCTGTAAACTACGATTGTGCATTGCACGATTTTGTCAATCCTTCTTTTTGCAAAAAACTCCCAAAAATGACTGAAAGCCACTTGCTTTTTTTACATGTCATCCTATTCTAGAAATTTTCTACAGCTTTTGGATATTTATAAGAAATAATATCCAAAATATCAAAAATAGGCTAAACTTGTCCAAAAATCTAGTATTTTTGAACCATCCATACTACGGACACTAACACTAATGACTAGATGGCATTGACTCTCTAGATCAATAAGAAAGCTGAATGACGATGCACTCTAGAATTTTTCACAATGTGTCCCCGTAGCGGCACGACAACGTACATGAAGCATGACAATAGCATGTACATGTCACCAAGTCCCATAGTCTCACTATAAGATCCTCAAGCTCAATTGTGTAACCAAATTCTCAATCTAATATCGAAATGTCAAGAAGTGGCTTCCATTAGAATAAAAATCAAATGCTAGATGAGCAAACAAAGCTCAATACATCATGTGGAAGACATCCATACATCCAAGATCCAAGTAGCATACATCTGAGAGCATCCAACCTAAGTATCTTGCGAGATTTTCTAAAAGGTGAAAATCTGTACGAAGGATGTTGCAAATGGAAGTTCATTAGGGATATGGCAACCTGAATAACTTTCCACATTAATACTCATCATCCTCTCTAGTGTAGAAGATGAAGTGGTTTTACTAGTGAATAGACAATCTTGGTTTTAAGTAACAATGTGGGACTCGTCTCCAAAATTTCTTTCAAATCATGGTTTCCTTCATATAGAAGCAAATGCACCCCAAAGTAAGCTAGAAATGGTTGAATGAAGTGGTCCATGATGTCATAATCTTTATATGTCCATATCAACATTGATGGATATGTAAGACCCCCCTTCGGGTTTCCCATGAAATGAAAATTTCTATGATGGTTGATTGAATGATGGGCAAGATACATCACAAAAGGAAGAAAAAATGGCCCATTTTGTGCAATGAATAACATTTTCTAGTTAGCAAATGTTAATTCATTATGAAATGTGAAGTTGACCTAGAAAAGAGTAAGCATTATCTAAAGATAAGAAGTATCATTGTGACAATTGGCATATCCCTACGTCTCTAAATAATTGAAAATTGATTTATGATTTATAGGGGCATGTATATGCGATTTTTTTTTTTCAATTATCACGCTTCATTTTATATTGCCGTATCAATTCAAGATTCATATGAAAAAACATAATGTTTTTCTCAAGTTATCTATTGATGTTCAAGCATGTATACTTTGCAAATCTTCACTAGCATACATGAAAATATAGTGCATAAATGTGGATAACAAAAACATTGTTATGTAAATGAGCACATAAAGAATTTTATGAAAGCCTTGATTTCATCACTTATGATCTCTCATTTATTTTTTGTGATATGAAACATCTATCTATTGTGATGGGAGATGTTGGGCAAGATAGTTTAGTAAGTTTCTACAACTCTAGAATAAAAATTAATAGTGAAAATATTAGTGCATAGAGTTTGAAATTTTTCTTCTAAATGTAGAAATATAGATTCCTTGAAATATTGCTTTCAAATTGGAGTTATTAGTGTTGTTTTTCTATGCAAAACATTGTATTATCTATCGAGTTTGGAATCAAAATTACTTGTTTTTTTAGCACAAAATTTTCTTTTGCATTACATCTAGATTTAGAATAGACTAATTTAATTATTAATTCAAATGGGTTGTTGTCCAATGACATTTTGCTATATTTTGAGTTGATGGATTCATGCCTTCTTTGATGGGTTTTATTATAAATAGTTTGTTAGAGAGAGAGAGAGAGAGAGAGAGAGAGAGAGAGAGAGAGAGAGAGAGAGAGAGAGAGAGAGAGAGAGAGAGAGAGAGAGAGAGAGAGAGAGAGAGAGAGAGAGAGAGAGAGAGAGAGAGAGAGAGAGACTCTACTACTTGTTGACGTGCCCTTAGTTCGACATGAAGGGTAGTGTGGGAAGGCTAAATTTTCTTTAGCAAACCAAGTTAGCATTGTTGACCCTAATGCGACCCAACTCTATGCATGTGCCCCTAAACAGATATGGCTATTTGTATGCCTGCATGGCCCCCAAAGCCTGTCATGAAGCATCTAGGCTCTTCCTCCAATATTTGTCTAGCAATCACTTGCCATGGAAAGAAGCTTGACATGGTAAATTTATTAAGATCAATCTTGAATTTGTAACTTCAATTTAAAAGAGAATCTTAAAAACTTGAGCAATTAACAATGTTTAGGTCAAACCACATCATGTTATAAAGATCATTAAGTAGGTAAATACAATTGTTCCTATGGTTGTTGAGTGGGAAAGTTACATATAATAGGAGGCAAAGGAAACTCATTTTAAATCATGTTTAGAAGCAAGCTATATGTGCAAAGGCATCCCATTTTAGATCATGTTTAGAAGCAAGTTCTATGTGCAACAAATCATGGATTATGACACCTTTGTTTTAGTGTCAAACTTGGAATAATTCTTGCCATGGGACTGTACATTAGTTTAAGCACTTGGATATGACCGTTGGATATGCGTTTTGACTATAGGTGCATCTTTTACAATTATATGAGATGAAGTTAATGTAGAATTTGATATTTGCTTTGGACATTGAACACTAGAAGTGGCCTTAATTAACCTTCTAGAGGGTAGGTTAGGGAGCCTCACATATTAAATTACTTATTGGAGCAATGTTGGAAAGAATTAGAGTATAAAGAGCTTATAACAAATAAGAATTAGGAAGAAAGGATGGATGGCTAAAAAAATGATAGTCTTAAACCTTTCAATTTGCCAAATGTTGATAAAAAAATGTGCATCTCAAAGTCACATAGAATTTTCTAATGATTGAAAATGTGGTATTTAAACTGGCAATACTATGAACTTTTGAAATTCCATGAGAAAGTTAAGAATTGTATCCTAGTTTTATCAAATACTCTATAGTGCATTTATTAAAACTAAATTACACAACAAGTTACATGAACTAAATTTGTGGATAATTGTAGTATATTTATTTCTATTTTTTAGTTGAATACATCATCACATAGTGGAGATATGCCTTTGATGCATATTGCAATTTAGTTTTAGAAGTCAATAATACAAATGGCTAAATAGTTCACAAACTTTGTATGCTTTTAAAATGTGTCATTTCACATGGTTTTTTTGTTTCCATATACAACAAAACCTATTCATGATATTATATTCTTATAGTCATAATGCATGATTATTGAGTAGAGGAATTATTGATGATGGCAGAGATGGGGAAAACACTTCTCACCCCATAGATCAACTTGTAAGATCTTGCTTAAGGATCTCTATATTGTTAGAAATAAGCCGGCCAACAATCTCTTTTATACTCATTGTCGTGATCAAAATCATGGATGGTGACATTTCCATTTATTGATGATTATGAATTGAGATTATGTGAACCTTTTATTATTCAACATGCAACAAGAACCAAGTTGACATATTAAAAAATTGTTCTTCATCTTTGTATAGTTCATATAGATCAAATGCACGACTTCTTGTTAAATTGAACTTTTCATGCAGTAGTCAAAGATAGATGTGTTTTACGATTGCATTAGATTACCCAAATATATTGTTGTGAAAAGAGAAGTGCTAATATTTTAAAATAAGTATTTGATTAAGAATTTCTACAACTTTGGAACTTATACTTGCATTTCTTATTGGTCCTTGAAAAGAGCATTAGATTTAATTTTCCATGCTAAAATTGAAATACATATGGTAAACATATTTTATTAGGTAAATTGACCTCATAAACATGTCAAGACAACGGTGACTATGGAAAGGTCACTCCACTTTGATTGTTTTGATGGTTGAGTTGTGCAAAGCTACGATCAAATTAAAAATTCCAAATGTTGCAATGATACACAATAGAAAAAATATGTTGCCACCATATTTCATGCCAAAAGTAGGTATGGAGAATATTGAATCTAGAAACCCATAAAGACTTGTGTACGACTCTTTTCCCAAGAATCGATAGAGTAGTCGTGGTATAGAAAGAATGCCCTACAAGTGTGAAATTGTGTTAGTGCAACAAAATTAGCATTAATTTCACCATGATGCATAGGTACACACATAACGATACATATATGATACATGTCATATTTACCTGATAAGTTGATGGAAGAAAATGCGTGATGCCAAAGTTATCAAAGATATTATCCAAGAACCACTCACTATGCACAGAGGCAACAACACCATCTACAATGATGGTTCCTTGGAGTGTGAGCGGATTATAGAGCCCTTCTTCAATAGTGGAGACGATATCTAAAAAAATACGCAATGCTATATTATATCTAGTGGAAAATTTAATATTTATTATCTAATAATAAGCTACAATGTTTGATGTGAAGAAGATGGAACATGTCAACAAACCTGTAACTGTATAGGGTATGAATTGACTAGTAATATCATCCCAAGCCAACATTTTATCACCAAGAATAATGTCTTTCGCATACTTGTAATGAACAACACTCGAAATTCCTAGTCCTGATCATCATCACCATAGAGAATGATATAAAATTACTACAAGTGAATGATTACTACAAATGACTGATATACAACATTAATTTCAATAAAACAAAGTTTGGAATAATTAATCCCGTTACCTGAAATAGAAAGAACAAAGTGAAAAGGCGTTAACTCGATCTTTGCAAATTTAGTACCCGGGGAAACTTCATCTTGGAAAAGTCGGACTTGTAAGAAATTGGATGTTGTGTTTGCATCAGCATGTCCAAATCCATAAATGTCACTAAATTCAAGCTTGTTATGATTTTTATTCCACACTGCAACCTTGTAAAACAAAACATTACATAGGTCTTAGAAATCAACATTTAAGAAAAGAGACTGCTTTTAGAATTTTGTCTTCATCTATGATTTAGAGATGTGTTTAACCAACCTTATCTCCAACATAGGTCTCAAGCATACTTTTGTGATCTCCATTTAATGTGATAACCATAGCACTTCCTATTTTGACAAAAATAGTAAAGTACTTATTGGCAGCGGTTGAAATAATCAAGTGTCTACCCAATGTCCATTTAGACACTTGGATTGCATGGATATACCTTTAAAGCAGTCTTTGATTGCTTCAGCGGTACAACCTACTATTAAAGCTGATTCTATTGTTGTTCCAACAGCTGCTAGCACACAAAATGGTGACAATAGACCACTAGGCAAACATGCCAACGTTGTTGCTATTGCACCACCCACAGTTCCAACACCTGCGAATAGTTGAATCTATTCAATATGTTGCACAT
This sequence comes from Lygodium microphyllum, assembly GCF_053477565.2. NCBI lineage: Eukaryota > Viridiplantae > Streptophyta > Polypodiopsida > Schizaeales > Lygodiaceae > Lygodium > Lygodium microphyllum. The sequence continues at coordinate 119,941,012 of NC_141135.1, forward strand.
TAATGCATTGGGTGTCTATTTTGCAATTTTATGGTCATACTATAAAGATTGTGCATGCTTGCTTATAAATTCATGAAGTTTCTAGTTCCAAATCTATTATAGCTAAACAAATTTAGAGAAATTTATTCTATTGGGGCCTATGAGTGGCAAGACATATGACCGGTAACAGATAGACATTCGGTTGCATCATCCAATAGGTTTCTCCGATTGCTATATTTGGTTGGGTATGCATGCATAGTTCGTCCACTTGGGCCATCACTTGTTCCAATGGTAGCCATGACACTCGGGGCTTGATTATAGACCACATTGATGTCATCTCCACTATTATAGATGGCACATCCAATGGTCCAAGTGTGCTCGTCACACATAACCTAAGAGTGAATTCAAGCCATGAAAGAGTTCATTACGACCAACATTTTATATCGAATTGGGGATGCACTGGTCCAAATACATTTAAGTATACACTAGTTAATAGAAAAATAGCCAATTAGAAGCTTACAGCATTAGTTCTTCCGGTATCATCTATAAAGACCATCTCAACACCTTGTGGAGAGTCAGCAGATGCATCACAACCTCCAATAGCTTGAATCTATTACCGTAACAAGAATGGCAACACCTTAGAAACAATAGAAGCTTACCATAGTGACCACCACTAATTTCCACATTGTCCGTTATGATAACATCATCGGCTTCCGCTAGGGAGGCATCACATACCTAGCTGAGTGCCGCTGGGGGTGAGGGGTTGTCCCCGCCCGCAACCGAAACTCGCTAAGTATGCGGTGCCTCCGGAGCAGAAGCTTATGAATCAATATGAGAAGCTTATGAATCATGATATTGAACGTTGTAGGGAAAACCAAAGGAAAAGAGCCCTTTCCCATATGGCAAACTTTCAAAAAACTTCGTGTCAAAGATGCAGCATGGTAAGCACCTATTGATGCATGCCTTGAATGCACGATAAGGGTGGGAAACATGATCATGTAATGGTATAATAGGAACTAGATAACGAGGTATTATATGTTGGTAAATAGTACCTGCAAGTTCCAGTCGTAGGTGGCACCGTAGGCGGAGACGGTGGCGGGGATGCTGAGGGAGCCAGCCTCTATCATGCCGCAGGCCGACTGCACAGCGTCTGCGGTCACTGCACCCCAGAAGTAGCCTGGCGTGCCCTGCGGGAGCAGGGACGTGGCCAGGAGAGTGATCCAGGACGTGCCCTCCGGATAGCCGTCGTCCGGGGGCGTATACACGCTCACCTGCAACCTATCATCTCCTGATCGAGCGCCCACACAGATACTTAAGAGGCACAGCGATTGCATATTTACAACTGCTAACAGTAACATTAGCAGCACCCAATCAGAACAATTGCGTCGGCGGCCAATTATAGCAGCGGTACTGACAGTCGCCATAATATCAGCTGACTGGCGCTGCGTACGTACTGGACGTCAAAGGTCAGTGATAGAATGTAATGTTTATATGTCGCTCGGTGATATAGCTGCAGCTATCTATCTGATCTTAATCCTGAGAATTATATAGAACTGCAGTGCTGCACCAATAAGTTATATATATATATATATATATATATATATATATAAGAGAGAGAGAGAGAGAGAGAGAGAGAGAGAGAGAGAGTTAGTGGAGCCGGCTCCGGCGCTCATCCCCGCGTACGCGCTTCGATTCGGCAATTTGCGAATCCAGTCTTATATCATGTGAAAGGAATGTGTTTGGGGTGAAGCGGCTGCCGAAGGCCTAAATTTTGACGGGTCCCTTAATTTTTTTAATGACAGGCAAATTTTAAAAATACATTTCACTTGACAGATGATAGAAAAATTGCATTAGTTGAATGACAAACAAAAAATGCGAATGACAGGTAACATAGGAAAGTCTCTAATTAAGGTTTTAAAAATGCGAATTTTAAACCTCATAGGGTACAAAATCGATGTTCAATCCAATTAGAATATGACAAGCTGCAAGTTTTGACAACCTAGGAACACTCCATCATTAATTCAAAATGCAACAAGCCATCATAAGAAGATCGATTCAAAATGCAACAACCTAACATGAGCCACAATAAACATTTCTCATAACGAATAATCTAAGCAATGGAAAGGCTAAAATACTCCATGAATTTGCCAACACAAGTAGCAAGAAGATGCATAGATTCAAAATGCAACAACCTAACATGAGCCACAATAAGCATTTCTCATAATGAATAATCTAAGCAATGGAAAGGCTAAAATACTCCATGAATTTGCCAACACAAGTAGCAAGAAGATGCATCCATTTGATCATTTTAGTGGCATTGCCCTTCTATTTTTTGCATCCATCCAAATATCCCAAATATCTTTCTAATTGATTTGTGAGCTATCAAGTGCATGAATGGATAATAGCATGAATGCATCCACTGTATCAAGACATAAGCTAGTTAGACCTCAAGTTAATCTTTATGAGATTTTGTCTAGAAAACCCTCGTTCTTATGAGGCTATACTTGCTGGAATTACTGTGCATGTTTGCCATAAATGCATCATCCCTAGATATAAATCCAATGAAGTCTTTGTACTCCTACAAAACTCCCAAGCATCATACATACCGCTATTTCTTGCAACACGATATAGCATCCCAACAAAATCCTCTCGCTCATTCATACACCTTCGAATATCAATTGTTTGACTATCAACATTGAGTTTGTTTATCAGCCCTTCCAACCATTCTTGACTCCTTTTATCTCAATCGATAGCATCCATGGGATATGAATAAGGATTAAAGATCTTGAATGCATTGAAAATTGGTAAATCCCAAAATCTACTAGTCAAAGCATTCAAAACATTTTGCACATATGCTCGTGCAAACACCAATGCATTCTAAAAGAGAACCTATCTCATTTCCATCACCTCCAAGGATTATATTTAAGTCCAAGTCCTCATCTTCCCTTTTTGAACTACTTGTATTCTTAGTTCCTTTCTTCTTCCTTTTGGACAGTTTTGGAATTGCAACGTACTTCAATACGTGTGTCTATGACATACCATTAGCATCTACAAAATCCAACTTCCCATTTTTTGTCATATTCAAGAATGCCGAGAGATGCTTTGAACCATTACCAAATTGGTTATCATTATATGTATGTATATCTCCTATTGAGCTTTTCAAAGGTTAGATCAATAAGGGCACCAATCATTGTTACATCCATCTCTTGCCTTGGAAATTTAGAGTTGAGTTTGTTCAACTCTACAAGTACATATGCTAAGAGGTGTATGATGAATTGCACCATAAACATTGTAGCATATTCGTACTATTTTTTCTCATGTCTTTTCCATTGCTCAAGCACAGTAGGCGTGATTTGAACAGACCTTTCCATCACTTTGCCGCTTGAGAGCCACCGAACTGCATGCATTTGTAACATTTTCATGTCTATAATGTCATACTCATGCATTATTTTCTACAGTTCCATATGATGGTTTGTTGATCTTCCTAGCCATGGATATACTTTGCTTGTGACCTTATCCACCAAGGCAAATACATGTGGATGTTTCACAAATCCATCTTTTGCTGCAAGTGCTTGTCGATGGGCAGTACAATGAATCCCCATTAGACATGTGGCAACAATGCTTGAAAGCACGCCCACAACTCTTATCCTATGTCCAGTCATAGCTGAAGCTCCCTCAGATGCAATAGCAACTAAGTTTTGCATGTCTAAACCACTTTCCAAGAAAAATGCATGTATAGCATCATACATGGCCTCAGATGTTCCATTATCTACTGGCAATAGCCGCACAAATCTACAAACTGCATTTCCTTTGCCTCTATCATTGATATATGAAACATAGGTAATAAGATGCTTTTCATAGTGTGGTCAGTGCTCTCATCAATGAACAATGGAAAGAAAGGACTATAACACATCTCTACATACATTTGCTTTCGAACATGGTCCCTTATAGCTAACATCATTTCTCTTCTTGAAACTAGATTTACATAGGATCCATATTCATCTGATGCAGGCGTATTTGGAGTACAAAGCTCTCTTTGCAACCCACATAACTGTGGATATTTTTCCAATGGTATATCTTCACACACACAAAAATATACCAATTTCATACATGATATAATCCAGTTTTGTTCACTATGGACTATGGTATCCAATCCATAGTACATAGGTCCTTTGCCATCATTATCAAACTTTGCCTTGGCATTACAAGCACCTCGGGTAAGTTACTCATGAATATATGTGTGCATCACGTGGGTTCAAAATAAAGTATTTTTAAAATACAATTTTGATACATTTTTTACATACAAAAGGGTATAATATAAATGGGTTATTTATAGACTGAATAGAAAAAGGTTATGTTTTATTTAAAAAATCACAGATAAGTATATTTATAAATAGGCCTTGAACGCACATGATGTAGATGATATACATATAGTAACTTTCCCGAGACAGGCACATACTGTACTAAGGTGGTCAGACATCTTTGCATGGTCATTCAATGCTGACAATTGGATGCTTTGAGAGCCTCCCTGAGTGTAGGTGTTCACTTTGTTGGCATCTTGACACCATTGGCATTTCACTCTTTCCTCATCGCATAAAGACTTGCATATATATACACATGGATGCAAAAGAGTCCATTGATATCACCACTTTCATTTCACCTTTTTAATGGAAGCATCAATGTTGGAAGAATTCTGTGTTTCATTTCCCATACTCACATTTACATTTTTTGTAGCATTTGACCCATCCACTATCATACCCTCTTGCATTCTAGAAGCATTTACATTTTCTATTGACATTTGAGTCACATTTTCATTGGCAACTCTTGTTTCCAAATCCTTTCACATTTCACAAGCACTTTGGCCTCTAGATAGAAAAGAGGCTATACAAGCATAAGCCTTTCCTTTCTTTGCCAAACCCTTTTGAGATTTGGATGCATCCATAGTCGAACAATCTACAATATGTAAAATGATCCCATAAAACAATGTACTTCATGTAGTGATAATAATGTTAATGCCTTTAAAAGATTGTTATAGAAAACAAAAGATGATTGTCAATCATGTGTGTACTTGAAGGCTAATAATTGAAGTGAATATATGTTGGTAAATTGGAGAGAGATTTCCAAGTCCCAAGCCTTCTACTCGAAATCCAATAGTATCTATTGTTACACAAGAACTATCAATGATGCTGAATCCATCAAATATTGAATCAATATAATGCAAATTGCACTTTGAGTATAACATTATGTTTCAAGTATTGCATATTAAGCACCACTAGTAGAGTGAATTATAATGCATGTTATACTTTGAGTATAACATGTCGTTTCAAGTACTGTATATTAAGCACCATGGATAGGATGTACAAAATTATAATAAAAGTAACCACTAGTTGCATTCCATTCAAAGAGCCATGAGATTTTAGGCCCAATAGCACATGACACCTACTTTTAGATTTGTTAGTATTATTGGTATGAATTTGCTTTCTTAGTTTAGCTTCATGTCATCCATGCTCTATACACATTCTAAAGTAGGAAATTAGTGTGCACATTTGAATATGGTTCAAAAGTCCAAGAGAAGTCATCTCCAATGGGTTAAAGGCTACATTATTCCCACAAGGGACTCTCTTTGGAAGTGACCAAATTGAGTAGAAGTAACATGAAGCGAAGTTTTAGATCATGTGCATGCATCAATCACTCAAATTTGCTAAGATATGGCTCCTAAGACACACATATGAAGTTAGAGCAAGAATCCCAAAACAAATCCTCAATAAAAAAACTAGTTTCTATCTCTTTGGCTACTTTGAAGATGATTAAAGGAACATGCAAGCTATAACTCTTTTGCTACTTTTCAAGTGGACTAAAAGCAACTGCAACATGCTGATTAATTGGGATAATTTACTCCTCAAATACAAGCTAGACCCTTTAGCCACAACTTATAGCACACCCTTATCGACACTACTAACAAAGGAGACCTCTTGAGAATAACTGCATGGCATATTTCTTTCTTTAAAGAGGAGGCTGAATATTCCTTGCCTTTTGCATTTGATCTATTTAAATGCATTAGGTTTAACATGATTTTAGCTCATATTTTGGGGTCTATTACCTAAAAGACTCAAATTTCTTCCAATTTTAGCCAAGTATGATGGAAAAGATTTGATGAATTGTACAACGATTATGGGGACAAAAAAGAAGCCAAAATTGGAGATCAATGCATCTAAGGCGTGTGTATATTTTCAAGATATGCTGGTTTCTTTCTTGGGAGCTTGACCCTCTAGGCTCTCATCTTCTTAAATCTTGTTTTACTAAGTATTCCTTGGAGGTTGCTAACTTGCACAATGCTAATGCTCGATAGCTAATAGCTACGATTAATCCAAAAAAATCCATTATATCACAGGTGGTACGTGGCAGTAGTGGGTACATATCTAATAGACTTTCCACTATCTCTTAGCGTCCATTGAGTAGGCTGCGCTAGTGTAGGGATATGTTGAGTAAGCTCCACCTCCCTCACCCTCCACTGAGCTATGCCGATCGATGTTGTTGAAGTGGGCAGCCTCTCTCGCTCTAGCTGATTCGAGTTTTAGTGGTTGTAGCCTGCTTCTCCCTCGCTCGCCACTTGATTGTTGTTAATGGCCCACAGCTTATACCACCTATTGGCCAAGTGCCCTGCAGTTGCAGCCTGCCTCCTGACTGGCCCATAGCCTTGCCAGCTCCCGTAGCGCCACAGCCTGCCTCTTGCGCCTCTTAATGCAGCCTGCCTCCCGCAGCCCTGCCTATTAGCCAAGTGGCCCATAGCCTACCTCCCGAGTCCTGAGTAGTGTGTAGTCTACCTCTCGAGTGAAGCCATAACTAGTAAACCGATTCTTAGCTAGTAAATGTATGAAAATTTTCTAGTTACCATGTAGGAAATTTTAGATTTAAACTAGGTTTTAATTTTACTAGATAAATGTATATAAAGCTAAAAAAGTAAAATAAATGTCTATGTATCAAAGCAAATAAATAAAATTTTAGTCATAGTAAATAATAATGTTTATATAACCAAGCTAAGAAGTTGTTGCAAGCATGTTATGCTAGTGTATTGTTCCTCAACCTATGATGTTGCCAAGTATAGGAGAGTTATTAGTGTAGCTTATGTTCTCAATCTCCTCTTGCATGTTTTTCATCTAGAACATACTATTTCATGTAGAGGCAATTATGGAATAATATTTCTTTGTAGCCATTGTTTGGACCAAACATAGTTTTGCAATGCAAAGGGGAGGACATATAGAATTGTGGAGTGATGTAGTACATATGGAGATTTTATTACAATAACATAAGAAATATGCAAAATTATTAGAACACAAACTTGTCAATTCAATTCTTGCATATCCATCTATTCATATTCTCATGCATGGTTTATGTTTGATATCTTGATAGTCATGCATTTGCATGTATTTTCATTTATAAAAATTGTGCATGCACATGGTATGTATTGCAAGAGAGGTATAATTTATATGAATTGAAAAATGTAAAACTTAGGTGAGAATCTTGATCATTGCAAGGCATAAAGTTTTAAATGCAAGACACACATGCACATCATCTCAGTCCTTCATTTCTTTGCATGTGGATGATTAAATATGCATGTGCATGCATGTTATCCTTCTTTTATGACACTTGAACATTTTCATGCTTGTGTAAAACTTAAGATAACCTCATAAGTGAGCCTATTCAATGCTATCAAATGTAATAGATTTACCCACACACACACACACACACTCTCTCTCTCTCTCTATCTCTCTCTCTCAACATAATCAAAATACATTAGAAATGAAATGTTCACACATTTAATTAAATCAATGTCAATTGTTGTCAAGTAGACTTCAATAATTGTCATAGCACTCATGTTTAAGTGGAGCTCAATATCAATTAAGGAGGATTTTCTTATGCAAATCAAGTCTTGTCTTGTATTTCTCCATGCTATCATACAATTTGAAGCCATTCTTGATCCATCTTGCTTTGCAATGCTCATGTTAGAACTTCTCATACCACAATCTTAGTAGATTAGGTATTATGACTTTCCTTTATGAACCATCAAAGTGTGAAGACAAAAGCAAAGGAAAACTCACTAATTTATGTAATGGACTACCCTTTAAATTTTTTTATTTTTGTTAAGGCAAATAGAAAAGGAAAACTTACTAATTTATGTAATGGTATATCATTTAAAAATGTGTGTGTGTGTGTGTGTGTGTACTAAAAACTTCTAGAGGAACGAGGGTGCACATGCAACATTGCCCATTTTTTGTGTCTACTTTGGGTTCCTATAAAAGGTTCATGTCTTGCATATTTCTTCAACTGCTATATCATTTAGAGAAATGGCACAAAACTATCACAATGACACTTAGATTGACCAATAATTTTAGCTTTACAAGATAGGAGGTTTGGATAACATCCTTGTAAGGTCTATCATAAGAGGTTGAAAACATTTTGGATTACTTAATATTCTAAAAATATAGATGAACCTTCTCCTTTAGGAAAATATCATAAGATGAGATAAGAAATTTATTTATACCTAGAGGTAGTAGAGCTCACATGATGAGATGAAAAATCATTTAGCTCGACCAAGCTCCAAAATTGTTAAAGCACTAGGAGATCACACAACTATCATGGACGTGTGGTACATCATTCGTATTGGTAAGTACACTATTAGTAACTTTAAATAGTTTCTCTTTGCCAAAATTGATCATGTATACAAACAATGTCTCTTAGTAATTATGCCTATTGTTGTAGACTTTTGAGTAGGAAGCAAGTTGTTTAAGGAAGAAGGCATGATCCTATCAAGCAAGGATCATCTCAACATATATTAATACATGCATTGTTAATATAATGTTGAATCATAGCAATGATGTGCATGTGAAAAGGAGCATTCAGATGACGATTGTATGACCTTATGAGATAGGAGCCAATAATTCTTGCACCTACCTTTTATCAAGACATGGAGATAGGACCCAACAACTATTGCAACTACCTTATATCAAGCCATGGAGATAGTGTAAGAGCCACTTGAGCTTGATGACTAGAAAATGGGACTAGAACTATCTTATTCAATGTCATATTTCTCATATGACATGTACATCAACAATGTCTCTATAGCAATCATTGATATTGGTCCTTTGTTGGATTTCTTTCTCATCTCTTTGCACCATGCAAATCTTAAAAATGTATTGAACCATAGTGCAAGGCAATAACTTCATCGAGCATGCTTTCCCTCTTTGTACATCTCCCTTCAAGCTTCTCCTTTCTCATGGAAAGCTTGGTACCAAGGTACTTGATAAGCCCATCTTGGACAACCTTTTGCAACATGTATGCTGAGAGTGTGCTCTTTTCTTGGATTTCTCTTTTAATCAACATTCTTTCTTTTTCAAATCTTCCTTCTATGCTCATCTTGCCTATTTTTCTTGTGCTAAGACTATGTTCAATGATGTACCTCTACTTTGACATGCTTGCACTTTGTATCTTCAATGGTCATTAGGACTGTAGGTCCAAATTTGAGGGTAAGGATTTTGTTCCTTATCTTATAATATTACATTGTTGTTGACTCACTTAACTATTGCCAATTTAGTTTGGAAGATCATAGTGAGTAGGTGTTCCTTCATGTGAGTTAAGAAGTAGGTTAGTGAATTGATTGGAGGGGGGACCAAATGTCATTGATATGAACCTACTCTTAGTTAAAGTGGAAGAGTGCAATTTCCTCTTATAATTTTGAGGGAAGTGACAATCATATGGGTGCTTGATGGTATGGCCAATTGCATTGTGATATTGATTGTCATGCGACCCCTTGGTGCATGTGGAAGGGAAATTAGGTTTAGGGTTGCCTAGGTGTCCTCCTTGAGCATAGGCTCACAAGTGGGTGGCATGCTAGCACATTGGCTCTTATGCTTTAGGCTTCCACATGACCAGATCCCAGCTTCTCATATTCACACAATCTCGTCGTCCATTCTCATTGTCCATTCTTCCTCGCAGGACTAGGTCCATTTTCTCGCATGCACACAATCTCATCCTTGTTCTGGGATGCATGCCTGTGTTGTAGTCATCAGCTGCTCAGTATAAGTATTGTTATTAAGCATTGAAGGACACTTTTTGAGGCAATACTCTGATTATCAACAAGTAATCAATCATTCGTATCATTTGTTTCTTTGAAAGCTACAACACGAGGGCAATTCTGCAACATTCGTTTCAAGTTTTTGTGGCACTCCTAGAAGATCAAGTGTATTCGATCAGAGATTGTAAGTGATGTTTGGTTCCATGCTTTTGGATTTCTACGTCAAAGTTATCTCTTTCACCTTTTCCTATTATCTAGCTTTGTAGTTGCTTAATTCTAAACAATTTTGGTGATTTCAAGATTTCTAGCATCAGACCTTATTTATTTGATTATCTTGTACATTCTATATGTTGTGAGTCAAGTAACATGCAATAGTGACCATTTGCAAAGACACTAGAAGTGAAGTAGGACTCTTGTTTCCCACATTGTAACCAGGGTAATAGCCAATAATGAGAGAGGGATGGTCAATGCTAGCTTGAGTTGATCCAGACCACCTATAGGCAGACACACCTATTATCCCTGATTATCCTTGTTATGCTATGAGAGCCTTCCCTACATAAGACAATCATGATCAAGCTAGGTGGTACATATAGTGTCTTGATTGTTGAGCTCCATCTTATCACAAGAATTAGAGTTCTTATTTGTGATCCACCAAGCCTCACTTGTGAATCTACTAAAACTTAGTTGTTAGGTATGAAATCTTGAGATGTGGCATTCTCATGGGTTGCTACACCAATGGGTTTCTAAATCATGTTTTGCCCCATAGTGACTTGATTAGGAGAAGATACTTCAACTTCAACCATGTGGAGACAATAGAGCTCCAATTGGTACCAGAGAAAGTATCTTAACAATAGGAGGAGGTGTAGCCCAATACTTATGTTTAAAATATATTTGAATGAGTAGAGCACAGAAAGAAAAGAAATCCTCAAAGTAGTTTAGAGCAGACAACCTCCCTACTATATTTAGAGTGGGTGTAGTAGGAGGACAGACAACTGTTTTTGGAGGAGGCAGCATGGGTGTGATGATGAGTAGATGTTTAGAGTAGAAAATCTCAAAGTAGGCAACTTGCCTACTATTTTTGGAGCAGATGCAGTAGGAGGAGAGACAATTTTTTTAATAGAGTATGCAGCCTAGGTGTATATTCTGAAAAATATTTTATTTTTCACATTCTTGACAGTTTTGGACTTGGTGAGCCCCAATGTAGGATTGCTTTTTGATTGAGCAGATAGTAATGATCCACAGGTGCTCATATCAATTGTGGCCACATCGACATTAGAGAAGAATAATCAGTATCACTAGTATAATTAGTGATGGGAACCACTCTTCTAGCTAAAGAATTGCTCTAGATTGCCATAATTTATAATTTCAGTATGCATACTGAAATTTGATAATTTCAATATGCATACTCCAGCCTATTTCTAAAGCTTTCATGCTACTACAAACTTTCATGGTGCACAAGTAGGTAACAGCATCTGGAGAGACACTTGTTGCAAACTTTCAGGGTGCACAGGTAGGTAACAAGCTTTCAAGCTGCTACATCATTCTGGTAAACTAATATGCCAAATAACTGCTGTGCATCATACATGCCTCCTGAATCCACAAAAACAGGAATAAGATGATTCCCAAGCACCTCATGAATCTCCAAATCTTAAGGCAAAGCTTCCCACAAGATGATTCCAAGCACCCCATGATCTCTGTAATAGAATTACAGGTTACAGACCTGTTATGACTCCAATGACCTGCAAACACACTTTCTGACTTTCTTGTTCTTGGAGGCAATGTCATTTTGGTAGAATGAGGCAGCTTTTGGATTTGTAGGGCTTGTAGGATTCTGATCTGTCAGGAGAGACTGAATAGAAGAGAGAATGTTGGAGACATTATGACAAGGAGACTGCACATTGCTGTAAATGCACACTGCCGAGCCTATAAAAAACTATGTTTAGTGCAAAGTGGCAAGCACTGTAGATACAGATGATACCTCGAATGCATCCTTGCATTTGTTTATGTTTGGGACGAATGCTCCGTAGATGTTTGTCTATAAATAGATTTCTTGAAAGGCCATGTGGGATATGAACTTGCTGCATAGGTGTCTTTCTCCCATCCAAACAGTCATTGACATTGGGGAAGTTGCTGCCCTCATCTATTACAGTCCAAGCAGCATGATTCTATGGTGCCATAGCGTTTGTGACTCATTGTTAGAAAACTTGAGTAGTAGAATCCATAAACCTATTTTAGAACATGCTTATCAAGAACATGGTCCATAACTTCTGGATTTGAAGGGCTTGCAAGATTCAGATCTCTCAGGAGAGACTGAATAGAAGTGAGAATGTTGGAGACATTATGACAAGGAGACCAAGCATCCTAAATAATATCCATACCTCAACAACTTGATCAGTCCTATTATAGGCAATCAGTGCCTACAACCAATTCATCTGATGTTGTTTTCTTTCATGTCCACTGGTTTCTCTCTCAATAGTCTCTGCCATCTAGAAATCTAAGACATCCACTCAATGCCAGGCAAGTGGGCCCCCTACCTATTTGGCTGATTAGAAACCCCCTTGCTGGGAATGTGGGCCATCACTAAACTGTCATTGTAGCATAACATGTCAATGTGTCCGCAACACAAAATGTGACTATAGCATAAACTGTCACTATGACATAAGCAATCATTGCAGCATTCAGAGTATTATGGTAGTATTCTTGCCTTTCACACTACAGACCTTCTGTTAGTCACTTCAAGTACATCCCCTTAGACATAAGCTGTCCCGTCATTCAGAGAGCATTACAACATTACTGTCGCAGAACCACACAACATTACAGCTTACTTTTGCACACATTACTATTCATTGCTCATGATCATTACTGTTGCATTCCCTGCTCACGACTGCATTCATTTCAGACTAGCAGGAGAGTACAAAAGTAACTATGACATTGATCAAAGGGCAGCCTATTTGTAGGCTGAAATTGGAGGCACAAAATGTGGCTGTAGCATAAACTGTCACTTTGACATAAGTAATCATTGCAGCATTCAAACTATCATGGCAGTATTCTTGCCTTTCACACTGCAGACCTTCTTGTCAGTCTCACTATAGGTACATCCCCCTCAGACATAAGTTGCCCCGTCATTAGTCAGAGAGCATTATAGCATTACTGTCGCAGAACCTTACAACATTACAGCTTTCTTTCACACACATTACTGTTCATTGCACACGATCATTATTGTTGCATTCCCTACTCACGACTGCATTCGTTCAGACCAGCAGGAGAGTATAAAACTCGCTATTACATTGATCAAAGGGCAGCCTATTTGCAGGCTGAAATTGGAGACACAAAATGTTGCTGTAGCATAAACTATCACTGTGACATAAGCAATCACTATAGCATTTAGAGTATCATGGAAATATTCTTGCCTTTCACATTGCAGAGCTTCCTGTTAGTCACTGTAGGTACATCCCCCTTAGACATAAGTTGTCACGTCAGCCAGAGAGCATTATAGCATTATTGTCGCAAAACCTTACAACATTATAGCTTACTTTCGCACACATTATTGTTCATTGCACATGATCAATATTGTTGCATTCCCTGCTCATGACTGCATTTGTTCAAACCAGCATGAGAGTACAAAACTGACCACCATGACTGCACCTTTTATGTTCAAACTTGCTCACGATTGCTCACGACTGCACCTTTTATGTTCAAGATATAAATGTTAGGCTTAGCACATCTTTAGACACATCATATTCTTGTGGTTATGTTAAAATTTTAAGTGTTCTGTTCAAAACTATGTTATTAACATGAAATTATATTCATGGTAGGATTTTTTACAGTTGCTTATGCCATAATTGTGGAGTTCACTTTTTTATCGACATTGGATTGAAGACTCAAGTTTGTGGACCAACACTCCTCCCACCATTACAATATGCATGACTATCACACCACATGCGTCGTCTATTTGAATCAACTATGCTAGCTTCGTGTTGGACTTGAGATGTTTCTTCATGCCTTTGGCTCTCAAGATGGTCTCCTTGCACATTTGAATCACCTAGTTCACTAGGATGGGATATCCTTAGAGAAGAATGCATAATTCCAAGCATGTCATTTTTCATGTTTCTAAAATAAGTACTACGGTTCACCAATTGTCAACCTTCAGGACTATGTGCACACTTATAATTACATACACATTTTCTTAATGTGCTTGAAGAAAAAGACATATATGTTGTTTAGGGTAGATGTATTAAGATAATTATCTAATTTTATAGACCAAATTGCGTCCCTCACTTGCATAAACTTTTCTTAGGCACCAAGAATTAAAGGTCAAATATGATGCACTAAGTATGCAAATTGGTCTTACTAGTTTTCTTGAAGCCAATACCATGGAGTCTAATGAAGGGCAAGAAGCACAAATCAATGATCAAACTATCAATACTTGTGTAAGTTCCCCCTTAGGTTATGAAAATAACTCAACTAGTCCTTCTATTGATAATGTCCAGTCTCCTCAAATAGATCCTTATATAGATGAGTCATCACCATATCAACAAACCATTAAAAAAATAATTGAGCTTCAAGCTCTTTGGGATGAGAACCAAATCTCAATTACTGCACAAGAGAAGATGCTCCAACTATTATTTGGAGACATGGGTAATCCAAGGGTTAGGAATCGAAGAGTTGAAGAGTGCAAGCCAAGTTTAAGTAAGCTATTAGTGCAACTACCTAATACATGGGATGGAGACCTTGATGGAGTCAGAGTCCCTACATCTTGGGAGCAACTAGACTCTATGTATCATGGTCTTGGCATGGTCCAACCTGAACGCTATAGGTATTGCATAGGAAGTAAAGACAATGATCATGAAATTGAGCTTCTTTCACCTAGCAAGGAAGATTCGTATGCCAAAGATGTAGTCTTTTGTTCTTGCAAACAAAATATGCCGAAAAAAAAATTAAAGTGTGACTGTATTGAATGTTGTGACAAGTGTAAAAAATGCAATAAACCAAGGAAAAAAATGTTAGTTATTGATTATTTGCCTTTGAAGAAACAATTGGAGCTTTTAGTGTGATCCAAGTCACTTTGTCATGATTTCCTAAGCATGTGGCGTCATAGAGCAAGATGGCTAGGGAAAGATATCCATATGCAACCAGAATTCATAAATGAGTTTTGGAATGGAACAAAGTGTCGCGAGTATCAAGATTTTTGGAATCCTGATGCTGAGTATGAGATGGTTGTTGTATGCAACAACCCTACATGTGGGAAAGCGTATACAACTTTTCCAAGGTCTTGTTTTTCAATAGTTCTAGAACAAGGTTTTAATCATGAGATACAAGAGTACAATTTTGTTTGTAAGCAATGTCGACATTTTAACCAATGTAAAAGAAAATTTGTAGAGGTGAACCTCGAAACTTGGCACTTCTTTTACACTGTGATGGCTTCCAAGCCTCTCGTACCACACAAAAGGATTGTGGTGTGGTCGAAATCAAGGTCCTTAATGGTGGAAGGGCTCTATGTTAGGCATTCTTCTTGTTTAGTTCATACCTTTTAGTTGCTCTAAACTTATTCGTAACACTCCTGATGTGTTTCAAACTGTTTTAAGACCGCTTGTTAGCGAGTTGCAAGATCTTTACATAAAAGGTATACAAGTATCATATAACTACCCTGTAGGAAAGATTTTTGATAATCTAATGGGACAATCAAGCTTTTGTGTTTTTAGATCGATGTTGATGATGGTCACGGGTGATCATCCCGCACAATGTAAAATAGGATCCTTCAAAGACGGTGGGCAATTCTTTTGTCATAGGGATAAAGCCCAAGCAACTCTAGATACTAGTAATCCCTCATTCCAAGGACACTATCTATATGATGGTAGTCGATATCAAGCAAGATATCCTCCACCCCAACGGTCCATAGGTGAAATGATTGATGTCTTAACAAGTTCGAAGAGGGCTTTCACACAAGTTGAAAAGGAAGGAAAATTAAAGGTTGTAGGGTTATCTGGAGAGTCTATTCTATGGGAACTATATGATTTGTATGGTTTCAACTTGTCAATAGACTTGGTGTATGATGAGATGCATGTGTTATCTCTAAATATGTTTCAAAAATATATACGAGCACTCATGAGAGCCATGTCCAATGAAAAGAAAAAGGTGATAGATTTTTGTTGTGAGAAGTCTTATAAGCTTTCTCCACCCTCGATTCATCATGGACGGTGGCCTCGCAATCCAAGTAAGTACTATGAAAGATTTAAGGCTGAAGAGAACCAAAAGTTTATCCAATGGTGCGTACCATATGTTTTAAGTATAGTTGATGGGATACCAAATACAATCACTAATTTAGGTTTGTTGCTTATTGATATTGCACATGCCTTCTATAATTATAGTTGTGGTATTGGTTGGTCAAAAGAAAGTTTGGGTGTTGTACGTAGTTTGTTTTCTGCTTGGAGAGTTCGAAAGGAAGAAGCCTTTGGTGCTACTTCTTCTCCCTTAGAACATGTTGCAAGAAATGAAGAACTATTAGATGACATATTAAGACATGGTTCACATGATGTCTACTAGTGTTGTGATTTTGAGCGAATGGTAGCATTATATATAGGAGTGAAGACCAATAATTGTTTTAACGAAATCTCTTATGTAAATTATTATAAGAGGACATTTTTTATTTCAATATTTAAGTTATTAAAATGGAAGTAGATGGGATTTTACCACATGAAAGAATGCTTATCCACGTACACTCATCGCTTGTCTTACTTGATGGTTATGCTTTCACTGATTACCAGACACCTTGTTGTTATCCATTTCATGAGAATGGAATTGTAGAGGTTTCTTCAATCAAGAAGGCAAAGGAGATATGGAAATTTCTTGAAAGAGATGATTTCAAATATCCTTGTCACACAATGATACGTGAAAAGGGCATTTTAATCACAAAAAAGAAAAGAGATCGTAGGCCTCTTTCATCAGAAGAACAAAAATATATTGCAGAATTTCTTTGTATTGAAGAGAGTTCACTAGTAGGATGTCTAGTTACCATATATAGAAGAATTCTTTATAACAGAGAAATATACAAGATCGGAGATGACGTAGTAGTAAAAACAGACACTTTTCGTAGCACGTTAGAAAGTGTAGGTCATTGGAAAGCAAGGTTCACAACCTTTTTTTCCATTCAATGGGATGGAGAGTATCATACATTTTTTAGTGGGGAGTATTACAAGCAATGCATAACTATAAAAGAAAATGAAGAGTGCTTACTTGTAGATCCCATCATGGGAATGAGTGTGCTACAAACTCAACGACTCCCATTTACTTGGGATTGCATAAGACCATTGAGTTCATTATTGCATAAGTTTATTCCTCTACCTTTAGATAATAGACTTGTTGCATATGAGGTAAAAGATCTAATTCAAATAACAAGAGTATTACAAATAGGAGCAGTCAGTTGCATACCTCCTTGGTTAGAAAAACATGATATTGTATTGGCAAGAAAACATAATGATGAAATGGATGAAGAGTACATGCATGCAATGATAAGAGATGTAAATTATGAAGAGAAAAGTTGCAAGTTGTCATGGTTGAAGTGTGATCATAGTAGATATATATGGAGTATTGATATTGATGAAGATATATGGAGGGATTGGAACCTATGTAGCATGCTACTATCAAACTTTGAAGTTCCAAAGAGAAGGAGAGTAATATCATTGATTGGAGATTCTATAGATGTTCCAGTAATGTGGAGATCACATGAAGTATCTTGACTGTTTTAGAGAGTTTGTGTATGTTGCATTCTTTGACATCTAAATGGGTGCTGGTAGCATTGGTCATTATGGACATAATTGTTTGATCACCACTCTATTGTACATATCATTATGTTTTATCTATGGTTGTTTGTACACTAGGATAGTATTTCATAGTTATAGCTCATATTGTGCCTCATCATGTGTAGGTTGTGGATATGAGAGAGAGAGAGAGGAAGAGTTGTTGTATCCTTTTATAAAAGATGAGGCGATTTCTTATTTGATGAATACTAACATATAGATATAATTTCTTGTTTGATTAATACTGACGCATAAAATTTTAAATTTTATTTTAGATCGTCTCATGGCCTTCCCAAGTTATGGTTTGTATAATTGTATTTTATATTGCTATATGTTATTTTTCTTTAAAACTTAAAAACTCATTGATTAAAACAAAATGAGAGAGAGATATATATATATATATATATATATATATATATATATATATATATATATATATATATATATTTTGTTGTATCCTTTTACAAAGAATGAAATGATTTTTTGTTGGTTGAATATTGACACATTTTTTTTCAATTTAATTTTAGCTTGTCTCATGGCCTCCCTATGTTAGCAAACTTTAGATTCAATGATCCATACCGTTATCACTTTGCAAAAAACAACTGAGGAATTGAAATGGAAGAATGATAGTTTTGAGCAAACAGTGAGCATGGGTAAATCAATTTCAATGCAAAGTAAAAGAGTCCAATTATCACCTCAGAAGCAAATCAATAATATACAATTAAGAGATTTGTCTTTGATAAAGACTCCTACGTATGACCAAAATTTTAGACCACCTAAAAAGATTAGTCGAGAATACAAAGATGAGTTTGGGAAACCATTTTTACTGAAGTACTATAGAGATACACAAAATGTTAGATATTTTGCCAATCATAGAAAAGTCTACAATTGGGTCAAGAACCATGAGTTTGACAAGGATCTACGGTTTCATGATAATAGAGTTGACAAACAAAGAATTCTAGAGATCATAGGTCAAAACTATGATCAAATTTTACCCCTTGAGTTTCCTGGTGCTACTTACCTTTGGAAGAAGGATGATGTATATCTATACTATCTTTCTGTTTGCTGAAAATCTCAGAAAGCAACTCAAGAGAAAAAGATAATCTTCTATGGATATATCTTTGGTAAGTTATTTATTATTAAAAAAATTCTCATTGTAGATTATATATAGATGGAATTAGCACTAATGGACACAATTATGTTTTTTTTATAGGAGGAGAATTGTAGCTTTGAGAAAGATATGCAAGGAAAATTGGTAAGATTTATAAATTTTCATTTTAAGTGTTATCTTTTAATGTAATCATTATTATTATTAATTATTATAATAATTTATGTTTAAGCTACTTATATATATTTACCTTTCATTATGTATACTTTCTCTAAGATTTTAGGATACAAATGGTGAAGTATACTATCCACAACTTATGGTGGAAGATCAATGTATCTTTTCAGAGAATAGCATAGTGCATGTATGTACACCATTTACTTATTAATATAGTTTGATATTTGAAATTATAAAATTTGGATATCGACTTTAATTTTCCTACTTGTATTAGTTGGAATCACAAGGTAAATATTTCTATGGCACTAAAAACAAAGGTTCTAACTTGATTATTCAACTTGATACGAGTGCAATAGAAGTTAGCATTCCTTTACATCATAGTATTATGAAAAGAGAAAGAAAAATATTGGCCCATGATTTGCAATAATGATATTCTTCATCAATTGGATTCACTCATGTGATTCTTGGGAAAAGAGTTGTACACAAGTCTTGATGGGTTTCTAGATTCAATATTCTCCATACCTACTTTTGGCTTGAAATATGGTGGCAATATATTTTTTCTATTGTGTATCATTGCAACATTTGGAATTTTTAATTTGATCGTAGAGTTGCACAACTCAACCATCAAAACGATCAAAGTGGAGTGACCTTTCCATAGTCACCATAGTCTTGACATGTTTATGAGGTCAATTTACCTAATAAATATTTTTACCATATGTATTTCAATTTTAGGATGGAAAATTAAATCTAATGCTCTTTTCAAGGACCAATAAGAAATGCAAGTATAAGTTCCAAAGTTGTAGAAAGTCTTAATCAAATACTTATTTTAAAATATTAGCACTTCTCTTTTCACAACAATATATTTGGGTAATCTAATGCAATCATAAAACACATATATATTTGACTACTGCATGAAAAGTTCAATTTAACAAGAAGTCCCACATATGATCTATATGAACTATACAAAGATGGAGTGTACTCTACAAAGATGAAGAACAATTTTTTAATATGTCAACTTCGTTCTTGTTGCATGTTGAATAATAAAAGGTGCACATAATCTCAATTCATAATCATCAATTAATGGAAATGTCACCATCCATGATTTTGATCACGACAATGAGTATAAAAGAGATTGTTGGGCTTATTTAACAATATAGAGATCCTTAAGCAAGATCTTACAAATTGATCTATAGGGTGAGAAGTGTTTTCCCCATCTCTGCCAACCATCATCAATAAATCCTCTCTACTCAATAATCATGCATTATGACTATAAGAATATAAAATCATGAATAGGTTTTGTTGTATATGGAAACAAAAAAACCACATGAAATGACACATTTCAAAAGCATACAAAGTTTGTGAACTATTTAGCCATTTGTGTTATTGACTTCTAAAACTAAATTGCAATATGAATGAAAGGCATATCTCCACTATGTGATGGTGTATTCAACTAAAAAATAGAAATCAATATACTACAATTATCCACAAATCTAGTTCATGTAACTTGTTGTGTAATTTAGTTTTAATAAATGCACTATAGAGTATTTGATAAAACTAGGATACAATTCTTAACTTTCTCATGGAATTTCAAAAGTTCATAGTATTGCCAGTTTAAATACCATATTTTCAATCATTAGAAAATTCTAGGTGACTTGGAGCTGCACATGTTTTGATAAACATTTGGCAAATTGAAAGGTTTAAGACTATAATTTTTTTAAGCAATCCATCCTTTGACCACTTCATTCAACCATTTCTAGCTTACTTTGGGGTGCATTTACTTCAATATGAAGGAAACCATGATTTCAAAGAAATTTTGGAGACGAGTTCCACATTGTTACTTAAAACCAAGACTATCTATTCACTAGTAAAACCACCTCATCTTCTACACTAGAGAGGATGATGAGTATTAATGTGGAAAGTTATTCAGGTTGTCATATCCCTAATGAACTTCCATTTGCAAGATCCTTCGTACAAATTTTCAACTTTTAGAAAATCTCGCACCTTTTAATACAATTCCATGATATAGTTTTAGTGTGGAGTAAAAAATTGCCATTATGGTCATGCTCTTGGCCTTGAGAAATATCCATGCTCACATGTTAAAAAGATTTGGATGTGCTACTCCACTGTAACAAATGTTTGCATGAATTCCTAATTGTGATTATGCTTCCCATTTAATTAATTGGCCTTTCATTGAAAATGAGCTCACAAAGAGGACTTCAAATCCTTCCATGTGCTACCTAGTTGTTATGGAGCAATTGATAGTGTACACATAAATATGATTCTCTCTCCAATGAAAATGGTACACTTTTGCTTACTAGATATGGACACCATTAAGGATTGCACCCATAGATAAGAATGATGAAAATGAGGTGCTACGTGAGATTGACCTCATCAAAAGTCAAGCTTGAGCTCTTGATTAGAATCCTTTTTGGTGAGAAAGTGCATGGAGTAGGAAGCCATGAAAATGACTATGATCTAGACCCTAATTGTTGGGGGTAAAGGCACATGGACCTTGCCGCCCCTGCATTAGTTACACTATAGTACCCGCATACTCGCATACTTGTACATTGCAAGTGGTAGGCACCCATCACTGTTGCTTCATTCTTTATTCTTTTAGTGACACTTGAATGTAGGTAAGGTCGGTCACACATTGTGATTGTTGGAGTTCCCAAATCTTCCCTCTCTCTCTCTCTCTCTCTCTCTCTCTCTCTCTCTCTCTCTCTCTCTCTCTCTCTCTCTCTCTCTCTCAACCATAGCTCTTGCTTTCGCTCCATGCTTCCACATCAAGGCTCACTCCCTTCAACTAGTATCAGAGCGGTCTTCCCTAAGATCTTGAGCCCCCTGACCCAGCATTCAGCCTGAGGAGAAAAGCTTCAACGCACAGTTTCAATGGCAACCATGGCTTCAACATAATGTGGTACATATTGATTCCCCCCTCCCTTCCCAAGCTCATTAGAGCTTACTGGACCTTTCCCATGCCCTCCTTAGCAACCCATAGAGCTTGCCTTGCTCCCCATTCATCAATACTTCATGTAGCCCCTCCATGATAGGTAGTGTGATTTTCGCAGGTTCCTAGCCTTATCTCTCCTGCTCGGCCCGGTGGTCACTCCTCTAGTCTCTAACAAGCTCTTGGCACTCTTGGCATCCCTGGTGATCATTGACAACACCTCTCGGCACTTGTATTTGGCATTGGGCATCAGTTGGAGCTCTTTGGGTTCACCATTAGCTCACAATTTATGATAGTTTGCTATATTATAGTTCAGGACATCACTTCGTTCATTGTCCGGAGATCACTTATGCTTCCTAGTATGTCTATTTGATGCCAATCATGGGGATGTTATGCCAATGTATTGGAATGCTATGGGACTAATTTGAGCACTCTTTTGCTCGGTTTATAGAGGTTTTTTACTACTGTAATAACCAGGGTTAAAGCTCATTTAATCAGTGAAATACATGTCTATTGCTAATGGGAGCTTACCGACTACTTGGATTGATGTATCGATACTTATGGTTCATGTTACATGCTTGGTTATACTCTTGGATTGCTTTTGATATGAGATTGGAGCTATGAATCTTGACATTGATTGTAATTCATTGTTATGTATGGCTATTTGATACTCCAATAAGAGCTTTGCAAGTTACTTGGGTTGGATGCTCTTGGATGTATGCTACTTGGATCTTGGATGTATGGATGTCTTCCACATGATGTTTTGAGCTTTGTTTGCTCATCTAGCATTTGACTTTTATTCTAATGGAAGCCAGTTCTTGACATTTCGATATTAGATTTAGCATTTGGTTACACAATTGAGCTTGAGGGTCTTATAGTGAGACTATGGAACTTGGTGACATGTACATGCTCTTGTCATGCTTTATGTATGTTGTTGTGTCGCTACACGAACATAGTGTGAAAAACTCTAGTGTGCATCGTCTTTCTGCTTTCTTATTGATCTAGAGAGTCAATGCCACATTAGTCATTAGTGTCAATGTTTGTAGTGTGGATAGTTCAAAAATACTAGATTTTTGGACAAGCTTAGACTATTTTTGATATTTTGGATATTATTTCTTGTAAATATCCAAAAGTTGTAGACAACTTCTAGAATAGGATGACATGTAAATTAAAAAAGCAAGTGTTGTCAGCCATTTTTGGGGGATTTTATGCAAAAATAAGGATTGGCGAAATTGCGCGACACACGATCAGAGTTTAGAGGCAATAAAAACAACACTTTGAACTAGGAGAAGGAGTGATCTGGGAGAATTTTGACCAGGTGTCCAAGAGACACGCACATGCAGGCGCGTGCGCGCGCGCGCACGCACACACACACACACACACACACACACACACACACACACAAACTATTTGTAGTAAAACCCATCAAAGAAGGCATGAATCCATCAACTTGAAATATAGCAAAATGTCATTGGAAAACAACCCATTTGAATGAATAATTAAATTAGCCTATTCTAAATCTAGATGTAATCTAAAAGACCATTTTGTGCTTTAAAAAATAAGTAATTTTGATTCTAAGCTTGGTAGATAATACAATGTTTTGCATAGAAAAACAACACTAATAACTCCAATTTAAAAGCAATATTTCAAGGACTCTCACTTTCTACATTTAGCATAAAAAATTCAAACTCTATGCACTATAAATTTTTATTCTAGAGTTGTAGAAACTTACTAAACTATCTTGCCCATCATCTCCCATCACAATAGATAGATGTTTCATATCACAAAAAATAAATGAGAGATTATAAGTGATGAAATCAAGGCTTTCATAAAATTCTTTATGTGCTCATTTACATAACAATGTTTTTGCTATCCACATTTATGCACTACATTTTCATATATGCTAGTGAAGATTTGCAAAGAATACATCCTTGAACATCAATAGACAACTTGAGAAAAACATTATGTTTTGCATATGAATCTTGAATTGATACAGCAATATAAAATGAAGCGTGATAATAATAATAATAATCGCATATACAATCCCCTATAAATCATAAACCAATTTTCAATTATTTAGAGTTGTAGGGATGTGCCAGTTGTCACAATGATACTTCTTATCTTTAGATAAGGCTTACTCTTTTCTAGGTCAACCTCGCATTTCATAGTGAATTAACATTTGCTAACTAGAAAATGTTATTCATTGCACAAAATGGAGCCATCTTTTCTTCCTTTTGTGATGTATCTTGCCCATAGTTCAATCAACCATCATAGAAATTTTCTCTTCATGGGAAACCCTGAAGGGGGGTTTTACATATCTATCAATGTTGAAATGGGCATATAAAGATGATGACATCATGGATCACTTCAATCAACCATTTCTAGCTTACTTTGGGGTGGATTTTCTTATATATGAAGGAAACCATGATTTTAAAGAAATTTTGGAGACGAGTTCTACATTGTTACTTAAAACCAAGACTGTCTATTCACTTGTAAAACCGCCTCATCTTCTACACTAGAGAGGATGACGAGTATTAATGTGGAAAGTTATTCAAGTTGCCATATCCCTAATGAACTTCCATTTGCAACATCCTTTGTACAAATTTTCAACTTTTAAAAAATCTCGCATCTTTTAATACAATTCCATGATATAGTTTTAGTGTGGAGTAAAAAGTTGCAATTATGGTCATGCTCTTGGCATCGAGAAATATCATGATCACATGTTAAAAAGATTTAGATGTGCTACTCCATTGTAACAAATGTTTGCATGAATTCCTAATTGTGATTATGCTTCCATTTAATTAATTGGTCTTTCATTGAAAATGAGCTCACAAAGAGGACTTCTAATCCTTCCATGTGCTATGTAGTTGTTATGGAGCAATTGATAGTATACACATAAATATGACTCTCTCTCCAATGAAAATGGTACACTTAAGTTTGATGGTTACTTATGGCAAGCAATTAAACCATTGCTAACATGATATACTCGCTAAATATGGATGCCATTAACATGGTATCCTTACCAGATATGGACACCATTTAGGACTGCACCCATAGATAAGAATAATGAAAATGAGGTGTTGTGTGAGATTGACCTCTTCAAAAGTCAAGCTTGAGCTCTTGATCAAAATCCTTTTTGGTGAGGAAGTGCATGGAGTAGGAAGCCATGAAAATGACTATGATCTAGACTCTAATTGTTGGGGGTAAGGGCACATGTACCTAGCTGCCCATGTATTAGTTACACTATAGTACTCGCATCGTCGCATACTTGTACATTGCAAGTGGCAGGCACCCATCACTTCCGCATCATTCTGTATTCTTTTAGTGACATTTGAATGTAGGGAAGGTCGGTCACACATTTTGATTGTTGGAGTTCCCACATCATCTCTCTCTCTCTCTCTCTCTCTCTCTCTCTCTCTCTCTCTCTCTCTCTCTCTCTCTCTCTCTCTCTCTCTCTCTCTCTCTCTCTCTCTCTCTCTCTCTCTCTCTCTCTTGTTTCATCCACCATAGCTCTTGCTTTCGCTCTGTACTTACAAATTAGGGCTCACTCCGCTCAACTAGTATCAGAGCCATCTTCCCCGAGAGCCTAAGGCCGACCCAAGCCTGAGGAGAAAAGCTTTAGCTCATAGTTTCAATGGCAACCATGGCTTCAACTTGATGTGGTACATATCGATGCCCCCTTACCTTCCCAAGTTCATCAGAGCTTACAGGACCTCTTCCAAGCCTTCCTTGGCAACCCGTGGAGCTTGCCTTGCCCCCCATTCATCAATCCATCCTGCAGCCCCTCCAAGATAGGGAGTGTGATTTGCACATATTCCTAGCTTGATCTCTCCTCCAAGAAAAAAAGACAAGTGGCTTCAAAATTTTTTTGGGGATTATATGCAAAAAGAAGGATTGGCGAAATCACAAAACTGTGCGATCGTAGTTTACGGGCACTAAAATAGCACTCCAAATTGGGAGAAGAAGAAGTGTTCTTGGAGAATTGTGACTAGATGTCCTGATATTTTACCCCCCTTTCAGAGCTAATGGAAGTATTAGATTGGTGACTTGAGCAAGTAGAGAAGAAGCTTATGTTTGATGCACGTTTTTTGGTCTATAAGAGATTTCTCTTCTCAAAATGCAGAAATAAATTGACAGGCTTCACCTGTATGATTATTCTTTTACATCTTTTATTTCTTAAAACCCCTTCTCTTTCATCAATTTCTCTCCCTGAATCTCCCTTCACCCTGCTATTTCTTACCCCCGTGGTAGACTTTCGATCCCAAACGCTCCGACAGTGGTGAACCCAACATGAAAGTCGACAGTAGGTGTGCAAAGATGGGGGATTCTGCAGGTTCAAGTGGTGGTGATGCTTTACAACAGATGATTGCTTTGTTGCAGCAACAACATCAACAGTTGTTGTTACAACATTAGATGCAAACTCGGCAGGAAGTAGAAAGAATTGATTCCTTAAGCTCTGAATGCATTGTAGGTAGTGGGACAGGAATTGAAGCAATTTAAGGGTCAAAATGTTTCGGCCTTCATTTGGTTTTATGAAGAGAAGATGTTGTTTCATGGGGTACCACAGTATGCACGGAGTCAGTATTTCTTCCATTTGGTCATACATGCATTGCATGATCAGATTGATGAGTTACATAGAAGAGATATTGATTGGAACACTTTATTAGGGAATTTAGGAATTCTCATATACTTTGGGAATTTTCAAATATAGTTAATATTTGGGCACATGATCAAATCTTGTCCCCTTACTTCAAAGTGGAGTCTACCCTAATTATTATATAGGTTGTCTTTCCAGGTCCCACTTTGAAGCATGGGTTAAGATTTAGCCACATGGCCAAATCTTTACCCCTTATTTGAAAGTGGGACTTGGAAGATTTCCAAATTCTCTAATATGGTGTTTTGGGTAGCTTTTAAGAAAGCTTTGAGAGAAGAGTTTTTCTTGGAAGATGTAGGGCTAGTAACTAAAAAGACATTTACAGATTGGATTAAAAATCCCAATAAAGGGTTGGCTCCTACAGCTTTGCTTCGTGAATTTGAAAGTCTGTATAATGTGTAGTTGGATGTCGATGAGTAGCAATCACTAGAGATTCAGAAAATTGATTTGTTTCTAAAGGCTGTAGATCTTATTTTGCAGGAGAAGTTGATTGATCGTTTAGAAGATGCCTCTTTTTCTAAAACGGGACTGAAATCAAATTGGGCTAATGTAACTGAGGCAATGCATATGTTGGTAAAGAGAGAGTGGATGAAATTAAGATGGAGTACATGCACCACACACGTCAGTGCTTATCAGAAGGGGGTTGAAACTGTAGCCAAGAAGCCTGTGGCTATGGCAGAACAACTAGCTATACATGTTGGTTTGGCTCTTAAAGGTGGCGTTGTGGATGAATTAATCAAAGGCATGTGTGATTTGAAGTTGAATTTGATAGAGATCTATGCAAATGTCAAAAAGTTCGATGTAAAGGTAGAAGAGAAGGGTTAGGCAACAACCCAAAGACCATACAAAGAAGGATACAAGAGGAGATGCATTTGGTGTGATAGTTTACAACATGAAAAGTGAGACAATATAGCCTATCATGAAGCAGAAGTGAAAAGTTTAGTCTTTTGGAAAGATGGAAAAATTGGTCTTCCAATAGAGCCAAATTTTGGAAATGGTGGCATACAAAAGAGGTTGGAAGAGATGGCAGCAAGGACATCATTTGTTGCCATAGATGTAGCCATATATGGGTTGAGAATTGAAAGGATTGAAGAAGCTGGTAAAGGAGGCATGGATGAAGCAAAATCTTGCATTTGGATTATGCAGGCATTAGATTGCATAGAAAAAGGTAAAACAACAAAGTTTGAATTGTTTGATGCAAGTCAGAGTATATGAGGGAAAACAGGATGAAGTGCATCAATGGATTCATTTTCAACCTATGCTTATTTGGCCGAGGTTCATAATCAAGAAGCTCTTGTGGAAGAAAAGAGAAGAAGAGATGAGGACAGTGCTGGTCTTTCATGTTCAAGCCCATCTAAATGCATAACATAAAGTAAAATGGAGCAGTAGAAAGAGATTGAAAAAGCCATACCTAAGCATGTTATGGAGGATGCATCTCAAGAGAAGAAACAAGAAGGGAAGAAAAGGGGCAAGTAGCTGGGTCACAAGTTACAATCGGATCTTCAGACTACCACAAACCTTAAAAAGGTCTTGGAAGATCACATACTTGGTAGTAGAGTGGAATTCACACTTGGTGAAGTTCTTGGAATCATGAAGCATGAATTTCATGATGTAATCATTGATATGCTGAAATGAAAAAGATAGCTTGATGGTGAAGTTTTGCAAGCATTGATGCAAGTTGACAAAGACATAGAGAAATAACTTCAGAGAGAATATGATGATGCATGTAATGTTGATTCAGAGCAGGTAGATGTTGAAAATGGGTTAAATGGGAGTATAAACAGCAAGCTTGTGGGCTAAAATTGGTCTTATGGGTAGCAATAAGCATAGAGAGAAGGCTATGTACAATGGGAATGCCCATGAACAAGTACATGAAGAAAACGATGCTCATTTTATTCCAAGTCATCATTATTCACGAATGCATTGGGCTCGTGCTACAACAGAGACAATTGTTTAAGTGGGAGAAAGAGAGACACCTTGCATAGCTCTCTTGGATCATGGTTCCAAAATCAATGTTATGGCACGCAGCTTGTATGAGAATGGAGGTTGGCCGATTGATGTAGATCCAGGATGGCGCATGCAGGCAGTAAAACAATTCATCACAGGGGATCTTTATGTGGCTTTTTTAATGTATCCATGACTATTGATGTTAGGGAAGAATACAAATTTTTTGTGCAAGATTCATGTAGTTATCTAGTGATTTTTGGGCACCCCAATATTTCGAAATCAAGGCTAGAAACAAAAGCCTTGGATGATGGTTCTTCATATGCTCGGGTTCGGAGTAAAGAAAATACAAAGGTAGTCCAGTTTCTGATTCTTTGTGTGAATCATCCCCGCAATCGAGATAGGCTATGGGATTATCCCACGCCACCTAATGCATGAGAGTTTAAGGGTTTTTAGACAGGCTGAAAAGAAATATGTACAATGGGTTGAAAAAGAGCTGAAGACATATGGTTTCATGGTTGCAAATAAAGGCATTTCAGGGCTGGTTTATGTTGATACAATGGCTGAAATTTTTGCAGCAATTAATGCTGAAAACATGATAGAAAAAGAGGTTATTTATGTTGACACTTTAGAGATCTATGAAGTCATTCAAGACTTTAGAGTCATACAAAGTACAAAACAATTGCAAAGAAGGTTAAGCTTGTGGCTTTGCCTTTACTCCCTGAAAGTGATGGGTTGATTGAAAAAGTGTCTCAACTGCCTAGCTTGTGGGATCCACATGGAGTAGGACATAAATTTATAGCTCAAACATTACAAAAGCTGAAAATTAGTGATACAAGCTTTCTTTTGCAGAAAGAGATTGTTTCTTTGCAGATGTTGGCAAGACATGGGAAAGCCTTTGTATTTTAGCTAGATGAAATTAAATGTGTTGATCCTGACCATAGTTGCACCTATGGTGATCTTTACAGTAACCTCATGCACCATGGATTTTAAAGCTTATTCCAATACCTCAGGCATATTTGCCTAAGATGCTATAGCTTTTGAATGAGAAGATTAGGATGTAGATTTTGGAGCCCTCTTTAGCTCCATATTTGAATCGGTGGTTTATTGTTCCAAAGAAGAATGGTTCTTTGAGGTTTATACAGGATTTACAACCAGTCAATAAGGTCACCATAAGGAATGTTAGATCAGGCCCAATAGTGGATGAATTTGTAGAAGCATTTGCAGGCAAGGCAATTTACTCTATGGGAGATTTATATTCAGGATATGATCAGTTCCATCTTGCATTAGAAAGCCAGGATATCATTACCATGAAGACACCGCTTGGATTGGTTAGGATGTGTTCGCTTCCACAGGGAGCAACCAATTCAGTGGGCGCATACGATGAATGCTGTGCATAAAGTTTTGAGGGAGTATATCCCTCAGTTGACCTTACCCTTTCTTGATGATGTGCCAATAAAAGGGATATCTATGAGAAGAATGAAGAGCTAAATGAACAGGGATGTAGAAGGTTTGTGGCTGATCATATTCTTGATTGTGGCATGATTTTGAGCCATCTTGAAGAAGTGCATTTGACTCTATCAGGAGAAAAGTTGGTTTTTGGAGTGGAGGCAGTATTACTTGTTGGACACATGTGTGGACCATATGGAAGAAAGCCCTTACTAGTAAAGATTGATGCCATAAGCAGGATGTGGGAGACATATTCAAATGTATCCAAGGTAAGAACATTTTTGGGTGCATGTGTCTTTTACTTGATATGGATTCCGCATTTTGCTCATGTGGCTGAAATTTTATACCAGCTCTTGAGAAAAGGGCAAAAGTTTTGGTGGGGTAAACAACGTATGAAGGAAGTTCAAAAGTTAAAGAGCTTATTGATTACAGTCCCAACACTAAAGAGAGCAAATTATGAGAATGGGAAACCTATTATTCTCACCGTGGATAAAATCCCAATTGGCATTGGTTGGGCAATGGGTCAAGATGATGTTGATGGGAATAGGTATGCCATTCGGTTTGGAGCAAAGGTCCTCAATGAATGGAAACAACAGTATTTTCAAGTCAAAAGGGAGCTTTGGGGTGTAGTGACAGCCCTTAAGTGTGATAGGGAATATTTTATGGGAGCTCATGTAGTGGTAGAGTTTGATTGTCTACCTCTATTGGGCATGATGATAAATTGCTCAACTCGTGATATTGCCATGCTACGGTGGACTGCATATATAAAGTCAATTAACCCTGATTTTTAGCATATTGCAGGTACAGAAAACCTCATGGCTAACATGCTATCACGAGCAAGGTTTAAAGATGAAGAGGAGCTGATGGAAGATGAAGAGGATGATGTGGTAGGTGTTGAAAATGACTTTATGACAGCAAGGAATGAGTATGCAGCTGTTGTCACTATATGTACAGATATGAAAACAACAAGTAGTACAGTTATCATTAATGTAGGTACAATTATCATAACAGTAAATACAACAGGTATAACTCTTGTAACAGGGATTTTAGTAGTAAGAAAAGAGATTACAGCCATGGAGAAGAGATGGGCAGTAAAGAGAAAGCATCATCAATGTTATGCCTTAGTGAGAACACAATTTTTGGAAGAGTTGTATGGGGATGATTGCCTAAAAATAGGCCAATATCTAAGCCTCATGACAAAGAAGTTTGAGTTGTCTCAAGTTGAATTCAAAAGGATTAAAAGAAAAGCTTATGGGTTTTTCTTGAAAGACAGATATTTATGGAAGCATGCAAAGAAAAAGAGAGGAGATCTAGTACGTGTATTGGAAAATAGGGCTTCTCAACAACAGGTGATGCAGAAGTTTCATGAAAGCTTATGGGCTAGACATAGAAGAGTTTGGGGTACATTTGCTAAGATCAAAGAGAAGTATTGGTGGAAAAACATGTATAAAGATGTGGAGCATTATGTGGAATCATGCAGTCTTTTTCAGATGTACTCTATGGCAAAGCATAGGGATGGGTTGCAGCCGACTTATCTATTGTCTATGCATTACAAATGGGTAGTTGATTTGGTTAGTATGCCTACAAGTTTATGGAATATGAGATATCTTGTGCTTGCATGAGAAGACTTGAGAAATCAAGAACTACTCAAGAAGTTTGCAGGTTCTTATTGGAAGAAGTCTTTTGTAGGTATGGTTGTGTTGGTAAAGTGGTTGAAGATAGAGGAGAATTGGATGCGGATGAGGCTCGTGAATTTTTTTCACAATTGGGTATCAAGATGGCTTTAACTTTAGCCTATAATTGTGAAGCAAATGGCCAAAGCGAAAGGGGTCATCAGCCTATCATTAAGGCATTAGCAAAGTCATGCAGGGGCAAGATGAAAGAGTGGACAAGAATGTTACCCTTTGCTTTATGAGCTGATAGGACCACTCATAGTGCAGTTACAGGGTATATGCCTATTGAATTAATGTATGGATAGTAGCCAATAATGCCTATTGAGGAGATTATTGCTACTTGGAGTATTCTACCATGGGAAGAGGATTTGACTAGAGAAGAGTTGCTAGTCCTATACATTAGACAGTTAGAAAGAAGGCTTGACGACATTGAGATAGCCATGAAAAAGTTGAAGATTGCAAGGATCAAGAACAGCTTGGAAAATCAACATAGTGCTAGTCGGAAGATGGAAAAGCAGTGGTTTGGTCCATATGTGGTAAGGTTTGTTTTTGACAATGCTACTATCTATGCATTCAATGAGATGGATGGGACAGCTCTAAGGATTCCAATGGCTAGAAAATGTATCAAGCTCTTTAAATGTAGGGATTCTTTAGCATATGAGTTAAAGGAGTTGGATACTGAGCATAAACATGAGAATATAGAAGAAGAAAAGGTGAAGATGAAGACATTGATATGGTAGAGGATACTTCTTCTGACACTGCAGATCCATAAGACTTTGGCACATGTCGGAGGATGTGTAGGTTAAGAGGGGGTGGATGTCGTGCCGCTACGCAAATAGAGCGTGGAAAACTCTAGAGTGCAACGTCATTCAACTTTCTTATTGATCTAAAGAGTCAATGCCATATTAGTCATTAGTGTCGGTTTCCATAGTGTAGATGGTTCAAAAATACTAGATTTTTGGACAAGTTTAGCCTATTTTTGATATTATTTCTTATGAATATCCAAAAGCTGTAGAAAAATTCTAGAATAGGATGATATGTTTAAAGAAAAAGCAAGTGGCTTTCATCCATTTTTGGGAAATTTTATGCAAAAAGAAGGATTGGCAAAATCGCGTGACGTGCAATCGCAGTTTACAGGCAACAAATAACACTCCAAACTGGGAGAAAAAGAAGGAGTGATTTAGGAGAATTCTGATCAGGTGTCCTACTATTTTGCCCCTCTTTCAGAGCCATTGAAAGTATCAGATTGGCGGTCTGGGTAGTAGATAAGAAGCTAATGTTTGATGCATGTTTTTGGTCTACAAGGGATTTATCTTCTCAGAATGCATAAATAAATTGACAGGCTTCACTTGCATGAATATTCTTCTACATCTTCTATTTCTTCAAACCCCTTCTCTTTTATCAATTGCTCTCCTTGAATCTCCCTTCACCCTACTATCTCTTGCCCCCGTGGTAGACTTTTGACCCCAAACGCTCCAACAACGTAGTTGATGCTTAATGGACAGATCTGACATTACTTTTGGATTAGCATCTATCTCTATCACAATGTTGTCAATGATGTATGCATCTTGGTTGGTTATGTATTGGGCTTCCGTTATATTGCTCAGTTCATTGTGCTCTAGTTATCTCTTATGTTACCCATGAGACCCACTCTATGCATGATGGTTATGCCTATGGGATGTATCTTAGTTCGACACACTAATTGCTTGACAGATCTTGGTGCCTGTCACATCTTCACTCAATGCTAGTTGAAGCTATTCCTTGGAAATTGTAGTTTTTCTTATATTAGTGATTGCGCATCTTTAGCCTTTCTTTCTTACTCATG
Organism: Lygodium microphyllum; assembly: GCF_053477565.2. Lineage (NCBI taxonomy): Eukaryota > Viridiplantae > Streptophyta > Polypodiopsida > Schizaeales > Lygodiaceae > Lygodium > Lygodium microphyllum. Next base: position 119,974,633 of record NC_141135.1, read on the forward strand.
TACTTCATCTTCACGTGTACTTCATCTTCAGCATGTTATAATTATAGTTTACAGCACTATTTATGTGAGTAATCACCTTTGTTTGATAATTCTTTGCATTGAGTTTGTGGATAGTTCATTACTCGGTCAATACCCCCTTGTTTTTAGCTTGATGTAGCAATGGTTTTTGGGCTATCTACAGTAAATTATAGTAGCATGTTTTGATAGTTTGTGCACTTGTTTACCTTCATTATGGCTAGTGGCTCAAGTGATAGTGCTATCTTTAATATTGATAAGTTAGATGGCACTAATTACAACTATTGGAAGACCCAAATATGGTAAGTTTTAGTGTAAAAAATGCAGATTAGACCCTTGAAACATAAGGATATCAAGCCCAAACTTATTGATGTAAATGATTGGGTTGAATTAGATAAGCTATGTAAGTCCACCATCATATTATCCCTCTCTAAGTAGGTGTTCTATAATGTTATCTATGATGGAAAGTCTGTATGGGAATTATGGAAAAAGATTCACAATGTCTATGAGAAGCAAAGCCCCGCTTCTAAGATGTATTGGCTGAAGCAACTCATGGACCTTTGCATAAAGGAGGGCACTTCTATGTCAACCCTCATAAGTGAGTTTCATTCCATTATCAGTCATCTATCTTTGTAGGAGATTGAATTCAAAGGCATTCTTCTTCCCTTGTTCCTCTTAGTTACACTACTTGAATCATGGGATACCTTTTGTACTACTATGTATGCCAACATGCATACTAATGGGGGTTATAGTTGTAGGATGTAGAGGATGCACTCTTGTGATTGAAGAGGTTAACAAATAGAATGTCAATGCTTCCTATACCTCTCATGCTTTGATAGTTAGAGACAAAAATGGTAGGAGCAATAATGACCACCGTGGAAGAGACTCTTAGCAGTCTCGCTCTCAGTCACATGGACAATCTCGCAATAAGTCCCATGACCGTAAGTCCTCATTGACTTGTCATTACTCTCGGAAAGTAAGACATATTCAACCACAATGCCATACGATGCGCGATGACAAGCACAAAGAAAAGGGTGAGAGTAAAGCACAGGACAAAAAATCATGATCGTGGCATTACCTCTAGCAAGCCTAGTTTTAAGTTTGAAGACATTAATATTGTGTAGACTAATTGTGATGATGATTTCATCCATATAGCTTCTTCTCTTGATACTTCATGGATGGCTGATGCTTTGTCAGGGTATACTCAATATTGGCTCATAGATTCAGGGGGTTCCTTTCATGTGACCTCTCATAGAGAGAGTGCTTTCAGTCCTATTACAGTTTGACTAGATCTGTCCATTTGGGTAATGACTTGGCATTGGGCATAGTTGGTATTGGTAATGTTGTTCCAATTTAGTTTAGGTTGCATGTTTACTCTTCGTGATGTATATTATGATCCAACTCTTATAATAAAGAGCCTTATCTTTGTTGGAACTTTGGATGATGCAAGTTATGTACTTTCTTTGATGATTCCTCATCCATGAAAATATTGTCATTGCACATGGTCCAACACTCTTTACTCCTCGCTTATATCTGGGTTAGTTGACCATATTTTAGCAATGAATGCAGTTCCATATGTATCTCTTTGACATCATCAGCTTGAGTATATATCCTTGAAATGAATGAAAATGCTTACTCATTTGTAGTATCTTCCATCCCTTGACTATAAGTGCTTTGAGTCTTCTGATCATTGTTTATATGGCAGGAAGACATGCAAAACACATAAAAAGTCTAGTATGACACGCACGGGTGAGCCTTTGGCTCTTGTTCATTCGGATGTATATGGTCCCATGCCTTACAAGTTGTTAGGTGGCATAAAGTATTTTGTTACTTTCATTTATGACTATACAGATAAGGTCTAGGCATATCCTATTGAGTAGAAATCAGAAGTCTAAGCTACATTTCAGCATTGGCTTGCTTTGATTGAGAACCAGCCTAGGTATAGGCTAAAATACCTAAGGTCAAATAATAGGGATGAGTATGTCTCTAAAGCCTTTGAGAAGTTTTGTGATGAGAGTAATATTAAGCATCAATTGATTGCCCCGTACATCCCACCCCACAATGATATGATTGAGCGCATAAAAAGGACAATTCAAAAGCGAGTTCATCGTATGTGTAGCCAAGCAGGTTTACCATAATATTTTTGGGCTGAGACTGTTACTACTATTGTACACTTGATAAATTGATCCCTATGTATTGCTATTGACTATCATGTTGCAGAGGAGATATGGTTTGGAAGTCCTCCCTCATATGCTCATTCGCATGTCTTTGGTTGTGAGGCGTTTTGTTATGTAGCCAAGGACACAAGCGCAATAAGTTGAATCCTAGTTCTAGAAAATGCATCTTTCTTGGTTATGGGGATGTAGGTGAGATAGGCTATCGCCTATGGGATCTACAGGCTTAGAAGATTATATGCAGCCATGATGTTGTTTTCCATGAGACGCATAAGCAGCTTGAGCATGTCATTGAGGCATGTAGGGTAATCTTTTAGGAGGAACCTCTTGTTACTATACAACTTGCTAGATAGCCTGTAGCAACAACTAATGCCCCAATGGCCCAAGTCCCTAATGCTCTACAGGATATACAAGCCCCACAGCTAGTTTTGAGGCAATCTACTAGAGATAGACGATAGCCTATTCGGTTTGAGCCCTTTATGAAATATGTCATGGTGATGGATATTTTTGGGTCTCTTACTTATGATGAGGCCATATGTAGATGTGATAGTCACTCTTGGGAGAGAGCCATGCAATTAGAGTATGACTCACTGTGAAAAAATCATACATGGGATTTGGCTCCTTTGCCTAGTAGCAAGCGCGCTTTGCCATGCAAGTGGGTATACAAGTTGAAAGTTCCCCTTGATGGCCCAAGCCATGATACAAGGGCAGATTGGTTGCTAAGGGCTTCAAGTAGGAACATGGTGTGGAATCTGATGAAATATTTTCTCTTGTTGTGAAGATGACTATCTTGTGCTTGGTAGTATTGGCTTTAGTTTCTTAGCTTCACTTAGATCATTATTAGATGGATGTCAAGACATCTTTTCTTCATGGGGACTTGTATGATGAGATTTACATGGAGCAACCTAAGAGCCTTGCAAAACATGGCAGGCAACACCCAGTGTGCAGATTAAGGAAGAGCCTTTGCGGCCTTAAGCAAGCACCTCGAGGAGGTTGGTCATAAATGTATGTATCACATGGGTTCAATATAATGGATTTTTAAATATCATTTTTTACATACCAAAGGATCCCATATAAAGGGGTTACGTATAAATTGAATAGAAAAGAGTTATGTTTTATTAAGGAAAATTTCATAGATAAGGATATTTATAAATAGGCCCTAAAAGCATACAGTATTCGTGATGGTAGCCTTATGATTTTGATACTCTATGTGGATGATATTGATTTCTAGGAGTGGTCATGATGAGTTGGATGCCTTGAAAGGTCACCTCAAGAAGAGCTTTGAGATCAAGGACATGGGACAAGCCTCACATATTCCGGAGATATGCATTATGCACAATCACTCTAAGGGGATCCTCTAGTTGTTGTCACAGACAAGGAGTACATCCAAAAGGTACTTAAAAGGTTTCATCTACAAGATGTTAAGCCTAGTGGGGCTGTCCTTTACCTTATCATGTGAAGGTTAGGCAAGTCGATTGTCTGCAATGTATGATGAGAAAAAGTCTAAGATGACCAAGATCCCTTCTACACCTACATTGGATAGTTTGATGTATGCCATTATAGCCACTTGCCGTGACATATCATTTGCAGTGGGAGTTGTGGCATGCTATATGGCTACAACTAGCAGACAAAATTGGGATGGCATCAAGGGTATTATGAGGTACCTGAAAGGCAAAGCAACTATGTGCATCTGTTATGGTGGCCAAGATACAAGAGTCATGGGATACACTAACTCTGATTATGCATGACATATAGATAGTAAGAAGTCCACCTTTGGCTATGTCTTCACCTTTGCTGGAGGTGATATTTCTTGGATGTTAAGGGTGCAAAAATGCACGGCCCTATCTACTATAGAGGTAGAGTATGTTGCAGCCCATTGAGGCTTGTAAGGAGGCTCTCTAGTTAGGCCGTCTTGTGGTAGACCTTGGCATTATTGATGTGGTCTCTACACTACAATCGAATTCTATGAGTGATATTTAGTTGGTTGAGAATCCAGTCTTCCATCATGCAAAGATGAAGCACATCAAGGTTCATTACCACTTTATTTGAGAGGTTATTGAGGACAATTCCATTGAGCTTTGTAAAGATCTGAACTGACCAAAATCCTATAGATCTTCTCATTAAAAGTTTCTCAATGGAGTGTTTTGCATTCCTTAGAAAGTTGATGAGAATTGGATGAGATGAGGTCTTTCCTCATCGTGTTGTACTTATATACATTTGTACTTTGTCACTTTTTTGTTGTTTTCTCCTCACAAGGGATATATTTACCTTTAATAAGTGTGAGGTTGTCGGGGGTAAAGGCACATGTGCTTAGCCGCCCATGCGTTAGTTACACGAATAGTATCCCCATATGCACACACCTGTATATTGCAGGTGGCGGGTGCCCATCACTGTCGTTTCATTCTTTATTATTTTAGTGACATTTGAATAAAGAAAAGGCTAGTCACACATTGTGACTACTGGAGTTCCCACATCTTGTGTGTCTCTCTCTCTTGCTCTTGATCCTTCCACCATAGCTCCTGCTCCCACTCTATGCTTCCACTTTAAGACTCAATCTCTTCATTGATAATGGTGATGTGCTTACGGAGATGCTTGCAGGCCTTTGCCTACTAGGTCTACAAGAAAGAGCACCAAGAATCATCTTCATCAAGCATGCCTGTCTTTTTCTTCTTCTTATTCTTATTCTCTTTCTTTCTTTGTGTGTGTGTGTGTGTGTGTGTGAATAAACTAACCATAAAGGATTAGTAGGTAGAACCTTTTAGCAAAAAGACATAATGTATTGTCACTATATAAAATTTGTTGACATACACTCCATTGCTAGAAACCCACACAAGCATGCACAGTCAAGGAACTAAGGAGCATTGGTAGGATGAAGTATCACTTTAGTGCTTATGATTAATTAATTCCAATTTGGACAAGATAACCCCAAGATTATCTTTCAATCAATCTCAAATATCCAAGCAGAACAACCTAGGCCCAACACTAGAGTCTTTAGTCAGCTAGACCATCCTCTATACCCTTGCAAATTAGTGGTGGAGCTTCGTTAGGTGCATCTTACCTCTCCTAATGTTCTTTCTTAGGCTTCCAAGGTCCTCAATAACAATGCCACAAGGTCATGAGCTCATACTAAAACTTGTGTTTTATAGTGAGCTCCCTTCCTATCAACTTATGGGATTGTTTTCTTCTTTTTCTTTTAACATAATCTAGCTTTCTATTAGGCCTCAAAGTATTAAGAGATTATTCTCTCGTTTATTTTAAGCTAAGGAGACTAATTGAAATTACCACGTGAGGTGATGACCATAATCAAGATTCTTTTGAATTGCCTCTTTTAGATAAAGGAAGTCATCAAACCATCTAAAGCGTTCTTGTTTCTCACTACACAATCTTGTGACCTTTGATATCTCACATCATATTTTCAAAAGTTCTCTTCTCACTAAAGTATCTTGATTGGAGTACAAGTTTTCTTACTATGGCCACATGAAATCTTAAATATGAACACTGAAGCTAAACTCAAGAGGATAATCTCCAACCTCTCCATCTTAGAAGATCTTTCTCTCCATTGAGATTGATGCTTTAAAATAATCCTTAGTCAATGCAAGCTCTAACAAAATCAACAAGTAAAAAAACCCATAGGGTCTACTCCAATTTCTACTTCCAAACCTTTATTATAAGAGTGTAAACCAAGATGACCTTCCCCTACATTTCCTCCTAGGAAAAGGATCGTCACATTTGCAAATCTTCAAGAAGTAGGTCTAAGTGATCTTCTTAAAGATCACCTTTGTCACATTATGTCAACCTCATTGAACTTGTATCTTTATAGATAAAAAAGATATTGAACCCACTTCAAGTCCCAATTCCTTGAATCATTAACACATTGTGATGTCTAGATAACATAGCTTTTAAAGACAACACAAGCTCTTGACAAAGTCAATTGACTCCAAAAAAATAGATAGAACCACAACCATTAAGACCTAATCTTACAAAATCTACATCTTTCTTACTTCTGAACCCAACATAAGCAAAAAATGTCCATTTTGTTTCCAAAGGAGAACTCTTATTACAACATGACATACTTAAAAAATACACATCTAAAAAATACTTGCTTTCCAAACATTTTCTCCATCACAAGCATGGATCCCTCTAACCTTTTCTGTAACTCCAGTAGGGATGTTCCAAAAACATACATCCTTTCTAAATTCTTAAACATGGAAGCTTGAAAGAAGCTTGGATCCAAGTCTCATGAGCCCACCCTCATGTCTATAATTCCACCCATAATGCCTTAGCTTTGTTTATGATGTGCATTGGCCTTTAAATCTGTCCCTATTCAGAAATCAAACTTAAATCAAGTCCAAAGAGCTCTCAAATCCCTCTCATCACCTTGCCAAAAATACCATGATGGTCCCCCATCAAAAAGTATGCTCCTTGAATGACCATCTCCTATCTAGATGAAGTTCTACACCTTAGATTTGCAAGCCATTATTGAAAATATTAGGATGCATGTTCACTGGTTGTTACTGCAAGGTATGGTTTTAGCAAGCATTAAAACCTTAAGTCATCTTTCTAGTGATGCCACAACCTGCCATATCCTTAAAAGCACCCACATTCATCCCACCACAAGTTACACCATAATGTCTACTCGACCCTACTCCTCCAAATGGATCAATAAAAACCCTATAACGGTCACTAGGACTCCCTTATAAAAAACACAAGCTGTTATAGCCTTTGTAACAATCATTTGATCCAACCAATGAGTTGTATTTATCCAGCAAGGCTAGTTGACATCAAACCATAGCTCAAAATAGGTCTCTACCCACTTCAAGTGCAAGTTTTCATCATTACTTGGGAGAACATGCAACATGTAACCTCCTTCCACCCTACAATATGTTGAACAACACCGTGAGATTCAAATTAAATCGGATTGCGACACAAACTCTTTTGCACCTTGCTAATAAGATATATGTATGTGTTAGTCATATTCTCAAGGGGTTTCCTATAAGAAATCATCTATATAATATGTGTTCAAAGGGTATTATGAAATATTCTTTCTTTACATGTTATAAGGCCATAAAGTGGCCCCTTTTACTTTACTAAACTTACAGATGTTTTTAAAATCATAATTAGAAAAATCTTTTGTAAACATAATCTTGTAAATTTTACAAAATAAAATATCATTTCTTTTGAAATCACATGATATCTTACATGTTGTATAAGTTGCATCCCTTCAGGGTCATGTTCGTGTCCTCCATATGATGATCTAAGAGGTTGTGTGTTTCAAGACTATATTTGTAGTAAGCCAAAGCTAGCCACTATATTCAAGTCCATAATTAAGTTCCCTAAATTGCTATGGCATTCTACATATTTGACCTTGCTTGAGGTATTGCTTGCTTTGTTTCTCGGCTACAACTATCCTAAGCCACCCCCATTGAAAAATATTCTTCAAAAAAACTCCATTGGAATAATAGAGTTGCCACCTTGCCTAATTATCAATCTCTATCCCTATTTTTTCTCATCTTCATTTCTATTTTCTTGTTTCTCTATGGTTAGACATTGCTCCTTGTAATACTTTGTTATATGTTGATTGTATGCAACAAATGGTGTTCTTATTCTCTCCTCTCTAGAGCCACCCATAGTAGCAGGTGACTCCCTACTTTACAATGTTGTAGGTACTAGGTAGCCATGGTTGCCACCCTACAAAGGCATCATCTCCAGCACGCTTGAAAAACTATTTGAGAATAGCAAAGTATCCAATTATAACCTTCCCCAATATATCTTATGTTGTCATGAATATTTGAAAAATTAGGAGGTTTACCTATGGAAGGATCCTTGGGATAAATATTTCCATCCACCCACAAATCTATATATTTCTTTCTTTCTGTTACCTCCATCTCATTTGTTAGCATTCAATGATGTATACTTTTCCAAGATGTATAAATTAGTTCTAGTTGAATGGTAAGTTTGTACTTGCATGTGCTCAGATCTATATTACTTGAAGAGGTATTGCTAAACATTTTAGAAGATCAATCCACAAATGAATCTCACATGGATAAGAAAGTAAGTGTAAAGAAGATAATTGAGAAAGAATGGTTGGTTTTAAGACAAAAATGACCGAAAAGGAGACCTTGATATAAATTAAAAGTTGAGGGCAATTAGATTGACCCCTTCAATGAACCATTTATTATCTCATTTATCACATCTGAGTAATCTAATTTGGTGGTTTCATTCTTTCAAAACCTCAACTAATTAGCAACGTAACCATTTTCTTACAAGTGCCTTTTTTCAAGTGTTTTTGGTCCTAATGAATAGCATGATAGGCTATTTGTAGGAATGAGGGGGAGAGTCTCGAGGAAGGGTGAGCCAAAGAGGACAAGCTGCAAATTGTAATAGGTAACAGAATTTTGGTGATAATAGAGTGGTGGCATTGTGGTTACAAAGGCCATATTTCTAAAAATTACTTCTAAAAAATGTTAAAATTATAAATGGAAAGAAGCACCAAGGTAATTATACATCTAATAGCAAAAGCAATGATCACAGAATTGAATAGTTATTTATTATGTTATAAATACCATGACTACTAATGGTTCATCAAAGAATGATGTATGATATGTAGATTTAGGTGCCTCTAACCACATGACTACTCATTGAGAGTGGTTTAGAGAGATGCGCAATATATAGTCTCTGGGGTATGTAGAGATAGGGGATGATACAACTCACCCCATTACTCATGTTGGAAATATTGCTTTGAATATGCAAGATGGCAAAACTAAGTACTTAGCTAATGTGTTGTATGTACCAAATATTACAAAAAACTTGGTTTCTATTGGTTGGATGGTAGAATAGGGATTGACGATTTGGTTCACATTTGATGGTTGTTATGTAGAAGATCTAAAAATTGATCGTAAAAGTGAAATATATTCGTAGATTGTTTACTCTTGATGTAACTCTACCTAAAATAGATTTTTCCATGTTTATACAAGGTTTAGATATTGTGGTTAATATTGAAATTTGGCATAGGAGAATTGTTCGTGTGAATGTGCAACATAAATAACATGCAGTCAAAACAGATTGTGTATGGCTTGCCTAAGTTAGAGTTGATGGGATACAAAATGCATGTGAAGCACGTTAACTTGGAAAGCAAGAAAGACAGATGTTTCCACATGAAAAGCATGTATGTAAGAAGTCACTATCATGATACATTCTACTATGTGGATTCCTACAAAGACTGCAACTTTAAGTGGTTGCCAGTATTATATTTTCTTCATTGATGATCATACTCGCAAAGTATGGGTTTACTTAATGTGTGAGAAAAGGGAGGTGTTCACTTACTTTAAAAGCTTTAAGGCTTGGGTTAAGAAGGAGATAAGATTGCATATCAAATACCTAAGATTGGATAGAGGGGAAGAATCCAACGAGTTTTTTAAAAAAAATTTAATAGAAAAATGATATACAAAAGTAGTATACATGTAGATATACTCCGTAGAAAAATGGAGTTGTTGAGTGAAAAAATAGGCATATTGTAGAGATGACTCATTCATTGATGTCAGAAAGGAATTATTGGGTTGAAGTAGTCCACTGCTGTATACATTATGAACAATACACCCAATGTTGTTGTACATGGTATGACACTTGAAGAGAAATTTACGAGTAGAAAGCCAGATCTATCCCATCTGCAAGTATCTTGATGTATTTCTTATGTGCATATTCCTGATGAGTGGCGCAATTAGATCCCAAAGTAGAAAAATATATATTTGTTGGATATTCTCTCGAGCGAAAGGGATGAGATGTTATAACCCTAGTGCACATGAGTTGAGAGTTAGTAGGGATGTTATTTTTGATAAAATGAGTAGCTAGTGAGTATCTAGTATAGTAATGTGTAGAATGCAGTTGGGGTTGATGAGAATGGGAGTGTGGCTATGTAGAAATAGGTTAGAAATCATTGACATTGAGTGGAACACAAGAGTCTCTTAGTCATGGTTCTATTGATAGACCTTGGAGTGGTAGATTGAGGTCACATGCTACTCCACCAACTACATCATAGATATTTATTAAAAAAAAGATAAAGAAAAAGTTGGAGACTCACCTATTATGATAGATGTATCATCAAATTACTCTCATATTAATGTTGATTCAAATGGCTCTAACCAGAGCTTGTATGAGTAGTTTGGGTTTCCATCTATTAAAACACCTAGTGTGTGGAAGGCACAAGAGGATACTAAAGCACATGGTAGTGATCTAGGTCCATGTTGGTTAAGTAGAGTGAGAAAGCCAAGTTTACAAAAATTGATATATGATAGCTATGTAGCTCATCAATATGCATATATGGGTAAGGTTATACAAGATGTGAAACCCACTTGTTTTGACAATGTAGTGGATAATGAGTATTGGGATTGTGCTATGGATGAAGAAATGGCTACACTTATGGATGATGGCACATGGAAGTTAGTGCCCTTACTTGAAGGCAAGAAAGCTATTGGTTGTAAATGGGCTTACAAGGTCAACAAGCATAAGCTAGATGGATCTATTGAGCACTATAAGGAACAACTGGTTGCCAAAGGGTATGCACAAACTTATGGTATTGATTATGAGGAGACATTTTCTTTAGTGGTTAAAATAACCACGATAAAGGTTGTCATGGCAATGAATGCATCAAAAGGTTGGACCATGTATCAAATTGGTGTTAAGAATGTCGAGTTTTATGTGTAGTAGCCACCTCATTATGTGAACGAGAACCAACTTATATATGCACACTTTGTAATGCCTTGTATGGGTTGAAACAAGCACCTAGGGCATGGCATGACAAGATTGTAGAATACCTTGTAAGCATTGGATTTCACAAAACACATGTTGATCACTCACTCTATGTATATGAGAGTGATGCATATATTATGGTCATTACTATATATGTGGATAATTTGATCATTGTGGGTGATACTAAGACAAAGATTGACAATGTGAAGGGTATTCTCAAGGATGAATTTGAGATGAAGGATTTAGGAGAGTTGTGCTACTTTCTCAGCATAGAGATGATCAGGACTCCAAAGGGTATATGGTTGTCAACATGGAGACAACCATATGCATGTGATATGTTGAAGAAGTATGATATGGTTGATTGCAAGCCTATTTCTATACCTTTGGATGTTAATGCTAAGCTTAGTATACATGAGGGTGACTTGATTAAGAATATCACTATGTATCGAAAGATTGTGGGTAGTTGTATCTATTCGTTAGGCTAGACCTAAACTACCTAGTTGGTTTGGAGGTCAATTTTTACAACTTCCATAGAAGCCACATTTGGATGAAATGCACCACGGTATGACTAATTTTTAGCCCCCTTAATGAGTCGATGTAATGGTATCCATAAAAAAAGTAAAGTGGATACCATTACCATAATCATGGATATGCTATCTTTCCAATATATGTTATCTTTCTCTTTCTCTCCCTCTCCTCCCTCTCTTTCTCTTTCTCTCGTATTTCCTCTCCCTCTCACAATATATCTTAACACTCTCCAAAAGCAAAAGGGAGAGGGAGAGAGAGAATGCACTCTCCCTCCCTCTCCCTCTCCCTCTCGCTCTCTTTCTCTTTCTCTCCCTCTCTCATTTCCTTCCCCTCCCTCTCCCTCTCTCTCTCTCCCTCTCTCTCCCTCTCCCTCTCTTTCTCTCTTTCTCTCTCGTTTCCTCTCCTAAACCAGCAAAAAAGAAAGTGATTCAAACATTAAACAAGCAAGAGGGAGAGTGAGAGAGAGAATGCACTCTCCCTCCCTCTCCCTCTCCCTCTCTTTCTCTTTCTCTCCCTCTCTCATTTCCTTCCCCTCCCTCTCCCTCTCCCTCTCCCTCTCTTTCTCTCTTTCTCTCTCATTTCCTAAACAAGCAAAAAAAAAGTGATTGAAACATTAAACAAGCAAAAGGGAGAGGGAGAGAGACAATGCACTCTCCCTCCCTCTCCCTCTCCCTCTCTTTCTCTTTCTCTCCCTCTCTCATTTCCTTCCCCTCCCTCTTCCTCTCCCTCTCTTTCTCATCCTCTCTTTCTCTCTCATTTCCTCTCCTAAACAAGCAAAAAATAAAGTGATTTAAACATTAAACAAGCAAAAGGGAGAGGGAGAGAGAGAATGCACTCTCCCTCCCTCTCCCTCTCTTTCTCTTTCTCTCCCTCTCTCATTTCCTCCCCCTCCCTCTCCCTCTCCCTCTCTTTCTCTTTCTCTTTCTCTTTCTCTCCCTCTCTCTCCCTCTCCCTCTCTTACTCTCTCATTTCCTCTCCTAAACAAGCAAAAAAGAAAGTGATTTAAACATTAAACAATCAAAAGGGAGAGGGAGAGAGAGAATGCACTCTCCCTCTCCCTCTCTTTCTCTTTCTCTCCCTCTCTCATTTCCTCCCCCTCCCTCTCCCTCTCCCTCTCCCTCTCTTTCTCTTTCTCTCCCTCTCCCTCTCTTTCTCTCTCATTTCCTCTCCTAAACAAGCAAAAGAGAAAGTGATTTAAACCTTAAACAAGCAAAAGAAAGAGAGAGGGAGACTCACCGATGAGATATGGCGAGCGTGGGGCGGCTCCTCTTTGCGATGAAGGCTCCTCCTCTCCTTCGCGAACAACGGCGGCGGCGGCGGCAAGTCTTCTTCCTCTCCTTCTCTCACGATGGTCACTCTCTCCCTCGCTCTTGCTCTCAAAACTCACAAGCCGCAAACGCGAAATGAAAACCGCGCTCGGTTTCGGCCGCTTTTTTTCCCTGTGGAGCGTCGCTATTTGCGTCGCAAATAGCGACGCTATTAGCGATGCTATTAGCGATGCCAATAGCGACGCCGCTCTCCGCCATCGCTAATCGGCGTCGCTACTAGCTCAAATCCTTGTAGTGTACTTGACTACCTATAAGTGCATGTGTGAAATGTATCCACTTGATGGGTGTATCAAACATGGCCTTTAGAGGGAAGCATTGGTTTGTTTCAAATGGATACATCCTTCTAGGGTAATTCTAGACATTTGCTAACTGGCATCAAGTTAAGAAATGTATACCCTAGTGATATATCTAAGATCTTTGTTTGAAAAGTGTTTTAAATCCCTTATAAATTTTATCATTGCATATCATACAACATGAAGATATTTTGTAAAGTTCCATCATCCATTAAAAACACTAAAACTCTTTTATGAATCCTTAAGGGCTAGTTTGGATTAATTTTATGATAAAACTAGTATTTGTATTCATTACATAAAAATGTGTTAAATTAATTTATGAAAATAATAGACTTAGAATAAGGGACTTGTAAATTATGGTAAAAATTTACAAGATTGATTATATAGGGGTATATAAAACCTACCAAGAATGCACTTGATATATAGGATTGATATATAGTGACTTCCCCCTCTCCCCACCTGAGCTCACAAATAATCAATAGATTAATATCTATATAAACCTAAGTATAGGATGATGTGGCAAATCTATCTATTTATATCCCATTTGAGTAGCCCAAAGCCCACAAAGTGAGTAGGATGCCCAAACAAGGACATGAATACTAATTCACAATTGTACAAACCCTAAAATACAAAAGGGGTACAAACTCTAAAACACAAACAAGATGCCACCCTACATAAGTGGTGTTTTTGTAACTCTAATCTTAGCCATTATAAGGGTGGAAAATCTCAGTTGGATTGACCCTTTTGGTACATCCATATTATAGAAGCTGTGTTAGTGCAACTATTGAAGCTTTCGATTCACTTTGTGTATTCTATTAGCTTGTCTCCATTGTTGAGAGGGAGAGAAAGAGAAAGGGAATGAGAGATGTATTGAGTGAGGAACCAAGGAAAGGTAAAAGCTAGTCTTATGTTCTTGCTTTTTTAACATAGAGAGAAGGATGCATTGTTAGTTAGAGGAAAGTGTTGAGAAGACAAGGTGAGACATTAGTCACATCAAAGTGAGTTACAACTTCTAAAATAATAGAAATCTATCTAATACCCTGACTATTGCATGTTTAGCCCAACATTATCTCTCTTCTCTATCTTAGTCTACTTTGTATTCTCTTTCTTTTGTTCACACACACACACACACACTTCTTCCTCTTCTTTTTTCTCTCTTCTCTCTTCTCTTTTCACTCTCGTTCTCTGTCTTCTTTGTTTCTCTCTTTTTCTCTTCTGTCTCCTACTCACACTACTCCCTTCTCTGCTCTTTTTTCTCCTTCTACTCCCTTATCTCTCCTCTCTTATCTCTTAGCTCTCTTCTCTCTTCTTTTCTTTGCCTTCTTTCTACTATTTTCTCTATTCTTACTCTATTCCCTTTTCTATTTTCCTACATGTCTTTTTTTCCCTATTAACCTTTCCTTCTCTCTCTCCTCTCTACCCCTACTCTCTCCTTTTTATAAAAAATAAATAAATAATTATGTACTTGTTAAATGAATAAAAATACAATTCATATTGAGCAAAATATTTGAAAAGTAAAATCCACTCCCAGTCCCTCTCTTCTCTACTCCCTTCAACTCTCTTCTCTTCTTTTTTCTCTCTACTCTCTCTTCTCCCTACTCCCTCCTCTCTTGTTCTACTCTCTACTTTCTTCTTCTCTATTCTCTCTTCTCTCTCCTCTATCTTGACGCTTCTTTTATAATCCTCTCTACACTCAAACTCCCTCTCTCATCCCTCTCTTTAGTTCCTCTCTCCTCTCTCTACTCCATCTCTTCTCATTTTTCTATATTATCTCTCCTCTCTTCTTTTGCTATCTTTTTCCACTCTTTACTTTCTCTCTCTCACTTCCTCTCTTCTCTTTCCTTCTACTCTCCTCTTCTCTTCTCTCTCTTTAGTTTCTTTGTAAACTCCCTCTCTTCTCTCTCTTTCTACTCCCACTCTCCTCTCTGTTTACTTCCTCTCTCTTTACTTTCTTTCTCTCTTTTCTCTTTTATCTCCTCTCTTATCATTTCTTATCACTCTATCTTTTCTTTTCTCTATCCTCTTTTTACTCTTACTTCCTCTTTACTCTCTCCTACTCTCATCTCTTCTCTTGCCTCTCCTTATACTATCTTCTCTTTTTTTACTTCTCTCTCTCTCTCTCTCTCTCTCTCTCTCTCTCTCTCTCTCTCTCTCTCTCTCTCTCTCCATATTCCCCTCCTCTCTCCGTTCTCTCGCTCCCTCTCTCTCTCTTCCCTCTCTTTCCCTTTCTACTCACTCTCATCCTCTCCCCCCTCTCTCTCTCTCTTAATTCAAAGGAAAACCTTGACAAAACACAAATTTCAATCATCTCAACATGCATTGCATGTTTCACATACAAAGATCTTAAAAAAGAAAGCATGGAAGTTTTTTCTTTTTATAGTAGTAGGGTTTTGCAACACTTAGTTCTTGCTTGATAGTGTTGAAATAAGGAAGAATAGGGAAGTCTTGGGTGAAATTCCTTTAAACCAATGTCGATATGTGCACTGGTATGCCCATTGGCAAATATTTAAGTTTGCATTGAAATGAGCATTGGTAATTTTTGAGTAATTTCAGGTACATATACCAATGCATATACTAACGGACTTTCTCTTGTACACAATTTATTCATGTGTGCATTAGAATGCCTCGTCAATATTTCCCTCATCCTTTGTAGTGATATTCACTCTTCTTTTACAAGTGCAATGATTGATTGTACATGTTGAGATATTTCTTCAATTTCCTAGATAACATAAGCCGATTTGTTGATGAAGAGAGAAAAATGAATCTCTATACATTTCAAATATTTTGAACTAATGTGCTACAAAAATGTCTCTGTCATTTTGGAGAGCTACTAGGCTTTCTCTTATTCTTTTTTCTTGTAGCTATTGATCAAGGTAGTTGAGATGCATGGGCTAATTTTTTCCACCTCTCTTGCCAAAGTAGCATGTCTTGTCAATTGGGTACAACATGGATATTCAATTTTTTCCTCTTGTAGTCTTCTACCCTTAGGTAGGATTGATGGTCATCAAAACATATCTTAGGCCTAGCCTAGGTCCTTTTCCTCTTGGCTATAAAGCTAGATACCTTGTAATCCAATGCATTGTCGTGTGGTAATGATGAAAGTGCCCTATGGATCTTATTAGCCTACATCAATGTCTTCCCTTACTACCTAAATGGCACCTTCCATCATATAGTTTAAATTCTTTTGATTATAATGTCAAGTGCTAAGCACATACTATGTGTGCTTGTCATCTCAACTCTAAATTAAAAAAGAAAAAGGTGTTAGAATTACAAGAAGGTGGACTAAAATTATACATCTAAAGTCTACCTCTTGGGTTATATTCATTGGTAACCAATCATCTATCTCAGTGTTGTAGCATCAATCTAGCTATGCTAAGTAACCTAGGTGACTTAGAGAATTGAAGGCCAACTGAACTTCATTTTGGTATAAGTAGCTCTTAACATCCACTATTCTATGGTTCTCTATGTGCAACCTCTTGCCAAGTTGATAAATCCTCTCCTTGCAACTTTTGAGCATTGGTTGAAGTGTATATGTCATCCACAATCATATTGAAATTTCTACTAATTCAAAGTGTAGGTCATGGTGAGTATCCCACATCACTTTCCTCAATCTACACTAATTGTAACCATAAATATTGACAAGGTCGAGCATATCTTCTTCCCAGTCCATTTGAACATGCTTTCTAATCTCCTCATCTTTATTCTACCCCTAGTTGGCTCTATGCAGGAGCTTATTAGCCAAATCCCATACACAATATTGCAAGAAGGTGTTGGCCATGTGGCACTAATGAACAATTCTTTGATGTAGATCATTGATTCGACTCGTCACAAGTAAATAGCCACTTTCTCCATTCATTCTCTCCCACTACTTGGGAAACCACAATTGGTTTGGTGGGTCATTGCAATTACATTGCCTTGTTTACATTATTAACCCCAAGCGGTATTTGTTCCCCCCCCCCCCCCCCCCCCCCCCTCATTTTTTTCCATGTGTCTCTCAATTGGACCCCTTACCCTATAGCCTAAGATGCAATTTGCAAGCAATGGAAGATATAGTGTGTGGCATGCCCCAAAAAATGACCAGTCCTCGAATCACAATTAGGGCTATTTCAAACTTGTCCGAGCGGAAGTGTCTAACTCGAGGAAAAGGCATGCAGTCGTTTAACACATAGTCGGATAAGGATAGTATTAATTAAGGTCAAACAAAAAATCATTAAATTGTGGTTGGTGAATTTGTTCTACACTGGCACTTCCTTCTTAGAGGCTACCACATTTGAATCATGTAAAGCTCTTATTACTAACTTGGGCACGAGGGTATTGGCAGATGCAAATATGCCCATGCAGAGTCTTGACAGATTTTTGTGCATTCTACGCATGCCCACATCAGCATCGTGACCCTGCCACACAGTTTGCCTGCCTCTCGTGACCTTGCCACACACTGCCTGTCAAAACAAGATTTTTCAAAAATGCCCTGTCAAAATACAAGTTCAAAATCAAATTTGGTATGTCATCACTACATGCCAGTCAAAATGCATGTGCCATTTGACATGTCAACATTTACAAGTTGCCTTTCATTTTCACGGGTTGCATAAGTCTGGTATAATGGTATTACATAGCATATTAGCAAGTCTGGACTTGGGAATTGCTATTTATAATTCATAAGTCAAGCATGAGTACTTAAGTAAGTGTGATAGAACTCCTAACTAGGTTAGTGAGTTGTGACCGCCTACAAGGTAAGTTGGAAATTTTTACGAACTAGGTTAGCGAGTTGTGTGACTGCCTATTGGGTAAGTTGGAAAATTCTTACGAATCACGATTACTATTAGTGTAGTTTATTCACCTTAGTTAAAACTAAAACCTAGGATTTAAAAATCGATGGCACATGCTCCATCTAACGTTGTGACTCGAGTTGCGAATCATGATAGTGCGAATTTCGAAGAAGATACAACATACAATATACTCGAGTCTAAGTCGTCTCCAAAGTCCAGTGACCAGTCCACACACCACAGTCCGCCATTGCTAAACCATAAGCAAGTTCATGCTGTAGCCTAAACTCACGAGTTGCCAGACACTAGGCAGCACAGGGCATTTAACTCGTTCAGTCCAGGGCGGCTTTACTGCAACATCATTGACCAACGGTAAGTTTTAGGGCGCTTTACTGCAGAGGTAGGCTATTGCTGTGGGCCGGTTGGCCAATAGAAGCAGGACTCGGGAGGTAGACTACATGCCACTAAGGATTCGGAAGATTGGCTAATAGGCAGGGTTGCAGGAGGTAGGCTGCGAGGGCCGCGAGAGGCAGGCTGTGGAGCTAAGGGAGGCAAGGCTGTGGGCCCCTTGGGAGGCAAGCTGCAGCCTGCAACTGCAGGCCAGTTGGCCAATAGGGAGGAGCACGCTACAACCACTAAAACTCGAATCAGTTGAGAGTGAGGGAGCCAGCCCACTTCAACAACATCGGTCAGCACACATCCCTACAATAGCAAAGCCTACTCAATAGACGCTAAAGAGAGAGTGGAAAGTTGACTAGACACGTACCTACTACTACCATGTACCACATGTGATACAATGGATTTTTTTTGTTGTATCAATTGGTTGATTTATCAAGAGTTAAATGATGGATAGTGATTAATCATAGCTATTAGCTATCGGGCATTAGCATTGTGCAAGCTAGCAACCTGCAAGGAATGCGTAGTAAAACAAGATTTAAGAGCATGAGAGCCTAGAGGGTCAAGCTCCCAAGAAAGAAACTAGCATATCTTGAAAATGTACACACACCTTAGGTGCATCGATCTCCAATTTTAGCTTCTTTTTAGACCTCATAATCTTTGTACAATTCATCAGATCTTTTCCATCATACTTGGTTAAAATTGGAAGAAATTTGAGTCTTTTAGGTTATAAACCCCAAAGTATGAGCCAAAACCATGTTAAACCTAATGCATTTAAATAGATCAAATGTAAAAGGCAAGGAAATCTTTAATAAAGAAAGAAATATGCTAGGTAGTTATTCTCAAGAGATCTCCTTTGTTAGTAGTGTCAATAAGGGTGTGCTGTTGGTCTAGCTTGTATTTGAGGAGGAAATTATCCCAATTAATTAGCATGTTGCAGTTGCTTTTAGTACACTTGAAAAGTAGCAAAAGAGCTATAGCTTGCATGTTCCTTTAATCGTGTTCAAAGTAGCCAAAGAGATAGAAACTAGTTCTTTTGTTGAGGATTTGTTTTGGGATTCTTGCTGTAACTTCATATGTGTGTCATATCTTAGCAAACTTGAGTTATTGATGCATGCACCTGATCTAAAACTTTGCTTCATGTTACTTGTACTCAATTTGGTCACTTCCAAAGAGACTCTATTGTGGGAATAATGTAGCATTTAACCCATTGGAGATGAATTCTCTTGGACTTTTGAACCATATTCAAATGTGCACACTCTTTTCCTACTTTAGAATGTGTACAGAGCATGGATGACATGAAGCTAAACTAAGAAAGAAGATTCATACCAATAATTCTAACAAATCTAAAAGTAGGTGTGATGTGCTTTTGGACCTAAGATCTCATGGCTCTTTGAATGGAATGCAACTAAGTGGTTACTTTTATTATAATTTTGTACATCCTATCGATGGTGCTTAATATGCACTACTTGAAACAACATGTTATACTCAAAGTATAACATGCATTATGATTCACTCTACTAGTGGTGCTTAATATGCAATACTTGAAACATAATGTTATACTCAAAGTATAATATGCATTATGATTCAATATTTGATGGATTAAGCATCCTTGACAGTTCTTGTGTGGTGACAATAGATACTATTGGATTTTGAGTAGAAGGCTTGGGACTTGGAAATCTCTCTTCAATTCACCAACGTATATTCACTTCAATTATTAGTCTTTAGGTGCACACATTGACAATCATCTTTTGTTTTCTATAACAACCTTTTTTAATGTGTTAACATTATTATCACTACATGAAGTACATTTCTTTATGGGATCATTTTACGTATTATAGATTGTTGCATCCAAATCTCAAAAGGGTTTGGCAAAGAAAAGAAAGGCTTATCCTTGTATAGCCTCTTTTCTATCTAGAGGCCAAAGTTCTTGTGAAAGGTGAAAGGTTTTGGCAACAAGAGTTGCCAATGAAAATATGGCTCAAATGTCAGTGTAAAATGCAAATGCTTCTAGAATGCGAGAGGGTATGACAATGGATGGGTCAAATGCTACAAAAAAATGTAAATGTGAGCATGGGAAATGAAACATAGAATTCTTCCAATATTGATGCTTCCAATAAAAATGTGAAATGAAAGTGGCGATATCAATGGACTCTTTTGCATCCATGGATATATATATGCAAGTCTTTATGCAATGAGGAAAGAGTGAAATGCCAATGGTGTCAAGATGCCAACAAAGTGAACACCTACACTCAGGGAGGCTGTCAAAGTATCCAATTGTCAGCATTGAATGACCATGCAAAGACATTTGACCACATTAGTGCACTACGTGCTGGTAATGCCAAGGCAAAGTTTGGTAATGATGGCAAATGACCTATGGACTATGGATTGGATACCATAGTCCATAGTGAACAAAACTGGATTATATCATGTATGAAATTGGTATATTTTTCTGTATGTGAAGATATACCATTGGAAAAATCCACAGTCATGTAGGTTGCAAAGAGAGCTTTGCACTCCAAATACGCCTGCATTAGATGAAAATGGATCCTATGTAAATCTAGTTTGAGGAAGAGAAATGATGTTGGCTATAAGGGACCATGTTCGAAAGCAAATGTATATAGTCTAGATGTATTCTAGTCCTTTCTTTTCATTGTTCATTGATGAGAGCACTGACCGCACTATGGAAAAGCATCTTATTATCTATGTTTCATATATCAATGATAGAGGCAAAGGAAATGTAGTTTGTAGATTTGTACGGCTATTGCCAGTGGTGGATAATGGAATATCTGAGGGCATGTATGATGCTATACGTGCATTTTTCTTGGAAAGTGGTTTAAACATGCAAAACTTTGTTGTTATTGCATCTGATGGAGTTTCAGCTATGACATGACATTGGTGCGCAAATTGAATGCTATATGCGCGCATAGTGAACTTCGGAAGGTTCCCAAGAATAAAGAACTCTACAAAAGCTCATAAAGCAAGAAGATATGTTTGCAAGACATGAGACAAAAATACAAATTGGGTACAATCTCCCCCATGCCTTGTGTGAGTGCTTCACAAGGCATGCATTTATAAGTTTATTAATCTCCAAGCTCAAAAATAGCCCAATTTACAATTAGCATGATTTGGCTTTTATGTTTGCTTTTGCCCAAATAAAGAATAATGTGTTTGGGCGTCCAAAAAGTCGGGTTGTGCCCAAATACAATGTCCAATAATGAAATATTTAAAACCGAGCGCCTATGCGTATACAAAATAATAAATGTTTGTCAAGTGTTTTAATAAATAAGGGCGCCTAAGTAAATATTGACACCACACCTTTAGTGATAAGACGCGCGTCCATAAAAAATAATAATTCTTCTAGGTAATCTGAATACACGCCATTGCCTAGTGCTTCCCAACGCCACCACTACCTCCTCTACACATCAACTGAAGCATTTACAATTGTTAGAAAATAATAAGATAAAACCCACAAAAGTGAATACCTAGCAATCTTCAGCTACAAAATAAACAAATAGGTTGGAACTCTGTCCTAACCTTAATTTAATATAAGTGTACTCTAAACTCATAAACGCCCATTAACTTAAATATGTATTTTGCAGAATCACCTGCTGTGGAATCATCCACATATACATTAAATTAATCTGACACCTAAAAAGGATAGGCGTCCCCGTCAACATTTCGCACAAGAAATCCACCTTGTATACGAGCCCTAGCATATACATATAGTTTTATGGAATCCACTGTGGAATAAAAACCTCACGGAATCCACTGTGGTCTCACGGAATTCACCGTAGAATATGCCTCTTGGCATCATACCCTCAGGGTGGGATAGCAATTGTCCTCAATTGCTATTAGCTCAATGTGGAAGTGAGCAGTGATGAGTAAGCACTTGGGTTGTGGGCGTGCATCCATTGGGCCTCTTTAACAAAATGATGTTTAAACTTAACCAAATATCTAGAATATCTATGGCTAGCAATGGTCATAAAGTCAGTGTCTAGAATAGTTTCAAGTTCAAGAATTTCAGTTTCTTCTTTTAACAAAGGAGGGTTTTCATAGACAGGGTGCACATGTAATTGGCCTTTAAAATGTCGTAGTAAATTGATGTGAAAAGTATTATGGATTTTCCAGTATTGGGGTAGTTCTAATTTGAATGCATTGTCATTAATCTTGTGAATTATTTTGAAGGGTCCATAAAATCTCAGTGTTAATTTAACAATAGGGTGTTTCTCAACACTTTGCAATATTCTCTTTTCAATGCGTAACAAAAAATAATCATCAACATTGAAACTCGTGGCTTTTATTTTCTTATTAGCTTGTTTAGTGTATGGTTGCTGGGATTTCGCAATCATGTCTTTGACTTCAACAAAAATAGTAGCATGCGTATTAGCAATATCATCAGCAGCTTTAACTTTGTTTGGTAATGATGTAATAGGTGTAGGCAATCTATGTCCATAAATGATTTTAAAAGGTGTCTTTTGTGTAGCTATGTGTGGTGTATTATTGTATAAAAATTAAAGTAGATGCAAGTGTGTATTCCATGTTTGTGGTTTTGAATTCTGTATGCATGTAAAAGATCTAGAATTATATTGTTAGTAGCTTATGTTTGCCCATTGGTTTCAAGATGAAATGCTTATGAGAAATCAATCGTAGTACCCAAATTAGCAAACAAAGTAGTCCAAAAATTGTTGCAAAATCTAGAATCACAATCAGAAATAATAACTTTTAGCAAACCATGGTTAGTGAAAATAGTCTTAAAAAACAATTGTGCAACTTGAGATGCAATTAATGTTTTCTTGTATGGTAGAAAATATGCTTGTTTGCTAAATTGATCTAGTATAGTCCAAATCATATCATGATTAGCTTGTGTGTTAGGTAAACCAGTTATAAAATCCATTGAAATATGTTCCCATGGACGTTCATGAATTGGTAAAGGCATTAACAAATCATATTGCTTACTATGGTGTTGCTTGACTCTTTGACAAATTAAACACTTAGAAACAAAGTTAGAAACATCAGATTCCATTTGTGGCCAGTAAAAATCTTCAATCAATGTTCTTAAAGTGGAAATAATACCTCTATGGCCTTGATATGGAGGACAATGAATTTTGTGCAACAATATAAATGGAACAATGACACACAATCTTTTCTCATAAAACATAAATCCATTAGAATAAGAGAAAGAATCAATTGGAATCCAGTTATTAGCAAGTAATTTATTCCAATTAGCTTGAAAACTGGGGTCATGGTTATAGGTATCCTTCATAGGAATAAGGGAATCAAAAGATAGAACAAAAATATTATGGATACTTGGTTTTTTACTCATTGCATCAGCAACAACATTCTCTCTTTCGAGTTGATATTGGATATGTGGATGGAAAGTTTAAATGGAAGCAACCCATTTGATATGACGGTCAAAAATTTGTGGCTGACTAAAGAGATGTTTAATACTTTGTTGATCAGTTTTGATCATAAATTTGGATCCCATTAGATAGTGTTTCCATTGACATAAGGCTTGAACTATAGCTAACAATTCCTTATCATAGGTAGAATACTTTAGTTTAGAGGGTTTAAGTTTGCAACTAGAATAGGCAATGGGATGTGAATCTTACATGAGGACAGCTCCTATTCTTGATCCGCTAGCATCAGTGTGACTACTAGAAAGAATGGTCGATTAAAGTGATCAGGTAATTGCAAAACAAGTGCATGTGTTAAAGTATGTTTCAATAAATCAAAAGACTTTTGCTGATTATCAGACCAATGATACATAACATATTTCTTTAACAATTTCGTTAAATACAATGCAAGCAATGAAACATTTCTTACAAATTTTCTATAAAAGCTGGCAAGACCTAAGAAAGAACGTAACTCAAGCATATTTTTAAGAATTGGCCAATTCAAAATTGCCTCTATCTTTTTAGGATTAACTTGAATACCATCAGAAGAAACAATATGACCTAAGTATTCAATTTGGGTTTGGAAAATTTCACTCTTATTAGGGTTAGCATATAATTGATTCTCTTTAAATAATTTGAAAACCAAAGATAGATGTTTACAGTGTTCGTTCTCATTCTTACTGAAAACCAATATGTCATCAAAGAAAACAATGATACAATTCTGATACTTCAAAAATATTCGATTCATCATACGACTGAATGTAGCTAGTGCATTAGTCAAACCGAAAGGCATAACAAGAAATTCATAATGACCAAACTGAGTTCTAAATGCAGTTATGAAATGTCAAGTGTATCCAATCATACTTGATGATATTCTGATTTGAGATCTATCTTGCTAAAAATAGTGGCTCCTTGTAGTTTATCCATGAGGTTGTCTACCCTAGGGATCAAATATCTATTCTTAACAGTGATCTTGTTTAGAGCATGATAGTCAATGCACATCCTATAGGTATTATTTTTCTTATTGACTAACGTGACACGTGCACCAAAAGGAGAACTACTGGGCCTAATGAGTCCTCGGTTAAATAGTTCTTCAACTTGTGCTTGGATTTCTTTCTGTTCAATCTGATTATGTTAATAAGGTGCTTTACATAGTGGTTGAGAACCAGGGATTAATTAATCTATTTTATGATCTTCAAGACGTGTAGGTTGTAAACTAGGTGGTAAGTCAGCAACAAAAAAATCTTTAAATTGCGAAAGAAATTGTGGATGCCTAGGATGCATCTTATTTTCTTTAGCTTTAATTTCATTCACCCATACTAAGTATGATTTACTACCTTTCCTCAATGCACGTTTAGCCTGTGTATGACTAAGCAAGGAAAAATTATCAAAGGTGTGTGTTCCATGTAATGTAATTTGTTTTTCGTTAGAATAAATTTCTATGGAACATGTGGAATAATCTATATCGGGATTATATTTGTGATGCCAAGGCATTCCTAAAATAATATCACTAGCTTGCAAAGGCACAACCAAGAAATTTGTGCGCTCAACATAATTGCCAATTTATAATTTCTAAATCATGAACTTCTTGTGTACCATTGTATCTAGTGCCTAAGAATACAGCCTTTATGCGATAATGAGTTGGAACAGTAGGTAAATTCAATTCTTTTACTAACTTTGCATAAATAAAATCATGTGTATTTCCATCATCATGCAAAACAATCTTTTCTTGACCATACACAAAACATTTCATCGTTAATAACGAATGAGGATTTGGCATACCTTGTAAAATATCTAAAGCATCACTGATGAAGTCTGGCATATCTTCATGGTTTTCATCTTCAGTTGCTCCCAAGTAATTGATTTGAATAGCTGGCTTCTTAGATTGATAGTTCACTGTTAAGTATCCAGGTTATTGATACTTGGAGCAAACTATATACTTTGCTTTGGAAACATTATTGGTAATGGTTGGAAATTTAGGTATGTTGGGATTTGGTTGGAGAGATGGCTTAAGGTTTGAATTTATGTTTAATTGTAAAGCAGGGGGTCAAGTCCAGGGTTTATGGAAAGAAGAAGGAATAAAGTGATTTTGATTGAATCTTTGAAAGTTAGAATTAAATTGCTTTATACCAAAGTTACCATTAGTTGAAAATTGTTGTGGTCACTTTTCTCGTCCACGAATTTTGTCTTTAGCATCATGCGCTAAAGAAATCGCATCCTCCAAAGTCTTTGGCTTGAACATGTTTACTTCCACATAGAAGTGACCAAGCAAACCGATCATATACTTGTGCTTGTGGGTCACCTTAAGAACATCTTCAAGCATTCGAAGTTGTAGTAAGGCTCTCCAAAAACACTCAATGTATTGCAGAATGGATTCACAATCTCTTTGTTGTAGAAGATCCCATTGTTTGATTACTTTTTCATGGAATTGAGGTGGAAGAAAATTCTGCAAAAATTTCTTTTGAAAGGCCTCCCAAGTAGTGGGATAATCAATACTCTTGTGAACAACAATCCACCATAATGATGCTCTGTCTACTAAATGGTTAGTGACGCATTTGAGTTTATCTTTTTCAGCATATTGCTCTTCATGGAAGTAATCATCAAACTGACTTATGAAAGCAATAAATTTTTTTCCTTCACATTACCCATTAAAAGTACGGAATTTAAAATTTCTTTTACTTATCTTAGCTTCTTTTCTGAGAGATTGTTGTGTAAAGTGTCGCATCAATCACACGTCAAATAAGATCTTCAGGTTGCGCTCCGTCTTGATCAACAATGGATCGTTGAAGTGCAGCCAGTTGTGCTTTTGCAAATTTTGACGTGCTCTTTGCTCTTCCTGAAGTTGTATTATGATTAGGTCCAATTTTTGCTCCATGGTCGATTCCAGTAAATCATCTTCGCCCATAAAATCTTCCATGTTTTGATCGAACATCTTGCAAAATCTCAAATAACCCCACACACTCGAAATCTCGTTAGAGAGATAAGCGTAGCTTAAATTTGGGTTTACAAGGCTTTTTTTAAAAAATAGTTTTTTTTTTCAATCTTGCTTCTTTCGCGAGTACGTCAATTGATGACGATCTTCTTCCAAGTGGAAAATAGACTGCGCGTGACAGTCTGCTTGTTGGAAATCAATTTTGCTAAAGTGCAGGTGTGAAATATAGAGGTTTGTTGGAGTTGTGAAGCGGGTTTGGGATAAGCTCCATAGTCAATGTGAACACCCACTATGACAGAGGTTAAAGATTGAATCTTTAGCCTTAGTAAGGCTTGAAACTTTTAAGCTTTTAAGAAAAAGCTTAACTATTTTAAATAATCGTTGCAGGACGTCAGGACGTCGTCATCAGATTCGGTGCTATCGAGTACATCTTACTGATGCCAGGAGGCATATTCCACGGTGAATTCCGTGCCACGGTGGATTCCGTGAGGTCTTACGGTGGATTCCGTAAACTTTGATGACCGGGGCTCATACACAAAGTGGATTCTTTGTGCGAGAAGTTGATGGGGATGCCTGTCCTTTTTGGGCGTTTCATCAATTTAGTGTGTACATGGGTGATTCCATAGCGGGTGATTTTGCAAAATGCATATTAAATTAATAAACGTTTATGAGTTTAGAGTGCGCACTCGTAATAAATTAAGGTTAGGATTTATTTCTAACCAGTTGATTTATTTATGTAGCTGAAGACTGCTAGATATTCACTTTTGTCGGTTTAATTGTATTATTTTACTAACGATTGTGAATGCTTCAGTTGATGTGTAGAGATAGCAGTAGTGGCGGAGGAAAGCATTGGAGGATAGCGAGTATTCGATCTATGGATTATATTCTGATAGGCACCACGCCTATATTTTGGTCATGCCTATTTATTGAGGCATCGATTATTTATTATTATCTTGTATGCGCATGGGCGCACGGTTATGTTATTTCTATTTGGACATTATATTGGGCGTGCCAGACTCTTTGGGCACCGTCCATTAGCTTTATTCCTATTTTTGTGTAAAAGTAAACTCAAAAGCTAAAAGCTTGATATATTTTTGTAAATTGGGCTATTATTGAGCATGAAGATGAAATATACATAAAATACATGCTTTGTGGAGCGCTCACACAAGGCATGGGGGGAGATTGCACCCAATTGGTCTCTTGCTCTTGTCGTTCATGCTTTTTACCTTATAACTTGTGCAAAAAGTAGAATTCATTGTTCTTGGGGACCTTCCGGCATTCACTACGCGAGCATACAGCATCCGATCTACGCACCAGTGGTATCAGAGCGAAGCTGAGATCAAGAGCTTCCAATCGCTACCCATCTCGTGCGAAGGCGGAGCTCCTGGAACGATCGGGCTCTACGGTCAATCTCGTCGCGAACCGTCGATACAGGCAGACTTCTGGCGATCAAGAACCCCTGTTTCTGTTATTGGATCGCGAAGGACCGGGTTACAGAGGCGGAGGACCACTCCTTCATCTCCTTCATCAAGTCGTGGCTACACAGAGAGATAAGTCATCAATTTTACACTTTTCAAGCTTTAACCTTTAAAGCTTAGAGACCTTAAAAGAAGCTTTAAGCTTCGAATTTGATCCGTGGCGCCTCTGAGGACCTCCGAAAATCACGCGACGGCACAAAAAACGCCCCCCCCACGATCTGCGCCGATTATGTTTCTTAAGCTTAAAGCTTAATCCATCAAGCTTAGCCACCTAAGTTTTCAACCCTGCAAGTCACAAACTCCAGGTCACACCCAACAAAATCAAGTTCAGCAAGTATTTTCTGATCAAGTTCTGCAAGTTCCATAAATCAACTAAGTTCTTTAAGTCTGCAACTCTGCAAGTCAGACTAGTCAACTGGAGTCAGAACTGACTTGTGCTCAAAACTCCTAGAAGGACTGTTCCTGCGCAGAAACTCCGAACTGCAAAGTTGTTCATTGGAAGGTACTCTACCCATACGCAGGTTTGCTGAAGCATTTTCAGCATACGAAGAAGGATAAATTGCAGATTTTCCGAAGATTGAGAAAGCTATACCCAAAAACACATAAGCCTTGTATTCCCGAACTTGAGCTACGCTCATCCCACTAACCTGATTTTGAGTAAGAAAGGTCTTTTTAGTTTTGCAGGATGACGGAACCACATATGGATGATCTTATGGCTGAAGGCGACTTACCTGAACCTACGATGGAGCAAAAGCTGGACTTAATCATGATGCAATTGGAAGAAGAACGAAGGCTAGGCAAGTATTGCAAGCTCAACTGGCAAATTTACAAAGAGCGTCTACCGACAAAGAAGAACCTCAACCTGAAGATCTGATTCGACGTACCATCGACACAACTCTTGAAGCTCAAACCATCCGCAAGGAATCAAAGATAAGTAAAAGAAGTTTCAAATTCCGTACTTTCAATGGCATACGAGAAGGAAAAATTGTTCTAGCATTCATTAGTCAGTTTGATGACTATTTCCATGAGGAAACCTATGCAAAAAAAGATAAAATCAAGTGTGTCACTAATCATTTAGTAGACAGAGCATCTCTTTGGTGGACTGTAGTACGCAAGAGCATAGAATGTCCTGCTACTTGGGAAGATTTCAAGAAGAAGTTCATGCAGAATTTCCTTCCACCGCAATTTCATGAGAAAGCTATTAAGCAATGGGATCTTCTCCAACAACTGGATCATGAGCCTATTCCTCAGTATACAGAGCGTTTTTGGAATGCACTACTCCAGCTACGCATGCTTGAAGACGTACCAAAGGCGACACAAAAGCGCAAGTATATGTCTGGACTCCTTGGGCATTACTATGCTGAAGTTAACATATTCAAGCCTGCTACTCTTGAAGACGCCATTTCACTAGCTCACGACACTGAAGATAAACTACGAGGCAGAGACAGACGACCACAGCAATTCCAAGCCAATGGTAATTATGGATCTAAGCAATTCAATTCCAATTTTAGAAGATTTAATCCAGGTCGTTTCTCTTCATCATATTTCCGTAAAAATTGGGCAAAACCACCTGCATTACCATCCAATCTCAATCAAAACCCTAAGCCTATTCCACAGCCAAATCCTAATGTACCTAGACTTCCCGCCATTGTAAAGAATGTAACCAAAGCAAAGCCAATAGTATGCTATAAATGCCACCAGCCTGGACATCTAGCAGCAAATTGTCATTCAAAGAAGCCACCTGCCCATATCAACTACCTTCAAGCAATGGACGAAGATGAACATGAAGATATGCCTGACTTCACTGAAGATGAGGACGACACTACTACTACTACTTCGGATATTTTACCAGGTATGCCTACTTCACATTCTTTATTGACTATGAAATGTTTGGTGCATGGAAAGGAAAAGACTATTTTGCATGATGACGGTAGTACTCATGATTTTATTTCAGCAAAATTAGTAAAAGAATTGAAATTACAGGCTGTACCTACACATTATCGCATTAAAGCTACATTTTTAGGCACTAGGTATAATGGTACACAAGAAGTGCAAGACTTAGAGATTCAAATTGGTCAATACATAGAAAGAAGAAATTTTCTAGTTGTTCCATTACAGTCGAGTGACATTATTTTAGGTATGCCTTGGCGTCACCAGTATAACCTAGATATAGACTATTCCACACACTCAATGAATATTAATTTTCAAGGAAAATCTATTACATTATATGGTATGCATGCATCTAATGTCTTTTCACTGCTTTCGCATACTCAAGCTAAACGTGCATTACGCAAGAGTAGTAAATCTTATCTCATTTGGGTGAATGAATTGCAAGTAAAAGAAAGTCATATGCACCCTAGGCATAAAGAATTTCTTGCACATTTTAAGGGCTTTTTTGCAGAAGACCTACCACCTGGTTTACCTCCTTCACGTCCAGAAGACCATAAGATAGATTTGATCCCTGGCACACAACCACCTTGCAAAGCACCATATAGGCATAACCAGATAGAGAAATAGAGGATTGATTCGACCTAGCAGTTCTCCATTCGGTGCAGCTGTTCTGTTAGTTAAGAAAAAGAATAATATCTATCGTATGTGCATTGACTATCGAGCTTTAAATAAGATCACTGTAAAGAATAGGTATCATATTCCTAGAGTTGATGACCTTATGGACAAACTGCAAGGATCTGCTATATTTAGTAAAATAGACCTTAAGTCTGGTTATCATCAAGTGAGACTAGATAAGTCTGACATATTCAAGACTGCATTTAGAACACAGTTTGGTCATTACGAATTTTTAGTCATGCCATTTGGATTGACTAATGCACCTACTACGTTTAGTAGAATGATGAACCGTATCTTTCTGAAATATCAGTATTGTGTAATTGTCTTCTTTGATGATATTTTGGTGTTTAGTCAAAATGAGAAAGAACATTATGAACATTTGTCATTGGTTTTTCAGTTATTGAAAGAAAATCAACTATATGCAAATCCTGAAAAGAGTGAATTCTTTAAAACAGAAATTGAGTATTTAGGTCATATTGTATCATCTGATGGAATTAAAGTTGATCCTAAGAAAATTGACGCAATATTGAATTGGCCTGTACCTAAAAACGTGCATGAGTTATGCTCATTCCTTGGTCTTGCTAGTTTCTATAGGAAGTTTGTACGTAATTTTTCATTACTTGCTTTACCATTAACCAAACTTCTGAAGAAAGGAATTGTTTATCATTGGACCGAAAATCAACAGAAATCCTTTGACTTACTGAAACATGCATTAACCCATGCCGCTGTTCTACAGTTGCCTGACTTTAATAGACCATTCTTTCTAGTAGTGACCGATGCTCGTGGATCAGGAATAGGAGCTGTACTTATGCAAGACAATCATCCTATCGCCTATTCTAGTTATAAGCTGAAACCCTCTGAGCTAAACTATTCCATATATGACAAAGAACTATTAGCAGCTGTACAAGCATTAAGACAGTGGAAATACTACTTAATGGGTTCAGAATTTATGATCAAGACCGATCAGCAAAGTATTAGACATTTACTTAGCCAACCTCAAATCTCTGACCGTCATATCAAATGGGCTTCCTTTATTCAAAGTTTTCATCCTATCATTCAATACCAACCTGGAAAAGAAAATGTAGTGGCTGATGCATTGAGTAGAAGACCTGCCATTCATAATATTCCTGTCATATCTTTTGATTCTTTGATTGCTATGAAAGATACATATCATCAGGATATTACTTTTCATACCCGTGGAATATGCCTCCTGGCATCACTTACCGTCGCTAATGATTGAATTTTGGAGCTTAAGCTTATTAAACTCAATCTTAATGAAAGTTTCTTATCTACCTTCTCTGAGAAAAAAAAAACGTTTTTACAAAGGAGTTTGATAGATGGTCCTCCACCTCCTAGGAGTGGTCCTTCGCGATCTAACAGCACAACGGGGAGTTCTTCACCAGGAACACATTGGTATTGACGGTTCGTTGCGAGATTGCATGTAGAGCTCATTCGTTTTAGGAGCTTCGCCTTCGCGGGAGATGATAAGCGATTGGAACACTACAAGATATAGGCCTTATACCGACGTTAAAAGCGACGAAAATGTAAATATTAACAAAATTTGCCCCCATCGTCGCAAAAAGCATCGTTATTGGCGACGCCATAGAATAGTCGTATTAGCGTCGCTATTTGCGTCGTTATTGGCGACGCCATAGAAGACATTCTTTTGTGAAGCGATTAGGTCTATCCTGACCTTGTACCAAAAACCACCTCTTGCTTTCTGTGCGGTAGAGGTCTTGCACAATCTCGCGAACAAGTCTCGAGAAGCTCGCCTTTGGAATGATGAGATCAAAAGAGCGTTGATACCTTCTAATTTCTCCCAATGCCACTGTACCTGGCTTCCACTTGCGTTTCTTGTGGGGATGCAGAGGAGGACCCTTGTGATGGCGACTTGAGGAAGGTGGATTAGGTTGAGAAGGGGGTGCATCTGAGCTAGTACATGCTCCAAGGGGATGAACACGATATGGGGCTTTGAGCGGAAGCTTATTTGCAATTTCCTTAGACCTAGCCATCTTTCCTGCACAAGAGATGTGAGAACTCAATGAGTAAGATAGAAAGTGAAACCCTCTTTTATATAACCCTAAACTGTGAGACTCATTCACATAGATGCACACTCTCTCTTTCTCTCTTAAACTAGAAATTGCATTCACACTGACTCACATTATTCATCTTACTATCTTAACTCTTTTCGAGCCCATTTGTTGCCTTGTCGAAGCCTTATTTCTAGCCACTTGGCATGGTTTTCTTTGGCACTTGAGGCTTCATAACACACTCTTTTAGTGACACAACGTGATTCCATCATGTCTGCAGCCGATTCATCAACACTTTCATTTGCTCTCTTTTGCGAGAGTTTAGCTTCATCCGCTACTATAATCCTATACCACCAAGATAGCAATTGGATCATTGGATTGCTACCAGTCACCCCTCCACCATGATCAGTTTTTCTTTGATATGCACCATGCGCTATCCAATGTGAATTTTCCATCCATTGTGTGGACCAAATTCCAATGCTTTCCTTTTCTGCAAAGTATGGCCCATGTGCCTCAAGGATATACTACAAAGACACATATCAGACATGAGTAAAACTATGCTCAATAGTTTATACAAAGATCTTTTGCGGGTGTGCCCAGTGGGCGCGGGTGCACGGGCATGTGGGCGGGTGGCCACGCGGATTGCACCAGTGGCTCGGTTGGGACATGTGGTCGTTGGTGAGGCCCTCCCACAAGGGACGTGGAGGTGCCACGTGTCCCCAGGACAAGCTAATTTGCTATGTTTACTTATGTATCATTTCTATATTTCGAATAAAGACTTGCACATCATCAAGGTATTCTTTATGCCATTCAATGCTAATAATGCAAAATATGCAAATGATCAAGGTTGTATGTTTTGTGCCATTCAATTATAATCACATAAGACAATACTTGAATAGTTATCAAGGCTACATGTTTTTGTAGTGAGTCTGGCATGTGCCTAAAAATACATTTCTTAAACATTGATCCAATTATGTGGCAACCACCATCATCAAAGGGGTGGCAAGTTTGATGTGACTCAACCAACTCTTGCTATATCTTCTAGGAACATAGAAAAGATTGCAAATAGAAACTTGTTTATTGATGCTAGAAGTCATTGCACAGCAACTATATCTTCCAATATCGATATGGAAGGCTCCAACAATTTACATGTCCAAACCCTTTAATGTTATTTTGCACAACATAATGCATGTAGTTTAGTAATGAGATACATGGTAGAATTGTGCAAGTTGATTTTGTCAATGCAAGTTTTCTGGGCTTGTTTGTCCTACCAACAAGTATGCTGATAATCCAATGGCAACTCAAGCCATTAACCACTTTGTCTCATTGAAAAAATGCAAAAGAAGGGAAAGTAAGTGCACTTCCCCAGTAAAATAATGGACCCTAATGTGTTGTGTTTTTTCATCATCAACAAGAAAGAGGAATCAAAAGATGACGAATGTTCAAATCTTTAATATAGGAAATAGTACACACTAACAGAAAAATTCAAAACCCCAATAACAAACATGATGGCCTTGACTATAGGTTAGCCAACAAGAATAGGAACATAAAGATGATATTTAAGCCACTTTTAGGGATTTTCAACTTGCATGCACGTGTGTGTGTGTGTGTGTGTGTGTGTGTGTGTGTGTGTGTGTGTGTGTGTGTGTGTGTGTGTGTGTGTGTGTGTGTGTGTGTGTGTGTGTGTGTGTGTGTGTGTGTGTGTGTGTGTGTGTGTGTGTGTGTGTGTGTGTGTGTGTGTGTGTGTGTGTGTGTGTGTGTGTGTGTGTGTGTGTGTGTGTGTGTGTGTGTGTGTGTGTGTTCAATTTGTTTATTTAAGCTCCTTGCTTGCACCAAAAAAATTTAAATCCCAAGATTCAAAGTGTTTATGCTTCCTTCACATGGAATAAACCAAGACATGAGGATTGAATGTAAACAATATATAAACATGAATTGATTCAAAGAGGTTCACAATATAGATTAGAACTAAATTTTAAAGATGTTAAGGCTACTAGTTTGGGAAAAATGAGTAATTATCAATTTAAAAATTGCATCGTCACAAATAGCTAGATGGAAATACATACAAGAGTGCACAACAATAGAATGGGTACAATCTCTCCCCATGCATGAGTAAGAATCTCTTTTGGGCTTTTTACTTTCCTTTCATGAATAACATGCTTTTAACTAATAATTTGTGGATCGTATCTATTGAATCTAACTTTATAAAAATACTTATATTGCTCTTAAGTTGTAATACAAAGGTTACAAAAATAATATATAATTATACACATAAACATATAAATGAATTTGTAGAATAGTAGCTCCCAAAATAACAATAATCCCATGCACCAAAATGTGCTCCATTGATAAATATATGATTGCATCAACATAATTGCATTTAATAATCATGTTCTCCAAAATAACGAAGCACATTAGTTTCCTTCCATCAATTTGCTTGGCATAATGCGACCAATGTCAACATAAATGTCATGCACAACAAGTCACTACTATGCAATCAATAGACAAATGAAAATCTAAAAAATAAATAAATATACCATATCTTATTTTCATTGTATCAAGATATGGTTATGAATTTGTCCTAATTTACTTTTTTTAAAAACGAAGATTTGAAGTTTAAAAGATACTTGAAGTATGTATTCAAAGTTTGAACTCATGCACCCATGTATACACCCACACTCTCAAAGCACTTAGAGTACAACCCCATTGGTTGCTTTTCTGCCTTCTAATCCTATATCATTTACACAAATTAATCTTTATGATGTATTTTCTTTTTTTTGGAGTTATGCTCTATACTCTTGTTGTCTCACTCATTGCTACAACAACCTCATGAGAAATCTGGTCCCTTTATGTACACCCATTTGCAATTTATGCTTTCCATGCTTGTTTCCAATATGCAACAATTGATATATTAGAAGAAATGATTTTCTATGTTTGGACTATTCAATGGAATTATGGCAATGTTTTGAATTCTCTAATTTTGACATAAAAATTTTGGTCCATTTAGTTACTCTTACCTCTCCTCTTATCTCTTTTTTTCTCAAACTTTCACATGACAATGTTAATGTTAATTAATTAATGATTAATGATTAATGATAATGATGAAATTGTTTTATTAGTTTACTAATTAGTTTATTAGTTTATTAGTTTATTGTTATCTAACTGACTTATTAGTTTTATTAGTTTATTGTTATCTAATTATGATTATGATTATTTTATTATTATTATTGTTTATTGTTATTATTGTTTAGATAGATATTATTAGTTTATATATATATATATATATATATATATCTAAATAATAATATCTAATCTAAATAATATAATTATAAAATAATATCTAATTAGTTTATATGATGATGATGATGATGATGAATTATTTTATTGTGATTAAGATATAAGATTTAGACTTTAGATTTAGATAATTTAATTGTATTTAATTTAATAATTTAGTTAATAGTTAATAATTATAGTTTAAGTTTATTTATTAGTATTATTAGTAATTATGATTATGATTATTTTATTATTATTGTTATTTATTATTATTATTGTTGTTTTTTATTTAGATATTATTAGTTAGTTTATTATTGTTTAGATAGATATTATTAGTTTATATATATCTAAATCTAAATAATAATAATAATGTCTAATTAGTTTATATGATGAATGATGATGATGATGATGATGTTTAGATTAAGATAAGATTTAGATATTATTTTATTAGTTTATTGTTAGTTTACAGTTTATAGTTTATCTATTGTCTATCGTGGTATTATCTTAGTTTATTGTTGTTTTTTTTGTTTATTGTTAATTGTTAATGTTAATGATAATGATAATGATGAAATTGTTTTAATAGTTTATTAGTTTTTTGTTATCTAAAATGAATATGATGATGATGATGATTGTTGTTGTATTGTTAATTAATAGTTAATAGTTATAGTTTAAGTTTTTTGTTAGTAATTATGATTATGATTATTTTATTATTATTGTTGTTTTTTCTAACTAACTAATTAGTTGTATTAGTTTGTTTATTGTTATCTAATCTAACTAACCAATTAATTTTATTAGTTTATTGTTATCTATCTAATTAGTTTATATGATGATGATGATGATGATGATAATGTTGATGTTTAGATTAAGATAAGATTTAGATATTGTTTTATTAGTTTATTGTGGTATCTAATTAGATATTATTATTATTGTTGTTGTTGTTGTTGTTGTTGTTATCTAATTAGTTTATTAGTTTACTAATTAGTTTTTTGTTATCTAACTAACTAATTAGTTTTATTAGTTTATTGTTATCTAATTAGTTTATGATTTTATTGTTATCTTATTAGTTTATTAGTTTATTGTTATCTAAAATGATGATGATTATTATTATTGTTGTTGTTGTTGTATTGTTTATTAGTTTATTGTTAGTTTATAATTATTGTTAGTTTATAATTGATTGTTGTAGTATTATTTTATTTTATTTAGATTAGATAAATTAATATATTAATATAAGGTTTAAATAGACAAAATTTAGATTTAGATTTAGATATTGTTTTATTTGTTTATTGTTATTATTGTTGTTTTTTATTTAGATATTATTAGTTTATTATTGTTTAGATAGATATTATTAGTTTATATATATCTAAATAATAATATCTAATCTAAATAATAATAATATAATAATAATATAATATAATATCTAATTAGTTTATATGATAATGCTGATGATGATGATGATGATGAATTATTTTATTGTGATTAAGATATAAGATTTAGAATTTAGATTTAGATAATTTAATTAATTAATAGTTAATAGTTATAGTTTAAGTTTAGTTATTGTTATTCATGATTATGATCAGTTTATTATTATTGTTATTATTGTTGTTTTTTATTTAGATATTATTAGTTATTAGTTTATCATTGTTTAGATAGATATTATTAGTTTATTATTAGTTTATGATGATGATGATTGCTGTTGTATTGTTTATTAGTTTATTGTTAGTTTATAATTATTGTTAGTTTATAATTGATTGTTGTGGTATTATTTTATTTTATTTAGATTAGATAGATTAATATATTAATATAAGATTTAGATAGACAAGATTTAGATTTAGATTTAGATATTATTTTATTTGTTTGCTGTTAGTTTATAGTTTATTGTGGTATTATTTTATTGTGATTAAGATATAATATAATAATAATAATAATAATAATAATAATAATAATAATGATAATGATGATCATGATCATGATGATTGCTGTTGTATTGTTTATTAGTTTAATGTTATAGTTAATTAATTAATTAATAGTTAATAGTTATAGTTTAATTATGATGATTATTTTATTATTATTGTTATTATTATTGTTTTTTGTTTAGATAAATATTATTAGTTTATATATATCTATCTAATTAATAATATCTAAATAATAATATTTAACTAATTAGTTTATATAATATAATAATAATAATAATGACAATGATAATGATAATGATAATAATGATGATGATGATGATGATGATTATGATTACTGTTGTATTGTTTATTAGTTTATTTATTGTTAGTTTATAATTTATAATTTATTGTGGTCTTATTTTATTTAGATTAGATTAAGATAAGATTTAGATTAGATATTATTTTATTAGTTTATTATTATCTAATTAGTTTATAGATATAAATATAGAAGATTAGATTAGATAGATATAGATATTAGTTTATTGTTTTTGTTATCTTATTTTATTGTTTTTATTATCTTACTGATAAACGTTTTAGGATATGTGGATAGAACTATCCTTTGCCTCATTGATTGCAATTCGTAGGGCATTATTCAACTTAAAAAGCTATTGTTAATTATATTACTATTTACTTATTCGTGGTCGTGACTTTCATTATTGAGAGGTACAACTATCCTTCAGAACTCATTGTGATTTGTGGGGTTGGCATGGATGTGGTAACCCTTCATGGCATTAAAAATCTGTTATTGACGTTTTTAAACTTAGGAGATTGTTTAGTGTGTGAATTATAGTTTCATTGGCAGGGGTGGGGCATGATTTTCTAAGAAAGGATATTGTGTGGTGTGCACCATGCAATGTTAGGTACACCACCTAAAATACCAACTCACTGGTCATTGTGGTGTTGGCTTTGATCCTTGACTTTTCTCATTATGCAAGGGGGGTTTTGCATCATAAAATGGATATATCCATTGTGACAAAAAACCTAATCTCTCAACTAGGGAGCCATGAGAATTTGCTTGAAATAATCCAAATGCATCTTGAAGACCCACTTGAGTCCTATGTGTGGGATAAACAAATTGAAACCTCACTTTAGATGCTACTTACTATAGCAAATTCTATTATAGTCAATCATATGGTCTAATGCACGTATGTTTAAATTTAATGCATTGGAAGTTAATCTAATGTCATCTAGGATCTTCCATTGTTTCTAATTTTTAAGATAAAATAAGAATAGTTGATATACACTGGATATTGACACATGTGTTTTGCGCAACATGGAGGAAAAAAATGCGTCTATAGTAAATGTTGTGCAGTGCGCTCCTAGTGTGCAAATGAATGTGTGCAAAGGGAAAGAGGTTGTAAGGAAGAAGGCAGTTCGTCGTGCACTCAGGCATGTTGGAGGATATGAAAGTTCTATTAGTTTTTTGAGATTCATTCATCGCTTGGATGGGCTTAAGAAGCAAGTAAAGGCACTATTTCGACGTCAAAAGGCTTCGATTTCTCTTGGTGAGAGCATTGATAGCCGTCTACAGAGGATTGAGAGAATTTTGGAGGAGAAATACGAAGGAAACCTTTGTGATGGGGTGAGGATACAGGATGAGTTGGAAGAAATCAAGGGTTACATAGGCGAGATATATGACCATGTGCGAAAGTATTGGCCACGTATTGGATCCTTGGATGATCATGATGAGAAGATGAAAGATCTTATTGACAGTGCTGGTCATATAGAGGATGGCGTATGTGAGTTAATTGCTCACAAGAATGAAAATGTTTCCCTTGATGTGCAACTTACTTCTTTGAAAGTTTCTCTTAATAGGTTTTCAGCAATGTTAACCCAGATGAATCATCGTGTGGGTTCATTCCCTTTCACTCGAGAGCATTGCCCTTGATGTGCAATTTGCTTCTTTCAAAGTTTATCTAGATAGGTTTTTGGCAATGTTAACTTGGATGAGTCGCCGCTGCATAAACATCCTTGAAAATCTCCATTTTGAAAAACATTGTCTATCTCTTCCAAATTGAAAATCGCCACATACTTGATATATATAATCT
Organism: Lygodium microphyllum; assembly: GCF_053477565.2. Classification (NCBI taxonomy): domain Eukaryota; kingdom Viridiplantae; phylum Streptophyta; class Polypodiopsida; order Schizaeales; family Lygodiaceae; genus Lygodium; species Lygodium microphyllum. The sequence continues at coordinate 120,014,546 of NC_141135.1, forward strand.
TTGCAAGACTTTTTAAATGAGTTGTATAAAGACTTTTTAAATTGATGAAAATCTCCATTTTAATAAACATTGTCTATCTCTTCCAAATTATTAAGATTTTTTTATTTTTGATCTCATTTTGATAGTTTATATTTCCATATTTTCACCTTGGTATTCATTCATCTTTGAGCGTCGAACATCTTTGGATCTTTAACACATTCGAGCCTTTGCCAAGCCCTATGTATGGATCTAGACGAATGAACATCCATTAGTAGGGCTTGCACACAAAGAGAGAGAGAGAGAGAGAGAGAGAGAGAGAGAGAGAGAGAGCGTCAAAGGAGAGGAGGTAAGGCATGGCTATATATTTGGTGAGTGTCATGTACACATGTGGATGAATGGACATCCATTGAAGAGGGGAATCATTAATTGGATTTTGGTGAGCACTATTTATGTGTGTGCTCATGCGTGATTATTTACACGTGTTCGTGCATGACTGTTCTTTTGTCTTTGAGTCCAACACACTTTCGATTTAGGGTTTTCAGTTGGAAATGTATTTGTATTCAATGGCTTTGAGATTTCTCTATTGGGACTCTTATACTCTATTGAAAGTTTCGTGCAGTCATCATGGAACAAAGCAAAGCTATGGACGATGTTCCAGACATAGTGCATTCGACTCCATTGAATGCAATTGATTTGGTTGAATCAAAGAAAACAACGACAATATCATCTCTTCGACGCTTGCCTACTTGGAGTCGTTCGCATGGGTATGGGAGATAATTATTCTAATAATTGTATTTTCACCAAGGTATTTTGTTCTTTTTGGGGAGATAGTCATTTGTGTATTTTGTTGTAACCAAAATGTGGAGTTTAATAGAGTGAATAAAGTTAATGTGCGAAAGATGAAAGAAGTGGCGAGGCAACAGGGAGGGCATGTTAGTAAATCCACAAGGACATCAACGATCCGAAGAAACACAAAGGCTGCTTCAAGTTCTTTGGAGTTTAAATGCCTCGAGACTAAGATCAATAAGTTGATGGAATTGCAGACGAGTTTATCCACACGTATCGATCATGCACTTGCTATTTACTCTGCAGAGTTGCATGAACAAGCTAAGGGTTTGTATGGTGTTGTGTGCGAGACAAAGCACACCCAAAGTGTTCTTCAACAAGTCTCGAGCGGTTTGGATGGTGAAGTGAGGGAACTTTCAACAATTGTCTCTGAGACAAGTAGGTTGATGAATTTGTTGTTGAATGATATGTGGGCATCGTTTTGGGGGCTTGGAGATGACCGCAAGCCTATGATTTGCCAAAGGGGTTGTCGACTACCGTTTTTGCAGTTCCAAATGAATGTTAATAGGTTCAATGCCTTGCTACAACAATTGAGTCGTCAAATGAATGGTCCCAATTGAGGAGGATTTGTTTGGCTGAGGCTTATGATCTATTATCGTCTCGCTTATATCTTACTTGGAAGTGCTTGGACCAATGTTTTTTTTGTGATGATGTGTGCTTCCTTTTTGTGAAGCTTATATTGGTTTTAATGTAACGATGTGATACCTCTTTCTTGAGGTTTGATCTGCATAAAGAATTATCATGTCTTGCAATGTGGATACAACTTTTTTTATTTTTGTAGTGTAGCGCACGCGAGAGTAATATTCTCTAATTGTAATATTCACCTCTCTCTCTCACTCACTCACTCACTCTCTGTTTCTCTCTTCAACATTTGGATGAAGGTTATGATCTATTGTTGTCTCGCTTATGAAGATATTGAAATGCTTGGGCCACTGCTTTTTTTGTGATAATGTGTGCTATCTTTTTTTGTAACGAGACTGGATTGAGTAAACTGTATTGGGTATCTACAGTGTGGTGTGATGTTTCTTTCTTGACTCTTGATATTCATTTTTATGGTGTAATGCATGTGAGTAATATTTTCTAATTCTATGGTCTAATTGTAATATTCTCTCTCTCCCTCTCCCTCTCTCACTCTCTCTCTCTCCAGTGTTTGGTTCAATTTATTGGGGGTGATGCATTCTTCTCTCTTTTAAAGAGTTTGTAAACATTGATCTATATCTATAGTTTATTTATAGATATAATTATTATGACTTGCAATCTAGAGAGAAAACTTCATTGATTTTTGCAATGTAATACGTATCAAAGAGTAATATTTTTTGTAAAATGTGTTTCAATGTCTAGGAACTTGCTATGGATTGGAATAATATTGTGTATTCTTTCTCTTTTCAAGAGTTTGTAAATATTAAATACATTTTTATTTTTAAGTATATTGCTTCTTTCTTGAGGTTTGATATATAGAAATACTTATTATGTCTTGTAATCTATAGAGAATAGTTCATTGATTTAAGAATCCTAACGTTTTATAGTTTATTGCGCATTCATGTTGAAGAGTGATGTTTTGGTTTGAGTTATAGGTTGGGGGATTGCGTGCCGGTTGGATATAGCTTTTTTTTTGTCTTTGGGTTAGATATATCTAATTGTATAGAATATATAAAAATATATGATGATTCTAATTTTGATTACTATTGTTTCTTGCACGTAAGAGGATTGTGCTGATTTAAATTGTCGTAGTATTTTGGATTATGTGATTCTAGATTGATTCTACTTTTAAATCTTTTTGAAAATACTAATTCCAATCAAATCTCTCCTTGAAAGAATATATGTTTTCTCTTGATGTGCAGGCTTTGTGAGAATCTAAACAATATGAGATTAAATAATCGAGAACTAACAGGGATTATGTGTTGCGTATTCATAGGCATAGACTCACCCACATTACCCGTCAAACTGAAGTTGTCACAGCTCTGGAGTTCTTAGTTCTCCTCGTGGACAGTGACCCGTCAATCTCCTGTCGCTCCCGATTTCTGGGGGCGAGAGTTTTCCCTTAATCTTCCGTCAATTCCTCCGTCAGCACCCGGGGTAATGGATCCTCTCCCCGATCGGGAAACCCCCCGTCACGGACCTCCGTCGCCGGGAACTTCCTCATCCGACTATCTCCTCCTCTCCCGCACTGCCGCCGCCCAGCAGCTCTTCTCGCACCCCCTGAGCTTTCCTGTTCCGGAAAGCCTTCCCCAGCAGAGCAAAGATGATAACGGGTCCTTGCCATCCAATCCCAATGCGACACGCAATGGCATTGGCCGCGGAGTCTCTCGATTTAGCGCCCCTGGTGTCGCTCTATCCTGGAAGGACTTGTGGGTCACCGTGCCTTCCCCCGCCAAGAACGAAAAATCCAGGGCCCTGCTGCATGGCCTGACTGGTTTTGCAGAGCCGGGCCAAATCATGGCTATCATGGGTCCTTCCGGATCGGGAAAGTCCACTCTACTGGACACACTGGCAGGTAACCCTGTTTCTGTTGGCTTTTGTTCTCCTCTAACCCTGTTTCACATCCTCACAAGACGTTGACTTATTGCATTTGCATGGAGTTAGAGCTGAAATGGCCTGTGCAGGTGCTCTGTTTTCCCTTCTTTTTCATTCTCTTTGTTCTTTTCCATTGTCTCGACTCTCACCTGTAACATAGCATTCAGCTGGAATAGTATGTATCAGAGATTTTATGTTTCTTTGTGCATTCACAAGAAGTTTTTGACATTTCCCATGCGAGAAAAAGGGTTGTCTTCCCTGTAGTGTGCTCGGGACGCACCGCTCTGCGATTGAACCCATCAACATTCTGTCTCCCATTCTTCCACAGTCCACTCTCTCTCTGTTCTTTGCCCATTGCTGACTTGTTTCATTTGCTTTGGCATTGAGCTGAAATTGTGTGTATCAAAGTTGTCAATTGGACCCAACAACCGTCTGGACTCTGTTTCACTCTCTCTTTTCTTTTCCAAGTGCTGATTTGGTCATTAAATGCATGGATATTAAAACGGTGCGTATCAAAGTTTTCAATTGAACCCATCAACAATCCGTCTCCCCTTCTTTCACTCTCCCTCTGTTCTTTCCCTATTGCTCTCTTGTTGCATCGTATTTGCAGTGAGCTGAAATGGTGTGTACCAAATATTTTTTTATTGGGCAAACAGAAAATTGGACAACTCCCCATCCCACTCATTGGTAAATCCCTCCCCAATCCACAGAATTTTACATTTAAGAGATTTCTGTTTCCTCTTGGTTAAACGATGGGACACTTTTTTGATTGATCCCACTGCTAATTTTCTTGTCCAATGGTGAAAACAATGGTCTGGTTGGCAAAATTTGGACAGTTCCCCATTGCATCATTGGTATGTCCTTTTTCCCGAACACTGATTGCGTTCGTTATGACTTTGCTCTTCTAAATTTGGGCGTGGAGTTATCCCCCTCTTGCATCACCGAATCCATACAGATATGCTAGACAAGGATAATCAAATAACCCCTCCTGTAGTCATTTTGTTTCTGAGAAACCCCTCTTCCAGCACTGCGTATCAGGTTTCCCTTTCAACGGTTTTAACAAGCTATAAACCAGGACACTGCAGGCTTGCTTTGAGTGAAGAACATACCCGTCTGGCTTCATCTCAACCTGTATAGGTGCTTATCTTTCTTTAAATATCGCAGGGAGGCTTTCTCACAATACTAAACAGACGGGAGAAATTTTAGTGAACGGAAGACGGCAATCATTATCCTATGGAAACTCTGTAAGTCTGCCAAGCTATGTGTGTAATTCTGCTGTATTTCAGCTTGGCGCAGCATTCATTTAGCTTAGATTTTAACTGATTACCTCTCTGGCTCCTCATGCATTACATAGTCTCAAAGTACACATTTGATGTACCTGGCTGTTCAAGTTGTCAAAATCAACACGTTTGTTATCAAATAATCACTTCTGGATTTGCATATTTGTTGCAAGTCACTTCTAATCTGGCTGAGTTTTACGCTTACGATTTACTTCTGAACTGCAGTTCTAACATGTGATGAGGATTCTCATGTCGCTTGGCTGCTACAGGCTTATGTCACGCAAGATGATGTCCTCATGGCCACTCTAACAGTGAGAGAAGCAGTGTTTTATTCCGCACAACTGCAGCTTCCCAGCAGTATGTCCATTGAAGAGAAAAGAGAGAGGGCTGACAGCACAATCAAAGACATGGGTCTGCATGGGGCAGTCAACACACAAATTGGAGGATGGAGAGCAAGGGGACTGAGCGGAGGTGAGAAAAGAAGAGTCAGCATTGCCATTGAGCTACTGACAAGGCCTCCATTGCTCTTCCTTGATGAACCTACGAGTGGATTGGATAGGTAGAAGGATTCTATTTGGAAAGAATTGAGCAATTTGTGTCATTGATTATAAGATGACACGAATCTTATTGTATAGCAGTTCCTTCATGTGTAAGTTCAAGAGCTGTGTTGCTGATTAGAGAATGTTATAATTTGATGGGACAGTGCTGCTGCATTTCATGTGATCAATCGGTTGAGGCATCTAGCACTGGGTGGAAGGACTATCATTGCCTCAATTCATCAGCCCAGCAGTGACGTTTTTGAGCTATTCAACTCCCTATGCTTGCTTTCAAGAGGAAAGACCATCTATTTTGGAGCTGCAGCAGAGGCACGAGAGGTACGACTAACAGCTAATTTTGTTTTCACTGGTAGCTCCTGCAAATGATCTTGTTTCTTAAAGACAACATCCTTATTGCCTTTTCCAGGCAAGGGCCCATCTCAAACAGCAATGACTGCCTTCTATGTTGTTATTTAGGTCCCAAATTTTAATCAGAGACACAGAGTTAGTCACCAATGTGCAGTATTATCACTGATGAATCTTCTTGTTTCTGCAGTTCTTCTCTTCAAATGGTTTCCCTTGCCCACCTTTACGAAATCCATCTGATCACTATCTTCGAACCATCAACGAAGACTTTGAGCAAGTAATGTTTTGGCTGCCTTTCAAAGCTATTTATGGTACCTCGTGTCAACAATACTCTTGTCCTGAATTTTTTAAAACTGATTCCTGTAGGATATTGAGGAAGGTGCTCCAGGAGTGAAGCTCAGAACAAAGCAGGTCATAGACACTCTTGTTAAAGCTTATGCCGCATCTGATACAGCTTTGGAGGTTACAAACTGTGTGAATGAATTGTCCACGCTGGTACGGATTAGTTGTAGTTATTCTTTCAGTAGCAGAGCTAGTAAGTCAAACTATGACAGATATCATTCATAGTGTTTCTATGTTTCAAGATGCTATCTGTCATGCCTATTAAAGTTGTGAGCTATAAAAACTAAATAAGTGGTTTCTCAGTTGCTCTGAAGCAGTCTTTGTTTGAATCCAAACTTGTGTTCTAATTATGCATGCCAGTTCTCTGTTAACAATGGCACACCGCATTTGTCCTCCAATTACTGTTTTCAGCCTCGCTGCATTGTGACACATCTGCTGATACTGTGCAGCAAGGAGCACCTTTGCAAACTTCATCAGACCATGCGAACTTCTTTATCCAAGTTCGAGTTCTGACGATCAGATCATTCAAGAATATGTATAGAGACCTTGGGTACTACTGGCTAAGACTTGCCATATACATTGCATTATGCATTTGTGTGGGCACTATCTTCTACAAAGTTGGAACTAGCTTTAGTGCTATTCAGGTGTGCTTCAGTAAGCTTTGTCATCTATTAAAGCATCTCAAGGACTAAACGTTTTGTATAATCAACATAGACACCGTGACAACAATTACACTCTGGTGGCCTGTATATTTGTTTTTATGCCACTTTAATACACTAAAAGAGCATTCATTGGACCTGATGTTGGCAGGCACGAGGCGCAATGTTGATGTTTGTGGCAGCTTTTCTCACTTTCATGGCAATTGGGGGTTTTCCAGCCTTTGTGGAGGATATGAAGGTGGCATTTGCATTCTGGCAACTTCAGTATTTAAATTGAATTCATCCCGTTATTCCTACATTTGTCTGTATCAAAAGAGGTTTTAATGTTTACTTTGCTCTGTATTGATCAATTTGTACACGTTTTTCAATGGTGTCCTTACTGTTTTCCAGGTCTTTGACAGGGAGAGGTTAAATGGTCATTATGGAGTGGCCAGTTTTGTAGTTGCCAACACCCTTTCTTCCAGCCCCTACCTGTTCTTAATATCGGCACTGCCTGGAGCCATAGCATACTTCTTGGTTGATCTGCATCATGGGTTTGATCATTTTGCCTATTTTGTCCTGACCCTCTACACTTGCATGCTTGTGGTGGAGAGCTTGATGATGATGGTTGCAAGTATTGTTCCCGACTTCTTACTAGGCATAATTACAGGAGCAGGGATTCAGGTGATGCCTGCAATTGGATTTGCTATGGACACACAAATGAGTGCTAGACATATAAATCTCTCGGCTAAGCATAGAATGAGTGCTAAACATACAAATCTCTGATTTGAATCTTATGTTCTTCAGGGTGTGTTCATGCTCAATGGTGGGTTTTTCCGTCTGCCTCATGACATTCCTAAGCCATTCTGGAGATATCCAATGTCCTACGTGGCTTTTCACACCTATGCTAATCAGGTATGTCGTCACTTTAAAGAGGGTCATGCTACTGAGGCATGCTATTATTAGCCGAGTTATTGTGAAACAAGCTTCTACTGATGCGCAAGCATTTTCGTATCATTGTTTAACGGGATATTTCACTTGCCAATTCTCTGGTAACTAAAGGATCTGTCTTTTTGTACTGTGCCATGGGACTGACTGGAAACTCCAGTGATTTGAGTATCGTTTACATATGATTGGTTTATTCTGCCAATTAGAATTAAAGTAAATTCTGATTGGACTTGATTTAGCACAGTTTCTGCAATCACATACTCCACTCTTTGTGTGAAGTATGCGTCTATTGATGAATATGGCAAACACAAGAAGTCTTAGACATATTTCCACTATAATTCCCACATTCTGAATTATGACGACATTATGAGATTCTGCAAGGGTCACTGTGGTACCTGACTTGACGTGTCATGGAATATTCTGCAGCATCCCAGTTAACTGGACTGTCCCCAATTACTGCAGGTAGAGAGTGTGTTAACCCCACTTACTATGGTAGCTAGCAATGACTGGACATGTGGCACGGATTTATTAGTTGCCTTTGACAAAAGCAGTTTCCGAGGCATCTACTCTCCAGTAACTGCACTCGTTTGCCGGTTGATCATGTGTGCCTATTGAGCTTTTCAATTCACCATGTTAGGTTTAGGAAACCATGGCAACTCGTCACCACAGTCGATCATGCGCGTGACCTATGAGCAGAAGCTCATGATGTTGAACTGTAAGCAAAAAACAATGGCGACTGGTCACCGCAGTCGATCATGTGCGTGACCTATGAGCAGAAGCTCATGATGTTGAACTGTAAGCAAAAAACAAGGACAAAGAGAGCCCCTTTTCCCACATAAGAAAATTTCAAAAACTTGTGAATGGTTAGCAATCAAAAATCAATTTAAAAATGTAGCCTTTAAACTAATTGAGTGTCCAACAAATAATTTTAGCTGAGCATTTTGGAAGAAATGTGACTGGAGCTTGGTGTTGGGTGACTGGAACAGGGATTCTACAAAAATGACTTTGCAGGTTTGCAGTTTGAAAGCAATGTGGAGGGTGCAGCACCGATAACAGGGGAGTCCATATTAAGGGACACTTTCCAAGTGAAAAGGTTCTCCAAGTGGGTGGACTTGCTTATACTGGCAGGCATGGCTGTCCTGTACAGGTTCCTGTTCTTTGGGCTTATCAAGCTCAAGGAGAAGCTCCGCCCGGTCGTACGTGACATGCTTTCGAGGCGGCGAGCATCTCCCACAACACAGCTGCTTGAGGAGGAAGAAGAGAGAGAGCATTCCAACTGATCCCCCCCCCCCCCCCCCTCTCACACACACACACACTAGACTACTTGTTGATACTTCTCGTTGAGACAAGGACCCTTCTTCATATCCCTTAGCACAAGCTTTGTAGTTATGTGTTCGACCATTATGCACTACTGCCATTATACCTGCAACTTATATGGATATTTACCTCGCATCCCATTTTGCACTAACCTATGCAAGCCCGTACTTGTAAGCGTTTTTTTATAAACTGAAGTATGGAATAAACAACTATGATTCTTTCAAGCTACCAGCAGTCAAATTTGTACCTTATCATTATTAAGATAGATGGTAAGCCTCCATCAGTTTCATGCATATACAACAAGTTTAGTAAAACAATCTTGCTGATTACCTACTTGCAATTCAGTTTGGCACACAACTATGCCTATCTTTTCAGCCTCTACAAGTGTGGAGAATCACAAGCTAATATTGTTCATATAAGAGTTTCTGTATGCATAATCAAGTGATGGGTGAGGTCCATAAACGTGAAGGCGGGTTGCAATACTTCCCCGAGAACATAAGAAACCAGAGGAGGTGCTACGTGCTTGGGAGTGAGTATTCACCAGTCGACAAGAAAGCGTACGGAGTGAAGGATAGATACCCAAACTTCTAATTATGAAAGTTTCAAACTTTATATATACTCAGAACAAACATAATCACAGTCAATCAAAGAGAGCAAAAGTAGAGAATTACTATATCGTCCAAAGGTGATTACATCATCAAGTGGAAATATCTATTATGAAAAGGGATATGAAAGTCCTATTATCCTTTTTATGAAATATCTAGGATCCCCTTCGCATCCTTGCTCAATTGGACCTTGTCAAAGGTGGGGAGAGCGTGTTACGTGAGAGGAGAAATTATAAACCATGAACTTGTTTCGGAACAGGCAATCCATATCTATGGCATTCCAATTTCCATTGACATTTCCTTGAAATCTTTGTGTGTCCTTCAAGCTGGGTAGACTTTCAACATTCCCAAGGAAATCCATAGAAATTTAGGATTCTTATTTGCCCTTTGTTTGGAAGATTGAAGTTGGAACTTGGACGCCTTTGAAGTTTGGATGGGTGGATGCAAGCCTGCTTTTTGAAGGACATCATGCACGTTTTTAGGTCTATAGAACGTATTTTACTTTCATTATTTTAATATGCCCGTCACTATTGAAGTGTATATATTTCACATGGGCGTCATTTTGATGGGTAGAGTTAAAAATTGCAAGTTGAATTTGATACAAGTTACTAATTAACTTGGGATGCCCATTGCCCATTGCTTGAACCATTACCCAGTTCCCAAAGCCTACATGGACCTCTTTTCGAAATGTTTGTCATTTTCTTGGATTTTGTTTTCTTGGTTTTTGCAACAATATGTTGTAGTCTATAGTATGTACTATCGTTCTGATTCTTAGGGTTCCAAGTTCCAAGTTCCAACTTTCCCATTGAGGTACATGCCACATGGTACGCCTGATGACCCACAGATTGAGCCTTTGAAGTTTGGAGTAGTGAGCATTGAGACTCAAGACTCAAGAGCCCCTTGGCCCCTGGACTATGGTCTACCTCATGTAAGGTATGTTCAGTCTTGAACTGACTCTTGACAGTGACTCCTGAGTTCAATTCTGTTACATGATGCAAGTGGATGCATTATGCCACATTGCCAAGTTCAAACTAGATTACCTCTTGGCACTTGCACCTCGATTAATGGTGATAGATTGATAACTTTTGATGTCGAATGTGAAAGGGGGATCTAGACTCTGGAGAGAACCCGTAGGTCACTAAGGTTCAAATTTCAATGTCCATGAGGTATACCATATCACGGTCTTTGTTGAAGCCGACGAGGACAGACAACCCCTAGGCCCTGCTCTGCTGGTCTGGTCGCCTGCTACCTACTGCCTACTGCTTACTGCCAACCCCTGTCCCATGGGTTGCTACAACAACACAGCCTATTGCCAATAGAGACGAGGATGGGGGAGAAGGGGAAGCGAGCCGTGACAATGATCCATCATCCGAGGATGGGGAAGAAGGGGAGGTAGCGGCACTATTGCGGCAGCTTGGCAGGGTTTGTGGAGGGGGAGAAGGGGGAGCTTGGAGGCTGAGGTAGGGGGAATCATCCAACGATGATGAGAGAGCGGGCAAGAGCAAGCTACTAGGCTGTGCTTGAAGAAAGGCCGACCTATGGGCCATGAGGGGATTGGGGATTCGGATGGGCTGCAACCTACGGTAGCACGCCAAGGAGGCGGAGCTTGCTACCTGAGGTAACGAGGTTGGGGGGGCAACCACAGGAGGGAGGCACTGCGAGGTAGGATGATTTGACCTATTACTTTGATTGTAATGGTCCAATCATCCATGGAGAGAAAGAAAGAAAGTTATATTAACGTCTTCTAAAGACCAAAACTGGCCTATGAGACAAACTGTGATACAACTGATGAGGTCCAGCTATCCAAAATAAAAGTGCTGAATGAAAAGCTAAAAACTGGAAACTGAAAATACGGTGCTATGAGTGTGATAAGTGTCGTGTATGTGTATGTGCGTATGTAGCTCTGGTACTCCAGATAATGGCTACAAAAGGGGAACAAATGTCGGCTGTGATAGGGGAACAACTGTCGGCTGTGATAAAGTGGTGCGATGTGTATATGTAACAGATGCAGGGAGATATACTATCCTGGGATGTAGTAGCAGTCGTCGAAGTCGCTAATAGCAGGTGATCCCTCCTGGATGCAGGATGTGGTACATCGGCGGTGGAGAAAGAGCAAACTGGATTTCTGAGATCCAATGTGTCGAGTGTCGTCGGATCTCAGTCTGCTGTCGATGTAGATCAAGAATCCTCCATATCTCCTATCGGTGTGGCTGTGGGGTCCGAAACCCACGGATCCTCGTGCAGCGTCGAGTACGCTGGTCCTCAGCCTGCTGAGGTGTGAGCCCGGAGGTCTGGCTAGAGGCTGGTACAGTAGCTCTCACTCTGTCTATCTGAAAGAATTGTGTAATAGTCGTCTGGGTGGGCCCCTCTCTGACTGGGACCCGCTGTGTGCTCTGCTCTCTGATGTGCCATGCCTCTCCCAGAAAATGACCAAATGATCTCTGATCCATATCAGTCATACATCCCTGAAGTGAGCTGCTCAATGTGTATCTAGATCTCAACTCTGAGTATGCCGGGCATCTGAGAACAAAATGCTCCTCACTCTCCACCTCTGATTTGCAAAGGGGGCATATCCTCTCCTCCCGCGGGATGCCACTGGCTCTGCCACTCTCAATCATAAGCTGATGTGATGATACCTTGAGCTGTCCAATAAGAACTCTCAATCGATGTGGCATATAGATCTGCATATATCTCGGAATCTCTATGAATCCCTGCTCTGATATCCTCAAGAACTGTGTATAATAATGTGCCATCTTCGATGGCAGTGGCTGTGCAGGGCTGACCCATGTCCTCTGTATATAAATATGCCATATCTCCTGTCTGATGACTCTGTTCCTCTCAGAGAGAGAGAGGGTGTAAGTGGGAGCCTGAGTATCATATAGAAGAGGTGGGAGTCTATCAATGTCCAGCCCATGTCTGTCAAACCAAGCTCTAGTCTGTGCATACCATGATGTGGTATCTCCCACTCGAGCCATCTCCTGAGATGCCATATATGCTCTATATGCAATGCGATCTCTGTCCATATCCTGAAATCTGTGTAGGAAGCAGACTGTCTGAAATAATGCCTTGACTAGTATGGGCGGTGTGGCAAGCTCTACTCGCACAATGTCATGTGGGACTTAGGCCTTGTTGCGAATCAATCTAGAGAGAGAGAGAGAGAGAGAGAGAGAGCATGATGTGCCTGATGCCCACTACCCAAAGCTGCATATTTCCCAAGGGAGTCCCTAGAGACTAGTGGCCATCCCTAGCCTTCCATGATCCATGGTTTTAATTTTTAATGAGCCTATTACAATTTACATTTATTTATTATATCGATTGTAAATTGTAATGAATTAATTGAGAGAGAGAGAGAGAGAGAGAGAGAGAGAGAGAGAGAGAGAGAGAGAGAGAGAGAGAGAGAGAGAGAGGCAATTTATTTTTGAAATATTTGATATCAAGAAACAATTGCTCAAGCCTCACACTAATCTTAAGATAGAGAAAGACAGTGCCTAAAGGAAGAAATGTATTATGTGATTCTTGCCGCTATCATTCAATAAGTGAGAGTTTATTGTTTATACTACTAGTTTGCCCTTGTAGAGTTCTCATATTAAGAGACTCATAAGGTGATTATTGGTGATTTTTGATTTGCATAAGTAATCCATAGATGTATGTGGGCTCTAAATGATTATAGGTTGTAAACACGTGTATCTAAATTTGATGTGGTCTTCATCTTATAGGAGTTTCGATTGGATATTGAGGGTGAGCTTTTGTGGTTAGTGACTTTGTGGAGAGGAGGTAATCCATAATCTCAAAGGGCTTTGACTATACGATATTCTTGCTTGTGAGATCAAGGTACGAGATCTAATCTTTATCGCTTTATTTTTTTAAGCATTATAATAATAATTCATGCAAATTGATGCTTTATAATGTATGTGTTTTATTATAGATTCTCAATGGCTCCCAAAACAATGAAGAGGCAAAAGCCTCTAAAAGCAATGTTTGGTTGGGTAGCTCCCTCTCTCCGGCTCTTGAGGAAGCTACTACTTGTCCTCTTGATTTTGATATTAGTGACGATTTGCAAGAGGATTTAGATATGCATGGCTTGGAAAGGTCGTCCTCCACTCAAAATGCAAGTAATATGCATAGCTTGGAAGGGGAACCTTCTTTGGGACATGCAAGTAATGCTTCAAATGCCGAAGGAGAGCAAAAACAAGGTTCAATAAGAAAATTCAGAGCCCAATGGAAAGAAAAGTCTCATTGGCTCAAATATGTTTTGCGGGATGGTGAAAAAGGAGTTATGAAATGTGAATGATGCAAAATGTACAAAGTATCCAGTCCATGGGGTATAGGAGATGGATGTATTACTATGCAACATGATGCGATCAAGGTACATGCTTTGTCTAGTGGCCATAAGATGGTAATGGCCAAGTACACTTGTGCAGTGGAAAAGAAAGCAAAGCCAATTCCAATGCATATTGCATCAATAAATGATGCAAATAAGGCAAGGATCATCATTACCATGAAACTAATGTATTGTGTTGCCAAGAAGGACAACTCAACAGCCTCATTTGAAGATCTTTGTGACTTGGCTATGCCTCTAAATGTTCCAAATATGCCAAGGACTACAGAGTACTCTTCTTATACAAGTTGATATGTAAGCATTGAGTTCCTTTTGGAAATGTCAAGTCAGTTGTTGGAAATGCAAATTGTATCTATGCTAGAATCTCCATATTTCTCAGTGATGTTGGATGAGAGTACATATAGAGGTCTTGAGATGCATTTGATAGTATATGATACTTATCTTGCATGCAAAGGTGTGGGATGTAAGCAATCAAGTTTTATGGGTATTATGACACTGATAGATGGAAAAGGAAAGACCATCTATGATGCTTTGATGTGGTTTCTTGATGCAAGGGGTCTCTCCAAGCAAAGAATTGGCTTGGCAACTGATGGGGCATCATGTATGGTTGGACATAAGACAACGGTTGTTGGGCTTGTTAGAAAAGACTTGCCAAATTTAATAGCAGTGCATTGTATTACACATTGAGAAGCTTTGGTTGGTGGAGATGCTTGCAAAATATTTCCAGAGCTTCTATTCATAGAGAAGCTAGCAAACAAAGTGTACTCATGGATCAATAACTCATCTAAAAGAAACAATGAATTGATGTCACTTTTAGAGATTATGCGATTAGATGCACATCAACCGTTACAAATTCATGCAGTCATATGGCTTTCACGTGGACAAGACATGGAAAGACTTGTTGTCTTAATGCCTGCCTTCTTAACAACTTGGAAAAATGAAAAGTTGATGGATTGGTAAAATAAAGCAAGGCATTTTGTTGTGTAGTTTTACATTCATAATGATGGCTGATATTTTAAAAGAATTGAATTTCTTGAGTCTAAAATTTCAAGAAGAAATGGTGGATCTAACATATATTGGAAGCGCTATTGGTGTGGTTATATCAAAGTTCAAGCATTGCTTTTTTAGACCCATGTATTTTGCAGAAGATACCACATACTTATCTAAGTTCTTGGAGTGTCCTAAAAAAGAATACTTGAAAATGGTTGATAAGGATGGCTATATACATAGACATGACCTGATATATAGGCCGCTTCCTAAAGGTAAAGACAAACAAGATGCATCTAATGGGAAGAAAAATGATGTTGCAAAGCAAAACACTCCAATGATAAGACCACACATTGATGGCACTTTGAAATCTTGCATTCAACTAGCAATGGACTATGTGCAATGTTTGATAGATAGTCTAAATGCTTGTTTTCTTTATCTTCTGCTCTTTAATGTTGTAAAGCTTTTTAGCCCATGCTTTTATGCTCAAGATGATGAAATCAGAGAGAAGAATGCTATGAGATGACTTGATAAGTTGGTACAACATCTTCAACCATGTGAGGAAGGAGATGAGCCATTACATCCCTTTGTTGATAGAAAAGCTTGTGAATGAGAGTTGTTTATGTTTACCAAGACCCTTAGCTTGAATTGTGAAGGGTTTACAATGAAAGAAGCATGGAGAGCATTTTCATCAATGAAAGAATGGAAAGAAAGCTTTCCTAATATGATGAAGCTTTGGCAAGCTATTATTGTTATTCCAGCAAGCATTGTGGCATGTGAAAGAGGTTTCTCACAACAAAATATGATTAAGGATGCAATAAGAACATCAATGTCGATCAAAACTTTGGATGCTCTCATGCATGTTGCACTTACAGGACCAATGCTAGATTATGTGGAATGGGATCGAGTTTTTGAGATTTGGCAAGATGTTAAAGAATGTAGGATGTATGATCTTTGAGCAATGCAAGTTGTATGATGTTGGGTACCTTCATTCTTTAGTGAGTATTTTGTCTTGTGTGTTTTCTAGTGGCATATCAAAGTGGTTGACTGCCTTGGATATTTTGAGATTCTAAGCCTTAAGTACTAGTTGTAGTTATTTGTAATAGTTTTAGAGCTTAACTTTTTAAGTGATTGGAATATGTGAAATCCGGATCTATAGATACCTTTGGCTACATAATTGCTGGTGCACAAATCAGATACTAAATGTGTACGTATCGAGCGTCGAAAGGTCCCCAAGAACAAAGAACTCTACTTAAGCTTTAAAAAACACAATAAGATAGACTTGCACGATATGAGGCAAAAAAAAAAAGGGTACAATCTCCCCCCATGCCTTGTGTGAGCGCTTCACAAGGTATGTATTTATAAATTTATTCATCTCAGAGCTCAAAAATAGCCCAATTTTACAATAAGCATGCTTTAGCTTTTGTGTTTGCTTTTGTCCAAATAAAGAATAAAGCGGTTGTGTGGTCCAAGAGTCGAGTTGTGCCCAATTACATTGTCCAATAATAAAATATTTAAACCATGTGCCCATGTGTATACAAAATGATAAATATTTGTCAAATACTTTAATAAATAAGCGTGCCTAAATAAATATTAATGCCACATCTTTAATGATAAGACATGCACCCATAAAAAATGATAATTTTTTCTAGGTAATTTGAATATATGATATCGCCCAATGCTTCCCAATGCCATTGTCGCTTGCTCTACACATCAATTGAAGCATTCACAATTGTTAGAAAATAATAAATTTAAACTCACAAATGTGAATACATATCACTCTTCAGCTACAAAATAAATAAATAGGTTGGAACTCTATCCTAACCTTAATTTAATATGAGTGCACTCTAAACTCATAAACCTCCATTAATTTAAATATGTATTTTACTAAAACACCCGCTATCAAGTCACCCACGTGCACATTAAATTAACATGACGCCCAAAAAGGACAGGTGTCCTCGTCAACTTCTCGCACAAGGAATCCACCTTGTGTACGAGCCTTGGCAAATAAATATAGTTTTACGGAATCCACCGCAAAACCTCACAAAATCCACCGTGGAATATGCCTCATGGCATTAAGCCCCCGGGGTGGGATAGAAATTGTCCTCAATGGCTATTAGCTCAATGTGTGGAGCAAGAAGTGAGGGGTAAGCACTTAGGTTGCAACCGTGTATCCATTGGGCCTCTTCAACAGGATGATTTTTAAACTTAACCAAATATCTAGAATATCTACGGCTAGTTCTAGTGGTCATAAAGTCAGTGTCTAGAATAGTTTCAAGTTCAAGGATTTCAGTTTCTTCTTCCAACAAAGGAGGGTTTTCATAGACACGGTGAACATGTAATTGACCTCTAAAAGGTCGTAACAAACTGATATAAAAAGTATTGTGGATTTTTCAGTGTTGGGATAATTCTAATTTAAATGCATTGTCATTAATTTTGTGAATGATTTTGAAAGGTTCATAAAATCGAGGGGCTAACTTACTAACAGGGTGTTTCTCAACACTTTGTAATCTTCTCTTTTCGATGCATAACCAAACATAATCATCAACTGTGAAACTCATAGCTTTTCTTTTCTTGTTAGCTTGTTTTGTGTATGATTGCTAGGCTTTTGCAATCATGTCTTTAACTTCAACAAAAGTAGTAGTATGCATATTAACAATATCATTAGCAGCTTTAACTTTGTTTGACAATGATGTAATAGGTGTATACAATCTATTTCCATAAATAATTTCAAAAGGTGCTTTCTGTGTAGCTATATGTGGTGTATTATTGTATGCAAACTGAAGTAAATGCAAGTGTGTATCTCATGTTTGTGGTTTTGAAATTGTGTATACACAAAAAAGATCTAAAATTGTACGATTAGTAGCTTTTGTTTTTTCATTAGTTTCAGGATGAAATGCAGATGAGAAATCAATCTTTGTACCTAAATTAGCAAACAAAGTAGCCCAAAAATTATTGTAGAATCTTGAATCATGATCAGAAATAATAACTTTTGGCAAATCATGGTTAGTAAAAATAGTTTTCAAAAACAATTGAGCAGCTTGAGATGCAATTAATGTTTTCTTGCATGGAATGAAATATGCTTGTTTGTTAAATCGATCTACAATAGTCCAAATCATATCATGATTAGCTTGGGTATTAGGCAAACCAGTGATAAAATATATTGAAATATATTCCCATGGTCATTTAAAAATCGATAAAGGCATTAATAAACCATATTGCTTACCATGGTGTCGCTTAACTCTTTGACAAATTAAACACTTAGATACAAAGTTAGAAACATCAGATTTCATGTGTGGCCAGTAAAAATCTTCAACCAATGTACGTAAAGTAGAAATAATGTCTCTATGGCCTTGATATGGGGGACAATGAATTTCGTGCAACACAAATGATCGAAATGGAACAATTACACACAACCTTTTCTCATGAAACATAAATCCATCAGAATAAGACAATGAATCTATTGAAATCTAGTTATTTGCAACTAATTTATTCCAATCAGCTTGAAAACTGACGTCTTGATCATATATATCTTTCATAGGGATAAGGGAATCAAAAGATATAACATATATATTATGGATACTTGGTCTTCTACTTAAGGCATCAGCAATAACATTCTCTTTTCCAAGTTAATATAGAATAAGTGGATGAAAACTTTGAATAAAATTATCCCATTTAATATGACAGTCAGAAATTTGTGGTTGACTAAGGAGATGTTTGATACTTTATTGGTCAGTTTTGATCATGAATTCAGATCCCATTAAATAGTATTTCCATTGACGTAAAGCTTCTACTACTGCTAGCAATTCCTTATCATAAGTAGAATACTTGAGTTCAGATGGTTTAAGTTTGCAGCTAGAGTAGATTATGGGATGTGAATCTTGCATAAGGACAGCTCCTATTCCAGATCCACTAGCATCAGTAACTACTAGAAATAATTGTCTATTAAAGTCAGGTAATTGTAATACAGGGGCATGTGTTAAGACATGTTTCAATAAATCAAAAGAATTTTGCCGATTATTAGACCAATGATACACAATACCTTTCTTTAATCATTTTGTCAAAGGTAATGTAAGCAATGAAAAATTTCTCACAAATTTTCTGCAAAAGCTAGCAAGACCTAAGAAAGAATGTAGTTCATGCATATTTTTAGGTATCGGCCAATTCAAAATTGCTTCTATCTTTTTAGGATCAACTTTAATACCATCAGATGAAACAATATATCATAAGTATTCAATGTGGGTTTGGAAAAATTCACTCTTTTCAGGATTAGCATATAATTGATTATCTTTCAATAATTTAAAAACCAAAGATAGATGTTCATAATGCTCGTTCTCATTCTTACTAAAAACCAATATGTTATCAAAGAAAACAATTACACAATGCTGATGCTTCAAAAATATGCGATTCATCATAAGATTGAATGTGGCTGGTACATTAGTTAGACCAAAAGGCATAACAAGGAATTCATAATGTCAAAATTGTGTTCTAAATGCAATTTTGAAAATATCAGATGTGTCCAATCGTACTTGATGGTATCCAGATTTAAGATCTATCTTGCTAAATATTGTGACCCCTTATAGTTTATCCATGAGGTCATCTATCCTAGGGATCGGATATCTATTATTGATAGTAATCTTGTTTAGGACACGATAATCAATGCACATCCTATAGGTGTTATTTTTTTTTTAAACTAATATGACAGGTGCACCAAAAGGAGAACTAGTGGGGCTTATGAGTCCTCGGGTTAACAATTCTTCAACTTGGGTTTGAATTTCTTTCTGTTCAATTTGATTATGTCAATAAGGTGCTTTACATGGTGGTTGAGAACTTGGAATTAAGTCTATTTTATAATCTTCAAGACGTGTAGGTGGTAAGCTAAGTGGTAAGTCAACAGCAAAACAATCTTTAAATTGTGAAAGAAATTGTGCGTACATAGGATGCATCTAATTTTTCTTAGCTTCAATTTCATTCACCCATATTAAGAAGGATTTGCTACATTTTCTTAATGCACGTTTAGTCTGTGTTTGACTAAGTAATGGAAAAGTATCTAAGGTATGCATACCATGTAATGTGATTTGTTTCCCATTAGAATGAATCGTCATTCAATGAGTGGAATAATCTATATTGGGATTATATTTATGATGCCAAGGCATTCCTAAAATAATGTTACTAGATTGCGAAGGCACAACTAAGAAATTTGTGCGCTCAACATAATCGGCAATTTTAATTTCTAAGTCATGAACTTCTTGGTTCCATTGTATCTAGTACCTAAGAATGTAGCCTTGATGCGATAATGAGTTGAAACAGTATGTAAATTCAATTCTTTGATCAATTTTGCAGAAATAAAATCGTGTGTGCTCCCGTCATAATGTAAAACAATCTTTTCTCTACCATACACAAGACATTTCATAGTTAATAAAGAATGAGAACTTGACATACTTGGTAAAGTATCTGAAGTAGTACCAATATTGTCATCGTCTTCCGTAAAATTTGGCATTTCTTCATGGTCTTCATCTTCAGCTACTCCCAAGTAGTTAATGTGAACAGTTGGCTTTTTAGATTAACAATTCATCGCTAGATGTTGTGGGAGCACTTGCTTAACCACCAAGACCCATGGACCGCTTATTGTTTTAAGCATTCCAAGCCGAGCATGAATGGCTACCTCTCACATAGCCGATGCACTATCTATTTCTACGGGTGTAGTGAGCTTACCTCTATACCCAATCGAGTTATCTCCTCTCTCGAGGATTCCGATAGCTCCACGATCTAAGTGCAAGCTTCAAGCAAGCTCCTCGCTCCAAGCTCCATTGCTGCGAGCAAGAGAAGAGAAGAGAAGAGAAGAGAAGAAGGGAGGAGAAGAAGGAGAGCTTCTCCACCATGGTCCCTCACCCTCACACACTCACTCCCTCACACTCTCACACTTCCTCTCTCAAGCATAAGCCCAAGCAAGCAAAAAGAAGAAAAAGAAGAAGAAGAAGAGGAGAGCCACTTTTTGCGACACACAAGAATGAGATTCTCATTCACTTTTCAACTTTATATACAAAACCCTAAATCCCTTTTGGGTGGTCATCCCCTTATCCCCTTTTTTACATGGCCGGTCGTAGCCTAGGCCCTTTTTCCCATTGTCCTCCTATCTTTCTAGCTTCCTTCCTACCACTCATTTACCTTTACAATTTGCATGGGTGAAAGCCCGGTGCTCTTTAAAATAAATCATGGTGCGCCTTGCGCTCTTTTACATGAGTATTAATTTGCACTCCTCTTTGTGTCTTTCTCTTTGATTTAGGACTTTTTTGCACTTCTTGTGTTTCCAGATTCTTCTTGGCGCATCTTCGTCTTCTGTTTCACTTTTTCCTTGGCCTTGTCTTCTGCTTTAGATTTTTTGGCTTTTCCACCTTGTTCGTTTGAGGGTTGACATTACCCCCCTCCTAGACAAGTGCCAGTTTCATGGCACTCATCGTTGTAGGTAGCAGGATTTGGCATGCACCGAAGATGTGGGTGGAAGTGATAGCTGTGGTTTGCCGTGGAGGAGTTTTGGTGGTGGTGCGGATGAAGGTCGTTGGGGGCATGTAGTTGGTGATAGGGCTGGGAGTTGCACTCATGGGTTGGCATAGGTATTGATGTTCTGGGGATTCTGCGGCCGACGATTCTTGGTGGGCTTGCATGACGATAAAGGATAAGAATTCAGAGTTGAGTGTTGATGAAGGGCGATGACATTTTCGTTGGAGTTTTCAATACCTGCAATTGAAAACCTCTCATATATGCTCTCTCCCTTGGGATAGTGCTAGTCTTTTTATGGTGCATAAGACAGTTCAATTAGTTTGGGAGACACGTCAAACTCTAAGCAAGCTGAGAGTATTGTCCTGCACTTGAGGACCCAAACTGTGTATATATTTTGGTGTAGATATGATGTGAGTGCTCGTGCATACTTAGATATTACGTAGTTAGAAGACTGCGGGTCTCATTTCTCATAACAAGGTGTGGATGAAGCAAAGTTATCCATGTTGAGGAGAAGTACACATGAAGGTGTATGAGATATCCTTTGCGTTGTGATAGCACGATGTAGCATAATTGAACACATTGACACTAAAATTTCAGTAGTTGGTAGCCATTGGGTTGCTCGATGAGTACAATGTACTTTTCATGGCCATTCGTACAGTGCTTACCACGATCGATTGCAATGATACTAAGGCGGAGTGCAAAAAGGAATCGTACAAATGGATCAGGGTGACATGTCTAACCATAGGCGAGACAATATCCCTAGGTATGTCATGCCCTTGATGTGCCCTGAACAATTGTGGGGGATGTGTAGAGGGCTAGGGGATTAGGGACGGAGCCAGTCAACCAAGGTCTTTGGGCATACCTAATTTGAGGACCCCTAGGTATCGTGCTATGATTGTGAGTGCTTTTTTTTTTCTTTTTCTTTTTCTTCTTTCCTTTTCTTTCCGCCCTTTGTTTTTTTTAAGAATAACATGAGTACAACCATTGCAATACATTGAGGCTAACAACCTTTCAATTGGATTGGAAATGTCGAGATTCAAAGGCTATGAAACTAGATATTACAGCAATGATTGTGTCCTAGCCTCGTTGCTAGAGGAACAATTGTTGAGATGGGAAGATACACTACTGGAAAAACCTCTTTTTTACGTGTGATGTTGGTACAATTGAGGTAACATGTTTCTCCTGAGGCCTTGCTGCTATTGTGTCATGGTTCTCCTTAGATGTGACCAGTATAGTCTTGTCACCCTATTGTGATAGTGTTGTATCCACTCTTGATTGATCAATGCGAGTTCTGTTGTCAGTGGATTGAGTGTGCAAGTAACCGTTGATGGTAATGGTTGCTTTCATTTTTCAGAGCACATGGATGTGTCTGAGGCTTCACCGCTACTAGGAGAGATGGCAATGGGTTCATTCATGGGTGGACTCCATGCTTTATTCCTCAGATCTTTGGCACTCTTGGTCTCAATCTTCTTGGGGTCTACAACCACTTGCAATTGCCATTGTTGTTTTCATTCTTTTCTCTTCTTTCTCTTAGGCAATTGAGGTGTATCCCTTGAAGACTCGGGACCTTGAACTAGGTCAGTCGTTGATGTGCTTGCCTGGGCCTCAGCATTCTCTTTCTCTAGTGTGTCCTCATGGGACATAGCTGCGGCCTCCTGAACAGCCTTGCTAGGTTGTGAGGGTACAACTGCCTCTCTTTTTGGAGAGCCTAGATCTTCAGCTAATTCCCCTCCGTTTAGCTCCTCATCTGATTGCATTGGCAGGTGCTTTTGGTTGGGCATTTGCTCTAGACTCTTGCCCCTACCCATTGAAACATGCCTCCATTGCTTCTTATTAGTGCAGGTGTTGTGTTTAGAGCCGTTTTTCTCTTGCTCATGAGGTTTGGGTGACTCTAATGTAGAACCGAGAGATAGTCTAGGATTCTTGTCAGGGGTAAGCTTGGACAAAACCAGCTGAAGAAGTCAGGGTTGTATTGATGGGAAGCATAGAGATCTAGAATTGCAGGGTCTTGAGTGAGGCAAAAGACATATGCACTAACATCAAAAACCATACTCCCTACTCCTAGCTTTCTAGCCACATGTAGATCTTCTTCTAGAAGCACTTTATTGTACAAGGGATGCTTTTGGACAGTGGCAGAAAGCTGGACCTCATGGACCATTGCCAACACTCGTAACGAGGTTGGGGCGATGTACGTGGGATCATGTTTTGATGTCCAAAGGGCTTTTCTTTGCTCAGTGAGTGTCATTAGTCAGTGGCCAATTTTGGCTGCCAAACTTTGATTGGAGTACCATTTTTGTACGAACTCACCTTGTCCTTTTCCTTTTCATTTGATTGCTTTGATCTTTTCCTCTCTCTCACATTGAGTAGTATAGAGTGAGGGTATCAAGCGCAATTCTCTAGCTATGGCCTTTGGGATATCCGTTATGACTTCTTCGGCAATAGCTACATAGCGGGAGCAAACATGTTGTTGCTCATCCCAAGTCAAGGGTTCGACTATGAGCTTCTTGTGCTCTAGTGTTGGCCTTCCCATGTCCACATGGACGTACACATGTGTGATGGCTGTCAGCTTGTTTAGTGGACTGGCTACTGTTAGTAGATTGTAGTGTCAGGTCCTCACGTAGATCGAAAGTGGTTGTGTCTTTTGTTGCCCTTTGATCATTCACTTCTGCAGATCGAGCCTCAGTTGATCTAGTCACAATAGATTGCATAGGCATATCCGTGGGCCGAGAGCTACAGGTGGTATCATGTCCCACCTCTTGGACATTTGGAATAGATTGCACATGCATATCCTTGGGACGAGAGCTACGGGTGGTGTCATGTCCCACCTCTTGGACATTTGGAAGATTAGATGGAGATAGAGATTGGGATTGAGCAGTTGCACTTGACGACTGCTATTGTGCTTCCTGTGTCTGTTTAGGAAAAGAGGGTGTAAGAGACTTGGGACTCCTAAGTGGCTTTGACATTGGTTGAGAGATTTGCTCATGACTATTAGATGATTCTACCATTTGCTTTGTTGAGCATTTAGCCTTGCCATGAGAAATGTTGTGCCTATGATGCTTGTTATCCACTTGGGGAATCAAAGGCTCATTGGGCACTAGTGGCTTTCCCTACCCTCAATGATTACATTTGATATCTGCTTGTCAAGCACGCTAGGCTGAGGATCTACCCTTCGATTAGTCCCGTTCGGTTTCTTGATTTCGATCGTGAGGGGCTCGGTCACTCCAATGTTTTTGACTCGAGACTTGCTTTTTCGTTTAGATTTCCTCCTGCACTTCTTCGTTCTTGATACAATCTGGCCTTCAGCTCTGACAAAGGTGGTTTAGCCGGGGGTTTTGGTACCCAAATCCATTGGTTACCTGCATAATATCCTTGAGCACGTATCAATGCTTTGGATATCCACCACGCTGTTGTGTTGGCTCTCCATTGATACCTTCGTCTATAAGGCTTGGGATTCTTTTGTGGTCTTCTATGATATTTGCAAGTCCAAAGCCTATCCTTGGAATTGTCTTCTAGCCTTCTTGTTTCAACCTCGCTCACTGGTTCTCTCTGTTCAACATGTGCTTGTACCAACTCTTTCAATAAGTCCTTGTTCTCATTACTAGGCTTGCTTGGCATGTTGGAATATTCCTTGTCTTTCCCTCGAGGTTTAATGAGGTCACCCTTGCTAAAGGTTGTGATTATCTTCACACCCGGTAGTGTCAAGTGTATCCTATGTGCTACATAATCGGCCTCACACATGGTCGCCCTTTTGAAGGGTCTTCCTAGGAGGATTTCCTTTCCACAATTAGCACTATTTGGAGGAACATGAAATAGGATAGGCAACCTTTAAGTTTTAATTGTCACAAGGATTTGCACTTTCCTATAAGTGATTGTGGGTGTCCCCCGTAAGGACTAAGAGTTGCATTAGTCTGTGTGAACTCTGGTTGGCCTAGTAGGGTCCATGCTTCATAAGTCAAGATATTAAAATTTGCTCCTTTATCAATCAGAGCATCGACAGTGTGCTCTCTTTTCGCAGTGAGTTTGACCCTAAGATAAGTAGGCAGTACTATGTCTTCATCTTTCAGGTCTTGGCTTATAAATTTAAGCTTTCTGACAAATGCCCTTGAGTCCCCAACTGCACGACCAGATGTAGATTCTCCATTGATATCTTGGATCGTCTATGCAGTGCTATTCAAGGTGCATCTATCGTCAGGGCTGTCATATCTAGTCATCCTCGTAGTTTTAGCTTGATGTTGTTACTTTCCGCTTTGACTAGATGCAGTCCGAATGCAACACATACTTGTTTTTACAGTGTGGTCTTTTTTCCCTCATTGAGGTTCTAAGGTCTCTATTTGTCTTTGTTCGAGCATGGGCTTTTGGTTGTTGTTTTGCAAGTGAGGATCTGTGCTTGTGCAGAGCCCTTACTACACTAGGATCTAATTTGGAGGACCTGTTGCCGCATGTGTTTTCTCTCCAGCCTACTTGGGGTGCGATGGTCTGGGGGGGCGGCCCCCTTGGCCCGCAGGGCCGTTATTATAACCATCATGTGCGATTTGAAGGACCGTTTATAGCCAAGTTTTGAACTACTTGCTCTAGATTTCACTTTAGTGATAGATCTATGATGTGCTTTTGGCTCTATGGGGTCTCTGGTTAGTTTCAAAATTTACTAGTTAGAATTTTGAAAAAAATCCAAATTCGGCCTAGCAGGTCCAAATTGTAGGGGCTGAATGCTCGATTCGGCCCATCTAAATGATCGAGGGCCGAATGAGAAAAGCTTGAATACAACTGGGTCGAATGTCAAACTCGGCCAGTCTGAGTGTGGTTATCCGAGGGGCTGACTGGCCGACTAGCCAAGGGCTGTGAGTTGGGTGGGCCAAGCAGGTGGGCCGAGTCAGGTGGGCCAAGGGCCCCGAATGTCAACTTGTCCGAGTGGGGTTGGGCCGAATGGGTGATTTGGCCCTAGCCGAGTGCCGAATATAGGATGGGACCGAGTGCGGATTCTAGGACTTGACCCAGAATTGCCGTCACTCAGACGGCCTGAGCACGACGTAATTTTCATCGGACTCCACAGAATTCGTCGCGCCGAGTGATCAAGGCCTTCCTACTAGTCGAGCACCTCCAAATCCAAGCTACTCATACAGGGGAAGATGTGGAATTACCTGTGGTGGGCAAAGAACTCCTCGATGACAAGATAGAAGTAGGTCTACACAATGAAGCTTTCTCTCCCTCTCTCTAGCTCTCCTGAAACCCTGCAATGCAAAATGTGGTCTTCCTTGCCACTCCTGGCCCCTTATCACCCTGCCTAGGCCTATATTTGCCTTAGTCTTGCTCCTCTTACCAATATTTACCCAAATTTTTATTTTTTGCCCTTCTTTTCCCTGTTTTAGCCTGTTATACAACAACAGAAAACCCTACTTTGTGCTCCAATGTTTTGCTCCTATCCTTCCTAAATGCAAGAAAATATCATAAGGGAAATACCTACACACTCACACTCACTCCCTCACTCTCACACTCCCTCTCTCAAGCACAAGCTCAAGCAAGCAAGAACAAGAAGAAGAAGAGGAGAGCCACTTTTTGCCACACACAAGAGTGAGCTTCTCATTCACTTTTCAACTTTATATATAAAACCCTAAATCCCTTTTGGGCGGTCATCCCCTTATTCCCTTTTTTACATGGCCGGTCGTGGCCTAGGCCCTTTTTTCCATTGTCCTCCTATATTCCTAGCTTCCTTCCTACCGCTTATCTACCTTTACAATTTGCACGGGTGAGAGCCTGTCGCTCTTTAAAATAAATCCTGGTGCGCCTTGTGCTCTTTTACATGAGTATTAGCTTGTGCTCCTCTTGTGCACCTTTCTTTTTTATTTAGGACTTTTTTGCACTTCTTATGTTTCCAGATTCTTCTTGGTGCACCTTTGTCTTCTATTTCACTTTTGCCTTGGCCTTGTCTTCTGCTTTATATTTTTCAGCTTTTTCACCTTGTTCGTTTGAGGGTTAACAGATGTCCAGGTTGATGGCACTTGTAGACTATGGGTTTGGCTTTGGAAACATTATTGGTAATGGCTGGGAGTTTAGGTATGTTGGGATTTGACTGGAAAGATGGCTTAGGATTTGGATTTGTGTTTGATGGTAAAGCCGAGTGTCGTGTCCAAGATTTACGAAAAGAAGATGGAACAAAGCGATTTTTATTGAATCTTCGAAAGTTAGAATTGAATTGCTTTGTACCAAAGTTACCGTTAGTTGGGAATTGTTGTGGTTGCTTCTCTCGTCCTCGAATTTTGTCTTCAGCATCATGGGCCAAAGAAATTGCATCCTCGAGGGTCATTGGCTTGAGCATGTTCATCTCAGGTACATCTTTGAGTATTCGGAGTTGTAGAATATTCCACTTTTTGATTGCTTTTTCGTGGAATTGATGTTGAAGAAAATTCTGCAAAATTTTCTTTTGAAAAACCTCCCAAGTAGTAGGACAATCAATACTTTTACGGACAACTATCCACCATAGTGATGTTTTGTCCACTAAATGGTTAGTGATACACTTGAGTTTGTATTTTTCGACATACTTTTCTTCATGAAAATAATCATCAAACTGACTGTAAAAGCAAGAACAGTCTTTCCATCACGTAACCCATTAAAAGTACGAAATTTGAGATTTCTTTTACTTATCTTGGCTTCTTTCCTGATAGATTGTGATTTGAGTGTCGCATCAATTGTACATCGTATAACATCTTCGGGTTGCATTTCATCTCGTTCAACAATAGATTGTTGAAGAGTGGCCAGTGAAGCTTGCAAAGTTTGATGTGCTCTTCGTTCCTCTTTAAGCTGCATCATAATTAGGTCAAATTTTTGCTCCACCGTCGGTTCCGGTAAATCACCTTCGGCCATATGATCGGTCATCCTGCAAAATTTCAAACAACCTCACACACTCAAAATATTGTTAGAGCGGGATGAGTGTAGCTCAAAGTTGGGTTTACAGGGCTTGCTTTTCTTTTCTTTTTTGCTTTTTTTGCGATCTTTCTTCTTTTTGCGGGTACGAAAATTGATGAAATCCTTCTTCCAAGTGGAAAATATATTACGTGTATCAATTTGCTTGTTGGAAATTGTCTTTGTCAGAGTGCAGGTATGAATAGGGGCTTGCAAAGAGTTGTAAAACTGGTACTGGGATTATTTGGAGAAGAACTCAATGTGAACATCCGCTAGAGGAAAATTTAAAGATAGAATCTTTAAGCTTTAGTAAGCTTTTAAAGCCTCTGGCTTTATTAAAAAAACTTAACAATTTTTTTTGAAATTGTCCAGGACAAGAGGACGCCGATGGCGGATTCAACACCTGCGATTACATGTTGTTGCCACGCTGATGATGAGATTTAGGGGCTTAAGCTTTATTATAAAGCTTATTAAGCTTTATAAACTTGAATTGACTTATCTCTCTTCTCTGCTTTGAGAAAAAAAATGAGTTGATGAAGAAGCTTCCCGAGTGGTCCTCCGACAGAGAGTGGTCCTTCGTGATCCAACGGTACAGCAAGGGGTTCTTCACCGCCAGGAACACGTTGGTATTGACGAATCATCATGAGACTCACTGTAGAGCCCGTTTGTTCCAGGAGCTTCGCCTTCGCATAAGATGGTAAGCGATTGGAAGCCCTTGATATCAGCTTCGCTCTGGTACCACTAGTGCGCAAATCCGATGCTGGATGCGTACGTAGCGAGCGTTGAAAGGTCCCCAAGAACAAAAAACTCTACTTAAGCTTTAAAAAAAAACAATAAGTTGGGCTTGCACAACATGAGGCAAAAAAACAAATTGGATACAATCTCCCCCCATGCCTTGT
The DNA here is from genome assembly GCF_053477565.2 of Lygodium microphyllum. Classification (NCBI taxonomy): domain Eukaryota; kingdom Viridiplantae; phylum Streptophyta; class Polypodiopsida; order Schizaeales; family Lygodiaceae; genus Lygodium; species Lygodium microphyllum. Next base: position 120,043,540 of record NC_141135.1, read on the forward strand.
GCGAGCGCTCCACAAGGTATGTATTTATAAATTTATTCATCTCAAAGCTAAAAAATAGCCCAATTTTACAATAAGCATGCTTTAGCTTTTGTGTTTGCTTTTGTCTAAATAAAGAATAAAGCGATTGGGTGGCCCAAGGGTCAGGCTGTGCCCAATTACAATGTCCAATAATGAAATATTTAAACCGTGCACCCATGCGCATATAAAATGATAAATATTTGTCAAACACTTCAATAAATAAGCACGTCTAAATAAATATTAGCACCATGCCTTTAATGATAAGACATGTGCCCATAAAAAATTATAATTTCTTCTAGGTAATTTGTATATACGCTATCGGCCAGTGCTTCCCAACGCCACCATCTCCTGCTCTACACATCAACTGAAGCATTCTCACAATTGTTAGAAAATAATCAATTTAAACTGACAAAAGTGAATACCTAGCACTCTTCAGCTACAAAATAAATAAATAGGTTGTAACTCTATCCTAACCTTAATTTAATACGAGTGTACTCTAAACTCATAAACGTCCATTAATTTAAATATGTAATTTGCAGAATCACTCGCTGTGGAGTCACTCATGTCCACATTAAATTAACATGACGCCCGAAAAGGACAGGCATCCCCGTCAACTTCTTGCACAAGCAACCCACCTTGTTTACGAGCCCCAGCAAATAAATATAGTTTTACGGAATCCACTGTGGAATAAAAAATCACGGAATCCACCATGGTCTCATGGAATCCACCATGGAATATGCGTCCTGGCGCATCAATTGCACTGATTTATCCTTAATTTTTAAAAAAGTGAAATTTGAAGGCGGGTTTTTTTCCCACGTCACATTGGGTAAAATGAAGGGCAATTATGATTTTAAAACATCCCCTAAAATACTCACAGAGGGCATCCATGAACGTCAAAAGCAGGCTTGGGTGGATACCTAGGAAATCCTTCTAACTTTTGGACGACTATCAAATCATATCACCTTGGTCCTCGAGTCACCCACGTCATTTATTTGGTCTCCTTACCCTAGTGGCAGACTGCACAGATTCCAAAACTTATATTGTTCATAGTACATACCACATTTTTAGCATGCCAACTTCCAAAGGCTAGACTATTGCATTCATTATCGAATCTCTAGGATGTCCATTTTCCAGTGCAAGCTTGGTGTTTGATACTTTATTGGTCGGAAAGTTTGAAGCATTTATTGTAAGGTAATGATGACCGACATTGTGCACGCGTGGTACACAAATGAGAAGTGGGGAGATATGCCCCAGCAGCAACATGCAGCATGACATGGTAACTAGCAAGGTAGTAAGGGTGGTTGCACATAGCCTCGGATGGTTGGGGCTATGTGCAAGTTGTCCATTTATTTGCTTATACACTAAACTACATCAAATTGTTTCATCAAAAGAGGCTTGGCACACTGGTATTGAGATTGAGGTGTGTGTGGGGACTTGTGGACAATCAATTCCTGTCAGTCATCTAGATCCCTTTTTGAATAAATGTGTGGTCTTCTTGTGCATTGGGCATGCCCAAATTTCAGGATGAGGGAGATCCCCTACCTAGAAGTGTCCATCAACCTCAAAAATCGGGTCCAATTATCTCTTAACAGGTAGTACAGACACCTCCTTTTCCACCTCCCGTCCATAGCCTGGTGTGTAAGCCTAAGTAGCCTCAATAAAGAAGGGTTGGGGGGCACTTGCCCAAGCTTTGTGGCCATGTGGTGGACCATGGTCACTTTTACTTGGGAGAGTGGGTGGTGTGGCAGCAGCCGACTCACCGACACTTCATCCCTCCATCACGCTTCAATTATGGAGGTTGGAGCATGGTAGGGACTCGCTCGACATGTGACGACTCACTAACAAGAGCGCATGGGCCCTGTAGGGGAGTAGGGAGCACTCGTGACATATGTCGCGGGCCCCAGATTTGTGCATAGGCGAAAACTCTTAACTATCGTGTCTAGATAGTAACTCCCATATGGCATTTGGAGGTCCACCCTCAAGAGGCCAGGGCCAAAGATTGAGTGGAGAGGCTACTCGTAACTACCTCTGCCTTGGAGGTCGAGCGGAGAATCGAGTGATTATTTTTGAAAGTCCCCTAGGTTTTTTCCATTGAAGGGCTTGTGAACAAGTGCCTTTCTTGTGGAAGGGCTTTTTCCAAATTTTGACTTTCAATAGACATGTATTCTAAAATTTGCATTTCTAGCTAATAGAATAGTATTTGAAAAAAAAAACTATGACATTTATATAAGTCATCTTGTTGGTTTTTTGTGTCCATTAATTTACAAAAATCTAATACCGACATGATATGATGATAGAATATTTAAATCTTAGTATAGCACATGAGTAATTATTTAAGCATTTAAAAATTATAATGCTATCACCAAAAATAAAATTGTAATGCTAGGTTGAGGCTAAAGCTCAATCAATCAATCATCCATAGTCTCAAATGAAATAGCAATTCAATCAAAGCACACCATTACTTATACTTTCTTATATCAACTCTGTTGCTACCACATTGACATTGCGATGAGCTTTTAATCCATCCCACATTGCATAGATGGCATCCCAATCAACATCTGTAGGGTCCTTAGCACCATTGTATGAAAGGAACATGAGTTGATTGAAGCTCTCAAGTGACAATCTGTTGCAATCATTAGGCCTGATATGATTCTTTTTGGAGAAATCTCTCTCACAATCAACTGTGCTTGCAACAATGACCAAACACGCATGGCATAACTACCCTTCTATAGCAAGGTTTGTAAAATCATGCCTTTCTCTAGGAAGGGTAAATTTTTTTACTTGCCCTTTGATAAAAATGTTTTAAAAATATTTGCCTTCTCTTGAAGGTCAAAATGCCTCTAGAAGGGCTCTGCAACCCTTAAAAAAAAACCCTGGGTCACTCCACCGACTCCGACTCCAACTTCAAGCACCTCGATGGCACCTACTTTTTTTAAAAAAAATTGCAAATGATAAGTTGTATTAGTAAAAGTAAGAGTAAGAAAAGGTGTATTACAAATGTGGACTTAAGCAGGAGTCCACTCAAGTAGACTAAGCGGAGTACCTTCTATTTAGTTCCTAAGTAGGCTACCTTCTATTTACATTGCTTAGCTTTTTATTTCCTGACTTGAGTTTCCATTATATCAAGGGTGTTGACAGTAGGCTTTTCATACATTGCAATAAACCATGCTTCTCTACACCATTTTCTTTCTCTTTTCTTCATGAATGAGGAACTTCTTCATCTCGATGCCCAGTCCTTCGTATGGGTCTTCCTTTTCCTTCTTTCGGGTTGAGGGATGCTTGCTGCAATCTTTAGCCAGTTTTTTTCTTTGAGTCTTGGCCTAAAACAAAAAATATTATTTAAAACTATGCATTGGATCCACATTGAGATTTTCAAATAATTTTTCATTCCGAGAAATCCATATCTACCATAGAAATAAACTGTGCAGCCAGTTCCAAATGACTAGATGCACTCCATAAATTTCACCAAGAATGAATTATTTCCATGTTATCGTTGAGGAATGAAAAGGGAAAATCTTTTTTTGTGAAAGATTCAAGGCATTTCGATTAAATTGATACGAAAAGAAAAGATGGGGGATGGTTTTCTCTTCTTTGTGACACCAAGGGCATATACCGGTGCCAATGCCTAGCTTTTTGGCTCTCTGGAGCATGTCCAGACTGCTTTCATCTGAATCCGCCATACTAGGCTGGATTTTTTAGATTGGATGCTGGAAATCCATATCATATGGAATATGTAATTCCATTGGTGATGACCCCAATTGATGTGCCATCTCTTGTTCAATTTATTGACTAGCTTGCTAGGTGACTCCTTTCTCACTTGAATAGGTAGAAGTAGTTTATCATTTAACCAGCAGATCCCTCTAAAGTTAGATTTCTTATTCAGTTGAATCGTATAGTAAATGTGTGACCCCCAAGAGTTCATTCTTTGCAATATTAGGGTGATTTCTTCCCCTGACAGAGCTGAAAGTGGTTATTTAGAGTATCCATATCTTCTAGTCCTCTCGAGAGTAGTCCCAAATGTCTAACCATTGTTTGATTCCTTTCTTAAGCATCTTGTATGCGACTGGAATTTTCTCTACCTCCACCAAACCATGAAATATGCTAAGCTAGATAAAGTCAGAAGAGCACTCCATTGGAGAGTGAAGTTGCTGATTGGAGAAATGCCAACGTGATCTTTGAAAGAAAGCCATGAAAGGCAAATGTTTCTCATATGATTCATCCTCTTTGAGCTTCCTCAAGCTTCTTTTAATTTCTAGAATTTTTTCTTGAGCCTTCTCATTACCTAGATCTACTTGGTTTTCTAGTTCAATGAGAAGAGCATTCTTAGAGCTTCTCTCTAGTTTCCTTTTGTTAATCCTTTCTTGTTTAGCAACTTTAAGGACAATTTGTGTTTCTCTAATTGCTTCAGCCCAAGCTTTTGCAGGAAATGTGCAACTAGTAAAGATAGTAACCCAAATTTTGCTTATTTGCCCTTTGATTTCTCTATCTTTAAAAAGGGCAGGATCCATATGAAACCATTTAGCCTTAATAATTTCAATGTTCAAAGAGAAACATGAAGACACTGGGTAATGATGTGAAAGGACTAGGTCTTTGCTTACCTTACAATTGATGTTTGAAAATGTTGAGAGCAAACCTGAAGCCACATAAGTTCTATCCAACCTAGCTTTCCTTAGGGCAATACCTTTTTGATTGTTTGCCCATGTGAAGCCCGTGTTGCTACTAATATCAATCAATCCATGGAATATGACTCAAGCCTCTTTTTCTTGTCCATTTATAACATGCCCTTTTTGCAAATACCTGTCTGATATTTTTTTAGCCATATTACAATATTAGTGGACATTGAATTTGCATTAAGAGAAGTTCATAGCAAGGTACGTTCTTGAGAAGCGTAGGGAGCATACACAGAGACAATAGCAAATTCTTTATGTGTTTTAAAATGGACTACAACCCAGACACCATCTATGTTATGTATCCACGGAAACTCTACTTACCAGACTGGATAATCTTGCATTGTAACCCACTGATATAGCTCCACTCCTTGGTGCGTGGTTTGTGGTGCACCATTCAAAGTTTGGGAGGATTTTCTTGAGGTTATTAGTGATGTTAACACTTGCTGCTTTAATTTCTTGTAAGCATAGCAGCCCTTAAATAGATTTTTTAATCCTTGAACCAGTTCCTAATAATATCCGCTTGAGATGGGTCAGTGAGACCTTTATAGTTTAGAGAGAATGTTTTGATTGAGTTTAGTTACATGGCAGTTATTATTTATTTTTGTTTTTCTTTGACCCTTGGTTGAACTTTCCAAATGGGTTGTTTTCACTCTGTCCAACTTTAGAAATCCTTCTTTCATTAGCTTTATTGAAGTTATTGTTGTTTTTCTAAGGGCTCATTGAAAACTCTGGATTCTGAAATCGATCTGAATCCTCATTGTTTCCATCAAGGTCCTCAATAACAGCGTCATCTGCATTATCATTCAGATTTGGAACCGTTTCTTTCCTCTATGAATTTTCAACAAATTCATCTTCGTTGTCATATTCATTAGATGCATTCCCCCCCTTAGAGGTGCCTTCAATAGGTTTGGAACTTGCAATGTCATCAGGGACTTTAGATAGAAGTGGAGAGAATCTATTATTATTGCTGTTAAATTTTTTAATGCTGATATTTACTGCCTGACAAGCATTATTCAATTTTTTACATTTTTTGCAAATTGAAATCCATCATCAAAGGCCTACTTACCTTCTTGAGTTGCATGTTCCATGGGTTTCATCTCAAGACAATCTCTAATGTAGTGATCCACTTTAAGGCATTTAAAACATGCATTTGGTAAATTCATGTACATCAATGGTTGCTTGATGAGGACTTGGCCTTCAGAATTCTTGATTAACAGAAAATCAAGGATTTGTTTGGATAAATCCATTTCAATAAGAACTTGAGGAAACCATTTGGGGGTGATGAGATTAACTAGTCTTTGCCCCAATATCCTGCCTAGTGCAGCAATAAGAGCTTTGACGGATGGCCAAATATTTATTGATAAATCAGTAAGCTCTACTTGTATAGGGATTTTGATAGGTTTATTTGTTTTGGGGTTAAAGTTCGGTGTCCATTTAAACAGGGTAACCATGGCATTCTTAATCATCCATTGCCCTATATCCAATACATTCAAGGCCATTTCTTTGGTGTCAAATAGGAAGAAAAGAAGTTATTTGGCATGTAATTGATCTCGCTAACCCTACAATCAATGGCCTCCCAACTATTTCTAATCCAAGATCTCATGTACTCAATTGGGGGGGGGAGTTCCATGACAATAGCCAACAAGTGCTTTCCTTTCAAATTCGTTATTCCACACATTAAGACTTGTAGTAGAAACAGATACATGTATAATTACCTCACCTTTTTTGTTTGCTACCTCTTCACTTTTTTTTCTAGATTGAGGTGTTTCATTTTTATTCAATGAATACTTTCTTTGTTCATTGCCATACTGATTTGATGAAGGCGCTCTATAAGGATCAGCTTCAAGGTTTTGATTTGATGAAGGTGCTCTATAAGGATCGGCTTCAAGGTTTTGATGATGTTGCTCCGCTCCTCCTTGCGGTGAAGAATCCACTCTAAAAGCTTGAGCTTCTCGTCATTGAAGTTCCTCATTTGATTGCCAGTTCCCATTTGTTGGGTGCCAAAAATCTTGCCTTAGCGAGTTGTTCAATAAGCTTGTGTTGTGTTATAGAGAGGATTGAAGGAGGCCTTCAAAGAGTGTGTGATTCCCATTCCCAAGCCTTCATGGTTAAAGACGACTCTTGAAGAGCTCATTTAATCCTGCGGGAACTGTCTCAAATATTCCCAAGCCTTCATGGTTAAAGACGACTCTTGAAGAGCTCATTTAATCCTGCGGGAACTGCCCCGAATTGTGACATGTGCAGAGGGATACCGTGGCTTATTACACATTGAGGCTTGAGGGGGAATCGCCATACCTCTTTCCCCTCCCCCGAGGGAGAGAGAGTTTTCTTGATTGACTTCTTGATTTCTGTAGAGCTTTAATGTGAGTGAGAGAGGTTGGGATGGGGAAGTTCTCAGCTCGATCGAACTGAGAGTTCCTCGTTTGGAACTTGCAGTCCTGTTATGGTTTCTTGTTACGACAAACATGCACTCGTTGTTACACACTCAACACATCACAGAAAGGTAACACGATATATGAGATCAAGGTATACTCTTGTATTATTCAAGCCAAAAAGCGGGGCAACATAGACACATCCCAGGACTACACCCTCGTGATGCTGCACATAAGAGGGTTCACCATTGGGTATAGGGAATCACACGTAGTGTGGAAACAAGGCAGGGCTTTGAGTCACTACTACTCCCTATATAGGTGCATTCAGTAGCAATGGCATGGTATAGCTACAAAGCCCTTATACTATTTGTGACGCTGATACCGATGCAAATAGCGATGCTAATAACGACGCTAATACGACTGTTCTATGGCATCGCCAATAACGACGCTTTTTGCGACAACGGGAGAAAATTTTATTATTTACATTTTCATCGCTTTTAACGTCGGTATAAGGCCTATATCTTGTAGTGTTCCAATCGCTTATCATCTCCCGCGAAGGCGAAGCTCCTGAAACGAACGAGCTCTACAGAAAATCTCGTGAACCGTCAATAACAACATGTTCCTGGCGAAGAACCCCCCGTTGTGCTGTCAGATCACGAAGGACCACTCCTAGGAGGCGGAGGACCATCTCTCAAACTCCTTTGTAGAAACATTTTTTTTTTCTCAGAGAAGGTAGATAAGAAACTTTCATTAAGATTGAGTTTAATAAGCTTAAGCTCCAAAATTCAATCAACAGCAAGATGTACTCGATGGCACCGAATTTGATGATGACGTCCTGACGTCCTGCAACGATTATTTAAAATAGTTAAGCTTTTTCTTAAAAGCTTAAAAGTTTCAAGCCTTACTAAGGCTAAAGATTAAATCTTTAAACTCTGTCATAGTGGGTGTTCACATCGATTATGGAGCTTATCCCGAACCCGCTTTGCAACTCCAACAAACCTCTATTCACACCTATACTTTAGCAAAATTGATTTCCAACAAGCAGACTGTCACTCACAGTCTATTTTCCACTTGGAAGAAGATCGTCATCAATTGACGTACCCGCGAAATAAGCAAGATTGAAAAAAAAACTATTTTTTTAAAAAAGCCTTGTAAACCCAAATTTAAGCTACGCTCATCTCTTTAGCGAGATTTCGAGTGCGTGAGGTTGTTTGAGATTTTGCAAGATGTTCGATCAAAACATGGAAGATTTTATGGGTGAAGATGATTTACCGGAACCGACCATGGAGCAAAAATTGGACCTAATCATAATACAACTTTAGGAGGAGCAAAGAGCACGTCAAAATTTGCAAGCACAACTGGCTGCACTTCAACAATCCATTGTTGATCAAGACGGAGCGCAGCCCGAAGATCTTATTTGATGTGCGATTGACATGACACTTGACACAACAATCTCTCAGAAAAGAAGCTAAGATAAGTAAAAGAAATTTCAAATTTCGTACTTTTAATGGGTAACATGAAGGAAAAATATTTCTTGCTTTCATCAGTCAGTTTGATGATTATTTCCATGAAGAGCAATTTGCTGAAAAAGATAAACTCAAATGCATCACTAACCATTTAGTAGACAGAGCATCATTATGGTGGATTGTTGTTCTCAAGAGTATTGATTATCCCACTACTTGGGAGGCCTTTCAAAAGAAATTTTTGCAGAATTTTCTTCCACCTCAATTTCATGAAAAAGTAATCAAACAATGGGATCTTCTACAACAAAGAGATCGTGAATCCATTCTGCAATACACTGAGTGTTTTTGGAGTGCCTTATTATAACTTCGAATGCTTGAAGATATTCTTGAGGTGACCCACAAGCGCAAGTATATGTCCGGTTTGCTTGGTTACTTCTACGTGGAAGTAAACATGTTCAAGCCAAAGACTTTGGAGGATGAGATTTCTTTAGTGCATGATGCTAAAGACAAAATTCATGGATGAGAAAAGTGACCACAACAATTTTCAACTAATGGTAACTTTGGTATAAAGCAATTTAATTCTAACTTTCGAAGATTCAATCAAAATCACTTTATTCCTTCTTCTTTCCATAAACCCTGGACTTGACCCCCTGCTTTACAATTAAACATAAATTCAAACCCTAAGCCATCTCTCCAACCAAATCCCAACATATCCAAATTTTTAATCATTACCAATAATGTTTCCAAAGCAAAGTCTATAGTTTGCTACAAGTGTCAATAACCTGGACACTTAACAGTGAACTGTCAATCTAAGAAGCCAGCTATTCAAATCAATTACTTGGGAGCGATTGAAGATAAAAACCATGAAGATATGCCAGACTTCAAGATGATGATGATATCAGTGATGCTTTAGATATTTTACCAGGTATGCCAAATCCTCATTCATTATTAACGATGAAATGTTTTGTGTATGGTCAAGAAAAGATTGTTTTGTATGATGATGGAAATACACATGATTTTATTTATGCAAAGTTAGTAAAAGAATTGAATTTACCTACTGTTCCAACTCATTATCGCATAAAGGGTGCATTCTTAGTCACTAGATACAATGGTACACGAGAAGTTCATGATTTAGAAATTAAAATTGGCGATTATGTTGAGTGCACAAATTTCTTGGTTGTGCCTTTGCAAGCTAGTGATATTATTTTAGGAATGCCTTGGCATCACAAATATAATCCCGATATAGATTATTCCACACGTTCCATAAAAATTTATTCTAACAGAAAACAAATCACATTACATGGAACACACACCTTTGATAATTTTTCCTTGCTTAATCATACACAGGCTAAACGTGCATTGAGGAAAGGTAGCAAATCACACTTAGTATGGGTGAATGAAATTAAAGCTAAAGAAAATAAGATGCATCTTAGGCGTGCACAATTTCTTTCGCAATTTAAAGATTTTTTTGCTGCTAACTTACCACCTAGTTTACCAGCTACATGTCCTGAAGATCATAAAATAGATTAATTAATCCCTGGTTCTCAACCACTATGTAAAGCACCTTATTGACATAATCAGATTGAACAAAAAGAAATCCAAGCACAAGTTGAAGAACTATTTAACCGAGGACTCATTACGCCCACTAGTTCATCACGTTAGTCAAGAAGTAAAATAATACCTATAGGATGTGCATTGACTATCATGCCCTAAACAAGATCACTGTTAAGAATAGATATATGACCCCTACGATAGAGACCTCATGGATAAACTACAAGGAGTCACAAATTTTAGCAAGATAGATCTCAAATCAAAATATCATCAAGTATGATTGGATACACTACATTTTCATAACTGCATTTAGAACTCAGTTTGGTCATTTTGAATTTCTTGTTATGCCTTTCGGTTTGACTAACGCACCAGCTAAATTCAGTAATATGATGAATTGAATATTTTTTAAGTATCAGAATTGTATAATTGTTTTCTTTGATGACATATTGGTTTTCAATAAGAATGAGAACGAACATTGTAAACATCTATCTTTGGTTTTCAAATTGTTGAAAGAGAATCAATTATATGCTAACCCTAATAAGAGTGAATTTTTCCAAACCCAAATTGAATACTTAGGTCATATTGTTTCTTCTGATGGTATTCAAGTTAATCCTAAAAAGATAGAGACAATTTTGAATTGGCCAATTCCTAAAAATGTGCATGAGTTACGTTCTTTCTTAGGTCTTGCCAGCTTTTATAGAAAGTTTGTAAGAAATGTTTCATTGCTTGCATTGTATTTAACGAAATTGTTAAAAAAATATGTTATGTATCATTGTTCTCATAATCAGCAAAAGTCTTTTGATTTATTGAAACATACTTTAACACATGCACATGTTTTGCACTTACCTGATCACTTTAATCGACCATTCTTTCTAGTAGTCTCATTGATGCTAGCGGATCGGGAATAGGAGCTGTCCTCATGCAAGATTCACATCCCATAGCCCATTCTAGTTATAAACTTAAACCCTCTGAACTCAAGTATTCTACCTATGATAAGGAATTGTTAGCTATAGTTCAAATCTTATGTCAATGAAAACACTACCTAATGGGATCCAAATTTATGATCAAAACTGACCAACAAAGTATCAAACATCTCTTTAGTCAGCCACAAATTTATGACCGTCATATCAAATGGGTTGCTTCCATTTAAAGTTTCCGTCCACTTATCCAATATCAACTTGAAAGAGAGAATGTTGTTGCTGATGCATTGAGTAAAAAACCAAGTATCCATAATATTTATGTTATATCTTTTGATTCCCTTATTCCTATGAAAGATACCTATAACCATGACCCCAGTTTTTTGGCGTAATGAGTGCATGTTCATGTGATAAATTGTATAAATTATTGAGCATAGTTTTACTCATGCGTGATATGTGTCTTTGTAGCATATCCTTGAGGCACATGGGCCATACTTTGCAAAAAAGGAAAGCATTGGAATTTGGTCCACACACAAGGGATGGAAAATTCACATTGGATAGTGCGTGGTGCATATCAAAGAAAAACTGATCATGGTGGAGGAGCGACTGGTAGCAATCCAATGATCCAATTGCTATCTTGGTGGTATAGGATTATAGTAGCGGATGAAGCTAAAATCTCTCAAAAGAGAGCAAATGAAAGTGTTGATGAATCGGTTGCAAACATGATGGAATCACATTGTGTCACTAAAAGAGTGCGTTATGAAGCCTCAAGTGCCAAAGAAAACCATGCCAAGTGGCTAGAAATAAGGCTTGGACAAGGCAGCAAATGGGTTCGAAAAGAGCTAAGATAGTAAGATGAATAATGTGAGTCAGTGTGAATGCAATTCCTAGTTTAAGAGAGAAAGAGAGAGTGTGCATCTATGTGAATGAGTCTCACAGTTTAGGGTTATATAAAAGAGGATTTCACTTTCTATCTTATTCATTGAGTTCTCACATCTCTTGTGCAGGAAAGATGGCTAGGTCTAAGGCAGTTGCAAATAAGCTTCTGCTCAGAGCCCCATATCGTGTTCATCCCCTTGGAGCATCTACTAGCTCAGATGCACCCCCTTTTCAACCTAATCCACCTTCCTCAAGTCGCCATCACAAGGATCCTCCTCAGTATCCCCACAAGAAACGCAAGTGGAAGTCAAGTACAGTGGCCTTGAGAGAAATTAGAAGGTATCAATGCTCTTTTGATCTCATCATTCCAAGGCAAGCTTCTCGAGACTTGTTCGCGAGATTGTGCAAGACCTACCGCACAGAAAGCAGGAGGTGGTTTTTGATACAAGGTCAGGATAGACTTGATCGCTTCACAAAAGAATGTCTTCATGCTCTACAATGTGCTGTAGAGGCCTTTTTAGTTCACTTGATGATTTGATCAATGTTGTGCAATACATGCAAAGCGCATCATTGTAACTCCTAAGGACTTCCAACTTGTAATAAATCTTCAAGCAGTGAAGGATGCATTTGTTCTAATGGAATGAACACAGTTTGCAATGTTATCTTTTTTGGCATAGTGTTATCCTCGTGCATTGGACATATGACTATGTCCTAGTGCAAAACTATTGTATGCGCCCTTAAAATATAAATTAAAATTTTACCTTGTCCTTCGCTCTCAACTTTGATTGTGCATCTTTGCTGTATTTTCAATTCTTACTTACAGTTTTTGTTAGCACTGTCAATTTCAATAGGAATAACATGCAAAAATTTGCCATTTCTTGTTGTAGACTTTACTCCTAATGCCTTTGTATAGTTTATGTGGTGCGAAGTTTGTAAGGGCCAGTAGTCGCAATGTTGATTTCTCAATTATCAATCCATCCATAATTTTGGTGTGGGATAATTTTTAAAACACTAAACTGTATCGGAATACGACGAAACTTCACATGCACACTCGTTGGGTGGCCAAGAGCCCTTTTAAAAAAAAGTGCCTATAGACCCCTAGTCTAAAGTCTGGCGTCTGGAGCCACTTTCTTGCCAAAAAGTGCTTACACACCCTTGGAGGCCAGACTTCGGACCAGGGGTCTGCAGGCACTTTTTTTCAAAAAAAATTAATTTGAGCTCTTGGCAACCCAATAAGTGCGCGTGTGAAGTTTTGTCGCATTCCGATACAAGGTTATGGATTTACGATCGCATGATGGACAGTGCGTATGAAGCTCCATTAACCCGATTTTGGGGTTTAATGGGTTAAAAGTTCATTCTTCTTCTCATTTTCACATCTTGATTTCTTTACTTCCTCCATTTTCACATCCCCAACCTCTATCTCTTCTCCGTCTTGCCCTCCTTGCATGGCACGGACCAAGCAAGCATGTTGCCGTTTTGGCCCCGGGAAGACATCACGCCAAGGTCCGTCACCTAGAGCACAAGGTGGAGGCTCCTTAAGTGCAACAACAGGTGCTCCCTGTAGCGCACAAGGACCACCACAGAAGAAGAGGAGATGGAAATCGAGCATTGTCTCTTTTCGAGAGATAAGGAGAATCCAATGCGGATACGAGCTTCTCATCCCAAAAAGTTATTTTCATAAAGTTGTTCAAGAAGTCATGCGAGACTTGGAGCTGAAAGGGATGGGAAGATTTTGGGCAGATGAGTGTGGGATGGCGCACCAATAGGAAGGTGGACTACTGCAGCCATGGAGGCCCTACAAACCGCTACAGAGGGGTTTCTCATTGACTTGTTCGATGATACACAACTTGTAGCCATCCATGCAAAAGCATATTACAATCACAGACAAAGATATGAACTTTATCATTCGGCTTCGACATGGCAAGGGGACTCCGCCATAGTTTACTAGATTAATGATATAAGGTTCGTAATGGGTGTTACAGCGCCATAACATCTTGGAAGCCCAAAAAATTTTGTACTCTACCACATTTGAATATTTATTTATATATACATAATATCTCGTGTGATGTGTACCGAATTCAAATAATTGAGTAAAGTTGTTTTGTTTTGTTTCTTGAAACGCATGACTCTTAATTTTTGTTTAACATACAAACACATCAAAAGTAGTAATATGCGTTGAATTATATTAATATATGCGGATGCGTCATTCATGTACCACACATTATCGTCACACTTACACAATCGCAAGTGCAGTACTACGCGTTAAATTATGTTAACATATGCGAATGCATCATTTACGTACCACACACACTTATATGAACCACACATTTATTTAATAAATATTTATTTGTAGGGACAAAGTAAAGTATCTTATATTCATCAAGAAAAATACATGTGATGGTTGTTAGTGATGGTAGATACAAAAAGTCGATAGCCAACAAGAACTCTCAATTGTTCCTTGGCTTTTTCTTCTGTGGAGAGGAGGGGCCAGCTTCCGATGAAAATATAAGTTCCTTCTTTACTTCAAAAATGATGCGCTCCCCCTTCAGCTCTTTCTCCAGGAGAAGTGAATCCGGCACTTTAGCGAGGTCGCCTAATGTCGCAAACACACACAGCTCCACCCCGCGTTTAATCAAACAAATAAAGAAGCTTTGACCGCTTGATTAGCACCACCTTCTCTAAGCTAGATGTCACATGTATCACTCAAAAAGGTCCAAACTTGGTCAAACTTGGTCAAAGCTCAAATTTTCATAATTATTTCTTTCACTCGTGGTGAGCACTTCTTATGGAAAACCACCAAATTTGTAAGAAAGTTACCAATATACTCCTTAAGAGCCGAATCCTTGCATCGGTCCGCATGTCGAGCTTCTCCTTACCTTGATGCAAAGTCATCTATATACAATATGTCCTAAATGACAAAGTCAAATTAAACAATATATTTAGCAACTAACCTAGAGTTATCAAAAAGTGATGAAACTTGATGCTAGGATGTGTCGGGTCCCTCGGAGTCCACCGGTGAAATCTTTGCCAAAAATGATGCATGTAGCTGCCTTGTCTAAAGTCTAGCGTCTAGGGCTAGTCTGGCATCTAGAAAGTAGCCCCAGATGCTAGACTTCGGACAGGGCAGCTGCAGGCATCATTTTTGGCAAAAATTTCACCGATGGACTCCAGGGGGCCCGATGCACCCTACCATCAAGTTCCATTGCATAAAAATATATGGTAGTTAGAAATCTCATCTTCTCCAAATCATCTTGTATCTTCATTTTCTCGTGTGTCAAGGAGGCACCTCTTTGGGCAGAGGGATCTACAAACTCCTTGGTAGGAAGCTGGGGCCTTGGTCCGAACAAATCATGCTGTAGTGCTTCAGATTCAGCATCGGGCACAAGGTAATCTTCTTCAACCAAGGTTATATGCTCCTATACTGCTATGATCGCACTCATAGTATCTAAGCTTGTGCCATCATATCATTCAATCTCTGCCATTGTTGGATGCACATTCGTGTAATCATAATCGATCAGGTCTTCCATTGAATCCCTGACTAGGATAGAAAACAACTCTTCTTCCTTCATTTCCAAGTATTGCAGTACATCTGATAGAAGTAATTATTGTACACCATCTACTTAAATGGGTGTCAAGGAGGCAAGGTTGGGTTTGTTGACTTCTGGCAGTTCTGAAGAAGATGGCACCATGAGAGTCAACCCTTGATCTGTCACCACTCGATGTTCCTCTTCAACATTTATGAGCTCTTCAATCGGTTCTTCTCCCGTGTATGTCATAGAAACAACCTATGGAGTTGTATCTTCATCGGTCTCCTCCTCTAGGGGTGTATCCAATGCAAGGAGGTAAATTGCCAATGCGCAATCACACTCCATGAGATCCAAAGGTGATGTACCTAGTGCACTTCCCATGGGAACAGTGCATACTCTATGCAAAGGATCCACATGGGCTAGACACCTATTCACCACTTTTTGGTGATTCTTCCCTGCCTGAAATACCATGAGCTATTCTAGAGGCACCCAAGTTATGTCGGATCCCTCGATGGACTATGGGCATGTAGCAATGGTGCTCACAAAGTCTTCCAAAACCTGAAGGGGGGGATCCAGTGATGAGAGCACACTTTCAAGGTTGAAGTTCTTAGAGAAAACCTGGAATATCTCATCACCCTGGTTGGCAAAGATAGTCTCGTGGATCCACTCATCAAAGTGTGTGCGAGCATCCATCGTAGCAGGTAGGAGGGATGTGGTGGATATAAAGAGATGAAGAGAGAAAGTGTGAAATGAAACAATGAAACAAGAACTAAACTAGTTCTACCTTAAAAACCTTAAGTTTTAAACCATTAAGGGTTGTTCGTATATGATATTTAGCTATGGCTTTACTTACATCTTTGTAAAGTTTACATGCATAAGTAAATGTGTTGATGTGGAAAGTGTGTAACAAGTGTATGATTTTGCATAAATACCATAATTTTTAAACATTGCAAGTTTGTAAGCGACAATATTTTATTGGCCAAAAAAATCCAAAAATTTACAAGTGTTGGATATTACAACTTGTGGTGTTGGGATTTTTAGGGAGACTCTACAATTTCTAAAATATGTGGAACCACACACTTTCCATTGGTAATAGTATCCTCAGCTCGGCTTTGAATTTTCCTACCATCTAGTTTAAAATAGAAGCTAATAGGTGGATTCTGCATTAACATTGTAATTTACTGGCGCATTATACTCAAGGGCCAATCATCCTCCATTTGCAACAGTTGGGGCTCACGGCCCTCACAAATGACAGTAACATCCACAGCCGCACTTTCATGCATGTCTTGATCAAGGCACAACCATTTACCCTTGAGCATCCTCCATCTACGATACTTGAACACTAGGCATAAAGTTTGTCGTGTGACAAAGTACCTGTAGAAGGTTAGCCGATTCATCCCAAAGTAAGATAATAGTCAACTAAGAGAGAAAATTTTTACCTGAAAGCCATGTCCCTTGTTGTGACTTGACACTCCACTGTGTCAAGGCTGTGAGTTATTTTTTATGTCCAATTTTTGCCTAGAATCCTTGTTACATAATCCTTTGATGTATTTTCTATGACATACGTGCTTTTGGTACGTCTCAAACCCTTACATTCCTTGAACATGTGTGCAAAAATATCTGTATGAACATGCTTAGATGTACATTCTTTGAGCCGGTGCTTGGCTTCATAGAATTCAATACGTCTGTGAAAATTTTTGTGCTACACATGTGCAAAATGTTGCTACTACACAATGGCCATTCTATGCTATTGAGATTCGATATCATGTGCATATACTCAAGGGTTCGATATTCTCGACTCCCCTTGGGTAATATGCACTTGGAGTCATAGAAAAAAACAAGGTCCTCTACGAGTTGCCTAGCTGTACGCCTAGCAATCTACCAATTTTGAGGTGGTAACACTTAAAATAACTAGTGAAACTCTCAACATTTTGCCACTCACAGCAATCCGAAGGGTATACTTCTGTAAATACAAGACAAGTTGTTACATAGATATCATGAAAGTTCTCATTCTCAATGAGTTGCAAACACTTACTGTTTGCAATGTTTCGTTGAAAGGGCACAGTGGGCGCAATGTGTATTTGTTTTTGCATGAATACATGTTGTACAAACGCCTCTGTTACAAGGTGAGAATCAACTTTCCTTTGTCTGAGAGCTAAAATTTTACCCTTCCAGTGCTTTGATACATCTACAATTGTAGATGCTTTCACCCTGAAAGCTCCCTTCATACTTGGACGCATATGTACCCAAGACGAGCAATGATACGTATTAGTGATCCAATTCCCTTTATCTTTTCTATTACATACTTCTATCGAGAGAATGCTTGTTCTTCTCTTAGGCATTATAACCTACGCATTAGATGTAAAGAAGTATGTATTAATCCCTAAATAATAAGCATTTTAAGTTTGTCCAGTAATCACCAATATGCCATACAATTCAACATGGTATTAAGAGATGTTTACACTTTTGTAAAGAGACATAAACATCGATATCAAAACGCATGTGGATATATACATCAACACAAAGTATAGATTTAATTTCAAGACATCACTTTAATCATACCATTTACATGAAATATAATGAAAAGAATAGCACAAGAATACTCAAAGAAAATTTTCAAAATAAATTTTATTATAATAAAGAGGAGTCTGATTTGACTCAATACATTGTATGAAATGTGGGTATTATAGAGTAGTTGTTACAAGGATAGCAGCCACATGGCATGCAAATCTTAATAGACATATTGCATTAACACCTGAGATATTTTAAGACTCAACACATTGTGTGTTATATGGATGATATGATACAAGAGTTTCATGGATCATTGCCAATTGGCATGGAGATCCAAATGGACACATAGGACCAATAAAGCATAGGATTTTTGAACCATCGATTTCCAGCAGATCCATATCATCCAACACAAAGGAATCACTCACCACATCAAAATAGTTGATGGAGAATTATATGCTTCACCTAAACCTTGTACAATACCTGCATGTACAAAATAACACATGCATGAATCCCTTTTAACAAAAATACTTGTATGAATCCCTTTTAGCAAAAAATATCTAGATAACTGCATTAATAGAAGCAATACAAAACATGGCCAATTTACCTATAAGCTGATTTGCTGAAGATAAGATTGAATCATTGCTAATCAAAACCCATTGCAAATGATGGACATAAGAAAACATCAATCCCATCAAATATAAAAGTCACTAATTAAATGAATAAATTTTGGCACCACAAAATATGGTAGATTTACCTGTAAATTGAGCTACAAAATCTTTGCTCTACCTTGTGTTAAGTGCTGTAACAACAATTGATCCTTAAGTTAGAACTAGCATCAAACCCTAATGTAAAGATAGTAGAAAAGGGATAATGCAGAGAGGAAGAAAGAGAGAGTTTGTGTGAGTACGCAGGAGAGAGAAAGAAATGAGCACCTATCCAATTTTACCCAAATTGATCTCTGCAAAAGACAATTTTGCAAGAGTTAGTATTTACATGAAGGTATACTGAAAAAACAGTAGAAAAGAGGAAACATACATAGAGAAAGAGAGATTAACACCTTTGCCTCTTGCTCCAAATAACCTCTGCAAGAAAACAACAATTAGAACCAACATCAAATTCTATTGAAAACACAACATAAAAGAGAAACAACACATAGATAGAGGGGGGAAAGAAAGGAGAGAGATCAGATGAGCACCTATGTCTCCTGCCCCAAACAACCTCTGCAATAAAGCAATAACAATAATAAGAAATGACATCAAACCCTATTGAGAAAATAGCAAACAAGAGAAAATGCAAAGAGAGATGGGCACTTGTGTTTTGCCCAAAATCTGGAGTTGTGTGGAGAAGAAAGTGCAGAGGTAAGCAAAACGCTCAAAATCCTAATTATTCTTAGCAGGGAGCTTCAATGGAGATGAAAATTCACGGTATAGAGAAGAGAGGGAAAGTGGTATGCTACTCAACTTTTGGGTCAAACTGATTTCGTGAGAGGGAAAAAACTGAAATTGAAAATTCTCCAAAAAAAGGGGGGGAAATACAAGGTGAGAGAAACTCAAATTTTGTGTACTATTCATTCTTGCTTTTTTTAATCCCCCACTACCCCTTTTTTTAATAGAAAACCCAAGATTTAGAGAGAAAAGATTCACCCTCTATAGATGTCAACATCTAGCCTTCCTATTGGACAATCCAAAAAGCCCACATCTTAAACTATATTATTTTTAAGGGCCCATTTGTGAGTTTATTTTTTTCCTAATGATGAATAATTAAATTAGCCTATTCTAAATCTAGATGTAATGCAAAAGACAATTTTGTGCTAAAAAACAAGTAATTTTGATTCCAAGCTTGGTAGATAATACAATGTTTTGCATAGAAAAAAAACACTAATAACTCCAATTTGAAAGCAATATTTCGAGGAATCTCTCAAGTTTCTACATTTATAAGAAAAAAATCAAACTCTATGCACTAATAATTTGACTATAAATTTTTATTCTAGAGTTGTAGAAACTTACTAAACTATCTTGCCCAACATCTCTCATCACAATAGATAGATGTTTCATATCACAAAAAATAAATGAGAGATTATAAGTGATGAAATCAACATCAATAGACATCTTGAGAAAAATATTATTTTTTGCATAGGAATCTTGAATTGATACGGAAATATAATATGGAGCATGATAATTGAAAAAACAATAAATTAATCACACATACATGCCCCTATAAATCAAAAATCAATTTTCAATTATTTAGAGTTGTAGGGATCTGCCAGTTGTTGTCACAATGATACTTTTTATCTTTAGATAATGCTTACTCTTTTCTAGGTCAACTTCACATTTCATAGTGAATCAACATTTTCTAACTAGAAAATGTTATTCATTGCACAAAATGAAACCATATTTTCTTCCTTTTGTGATGTATCTTGTCCATCGTTCAATCAACCATCATAGAGATTTTCACTTCATGGGAAACCTTGAAGGGGGGGTTTTACATATCCATCAATGTTGAAATGGACATATAAAGATGATGACATCATGGACCACGTCATTCAACCATTTCTAGCTTACTTTGGGGTGCATTTGCTTCTATATGAAGGAAACCATGATTTCAAAGAAATTTTGGAGGCGAGTTCCACATTGTTACTTAAAACCAAGATTGTCTATTCATTGGTAAAACCACTTCATCTTCTACACTAGAGAGGATGACGAGTATTGTAGAAAGTTATTCAGATTGCCATATCCCTAATGAACTTCCATTTGCAATATCCTTCATACAAATTTTCAACTTTTAAAAAATCTCACACATTTTAATACAATTCCATGATATAGTTTTAGTGTGGAGTAAAAAATTGCCATTATGGTCATGCTCTTGGCCTTGAGAAATATCCATGCTCACATGTTAAACACATTTGGATGTGCTACTCCATTGTAACAAATGTTTGCATGAATTCCTGATTGTGATTATGCATTATGCTTCTCGTTTAATTAATTGACCTTTCATTGAAAATGAGCTCACAAAGAGGACTTCAAATCCTTCCATGTGCTACCTAACTTGTTATGGAGCAATTGATAGTATACACATAAATATGACTCTCTCTCCAATGAAAATGTACACTTTAGTTTGATTGTTACTTATGGCAAGCCATTAAACCATTGTTAGCATGATATACTCACTAAATATGGATGCCATTAACATAATAGGCTTACTAGATATGGACACCATTAAGGATTGCACCCATAGATAAGAATGACGAAAATGAGGTGCCGTGTGAGATTAACCTAATTAGAAGTCAAGCTTGACCTCTTGATCAGAATCCTTTTTGGGTAAGGAAGTGCATGGAGTAGAAAGCCATGAAAATGACTATGATCTAGACCCTAATTGTTGGGGGTAAAGGCACATGTACCTAGCCACCCATATATTAGTTACACTATAGTACTTGCATACTCGCACACTTGTACATTGCAAGTGGTAGGCACCCATCACTGTCGCTTCATTCTTTATTCTTTCAGTGACATTTGAATAAAGGGAAGGCCGGTCACACATTGTGATTGTTGGAGTTCCCACATATCCCCCCCCCCCCCCCCCTCCTCTCTCTCTCTCTCTCTCTCTCTTCATCCACCATAGCTCTTGCTTTCCTTCCATTGTCGCATGGAATTTGTGTGGGGGTTTGTGAAAGTCACTCGCCGTAGGGATGCTTGGAAAGACTGGCGCAAAAGATAAGAATAGTACTCAAATTAAGATAAATACATGGAGTAAATGAATGGTTAGGATTCTGATTCCATCGATTACATATGTCGGCATGATAAAGAGAAGTGGAAACACAAATTTCAATCTTCTCGATATGTACTCATAGATTTCTTGATTGTTTCACACAAGGAATAGAATAGATGAAGTTCAATGAATCAATTCACAAGATATCTTCAAGGTTTGATCACAATATAGCATAATTTGTCATGAATATGCATGAAAAGAGATTTGAGTTGAAAGTGTTTTTGATAGTGTAGAAAGGGCACTTCCAAGTAATAAGGTTCCATAACCCAAACCTTTAAAGGTTGTGTAGCAGTTTTGTCACCCCAGCATTCCATTCACCATGACTAGACAGAATGCTCCTCATTAACTGCACCTTCATATCTTGTCAGATAGTTGCCATATATGAGTTTATGATGTTCTACATGAATATGATTTCATGACGAGTGTTGAGGATTTTAAGATAAAACCAGTGAGAAGGGAAGAGGAAGAGATATCAGTTAATCTTCATAGCTTTGTAGAAACTCCACTTTCACATGTATCGTAAGCATGAACTGGATGTCCAATTCCTTCTGAGACAGCACTAAGGTATAAGTTGTAGGAGCGACTCACAATTGCTTAATCTTCTCCACATTGTCCCTGAAGTACAAAGACAAGGCGACAAACAACCATTCATTAGATTAATTTTCCACTACCTTTACCTTTTGAAGAATAGAGCCCTGTGGCTTCACTGATAAGGCCCACAACTTCTTTTATTATTGTCCTTAGCCTTTTTTTCAAGTTGATATATTATATTCCAGCGTGAACCCTTTCACATCATTGAAGAGGAGCGCCAGGTGAGGGAGTCTTCCCAGAAACGATAGCTACTTGATGAGAATGCAGGGACGAAAAGCAGCCGGCTAGTCTTCCGTCTTCGTCTCTGCCATCTTTGTTGTCTTGTCTTCAGCCATAATTGGTTCTACCACAGAGCTCGTGATGCCTAGCCCGTCGTCTTCTTCCTCGACTATCTTCTCGCCACTTTCATCTTCACTTCGTCTTCTATAGGTCAGTCGATCATCGTTGGCTTCTCATCACCATCTTCATCTCTTGCAACAGCGCCCACTTCGTCACCTTCATGGACGCCGCCTTCCTTCCCTTCTTCAAGCATCGTCACTGCAATTACGTCTTCTAATGTCTTGATCTTCGTCACCTTCTTCTTTTGTCGTTGCTTGCAAGCTCCATCGTTCGTATCTTGGCCGTGCTTACACCCCATATCCCCTTCCAGCAGCCTCCTCATGCTTTATAATCGTTCGATGTAAAGCTTTTAAAAAAAACGTTGATCAAAATATCGTTCGGCTTCTTTTGATTATGGCGCCAGCGAAAGAAACATTCTTTAATTCATAAGTGAGTACGTCGACGTCCCCCCCTATCAGCCAAAAGATTCATCTTAGGATGGAAGCAAGTATCCAAAAACAATCATGCTTTCTGCGAAAAGTTTGTACATATCCCATACATGGATACTCTTATCTTCAGAATTGGATTCAACGTCGAAGGCGGCGCCTCGACCTAGGACAATTTTAAGTGTCAAAGTGCTCTAAGGACACCCGTGCAACACTTGCGGATTTTTAGTAATTTTTCCATGTGCCTGTGCGGGTTGTCAAGAGTTACCGGCCAATGCAGGATGCCGAGCCAGACGCCCAGGATTTTTCAAAGCTCAATTCGGAGTCCGGACAGGGAAATGACCAAGAAACCGGTCAAGATTTGAAGAGGTGGACATTAATTTAGCCAAATGAGTGGTGACCTTTGGGGCCTAGGGGCATTTTATGCCAACATTTAACTTAGCATGAAATCGTGGAGAGAGAGGGAAGGAAAAAAACGTGGACAGCAAGCGCTGATTTTTGCGCCATGATCTTGGGCAATGCATAATGCAGGCTGAATACAACCACTACAATTGACATTGGCCCTTGCTTCCCCTCTGTCTGCTGGTCTTATCGCCGTGCTTTGCTCGCGCAATGGTGGTCTCTATGGAAAACTCTGATTTCAGTCTTTCTCTCTCCTCCCTCTCTCTCTTCTAGAGTCAGATTCATGTGGGAAGAAGAAGGATCGATCGAACCGAGATGGGATTGCTCTGTGATGCAAGAGGAGGGTAGATTGCTGATTCCGGACTGTCATGGACATTAATTGCTGCTGGAAATCAGTCCCGAGACATAGCAAATAAAAACCCGCAACTCGCAAAGAACGGTAATTTCATTTTTACAAAGGGAATTGATGTTTTATGCAATTTGCTTCATGAATATTTATTCCCATGGGCTGATTATGCATTATGTTGTTGTTTGCTATGAGTTTGATCAGTTTATGCTCAGAAAATCAGAAAATCATAAGTGTTATGACTGAAATTAATGGTATAAAACTCGTAAAACACGTGTTTAAGAGGCAAAATGGGAGTTTTTTGCAAAATAAAGGGGAAACATGAGATATAACATCAATAAAACCTGAAATTTTACTGTCAAGAAACCTAAGGGCCACAGCCTAGAATTAATTTCAATTTCTAGTCATTTTTAATTGAAATTAATAAAGAAAAAATGCCTAAAAATGGTAAAAAATAGATTTTAAATGGGAAAAAATTAGGAAACGATTTAAAAAAAATTCCAAAAAATTACATAAGTGTTTCTGCAATGTATAATGAAGGTAGAGCACGAGGTTAGCCTCGGTTTACTCTCATTTCTATGTTTTTGTCCGTATTTATTGCTTTCTCTACAAAGAAATACACATAAAACGACTCTTACACCTATCAACGATTGCAAAACATTAAACGGTAGGGTGAGAGGAGAGTTCGAGCGTCAAAGTACAATCTTAAATATGATTTATGTGTTGCATCATGGCTATAGAACGTTGTTTTAAAATAAAGGAAAATGCAGCATGAGCATAAGGCTCAGTGTCTCTCCTCGTTTCAATACATAAACGTTAGCATGGAAATCATGGAAATATTGGTTTCGCACGATGCACAATGCTGATTTTCTTTTGTTTGTGCACTAAACCATTCATATTATGCACTATGCATGGTTCATGGTATCGAAGAAAAATCTCCTAGACTGCATAGCAATTGTTTTCTTAGGACTTTGACCCACGATTGAGAGTGTGAGGTTATCCCTTGACGTAGGGTAGAGGGTCGGTTTCCTAAGGGACTGTGAAGTGAGGAAGCATGGTATATCTCTTGAAAATAAGTATGTGTTATATGTTTAGCAGCGTATCAAAAGGCCAATCCGTGAGATGTAGGAGAGCTGCAGTGGGGCTCCGACTATTAGTCGATGGAGTGCCTTCTATGTGTGTGTAATCGAGGCGTTATGCCTAAGTACTTTGGGATCTCCCTCTGAGGAGTTTAGGGAAATGTTGGACTATGAACTATAAACGTAGGAATTAAGCTTTAGGGCAGTTTGTCCTTTAGCATTAGATTGACGCTCCTGGTCTGCAAGGCCGTAAGGGTGTTTGTGTGTCACGAGCATGAGGTCCGGCTAGTGCTATAGCTAGTGCCGGCCCATTTTAGGTCCCGTCAGTATGAGAGCAGAATTTTGATGCTGAGAAGTGCTTAAAAATAGCTAAAAATTACGAATATCAAGGGAAAAATATTCAACGTCAAAGGTAGCGGCTCGACCTAGGACGATTTTAAGCGTCAAATTGCTCTAAGGACGCCCGTGCAACACTTGCGGATTTTAGGATTTTTTCCATGTGCCTGTGCGGGTTGAAGAGTTACTGGCCAATGTGAGATGCCGAGCCGAATGCCCAGGATTTTTTAGAGCTCAATTCGGAGTCCGGACGGAGAAATGGCCAAGAAACCAATCAAGATTTGAAGAGGTGGTTGGCCAAATGAGTGGTGACCTTTGGGGGCTAGGGGCATTTTATGCCAACATTTAACTTAGCATGAAATCATGGAGAGAGAGGGAATGAAAAAAACGTGGACAACAGGCGCTGATTTTTGCGCCATGATCTTGGGCAATGCATCATGCAGGCTGAATACAACCACTACAGTTGATATTGGCCCTTGCTTCCCCTCTGTCTGCTGGTCTTATCGCCGTGCTTCGCTCGCGCAATGGTAGTCTCTATGGAAAACTCTAATTTCAATCTTTCTCTCTCCTCCCTCTCTCTCTTCTAGAGACAGATTCATGTGGGAAGAAGAAGGATCGGATGCTTGTCCAACCGAGATGGGATTGCTCCGTGATGCAAGAGGAGGATAGATTGTTGATTCCGGACTTTCATGGACATTAATGGCTGCTAGAAATCAGTCCCGAGACATGGCAAATAAAAACCCGCAACCCGTAAAGAACGGTAATTTCATTTTTACAAAGGGAATTGATGTTTTATGCAATTTGCTTCATGAATATTTGTTCCCATGGGCTGAGTATGCATTATGTTGTTGTTTGCTATGAGTTTGATCAGTTTATGCTCAGAAAATCAGAAAATCATAAGTGTTATGACTAAAATTAATGGTATAAAACCTGTAAAACGCTCGTCTAAGAGGCAAAATGGGAGTTTTTTGCAAAATAAAGGGGAAACATGAGATATAACATCAAGAAAACCTGAAATTTTGTTGTCAACAAACCTAAGGGCCACAGCCCATAATCAATTTTAATTTTTAGTCATTTTTTATTGAAAATAATAAAGGAAAAATACCTAAAAATGGTGAAAAATAAATTTTAAATGGGAGAAAATTAGGAAACGATAAAAAGAAAATTCCAAAAAATTACATAAGTGTTTATGCAATGTATAATGAAAATAGAGCAGGAGGTTAGCCTCAGTTTACCCTAATTTCTATGTTTTTGTCCGTATTTATTGCTTTCTCTACAAAGAAATACACATAAAACGACTCTTATACCTATCAACGATTGCAAAACATTAAACAGTAGGGTGAGAGGAGAGTTCGAGCGTTAAAATACAATCTTAAATCTGATTTATGTGTTGCATCATGGCTATAGAACGTTGTTTTAAAATAAAGAAAAAGGCAGCATGAGCGTAAGGCTCGGTGTCTCTCCTCATTTCAATACATAAACGTTAGCATGGAAATCATGGAAAGATTGGTATCACACGATGCACAATGCTGATTTTCTTTTGTTTGTGCACTAAACCATTCACATTATGCACTATGCATGGTTCATGGTATCGAAGAAAAATCTCCTAGACTGCATAGTAATTGTTTTCTTAGGACTTTGATCCACGATTGAGAGTGTGAGGTTATCCCTTGCTGTAGGGTAGAGGGTCGGTTTCCTAAGGGACTGTGAAGTGAGGAAGCATGGTATATCTCCTGGAAATAAGAGAAATATAAAAGAGAGGAGTTTGTGTTCGTATGTGTTATATGTTTAGCAACGTATCAAAGGGCCAATCCCTGAGATGTAGGAGAGTTGTAGTGGGGCTCCGACTATTAGTCGATGGAGTGTCTCCTATGTGTGTGTAATCGAGGCGTTATGCCTAAGTACTTTGGGATCTCCCTCTGAGGAGTTTAGGGAAATGTTGGACTATGAACTATAAACGTAGGAATTAAGCTTTAGGGCAGTTTGTCCTTTAGCATTAGATTGACGCTCCTGGTCCGCAAGGCCGTGAGGGTGTTTGTGTGTTACGAGCATGAGGTCCGGCTAGTGCTATAGCTAGTGCCGGTCCATTTTAGGTCGCATCAGTATGAGAGCAGAATTTTGATGCCGAGAAGTGCTTAAAAATAGCTAAAAATTACGAATATCAAGGGAAAAATATTCAACGTTAAAGGCTGCGGCTCGACCTAGGACAATTTTAAGCGTCAAATTGCTCTAAGGATGCCCGTGCAACACTTGCGGATTTTTAGTATTTTTTCCATGTGCATGTGTGGGTTGTCAAGAGTTATCGGCCAATGTGAGATGCCGAGCTGGACGCCCAAGATTTTTCAGAGCTCAATTCGGAGTCCGGACGGAGAAATGGCCAAGAAACCAGTCAAGATTTGAAGAGGTGGACATTAGTTTGGCCAAATGAGTGGTGACCTTTGGGGGCTAGGGGCATTTTATGCCAACATTTAACTTAGCATGAAATCGTGGAGAGAGAGGGAATGAAAAAAACGTGGACAGCATGCGCCGATTTTTGCGCCATGATCTTGGGCAATGCATCATGCAGGCTGAATACAACCACTACAGTTGACATTGGCCCTTGCTTCCCCTCTGTCTGTTGGTCTTATCACCATGCTTCGCTCGTGCAATGGTAGTCTCTATGGAAAACTCTAATTTCAGTCTTTCTCTCTCCTCCGTCTCTCTCTTCTAGAGGCAGATTCATGTGGGAAGAAGAAGGATCGGATGCTTGTCCAACCGAGATGGGATTGCTCCGTGATGCAAGAGGAGGGTAGATTGCTGATTCCGGACTTTCATGGACATTAATGGCTGTTGGAAATCAGTCCCGAGACATGGCAAATAAAAACCCGCAACCCATAAAGAACGGTAATTTCATTTTTACAAAGGGAATTGATGTTTTATGCAATTTGCTTCATGAATATTTGTTCCCATGGGCTGATTATGCATTATGTTGTTGTTTGCTATGAGTTTGATCAGTTTATGCTCAGAAAATCAGAAAATCATAAGTGTTATGACTAAAATTAATGGTATAAAACCTGTAAAACACTCGTTTAAGAGGTAAAATTGGAGTTTTTTGCAAAATAAAGGGGAAACATGAGATATAACATCAAGAAAACCTGAAATTTTGCTGTCAAGAAACCTAAGGGCCACAGCCCATAATCAATTTCAATTTCTAGTTATTTTTTATTGAAAATAATAAAGGAAAAATACCTAAAAATGGTGAAAAATGAATTTTAAATGGGAGAAAATTAGGAAACGATAAAAAGAAAATTCCAAAAAATTACATAAGTGTTTATGCAATGTATAATGAAGGTAGAGCAGGAGGTTAGCCTCGGTTTACCCTCATTTCTATGTTTTTGTCCGTATTTATTGCTTTCTCTACAAAGAAATACACATAAAACGACTCTTATACCTATCAACGATTGCAAAACATTAAACGGTAGGGTGAGAGGAGAGTTCGAGCGTCAAAGTACAATCTTAAATTTAATTTATGTGTTGCATCATGGCTATAGAACGTTGTTTTAAAATAAAGGAAAAGGCAGCATGAGCGTAAGGCTCGGTGTCTCTCCTCGTTTCAATACATAAACGTTAGCATGGAAATCATGAAAATATTGGTTTCGCACAATGCACAATGCTGATTTTCTTTTGTTTGTGCACTAAACCATTCACATTATGCACTATGCATGGTTCATGGTATCGAAGAAAAATCTCTTGGACTGGATAGCAATTGTTTTCTTAGGACTTTGACCCACGATTGAGAGTGTGAGGTTATCCCTTGCCGTAGGGTAGAGGGTCGGTTTCCTAAGGGACTGTGAAGTGAGGAAGCATAGTATATCTCCTGGAAATACGAGAAATATAAAAGAGAGGAGCTTGTGTTCGTATGTGTTATATGTTTAGCAGCGCATCAAAGGGCCAATCCCTGAGATGTAGGAGAGCTGCAGTGGGGCTCCGACTATTAGTCGGTGGAGTGCCTCCTATGTGCGTGTAATGGAGGCGTTATGCCTAAGTACTTTGGGATCTCCCTCTGAGGAGTTTAGGGAAATGTTGGACTATGAACTATAAACGCAGGAATTAAGCTTTAGGGCAGTTTGTCCTTTAGCATTAGATTGACGCTCCTAGTTCGCAAGGCCGTGAGGGTGTTTGTGTGTCACGAGCATGAGGTCCGGCTAGTGCTATAGCTAGTGCCGGCCCGTTTTTTAGGTCCTATCAGTCCATATTTTTTCTCAACTCATTAGGCACATCAAAATATGCATTACAATCAAAATATTTGAAGTCTAATATATCAAGTTTCTTGCATGTAAAATATTATTTAGGGGCCATACTGTGAGCTATAGCTTCTTACCTATAAAACATTCTTTAAGGTTCATACCATGAGCTATAACTGTGGGAGTCCTATTCATAATATAGACAATAAGATAAATAGTATTAGACAAAAAATACTTAGGCATATTCTTTTAATCCATTAATGTTTGTCCAACTTCTGCGATGTGCATGTTTTGCCATTCTGTAATCCCATTTTGTTATGAGATATTCTTGTACGTAAATTGTCACATTATTCCACGAGACCTCAAAAAGTTGTAAAAATCATCAGAGAGGTATGATCCCCCCCTCCAATTTGACCTCAAAAATTTTAAAGTTAAAAGGATATTCTTAAATGTAGGAAAACCTATAACTAGCCCTTTAGACTACATTAATTTGAGTCTTTGTATATTTCCATATCCAATATATTTGTGTTATATTTCAATGTCTGTAACCAAATGTTTGCCTTTAGCATACATAATAGTATCTATAGCAAAAACGTCAAGATCCGAGGTTAACATGTTGCCAACTTTTCTTCCCTTTGTAATGAGACTACACTTATTATTAAATTCTTCAACAAAACAACCCTTCACATTAAATCCAACTTGTAGACCTTACTCTATGGTTTGATCAATCGATACTAAATTATTTATGATGAATGCCACATATAATATATTTGATAAATAATTTATCTAACCATAATGCAAGGACAAATAAAATTTTCCAATGTGTAAAATCATATGGCACCAACCATCACCTATCTCTACATAAACTAGACTTTGTAAATCCTATATCTCTCTGAACCATTAGGCATATATACCCTACTTGATGTACCTAAATCAACATACCATACATCATCAAGATAGATGCATAATTTTCTTACTATAATTTACAATTGTAATGTTACATTTCTTATCATAACTATGAGCTATAATATGACACATTCTTCCACAATAATAGAAAATAGTACCCAGATTGCTAGAACATATGTCTTTCCATTAACCTCTTTCTTTAGAATGCCCCCTATCTCTATAATTATGGTAGCCTCTCAAATTTTGCATGTCAAACTATTGATTTAACATATTTTGTTGGTTACCACTAGCACCACCTATACTATAGCCCTTTGAAGAGGATCAACTATGTCCCCTTTGTGAACTTATGTAAAATGGTTATATATTCACCACTTCTTTTTTATGATTCACCCTACATGTTGATCTCTTTAGTAACCAGAAGAGAGACCAACTCATAAAGATCTAGAAATGGTATCAGTATACATATAGAAGTAATAAAAGTTTTGAAGACTTTCAATATTAAGGCTACACAAAGTAGATAAAACCAAATCAACATAATCAACTATTGCATCAATAGTTGAATAAGGCATCATCAATGATCCTTACCTTCAAAACATACTCATTTACATGCATCTTTCCTTCCTTCAAAGTGTTTAAATCTTGGTTGAGTTAAATCTTCTATGTCTTTCTATGTATTGAGAATATATTTTTGAAGGTTTTCCAAGCTACATGCAAATTTTTGACATTTTGTATATGCCCTAGCATAGTGATATCAACTGTACACAACCAATATATTCATTTTCTATCTTTTGCATTTCATTCTTTCCTTGTGTCTAATTTATTTGTAGTCCCAAGATCACTTTGCTATAGATAATTTTATTTACATGAAACAAACTCATAGAGGCCTTTTTCAATGATAAAGTTCATCACACAGAACTTCCATGATAGGTAGTTGTGCTTGTCTAGCATTTAGATAATAAGATATTATACTATTCTGAGTCCTTCCGAAAAAATCTAAGTACCAAATAGCAAGTCTTCTACAATCTTTTAGAGGATGTATACAGTAATAAGCCAGATAGCCTTTTTTATTTGTTGCTCAACAATACACACAATTTGTAACTTCTTTAGAGATAAAACTTATGTTTTATTTGTGATAAACATATTAGAACTTAGAAATTTAAAATCTCTAACATATGCACTTGAGAATAGTTGATACAGTCAAAATTATATTATATCCTCGTGAAATCATTGTTTGTAGTCTTAAGGAGCTAAAACAGGCCCAAAATGCTTCAAATGGGAAAAATTATAGTGGATTGGCCCTAAAAATATTAAATAATATACACCATTTTTCTTACATACCGAATCTCATAGTAGCAATATGAGACTTTCAGTCTTCTTGATTTCCAAGTGCCTCCACATGCACTATCCAATATCCAAGGAAAAGAGAGAGAATGGAAAAGCTTCTTACCACTTTCTTTCTTTATTGAATCCTTGATCCTTCTCCTTCACTTTCGCCTTCCAAACTAGCCTCTTAGTGACTTGTTCTAATACCATCTCATGAATTACATGGTGGGAGAGACTTGCTTGAGCTACTACATCAAACACACATAATACATGTAAGAAGAAGCTCTCTCAAGAATAGAAGAAGAGTGATGGAGCTCAAAGAGCTATGCTTCTAGTTGTTCTTTCTTCTTCCTCACACAATACAAATGTATACAAAGTATACCTAAGACACAATATAAAGGAAAGTGGCCTATTAAGTCAAACAATTATACTATTTGACTTGCACTATAACTATGTAACGTGCTTGCCTATCAGCTGTCCAATCACATTTTAGCGGTCCATCAAGAAACGAATCTAAGCCTCGCTGCCTGGCACTCCCATGGAATGTTCCGGGGTTTGTCGCCTAGGGTTTCTCGAGCTTGCCATGCAACGGAACATTTACGACCGAACCCACTAGGATCGACCTGTAATCTGGGCTCCTAGGGGTCAAGGTCCGTTGATAGCATTCTAGCATCAAGTTTTGGACATCCTACTTTATGTAGAGATACCCAATTCAAAGCAGACCCATGCCACACTTGGTTCAAAGAGAATGGGAAATGAAAGGGATGTGCGGCTCAACCTCTCTGCCCGTAGGGCATAGTCCCATTCTAGTCCCCTAAAACAACATGAATTGGGTTCTAACCTAACAATACCTAAAGGTCCAACGATGGTAAAACCTTGTGAGAAGCCTTCTAGTTCTCTGGGACCACCCTGCCATAGGACAGACCTGTCGGGGTTCTGCCCACCCGCTTCCCTTGATAGCTTTAGTTTTCTAATTAGGTCCTATCACATTTATGTGTGACATTCAAAATCTGCTTCCTTAATTAGGCCTTTTAGGGAACATGGTTCGTTTGCATAATTTATAGCATCGACACAAAAACAAAACAAGTAGTCATTTTGACAAACAAGTTCCTTAGCTTCTCTTCAAGTTAATCTTTGTCTCTTGCCCATATAGGAGAATTATGTATCCCTTCTGTCCAACAGAAGTACCCCGTCCAAATCACATGGCACCATAATTTCTATCCTTTATCTAGAATAGGATCTTCCAACACCCCAAACGTTGGGCTCATGACAGCCTACAACTCCGTTTCGGACTCGAAAAGGGGTGTCCAGAGCTCCACTGACCCCAAGCGGCCTAGAAGTGAGACACTTTTTGTGGTTGGCCTTTTCACCACTCGATCTTTGGCCCATGAATCGAGCAGTGCCCTCTCGGGTTGAAATGCGGCGTGACCTTGGAGATGATCCACCCGCGCAAATATCCATCCTCAATTAAACCAATTTAAGAGTCAAGCACACTCAATGCAATCAGTCTAATATCATCTTCCAAGAAGACATTCCTTTATTTCCCATGGCAATTTGTCATCACAGACCCTTGCCATGCATTTACCATCAAGCACCACTACTTGGAATAATGATCCAAATCACATTCCAACAATCAATTTAATGCAAAAAAACATTTAGGACAATGTTAGATCAATCAACAAAATGGTGATATCTTTTTCCAACATGGTAGGAACAATCCAGATAACCTTGCCATCACATATTTGCTCTCCCCCTTGGGATCAAAGAGTAACTCTATGCAAAATTTACCTAATGCTTCTTTCTTCGGCTAAGGCATATTTTAGGGGTTTTAACACTGTACGCGACATAAGTTCTATATATCACTTGCATTGTTTGATAGCCCAACCCTAAATTGGATTGGTGGGAGCCGTAGTTAACACATGGATCTTAAGACATCTCAGTTCCAACCCCTCGTGATTAATTACTTGTACTAGCCCCTAGTCAAGCCATGAAGCAACAAGAAATTATTTCCATAAATTGAACATGTTTAGGCATAATGTGTAAATACTTGATAAGATAAGTGCCAGATAATCTCAGGTATCTAACTTGCATTGAACTAGAATCTAGGGTTCCTTGTTGCTTGGGCCCTTAGACTAGGTACTTTTGAAGTATCCAAACTTTAACTAGAACCTTATATTTCCTGAATCTTAATGACATATTCTTTTGTCAATTATGCTACTTTTAAACCTTGACTATGCTTTAACTTAGCACTTATATGCACAATCTTCTAGTGTCATTCTTTTAGCGACTATACCATTCCTATCCCTTGACTAGTTCCTCCTTGGAATTGGGCTATCAGAAAATAGGCTGTATGCAACTAAGTTGGGCTAAAAGGAACAGTCGGAATGCCAAATTGTAATGATAGGAATAGATTCAAGCCATTTGTGCATACCGAAGTGATATAGCCTATGAATTACGAATAGGGAAGAAGGCAATTTATACCTAGGTATTCGGAGATGGCTTAACCATACCCAACGTTGCATTCAAATTGATGGTATCACCCGGACTGATGGCTCCACTATTGGATGCAGGATTTCCATTGGTGCATGTCATACTCCATTTTGGGGCCATACTTTGGCTTGTAAATCTCTTTCTCCCCTTCTCTTGTTGGAGGGATGGCATGCGGGGGGATTTCCTTCTACCACGATGGGAGGGGTTAGGCTTGCGGATAGGAGGGGGGTAAACACGTGTGGTCACCCTCTAAGGAGGGGAAGGGAAGGAGAACCCTCAGAGAGTCTCTCTCTCTCTCTCTCTCTCTCTCTCTCTCTCTTCTTCGTCTTCTTCTTCTTCTTCTTCTTCTCGTCCTCTCTCTCCCCCTCTCTCTTCTTCTCCTCTCTCTCCCTCTCTCTTCTTCTCTTCTCTCTCTCCTTCTCTCTTCTTCTCCCTCTCTCTCTCTCCCTCTTCTTCTTCTTCTTCTTCTTCTTCTCCTCCTCTCTTTTCTTCTCCTCTCTCTCTCCCTCTCTCTTCTTCTCTTCTCTCCTCATCCTTGTTATTGACCTATTTCGTTGTTGCTAAGATGAGGTATTTTCCATGGTCCCACCAAAGAGATTGTATGTCCTCTCCGATGTCGGGGCAACGATTGTGGGGCTCACCCTGAGTGTTTGATTGTGTGTTGGTAACCTCATGGCATTTGGGGAAAATGGAACCCTGAAAGCATGAAGCTTCACACCTTTAGTTCATGCAATGGAGATACAACTACATATATGATTGTTGAATTAAATGAAGTATGTTGGTAGACATTCAACAAATATGTACATTCAAAAAATGTAGACATATGTACATTCAACAAATATGTAGACATTCAACAAATAATGTACATATGTACGTTCAACAAATTTCATGGACATCTTTTTATATCTACATATATGGTTGCATGGACATTCAACAATCTAATCATAAGAGAGAGAGAGAGAGAGAGAGAGAGAGAGAGAGAGAGAGAGAGAGAGAGAGAGAGAGAGAGAGAGAGAGAGAGAGAGAGAGAGAGAGAGAGAGAGAGAGAGAGAGAGAAGTTGTAGATTTATGAACTCGACCCTCACTCTTAGCCCCACCACATCCACAATTAGTTGCAATGGCCATTAGTAGGGGGCTTTGGTACTTCATCATTTAAGTTTAAATATTTTAATCCTTCCATTTCTTTTTCCAAAAAAGAAAAACTATTCTAGCCCCAATGGGATTGTAGCGTAGTGATTGGTGTGTTGATTGAGTTTCACTAAAGGTACAATCATTGAGTGACTAAAAATTAGTTTATTCTACACATGATTCACCAAAGGCATGTGATTTTGTGGCACCAAATTGTTCTTTTGGCTTGGTACTTTCATTCACTGACGATGAACTTTGAAGATGTCACATGTGCCACCTTGAATGCCTCGTTGTTACATAGAAATTTCCCTTCAATGACTCTCTCAAAATCTTCCTTCTTTGTTTTCAAGACTTTGTTGTTGGGGACTCTAAACTACATCAATATTGCAAGTCTGGATCACTGTATATAACTCAATTGCAAACATGGCTAGCTGTAAATGCCTATACTATCTCCATATTGATGTGGAAGAGATGAAGAGTATAAACCCATTTGCAAGAGAAACTAAGTGCATGTCAACACACCAAGTGTGTTGGAGGCAACAAGATTAGAGGATGGAAAGAATATCAATCTATGGGCTGATGGCAAGTTTTATCCCGTGGATCCCACAACAAGAAGCACCCTCCATTATCATTGTGTTCCTCATTGTTGAGGTTTGTTGGAGATGGCAGCCAAGGGTTTCTAGCTTATACACAAAATCTAGTTGGACATTCAAATATATTGAAGCTACAGAACCGGTGGTTACTCCATAAAGATCTACAATGATGAAACAATTGAAGGAGAGCCAAGAGAAAATAGGGAGGCTCGAAACCCACCTACCTATACAGCAAGGTGGAAGGAAACACAGCTCAAGAGGCATGCAAGAGGTAGATAAGTATGAAGAATATCGAGACTCTCAAGCCTAAAAGCAAAGGTTGTAGAAGAAGGATAGCAGTAATACAATAACAGTTGCTCACTCACCCTAAAATACTTGTATTATTCCATGCTCTAACATTGTTGTAATCAACAAGGCCATTCTCCATCCAAACAAGGCAACAAGGAATGTGGAGAAAGCATTGAAAGCTTATAGCAACATCATTCCTCCCTGAGTTGTAAGGATCATGTTGACCGAGGAGAGATTTTAGAAGGCTAAGGAGCAATACGCTAAAGTTGAGGTTCACTTCATCTAGTGAACTTACTATGATGGTCTCTAGCAGGGGGACGTTGATGCAACTCATGATGGTGTTGTATCTTCGACTAGAAAACAATGCGTATACCATTTTGGCTTGGAGTTGGATTTCAAGGTCAGGGATATCCACCAAGCTAATGCCGTCGTTGGTGTGGGCTTTTACCTTGTCCATTCCTAGCAAGGCATATATATCCTTTTTTGCTTCCTCTCTACTTTGTTTGCCAAGCCCAATTCCTTTTCCACCAGCTCCGGGGTCAATTCAATCTGCACGTGACGAGTTCCCTCTCCCTCAGAGGGCTTAGTGCACTTTAGCATGCAATGAGAGCAAGACATTTGGTGGTTGGGAGCATTTCATGTTGACATAGAAGATTTTCACATATTAGATTGGGTGTTTCAATGAACTTCTATACTCGAGGTATTAAGTGCTCAACAATAAGGGGAGAAACAAAGCATCAAAGGGTTTGGACAATATAAAGTGGAGTGGCACATGGTCAAAGATTTAAAGACACTAAAGAGGATGTATAATGTGTCAAAATGTGCTATTGCTAAGATTCTTTGCATTTACTGCATGGCCATGGCTAAGAAGTGCAAATGTGCTCATTGGAAAAAGATGCTCGATAGACATATCAAAGCTCCAAACTTTCAGGCCATTCTAGATATCCGCTTAACAAATGTCCACATGTGTACATTGCATACCTTCTTGTGCAGAATAGTAGAGAAAATTATACATCTGTACATTAGATTTGCATGAAATTGTAACCCCAAAAGGCCAAGGATAGTTTTATTAGGCTACTGAGAGGGTTTTGTTTGCCATTGTTCTCTAGGGGGGAATGTTGTGATCGAGGTAGATCCTCAAAGATCCAAAAATGAAAACAGTGTTCCTAGGAAACCCTTGATAGGTGGGGTTAAGGCTAGAAAGTTTTTGGGCTTCCATGGCAAGCCCAGAAAAGGTTATTCTCATGTTCATAACAACCAATGGAAAGCATTACAAAATGTAGTCATCAAAACACCACAAGGATAACGGAAGAGCAAGGAATAGGAAGGTCGATGTCAAGGAATTGTACATAGTGTTCCTATATGTATTGTGATAAAACAACCTGGTCCATTGAGGACCTTTGGGCCTTCAAGAAGGCGAGAAGAAGGCCCTCGACAAGTTCAAAACCTCCATGTAGGATACTTGGGGAGAGAACAATTTATGAGGCTTCAGTGACACCTACAAAAGGGGTCACTATGAAGAAATATGGGGCCTTTCCTTTCTCAGGATGGTGCTTTTTTCACTTAGCAGTGACCCTCTCTAGAACTTACTACTTAGCACTTAACTAATTCCATCTCTTTTTTAATGTGCAACATATTATTTATAGCCATGGCCCCTAGTTTATGAGGCAGTATGGGAGTTTGTCAATTTGGTCCACCCAAGGAAAGTCCATTACTAAGAAAGGACCAAATACTTTAGGCATACAAGACACAATACAATGGTGGTGCACAAAAGGAAAAAATCCTACTAGAAGTTTTCCATTGGTTTACAGATTAATTTTGGCATAAAATGAGGTTAGAAGAAGCCAAAAGGATGTCCCAAAACTTAGACATTACTCTTGCATTAAAAATATTGAAACAAAAGAGGCGAGAAGCATACAATAACTCATGTGCAAATGATTTTTTTTTACAATGGTTGGCCTCCACGGAGAGACAAGGCCATATATGGGGTTCAAGGAGTGGATAAGCAAGCATTCATTTCTCTCTACATGTCCTAGAAGGGAACGATTCCATCTTCTTTGTTGACATATCCTCATGCTTATCACCCTCATCACCCAAGGTTGGAAACTGTATAAGTGATGCTGGCTTTGTTGGAGGCAATGACTCTATACCCAATACTCATGGAGGGTTAGGCTAATAGGAACCCTACACTTTGTCCACCTCAAGAATTCTTGTTTTGCATAAGGACGCAAGCCGCCTAGTTCCCTGACCCTATTGCAATGCCATGAGCAGTGTATAATACTAGGGGCCCTCAAAGATTGGCATCCATATCCAATGCTAGACACCCACAATGCATGCCGCTTTTTGATTGAAATTAATTTCTCTACATTCATCGAAAGCACATATCCTTCACAAAACCTAGTCAGCACCTTGAGCACAAAAATGGAGAGCCTTGCATTTTCTAGAGAATATTCACTGTGAAAAATTATAATTTGTGACATCAACGTGATTTATTTAGATCAATACATAATCTTTGTCTGTAATATATCACTTGACAATGTGTTTGTGCATATGTACCTTTGTATGATCCAATTGAGTGTGATATCTTTTTTGTGGTCTGTTGTCTTGGAGCTCATTTTTGTTGCTCATAGGCCTTGGCCTTCACTTAAAACTTTTCAAGAATCTCCTCACCCAATATTCATTTTGCATCTTTGACTGTAGCATCAGCTAGGATATGTAGATCTACATCATCCACACTGCCCATCCTCAATCAACCTTGCTAACTAGGCATAGGAAGGGAGACTATAATCCTCCCAGATGTATAGTAAGCTCCTAATGTTAGTTAACAACACATAATCATGGTCATCCGATATCATAAACATAGGCAAGGAAAAAGACAGGCATGCCTCCTTTCTCGGCACATGAATCCAATAGTAGCACATCCTCTATGTCAATAGGGATAGTAACAAGGGCTCTATCCAAAATTTACATTTCTTGAGTAGCCTCCACCTCATCCTTGTAAAAGAGTGGGGATAGACAGGCAGGACATGGGTTAGCATGGGAATACCCAGTTATACTGACGAGGTATATAAGGTGTTGAGAGACCCAATTAGGGCATGAGTTATCAATAATCAAGTCTCTCTTTTACCCTTCCTTCCATCTTTCATGGCTTCCCTTCCCTCTCTCTCTCTCTTTTCCTATCTTTCTCTCTCTTCTTGTCTCATCTTCTTCCCCTTTCTCTCTCCTCTCTGCAGTCTCTTCCTTCTCTCCTTCTCTATTCTAGGTCTCCTTCATTACAGTTGGTATCAGAGCTTAGGTATTTGGTCCCTTCTTCTTTATCTTTTCTCACATCTAGTTCTATTTTTCAAAAAAAAAAGTCAGACAGGCAGACAGGAGCTATAAGAAGCAGTGATGGAGTACCACATGGTGCTGGCAACCTTTCTTGGAGATCTCACAAAGCTATGATCAATTTGGAGGCACTCAGGTCAAATTTAGTAGCTCATCACAAATTTTGAGGTAAAAATTTAGGGATTCCTGGTTGAAGTTGGCTCAGAAGAGTTAGAGAAGAGTAAAACTACTGTTACTTTTCCAAAAAAACCTTCTTCCTCTTCTTCCCTCAAGCTTGCTTCAGGCTGCCATGGTCTCTCGTTTGATGATATCTCCCATTCCTTGCTCCAAAACATATGCAACATCTTGAGGGAAAGCTTCCTCGTGCTTTGCCCCTATTATTCAAGCACCCTCTTGAGGTGGATTAGTTCAACCATGTGGGAGACATCTTTAGGGAGATTAGTGCTGGCTCCAGGTAGATATAATGGCTGCTATGTGAGAGTCCCATGGTGAAAAAGGGGGGCAGGTGGGAGCATGACAATGTTGTGGAAATGGTTGTACTGCTGGACCCTGTAGGCCACTATCAGTCAGCTAGACAACTAAAAGGGAAGTGGGAAAAAGGGGAGAGAGGAGAATACGAAATGTCACTATTGGCCTTCTTCCTCAACTTCTTATCGGGCCTACCTTCCTTTGCAAGCTTCTTCTCGGCCTTGGGCTTCCTCGATACCACAAGATTCTTCCCAGTGGGACAACACACTTGGTGGCCTTCAATGCCTTCTGCTTGCACGCGCCAGTAGAGTGGGGGCTTCTTAGGATTTTGATTGCTACGCTCTATCCAATCTCAATGTTCCTTGAAAACTTGACTATGGAAAATATTCCTTCATTGAGGACACGGCCGAAGCTCAAACCTACCAACCTTGGGAGTGCAATTTGGAGCATTTGGCCATGATGGAACGTGTGCTTGGGCCTATTCCCTCTCCCATAATCAAGAGGGCAATGAGATTTTTGATAAATTCTTTAATCATGATGATCAGTACTTCTGTGGTTATGCATCTTTACAGGCGACGGTCTGATAAATAATTTAGTCATGGTCGGGAACTATATTGACCAGATGGTGCCTCATCAAGAGAGAGCATCCAGGTAATTTGCAAGCTCCCCCAATTGAATAATCTCGTCATGGAACATGTTGATCATTCGGCAGGTCAGCTCATAAATCTTTTGGAGCAATTATTGAAATATGATCCTGTGGATAGGCTTATAGCCAAAAAAAGTCTTGGAACATCCTTTTGTTTTTCAATTCTTCATCAAGGGTATAAAGCCTTATGTGACATGAGGCATCATTAATTGGGCAGAGCACAACAAGTCTTGATTGATACAAACCGAAGAACCTCCTTAAGTGTACAATGTCCTCTGTAAGCTGAGGCATCATTAGTTGGGGTAGAGCAGAAACTTGGAGAGATTGAGAGAAATGAAGATCATTTAGGGATTGCCTTTGCTATTCTCTTATGCCTGTAATGGTGGAACCGTGGCAGGATTCAAGCTTTAGTCAATCACGAATTCTGGGATGAGATCTACCTCTTACACTTTTAGCAAGACATTTTCAATGTGTTTTCTCAGAATGTCCTACAATTTGAGCTTCCTCCTATCATGTAGGATCTGGAAAATGTCCATGACTAAGTTTTGAAGGGCATGATACCTATAATCTGCTCTTGCAGTCTGCTACTCAAGGATGGATTGATACTCATGTCAACATTCAAGGTGGATTGTTGTGTATATGCTGCATTTGGATGAGCCCCAGAGGATGGATGGACCTGTTGTGCCATGCTCGCAGGGCAATCATGCTTTACAAAGAATAGAAGGCCCTGATGTGCTTCATCCTGGAAATGGCAATGCACTTAGGAGGATAGATGGTCATGGAATACTACAATCTGCTAGTGACAAGACTCTTAGGAGAGTGGAAGGACCTGGAATATTACCTTCTCAAGGTGATAGTATGCTGAGAAGAATCGAAGGTGCTGTTGAAATTTTGCATGCTAAAAATGATATTGTAGTAAGAAGGATGGAAGGTGCTGGTATGCTCCATCCTGAAGGTGATGGCATTCTTAGGAGAATGGACGGGCCTGGTATGCCACAGTCTGAAGATGATACTCTGAGGAGAATGGAAGGGGCTGGGATTCCTGGTCCTGACCTTGATGATGTATTTAAAAGAGTACAAGGCTCCGGTTTTAATGCAGATCGTGACAATGATTGATGCTAGGAGGCATATTTCACGGTGGATTCCGTGCTATGGTGGATTCTGTGAGGTTTTACGGTGGATTCCGTAAACTTTGATGACCGGGGCTCATACACAAAGTGGATTCTTTGTGTGAGAAGTTGATGGGGACGCCTATCCTTTTCAGGTGTTTCATTAATTTAGTGTGTACATGGGTGATTCCATAGCGGGTGATTCTGCAAAATGCATATTAAATTAATAAACGTTTATAAGTTTAGAGTGCGCACTTGTAATAAATTAAGGTTAGGATTGATTTCTAACCAGTTGATTTATTTATGTAGCTGAAGACTGCTAGGTATTCACTTTTGTCGGTTTAATTGTATTATTTTACTAACGATTGTGAATGCTTCAGTTGATGTGTAGAGATAGCAGCAGTGGCGGAGGAAAGCATTAGAGGATAGCGAGTATTCGATTTATCATTTATATTTTAATGGGCACATACCTTAGGCATGGTGCCTATATTTTGTCGCGCCTATTTATTGAGGCGTTGGATATTTATTTATTATTTTGTATGCGCATGGGTGCACGATTATGTTATTTGTACTTGGACATTGTATTGGGCATGCCAGACTCTTTGGACACCGCCCGTTAGCTTTATTCCTATTTTGTGCTAAAGCAAACTCAAAAGCTAAAAGCTTGCTATTTTGTAATTTGGGCTATTATTTGAGCTTGAAGATGATTAATACATAAAAATACATGCTTTGTGGAGCGCTCACACAAGGCATGGGGGGAGATTGCACCCAATTGATCTCTTGTTCATGTCGTGCATGCTTTTTACCTTGAGTTTTGTGCAAAAAGTAGAGTTTTTTTGTTCTTGGGGACCTTCCGGCATTCACTACACAAGCATACAGCATCCGATCTGCACTCTAGTGGTATCAGAGCGAAGCTGAGATCAAGAGCTTCCAATCGCTACCCATCTTGTGCGAAGGCGGAGCTCCTGGAACGATCAAGCTCTATAGTCAATCTCATCGTGAACGGTCGATACGGGTGGATTCCTAGCGATCAAGAACCTCTATTTCCATCATCAGATCGCGAAGGACCCGGCCTGGAGCAGCGGAGGATCACTCCTACATCCTCACATACAAGTCGTCAAGAACCAGAGATAAGTCTCAATTTCCATAAGACTTAAAAGCTTAAAACTAAAGCTTTATAAGCTTAAAGAAGCTTTAAGCTTCTAAATTTCATCACGAGGTATCAGAAGATGGCCGCGAATTTTCTGCCGGGCTGAAAAACGCCCCCCCCTCAAAAATTGACGACTGTTACTTTTAAGCTTAGTTATCTAAGCTATAAGGCATAAATCCTTCTAATCATTCAAGTCTTCAAAGTTCTCCAAGTTTAAGTTTCGCAAGTCTATCAAGTCTAAATCCTGCAAGTCAGATATAGCAACTAAGTTCTGCAAGTCTTGGAACTCTGCAAGTCACATAAGTCTACAACTCTACAAGTCAGACAAGTCACCTGAAGTCAAAACTGACTTCTGTTCAAAACTCATAGAAGGGTTGTTCCTGCACAGAAACTCCGAACTACAAAGTTGTTCATTGG
Source organism: Lygodium microphyllum (assembly GCF_053477565.2). Lineage (NCBI taxonomy): Eukaryota > Viridiplantae > Streptophyta > Polypodiopsida > Schizaeales > Lygodiaceae > Lygodium > Lygodium microphyllum. Next base: position 120,086,799 of record NC_141135.1, read on the forward strand.
AAGGTACTCTTCACATACGCAGGTTTGCTGAAGCATTTTCAACACACGCAGAAGGATAAAACACAGATTTTTCAAAGATTTCAAATCCCGCAATAGTCAAGGACGAAGATTGTGAAAGCCACACACAAAAATATATAGGCCTTGTATACCCGATCTTGAGCTACGTTCATCCCGCTAACTTGATTTTGAGAGTGAGAGGTCTTTTGAGTTTTGCAGGATGACGGAACCACATATGGATGATTTAATGCCTGAAAGCGACCTACCTGAACCTACGATGGAGCAAAAGCTGGACTTAATTATGATGCAGTTGGATGAAGAACGACGAGCTAGGCAAGCATTGCAAGTTCAATTGGCTAATTTACAAAGATCGACTACCGACAAAGAGGAACCTCAATCTGAAGATCTGATGCGATGTACCATCGACGCAACTCTCGAAGCTCAATCCATCCGCAAGGAAACAAAGATAAGTAAAAGAAATTTCAAATTCCATACTTTCAACGGCACTCGAGAGGGAAAAACTGTTCTTGCATTCATTAGTCAGTTCGATGACTACTTTCATGAGGAAACATATGCAGAAAAATATAAAATCAAGTGTGTCACTAATCATTTAGTGGATAGAGCATCTCTTTGGTGGACCGTGGTTCGTAAAAGTATAGATTGTCCCACTACCTGGGAGAATTTCAAGAAGAAGTTTATGCATAATTTCCTTCCTCCACAATTCCATGAAAAAGCCATTAAGCAATGGGATCTTCTTCAGCAACGGGATCATGAGCCTATTCCTCAGTACACCGAACACTTTTGGAATGCATTAATCCAGTTACGCATGCTTGAAGACGTACCTGAAGCAACACACAAGCGCAAGTATATGTCTGGACTACTTGGGCATTACTACGCTGAAGTTAATATGTTCAAGCCTGCAACTCTTGAAGACACAATTTCATTAGCTCATGACACTGAAGACAAGCTGCGAGGAAGAGACAAGCGTCCACAGCAATTCCAAGCCAATGGTAACTATGGATTTAAGCAATTGAACTCAAATTTTAGAAGATTTAATCAAGGTCGTTTTCCTTCATCATCTTTCCGTAAATCTTGGGCAAAACCACCTGCTTTACCATCCAATACCAACCAAAACCCTAAGTCTATTCCACAGCCAAATCCTATTATCCCTAGACTTCCCGCCATTGCAAACAATGTAACCAAAGCCAAGCCTATAGTATGTTATAAATGCCACCAACCTGGACATCTAGCAGCAAATTGCCATTCGAAGAAGCCACCTGTCCATATCAACTACCTTGGAGCAATGGAAGATGACGAACATGAAGAAATGCCTGATTTCACGGAAGATGAAGACGACATTACTACTCCTTCGAATACTTTACCAGGTATGCCAACTCCACATTCTTTATTGACAATGAAATGTTTAGTGCATGGAAAAGAAAAGATTATTTTGCATGATGATGGTAGTACTCATGATTTTATTTCTGCAAAGCTAGTAAAAGAATTGAAGTTATAGACTGTACCTACGCATTATCGCATCAAAGCAGCATTCTTAGGCACTAGGTATAATGGTACCCAGGAAGTGCATGACTTAGAAATTCAAATTGGTCAATACACTGAAAGAAGAAATTTTCTAGTTGTACCACTATAGTCCAATGACACTATTTTAGGTATGCCTTGGCGTCATCAGCATAACCTTGATATAGATTATTCCACACATTCAATTAATATTAAATTTCAAGGAAAATATATTACATTGTATTGTATGCATGCATCTAATGCTTTTCCACTGCTTTCGCATACTCAAGCTAAACGTGCATTACACAAAAGTAGTAAATCTTATCTCATTTGGGTGAATGAACTGCAAGTTAAAGAAAATCATATGCACCCCAGGCATAAAGAATTACTTGCACACTTTAAAGACTGTTTTGGAGAAGATCTACCACCTGGTTTACCTCCTTCACGTCCAGAAGACCATAAAATAGATTTGATTCCTGGTACACAACCACCTTGTAAAGCACCATATAGGCATAACCAGATAGAGCAAAAATAAATTCAAAGTCAAGTTGAGGAATTACTAAATAGAGGATTGATTAGACCTAGTAGTTCTCCATTTGGTGCACATGTTCTGTTAGTAAAGAAAAAGAATAATACCTATCGTATGTGCATTGACTATCGAGCTTTAAATAAGATCACTGTAAAGAATAGGTATCCAATTCCTAGAGTCGATGACCTTATGGACAAACTGCAAGGTTCTGCCATATTTAGTAAAATAGACCTTAAATCTGGTTATCATAAGGTGAGACTAGATAAGTCTGACATATTCAAGACTGCATTTAGAACACAATTTGGTCATTATGAATTTTTAGTGATGCCTTTTGGATTGACTAATGCACCTGCTACATTTAGTAGAATGATGAACCGTATATTTTTGAAATATCAGTAATGTGTGATTGTCTTCTTTGATGATATTTTGGTGTTTAGTCAAAATGAGAAAGAACATTATGAGCATTTGTCATTGGTTTTCCAGTTATTAAAAGATAATCAATTGTATGCAAATCCGGAAAAGAGTGAGTTCTTTAAAACAGAAATTGAATATTTAGGTCATATTGTATCATCTGATGGAATTAAGGTTGACCCTAAGAAAATAGAAGCAATATTGAACTGGCCTATACCTAAAAATGTGCATGAGTTATGATCTTTCCTAGGTCTTGCTAGTTTCTATAGGAAGTTTGTGCGTAATTTTTCATTACTTGCTTTACCATTGACCAAACTTCTGAAGAAAGGTATTTTTTATCATTGGTCCGATAATCAACAGAAATCCTTTGACTTATTGAAACATGTTTACAATTGCCTGATTTTAATAGACCATTCTTTTTAGTAGTGACTGACGCTAATGGATCTGGAATAGAAGCCATACTTATGCAAGACAATCATCCCATAGCCTATTCTAGTTGTAAGCAAAAACCCTCCGAATTGAAATATTCCACATATGATAAAGAATTATTAGCTGTGGTACAAGCCTTAAGACAGTGGAAACACTACTTAATGGGCTCTGAATTTATGATTAAGACAGATCAACAAAGTATTAGACATTTACTTAGCCAACCCCAAATATCTGACCGACATATCAAATGGACAGCCTTTATTCAAAGTTTTCATCCTATTATTCAATATCAACCTGGTAAAGAAAATGTAGTGGCCGATGCATTAAGTAGAAGACCTGCCATTCATAATATTTCTATTATATCTTTTGATTCTTTGATTGCTATGAAAGATACTTATCATCAGGACATTACTTTTCATGCTGATTGGAATAAATTAGTTCAAAATAACTTGATTCTTATTGATTCACTATCTTATAATGATGGATTTATGTTTTATGAAAAGAGATTATGTGTTACAGTTCCATTCAGATCTTTTGTTTTGAATGAGATTCATTGTCCTCCATATCAAGGTCATAGAGGTATCATATCTACTTTACGTACATTAATTGAATATTTTTATTGGCCGCATATGGGCACTGATGTATCTAACTTTGTTTCTGAATGTTTGATTTGTCAAAGAGTTAAGAGACATCATGGTAAACAGTATGGATTACTTATGCCTTTGTCTATTCCGTCAAGACCATGGGAACAGATTTCTATGGATTTTATTACTGGTTTACCTAATACTAAATCTAACCATGATATGATTTGGAAAGTAGTAGACAGGTTTAGTAAACAAGCATATTTCATTCCATGTAAGAAAACTTTAACAGCATCTCAGGCAGCACAATTGTTTTTGAAAACTGTTTTCAATAACCATGGATTACCAAAAGTTATTATTTCTGATCGTGATTCTAGATTTTGTAACAACTTTTGGATTACTTTGTTTACTAATCTAGGCACAAAAATTGATTTCTCGTCTGCATTTCATCCTGAAACTAATGGACAAATAGAAACCACTAACAGTACTATTCTAGATCTTTTACGTGCTTACACCATTTCTAAACCACAGACATGGGATACACATTTGCATTTATTACAGTTTGCATATAACAATATACCACACACATCTGCAAAGAAAGCACCGTTTGAAGTAATTTATGGTTATAGATTGTCTACACCTGTTGCATCTTTGTCAAATAGAATTCCGAGTGCTGATGATATTGCTAGTATGCACAATACTATTTTTGATGAGGTTAAAGCCATGATTGCCAAAGCCCAGCAATCATATACCAAACAAGCCAATAAGAAAAGACAAGCAATGAATTTCAAAGTTGATGACTATGTTTGGTTGAGAATAGAAAAACGTAGATTACAAAGTGTAGATAGACACCCAGTTGTGAAGTTAGCACCTAGATTCTATGGACCATTTAGGATCATTCACAAAATTAATGACAATGCATTCAAGTTAGAATTACCACCTCACTGGAAAATTCACAACACATTTCACATTAGTTTATTAAGACCATTTAGGGGCCAATTACATGTACACACTATTTATGAAAACCCACCTTTGTTAGAGGAAGAGACTGAAATACTTGAACCTGAAGCTATCATAGATACTGATTTTATGACCACTAGAATTGGCCGAAGATATTCTAGATATCTAGTCAAATTTAAGAACCATCCTGTAGAGGAAGCCCAATGGATGCACGCTAGAGACTTAAATGCTTTCCCCACTCTGCTAGCTTCACATTGAGCTAATAGCAATTGAGGTCAATTGCTATCCCACCCTAGGGGTATGATGCCAGCAGGCATATTTTACGGTTGATTCCGTGAGGTTTTACAGTGGATTCCGTGAGGTTTTACGGTGGATTCCGTAAACTTTGATGACTGGGGCTCATACACAAAGTGGATTCTTTGTGCGAGAAGTTGATGGGGACGCCTATCCTTTTCGGGTGTTTCATTAATTTAGTGTGTACATGGGTGACTCCATAGTGGGTGATTCTGCAAAATGCATATTAAATTAATAAACGTTTATGAGTTTAGAGTGCACACTCGTAATCAATTAAGGTTAGGATTGATTTCTAACCAGTTAATTTATTTATGTAGCTGAAGACTGCTAGGTATTCACTTTTGGCGGTTTAATTGTATTATTTTACTAACGATTGTGAATGCTTTAGTTGATGTGTAGAGATAGCACCAGTGGTGGAGGAAAGCATTGGAGGATAGCGAGTATTCGATTTATCATTTATATTTTGATGGGCACATACCTTAGGCATGGCACCTATATTTTGTCGCACCTATTTATTGAGGTGTTGGATATTTATTTATTATTTTGTATGCGCATGGGCGCACGATTATGTTATTTGTACTTGGACATTGTATTGGGCATGCCAAACTCTTTGGGCACCGCCTGTTAGCTTTATTCCTATTTTGTGCTAAAGCAAACTCAAAAGCTAAAAGCTTGCTATTTTGTAATTTGGGCTATTATTTGAGCTTGAAGATGATTAATACATAAAAATACGTGCTTTGTGGAGCGCTCACACAAGGCATGGGGGGGATTGCACCCAATTGGTCTCTTGTTCATGTCGTGCATGCTTTTTACCTTGAGTTTTGTGCAAAGAGTAGAGTTCTTTTGTTCTTGGGGACCTTCCGGCATTCACTACGCAAGCGTACAGCATCCGATCTGTGCACCAATGATTTTAGGTGGATGGAATTGTCTGGACATGGCATCAATGTTGCAGAAATGGTGGTAGCAAGAGGACTTGCCATGGTCATCAAGCACAATGATTTTGAAGACTGTTCTAATTACTATGATGCCTTACTTGCAGCTAAATCAAGAGCTAGGAAGGGAAAGAAAGGAGTACACTCAGCTAGATAACCTCCAGTAATGCACATGAATGTTTTAACACTGCCAACATATGGGCCAGGGGATCATAATGCAAACCAAAAATCTCAGGCTGTGATATAGAAATCCAATCAGCTTTTACCCTTCAAAGAGCAAAGATGCTTTCTGTTGTAATGGAGTATGTGCTTAGCGGGAACCGCTACAAATTTTTTGTACCAAAAGAAGCTTGTTCCATTGCATTCTCTTTGTTTGCGGTAAGAAGCCCGGGCCATGTGGAACCATATGCAGATGATGCGATAGCTTTTATGAGGCACAAAATACTACAGAGGGATGTAGAGATTGAGATAGAGACAGTTGACAGAACGGGCACATTTGTGGGCACCTTATGGGAGTCCAAAATAAATGTGGCTATCTCTCTTTTAGAGGCTGAGCTAGCAAAGCTTCATACTCTGTTTTTAGCTGATAGAGCCAGAAAAGGTCACTTATTGGTTTAGGCTAAGCAAAGTGCTAAGAAATGGCTGATAAAGATATGGGGAAACTATGTTGAAGGACAACAAGAAGTAGATACTGCTAGTTTGTCTGATGCTAACAAATCTAAGCAGGAAGTTCTCAAGGTACATGTGATAGAAGTACTTGGAGGTGGTAAGTTTTATGCTCACTTAGCAAGTGATACACGTGTCTAGAGTATCCAAATGCAATTGAAAGCCTTAATAGTGAATGAAAACTCACTTGCACCAATGAACTTCCAACCGAAATAGGGTGATGTTGTTATGGCATAGTTTTTAGTGGATGGTTCCTGAAATCATGTGCTGGTTGTAAATTTGCCCCATCAGTCAGGAAAAGACTATGAAATCTTTTACATAGATTGTGGGAACCAAGAACTGGTTTCATTTTCCAAATTAAGGCCTTTAGATCCATCTATCTCTGGCACCCCATGGCTTTCTTTATTGTGTAGCATTGCTTATATCAAAGTACCTGAACTGGAAGAAGACCATGGAAAAGAGGCAATTGAATATCTCAGTTCAACTATTAGAGATAAGAGTTTCATGGCTACTGTAGTTGAGAAAGACACTTCTAGTGGAAAAGTGAAAGGCCAAGGGATATGCACTAAGTTTAGTGTAACTCTTTATGAGGCGAAGCCATCCAAGTCTGTGAATGCTGCTATGCTTGAGGTTGACTTTGCTCGGACAGAGAGGAACAAATGGGGCACTAATAAAATAAAGATTAGTGACCAAGAATCTAGAGCTTTGCTCCACACTTCACAATGACTTGATGCAAGGGATGTAGAAAGATGTAAGGAATTGATGGATAAAATGCACCAACAAAGAGACAATAGTATCTGCAAAAACAAATCAATCATGGCTCCTAGTTCGAGTTCCTTTTCTCACTCTTGGCATCCCCAAATGAATGCTTTGACAGCAACAAGAAGCTCTCTAAGTTGCGAGCCATAACCAACTAATTGAGCAACACAGTCAATTCATGTCTAAGTTGGACCGAATGATCTCAAACATCTCAGTCACATCAACATGCAAACCATGGCAATCAATGACAAACTTGCAGCCCTTACGGCTCAAGTTGCTCACATGGCTATAATTAAAAGGGCAGATCAACATGATTATGAGTAACAACATGGGCATTCTCATGGAAATTATGAGTACCATGACCACTGGCATGGTTTGGATGTGCAAAGGCAGAATTATGTGCCTACTTATGGTTATCATATATATGATGATTGTGCATATTTTGAGCAGCATGCATCTGATGACCATGTATGTTCTTATGAGCTACATTCAAGTCGCATACATGGACAACCATCCAGAAGGCCTTATGTACATGGACAACATCATGCAAATGTATACAAGTTTGCACTTGGGAAGAAACATCACTGTCAGCAACCGAGTGCTTGATATCGTCAACCACTTGATCATTCCTATGAGCAGCATGTACATCCTTATGAGCAACGTGATGCTTTGGAGGAACAATGCCATGATGAGAGCATCTAACTACAACTTTAGGAACAAGTTCCCCATTAGCCCAAGGCCCTTAACTTTGAATGCCCATTAGTAGCCATGCATGTGGGACTCATGGACATGAAATGTCTAGGGGTCAATGCAGTGAATGTTGTAGTGATTGCAGTCTCATCTACTCCAGTTGTATATGGCACATTGGTTCCCAATGAGTTTGTGGACAAGTCAATGCATACTAACGTATGGGTTAGTGAAGATCTTGTGCCATCATCAATGCTTGAAGATGACACCATGAATTACTTCTATGATACATCAAATGCATTGGATCACAATTATCCTTTTGACCTTGGTGGTAGTACGGTGACCCATGCTTTTATGGATGACCCTTATGCTCTTGATGCTTATCATGTAGGTTATCCATTTGATCCCAAGGAAGGAATGGGTTCAGAAAAACCCTACCTCAATTAGCATTTCACTAGTGCAACCCTCCCCTACTTCAAGGGTTCAATTTTGACTGAGGATTAGCTAACTTTGCCCTAGTCTCCACTGCAGACAACTTGTAGACAACACACTATTCTAGAAAATTTTTTACCCTGCATTAATGGCAATCAAGTGTCACCTATATAGACTGAAAGTACGCTTCATGAGATTTGTTTTGACATGTATTACGCCTTAATTGAGGCTGCCCATAGGAAGTTATGACTAGTTTTCTCCATCATGCCTATTTTGGACAGCATTTGTCCATTGTTTGTCAGCCCCTAATTGTCAAGAATTGGTGGCCAAACTCATACACTATCAACTTGCACATGTCGTATACATCATATACACATTTTTGTGCCCCAATTACACATGAGATGGTACTTTTCCATACCTATATTCTCCTTTGTAATGCTGAATAGAGTAGTACTTTGCAAACCCCCCTTCTGCTGTGAGCCATAAGTCCTCTTTTTGTTTTTGAGGGTGAAAACCTTCAGGGTCGGGATGGAATGTAAAAGAGTGGGGATAGACGGGTAGGACGACACGGGTTAGCATGGGAATACCCAGTTATACTGACGGGGTATATAAGGTGTTGAGAGACCCAATTAGGGCATGAGTTATCAATAATCAAGTCTCTCTTTTACCCTTCCTTCCAGCTTTCATGGCTTCCCTTCCCTCTCTCTCTCTCTTTCTCCTACTAGTATTTCTCTCTCTTCTTCTCTCATCTTCTTCCCCTTTCTCTCTTCTCTCTGCAAGCAGTCTCTTCCTCCTTTCCTTCTCTCTCCTAGGTCTCCCTCATTGCAATCCTCCTTTGCATCAAAGGCTATAATCACCTTTGCTTCATCAACCTCTCTGTTAGGAATATTAGGTTGTCTCTTGGCGCTAGCATGTAGTGCTTATGAAGTCCCTTGCAAGTCATTCCCATCCACTAGAAGATGCAAGTAGTAAAGGATTGCAAAGGAAGAATATAGTAGATGACACCTCTTTGAGTGTATTTGGCAGTCCTTCATGCCTTTGTGTGCACTAGTAAGTCATTTGGTTGAGTGCCTTGGCTAACTTTCTCTTGGCAACTTTGTTGGTCACAAAGCCATTCAAGTGAACAAATTTCTCTACATCAATGATAATTGTGTTAGATGATGTGATTCTTTAGAATTCCTCCATTTTCTTAGGCAGCATATTTCCAAAGGAGCCCAATACTTTCTCAATAGGAAGAATATTTCCAAAGGAGCCCAATACTTTCTCAATAGGAAGCGGTGAGTTGAACATGTGCGACAACTTGGGAGTAGGAACATATATAGCTTTATATCCATGGTCTCCTCCACATTACTCTCAAACACTAGCTCGATTTTCATGTTTCTTGTGCCCAATAGAAAATCTGAGAGCATAAAATGATTCTCCAAGCCAAAAAAACCTCTTTAAATTAGGCATCCTTTACTTGTTGGTGGTGACCCAAAGTTTATTCAAGTGCACATGAGAGTCAACACTAAGCAACCCATTTTGCCTACTACCAACCAGTGAGGGGCCTCTCTCACTCGATGGTACCCACATGGCATTCAATGCATGCAAGGGTGGCTCACCACGAAGTGATGTGGATGCTCTCACACATAGGAAGAAGCCTCTTTTGCCTTGATGGTGACCCATACTATGCTTAGTACCAAGGAGAGTCAACACAACTGACACTCTTTGCCCATTAACAAGGTGAGGAACCCTTCTTGCTTAGTGGTGTGTCATACTACTTTCAGTATATACAATGGTAAACATAAAATGATTGTGGGTCCTATTAAGCCTAGATAGAAGCCTCCCTTCTTGGTGGTGGAATCCCATGTTGCGGTCAAGTGATTGTTATGTCCAAAACAAGTGCCATGGAAGCCCTTTGGCCTAGATAGAAGCCTCCCTTACTTGGTGGTGACCCATAAGGGTCAATACCAAGCAATATAGGGACCCTTGACCCCAAGGAGAAGTCTCCCTTGCTTGGCATTGAACCATACTACATTCAACTAGACATGATATCAAAACCAAGTGATGCCTAAGTAGAAGCCTCCCTTGCTTGGTGGTGTCCCGCGCTATGTTCAAGTGAAAATCACATTTTAAAAAACCCATGTGGAAGCTCTTTGGCCTAGCTTGCATGGTGTTGACCCATGAGGGTTAACACCAAGTGATACAGGGACCTTTGTCACTAGGGAGAAGCCTCCCTTGCTTGGTGGTGACCCATATTACATTCAAGTGGATATGACATACATCAAAACCAAGTGATGCAAGAGCTCTTTGGCTTGGCTAGAAGCCTCCCTTTCTTAGTGGTGTCCCATACTATGTTCAAGTGAACAATATGTCAAAATGAAGTGATGTGAAAGCTCTTTGTTCTAGATAACAGCCTCCCTTATTACTTGGTGGCGATCCATGAAGATCAACACTAAGTGATATGGGGACCCTTGACCCTAGAGAGAAGCCTCCCTCACTTGGTGGTGACCCATATTGTGTTCAAGTGGACAGGACATCAAAACCAAGTGACAGGGAGCTCTTTAGCCAAGATAGAAGCCTTTCTTGCTTGGTGGTGACCCACACTTTGATCAAGAGTACATGAGGGTCAACATCAGGCAATGCAGGGGCCCTTGAGCCTAGGAAGGCACTCCCATCACTTAGCGGTAATACATATTGCATTCAGAGCACAGGAGGATCAAAACGAAGTGGTGTGGGAGTTCTAAAGCCTAGGGAGAAGCTTCCCTCATTTGGTGGTGTCAGATAATACATTCAAGTGCACTTTGAGAGTCAACCCATGTGGCATTCAATACATGCCTGGGTAAAAAACAAGTGACCCATTGTGGCATTAGTGCAAGGGGGTTTCCTAACCTTGAAAACACGTAGAGGTGCCTCTGACTTGGCATGCACAGAATTAGAAATAGCAAAAATTTAGAAGTAGCCCACACTTGCTACATTTTCAGATGTCACCTTTTGCGCAAAGAGCTGGCATCTCGTTGGATGGATTGGTTTTCTAGTCTACCATGTTGAGGGATCAAGGGTGATTGAGAAGGCTTGAAGCAAGAGCAAGATGAGAGTAGATTCATGAGCGGTGGATTTTTGCCTTGGGAAGGTGCTTAAAATTTATCAAAAAATCTCAATTTCAAGGGAAAATTAAACTTCATCGAAGGTGGCATAGGAAATTGGGTCGATTTTAAGCAGCAAGCAGCCGAGAGGTTCCAAAAATGCTCTAAAGACCCACTAACCGATGGTTGTGGAATTTCCAGAATTTATCGGGATGTTGGATGAGACTTCAAGAAATTCCCCGCAGTGGAGGACTTCAAGAGGGACGCACAGGATTTTCCAGATTGTGAATCGGAGGCCAGATACGAAAATGGGAGTGCTCGAAGAGGAGGGCCAAAAGAGAAGTGATGCAAATGGACTTAAAGGGAAGGGGGGTGACCCTTGGGCTCTCCTACCCCCCAAAAATTCACACAATGGGGGGGCCCGGAGGGGGGGGGGGGGGGGGGGGGCACTTTTTTATGATGGCGTGAGGAAAAATCGAGGCGCCATGCTACAACGATGATTGATGGAGGGAGAGAGAGAGGGGATTATGCCACTTCAATGTACCCCTATAAATTGATTGCAACAGCAAGATGCATGATCTTTTCTCTCTCCATTGCCACTCTCAACTTTAAAAATGGTTGCTTGGATAACCTGATCAGAACTTAGTATTTCTCTCTCCTCCCTCTCTCTCTTCCAAGTGACGATTCATGTGGGAGAAATCAAGAAGAAGAGGGGCTAAGGGATGTTTGTCCGACAACAATCGGATTACTCCAAGATCAAGAGGAGGCTAAAGGAAGGTGTTCAACACTAAAGAATGATCGTCGGGTGGCCCGTTGGCAGTTTGTATCAATTATTAAAAAACCCGCAACACATGCATAAGCGGTATGCCTCATTTTTACAAAGGAAAGTTGCTTTTTTTTAATATTTGATGGTCTAAATGAAATTCATATGAAACAAAAATTTGTTTGGGTCTTTTTTGCATCATGATTTAGGGATGTGCATAAAATAAATGCAGAACCATAATGATAAAGAGTCGCAATAATTAAATTATAATCCGAAAAGCACATTTCTAGAGTAAAAATGAAGATTTTGTTGGTTTTGGGTGGGGAAAAAAAGATGCGCATGGAATAAAAGTCTGATAAAAAACATTTCTTAGCTATCATAATCAATCATTAAGCATAGATCAGAAAATAACCTATTTTTATGCATAAATAAATAGTGAAAAATAGTAAAAAACGAGAAAAAATGGGTTTTGTGCTTTGAAAAATAAGGAAAAATACGATTAATGTCGGTGAATGTTTAGCAAGATTGAGGCATGAGGTATAGCCCCTCAGATCACCCTTGTTTGTATGTTTTAGTGTGTTTTGGTTGCTTTATACATAAAAAATGACAAAAAAATAAAACCCTACACTTATGCAACAATGCAACACAAGTGGTAGGGGGAAAGAAGGGTTATGGAAGTTTTTAAGCGTTGAAAATGAAGTAAAGTCTAATATTTTGTTTGTGCATGTCATATAGGACGATAAAAATTAAAGTTTTAAGAGGCTAGTATCACGAGGTAACTCAGTGCTAGTCTCCAGCAATGCATCAATAATGCATAGAATGAAAATCATTGAAGAGCTAATTTTTACACTCCACTTTGGTGATTTGTTTTAAAATAAAATGTTTGTGTGCAATAAGCATACACTTTTTCATCTTGCATGCCACATGGTATAATCTCTTGGATGCATATCACCTATATGCCGAAACATTGACCAATGCTGAGAGTGAGAAAGCCTTTGATGTATGTTAGACAAGCGGTTCCTTGGGGTAAGTTCAGTGGGGAAACATCAACTCCTAGATCATTCAATAAATCAAAGAGTGGACTATGTATTGTGCGTCTTATATGTTGAGGTAGCGCGTCAAGGGGCCAATCCCTGATATGTAAGAGAGCTATAGTGGGGCCATGGTGTTTCAACCAAGAGGTTGCCTCGTGTGTATGTGATACATTGTAAATTATACTGATGTGTATGGGATCTCCCTCCGAGGAGTAGGGGAAGGCAAACATTGGACTGTTTCCTATTACAAACGCAAAAGTGATATTAGAGTTTAGTGTAGCGTGATCTTTAGACGCTCTTGGCCATGAGGCCATGTGGGGTGTCTAGTGTATCTTAGAGGTCCTAGAGAGCCAGTGTCGGGCCTGTTTTAGGTCCTGACAGGTGATGCATTTACCGGGAGCTGCCTATAAGTGGCGGTTTCCAAATCTAGATTGTAAAGGAACCTAAGTTTATAATTGCCATTAGGAGTGTGCTAAGATAACCATAAAATGGGGTTTGTTAAGGATGGAAAACCTTGGCTTTCCCTATACAAAACTTACTGATGGACTTAGTTAGTTATGTAGAGAATGAGTCCTCTACAGAAGATCATTTAGGTGATGAGAAGAGTAATCATTTAGTGGTTACCCCTGTTGAGATATCGAGCTCCACTCGTGATATGCCAGGGTGACCATTGTGCATTTATGTCACTGACTTGTCAGTTGCAGATGCGGTTGGTACACTGCCCATGAATAATAGCTAGATGATAGCTATCCTTATCTACTCTAGTTCGTGGCTCAGTTAGTATGCCACCTTAGTTAGTTGAGTTTGGTTTGAGACCCATATATAGGGTTCATCTATTTCTATGTACGAGAGTTCTTTTGGCTTACACAACCAAGAAGAGGAAAACTGTTTTCAGCCTCCACCCTTGTGTGTATTCCCCCATTGTGCAAGCAAGAAAGTTACAAGTGAGACTCCTTCCTTCTCTCCCACAATCTTGACATGGTATCAGAGCTTTGTTCGTGGTAAGAAGCTCAAGAAAGCAAGCCAAGTTCGCGGTGTTCTGGTAAGAGGACCAGTGTTGCTTTCATTTTTCTATTTTGGGAGCAAGTCTTTGCATGTAGCATAGCTGGAAAGTGCAAGAGTGCATTGTCTCAAATTGAGACGTCCTTCGGGGCCTGTTTTTTTTATTTGAGGCCATTTCGGGGCCTGTTTTAGAGGCGAAAGTTTTCTGCACGCACTCAAGAAAAGGCCCTGTTTTATGCTGTGCGACCACTGTTCTACAGGTCAGTGAAAAGTTACCACAAAAATTGCATCGTATGCTTGTGTGCAGGGACATTGGGAATTACAGAATCAGCCTTGTTTCCTGTTTATGCAAAATCGTCACTAGGAAGTGACTGTGTGGTCAAATACCACTTTTGCCAATTTTGCAGATTTGCCCTTGTGAGGGTGAAGTTGTGTTTTTTGCAGTGACAGAATTTCTTGCAGTGTTTTGTAATGGCGTTTGATTCTCTTTCACAGATTGTAACTGAAAAGCTTGACAAGAACAACTTACAAGCATGGAAGTTTAGAATGACGAATTTCCTTATGGAAAAAGGATATTGGGAAATTGTTGTAGGAAATGAAGAAGAACCAGATCTTCCTGATGTTCCCAATCAACAGCAAATGCAGACATTTAAAGCATGGCATGAGAGAGCTAGGAAAGTTATGTACTGGCTGTCTATCAGCATTTCAGACTCTATGATTGTGCATACTCAAGATGCAAGTACACCAAAGGAGGCATGGGATACTTTGTCAAAAATGTATAGCACAAATACGCAAGCCAGGAAAATGCAGCTCAAGCAAGAGTTGCATAATGTGCAAAGAGAAAGTATGAGCATCAATGACTACCACATGAAGGTGAAGAAGATTGCAGATGCACTTTCTTCCATTGGGTCGCTAGTGGAAGATGATGATTTAGTTTCTGTGACCTTGAATGGTCTAGGAAAGGATTATGCGCAGTTTTGGACATCCATTTCAGTTCGTGAAAGATTTCCTGATTTTGAGGAGTTGATTGCTCTTCTAATTTCTGAGGAGTAGAGAAATGGTGGTGCATCTTCTTCAGGAGGAACTTCAAAAGAAACTGTCTTCTACTCAAATGCTGGAAGAGGTAGAGGCAGAGGTAGAGAAGGCCGATCTGGAGGCCGTGGTAGAAATCAGAATATGCAGCAGACTCAAGAAAACCAATCCTATGGAGGAGGACGTGGTAACTCTAGAGGCAGAGGAGCCAAAGAGGTCGTGGTGGATGGCAAAGAGGCCAAAATGCAAACAGCAATGTTGAATGCTACTACTGTGGTAAAATGGGTCATATGGCTAAAGACTGCTATAAAAAGCAGAATGACATCATGAATGGGAAATTGCAACAAGGAAATTATGCATCTTCTAGTAAACAGGGTGATGACAGAAATGAGCATTTGTTTTTGGTGTAGCACATGAACAATTCTGTGACAAGTGCAGAAGAAAGCAATGAAGTGTGGTATGTTGACTCAGGTGTATCAAACCACATGACAGGTCATGCAGAATGGATGCAGGATGCAAGAAAAATGGAAAAACCAGGATTTGTGGAGACTGGTAATGACACTGCACATTCTATTGTGCAGATTGGAAAAATTCATTTGTCTATGCAGGATGGGAAAAAGAAATACCTGTCAGATGTATTTCATGTCCTGAATATCACCAAGAATCTGGTTTCTGTTGGTCAAATGGTTGAGCAGGGCTTGTAGGTCAGATTTAATCCTCATGAATGATTTATTGAGGATATGAAAAATAAAGGTCACTTGATAGCAAAAGGAAAGAAGAAGGGCAGAATGTTTACATTGGATGCAAACATGCCTGAATTGAGTGCAGCAATGTTTGCACATGGGACCGGTGTAGTTGCAGATATTGATATCTGGCATAAACGCATTGGTCATGCTAATGTACAGTGACTTCAATCAATGCAAGCCCAAAATATTGTTGCAGGATTGCCTAAATTCAAGGTTGCAGAAATGCATAAGGTATGTGAAGCCTGTCACTTTAGAAAACAGGCAAGAAAACCATTTCCTAGACTTGTTCAAGAGTGTAAGAAGCCATTGGAATTAATCCACTCTGATGTGTGGACTACTAAAGCTGCATCTCTTGGAGGCTGTCATTATTTTGTCACTTTTATTGATGACTATAGCAGAAAAGTTTGGGTGTATTTTATGAAAAAGAAAAGTGAAGTTTTTGGGCATTTCAAAACTCTTAAAGCTATGGTTGAAAAAAAAACAGGCCTACAAATAAAATGCCTAAGGTCAGATGGAGGGGGAGAGTACCTCTCAAATGAGTTTGCAAGGTTCCTGTAGGAGCATGGCATAAAGCAGCAATATTCATGCAGTCATATCCCACAACAAAATGGAATTGCAGAAAGGAAAAACAGGCATATTGTTGAGGTATCTCGTGCCATGCTCAATGAAAAAGACCTGCCAGATTTTTATTGGGCTGAGGCAGTTGCTACAGTAGTCTACATAATGAACAGGACTCCCACTGCAGCAATACATGGGATGACTCCAGAGGAGAGGTATACTGGTAGGAAACCAGATATTTCTCATTTGAAAATTTTTGGTTGCATTTCCTATGTTCATGTGCTAGATGAGTTGAGATCCAAGTTGGATCCAAAAGCTGAGAAGTGCATCTTTATTGGTTACTGTTTGCAGCAGAAAGGGTATAGATATTATAACCCTTCTACTCATAAGTTTACAGTGAGCAGAGATGTTGTTTTTGATGAGATGAGTAGCTGGTATAAACCAGTAAATGTGATTGATAATGTAGATGCACAAAATGGTAATGCTGCACAGAATTCACAGCAGCAGTCACAAGATATTAGTGGACCTGGAGCGTCCTCTAGCAGTGGTTCACATTCTTCGCCATGGACAGGCAGATTGAGATCATGAGAATCTTCTCAAAGCAATGTAGATAGTGGTATACAGGTATCACGAAAAGGAAAAGAGAAGGTAGATTAGCCCATGTTTGATGTGCATACAGGTCACTTTTATGTGGATGGTGAATCCAGTGGCTCAGAACAGAGCATTGATGATGAGTTGGGTATTCCTTCTATTGTTACACCTGGAGTAAGGAAGACCAGGGATGTTTTGAGAGCATCTGAAAGTGAGCCTACTTTGCGTAGGACTACCAGCGCTAGGTATCCTGTGGATAGGCTGAAATATGATGGATTTACAGCCATTCACTATGCATATATAGTCAAAGTGATACAGGAACCAGAACCCACTTCTTTTGAGCAAGCCATGGGAAAATAAAAATGGGAGAAAGCCATGGATGAAGAAATGGATGCCTTGGAAGAAAATGCTACATGGGAGTTGGTACCTTTGCCTAAAGATAAGAATGCAATTGGCTGTAAGTGGGTTTATAAGGTGAAGCACAACGTAGATGGTTCTGTGAATAGATATAAGGCAAGATTAGTAGTCAAGGGGTATGCACAAACATATGGCATTGACTATGAAGAAACATTCAGTCCGGTTGCAAGGATGGCAACCGTAAGAGCAGTCATTGCTATGGCTGCATCGAAGGGATGGTCTTTACATCAGATGGATGTAAAGAATGCCTTCTTGCATGGTGATTTGCAAGAAGGGGTCTATATGGAGCAGCCACCAGGTTATGTGCATGCTGTTCATCCTGAGTTTGTTTCTAGGTTGAAGAAAGCCTTGTATGGCTTGAAGCAAGCACCTAGAGCATGGTCTGACAAGATAGGACAGTATCTTGTCACTATTGGCTTTCAGATTTCCAAGGCATATTTTTCACTTTATGTGAGAAAAACAGAGAAAGGTATTATGTTACTTGTCATTTATGTTGATGATTTGATTATCACAGGTGATAGTGATGAAGATATCCTTCATGTAAAAATGCTATTGAAGCAAAAGTTTGAGATGAAGGATTTGGGAGAGCTGCGTTATTTCTTGGGCATTGAGGTGATTAGATCACCAAGTGGGATATGGCTCTTGTAGAGGCAGTATGGATTGGACATGCTGTCCAAATATGGGATGACAAGCTGTAAGCCTATTTCAATTCCTTTGGAGCAGAATGTGAAGTTGAGCACAGATGCAGGTGAGCTTCTCGAAGACCCTACTATGTACAAACACATAGTAGGAAGTTTGATTTATATGACTATTAGCAGTCCAGATTTGAGCTATGCTGTTGGATTGGTAAGTCAGTTTATGCAGGCTCCAAGGAAACCACATTTGGATGTGACTAGACGCATACTCAAATATGTGAAGTCCACATTGCAGTATGGACTATTTTATGAGATTGGGGTTCAGATACAGTTGCATGGATACACTGATGCTGATTCGGCTAGTAGTATTTCTGATAGACGATCTACTAGTGGATATGTCTTCTTTTTTGGGAGTGTTGCAGTCACTTGGAGCAGCAAGAAACAGCCTACAATTGCCTTGTCGAGCACAGAGGCTGAGTACAGGGGTGTAGCAATGGCTGCATGTGAGGTAGCTTGGTTGCATAAGCTACTTTATGATATGCATCAGCCTACAAATGAGCCATTTGTCATTTATTGTGACAACATGAGTAGTATACACTTGGCAAATAACCCAGTCTATCATGCTAGAACAAAGCACATTGAGGTGCATTATCACTATGTGTGGGAGAGGGTCTTACTAGGTCTTATTGATCTAGTTTATGTCAGCAAAGAGGATCAGGTAGCTGACATATTCACGAAGGCATTGAGTGAAGAGAAGCTGCACAAGTTTAGATACCTGCTTGGTGTGCAGGAGTTGGGATTGAGCTCGAGGGGGAGTGTTGAGATATCGAGCTCCACTCGTGATATGCCAGGGTGACCGTTATGCATTTATGTCACCGACTTATCAGTTGCAGATGCGGTTGGTACACCACCCATGAATAATAGCTAGATGATAGCTATCCTTATCTACTCTAGTTCATGGCTCAATTAGTATGCCACCTTAGTTAGTTGAGTTTGGTTTGAGACCCATATGTAGGGTTCTTCTATTTCTATGTACGAGAGTTCTTTTGGCTTACACAACTAAGAAGAGGAAAACTATTTTCAGCATCCACCCTTGTGTGTATTCCCCCATTGTGCAAGCAAGAAAGCTACAAGTGAGACTCCTTCCTTCTCTCTCACAATCTTGACAACCCCATCCTCTAATGCAATGGCATGGGCTGAGGTTCGCCTTGGTGTGGTCTCTACCTAAGAGAAATCATGTATAACCATCCCTCAACCTAGAGGGCATGGAACAAGTATGTTGGAAGCTATGGCAATCATGGCATCAACAAGTGATTATGCTAAAGCTATAGTGCCATGGGAAAAACTTGACATACAATGGAGTGCAGTTATGGATGAAACATCCCATGTGGTGGGGCATCGTGCCAAAATTTTAGGTATCACAAGGATGTTAGAAGCCCTAGTTGTGAAGGGAAATCCGTTGCTTAAAAGGCATGGTCCGTAGGCCCTAAGTGCTAAGGATAAGTTTGCTTTTGATGAGGGGCAAAAGCTCCTAGATAAAGCCATTATGAAACTACCTAGGAAGGGGCAAGACATGGAAGATCCTCTAAGAAAGGATTGAAATGACGTGGTAAGAGCTATAGGCCTCCCTAGACCACTTTATGAGTTAGTAGAAAGGGACGTTAAGGATAGTATTAACCTTCCTACACCAGTACAGGTGGAAATGAAAGAGGTTAGAGACCCTAAAAGGTTGGAAATAGATCATGAAGAATATGAAGATTTTAATGACTGAGTACTAATCCCAAAGGAGAGAACTAAATTCTCTCCTCCTTATAGGGATCTCCCAGTGTTTCATGGGCTAGTAAATGAGGGGGACTTGATGTTGCACTTAAAGGAATACGGCCTAACGTGCCTTGCAAGTGGGTTTGATGACACACATCGGATGCTTGTGTTCTCTAGCACCCTAAAAGGAGAAGCTAGGAACTAGTACTGGAGCCTCCCAAGAGGGTTGATTAAATCCTTCGATGAGCTATGTGATAAATTTTTAGATGAATATGAAAAGAAGGTGCCTATGACCCATGTTTTAGGACAACTTATGCAGGTTAGACAAGAGTCATATCCTTCTGCTAAAGAATACACTAAAGCCTTTGACGATATTCTTAGGCTTTGGCCAAGAAGGACTATTGCATTGCCATGTGATGTGCTATGTGAGCTCTTTATGAGCGGCTTAGAGATTAATATGCAAATCCAAGTGAGGATGCAAGAGCATAAATCGTTAAATGAGGCCAAGATGCACGCAGTTGACTATGAGCAGTATATTCAAAGATGTTGGGAAAACTTTTGAAGTTTCCCCCGTTCAGTGCAAGTGCATCCAAATATCCAGCCGATTTTGCAAAGAGAAAATCCTTTTACTAATACCAAGAGAACCTTAGCAGGATATCTTGGTGGTCAAAATCTCCAAGTAGGAAGTGAAAATCCTATGAGAAGTGATAAGATGCCTCTTGGGGATAAAAAGATTCCATGCCCAGCAAGTCCCATCAAGGCTTGCAACAGTTCCACGAGAGGTAGTTGCGGTGGTGGCATTGATAGGACCATCGGGCCTATGAGTATGGATAAGTGTGCTATGAGTGGTCCTAGTTGAGCTGCTAGTAAGGCTCTTGAGAAGCCTTTTCAATTTAGTGATGAATCATGCTTTCAAGTAGATGCTATTCCTTTTAGTAAAAGCATGATTCCTATGGCTAAGCAGTTGCAGAGTGGACAAAGGAAAGGAAAGACATCTCGTATGAAGAAGATGCAGCATGCCCAAGGTCCCACATGTGCTCGATGGAAGTCGTAAGGATGTGAGGCCATCTGGTAATAACAATAAGTTTGCTTTGAGTCCATTAGACCAATGCGGAAAAATGAGGCAGTATAAGAGTATAAAAAGGAATATGAGATGGGTTTGGAGACCCAAAATTTATAAAGGTGTGGTTGGTGTGCTAGATGAAAGGCTAAGAATTCCATGTGGATATGCCTTGATGATTTCCCAAGTGGATGAGATCAACAGCCATAATGACACATCTGACAATATGGACATCACTAAGCTGCATCTAGGTGATGGGCCTAGGGTTGAAGTTCTACCTAGTTTGGGTTGCAACATGGACTTATGCCAAAATCCAAATAGGGAAGGTTCAAATGAGCACAAAGCTGTGATTCGTGAGCCCAATGAGGTCATTCATTTAGCTTATAGTACCCAAGAAGAGATGGCCCTTATTACTAAGATATTAGTATAAAGGCTTGGGCTAGTGGATCTACAAAAGGCCAAGATCAAGCTTTGAGTTAACTCGCATAAGTAGTATGTGGCTAGCCCTCACATCTCATGATATCTTTGGTCTCGGCTAGCCAAATAAGATGTAGTATATATGCTAAAAAGGCCATCCATTAGATGCAACCCAATGAGCTATTTTCATTGGCCAAGAGGGCCGATTTTTGTTGAGTTTAAATATTTTATTTCTTTAGGCCAAGAGGGCCATATGCATGTTTGGTGCAGGTACATTTAATGGTTTTCTGTGATTGCATCATACAGGTTGACGAAGTCATTGGAGGGAGCCTTTGCTATGGAGGAGCTTCTTGTGGCCATTCTAGGTAGTTTCATTCCTTTTTCGGGTCTTTTCCCTTAAGTAGATAACGATATATGTGTATGTAAGGGTTACTCTCGTTTCATTTTTTGGGACCGGAAATCAAGGCATGAAGTACCAGGTTTAGGTTAGGTATGTCTGGGGGAGGTCTGAGTAGTCATTGCCTCTTGCAAAGGCATTGTGAGGCATTGAAAGACCTGCTTTTAGAAGGCATTTCTAGTGCCCTTGTTCTGCTGACCTGCATTGCAGCTATTCTAGGAGTTCCTGTTAGTGTGAGGTAGTTAAAGAAGCCTACCCTTAAATGTGAAGAGAAGAACAACTCCTGAAGCTATCTAAAAATACATACATGGAGGTGTGTAAAAAGGGGTTCTAACCCCTCTACAAATAGAAAAAAAAAGAAAGAAATTTTCTAGAGCAATTGTTTGTTGCCTTGCGAAGGCCTGGTAGGTTCCTGGGGACGAGTCAATGCCTTATCTTCCTAGGGGTGGCATCTAGCTGAAAATAAGAATAAGAGAAGGTTGGAGAGAAAATAAAAGTGAGCGTTAAAAAAGATTAAGTGTCACCTTGCAAGGGCTTGGTAGGTTCTTGGGTACCGAGTCAAGACTTGAAGCCGATGCCCTGTTCTCCTTGGGTCACTACGCTCAACTCCCTCCTTTTTACACGCCCGAGTATGGAAAATAAAAGGCTAAAAGGATAATGTGCTAAAAGATAATATTTCTTGATCAGGCTATAGGAGTCCTCACCTAGGAGAGCTCCTGGTTGAGTTGTCCTCAGTTAGGAATGTAGTTCAGACCACCACTTAGGATCACCTCTTTGATAGTTCTTTTTAGCTTGATCGTGTTGGAGCAATTGGTTAGTGACTAGCTTTAGGCTTTCTGTCAAATTATGCTAGACCTACTCCTCGTGGATTTCATGTCTTGGTTTTGATAGGGGGTAGGGTGAGATCTATGATATGTTTTGTTGAGTATTTTTTGTATCAGCTTGATGCTCTTTGTGGTTGTGTGGATATGCAGATTTGTTTGTGGGATTCGACAAGTTGAGTCGCCCTATCCCATGGTTGCCAATGAGCGGTGGATTTTTTCCTTAGGAAGGTGCTTAGAATTTTCCAAAAAATCCAAATTTCAAGGGAAAAATAAACTCTGTTGAAGGCAGCGTAGGCAATTGGGTTGATTTTAAGCAGCAAGCAATCGACGAGTTCCAAAAATACTCTAAAGACCCACTAACTGACAGTTGTCGAATTTCCATAATTTCTTGAGATGTCATATGAGAATTCAAAAAATGCCTAGCAGTGGGGGACTTTGAGACAGATGTGCATGATTTTCCAGATTGCGAATCGGAGGCCGGACACGGAAATGGGAGTGCCTGAAGGGGAGAACCAAAAGAGAAGTGATGCAAATGGACTTAAAGGGAAGGGTGGTGACCCTTGGGCTCTCCCACCCTCCAAAAATTCATGCAATTGGGGGGGGAGGGGGGGGAGAGGGGGGGGGGAAGGGGACCATTTTTTATGATGGCGTGAGGAAAAATGGAGGCACCATGCTGCAACAACCATTGATGGAGGGAGAGGGAGAGGGAGAGGGGGTTATGCCACTTCAATGTACCCCCTATAAATCGATTTGCAGCAGCAAGATACATGATCTTTTTGCTCTCCATTGCCACTCTCGGCTTCAAAAATGTCTGCCCAAATCATAACTTAGTCTTTCTCTCTCCTCCCTCTCTCTCTTCCAAGTGACGATTCATGTGGGAGAAATCAAGAAGAAGAGGGGCTGAAGGATGTTTGTCCGACGATGATTGGATTGCTCCAAGATCAAGAGGAGGCTAAGGGAAGGTGTTCAACACTGAAGAATGATTGTTGGGTGGTCCATTGGCAGTCCATATCAATTTTTAAAAAACCTACAACACACGCATAAGCAGTATGCCTCATTTTTACAAAGGAAATTTGTTTCTTTTTTATGTTTGATGGTCTAAATGAAATTCATATGGGACAAAATTTAGTTTGGGTATTCTTTGCATCATGATACAGGGCTATACATAAAATAAATGCAAAATTGTAATGATAAATAGTTGCAGTAATTAAATTACAATCCGAAAAGCACATTTTTAGAGTAAAAATGAAGATTTTGTTGGTTTTGGGTGGGAAAAAAATATACGCATGGAATAAAACTCTAATAAAAAACATTTCTTTGCTGTTATAATTAGTCACTAAGCATAGATTAGAAAATAACCTATTTCTATGCATAAATAAATAGTGAAAAATAGCAAAAAATAGGGAAAAATAGGTTTTTGTGCTTCGAAAAATAAGAAAAAATGTGATTAATGTCCGTGAATATTTAGCAAGGTTGAGGCATAAGATATAGCCTCACCTCACCCTTGTTTGTATGTTTTAGTGTGTTTTTATTGCTTTATACATAAAAAATGACAAAAAAATAAAACCCTACACCTATGCAACGATGCAACACATAAGCGACAGGGGAAAAGAAGAGTTGTGTAAGCGTTTAAGTGCTGAAAATGAAGTAAAGTTTGATATTTTGTTTGTGCACATCATATAGGACGATAAAAATTTAAGTTTTAAGAGGCTAGTAGCACGAGGTAACTTAGTGCTAGTCTCCAACAATGCAGCAATAACACATAGAATGAAAATCATTGAAGGGATGATTTTTACACTCCACTTTGCTGATTTGTTTTAAAATAAAATGTTTATGCACAATAAGCATACACTTTTGCATCTTACATGCTACATGGTATAGTCTTCCGAATGCATAGCACTTGTATACCAAACATTGACCAACGCTATGAGAGTGTGGGGAAGCCTTTTGCTATAGGTTAGACGAGTAGTTCCTTGGGTAAGTTCAGTGAGGAAACATCAACTCCTGGATCGTTCAATAAATCAAAGAGTGGACTATGTATCGTGTGTCTTATATGTTGAGGTAGCACATCAAGCGGCCAATCCCTAAGATGTAGGAGAGCTATAGTGGGGCCACGGTGTTTCAACAATCGAGAGGTTGGTGCGCAGATCAGTCATTGTATGCTCACGTAGTGAATCCCGGAAGGTCCCCAAGAACAATGAACTCTACCTTTTTGCACAAATTACAATGTAAAAAGCATGAACGACAAGAGGAAGAGACCAATTGGGTTCAATCTCCCCCCATGCCTTGTGTGAGCGCTTCACAAAGCATGTATTTTATGTATATTTCTTCTTCATGCTCAATAATAGCCCAATTTACAAAAATATATCAAGCTTTTAGCTTTTGAGTTTGCTTTTACAAAAATAGGAATAAAGCTAATGGACGGTGCCCAAAGAGTCTGGCATGCCCAATACAATGTCCAAATAGAAATAACATATCCGTGCGCATAGGCGCATACAAAATAATAATAAATAATCGATGCCTCAATAGACATAACAAAATATAGGTGTGGCGCCTATCAAAATATAATCCATAGGTCGAATACTTGCTTACTCCAATGCTTTCCTCCGCCACTGCCGCTATCTCTACACATCAACTGAAGCATTCACAATCATTAGTAAAATAATACAATTAAACCGACAAAAGTGAATACCTAGCAGTCTTCAGCTACATAAATAAATCAACTGGTTAGAAATAAATCCTAACCTTAATTTATTACGAGTGCGCACTCTAAACTCATAAACGTTTATTAATTTAATATGTATTTTGCGGAATCACCCGCTATGGAATCACACATGTACACACTAAATTAATGAAATGCCCGAAAAGGATAGGCGTCCCCATCAACTTCTTGCACAAAGAATCCACTTTGTGTATGAGCCCCGGTCATCAAAGTTTACGGAATCCACCGTAAAACCTCACGGAATCCACCGTGGCACGGAATCCACCGTGAAATATGCCTCCTGGCATCATATCCCCGAGGTGGGATAGCAATTGGCCTCAATTGCTATTAGCTCAATGTGGAGCTAACAAAGTGGGGAAAGCATTTAAGTCTCTAGCATGCATCCATTGTGCTTCCTCTACTGGATGGTTCTTAAATTTAACTAGATATCTAGAATACCTTCGGCTAGTTCTAGTGGTCATAAAGTCAGTGTCTATGATAGCTTCTGGTTCAAGTATTTCAGTCTCTTCCTCTAATAAAGGTGGGTTTTCATAAATAGGGTGAACTGGTAATTGGCCTCTAAATGGTCTCAATAAACTAATGTGAAATGTATTGTGAATTTTCCAATGAGATGGTAATTCTAACTTGAATGCATTGTCATTAATTTTATGAATGATCCTAAATGGTCCATAGAATCTAGGAGCTAGTTTGACAACTGGATGTCTATCTACACTTTGCAATCTACGTTTTTCTATTCTCAGCCAATATTAATCATCAACTTTGAAATTCATTGCCTGTCTTTTCTTGTTGGCTTGTTTGGTATATGATTGCTGGGCTTTAACAATCATATCTTTAACTTCATCAAATATAATGTTATGCATACTAGCAATATCATCAGCACTCTGAATTCTATTAGACAAAGATGCAACAGGTGTAGATAATCTATATCCATAAATGACTTCAAACGGTGCTTTCTTTATAGATGTGTGCGGTGTATTGCTATATGCAAACTGTAATAAATGCAAATGAGTGTCCCATGTCTGAGGTTCAGAGATAGTATATGCACGTAAAAGATCTAGAATGGTGCTGTTTGTGGCTTCTGTTTGTCCATTAGTTTCTGGATGAAATGCAGATGAGAAATCAATCTTTGTGCCTAGGTTAGCAAACAGGGTAATCCAAAAATTGTTACAAAATCTAGAATCACGATCTGAAATGATAACTTTTGGCAATCCATGGTTAGTAAAAATTGTTTTCAAAAACAACTGTGCTGCTTGTGATGCTGTTAAAGTTTTCTTACATGGAATGAAATATGCTTGTTTACTAAATCTATCTACAACTGTCCAAATCATATCATGTTAGATTTAGTATTAGGTAAACCAGTAATGAAATCCATTGAAATTTGTTCCCAAGGTTTAGATGGAATAGACAAAGGTATAAGTAATCCATACTATTTACCATGATGTCTCTTAACTCTTTGACAAATCAAACATTCAAAAACGAAGTTAGATACATCAGCATCCATATGCGGCCAATAAAAATCTTCAGTTAACATACGTAAAGTAGATATGATACCTCTATGACCTTGATATGGAGGAGAATGAATTTCATTCAAAACAAAAGATCGGAATGGAATTGTAACACACAGTCTCTTTTCATAAAACATAAATCCATCATTATATGACAATGAATCAACAGGAATGAAATTATTTTGAACTAATTTGTTCCAATCTAAATGAAAAGTAATATCCTGGTGATATGTATCTTTCATAGTAATCAAAGAATCAAAAGATATGACAGAAATATTATGAATGGCAGGTCTTCTACTCAATGCATCAGCCACTACATTTTCTTTTCCAGGTTGGTATTGAATGATAGGATGAAAACTTTGAATAAAGGAAGCCCATTTGATATGACGGTCAGAAATTTGGGGTTGGCTAAGTAAATGTCTAATACTTTGCTAATCGGTCTTTATCATAAATTCTGAACCCATTAAGTAGTGTTTCCACTGTCTTAATGCTTGTACAACTGCTAATAGTTCTTTGTCATATGTGGAATATTTGAGCTCAGAGGGTTTCAGCTTACAACTAGAATATGCTATAGGATGATTGTCTTGCATAAGTACGGCTCCTATTCCTGATCCACTAGCATCGGTCACTACTAGAAAGAAAGGTCTATTAAAGTCAGGCAACTGTAAAACAGGGGCATGGGTTAATGCATGTTTCAGTAAGTCAAAGGATTTCTGTTGATTTTCAGTCCATTGATAAACAATTCCTTTCTTGAGAAGTTTGGTTAATGGTAAAGCAAGTAATGAAAAATTACGTACAAACTTCCTATAGAAACTAGCAAGACCAAGGAATGAGCGTAACTCATGCACGTTTTTAGGAACATGCCAATTCAATATTGCATCAATTTTCTTAGGATCAACTTTAATTCCATCAGATGATACAATATGACCTAAATACTCAATTTCTGTCTTAAAGAATTCACTCTTTTCAGGATTTGCATACAATTGATTTTCTTTCAATAATTGAAAAACTTATGACAAATGCTCATAATGTTCTTTTCCATTTTGACTAAACACCAAAATATCATCAAAGAAAACAATTACACAATACTAATATTTCAAAAATATACGGTTCATTATTCTACTAAAGGTAGCAGGTGCATTAGTCAATTCGAATGGCATGACCAAAAATTCGTAATGACCAAACTGTGTTCTGAATGCAATCTTGAATATGTCAGATTTATCTAGCCTCACCTGATGATAACCAGACTTAAGGTCAATTTTACTAAATATAGAAGATCCTTGCAGTTTGTCCATAAGGTCATCAACTCTAGGAATAGGATACCTATTCTTTACAGTGATCTTATTTAAAGCTCGATAGTCAATACACATACGATAGGTATTATTCTTTTTCTTGACTAACAATACAGGTGCACCGAATGGAGAACTGCTAGGTCGAATTAAACCTCTATTTAGTAATTCCTCAACTTGACTCTGGATTTCTTTTTGCTCTATCTGGTTATGCCTATATGGTGCTTTGTAAGGTGGTTGTGTGCCAGGGATTAAATCTATCTTATGGTCTTCTGGACGTGAAGGAGGTAAACCTGGTGGTAGGTCTTCTGCAAAACAATCCTTAAAATATGCAAGAAATTCCTTATGCCTAGGGTGCATATGATTTTCCTTTACTTGCAATTCATTCACCCAAATGAGGTAAGATTTACTACTCTTGCGTAATGCACGTTTAGCTTGAGTATGCGAAAGCAGTGGAAAAACATTAAATGCATGCATACCATATGAGATAATAGATTTTCCTTGAAAATTAATATTCATTGTGTGTGTGGAATAATCTATATCTGGGTTATGCTGGTGTCGCCAAGGCATACCTAAAATAATGTCACTCGACTGTAATGGAACAACTAAGAAATCTCTTCTTTCAGTGTATGAACCAATTTGAATCTCTAAATCTTGCACTTCTTGTGTACCATTATACCTAGTGCCTAAAAATGTAGCTTTTATGCGATAATGCGTAGGTACAGTCTGTAATTTCAATTCCTTTACCAATTTTGCTGAAATAAAATCATGAGTACTACCATCATCATGCAAAATAGTATTTTCCTTTCCATGCATCAAACATTTCATAGTCAATAAAGAATGTGGAGTAGGCATACCTGGTAAAGTATCGAAAGTAGTAGTAGTGTCGTCCTCATCTTCAGTGAAATCAGGCATATCCTCATGTTCGTCTTCATCCATGGCTCCAAGATAGTTTATATGAGCTGGTGGCTTCTTTGAATAACAATTTGCTGCTAGATGTCCAGGCTGGTGGCATTTATAGCATACTATTGGCTTGGCTTTGGTTACATTATTTGCAATGGCGGGAAGTCTAGGTACATTTGGATTTGGCTGTGGAATAGGCTTAGAATTTTGATTTACGTTGGATGGTAATACAGGTGGTTTTTTCCAATTCTTGTGGAAAGATGATGAAGAGAAACGACCTGGATTAAATCTTCTAAAATTGGAATTGAATTGTTTAGATCCATAATTACCATTGGCTTGGAATTGCTGTGGTCGTCTGTCTCTACCGCTAGCTTATCTTCAGTGTCGTGAGCTAGTGAAATGGCGTCTTCAAGAGTAGCAGGCTTGAACATGTTAACTTTAGCGTAGTAATGCCCAAGAAGTCCAGACATATACTTCCGCTTATGTGTCACCTCTAATACGTCTTCAAACATGCGTAGCTAGAGGAGTGCATTCCAAAAACGCTCTGTATACTGAGGTATAGGCTCACAATCCCGTTGTTGGAGTAGATCCCATTGCTTGATAGCCTTCTCATGAAATTGCGGTGGAAGGAAATTCTGCATGAACTTCTTCTTGAAATCTTCCCAAGTAGCAGGACATTCTATGCTCTTGCGTACTACAGTCCACCAAAGTGATGCTCTGTCTACCAAATGATTAGTAACACACTTGATTTTATCTTTTTCTGCATAGGTTTCCTCATGGAAATAGTCATCAAACTGACTAATGAATGATAGAACAGTCTTTCCTTCTCGTATGCCATTGAAAGTACGAAATTTGAAACTTCGTTTACTTATCTTTGATTCCTTGCGAATGGTTTAGCTTCAAGGGTGGCGTCAATCAAATCTTCAGCTTGAGGTTCTTCTTTGTCGGTAGACGCTCTTTGTAATTTTGCCAGTTGCGCTTGCAATGATTGCCTAGCCCTTCGTTCTTCTTCCAATTGCATCATGATTAAGTCCAGCTTTTGCTCCATCGTAGGCTCGGGTAGGTCATCTTCAACCATAAGATCATCCATATGTGGTTCCGTCATCCTATAAAACTCAAAAGACCTTTCTCACTCAAAATCAGGTTAGCGGGATGAGCGTAGCTCAAGTTCGGGATTACAAGGCTTATGTGTTTTTTGGGTATTTCTTTCTCAATCTTCAGAAAATCTACGATTTTTCCTTCTTCGTATGTTGAAAATGCTTCAGCAAACCTGCGTATGGGTAGAATACCTTCCAACGAACAACTTTGCAATTCAGAGTTTCTGCGCAGGAACAGCCCTTCTAGGAGTTTTGAGCACAAGTCAGTTCTGACTCCAGTTGACTAGTCTGACTTGCAAAGTTGCAGACTTAGGTGACTTGCAGAGTTGCAGACTTGCAAAACTTAGCCGACTTAGTGAACTTGCAAAATTTGATCACAAATGACTTGCAGAACTTGATTTCTGAGGCGTGGGACCTGGAGTTGTTGACTTGCAAAGTTAAGCTTAGTGTGATTAAGCTTATGGGGGGAAACTTGTTGATCAGAAACATCGAATTCGTGGGGGGAGGACCGTTTTTTCTGCCACGTGGAAAAATCGGATATACTCCGAGACCAGGCGGATCGATTTTGTGGCTTAAGCCTCTAACCAAGCTTATAAGCTTATTATTAAGCTTTTTGAAAGAAGGAATTATGAAAATAATAAAGCTTATCTCTCTCTGTTTGATGACTTGATGAAGGAGATGTAGGAGTGGTCCTCCGCCTGTACAACCCGGTCCTTCGCGATCTGATGACAGAAACGGGGGTTCTTGATTGCCAGAAGTCTGCCTGTATCAACGGTTCGCGACGAGATTGACCGTAGAGCCTGATTGTTCCAGGAGCTCCGCCTTCGCACGAGATGGGTAGCGATTGGAAGCTCTTGATCTCAGCTCCGCTCTGATACCACTAGTACGCAGATCGGTCGCTGTGTGCTCACGTAGTGAATCCCGGAAGGTCCCCAAGAACAATGAACTCTATCTTTTTGCACAAATTACAATGTAAAAAGCATGAACGACAAGAGCAAGAGACCAATTGGGTTCAATCTCCCCCCATGCCTTGTGTGAGCGCTTCACAAAGCATGTATTTTATGTATATTTCTTCTTCATGCTCAATAATAGCCCAATTTACAAAAATATATCAAGCTTTTAGCTTTTGAGTTTGCTTTTACAAAAATAGGAATAAAGCTAATGGACGGTGCCCAAAGAGTCTGGCACGCCCAATACAATGTCCAAATAGAAATAACATATCCGTGCGCATAGGCGCATACAAAATAATAATAAATAATCGATGCCTCAATAGACATAACAAAATATAGGCGTGGCGCCTATCAAAATATAATCCATAGGTCGAATACTCGCTAGACTCCAATGCTTTCCTCCGCCACTGCTGTTATCTCTACACATCAACTGAAGCATTCACAATCGCTAGTAAAATAATACAATTAAACCGACAAAAGTGAATACCTAGCAGTCTTCAGCTACATAAATAAATCAACTGGTTAGAAATAAATCCTAACCTTAATTTATTACGGGTGCGCACTCTAAACTCATAAATGTTTATTAATTTAATATGTATTTTGTTGAATCACCCGCTATGGAATCACCCATGTACACACTAAATTAATGAAACGCCCGAAAAGGATAGGCGTCCCCATCAACTTCTCGCACAAAGAATCCACTTTGTGTATGAGCCCCGGTCATCAAAGTTTACGGAATCCACCGTGGCACGGAATCCACCGTGAAATATGCCTCCTGGCATCAGAGGTTGCCTCCTATGTATGTGATATGTGGTAAATTATACCGATGTGTATGGGATCTCCCTTTGAGGAGTAGGGGAAGGTAAACATTAGATTGTTTCCTATTACAAACGTAAAAGCGATATTAGAGTTTAGTGTAGTGTGAGCTTTAGACGCTCATGTGACTGCGAGGCCATGTGGGGTGTCTTGTGTGATTTAGAGGTCCAGCTAGTGCTAGAGAGCCAATGTCAGGGGGCTTGTTTTAGGTCTCGACAATTCACTAGGTGCAAGAGATCACATGTGATCAAAGGAGGTGGAGAAAGCATGAGTGTAAGACACATCCTAAACCATGAACTGTTCGCACATATACACACAATGGTCCCTCTTTAAATGACACCCATAATGATAAGGGCACCCCTTTTTAGGATTCTAGTTTCTATCTCCCCTTCTTCCGGTGGCAATAATGGGCCACAACACTATCTCCCATGAGGATCAAAGGTCCAAATGGAAGAATGGCCTAAATATGTGCGTCTGTTCTTAGCTTGCAATACTCTGTTGTTAATTTTTGTTGAACCCTTGGAAATAAGCACGTGTTTTGGCATGCATCCAAAACAAAGCTAAAAATTTTCGCTTATTAATACACAACACTCATAACGAGTTGCCCACATTCTTAACAAATTAGTGCAAAATAATCGATCCTCATGCTCTAAATCAGTTATTACAATAGCTCCTCCAGACTAGACTCTACAAAAGCAAATTGCAGATTTGTTACTCTTACTTTTACCTAGTCCTCTATTCTACCCCTAACCCTAAAGCTGTCTATTGAGCCCTCCCCGAAAACAAGCGAAGTGGCTTCCCAACAAAGAGATTCTGCCACTACATTCCCAATTCTATTGTGAGCTATTCATTGGCAAGGCCATTTTTTGTTTCCAAGAAAATTCCTTGAGTACATATTTGAGATCCCCCCCCCCCCCCCCCAATAGTGACAGTTCTCACACGAGGGTTTTGATTTGGTGGATAGTATTTCAAGGATACCACCAAGCAATCAGTGGCAACCCATTTTCCACAAGTTACCTCCCTCACTCGATGTTGGTCCTTGTCCCTTGTTATTAACGTTGTTGGTCCCCACCAAGCAATGTATGGCCAAATATTGCCAAGCGAAAGCCTTCCTCATAGACCATTGCTCATTAGGTGACTATCATGTCGAGAGATTTTAATAGCTTGCACCACCATCTATGATAACTATGGTATGAAAAACTATTCAATCCTATTAATATCTTGTATTGGTGCATGCAAAAATTCTTACCCTCCCACCTCTTCATCATTGATGATCTAGACCAAGTTCCCCCATTACACATGAGAGGAACACACTGATAGAGGTCAAGAGTAGTGGCCCCTGACACTGACCAGCCTGAGCACCTGTTGGCCTTGCCCCACCATCCTGATCCCCATCACTCTAAGCCCCTTTAGGAGGAGCCCCACCACTCTGGGCCCCTCCAAGTCTTAGCCCTCGAGCCTCTCTAGGTCCTGCCCCTTTAGGTCCCAACCTTTGAGCCCCTCTAGGTCTCACACCACCACTCCAAGCCCCTCTAGGTCCCGCCCCACCACTTTGAGCTCTTCTAGGATGAGCCCCACCACTCTAAACCCCTCTATGTCCTGCCTCTCAAGGCCCTCCAAGACAAGCTTGTCAAGGATGGGCTCCCCTAGTTGAGCCACTCCTCCAGATGCAGCCCCATCACATTGAGCCTCTCCATGCCCACGAGCCCTGGCCCTTTGCCACCCCAAGTCCCTCCATGCCAAGCCCCCCAAGGATGAGCCCCTCCACATTGATCCCCCCAAGGAGGGGCTCCTCCATGCCGAACCCCCACAGATGTGAGCCCCTCTAAGAGGAGCCTCTCCACGCTGAGCCTCCCAAGGATGAGCCCCTCTAGGAGGAGGTTCTCCACATTGAGCCCCTTCATGTTGACCCCCCAAGGTTGAGTCCCTTCAAGCCGAGTCCCCATTGCCCACAATCATCCTTAACGAGTGCAAGCCCCAACTTGCAATTGTTCCCTCCTCACTAGAGTCTTCTTGTGCCTCTGCCTCCACTTCAGCTCCTTGACATTCACTAGTTCTAATAAAGGATGAGCTCTCCATCCATAATGAGCTCAACCCTCATCCTCAATGAGTGCTCGACGATGGGGGAGGTAGTGGCCCCCGCCAGAGGGAACTTGTACCTTTGAGAGGGCAATGACAAGTTGTGGAGTTGGACATGGTGGACATTCGAGTGCTTGCTCACCCTAATGAAGAGAAGTCAACATAATCCATCATTCTTTCCCTCCAATAGTAAGTTTTAGTAGTTTTTTTTTCGGGCATCTCAATCATTGATCTTGTCAGTATCTTGCCTTAATAATCTATTTTTATATCCCTTATTTTTGATAGATATGTAATATCACAGTTGCCCACTAGAGATCTAAAGATTTGTATATTGTCTTGACCTACTACTATGCATCCCTTGTAGCAATATGAAAATGTCTCATGGATGGATGGTTTGAAGTAGTGGTGTTACATCTCGACCAATGATGTGTGAACTATCTTCATTTCGTATAATTAAAAGTAAGTGCGTGCTTGTTTGAGTAGACCTAGTTCTTTTATCTTTATTTTGGTGATTTATCTTCTTTGTTGATGATTGAATATCTCTCATTGGATTTTGATATTGTATGACGATGACATGTAACAAAACATATTATTTTACAAAAACTACTAGCAAGCAGTAGGGAGGGCTACCATGGAAGTTCCTGATGCTAAGCATCTACGTCTCTCCTTTGAGATTTGGCTCTTGCTCTTTGGAGGTGTCAATGCTAAACTAACTTCATTTGTGTTTCTAGGTCTGGGTGTAAACTTGTGGCCTCCATGGAGTATTCTTTTTGTAACAACCCTTTTATGTAATTTGAGTGCAAGGAATGCTCAGGTCCCACAACACGGCCCTACAGACCTCAATTGTGGATGGAGGATGTGCCTCAACGCATTTCTCCTTCTCACGGTTATATATGGTCTTTCAACTGTGGGTGGTTTTTATGATACAAGCTTTTTTTGCAACTACTCAGAGTTTTAAGTCAAGAAATTCAAAGTTAGCACTATTCAATTTTTTGCATATGAGATTTGCCAAGCACCATAAGGAGGAGGTGTTGTAGAGAGATGAGTTCTTGAGAGAGAGATTGCAAAGGAGGTGGTAGCAGGAACAAGAATATCTAAGGACTTTAGAAGAGATGGCATATTCCATACAAAGTCATGAGGAGGCCATGGAAGAAGATTGTCAATGGGTTGAATCGAGACAAGCTGTAGAGAGCAGGTCGCAAGTGGTGGAGAGGGGACCACAGAGATTAGAAGGCATAATATGGAGGAAGCATAAAAACCCTCCTAGCCCCGACCACCACCCCCCCATTCCCAATGACAACCTTAAGGATAACCTTATTGCCCTCATGGACAACCTCGTTGCACTTGTAGCCAAGCTCGCCGCTCTCTTGAATATTCAACCCCTGTCCTTTAGGAGACCCTTGAACCTGGCCTTCAAGATTCT
Organism: Lygodium microphyllum; assembly: GCF_053477565.2. Classification (NCBI taxonomy): domain Eukaryota; kingdom Viridiplantae; phylum Streptophyta; class Polypodiopsida; order Schizaeales; family Lygodiaceae; genus Lygodium; species Lygodium microphyllum. Next base: position 120,122,080 of record NC_141135.1, read on the forward strand.
ATGTTGTAATTTTTTTGTACCTGTTTGCCACTTTTGTAAATGGAAATGGAAATGTAATAAGAAGAAAAAAAGAAAGAAACTCATATGTATTGCTATACTTGTTGACATTTATTTGATAGTATGGTCTTTCTTGAGTACAAAAACCTAGTGAAACATTTACCTTTCTTTTGAGGAAAATGTATGTGTCCAAAATTATGAAAAGGCTAGTTCATTTTGATTATAGTTAGGTTGATTCAAGTATTTATTGTGTGTAGTGAATCCCATGAGGTCACTACCAAGTGAAGGAGGCCCCTCCCTAGATTGAAGGGCCCCCTTTGCTGATACTAAGTAGCCAAAACAACCAATTTTGGTACCCTAAAGATAGAGCCACTAGTAAAGATAGTCTTGGACAGAAGTATGGAATGATTCCAATTAAAAAAATAAGTGTTGAGAGCTAGGGAATGTGCTATCCAAATGTGGATTATGATCCTTAAACTTCAGAATATTCTACTTTATGTTTGTACAACTTCTACAGATGCATAGCATTGTTTGCTATCTCTTTAAATGCAAAACCTTTTTTCTTTTCTTATTAAGGAACTAGCAGACATCGGGTGTTATAGAATTCGAGATACATGCTCGACTTTCTTATATACTTAAAATATATATGGCGAATATTATGCTGGCACAGAGGGAGAATAGATGAGAGAAAGAAAGATGTAGAGAGAGAGGTAGAGAAATTGGCAACACACTAGGGATTGGTGGAAGATGGTGGAAGATGGGCTAGTCCCCCCCTTGTGGAGTTATATTATTGACAAGGAGTAAGCTCCTCCGTTACACATAAGCCAGTTCTTACTTGTAGATCTTGGAAACAAGATCACGGTATACAACCAGCTAACACTTGCACAACTTGGAAGTTGGCACCTTTTGATCCTTCTTGAGTCTCCTTCTCTCCTATACAATATGTGTAGGGCTCTCCTCTTGGCACTTGATTTCAGCAGAGCTTCCACAACACTTGCACTTTCTCTTCTCCTCTTGGAACTTGATTTCAGCAGAGCTTCCGCAGCACTTGCACATTCTCTTCTCCTCTTGGAACTTGATTTCAGCACAGCTTCTGCAACACTTTATTTCAGTAAGGCTCCTGCAGCACTTGTACCTTCTCTTCTCCTCTTGGATACATGCAAAGTGATGCTTCCTTTCACCTCTCCCTTACACCCAAGGAGAGCCTCCTCTTTTATAGGCTTTCAAGAGATTCTCTTCTTGGAGAGAGAGTTGAGTTGATCTTCATGCAAGATGTGGTTGTTCCACTCTACAGCACTAATTTCGAGATATCTCTTTGTGCATTGTTTGGATGAAAAAATGTCCAACACGAAAGTTGTAGATCTCATGTTTCCAATAACCTTAGCGGCCCGTTTTTAGAGATTGTTTTTCTATTGCGAGATATTTAAAAAATGAATTTTCCAAAAAACAACTTTTTAAACTGTACTCTTAACTTGTGCTTCATGCAACCACCTTGAGTTATAGATGAGGAGAGTTCATTAGATTGCCTTGGGCCTCAACCTTAAGATTGAATTCCACACAAAAGCTTGTGTCATTTTAGACCTTAGAAAGAGAAAATCAATTCTCTCCTCACTTCCAGAGGATCACGTCTCTCGTCTTTCCTAGTGAGAGAATTCCCTTTCGTCTTTCTTAATGAAAGAAAAGACCTTAAACCTTGACTTGTGGGGGAGAGGAAGGCCCCAAATGAATGCAATGCTCATCACACACAAGTAAATATTCTCAGGCATCCCTGGATGCACAAGTAAATACATATACACAATGCTAATGCACTTCCTCTTCTTAGAACTCAATCCATCTTCATTTATGTGTAACTCCTTGGTTCTTGTGTACACTCTTACACTTGGTAGACACTTCTTTCCCCCTTCATAACTTGTACTGCATGTACCAGATATCCTCATCACAGTGCTCTGATCACCCCATTAAGTGATGCACTAGGAATATTGGTCTCTAAATGGTCTCATGGCCATGCTAGATCATCATCAACACTTAAAGAAAAGTGAGTCATTAATTTATTGACATGAATTTATTAAATAGAGAATGGGTAGTAAGCAATCAATTTAGGGACATCGGGAGAGTAGTTAGAGATAAAGTGATGCAAATAATTCCTTTGATAATGTGAATGTAAAGTAAGATAAACAATGAAAATAGCAATGTACCTTTTTATCATCAACATAGAAGCTAAACAAAGTAGAAATTGGATGTCTTCATTGTGCAAATTCCGTCCTCAATTTTTGCAATGTGCACATTGACCTTACCTTCATAATGATCAAAATATTACCATCCCACCAAACATCAATATCTTGTAATGAATTTGTAGAAAACTCCATCATCTCTTGGTCTAGTGGCACCAATTTCTCACAAACATGGTGTATCTTCTATACAAAAATTTCATAAATTTGAAGTTTTGAGTGGCAATCATGTACTTGCAGACAATTAAATCTAGTTGCACCTTGCAGGTGATTCCATCTTCAAAGATTTATGCCTATAGCCAGTTTCATGGATTTTGTCTCTAGCACAGAAGTCCAGACCTCAAGAACCATATCCCTAGTGAAGTGTCTAGATGCATACTACAATACTCTCATAATAACTCTCAATAATCTTTCTTAGGTCGTGGATGCACCTCCCAAGAGGTATGTCTGATATGAAGAGTCACCAGAGCCACTACAGTGTCTTTTCACATCTCACTACTGTCACTATCACTTAGTCTTCTCTTCAGTCTTTAGCAGCTGCTAAGGTCTACATAATAGTTACAGTACAGTACCAGAGTAGCTACAGTACAATTACAGTACAGAGACAGAGCAAAGACAGAGGCTCTACAGAATATCTACAGAGGGTTACATAAGGTCATCAGAACCTCATAACTCATACTCAAACCATTCCAAACTATCAAAAACTATTCAATAAGCTTCCAAAAGATCTCAATCTTCATCAATCATCAATCCATGCTTCATACATAAGAAAATCAAAACAAAACAGAAGCTATATAGAACCAATCAGAAGCTCAACAGAACATCATAGAGCTTCATATCTCCACTGAGAATCATCATGAACTTCCAAAACATAATCAATATAATCCAAAAAACTCTCAAATACTTCCATTAACAACCATACATCACTCTAAATCCATCAAAAATCAATCATTCAATCCTCAAAAACAACAAAAATTAGTCAAAAATTCAATCTTTTTCCACTCTCAACATATCCCCACACTTAGAAAGGAAGCGTCCTCGCGACCTATGGAAAAGAAGAATATAAGTTCATTAAATAGCTCAATTTTATCATCTGTAGGATCTTCAATAGTCTCATCAAAGCACGACACCAACTTATTACTTGTATCTGATAGAAAAATACTACTAAAGGAAAACTTCGTTATTCATTAACTCTTCTGATTAATCATTTAAAAATCATAACAAATTTGTAAAGGATATAAGAGATTCTCTTCAGCTTTTTACCATAGCCTTTCCATCCACCATCAATAGCTTGAAAAGAGCTCTCGAACAAAGTATTCTCAATTAGCACAAACTCATCACATACAATTATTACTACACACACACAAATACTAACACAACCATCTGAATGACACCTCCAAAAAGAGATATATATATTATTAAGAATCATCCAAAATACATTGCAAAGGCATCAATGAAGATGATCCCTTTTGAAGGCTTGGTGGTTTCGAAAATGATCCATGGAGAAGGATTCATCTACAAATGTTTTTGGAGGATTTTGAAAGAACTGCAGGCAGCACATCCTTTCTAGCAAAACAAGGTATCTGCTAGGTAGACATAGGGCATGAAAATACGGGATATCCAACTGGTGGGAATCAATGTTTACATTGACATTCATACAAAGTTTTGGAATGGCCTTTTGATCATTATGGGAATGCCTATGCATGTATGCTAGATACCAAGCAAAATGAGCTGTCAATCTCACTGAAAGATTTAGAGATTGTAAATATTTGTGAGTAAAATGAAGGTAGTTCTGGTATGCTTGACTGGTAGTAGTCCAATCTCCTGGAATTATTGGCTAGTTCATCTGAGGTCCTATAAGAGAATCAATCGAGCTCCATCCTCTTCTTCTAGGAATCTGCTGATCAAACCCTTCATATTCACTAACCAACTGAGGGGGTTGAGAAATAGAAGTGGCAAGAGATGGAAGTGGAATAAGTAAAAGAGGATGAAGAGATGGGTAGGCAAAATCATAAAAGAAAAATAAGTTAAAGAAGGAGTGGCTAAAAATTTAAGGGAATCAGTTAGAAAAGGTGTTAATTGATAAATAAGAGCAATAAGTAAATATGGGAATTTGAGGAAAAGATTGAGGTTGGAAAAGAAGGGGTAAGATTGCTGTTGAATTGGTTTGATAAAGGAAAAGATAGGTATCATAGCGATGAGCCATTTCTTGGTAGTACAATAGGCTAGGAACAAAGGGACCTAAGACAGATCTTCTTTGGTAGGCATAAAAAAAGGTTGAATCAAATGGATGGTTTTTTGAAAGAAAAGCTAAGAGATCCACCCTCAGTTGGTTAGTGCTCTGTACATAGGTAGAAGTTGTATTCTGATGTTGATTCAGGACCACAGAATCAATCATTGAGTACCAGAAATTCTCAGGGCAAGTACCCACTTTTGAAGAGTAACTCTGGAACATGTCATCTATCTACAACTCCAAATAGTTGACATATAAAGCAACTTGTAAAACCATGTCTCCCACATACCAGGCCATATCTACTTCATATGGGATCAACAGATCACCTCATAGATACATGTATGATAGCAACATAATATCCGTCGTCATAGAATCTTTAAACACCATACGGACCACTTCTGTCAACAATTCAGGAGACCAAGCCCCACTCCAACCATCCTTTAGAAGAGGAAGATCCATCGTTGAAAGCTTAATGTAAAAGGCCAAATTTTGCAATTGATAGTGGACAAAGAAAGAATGGTTCGGAGGAACATACACCTGGAAATGCTCAAATGTAGACCATAACAAATCCATCCTCGACTGCAATCTTTCCACTTTATCTTGGAACAAAGGACACAATGTGGCCTGTCTATGGAGAACTGCCAAGTCCTGCTTAGAGATAGAAGGAATTAGAGAAACATTGGGGCTTGGAGAAACAGACCTTGCAACAACTGGTTGATTTGGGAAGCTTGTGATTCCACTGTGTCATGAGCAGTTTGTAAGGCTGAGAGTTTTGCATCTAAAACAGTCTGAAACTCTTGAGCTTCTTTGGACATCCTCTCCTTCTCTTCTGAGAGTTTAGTGACCTCTGATTGAGCCTATGTTAACTGAATCTTCAAAGAAGATATTTCTTCTCTCTGAGTCTCAATCATTTGGGTTTGTTGCTCCATCTGCTTAAACAGATCTACAAGTGTGTCTTTAGCAGAGGCTAACTCTGATGTTGCCTTATGCAACTGGTCTTTGGACTGCATCAGTTCTTCATAAAAGGAAGCATACAGATGTTGAGCACAAGCTGTCACTGAAAGTTCAATCGAACTTTGGATGTCTTTACAAAGGAATGGAATGGCATCTCCCGATACTAGATTGTTTAATGAAGGAAGTGATATGTCCAAGGAATCCTCTCTATGTGCTTTGAACAAATTGCTACATGTGAGGTAAGCAGGGAGGTCACTGTTAGAGGTAGAAGGAATTGTAACTGAAGGAAGAACTAAAGGAGCTTTATACGCTTCAGGCGTTTTCACTGAATGACTAGTAGAGGAGGAGAATCAAGATTCTCTATATCTATAGGTTCTGACTCTTCTGAAGGTGGTGGGGGAGGTACTAGATCAGATGGAGGAGGTGGTGGCACGCCCTTCTTTAGGCCTGAGTATGTCGTAGAATCCATAGGTAACATTTGTGACATTTTCTCTGGTTACTTTGATGAAATGTTGATCCATATTTGTAAGCAGGTAATTGCTCCAATCAATAGCCACTTCTTTTAACACCATCCTGGAAGCTATGAAGAGCTCTTTGGACAAGTAATGGGATGGTGTTTTGGCAAGGCATAAACCTGTCTTGGAGAAACTGGCAGACCAACTTCCACAAAGGATCAATGATCATAGAAAAAGAGACTCATGAAGTGTTGATCACTTTCTTGACATCCAGAATTTCCTTGGTCTGCTTCTATAACAGCTTGAAAATCTCATTGTTGGAGAATAATTGTCTAGTTGTAACAAAGGGCTCTCCTTTGTAGGGAAGAGACAAAGCCTTCCCTAACCCTCAGGGTGTCAATATCATGGAAGCACCATGAACCAGTCCTGACTTCTTGCTGTATAAGGCAAGAAACTCATCACACAAGGATGGATCATCTGGAATCAAGGGAAATGAAGCAGCTACGAAAGTCGCAAGTCCTGCATTCGCTATAGGCTCAAAAGCCAGTAAAAAAGAGTAATCCCTACTGACCAATGGGACATACTGGATAGGAGGAGAAGCGTGAGGTGGCATTCAGATGGAAAACACACACCACAACACAAACAATCACAAAGAATGCCTGCAAAACAACCAAAGGGCTATCAAAAAGGAATCAATCAAAATAAGGACACACATACATAAACGTAACTAACCCATTTACCACCCCAAACATCCCACATTCTAGAAAAAATTCGGCATGACCTCTACACATATGCAATGGAAAACTTCATGCGATGCAACAAACAGGCACCCAAATCCCCGTATCAGGCAAGAAAGAAAGAAAACTACAAACCGTACCCATAATCGTAACACATAGACAAATCATAATACCATAAAAATGTACATCAAGACCGGACCATAACCTTGACCATCAGTTTCAACTAAGAAGACTTTACGCGTCCATCCCATGAAGCATGTTTATTAAAAGGAAAAAAAAGTGCAGTGAGGGGGAATTGCTTTAATGAAGGGTTCATTTTAAGAAATTATTAACAATGGGTGGCATTTTATTAGGTTATAAACCTTAATAAGAAAACAGCGGTTCCTTCTTAAAATTTTAATTACAAATTATTAGGGTGAAACGGTGCTTTATCGAAACCCAGACTACGATTCCCAAACTGGGTCTCTAAATGCAAATTCATTAATTAAAAATTAATAGTGATGTGGAGCGGTTTTTTTGCTTGTGCATGCTTTTTTGTGACGGTTGGTTTGTTTTTATTATAAATTAAGGTGCCTCTTAAGCGCATGTAGCGCGTGTAAAGTGAATGACTAGTTGATTTTTAAATTATTAAATTGTGTGTTTAGTGCGAATGCGCGTGGAAAAGATAGGTGAATATAGTTTATTTTAGCAATTAATTATAGTTAAGGGAGTAATGAATAAAGCTCACAAAATAAATACCTGGTAGGGGTGTGTATGCAATGGACTGAAGGTGCACGGAGTAGTCCCCCAAAAGTAATGAATCCAGTCAAACAAAAACAAAGACTAGTGATTGAAAAAAATAAAGCACTTTAATATTTTTATTGATTTTTATTTTATTTTTATTTTTATTATGTATATGTTTGTTTTGTATTTTAGGTGTGTTTGTATTTTTTGTATATTGTTTGGTTTGGTTGTTTTTTTTTAATAATTAAATTAGGATATATAACACATGGATATGTTATAAAGTGTAAGAATGAATTTTAAGCCATTTAGCAAGTGTCCACAATGTATGTTAATTCAGCCATAATTTTTAGCTGATTTTTAGGATTTAAAATGAAATTTTATGAAGTATAGTATTAAAATTAGGGTTTTTTGGCTTCAAAGAATATTTTTACCTTTTATGAAAACATTTTTACTTGATAAATTAGTGGCAAAAGAGATAAAGGGGGTTTGTGAAATTTTTTGGAATTTTTCTCAATTTATTTTTGAATTTTTACTCATTTTTAATGAAATTTACTCCTTTTTCATGTAATTTTGAATGAATTTTCATATGGTTAATTTTTTTGCAATTTATTTGTTTGAATTTTCACCTTAAAATATTTCAAATAATTTCAACAATATTGGTAATTTTTTTAAAAAAGATTTTTTTTTTGTTTTTTAAACAACTTTTTGTAATTTTATGTTTTTTATGTTTATTTTTATGTATTTTTATATATTTGCGAGTTGAAAAATACACGGCGGTACCCGGGCTGCGTGTGAACAGCGAAGGATGATTGCGTGTGAACGGCGGGTCTGCAATACTCCACCACACGGACAAGTCGAAAGCGCGTTCTCGCGCGTGAACGCCCGCGAGCACACTCGAACTCAGCGGAAAAAGAACGAAAGAGAAAGGGCAGGAACGAGAGCTAACTGAGTAGATTAGGTGAATTAGATTAGCTTAGTCTGATAAAGTTGATTAAGTTAGTTTAGTTTAGTAAATCAATGAAGTTAGTTAAATTAGGTTAGTTGGTTAAGTGAGGTCAAGTCAGGTCAATTAAGTCTGGTTAGTCTAAGTAGGTCCGTTAAGTCTAGGTAAGTCAGGTCTGGTTAGTTTAGTCAGGTATGGTTAGTCAGGTCTGGTTAGTCTAGTCTAGTTAGGGGTTTAAACTAACAAGGGTTAGTTTGGCCGGGGGAGGGGGGGTTAACTAACTAGGGTTAGTTGGGGTGGAGGTAGAGGACGAGGAGGAGGAAGAGGAAGAGGAGGCAGCGTCTGGTGGTGGAGAAGGAGGTGGAGGTAGAGGAGGAGGAGGTGGAGGAAGAGGAAGAGGAGGCAGCATCTAGGGTCATTGCAGGAGTGGACGACAGGAGGGCTTCTGAGGGCGGACGTTTGGAGTGGCAACAGCAGCAAGGGTGGGCATCCACACGGCGGCCGAGGGAGGAGGCGACGTAGGGCGGGAGCACGGCCGAGGGTGGTGAAGGCAACGGCAATGACGAAGGGCGAGCGGCATCGGGGTCGTCAAGGCGTTGGAGTGGACGGCAGCGCGGCCGACGAGGAGCCATAGCGGCAACAACGTGTCACAGGGCCGGGGGGGGGGGGAGGGGGGGGGGGGGGAGAGAAGAAGCAGGAGGAGGAGAAGAAGAAGAAAGGGGAGAAGAAGGAGGAGGAAGAAGGAGGGAGGAAGGAAGGAGGAAGAAGCAACAGGGAGGGGACGCGACGCAACGGCACAGGTAGGTGTTTTTTTTCTTCTTCTTCTTTTTGTTTTCTTTGTTTTTTTCTTTTTTTCTCTTTTCTTTCTTTTTTTTTCTTTCTTTTTTGCTTCTTTTTCTTTCTTTGTTTTTTCTCTTTCTTTATTTTCTTCTTTTTCTCTTTTTGCTTTTCATTCTTTTTGTTCTTCTTTTTCTCTTGTTTTTTTTCTTTTTCTTTGTTTCTTCTTTTGGTTTTTTTTTGTTTTTTATTTTTTATAAAATTATATATATATATAGGTTTGGAGTTAAGTATGATTAGGATTATGGATTAGGTTGTGTTGTTTTTTTTTCTCTCTTCTTGTTTTTTTTGTTTTGTTTTTTTAAAAATAAATTTGGGCACCCCCGACTCGTACGCATGCGCGGGTAGGGGTAAAAAAATTTGCAGTGACGGGGTTAAATGGGGCAGGGACAGTGATGCGCAAACCACGGACGCCACAGGGCGTCCCGAGGTGCATAAAACCAAAAACAGGCCCGTTCATGCGCGATATGAGAAACGCGGTTAATGGGAAAAAGGAAGAAAATTTAATAAAATCCAAACCGTTCGTCGGATCAAAAATCCGTAAAAATGAAAAATGTGTCAGGAGACGAGAGGAAAATGTTGGAAACATGCACTTCAGGTTCTGGGGAAAAATCACGGTGTTCACATGGGAAAAACACAAAAAATAAACCCGAAAATACATACGGGTATTAATATCAGAAAATCCGCACATCGGACCACGCATCGAAACGAAGTGCGAAAAGAAGAAAAATTGTGTAGAATAAGGTCGCCAACAACTCGATCACGACAAAACACAGTTTTGATTGAGATAGGACGTGTTCACATGGGAAAAAACCCAAAAATAGGCTTGAAAATGGACTCGAAAATTAATACAGGAAGAACCGTGCGTCGGAATAGTGGGCAGTAAAAAGGAAAAATGTCCGAAAGAAAGGGATTCATAGGGTTGGCACATCAAAACTCGGGGGGAAATTAGGAGGGGTTCACGTGGAAAAAACACGAAAATCACACCCGAAAACACTCTGAAAAATTAATAACTAAAAATTCGACGGTCGAAAGAGGGGGAAGGAAAAAGGAAAAAGTGGGGGGACAACTTGCAGGACATGGCTGTCAGATTAAAATGGAATTCCGGTGAAAATAGGGTAGGTTCACAAGAAAAAATGTAAAAAATAGGCACGAAAATGACTCAAAACCCAGAAAATTTAATAACGGATGAACCCTGCATCGAAAGGACACTGAATAAAAAGGAAAAGTGTCAAGGGATTGGGTAGGACAAGCCTAACACATCAGATCAGGGTTTTGAAGCAATAAAGATGCATTCACATGGAAAACCATTCATTTTACGGGAATTTTTTTCAAAAATTAATAACTTTAGAACCGTCTGTCAGAACAGGGGTTGGTAAAAAGGAAAAATGGGCAGTTCAAAGGGATGAACATGGCTGTAAGGTTGGATGTGAGTCTCAGTAAACATAGGGTGCGTTCGTATAGAAAAAGCACAAAACAAAGGATAAAGAAAAACGGTCAAGAAACAACCCCGGGGACAGGGTAAAATAGAACGAAGAGTGGAGAAGGGACCCCATCAGGGTAAAATGAAATCACAGCATAGATGGGGGTATGCAACATGGACGCACAGGGACGCGCCCCCACACTTAAAACCTTAACAGGAAGGGTAAACCGGACATCAAGGACTCAGTACCACACATCAGACCAACCACGAATGTCCCCACACTTAAGACATGACCATCACTGAGAAGCAAAAGGTGTAGGGTTAGAAAAACTTGGCCCACATTGCCGAGGAGGAATGTCGACTATTGAGGTTGCGTCTTGTATCATTGTCAGCTGTAGGAGGCAACAAAGTGTCATCACAGCACATGTTCTTCATCCTTCATGGTAGGGACCATGCAGCAGCACCCAGGGAGATAGCTGGTTGAAGGAATCACAGGAAATTCATCGATGATGAGGGATATTGCACTCAACTCATGAGCACTCAAATGGATTGAAAGAGCAGTCACTCGCCCCATTACTAACGTCACTCAAGAAAATAATAATGAAACCGAGAGCTCACACCTGGTTTAGGAATTAACAAAGGAATGGTGCAGAGGGAGTATGCCAGGGTGCACAATTGATAGTGCATCAGTGCGTCCAACCCCGTCTGGTATAGGTGCAAGAAGAAAGGCCAGGGAGCCTTGTAGTGCAGTGTACAGAACAGAGTGACGTGTCCTGTGTTGATGGCAGAAACCCATCCCGTGGGTGCATAGGAAAACGGGAACATACCTGACTCCAATGGTTGCAATGTCCCTCAATCCTCACCTCTCGATAATTGATTGAAGAAACTCCAGTCACACTCAGCCCACCCTCTGTCTCGCGCTCCGTTGAAAGATAAAAAGGATAGCCCTTTCCTGAAACCCATTGATGTAATCCTCATGGTCACTTGTGCAGAGGTTGTATGCCTTGTGCGCAATTGATGGTGCAACTGTGCATCCCGCCTTGTGCCGGCATACAGTGTAAGAAGGAAGGCCAGGGAGCCTTATGGTGCAATGCACAGGAACAGATCGTGCTTTGTGCATTGAGAGGCCCATCCCTTGCATGCAACACTCCGTTCACACATCTCACCTCTCATTTGATTTAAAGGGAAAGACAGGTCACTCACACCACCCTCTGTCTCACTCTCAGATAGATATAGAGGACACCCCATACTCACGTCCCCGTCCTGTTAGGATGTAAGCTCGCATCACTCAAGGGGTTGTTGATGAAGATCATGTCGGCTGTTGTTGTCATCAGGGTCTTGAAGACGAGGTGTACCGAGGGAGGCAGTCTCCTACAAATCTCATACTTCAATAACTTGTAAGAAGAGTCGTCTGTTAAGAAGGACAGACTGACTGATATTGCAGAGACAGCGCACCAAGGGAGGTGGCTTCAATTTACTTGCTAAAGAGGTTCTGCTAGTGATGAGTTAGCTATCCTGAATTGTGGGGTGTTACCACCTTTTTCACAGTCAGCTTCCCACCCAAGGGTGTTTCCACCTTTTCTTGGAACGAGTCCTGTTATGACAGGGAATTTCTTCATTTTCTCCCACAATAATTTCGTTTAATTTTTTTGTTTTTGTTTTTTTTTCTCTTTTTTCTTCTTCCTTTTCTTTTTCTTCTTTTTTTCTTTTTTTTCGTTTCTTCTTTTTTTTGTTCTTTTATTTTTTTCATTAAGAAAGAGAATGGTAGAAATGCCATATGTCAAGACCACCCTCGCCACTGTTGTTGGATCAGACGAGAAGAGAACAATATCGGGTTGAGATGTTTTTGCGAGGGGTTATCTGAACGAGACTGCCTCATGAGGAGAATCATAAGGGCTATCAGAAGCACGACGAGAAAGATAGTGCGACGTCCAAAAGGGAAAGGGTAGGTCGACTGTAATTGTCAAGATCCCTAGGGAGGGAAGTACATCTTTAGGCGATAGCCATTGATGAGGAAAGGATCATCAAAGGCATCAACGGTCTGTACCTGAACAGAGCCATTAGGATTGACAGCAAGTACCTTGTACGGGCCCATCCACCATTATTGAAGCTTGCCAGGAAACTTGACAAATCTCAAATCATAGGCTAGAACAAAATCACCTTCTTTGAACTCTTTGTACTTGATGAAACTATCATGATAGGCCTTGCGTCGCACTTGGGTGGTTTCCATGCATTGTAGGGCCATCTGTCGTATCTCATCCAAGCATTCCAAGTGCACGAGACGGTGTTGCAGTGACTCATCATCTCCTAAGAGTTCTTTAACTGCCACTCGCAAAGAGGGCAATTCCAGCTCAACAGGGAAGACGGCTTCTGTCCCATACACTAACTGAAAAGGGGTCTGTCCTGTAGCTGCCTTATGAGAGGTTCTGTATGCCCAGAGGGCCTCTGTAAGTCGATCATCCCAATCGCGATGATGTGCTATAATCGTTCTTGTTAGAATCGAGCAAAGGATGCGATTGGTGACTTCAACTTGGCCACTGGCTCTAGGGTAATAAGGAGTGGACTTGCGATGGTGAATCTTATATAGCTCACTCAGCTCCTCCATGATTTTGTTAAGGAAATGAGTACCTCTGTCACTTACCAGCACGAGGGGACTATGAAAACGGGTGATAATATTCTCGTACATGAACAAAGCTACACTATTACCATCATCCCACTTCATGGCTTTAGCTTCACACCACTTTGTGACATAATCCGTACATACTAGGATGTATCTATTCTGCTTTCGTCTGGTGGGTGGATCAATGGGACCCACGAAATCAATCCCCCACTTCTCAAATGGCTTTAGGGGAAGAATGGGTTGCAGTGGCATGGCACTTGTTTTGGTGGGCTTCCCCATTCACTGACAAGCATCACATCTCTTACAGTAATCATATGCATCCTTGTGGAGGGTCAGCCACCAGTATCCTGCTAGCAAAGCCTTTCTGGCTGTCGCTTCTCCTGCAAAGTTTCCATCACATGGTTCATCATGGCATTCTTTCAATACTATGCCGATTTCATCCCCTGCAACACATCTTCGCAGCACTTCATCTTTGCCTCTCTTGTATAGTGCACCGCCGAGCAAAGTGTAATTCTAACAAAAGCTTCTTCTTCTCATGGCTTGAGATGCCAGGAGGATACTGTTGAGTTTCCAAGAGGTTGACTATGTCTACATACCAGAGAGTAACCGTTTCAACTAGAAACAAAGAAGCATCAGGAAGGTCAGGATCATCATGTTCCTCTACTTCTGTTTGAGGGATCCGTGATAGATGATCAGCTAGGACATGGAAACAGCTAGGCTTAGTGACTACTTCGAAGTTGAACTCCTGGAATAGTAGCAACCATCTCATCAGTCGTCCTTTAACATCTGCTTTGTTCATTAGGAAGGACAGGGCTTCATGATCCACATAGAACTTGAAATTCATTGACAATAGATAGTGTCAAAACTTCTCTAGTGCAAACACCATTGCCAGGCACTCAAGCTTTGTCACTATATAGTTTTGTTCCCTATCAGTGACCTTTCGACTTGCATAATAAATTTGTTGATCTAATTTAGAGGGACCCTTTTGACATAGGACAGCACCTAGCCCTTCAACTAATGCACCTGTGTGCACATGGAACTCCTTCGTCCAATCAGGAGGCTGTAAAATAGGTGCTTGGATCAAGCACTTTTTTAGGGTATTAAAGGCCTCTTCACAGTCATTAGTCCAAAGGAAATTGGCTTCTGTGGGAGCTTTCACTCAACTTTCAAGACCCATAGACTGCTTATTATTTCAAGTGTTCCAAGCCGAGCACTAATGGCTACCTCTCACATAACCGACGTGCCATCCATATCTACGGGTGTAGTGAGCGTACCTCCATGCCGTTCGAGTTACCTCCTCTCCCACGCACTCCGGTAGCTCCACGATCCAAGTGCGAGCTTCAAGCAAGCTCCATCCTCAAGCTCCACGCTCCGAGCTCCATCACCGCGAGCAAGAGAATATAATAGAAGAGAAGAGAAGAGAAGAGAAGAAGAGAGGAGAAGATGGAGAGCTTCTCCACCCCACGGTCCATCACCCTCACACACTCACTCCCTCACACTCTTACACTCCCTCTCTCAAGCACAAGCTCAAGCAAGCAAGAACAAGAAGAAGAAGAAGAAGAAGAAAGCTACTTTTGGCCACACACAAGAATGAGCTTCTCATTCACTTTTCAACTTTATATACAAAACCCTAAATCCCTTTTGGGCGGTCATCCCCTTTTCCCCCTTTTTTACATGGCCGGCCGTAGCCTAGGCCCTTTTTCTCATTGTCCTTCTATCTTCCTAGCTTTCTTTCCACCGCCCATCTACATTTAAAATTTGCACGGGTGAGACCCCGACTCTCTTTGAATTAAACCATGATGCGCTTGCGCTCTTTTACAAAAGTTTTGACTTGCGCTTTTCCTGGTGTGCCTTTGTCTTCCGTTTCTCTTTGCCTTGGCCTTTGTCTTTGTCTTCTCTTTTAGCTTTCTGGATTTTCCACCACCTGGCACTCTTTTACAAGATTTTAGGGTGCACCTTGGTATTTTAAAATGCACCTTTCCCCTTTTGTAGTTGCCTTGGACTTTTTAAGGTTGCCCTTGCGCTTTTGGCCTTTTCTCCTCTTCTTTCTTCAGTCGAGCTACCTTTTTTCCGTCTTTGCCTTGCGTCTTTTTTATTT
This sequence comes from Lygodium microphyllum, assembly GCF_053477565.2. Lineage (NCBI taxonomy): Eukaryota > Viridiplantae > Streptophyta > Polypodiopsida > Schizaeales > Lygodiaceae > Lygodium > Lygodium microphyllum. Next base: position 120,137,328 of record NC_141135.1, read on the forward strand.
CCTTTTGCTTTCTTCATGTTGGGGTTAATATTACTCCCTCCTAGACGAGTGCCAGTCCCATGGCACTCACCGTTGTAGATAGCAGGCATTAGCATGCACCGAAGACGTGGGTGGAAGGGATTGTTGTGGCTTGCCGTGGAGGAGTTCTGATGTTGGTACGGATGAAAGTCGTTGGTGGCACTTTGCTCTTTTGATTGGCTAGTTATATGATTGTTGTAGGTGGCGATAGGGCTACTCTTCGTTGGGAATGGTCACTCATAGCTAGCCCAAGTGTTGGTGTTCTTGGGATGCATATGGTGGATTCTGCTCGTGATGATTCTCTGGTGGTCTTGCATGATGAAGTAAAGGACAAGAGTTCAGAGTTGAGTATTGATGTAGAGGTGACGGCGCTTTGTTGGAGTCTTTAATACCTGCAATTGGAAAACCTCTCATGTGGTCTCTCCCTAAGGGGTAGTGCTAGTCTTCTTATCGTGCACAAGACATATTTTGATTAGTTTGGGAGACAGATCGAACTCTAAGCAAGTCCTGGAGTATTGTCCTGCACTTGAGGACCCAAACCGTGTATAGGTTAGAGTGTGAATATTAAGTGAGTACACTGGCGTATTTAGGTATTACTTAGTTAGAAGACTGTGGGCTAATTTCTCGTAACAATGTGTGGATGAAGCAAAGTTGTCCATGTTGAGAAGTTCTTGTGAACGTGTATGAGACATCCTTTGCATCGTGATTGCACGACGTAGCATAATTGAATAACCACACTTTTGGTAGCTGGAAGCTACTGGACTTTCCTTGTTTAGGACGGTGTACCTTTCATGGCCAATCGTGCGGTGCTTACCACAATTGATTGCAATGGTATTAAGGCAGCGTGCAAGAGGGAATTGTGCAAGTGGGTCAGGGTGACAGGTCTAACCATAGGCGAGACAAGCTCCCTAGGTATGTCCTGCCCTTGATGTGCCCTAAACTATTGTGGGTGATGCTAGGGGGTTAGGGGACTAGGGACGGAGCCAGCCAACCAAGGTCACCAGATGCACCTAATTTAAGGACCCCTAGGTGCGGTGCTGTGATCGTGGGTGCTTCTTATTTCTTCATTCATTTGTTTTCTTTTCTTTTCTTTTGTTCTTCTTCTTCTTCTCTCTTTTTTTAAGAAAAAATAAAGCTAAGTACAACCGTTGCAATATGTTGAAGCTATGAGCCTTTCAATGGGTTGGGAAATGTCAAGCCTCAAAGGCTCAAGAAATGGATATGACAATGATGATTGTGCCCTAGCCGCGTTGTTAGGGGAGCCATTGTTGCGATATTAGTGCGATTGTGGGGACACCTGTCGTGAGCTCATTGTAGATCTTGGCCCAATAAGAGAGTGTAGACCATGGCTATGCTTTGGTTCGTGCAATGTGGGGACTCGCAAGGGTGATTTCTCGCGTTCAGCAGCGTGGCTGTGTTGCGGTTCTTGTGAGGTTGGTGGTCTTGCGGTGGCCTGGCCGTTGAACACGTTTGCACGAAGACCTGTGTCATCTTGCATCCACTTGTCACTTCGTGAGAGTATATGCTCACTTGCGTTAAGTACATCGAACAAATGCAATCATGTTAAGACATAATTTTTCAAAATGCTATGATGTCTATTGCGATGCCTATCCCATTGCTTGTTAAGGTCGCATACATTAACGATAGGTAAAGGAAATGTGTACAAGTGGGGATCTTGCCCCTTTACTCATCAAAAACAAAAAGTTATGGCATGATGACTTGTCGAGCTACTTATACATCGTAGGGGCTTAGTCGATAGGTACTAGGTGGGGTGAGGTTGGTTGGCTAGGTGACTGGGGCGGTGCTGGTGCGGGGCTCCCATGAGGCTGGGTAGGGAACATGTCGGCCGGGACATGAATGGTGTAGTCCTAGGCCGCTACCATTTCCAAAATGTCTTTAAACAACTCATTAAATTCTTCCTTGTCCCGGGCCGCCTTTTCTCCTCGTGAGCACGGTGCACCCAAGCGTGTGTTGGGGGTCTGTGCAACTGGCGTTGCCACATGCTGCGCGTTTCTTTGAGTCTCAACTTTCTTGGCCCGGGGATTCTTTGGCCTTCGTCCGGGACTGTGTCGCTTAGGACCTCACTTCTTCGCATACCTTTTGAGGGTGGGCACGTAGCGTACCAGTGGAGGGGCATGTGCCGCATGTTCCCGTCGTCCACGGAGAGCGTCTATGTAAGCCAGTTGCCCTAGGCTTTCCATGTTTTTCTTGTAGGGGGACTTGCAATATGCAAACCAAGGGTTAGGCCTTGATACGGAATAGGACCGTTCGCATGGCGGAATTATAGTGTGGGTTATCAAACGCATATGACTAGAAGAGGCGGAGTGGGGCGTGTTGTGCTCGTTGTAGCGGGGTGGCCCCCATGATGATGTTGACTCAGCCTCCTGCCATTAGCAGATCTTGGCTCACGCCGAGTTGCATCGGCTGGTGGTCATGGATTTGGGCAGGGCTCATCCTCGAAAGGGTGGACCAGAAAGGGAAAGGTGTATAAGAAGGGACCGCACCCTGCTTACATCATCAGAGATGTTGGTCAGGGCTTTCCATGGTGGCAATGCGGGGTGCATGCCCTTCGCCTGGAGGTGGAAATGGTCATATGAGAGGGAGACCGGACAAGCCTAGACTGTTGGCCCCAACTCTTCTATCTGTGCTTAACTATTATTGCTTGTGTGTGTTGATGGTGTCTATACAAGGTGACAAAAAAATCATTGTTTTTATATATATACTTATTTACGAATCCATGTCACTTCACGAGGATAGAAACCAATTGTAGAACTCGGGATTGTACGGAAGCATGGCACACGCATGTAGTACACGTGGTAACTTTCTCAATACTGATAAATATTTCGCCACATCGAGTAGCATGGAACCTTGTCCGAGTCTACTGGCGACATGTAACTCCTCCTCAGCGAGAACCTTATCAAACAGAGGGTTTTCTTGGCTTGGTTCAGTCAAGTCCTTGCCCCGAATGGCAATCAGCACTCGAAGGGAAGTTGGTGCCACATAGGCTGGGTCTCTTTGGGATCGCCATTTGGCCAATCACTCCTCAGAGATTGTCATGATCTGAGCCCCTAATTCAGCCATTGCAACGCGGCTTTCGCACCAACGCTGCTCAAATCGACTTCGGCCTGCTGACAATTGCTTTAGTTGCTCTATGTCTACGAGATTCGGTTGACAGAGCACCTCATTGAACATGACAATTAAGCGTAGTTCATCTACTTCCTCGCCCAAGATGAGTCGCAAATGTTCGTGCAAGAGCCTGCTATAGTACTCGTCAAGGTGTTCCTGCTCTTCCCTGTTGAGATATCGAGCTCCACTCGTGATATGCCAGGGTGACCGTTGTGCATTTATGTCACCGACTTGTTAGTTGCAGATGCAGTTGGTACACCGCCCATGAATAATAGCTAGATGATAGCTATCCTTATCTACTCTAGTTCGTGGCTCAGTTAGTATGCCACCTTAGTTAGTTGAGTTTGGTTTGAGACCCATATATAGGGTTCTTCTATTTCTTTGTACTAGAGTTCTTTTGGCTTACACAACTAAGAAGAGGAAAACTATTTTCAGCCTCCACCTGTGTGTGTATTCCCCCATTGTGCAAGCAAGAAAGCTACAAGTGAGACTCCTTCCTTCTCTCCCACAATCTTGACATGGTATCAGAGCCTTGTTCGTGGTAAGGAGCTCAAGAAAGCAAACCAAGTTCGTAGTGTTCTGGTAAGAGGACCAGTGTTGCTTTGATTTTTCTATTTTGGGAGCAAGTCTCTGATAAGGCTCTGATTTTTACTGTGATACCTTGTTTTCTGTTTTTTACATTGTACGCAATGTCAAGATTGTGGGAGAGAAGGAAGGAGTCTCACTTGTAGCTTTCTTGCTTGCACAATGGGGGAAGACACACAAGGGTGGAGGCTGAAAACTGTTTTTCTCTTCTTAGTTGTGTAAGCCAAAAGAACTCTAGTACAAAGAAATAGAAGAACCCTAGATATGGGTCTCAAACCAAACTCAACTAACTAAGGTGGCATACTAACTGAGCCATGAACTAGAGTAGATAAGGATAGCTATCATGTAGCTATTATTCATGGGCGGTGTACCAACCGCATCTGCAACTAACACGTCGGTGACATAAATGCACAACGGTCACCCTGGCATATCACGAGTGGAGCTCGATATCTCAACACTCCCCCTCGAGCTCAATCCCAATTCCTGCACACCAAGCAGGTCTCTGAACTTGCGCAGCTTCTCTACGCCCAATGCCTTCGTGAATATGTCAGCTACCTGATCCTCTGTGCTGACATAAACTAGATCAATAAGACCTAGTAAAACCCTCTCTGGCCCATAGTGATAATGCACCTCAATGTGCTTTGTTCTAGCATGATAGACTGGGTTATTTGCCAAGTGTATACTGCTCATGTTGTCAAAATAAATGACAACTGGCCCATCTGTAGGCTGATGCATATCATAAAGTAGCTTATGCAGCCAAGCTACCTCACATGCAGCCATTGCTGCACCCCTGTACTCAGCCTCTGTGCTCGACAAGGCAACTGTAGGCTGTTTCTTGCTGCTCCAAGTGACTGCAGCACTCCCAAAAGAGAACACATATCCACTGGTAGATCATCTATTAGAAATACTACCAGCCCAATCAACATCAGTGTATCCATGCAACTGTATCTGAACCCCAGTCTCATAAAATAGTCCATACTGCAATGTGGACTTCACATACCTGAGTATGAGTCTAGCCGCATCCAAATGCGGTTTCCTTGGAGCCTGCATAAACTGACTTACCAATCCAACAGCATAGCTCAAATCTGGCCTGGTAATAGTCATATAAATCAAACTTCCTACTATGCGTCTGTACATAGTAGGGTCTTCCAGAAGCTCACATGCATCTGTGCTCAGCTTCACATTCTGCTCCAAAGGAACTGAAATAGGCTTACAGCCTGTCATCCCATATTTGGACAGCATGTCCAATCCATACTGCCTCTGCAAGAGCTGTATCCCACTTGGTGATCTAATCACCTCAATGCCCAAGAAATAACGCAGCTCTCCCAAATCCTTCATCTCAAACTTCTGCTTCAATAGCATTTTCACATGAAGGATATCTTCATCACTGTCACCTGTCATAATCAAATCATCAACATAAATGACAAGTAGCATAATACCTTTCTCTGTTTTTCTCACATAAAGTGAGAAATCTGCCTTGGAAATCTGAAAGCCAATAGTGACAAGATACTGTCCTATCTTATCAGACCATGCTCTAGGTGCTTGCTTCAAGCCATACAAGGCTTTCTTCAACCTGCAAACAAACTCAGGATGAACAGCATGCACATAACCTGGTGGCTGCTCCATATAGACCTCTTCTTGTAAATCACCATGCAAGAAGGCATTCTTTACATCCATCTGATGTAAAGACCATCCCTTTGATGCAGCCATAGCAATGACTGCTCTTACGGTTGCCATCCTTGCAACCGGACTGAATGTTTCTTCATAGTCAATGCCATATGTTTGTGCATACCCCTTGACTACTAATCTTGCCTTGTATCTGTTCACAGAACCATCTGTATTGGGCTTCACCTTATAAACCCACTTACAACCAATTGCATTCTTACCTTTAGGCAAATGTACCAATTCCCATGTAGCATTTGCTTCCAAGGCATCCATTTCTTCATCCATGGCTTTCTCCCATTTTTCTTTTCCCATGGCTTGCTCAAAAGAAGTAGGTTCTGGTTCCTGTATCACTTTGACCATATATGCATAGTGAATGGCTATAAATCCATCATATTTCAGCCTATCCACAGGATACCTAGATCTCGTAGACCTACGCAAAGTAGGTTCACTCCCAGGTGCTCTCAAAACATCCCTGGTCTTCCTTACTCCAGGTGTAACAATAGAAGGTATACCCAACTCATCATCAATGCTCTGTTCTGAGCCACTGGATTCACCATCCACATAAGAGTGACCTGCATTCATATCAAACATGGGCTGATCAACCTTCTCTTTTCCTTTTCGTGATACCTGCATACCACTATCTACATTGCTTTGAGAAGATTCTCCTGATCTCAATCTGCCTGTCCATGGCGAAGAATGTGAACCACTACTAGAGGACGCTCCAGGTCCACTAATATTTTGTGACTGCTGCTGTGAATTCTGTGCAGCATTACCATTTTGTGCATCTACATCATCAATCACATTTACTGGTTTATACCAGCTACTCATCTCATCAAAAACAACATCTCTGCTCACTGTAAACTTATGAGTAGAAGGGTTATAGCATCTATACCCTTTTTGCTGCAGAGAGTAACCAATAAAGATGCACTTCTCAGCTTTTGGATCCAACTTGGATCTCAACTCATCTGGCACATGTACATAGGCAATGCAACCAAAAATTTTCAAATGAGAAATATCTGGTTTCCTACCAGTATACCTCTCCTCTGGAGTCATTCCATGTATTGCTGCAGTGGGAGTCCTGTTCATTATGTAGATTGCTGTAGCAACTGCTTCAGCCCAATAAAAATCAGGCAAGTCTTTTTCATTGAGCATGGCACGAGATACCTCTCCAATATGCCTATTTTTCCTTTCTGCAATTCCATTTTGTTGTGGGGTATAACTGCATGAATATTGCTGCTTTATGCCATGCTCCTGCAAGAACTTTGCAAACTCATTTGAGAGGTACTCTCCCCCTCCATCTGACCTTAGGCATTTTATTTGCAAACCTGTTTCTTTTTCAGCCATAGCTTTAAGGGTTTTGAAATGCCCAAAAACTTCACTTTTCTTTTTCATAAAATACACCCAAACTTTTCTGCTATAGTCATCAATAAAAGTGACAAAATAATGACAGCCTCCAAGAGATACAGCTTTAGTAGTCCACACATCAGAGTGGATTAATTCTAATGGCTTCTCACTCTCTTGAACATGTCTAGGAAATGGTTTCCTTGCCTGTTTTCCAAACTGACAGGCTTCACATACCTTATGCATTTCTGCAACCTTGAATTTTGGCAATCCTGCAACAATATTTTGGGCCTGCATTGATTTAAGTCGCTGTACATTAACATGACCAATGCGTTTATGCCAAATATCAATATCTGCAACTACACCGGTCCCATGTGAAAACATTACTGCACTCAATTCAGACATGTCTGCATCCAACGTAAACATTCTGCCCTTCTTCTTTCCTTTTACTATCAAGCGACCTTTATTTTTCATATCCTCAACAAAGCATCCATGAGGATTAAATCTGACCTGCAAGCCCTGCTCAACCATTTGACCAACAGAAACCAGGTTCTTGGTGATATTCGGGACATAAAATACATCGGACAGGTATTTCTTTTCCCCATCCTGCATAGACAAGGGAATTTTTCCAATCTGCACAATAGGATGTGCAGTATCATCATCAGTCTCCACAAATCCTGGTTTTTTCATTTTCCTTGCATCCTCCATCCATTCTGCATGACCTGTCATGTGGTTTGATGCACCTGAGTCAACATACCATACATCATTGCTTTCTTCTGCACTTGTCACAGAATTGTTCATGTGCTGCACCATGAACAAATGCTCATTTCTGTCATCACCCTGTCTGCTAGAAGATGCATAATTCCCTTGTTGCAGTTTTCCATTCATGATGTCATTCTGCTTTTTATAGCAGTCTTTAGCCATATGACCCATTTTACCACAGTAATAGCATTCAACATTACTGTTTGCATTTTGGCCTCTTTGCCATCCACCACAACCTCTTTGGCTCCCCCTGCCTCTAGAGTTACCACGTCCTCCTCCATAGGACTGGTTTTCTTGAGTTTGCTGCATATTCTGATTTCTACCACGGCCTCCAAATCGGCCTCCTCTACCTCTGCCTCTACCTCTTCCAGCATTTGAGTAGAAGACAGTTTATTTTGAAGTTCCTCCTGAAGAAGATGCACCACCATTTCTCTGCTCCTCAGAAATTAGAAGAGCAATCAACTCCTCAAAATCACGAAATCTTTCACGAACTAAAATGGATGTCCGAAACTGTGCATAATCCTTTCCTAGACCATTCAAGGTCACAGAAACTAAATCATCATCTTCCACCGGCGACCCAATGGAAGCAAGTGCATTTGCAATCTTCTTCATCTTCATGTGGTAGTCATTGATGCTCATATTTTCTCTTTGCACATTGTGCAACTCTTGCTTGAGCTGCATTTTCCTGGCTTGCGTATTTGTGCTATACATCTTTGACAGAGTATCCCATGCCTCCTTTGGCGTACTTGCATCCTGAATATGCACAATCATAGAGTCTGAAATGCTGATAGACAGCCAATACATAACTTTCCTGGCTCTCTCATGCCATGCTTTGAATGCCTGCATTTGCTGTTGATTGGGAACATAAGGAAGAACTGGTTCTTCTTCATTTCCTGCAACAAATTTCCAATATCCTTTTCCCATAAGGAAATTCGTCATTCTAAACTTCCATGCTTGGAAGTTGTTCTTGTCAAGCTTTTCAGTGACAATCTGTGAGAGAGAATCAGACGCCATTACAGAACACTGCGAAAAATTCTGTCACTACAAAAACTCAGCTTCACCCTCATAAGGGCAAATCTGCAAAACTGGCGAAAGTGGTATTTGACCACACAGTCACTTCCTAGTGACGATTATGCATCAACAGGCAACAAGGATGATTCTGTAACTCCCAATGTCTCTGCGCACAAGCATACAATGCGATTTCTACAGTAACTTTTCACTGACCTGTAGAACAGTGGTTGCACAGCATAAAACATGGCTTTTTCCTAAGTGCGTGTAGAAAACTTCCGCCTCCAAAACTTTTCACCGCGAAGGGCGTCTCAACCTGAGACAATGCACTCTTGCAATTTCCGGCTGTGCTACCTGCAGAGATCTGCTCCCAAAACAGAAAATGAAAGCAACACTGCTCCTCTTACCAGAACACCGCGAGCTTGGCTTGCTTTCTTGAGCTCCTTACCACGAACAAGGCTCTGATACCATGTCAAGATTGTGGGAGAGAAGGAAGGAGTCTCACTTGTAGCTTTCTTGCTTGCACAATGGGGGAAGACACACAAGGGTGGAGGCTGAAAACTGTTTTTCTCTTCTTAGTTGTGTAAGCCAAAAGAACTCTAGTACAAAGAAATAGAAGAACCCTAGATATGGGTCTCAAACCAAACTCAACTAACTAAGGTGGCATACTAACTAAGCCACGAACTATAGTAGATAAGAATAGCTATCATGTAGCTATTATTCATGGGCGGTGTACCAACCGCATCTGCAACTAACACGTCAGTGACATAAATGCACAACGGTCACCCTGGCATATCACGAGTGGAGCTCGATATCTCAACACGCAATTGTTTTTCTGCGCACAGGCATACAATCAGAGCCTTGTTTTCTGTTTTTTACTGTGCGACCACTGTTCTACAGGTCGATGAAAAGTTACTATAGAAATTGCATTGTATGCTTGTGCGCAGAGACATTGGGAGGTACAGAATCATCCTTGTTTCCTGTTGATGCAAAATCATCACTAGGAAGTGACTGTGTGGTCAAATACCACTTTCATCAATTTTGCAGATTTGCCCTTGTGAGGCTGAAGCTGTATTTTTTGCAGTGACAGAATTCTTTGCAGTGTTTTCTAATGGCGTCTGATTCTTTTTCACATATTGTCACTGAAAAGCTTGACAAGAACAACTTCCAAGCATGGAAGTTTAGAATGATGAATTTCCTTATGGGAAAAGGATATTGAAAATTCGTTGCAGGAAATGAAGAAGAACTAGTTCTTCCTGATGTTCCCAATCAACAGTAAATGCAGGCATTTAAAGCATGGCATGAGAGAGCCAGGAAAGTTATGTACTAGCTGTCTATTAGCATTTCAGACTCTATGATTGTGCATATTCAAGATGCAAGTACGCCAAAGGAGGCATGGGATACTTTGTCAAAAATGTATAGCACAAATACACAAACCAGGAAAATGCAGCTCAAGCAAGAGTTACACAATGTGCAAAGAGAAAGTATGAGCATCGATGACTACCACATGAAGGTGAAGAAGATTGCAGATGCACTTGCTTCCATTGGGTCGCCAGTGGAAGATGATGATTTAGTTTCTGTGACCTTGAATGGTCTAGGAAAGGATTATGCACACTTCCGAACATCCATTTCCGTCCGTGAAAGATTTCCTGATTTTGAGGAGTTGATTGCTCTTCTAATTTCTGAGGAGCAGAGAAATGGTGGTGCATCTTCTTCAGGAGGAACTTCAAAAGAAGCTATCTTCTACTCAAATGCTAGAAGAGGTAGAGGCAGAGGTAGAGGACGCCGATCTGGAGGCCATGGTAGAAATCAGAATATGCAACAAACTCAAGAAAACCAGTCCTATGGAGGAGGACATGGTAACTCTAGAGGCAAGGGGAGCCAAAGAGGTCGTGGTGGATGGCAAAGAGGCCAAAATGCAAACAGCAATGTTGAATGCTACTACTGTGGTAAAATGGATCATATGGCTAAAGACTGCTATAAAAAGCAGAATGACATCATGAATGGAAAATTGCAACAAGGAAATTATGCATCTTCTAGTAGACAGGGTGATGACAGAAATGAGCATTTGTTTATGGTGCAGCACATGACCAATTCTGTAACAAGTGTAGAAGAAAGCAACGATGTGTGATATGTTGACTCAGGTGCATCCAACCACATGACAGGTCATGCAGAATGGATGCAGGATGCAAGGAAAATGGAAAAATTAGGATTTGGAGACTGGTGATAATACTGCACATCCTATTGTGCAGATTGGAAAAATTCATTTGTCTATGCAGGATGGAAAAAAGAAATACATGTCGGATGTATTTCATGTCCCGAATATCACCAAGAACCTAGTTTCTATTGGTCAAATGGTTGAGCAGGGCTTGCAGGTCAAATTTAATTCTCATGGATGCTTTGTTGAGGATATGAAAAATAAAGGTCGCTTGATAGCAAAAGGAAAGAAGAAGGGCAGAATGTTTACGTTGGATGCAGACATGCCTGAATTGAGTGCAGCAATATTTGCACATGGGACCGGTGTAGTTGCAGATATTGATATCTGGCATAAATGGATTGGTCATATTAATGTACAGAGACTTAAATCAATGCAATCCCAAAATATTGTTGCAGGATTGCCTAAATTCAAGGTTACAGAAATACATAAGGTATGTGAAGCCTGTCAATTTGGAAAACAAGCAAGGAAACCATTTCCTAGACATGTTCAAGAGAGTAAGAAGTCATTGGAATTAATCCACTCTGATGTGTGGACTACTAAAGCTGCATCTCTTGGAGGCTGTCATTATTTTGTCACTTTTATTGATGACTATAGCAGAAAAGTTTGGGTGTATTTTATGAAAAAGAAAAGTGAAGTTTTTGGGCATTTCAAAACTCTTAAAGCTATGGTTGAAAAAGAAACAGGCCTGCAAATAAAATGCCTAAGGTCAGATGGAGGGGGAGAGTACCTCTCAAATGAGTTTGCAAGGTTCTTGCAGGAGCATGGCATAAAGCAGCAATATTCATGCAGTCATACCCCACAAAAAAATAGAATTGCAGAAAGGAAAAATAGGCATATTGGAGAGGTATCTCGTGCCATGCTCAATGAAAAAGACTTGCCAGATTTTTATCGGGCTAAGGCAGTTGCTACAGCAGTCTACATAATGAACAGGACTCCCACTGCAGCAATACATGGCATGACTCCAGAGGAGAGGTATACTGGTAGGAAACCATATATTTTTCATTTGAAAATTTTTGGTTGCATTGCCTATGTTCATGTGCCAGATGAGTTGAGATCCAAGTTGGATCCAAAAGCTGAGAAGTGCATCTTTATTGGTTACTCTTTGCAGCAGAAAGGGTATAGATGTTATAACCCTTCTACTCGTAAGTTTACAGTAAGCAAAGATGTTGTTTTTTATGAGATGAGTAGCTGGTATAAACTAGTAAATGTGATTGATGAAGTAGATGCACAAAATGGTAATGCTGCACAGAATTCATAGCAGCAGTCACAAAATATTAGTGGACCTGAAGTGTCCTCTAGCAGTGGTTCACATTCTTCGCCATGGACAGGCAGATTGAGATCAGGAGAATCTCCTCAAAAAAATGTAGATAGTGGTATGCAGGTTTCACAAAAGGAAAAGAGAAGGTAGATCAGCCCATGTTTGATGTGAATGCAGGTCACTCTTATGTGGATGGTGAATCCAGTGGCTCAGAACAGAGTATTGATGATGAGTTGGGTATTCCTTCTATTGTTACACCTGGAGTAAGGAAGACCAGGGATGTTTTGAGAGCATCTGGAAGTGAGCCTACTTTGCGCGAGTCTACCTGAGCTAGGTATCCTATGGATAGGCTGAAATATGATGGATTTACAGCCATTCACTATGCATATATAGTCCAAGTGATACAGGAACCAGAACCCACTTCTTTTGAGCAAGCCATGGAAAAAGAAAAATGGAAGAAATCCATGGATGAAGAAATGGATGCCTTGGAAGCAAATGCTACATGGAAGTTGGTACCTTTGCCTAAAGATAAGCATGCAATTGGTTGTAAGTGGGTTTATAAGGTGAAACACAATGCAGATGGTTCTGTGAATAGATACAAGGCAAGATTAGTAGTCAAGGGGTATGCACAAACATATGGCATTGATTATGAAGAAACATTCAGTCCGATTGCAAGGATGGCAACCGTAAGAGCAGTCATTGCTATGGTTGCATCAAAGGGATGGTCTTTACATCAGATGGATGTAAAGAATGCCTTCTTACATGGCGATTTGCAAGAAGAGGTCTATATGGAGCAGCCACCAGGTTATGTGCATATGTTCATCCTGAGTTTGTTTGCAGGTTGAAGAAAGCCTTGTATGGCTTGAAGCAAGCACCTAGAGCATGGTCTGACTATCTTGACACTATTGGCTTTCAGATTTTCAAGGCAGATTTCTCACTTTATGTGAGAAAAACAGAGAAAGGTATTATGCTACTTGTCATTTATGTTGATGATTTGATTATGATAGGTGACAGTGATGAAGATATCCTTCATGTGAAAATGCTATTGAAGCAAAAGTTTGAGCTGAAGGATTTGGGAGAGCTGCATTATTTCTTGGGCATTGAGGTGATTAGATCACCAAGTGGGATACGGCTCTTGCAGAGGCAGTATGGATTGGACATGCTGTCCAAATATGGGATGACAGGCTGTAAGCCTATTTCAGTTCCTTTGGAGCAGAATGTGAAGCTGAGCGCAGATGCAGGTGAGCTTCTGGAAGACCCTACTATGTACAGATGCATAGTAGGAAGTTTGATTTATATGACTATTACCATGCCAGATTTGAGCTATGATGTTGGATTGGTAAGTCAGTTTATGCAGGCTCCAAGGAAACTGCATTTGGATGCAGCTAGATGCATACTCAGGTATGTGAAGTCCACATTGTAGTATGGACTACTTTATGAGATTGGGGTTCAGATACAGTTGTATGGATACACTGATGCTGATTGGGCTGGTAGTATTTCTGATAGACGATCTACCAGTGGATATGTGTTCTCTTTTGGGAGTGCTGCGGTCACTTGGAGCAGCAAGAAACAGCCTACAGTTGCCTTGTCAAGCACAAAGGCTGAGTACAGGGATGCAGCAATGGCTGCATGTGAGGTAGCTTGGTTGCATAAGCTACTTTATGATATGCATCAGCCTACAGATGGGCCAGTTGTCATTTATTGTGACAACATGAGTAGTATACACTTGGCAAATAACCTAGTCTATCATGCTAAAACAAAGCACATTGAGGTGCATTATCACTATGTGCGGAAGAGGGTTTTACTAGGTCTTATTGATGTAGTTTATGTCAGCACAGAGGATCAGGTAGCTGACATATTCACAAAGGCATTGGGTGTAGAGAAGCTGTGCAAGTTCAGAGACCTGCTTGGTGTGCAAGAATTGGGATTGAGCTCGAGGGGGAGTGTTAAGATATCGAGCTCCACTCGTGATATGCCAGGGTGACCGTTGTGCATTTATGTCACCGACTTGTTAGTTGCAGATGCGGTTGGTACACCGCCCATGAATAATAGCTAGATGACAGCTATCCTTATCTACTCTAGTTCGTAGCTCAGTTAGTATGCCACCTTAGTTAGTTGAGTTTGGTTTGAGACCCATATATAGGGTTCTTCTATTTCTTTGCACTAGAGTTCTTTTGGCTTACACAACTAAGAGGAGGAAAACTATTTTCAGCCTCCTCCACCTGTGTGTGTATTTCCCCATTGTGCAAGTAAGAAAGCTACAAGTGAGACTCCTTCCTTCTCTCCCACAATCTTGACATTTACAAGATAAAGGGAAGGGCAAGTAGTCTCCACGTTGCTTCTTAGGGAATGCGCCCATGTTTGCAAGGACGTAGACACGTGCAAAAACCTTGAGCTTAGTATCTAACTCAGTTAAGGATTCTGTGACACTTCTATGTTCAACGAGGGCTTGCTCGGTTGCTATCTCATGCAAGGTTCTAGGAGTTTGCCTAGGCTTTAGCATAGCTGGGGGTTCAGGCCTAGATGAGCAAGATTGGTCAATGCTAGGATTGCTCATGCTCTTGGGGTTTCCATGTTTCTCTTGAGGCTTCGTTATTGCGTCATGGTTCTCCTTGGGTGTGACTCTGGTGTGAATTCGTCACCCCGACGTGACAGTGTTGTATCCACTCTTGATTTGTCAATAGTGGATAGAGTGTTGCAAGCAGCCATTGGTGGTAATGACTGCTTTGATTTGTCAGAGCACATGGATGTGTCTGAGGTTTCACCGCTATTAGGAGAGGCATCAGTGGGCTCATTGGTGGATGGACTCGATGCTTTATTCATCAGTTCTCCAGCACTCTTTGTCCCAATGTTCTTGGGGTCCACAACCACCTGCAGCAGCTGTTGTTGTTTTCGCTGTTTTCTCCTCTTTTTCTTGGTCAATGCAAGTGCATCTAACGGCTCAAGACCCTGGGCTAGGTCGACCATTGATGTGTTTGGTTGGGTCTCAGCATTTCCCTTCTCTAATATGTCCTCATGGGACCTAGTCATGGCTTGCGGAGTAGCCTTGCCAGGTTGCGTGGGTACAACTGTCTCCCTTTTGGGAGAGTCTAGCTCTTTAGCCAATTCCCATGTGTTTAACTCCTCCAGCCTAGGCTTTAGGCTCTTTGGAAGTGCTGGAGTTGTTAATGAAGTTAGTTGCGAAACCTCCTTCATAGGTAAACTACTAAGGATACGTTCCGCAAGGGGCACCCAAATCCATCGGTTTCTTGCATAATACCCTTGAGCACGAAGCAGCGCCTTGGATATCCATTGTGGTGTCATGTGTGCTTTTCCTGGACGCCTTCGGTTATAAGGCTTGGGCTTCTTTCATGATCTTCTACAATATTTATAAGTCCAAGCCCTATCCTTGGGCTTATCTTCTACCCTCTTTGTTTCCAGTATGGCCTCACTTACTGGTTCTCTCCGTTCAACTTGCGCTTGCATCAACTCTTTCAACAATCCCCTGCTCTCATTACTAGGCTTGCTTGGTATGTCAGAATGCTCCTTGCCCTTCCCTCGAGGCCTGGTGAGGTTACCCTAGCTAAAGGTTGCGATTATCCTTGCACCTGGTAGTGCTAGGTGTATCCTCTATGCTATATAGTCAGCTTCACAATTCGTTGCCTTTTTGAAGGGCCTTCGTATGAGGATTTCCGTTCCATAATTCTCACTATTTGGAGGAACATAGAATAGGACTGGCAAGCTCTCTGTTTCAATAGTAACCAGGATTTTGCACTTCCCTAGAAGTGCTAGTGGACTTCCCCCGTGAGGATTAAGAGTTGCATCAGTCGGTTGGAGCTCTGGTTGACCTAGTAGGGTCCATGCTTTGTAAGTCATGACATTGAAATTTGCTCCTTCATCAATGAGAGCATCAACACTATGCTCTCTTTTTGCGGTGAGTTTGACCCTAAGATAAGCAAGTGGTACTATGTCTTCATCATCTGGGTCTTGATTTACAACTTCAAGCCCTCTGATACATGCCCTTGAGTCCCTAGCTGCATAGTCAGACGCGGATTCTCCACAGAGATCCTGGGTTGTTTGTGCAGCATTGCTCAGAGTACATCTATCATGAGGACTGACATGTCTAGTCACCTCTGCATTGGTAGCTTGATGATGTTGCATTCCGCTTTGACTAGACGTAGTTTGAACACAATGTACGTGTGTCCTTGTGGTGCGGTCTTTTTGCCCTTGATGGCTAGATCGGCCCGTTAAGGTTCTAGGGTCTCTGTTTACCTCTATTTGAGTGCGGGCTTCTGGTTGCTCCTTTTCAAGGGAGCCTCCATGCTCGCTAGGGCCATTACTGCCCGAGGGTCCAAGTTGGAGGGCCTGTCACAGCACGCGTTCTCTCTCCAACCTACTTGGGGTGGAGATGGAGGGGGCACGGCCCCCTTTGTGGGGGTCCCAGAGGTGGTCCCCTCCTCGACCCGCAGGGTCGTTATGGTAGGCACCATGCACAGCTTGGAGGATCGTTCTGCCAAATCTTGAACCACTTGCTCAAGGTTTCGGCCCAATTGTTGATCTGTGATGCGCCTTTCGCTCTATGTAGCTTGTGGGGTCAATTTGGGGGTTCGGAGCTCTTTTTCTAATTCATTGCCTCGTTCATTTTTGGATCTAATCAGGCTTTCCCACTCGGCGGATTGCGTCTAAGTCCCTGGTCCCACAACTGCCTGCCTCTAGCTACTAAGCGACTGTGCCCTACGATCTTGCCTATTCTGTGTGCCAGAATCGAGTTCCGAGTGTCCTAAGGGCTTTGACAGTTCGCGCTGCTGAGTGTTGGCTGGGTCAGGTAAAGTTTTCTAAAAATTTGGTCAAGCTGCACACTCGGCCCAACTGGTCCAAGTTGCAGGGTCCGAGTGCCCGATTCAGCACGTACGAGGGCCAAGTGGTAAGGGTCATGTGTGACTGTCCGAATGAAAAATTCTGTCGTCCGAGATCAGAGGGCCGAGTGGGCCGAGGCCGTGTCAGTTGAGCAGTCCGAGGGCCAAGTCTGGGCCTTGGACCAAAGTCATCGTGACTCGAACGCGCTGAGCGCCGCGCGTGTTTTCGCCAACGCTCACGAAATTTGTCGTGCAGGGCACTGGAGGCCTTCCTGTTTGTCGATTAGCTCATTATCTGGGCTAGTCGAAGATCTCTCTGATGCCAAGATCAAAGCGGATTCCCTCGCCAAGCTTTTCTCTTCTCTCCTGCTCTCCTAAAACCCTGCAATGCACAATGTAGCCTTTCTTGCCACTTTTGGCCCTTATACCCTTTTTCGGGTGTGGTATTGGCACCCCCAATAACTCACTTATCGATCTTAGGCATCACAAGCAAGTTTTTTACCACTTTTGCACGATTCTTGCCTTGTTTTTGCCCTGTTTGCAACAGTAACCCTAATGCTTATTTTCTTTGTTTTTCTTTGTTTTCTCCTACTCTAATGCTTCCAAATCACAAAGTAAATACCTACACTACTCCATCTCACAACATAACTCTCAAAAATCAAAAAACCGACTTCCCAAGGAGATCGAATACCATCTTCAACCCCCCCTCACTCCCTACCTATCTCAAGCACCGGTTCGGGGGAAAACCCTTACTTTGATGCTCGATTCGAAGTGCGCAAGTGCTCAAGGCTTGAATCCGTTGGTCCCAGCACAATGGAACCAAAATGTGGGAGCTTTTGCTCAACCGCCAAGACCCACGGACCGCATATTGTTTCAAGTGTTCCAAGCCGAGCACTAATGGCTACCTCTCACATAGCTGACTTGCCATCCATATCTACGGTTGTAGTGAGCTTACCTCCATGGTGTTCGAGTTACCTCCTCTCCCGCGCACTCCGGTAGCTCCACGATCCAAGTGCGAGCTTCAAGCAAGCTCCATCCTCAAGCTCCACGCTCCAAGCTCCATCACTGCGAGCAAGAGAAGAGAAGAGAAGAGAAGAGAAGAAGAGAGGAGAAGATGTAGAGCTTCTCCACCGCATGGTCCCTCACCCTCACACACTCACTCCCTCACACTCTCACACTCCCTCTCTCAAGTACAAGCTCAAGCAAGCAAGAACAAGAAGAAGAAGAAGAAGAAGAAAGCTAATTTTGGCCACACACAAGAATGAGCTTCTCATTCACTTTTCAACTTTATATACAAAACCCTAAATCCCTTTTGGACAGTCATCCCCTTTTCCCCCTTTTTTACATGGTCGGCCATATCCTAGGCCCTTTTTCCCATTGTCCTTCTATCTTTCTAGCTTTCTTTCGACCATCCATCTACATTTACAATTTGCACGGCACTCCTTGAATTAAACCATGATGCGCTTGCGCTCTTTTATAAAAGTTTTGACTTGCGCTTTTCCTGGTGCGCCTTTGTCTTCCGTTTCTCTTTGCCTTGGCCTTTGTCTTTGTTTTCTATTTTATCTTTCCGGATTTTCCACCGCCTGGCACTCTTTTACAAGATTTTAGGGTGCGCCTTGGTATTTTAAAATGCACCTTTCCCCTTTTGCAGTTGCCTTGGACTTTTTAAGGTTGCCCTTGCACTTTTGGCCTTTTCCCCTCTTCTTTCTTCAGTCGAGCTACCTTTTGTTCGCCTTTGCCCTGCGTCTTTTTTATTTCCTTTTGCTTTCTTCGTGTTGGGGTTAACAGCTTCTTTCCTTAGGAGCTTGTGCAGAGGGGCTGCCTTGGTTGCAAAATGTGCAATAAATCTTTTGTAGTAGTCCACATGGCCAAGAAATCCTCTCAATTGCTTGAGGTTTATTGGTGCCGTTAAAGCGGCAATCTTTTCAATCTTTGCCAGGTCTATTGCAATCCCTTGTGCTGAGACAATATGGCCCAGAAGAACTCCTGAGGAGATCCTTCTTCGTCTTCAATTTGAGCTTTCAAAAGTCGACACATATTCGAAGTTTCCCATTCTTCTTGGGTACTACCACAATGGGCGAAACCCATTCACTGTTAGCCATGTGATAAATGAACTCTACTTCAAGAAGTTTCAATAATTCAGCCTTCACTAGAGCAGAGTAATTAGGATTCATATGCCTTTGTCTTTGACTTACAGGTTTGGCATCAGGCTCTAGGTCAATGTGATGTTGGCATACTGTGGGATCAATTCCCTTTAGGTCTTTATATGACCAAGAAAACACGTCTAAGTTCTCTTTGAGTAGGTCTCGCAGGACCACTAGTTCTTATTCTGGAAGATTGAGACCCACTTTCAGGTGATGTTCTCTACCATCAGTGTCCAAGAATGTTACTTGTCTTTCACCTTCCACTTCGTGGATAAATGTCCCATTGATTGCTTCTGGATAGAGGTCTGACTCTTTCAAGAGAGTAGTGTCCTCGTCTGATGTTCCATTAGAACCAGTGCCCTCCTTCTGAACAGATGACTCATTTGTCTGTTTAGGTTGCTGGAAGGGTATCAGAGCTTTGTCTACTTATGTTTGAATGGTGATTTCTTCTGGACTTAGGGATTCATCTTCAAAGGATGCATCCAGGAATGTCACATAGCACGGACCTGCTAGAGGCTGGGGCTCTGAGGGCTTTGGCAGGGGCATCATCATCGTCTTTTCTGTGGACTGAATAGTCAGGGTGAAAGGAGCCATTGGTGAACTTAATTTTTATGCTTTTAATCCATTTCTTATACAGATTTTGCATACTTTGTGGTCCATTGGTCAACCCAAATGGAACCATAGTCATTCCATCCAGTACCCGGAGATCTTCGGCCTTTGAGATCTCTGTAGAGACATCAACAAGATCATCCTTTAACAAAGGGAATTCTTTATCCGCACTTTCATAACCTGATTCATTTTCTTCCTCGTCGTTTTCATTCTCTTCCTCTGGAAGCTCTGTCTCTGCTTTTGTAGAGGCTCTGTAGGAGAAGAACAAATCTTCTGCCTCTACATTTGCTTCTGCTTCTGTCACAGCTTCTGGCTCTGCTTCTGTCTCTAGCTCTGGCTCTGTATCTATTACTGTCTCTGTGATTGTCTTTGTATCCACTCTGTCTCTATTCTGTATCCGCTCTGTATCTGCTCTGCCTCTGTACAGTCTCTTCTTTGTAACTGTACTGTCTCTGTACTGTCTCTACTCTGTCTCTGCGACTGTCATGTAACAAGGAGAACAATACATCCATGCTTCTATTTCACTGTCAGAGGTGATTTCAGAAGTTAATTCTAGTTGAGGCAGGAGTAATCACCCATGGATAAGGATTTTACTTCCCTTGGCAGTTGGCTTACAATGCCCACTGTTAGGGACTGTGTCTCTGTTTTCTTATGAAAGATTTGCTTAACAGCCTCTTCATCTCTTGATGTACCATATGTTACCTTGTTAGAGGAGTCAGTTATGACTTTGATGGATGTGGATTTATTGCCTTTTTGTGATCCATACAGCTTCAACACCACTTTGTTGGGTCCTCTGCCTAAGGTTAGGGTTCCTTTGAACCAGTCCGCGTCCTGGCTCTTGCTTCAAAAAGCCAAGGTCTTCCCAACAGCAGAGGGTATGAGGTCCCATAAGAATTTGGTTTGACCACTAGATATGTCAGCCAATAGTCTCTTCTTGCAAGGGTTGTTTTTACATATGGGAGGATGCCCAACGGTTTGACTCTGCTCTGGTGTGCCAATCTGATAAGCCACTATGTATGTTGAATTCCTTGCAACCCTAAGTCCTTCATTGTCACATTTGTCATTATGTTTATTGATGAACCTCCATCAATCAATGCATCTGAAATAAAACATCCTTCTATCCATACACTAATCTCTGGGGTTCCAGAATCTAGGAAGGCATTAGCCACATTGACTTCCTTTACAGGCTCCGGGGCCTTATTGGTCTTGGTCGTTGTTGAAGGAACGATCCTTAGTCCACGTCTTCTTGTCAAGTTGCTTTTGAATTTCTTTCGAGAGTTGGGAGACAGCATCAGTACTGTCGGAATGTTAAGTTTGGTTTAAAAGTGTCTAGGTCCTTGACCAAGTCATAATCTTTGATAGGATCCACTGGCTTCTCTAGCTGGCTGGGGAATGGGGCTACACCCATTTTCATCTTTCCTTTTTCTTCTAATAACTGCAGCATCGGCACTTCTTCTGTTTCTACAAGTGCTTCTGTCTCATCTATGTCCTGAACCTAGGGTCCTATCTCTAGGACTATCTCTGTAACTCTCTGTGGCACTACAGTGCTCTGTACTGCACTGTTCTATTTTATACTGCTCTGTCCCTCTGTTTGACAGGTTGAACTTCACAGTCTTGGCAGGAGAGTTATTTTCATTTTTTTGAACAACTGGTTCCCTCTTCTTGGTGCGCGTAATAGCGGCAACTTCCAACTCTACCAAATTGGAGGCAGGCTCTTGTACCTTGTGTTGGCTATCAGTGGCATTGGCCTTTACAGGGGCTAGACTTGGACAGTCCTTTGTAGTGTGGCCTTCTCCTTTACATCGGCTACATAAGGGCTTGTAATCCACAAATCATCTAGGGTTTGGACAATTTGGGGAGATATGTCCCTTTTCTCCACCTATAACATTCCACTTCTGATCTCTGACCACTGCCAAACTGTCATCCTCTGTAACTTTGAGAGGGAAACCTCCTTGGACCAAAATTAGGACCAAACTCCCTAGGCTTTGGTCCAATATCCTGTGTTGTCATTTTGGATTCGTGTAAGTTGAATCTTGCATTTTCATCCTTCTATCTTTGCTCATGCATCTCTTTCAGAGAGCAAATATCCTCTATATGGTTCCTCCGCAAACAGTAGGAACAAAAGGCTCCAGAAATGGTTGGTTTTCGGGTACATTCAGTGGCTAAACGTCCCGCTTGATGACACTTTCCGCACCATGTATTAGAGCGCATCACATCTCTTCCGTCTCCCACAGTAGTGGATATATTGGTGGTATTCACCTTCAGCGTCTGTAGCTGCTCTGTAATCACATCCAGAAGCTCTTTCTTGATATTTGCAACTGAGTTGGATAAGTAGTCCTTCAGATTTTC
Organism: Lygodium microphyllum; assembly: GCF_053477565.2. Taxonomy (NCBI): domain Eukaryota; kingdom Viridiplantae; phylum Streptophyta; class Polypodiopsida; order Schizaeales; family Lygodiaceae; genus Lygodium; species Lygodium microphyllum. The sequence goes on from NC_141135.1 coordinate 120,159,246, forward strand.
ACCTCCTGAAGTGCTTGTAGTGGGATTTTGGGAAGTGTCTGTAATTACTGCATAAACTGGTTAGGTCGATCCAAAAGGTCCTCTATTCTAGCTCTGATTCAGAGCTCTTGTTGAGACTTGGGATTGTTGATTCCAGTTGGTAGGATTCCACTGTTGTTGAGTTGCCATTGGAGGAACTGTTTGAGGCCAGTGTTGTTGTGGTTGAACCATCATTTGAGGCACTGTCGTCTGTCGTGACCACAGTGGATTAGGTGCATTATACTGCGGCACTGTTTGCATCTGGGGATAGGGGTAGGGAACTGTCCCTGGGACTGCATTTGGTGGGTATACCATTCCAGGCATGGGAGGAGGTAAGCCTCCTCTTCCTGGAGTCATTGACAGCCTTGGTTCAACTTCGTCATACAATCTTGCAGCTTCCACTGCAGGAGGTGAAAATCTGGTTGCAAAATCCCACCTCCTGAAGTTCGCAAGTTCGTGGAATTGAGAAGTTTGCAAGTTCGTCATACAATCTTTCACCTTCCACTGCAGGAATTCCATGAACTTGCAAACTTCTAGTTGTAGGCCCCTGAGAAACACTCCTTTCTGGATTCCTTCGTCCAAATGATGGTTAGTCCATCTCTTCAAGATGGATTCCATTCGCGAGACATAAGCTTCTACTCTTTCTCCAGAGGACTGACTTAGGTTCATAAACTCCTCTCACATCCGCCCTTCAAAACCTTCACGTCTAAATTTAGTGAGGAAGGCCAACTTTAGGTCATCCCAAGTGCCAAAAGTTCTTGCTGCTTGTCTCTCATACCACTGAAACGTTGTGCCTTTGAAAGTGGCGGGAAATATTGATAACCAATGCTCAGGGGTTCTGGTATTGTTAGCCACACATGCTACCATGAACTCTGCTACATGAAGATCAGGGTCTTCATTGTACTCTCCCTTAAAAATTGGCAATGGGACTACATTTGCTAGCATGTCATCAATATTTCCAGGACGAATCTAACTAGGAAGGGGACCTTGAGTTGCCATGGGGACTTCTGTAAAGAGTGCTTTTAGGGCGTTAAAGGAGGCTTCTGCTGCAAGCTCGTTCTCAGCTTTGATTTTTGCCTTCTCTCTTCTCACATACCTCTGGACTCGTTCTAATGCTTGCCTCTTTATTGCGTCATTCATCAGGGGGTTGGCTTCAACCAGTTGGTTTGGACTCAACAGGATAGTATCAGGGGGGGCTTCAATCTCTGATGGATTCTCTGGCCAACATCTCTTCTACTTCCTTCTTTTCAACATCTCTGAATTCGGCTCTCAAGCCACTACACAGAGGGGAAGCTATTCTGTTCTGAAAGTATCAAAACTCATTCTTCTTAGGATCGTTGTTGTGTCATTATAAGAATGCCAGCTTCTGAGGGTTTCAACAGTGTCTGTTGTGAAAAATACTCTGTCTACCAACTTCCAATGGGTTGCTAATTGGACAAATAGAAGATTATCAGTGCATCGATCATCCCACGTATCTTGCTATTGAGCATCCACGAACAAATTCCAACTCTTTTCCTTCTTGTTTTTGTAAACCTCTACAGACCATGACTCCTGAAGCTTCTTCACAATTTCCCACTTGACGATGTCTGGAAACTTCTCAATGAATGCCAAATCTTCCATGGATGGTCATTCTCTCTGTTTCTACTCTTCAGTTTATTTCCAAACAATTTTTCACCAAGATGCAAGTTTCTGCTACTTCAACAGGAAGAGGAAACAGTCCACCACATAGAGCATGCATCATGATGGTGATATGTTTCCACCATTGTGGGATGAACTTCTTGTGGAAAGTAGCTTTGATAATGAGAATTTCCAACTCTTTACTAGAAGAAGGAACTTTGCAAACATCCATTGAATTCTCCTCTTCTTGGCAATGCCATTTCCTTCCTTTTCAGCCTCTTCTGATGCTTGTTGATGGCAAGTTTCCCCGACTGCGCACCAAAAACATGGAGCCCCAAGAGGAACACCAAGGAAAAGGGAATTCTCTTGCAAGAAAATCTATTTTTTAATACCAACAAGCTTTTATTTCATTCTTTTGATCATCAAAACAAAGAAAATAGCAAATCTTCATGCATCATCATAGTAGATTTCTCCCACGGATTTCATAGAATCAACCATAATCTTCAACATCTTCATAGAATCCACCAATATAACAAACACAAAGGAATACACTATCTTTGAATGAAAATCAATCACATATTATTCATCTTCAATGTCTTCATAGTTCTCTCTCTCAATCTCTCATATACAGTTACACTATTTTGATAGAATTGACTCTCTCTCTCTCTCTCTCTCTCTCTCTCTCTCTCTCTCTCTCTCTCTCTCTCTCTCTCTCTCTCTCTCTCTCTCTCTCTCTCTCTCTCTCTCTCTCTCTCTCTCTCTCTCTCAATAGTACATCATCTCCTCACTAAAATACTCTCATAATAACTCCCAATAATCCTTCTTAGTTCGTGGATGTACCTCCCAAGAGGTATGTCTGATATGAAGAGTCACTAGAGCCACTACAGTGTCTTTTCACAGCTCACTACTGTCACTATCACTTAGTCTTCTCTTTAGTCTTCAACAACTGCTTCTTCCACTTGTTTTAGCTCTTTTGAACTTAGATTCATCCTTTCCAAAAGTTAGAAAACTTTCCCAAAGTCACACATACATTCTACAGAATACTTACAGAAGTTCTACATAACAGTTATAGTACAGTACCAGAGCAGCTACAGTACAATTATAGTACAGAGACAAAGTAGAGACAGAGGCTTTACAAAAGGTCTACAGAGGGTTACAGAAGGTCATCAAAACCTCATAACTCATACCCAAACCATTCCAAACTATCAAAAACTATTCAATAAGCTTCCAAAATATCTCAATCTTCATCAATCATCAATCCATGCTTCATATAGAAGAAAATCAGAACAAAACAGAAGCTATACAGAAGGTATACAGAACCAATCAGAAGCTCAATAGAACATCATAGAGCTTCATATCTCCACTGAGAATCATCATGAACTTCCAAAACATAATCAGTATCATCCAAAACACTCTCAAATACTTCCATTAATAACCATACATCACTCTAAATCCATCAAAAATCAATCATTTAGTCCTCAAAAACAACAAAAATCAGTCAAAATTTCAGTCTTTTTCCACTCTCAACAGGTATGTAAAAATGATCATTAAAAAATATGCCCCTCTCAGCCAATGCTGATTTGGTCCTCCCCTTGTAAGGCTCTACACCAATAGAGCTATGGATAACATCCAGAACATCTACTAGACATTCTCCTAGCTGCCACTCCTAGATGCTTGATGGATACAAGTCTATAGACATCAAATGGTTTGTTAGTTACAAGGTGAATAAGAAACATGGACCTTCATTCATACTAGAAAGTAGATGTAACAAAAATGTGCCACAACAGTTGGGTCTATGGAGAGGGAGATTAGTGACAGTGGGCTCAAGGTGAAGCTCCTTATGCATGAAAACCTGCTACACACGTACTTCTTTGATTGTCTTCTTAGAGTCATCAAGCCTTAAATTTGTTATCCTACCCTAGAGTGATAAAAAAGGCATGGATATAGAAAATCTCTTTTGATTTCTTCATTGCATGATTATCCAACTTCCCTTCATTATAGTCTGTTAGAATATCAAGCTCTGGGTGTGTTGACCGACATGAGCTGGACACAGCTAGTCTAGCCATAGTAGTTAGATACATTAAATAAGTCGGTGCCTTTGGTGTGAATGGTCTTATGACCGTAGGTTGTATCTTTCACTATTGAGTGTGGTATGAATATAGTGTGTGAGAGAGGAAGCTGGTTGCTTCACTCTGCCTTTCATCAATCTGCCTCTTTGAATTCGAACATGGTATCAGAGCCATGAATAGATAAAGACTGGGTGCCTGGGAGTGTGGCATTGGACTTGCAGGAGCTGAAGTCAGAGAAAAGGTTATTCTTCTTCAAACAGGCTGAAGCCTTTGGACAATGGAAGGTATCAAGTGTATAGTGGTATGCTTAATGATCAATGGCAGTGTCAAAGGCTTGTTTGTAGCCTTGAGAGGGATGTATTGAGCACCTTAGAGTGCTTCATTGCCCTGGTTAATAGACTCGTGAGCTGTGCTGCCCATCCAACCAGTCTGCGCTGTTGCGCCTGGTTCATATCCATGTCCTACAGCTACTAAATGAGGCATCATGCATCTTCTACATGCTCTAAGCAGTGTATGCTGACCCTGGGTGTGACCTTGAAGGTCTGATATGTCAATGGAAGCTTGGGTGATGAGAAGCATGGACTGTTATGCAGGTATACAGGTCTGAAACTGAGAGTACACTGCTGAATACAGTGATTTACATCAATGTTTTGATCCTGAAGAGCACTTGAAGCTCCCTAATAGGCTGGGAAGATTGCATTGCAGACAATACAAGTCAAGAAGTTATATGTACTTGATGTGAAGTACTTGAGCTGAATTTTCTCAGTAAAATATTCAGATCTGAGAACTGTTCACTGCTGAAAACTGTCATGTACTGTCAGTAATAAGCATTAGATACTACTAATGCAATACAGGTCATTTCTAGAGCTCTATCACCTATGAGAGCTGTCACATACATGCTGGATGTATGGAGGCTTGAAACATTCAATGAGTATCATTGAAAACTGAAGTCTGGAGCTGAAGTGAATGCAGACATATTGTCTTGGTCAAGTACAAATGGTTCATGAGGTCTTATGCTTTGGTCAGTGAAAACAGGTTGTCTATGTATACCTAGATGCTCATGTATTGACCTCACCCTTACGAAGTAAATGTATGACATGATCGGGAGACAATTTGGGGCTGATTGGAACTTGATATGCTGAACTTTGGTTGATTGTAACCTGCAATTGAATTTGTTGACACTTGTATGTGCTGGTTATGCACTGTTTTGTGTCTCTATGCTTATGTCTGAAGTGGCATATGTACCAGCAGTCAACTAAGCAGTTTTGGAATATGCATTACGTGTATCCAGGTGGAGTTTGACTTTGGAAAGGCTGCTGTAATTGCAGTTTACAGGCTTGAACTGCATGCTTTTGGAACCTGGCAGTGGATCTGCAGGAGTTAAATCTGAACCGAACATCAGACATATGTATTGGCAATTGTCTTTATGAGTTGGATCAACCGATTGGGACGTTGTTTGGGCTGATATTTGACTGAAATTTACTGGTCTTTTTCCTGCAATTAATTGCAGAAAACTGTCATAAACAGTTCCGGGCTGAAGTTGAACTGTTAAGAAAATCTTGGTTTGCAGGTAGTCAGGCAAGGTCTGCACCATGGCAAATGCTGATAGAACTGATAATGTAACCCAGATTGTGGGAGAAAAGCTTGATAGCAACAATTATGCAATATGGAAGTTCCGCATGGAGAACTTTCTGATAGGCAAAGGATACTGGGACTTAGTGACAGGTGTTGAGGCTGAACCTGAAGTTCCAGATAGGAATCCTACAGCTGATCAAAGACGAGCACATCGAGCTTGGACGGAAAGAGCTCGCAGAGTTTTACATTGGCTGTCATTATGTATCTCGGATGCTATGGTGATGCAGATCATGAACTGTAAATCCCCAGCAGATGCATGGAACATATTGGTCAGGTACTATGGCACAACTACGAGTGCCAGGAAGATACAACTGAAGCAAAAATTCAACAACATAGAGAGGAAGAACAGATCCATACAGGACTATGTCACGGAGATTAAAACCTTAGCAGATCAGCTCGCATCTGTTGGCTCACAGGTAGAAGATGAGGATATGGTTGCAGTGACCTTAAATGGCTTGGGTCCAGAGTATAAGTCCTTTGACACTTCAGTATCTGTGCGGGCTGAGATGCCTGATTTTAATGAGCTGGTTGCGTTGTTGATTCATGAAGAGGTGAAGCTTGGCTTAGTTACAGGGTCAAGCAGCTCAAAGAATAAGGATGCAGTTTTTTATTCGAATCAGCGTGGTCGTGGTGGCCATGGTAGAGGCTATGGATCTGGCAGAGGAGGCCAGCAGAATGCATCCTATAGTAATAGCAATCAGCAGTCATCACATGCAAGAGGTAGTGGCAACTTTCGAGGAAGGGGGAGATCTAACTCCCGTGGCAGAGGCTCATGGCAGCAGCAGCGTCAGTCAGACAATCCAAATAAAGATAAGGATTGTCACTACTTTGGAAAGTATGGGCATATTGCAAAGGATTGCTGGAAGAAGCAGGGAAATCAGAAGGGCAAGCAGCATGGACATTATGCTACGTCCAGTCAGACAGATGACTCTGGTGATAGACTGTTTGCCATGCAATATGTCAAAGATCAGGCTGCTGAAAAATCATCTGATGATGCAGTGTGGTACATTGACTCGGGGGCGTCGAATCACATGACCCCTCATGGTGATTGGTTCACGGATATGGTGGCTGAAAAGCATGGCTATGTATGCACAGGTGATGACACGCAACGTAGCATTGAGCATAAAGGCAAAGTGCATCTGGTTGTACATGATGGCATGAAGAAGAATCTTCATGATGTTTTGCATGTTCCTTCGATTACGAAGAACCTATTGTCTGTGGGTCAAATGACAGAGCAGAACTTGCAGGTTCGCTTCAATAAGCATGGCTGCTTTATTGAAGAGTTTGGCAATGGATGCAAGTTGATCGCGAAAGGCCACAGAAATGGAAGAATGTTCACTCTTGATGCTACACTGCCAGAACTGAATTCCGCTATGTTTGCTCAGGGTTCTGGCACTATCAGGGACTTAGAGATTTGGCACAAGAGAGTGGGGCATGTCAATTTGCAGAGGCTGCAGACCATGCAGAAGAAGCAGCTGGTAACAGGGCTACCTAGATTCCAATATTCAGATATTGGTCATGTTTGCGAGGCTTGCCAGTTTGGTAAGCAGTCACGATTGCCGTTTGTCAGGCATGTAAGACAGAGTACACGACCACTGCAGTTAGTGCACTCTGATGTTTGGGGACCAGCTCATAATGCATCTATGGGGGGTTCCAGATACTATGTATCCTTCATTGATGACTACAATCGATATACCTGGCTTCACATATTGAAAACAAAAGATGAGGTCTTTGCTATTTTTCAGAAATTTAAGGCACAGGTTGAGAAGGAATTTGAGTGTTACATCTCTTGCTTGAGATCTGATAGCGGTGGGGAGTATGTCTCCAATGAATTTGCTGATTTTTTGGCTGAAAATGGCATTCGTAGGCAGCTAACGTGCAGCTACACTCCGCAGCAAAACGGAGTAGCTGAAAGGAAGAACAGGGTTCTGATGGAAGCTGCTAGGGCCATGATGAATGAGAAGCATATGCCGCTTTACTATTGGGCAGAGGCTGTTGTGACAGCCGCATATATTCTAAACAGGACTCCCACTGCATGCATTCATGACATGACACCGTTTGAGAGGCTCTATGGCTATAAGCCGGATGTAAGACACATGAAGGTCTTTGGCTGCCTTGCTTATGTGCACATTCCAGATGAGAAAAGGAAAAAGTTGGATCCCAAAGCGCATAAGAGTGTGTTCATTGGATACTCGCAGGAGAAGAAGGCATACAAATGTTATGATCCCTCTACCAGGGAGACTTTGGTAAGCAGGGATGTCATCTTTGATGAGCTGGGCTCTTGGTATGTCTCACCAGTTGCAGTGCCATCCGATTTGCCTTCCACTCATGTCTCTACAGTTGATATGCAACAGAGCACTGCTATGACAGGACCTATCAGTCAGACAGTATCCCCATGGACAGGGAGATTGAGGAGCTCACCGTCCACTGACACGGGTATGTCAGTGAGGGGGAGACATGATGTCTTGGACAGCAAAGGAAAAGAGAAAGTTAGTGAGGATGGTATGATGACACCTGGCAGAATGACTTCGGGCTATGAGTCTAGTGATACTTTAGACAGCGAACTTGGTATTCCGACTGTCTATACGCCTGGCACGAGGCAGAACAGGTACATTCCGCCTCATGAGAGAGGTGAATCGAGTAGTGCACCACAGCCTAGACGATCGCAGAGGGTCAGATACCCTGTTGACAGGTTGACGTACTCTGGTTATTCTGCAAAGCAGTATGCATACATGACAAAAGTGATGGAGATCAAAGAACCAGGTACTTATGCTGAAGCAGCAAAGGATGAAAACTAGTGCATGGCTATGGACGAAGAGATGAAAGCCTTGGCTGAAAATCAGACTTGGGATTTGGTACCACTGCCTGAAGGGAAAAAGCCTGTTGGCTGCAAATGGGTTTATAAAATCAAATGTAAGTCTGATGGCAGTGTAGAAAGGTACAAAGCAAGGCTGGTCGCTAAAGGATATGCTCAGCAGTATGGCTTGGATTATGATGAAACATTCAGTCCGGTTGCAAAAATGGCAACCATACGAACTGTTATTGCCTTGGCTGCTGAAAAAGGCTGGAAATTGCAGCAGATGGATGTTAAGAATGCATTCCTCAATGGTGATTTAACAGAGGATGTATACATGGTTCAGCCGGAAGGGTATGAGCACCCTGATTTTCAGCATTATGTGTGCAGGCTGAAAAAGGCACTGTATGGGCTGAAGCAGGCTCCAAGAGCCTGGCATGCTAGGATCAGCAGTTACTTGCAGAGTCTTGGATTTGTTGTTGGCAGGGCTGATCACAGCCTGTTTACAAAGAAGACTGACAGTGGCTTGGTAGTGCTGGTCATATATGTTGATGACCTGATAATCACTGGAAATGATGACATGGGAATTCAGCATGCTATGAAGATGCTGAAATCTGAATTTGACATGAAAGATCTGGGAGATCTGAAGTATTTCTTGGGTATTGAGGTCGTACCAGCTGAAAATGGCTTATGGCTGATGCAGAAGCACTATGCCATGGAAATGCTTAAGAAGTATGGCATGGCTGAATGCAAACCACTGGATACACCTCTGGACCAGAATGTAAAGCTAGACATGAACACTGGGGCTGAAGTAGAAGATGTGACTATGTACAGGCAGATGGTCGGCAGTCTGATTTACTTAACCATCACTAGGCCTGACTTGAGCTATGCAGTAGGGCTGATAAGCCAGTTTATGCAAAAGCCGAGAAAGCTGCACTTGGATGCAGTTAGACGCATCATGAGGTATGTTAAGTCCACTGTAGACTATGGGCTGTTCTATGTGAGAGATAAGACCTTGAAACTAGTTGGATACACGGATGCAGATTGGGCAGGAAACTCATATGACTGTAGATCTACAAGTGGCTATGCTTTTGGGTTTGGAAGTGCAATGATCAGTTGGAGCAGCAAGAAGCAGCCTACGGTTGCTTTATCTAGTACTGAGGCAGAGTACAGGGGGGCTGCATTGGCAGCATGTGAGATTGCTTGGCTGCTCAAGCTTATGGCTGACTTGGATATTCGGGTTGATGCTCCAGTGAAACTGTTATGTGATAATCTGAGTAGTGTACTCTTGGCCATGAATCCAGTTTACCATGCCAGGACAAAACACATAGAGGTACACTACCACTTTATTCGTGAGATGGTCCTTGCAGGAAAGGTTGATCTTATGCATGTGAGGACTGATGAGCAGGTAGCAGATATCTTTACCAAGTCTCTGGGTAAAGATAAGTTCTGTGGTTTTAGACAGCTACTTGGAGTACATATGCTGTCTTGAGCTTGAGGGGGAGTGTTAGAATATCAAGCTCTGGGTGTGTTGACCGACATGAGCTGGACACAGCTAGTCTAGCCATAGTAGTTAGATACATTAAATAAGTCGGTGCCTTTGGTGTGAATGGTCTTATGACCGTAGGTTGTATCTTTCACTATTGAGTGTGGTATGAATATAGTGTGTGAGAGAGGAAGCTGGTTGCTTCACTCTGCCTTTCATCAATCTGCCTCTTTGAATTCGAACATAGTCAAGGGAACCCACTTGTCCTACTCATTGAGCATATTGAAAGGGGACTATGGACTCGATGGAAAGCACTAGGTCTTCTACACCGAGAAGACATCTCCATGGAGTAGGAAGATGGTGGGTAGAAACCTGTGGCTAAGTAGAGAGAAAACAAACAAAAGCTCCAAAGGGTGCAGACTAGGGTAAGCAAGAGAAAATGAGCATTAAGCACTGAAAGATTTCAAATGAGGAGAGGCTTTTGCCACCATTTTTCCCCTTGGTAAGAGAAACGATTGAAATATAACAACAAAACGTTACTATTGGAAAATGGTGGTACTTTGCTTTACTACTAGAAAGTGACAATTAATCTTCTCATTTCAAAAACAACTAACAATATGAAAAATGCCAAATTTATTTTTCAAGAATGCAAAAAATATCTTTGGAAAAAATTTTCATCACGGAAGCCTTCTCCTCATTGGTGGAGTGCATACTCTCTCTACATGCTAAAAGACCAAAAAGTTAACTCAAACTCTCGCTAATGTCACTCTGGTGCCACATCTATGCAACCATTTTGCAAACTTCAACAATCACTAGACCTCTTATTGATCCAAAATCCTTAACCAAAGTATTGTATCTATAGCATTAAATGCATCTTCTATAGTCATTGCAACAATTACACCTTTCCTTGCAACTAGACCATCAAGTTTGACAACAATTGGTGCTCCAACCTATTAAGTATACTCTTTAGCATGTGTTGCATTGATAAAAGACTTGTACTTTGCTGTTGGAATTTGATATATTTAGGTCCAATGTAAGGTCCCTAAATCCAATAGCAACTTGTATATGACATATAGGTATTGAGTACCATCTAGAATGATCTACAATATCCCTACTTAAGCTCTATAATAACTTGCAACACGTGTGAGGGTATTACTCCCAAAATGAACCTGAGTGCTCTATTTTACTATGATAACATGTAATCAACTTGTACATGACCTCAAATAGTCTGTAGCATCTATAAATGGATGAAATTCATCCCCAATTAAATCCCAAGTGTCTTGTTTCACGTGCAAGTACTTGTAACCTATTCTTAAATGCCAAAGAAACATGTAATTCTTGTAAACTAATCATCCCTAATAAAATCCCAAGTGTCTTATTTCACATGCAAGTACCTATACCCTATTTTTAATGGCCAAGAAAACTTATAATCCACGTGTAATCCTTGTAAACTAATCAATGAATGCCCTATTGTGTTACTCTTCAACTCAAGTCTTCAAGATCTTGAATGAGTCCACTCTCCATACTTATTTGAGAGGAATGAAACAACATGGCATGCTTCCTACATGGGCTCTAAATCACTAGGAGGTGGGCACCCCTTCACGATACTTGACAGTGAGAGAGAATCACCTCTCTTTTGTTCCATTATCTCCCCTGACATCCACCCCTTCCCTTAATGGGAATATCCATGGCAAGAGCATATTAATATATGAAAAAAAGGATGGAATGCATTTTGAAAATTGATATTTTAGACTTTATTTGAAAATGGAGAATGGACTAAGGATCTTACCATTGCAAATTAGTGACTCACCACTGATTGCAATGGTTATCATTTTACAGTTATTTCTCATGCACAATAAGATCCAATGTCCAAGTTAGGGTTATCCATAAAAGCATAAAAGAATGGAGCTACAATTGCAATTGGAATGAATTCAATGCTAAAAAATAATCTAAAGGCTTTGATCAATGTGAAGAGGCATTAGTATTTGATTTATAGCTCATCGAAAGCCTAAATCAGTCATAGTCTCCCATTAACAATTGGATAGGCTTGAACAACTTGATAAAGAGAGATTTCAGATATTAAAAGGAAATGAATTACCTCTTTAAATATTGAAGAAGATAAATGATCCAAGAAGAGTCAAGCTTACATCAAGTAGAAGATAATCCTCAATGTGGTACATAATGCTCCATAACTAATAATCTTCATGAACTAGCAGAAAGCCTCTTTCAAAAAAAGTAACTAAAGTCTTAATCCTAGATAACTCCTCCGACCTTCTATTCAACCAAAGCACCTTCAAAATAGCTTTTTTATTGGTGATGACCTGTTAATTTGTCTGTTGTGACTCTATCTTGGCCTCCATTTCCTGGAAATAGCTCCAACTAGGTTGTGCTTTGCACTTGAAAGCTCCTTGGTCATTATACTTGAAAGCTCCTTGACTTCTAGACCAATCTACTTCAAGAGTTGCACAACTTGTCCCCTTGAGTAACTAGAATTGAGCTATTTGAGGAAGAAATTGGTTAGAGTGTGACTAGATGGATCAAAGACCAAACCAATGCTCTCATAACACTTATCAAGAATGAAAATAGAGATGAAGGACAAGAGTGTAGAAGAGAGAGAAAAGAGGAGAGACAAAATGTGATGAGGAGAGAGAATGACAAGAAAGATGAGAAAGGTGAGAGAAGCCATGAAAACTGTGAGAGAAAAAGATAAGATGGAGAGTTTCTAATCTATATATAATAAATGATGAGTCAATGTGACATGGTATTATTTAATAAATTTCACTAAGATAGTGTCTCTTTCGAGTTTCTTATAACACTAGCTATCAAAGACTCAAGGTGGGCAAATACAACACTTGCTTCAATGAAAGTTAGAAATGACGGGGAGCTAGGCATCAACCCCTCTGACCATAAAGCATAGTCTCACACCCACCCCTAAAATAATGCTTAGTTGGTTCTAAGAATCGATCCTAGGGATAGTCAAGTTTGTTGGCTCTTTTCTAAACTTTTGGAAAAGCCACCTTGCTGACCAAATCCACCCAACCATAGAATGGATTTGTTAGGAAGACCTTCCACTTGCTTCTCATTTATAAGGTGGCATATTTTAGTTATCTAAGGAACCATACTATTCATGTTGTGAAACATGTAAAAATAGCTTCCTTGATTAATCTTTACATGAGGTTCATTTGACACATTCTTGAATACAAACATAAGAAAAACCTTTTGAAAAACATGGTAATTCATATTATTATTATAATGACAACTACTCAAAAGAGCAAACTAGCTCAGAAACCTGGTTGGCACCTTGCCCCTTGTTATTATCGGGCCTTCTAATGCTAACCATTTTGACCTTGTATATATTATCTCCCCTATCTTTGGACCTAAATCAAAACTATAACCTCAAATTAGAGCCCCATTGGTTTTCACATGCTATAAGTGTCAAGATTGTGGGAGAGAAGGAAGGAGTCTCACTTTTAGTTTTCTTGCTTGCACAATTGGGGAATACACACAAGGGTGGAGGCTGAAAACAGTCTTTCTCTTCTTAGTTGTGTAAGCCAAAAGAACTCTAGTACAAAGAAATAGAAGAACCCTCTATATGGGTCTCAAACCAAACTCAACTAACTAAGGTGGCATACTAACTGAGCCACGAACTAGAGTAGATAAGGATAGCTATCATGTAGCTATTATTCATGGGCGGTGTACCAACCGCGTCTGCAACTGACAAGTCGGTGACATAAATACACAACGGTCACCCTGGCGTATCACGAGTGGAGCTCGATATCTCAACAATAAGACGACCGAACTTCCATATATGGACGACCATACATATCTAGTGGTCATTGGTCACCTTAGGTAGTTTATATATAACTTTGAGTAAAGAGTAACCTAGGTATGGCCTCAGGCATGGCCCTAGGCATGGCACTACGCTATTAAGCAAGCGGTGATTGAGGACAAGCCTCATTCACAACCTGATAATGAGATGCTAAGGAGTGCCAGTTAGGAATTTATCTTGTCAATGTTCAACAACAAAGGGAAATTTTACGTACACAACACAACCAACACATGAAACAAAGCAACCAAATATGCCTCTTGTAGCTCAAGTATACCTAAAATGAAACATGAAGTAGAGCAATCAACAAACACCAAAACAATAAAACTTGAGTTTTTAAAAAAACACTATCACTTTGTACCTCTTTGGGGTTGTTACAATTCTTCGTTCCAACATCCAAGTTCTTGATCACTTTGACCAACATGACAAGATGCCACTGTCTTGTGTGTGACCCTCCTCTCTCCTCTCACAAGATACAAATTTTGATAGCAAGGGAAGGGCCCTTTGCACTCCTCTCACTCCTCCTTATATAGGATTTCTTAATACACATGTTGTGTTGGGATTTTTGAAAATCCTTTATGCCTTTCAATCGTTTTTTACTTTTTATAAAGCTTAAATAGCTTTTTATCGATTTGAAAAAATCTTGTTTGCTTTTCCTTTGTTTAATAACAACTTTAAAGCTTTTCAACATTGAAAGATTTCCAAAGCATTGCGTGTCTTCTGATGCAAGTGTGAGAAGATTTTGAGGAAAACAATGTAGAGTAGAGAGCTCACAGAGACACACTATCATTATTGTCAGTCATAACTCAAAAGAGTAGAACCTAAGGTGACACTAGGACCATTCACACCAAAGAGACAGCTAAGTAGAGCTTGAAGTCTAACACTCCCCCTCAAGCTCAAGATAGCTTATGTACACCAAGCAGTTGTCTAAAAACACTGAATTGATCTTTACCCAAAGACTTGGTTAAGATATCCGCAACCTGTTCATCAATCTTCACATGCATGAGATCAACTCTCCTTGCAAGAACCATCTCTCTGATGAAGTGGTAGTGTACCTCAATGTATTTTTTCCTGGCATGGTATACTGGATTCATGGCCAGAAGTACACTACTAAGATTTTCACATAGCAGAGTCACTGGAGCATCTACCTATATGTCCAAATCAGCCATAAGCTTGAGCAACCATGCAATCTCACATGCTACCAATGCAGCACCCCTGTACTCTGCATTAGTACTCGATAAAGCAACCGTAGGCTGCTTCTTGCTGCTCCAGCTGATCATTGCACTTCCAAACCCAAAAGCATAGCCACTTGTAGATCTACAGTCATATGAGTTTCCTGCCCAATCTGCATCCGTGTATCCAACTAGTTTCAAGGTCTTATCTCTCACATAGAACAACCCATAATCTAGAGTGGACTTAACATATCTCATAATGCGTCTAACTGCATCCAAGTGCGGCTTTTTGGGCTTCTGCATAAACTGACTTATGAGCCCTACAATGAAGCTCAAGTCAGGCCTAGTGATGGTCAAGTAAATCAAACTGCCAACCATGTGCTTGTACATAGTCACATCCTCAACTTCAGCCCCAGTGCTCATGTCTAGCTTTACATTCTGATCAAGAGGTGTATCCAGTGGTCTACATTTAGCCATGCCATACTTCTTCAGCATTTCCATGGCATAGTGCTTCTGCATCATCCATAAACCATTTTCAGTTGTAACCACCTCAATGCCTAAGAAATACTTCAAATCACCTAAGTCTATCATGTCAAATTTAGTTTTCAGCATCTTCATTACATGCTGCATGCCCAAGTCATCATCACCAGTGATTATCAAATCATCAACATATATGACTAGCACTACCAAGCCACTGTCAATCTTTTTCGTAAATAAGCTCTGATCAGCCCTGCCAACAACAAATCCCAAGCTTTGAAAGTAGTTACTGATCCTTGCATGCTAGGCTCTCGGAGCTTGCTTTAGCCCGTACAATGCTTCTTTCAGCCTGCATACATAGTGCTGAAAATCATGGTGTACATACCCCTCCGACTGATCCATATAGACATCCTCTGCCAAGTCACCATTGAGAATGCATTCTTCACGTCCATCGGCTACAATTTTCAACCTCTAGCATGAGCCAAAGCACTCCCCCTCATGGTCTTCTAAAAAACTCAAAAAATCCTCCTCATACTCTCTTCATCTCTCAAACACTCATTTCTTCTTTCATTAGGACTTTCTCAAATCTCTAGTTTCTCCTCATCTCTCTCAAGTTTAACTAACTCAACTGCAATAGATGACACCTCTTAATCAGAATCAGTTTTTGAACTCTCATCCTTGCTATCCTCTTCCTTTGAGCTATCACTTTCTTCATTTTCTTCTTCTTCATTATCATCCTCATTCACTAATTCCTTTCTCGAGTCCATATCAAACTTCTTTGGTACTCCTCTACAATCATAAATTGTTAAAATTATTTTTTCCCAATCTTGCATTTCTCTTACTTTCCTAAGCCAAGGTCTACCCAATATAAGTGGAAAAGCTCCCAACCCTACTAGCATAACATGACAATTAATTTTCATAGACACTCCATAAACTTTTACTTCCAAATTTTGAATAGCACCTAAGCACCTCACTTTAGGCATGATTAGCAAGCCTAATTTAAAACTTTGATATTTCTATTATTCGGAGCCCAAACTACTATACACAAGCTTGAGTAATCACACTAATTTGTGCTCCTCCATCAATATATGCCTAACCTATGTTTTGATTCTTATACAAAGCATCAACAATAGGACAAATATCAAGCAATTCTTCTACACTCAAAACTCTCACTGTTCCTTTCTTTTTTTCCTTATTCTTTGAATTCATTAAATCTTCCACTGACCTCTCATCTTAGGGCACAACTCCATCAACTGAGCAAAAGATATATCAACTTTCTTACCCATCATATCTCTTTTAAGGTCATAGTCACTCTCTCCTTCTCCCAATGGAATATCAATAGCATGATAATGTTTTCCAAGCGCCCTCGATTTATTTTCTTCTTTTTTCTCTTTCTTCTCTCTTTGTTTATTTTTCTTCCTCTTTCCTCACCAGCTTTACTAGTTTTAGGTTCATCTCTCTTAGCACCTCTCATTCTTTATATTACAAGCGTTACATCAATAGTTTAATTTTTCTCATTCTAATTTTCTAAAAAAATACAATTAATGGCACTTTTTCCTTTCTCTTCTTTAGCCAACCTAGGAACTTGAGAAGTAGAATCATTTTTTGTTTTTATCGCAAAATCATTTTGTCTTGATACATATCCCTTCTTGCTCTAGGTGAATAAGGACAATTTGTGCTTACAGGACCTATCTCTCCACAAGAAATACAAGTCACCATTGGTCTTCTAAAATATCCTCTCCTATTTCCTCCTCTTCCACTTCCTATATTTTCTTGACTAGTTTTTCCTACAGGTTCTCCACTTCCTATTCCCCAAGGTCTTCCTCTCAAAGCCCCTAATTCCATGTTTTGCATTTGTCTTGATAATTGAAACTCAACCTTTGGTGCTAATTGAGAATTTTGTCTCATTAAAATATGAAATTTTTTTCCATCCTCTTTCCAATTTTGATCTATGTTTTCATTATGAGATGTTCTATATGGCTCTCTCTTTTTATTTTCTCAAATTTTCTCTCCCTTTCTATGGCAATTTTCTATGGCAATCATTATAGATTCCTCAAAAGTGCTTGGTTCTTTAATTTCCAATTTTGTTCTCACATCTCCTTATAAATTTTCAACAAAATGTTTTATTTTCAACATTTTCGATGCTCTCTCTCCTTGGCCTAGGAACATGTTTCAACGATCCAAAAGTCCGGTGTATTCTAAGGCAAAAAATTATATGGTCTGGTCTTCTTTTTTCTAACAAATTTCAATTTTTCTCCCCAATGGTCTTGAGAAGTTTTGGTTTCCTTTAAATGATCAAGAAATGCCTACTTGGTTGCTTCATATTCCATAAAAATAGAAGGATTTTGTAATTTGAGGGTTTTTTCATATAATACTCATACCAACTTTGACCCTCATCCAACAACTAAAATTGTAAAATTTTGGAGTTTCAAAGTTGAATCAGTGATTTGCTGGATGATGCAACCAAGCTCTAATTTTTCACGAAATTATTGAGGATCCTCTCCTTCTTTAGCATGAAATTCTAGAAATGAACTAGCCATCGGAAAATAGTCTCAACAAAAAATCATTCCACTAATCACAAACAAAGTTGGTTTTTTCTCAGCACTCCTCTCAGTGGGGGCACCAAAAAAGAGATGTTAAGCAAGCGATGATCGAGGAAAAGTCTCACTTCCAACTTGATAATGAGACACTAAGTGTCGATTAGGGAATTGGCATGGTCAATGTTTAACACAAAATGGAAATTGTAAATGTTTCATGTACACATTAAAACTAACACATGAAACAAAACAACCAAATATGCCTCTTGTAGCTCAATCAAGCCTAAAATGAAACATGAAGTAGAGCAATCGACAAACACCAAAACAATAAAACTTGAGTCTGAAAAAAAACACTATCACTTTGTACCTCTTTGGGGTGTTACAATTCTTCCTTCCAACATCCGAGTTCTTGATCACTTCGACCAACACGACAAGACTCCACTCTCTTATGTGTGACCCTCCTTTCTCCTCTCACAAGACACAAATTTTGATAGCAAGGGAAGGGACCTTTGCACTCCTCTCACTCCTCCTTATATAGGATTTCATAAAACACATGTTGTGTTGGGATTTTTGAAAATCCTTTGTCTTTCAATAATTTTTTTCTTTTTATAAAGCTTAAATATCTTTTTATCGATTTACAAATATGTTTTTTTTCTTCTCCTTTGTCTTTCAATAAGAACTTTAAAGCTTTTCAACATTGAAAGATTTCCAAAAGGATCATGTATCTTCTTCTTCCTCATAAACACATCCATCTGCAGCCTATGAGATAACATCCACAATTGGCTTCACTAAAAACACTCACCTTTGTCTTCTCCAAACCTACGTCTCTAGTCAAATAGCTTTACATCATACAAAATATACATTGTGATCTTCAACAAAAACAAAGATCAACTCTTTTTTCTCCCTTAATCCCAATACTCACATTCAATGAATTGTTAATCTCTTTATCACTTCTTTCAAGTTCTTTGTTGATATACAACTCCACGTGCTGGTGCTAAAAAACACAATTGCAATAGTTGATTATTTTTATATCATTGTGTATCATTGAAACCATGATGATACATAAGCTTCCCCATCTTTTGTCAAACACGTTCCTTCTTCTCATGTGGACGACTAGCCTTTTTTCCTCTACTATTTTAGCTACCTTCTCAAAAATAGGGGCCATCATCTCATATGTGAAATAGGCAGCCACATCTCAAATAAAGCACTTGCTACTTCTTGCTTTTGCTTGCTTTGGTAACATCTGTAACAACATACATATCATTATACTATGCTACAAATTCCAACCATCCTTTAGCTTGATGAATCATTGGCTCATTCAACAGCTGTCTTTTTTATCCATTATAACAAAAGTGGGGCTTTTCTATAATAATCGCCTTGCATTCACTCAAAACATTGTCTTCTTCAATAGGATTCAATTGTTGACAAGCTGTTAGGGCTAAATGGTCTTTCATCATCTTTCCTTCTACTTCTTTTGTCATCGTGATCATATAGGTGCACATTCACAATAGTGGAACTAGCTTAGCCTCTAAAGTACAGCCTACTATAATATCATTTTATGAAAACATGCCACAACATTTTCTTCTTGGGCATAAGCAGCTATGTGTGTAGTATAATATGCTAATTTAGAAGAAGATGACAAGCACATACCCTTCCACAATTCATATATTCTCCGCAAAAGTCCATGTATGGTAAGCAACCTTAGAGAACAAACTCCCATAATTGCAAACCAGTAGCCACCTAAATCCACAATCATGATGATCAACATGTCAGAGTCCTCCTCCTTAGAGCTCTTCATCTTTTCCATATTCTCGAGATCTTGTAATGATAAATCAATTGAGTCACCATCATTATCTTCAGTATTTTGATCACAACTTCCATTACAAGTGGTCATAGACTTGTTCCAAATTAGGAGATTGAAACTTTTCCACTTGTTATAGTTACACAATTTCAAATCATATCCCTTGATGCTACTCCACCTTACCCTCTCTTTGATAGACTAAAGTCTACATAAAACTTTCCCTTTCTTGCCAATGTAGGATATCTTTGAAAAAAACTTAGCATTTTGTCCTTGCTTCTTCCTTTCTAAGAGATTACTTCTTTGGTGACTTCTTTTCTGGGTACTTCAAACCCCACTTAACCCATTAACAAGTATCTATTTCTTTTTAGCACACCCACTATCTCCCTTTAGTCTTCAACAAGTGCAATTTTCCCAAATGTACTTGCTTTCATACCATACATTGTGTCTTATCTAAAAATACACTTTTTTTAAATGAACTTCGTGCTTAGTCATACATATCTTTGAGCAAAAATGTAAAATTGGATCCATGCTATGTAATCAAACAAGCAATGTTCCACATGAAAAGATGGATGCAGTGGAAAAACAAATCCTCGCCTATCTAGATGTGCCAGTGAGTAACGAAAAATGCAAACACAATTTGTTGATTAAATTAAATCCTTAATCTCACCTCTCAAAACTCAAAATGGAAATGTCATACTCCATTCCACCCACCCAAAATCTCACAGTCACTCAAAAAAATATTGGTCCTCAAGATATTGACCAAGAAAACAACCCATTTCACAACTTATGATGTCTTTCGTGACCCTCAAATTCACCCAACCACCTTCCCCACTCAACCAAAGGTTCCTAACTTGATGATAAAAATCCCAACTCTCCTGCATGATCAATGAAGGTGCTCTCTCAAGTGCATGTGCATCTAAGATTTACTACATATAACTGCAGTAGCCTTAGACCGTGCTAGTACTCAATGATGATGCAAAACATACATCAACCAAACCCATGGCATGGAAGTAATTGATAAGATCAGGATACGACCCTAAGTGCAGTGTATTTGACAAGTGCAACATGATGTGCCCATGAACCCATAATCCATACAATATGCAAGAGTCTAAGCATGGGGGGTTCACTCATAGTAAATAAGACATGTTACCTGCATGCAAGGACTTCTAAAAAGACCCCTATTTATTAAGCTTGTAAGACTAATATATCCCCCTATTTAAGCTTATAAGATATATACATGTATGAATTTTTATGTATCCTCTTTCTTAAATGTAAGTCTTCATAGGACATATACTAACTTTCTTTTTAAAAGTTGGAATGATCCTAAGCAATTAAAAGTATCAAAATGGTCACATCACAAAGTGATTTATGTAGTGGCACTTGGATTCTACTTACTAGTGAAAACAATTGTTGATCTATGACACAAGAAGTGAGGCATTTTCTTTTTGCAAGTCTAAAGTGCTCACACTCAAGCTAGCAGATGAAGGAAAAGAACCTGGAGTTGCGAAGGACGATGATCCAAAGTTGCAACAGGAGGAGAAACAATAGTCAATGCTTATTCACAATTTACTAATGTTTTTTTTTTAAAGAAACCTTAGGTTCAATAACCCTACTATGTGAGGGTTTAGGCTTTTAACCTTACTTGTCAAGGTCTCTTGTATGCCATGGAGAAACCAATCTATGGAGAGAGGTGATCAAATGCATCCCCCCCCCTTCTTTTTTCCCTCTATCCCCTCCTTAAATTTAAGTTCAATATAGGAAATTAAGAGGAGTCTACCTCTAATGTGTACACTTAAGTGTCCCCTTCCAAAAAACCCCTCCCTTACACTCAGGTGATACCATACAACATCTATAGTGAACCCCCCGGGAGTCTAAGCAAGAAAATATACATGTTTCAAGATGTTTAGTAGCTATCAACAAACTCCAACTCCATCCTATTAAAAAAAACTCCAATTTCGACCAAGCCTATCAAGTTATCACACTAAAAAAATCCAAACAAAATAACAAAAACAATTCCTAAGCTAGACAAATACAAAAAATCCAAATACGGAAGGACAAAACAAATAGCCATGCAAACAACAAGTTAGAGAAAATTCAACGTATCTATAGTTTTTCTAGGGGTTTTTTGTTTTCTCAAAAACACTTGACATATTTAGCCCTTCCCCTAGTCTGCAAGCATTCATATGCACCAGTTGTTTTTATAAAACGATGCAACATTCATGAGCCAATCAAAAATTGAATCCAACACTCTTTTTCGAAATTCTTCAAACTTAAAAATCAAAAAAATCAATTGTGAATCACTCTCAAGAAACTCCTCAATGTGAAAACACAAAAGTCATCCACAAATTTCTCTTTAAAATCAACAAATTTTCCAAATCCAAAACCCACACTATCAATAGTAAACCCATCATCTACAAGAATCTACAAATCCTTCCAAAATATGACAATTCTATGGTTTTGGAACAAGGTTTCAACCCTTTCTATCTTTATTTATCCCCTTCTCTATTTCTCTCTCCACCCCTCTTTCTCTCTCTTTTTCCCTTTCTTTGTTTGCCTCCCTTCGTCTTTCGTTGTTTCTATCTTTCCCCCCTCTCTCTCATTGTTGCTCTCTCTCCCCCATCTCTCTACTTCTCTCTATTCCTTTTCTCTCTCCCTCTCTTTATCTTTATCCATCTTTATCTATCTGCCTCTCTATTTCTCTCTCCATCTCTGTTTCTCTTTCCCTCTCTTTGTTTGCCTCTCTTCATCTCCCATTTTTTATTTCTCTCAATCTCTCTCTTCCTTTCCCTCCCTTCTTCTCTCTATTTCTCTCTCTCCTTCCCTCCTCACTCTCACTCAATACATCTCGTTACAATTAAAATCAAAGATAGAAAATAAAAAACTTAAAAAACAAGGATATTGAAAGACTCTCTCTCCCTACCTCTCTTTATCTCTCTTCCTTCTCTCCCTTTATTTTTCTTTCTTTCCTTTCTCTCTCATTCACTCATTGTTTCCCTATTTCTCTCTCCCTCTCTCTCACTCTCTATCTCTCTCTTTTTATCTCTTTTCCTCCCTATCTCTCTCTCTCTCTCCCTCTCTCTCTCTTCTTTTCACTCTCCTTCCTCTCTTTACCTCACCCTTCTTTTCTATCTTCGCCTTCTCTCTCCCTTTTTATTTCTCCCCCCTATTTCGTTATCTCTTTCCCTTTCTTTGTTTCCTCTCTCTTTGTTTCTCTCCCTCCCTCTCTCCCCCTCATAATTTCTCACATGATTCATCCTCCTCTCTCCCACCCCTTCATATCTCATTTCTCTTTTCATCTTCCTCTTTGTTTCCTTTCTCCCCTTTCTCTCCCTCTTTCTCTCTTCCTTTCTCTTCTTCTCCCTCCCTTCCTTCCTTCCTTCCCCTCCCCCTCTCTTTTAATGCATTTCATTAAAAAGAAAAACAAAAAAAATGAGAAAAGAAGAAAACAAAAAAACAAAGCAAGAAGAGGCAATGTACCTACCTTAAAGGCTCGAAGATCAAATATTTTGTGCCTCCTCTTCGCGGCTTCCCTTCTTTCTCCCTTGCACACTTCTCTCTCTTCTTTATGTATAATGATGACAACAACAACGATGTTAATTAGCTCTCCTTTTCTCTCTCTCTCCCTCTTTCTCTCCATCTCCCTCTCAAAGTGGTGAGCTCTCTTGTGCTCTCTTTCACTCTCTCTCTCTCTCTCTCTCTCAAATGTTTTTGGCAAATGCTATGCTCAGGTCTTTGTTGCTTTTTCTTTCTCAAAGAGGCATCACTAACAGCATTGCTATGAGCATCCTAAATGAAAATTTGTGATACTAATAGCAACACATATGGTGATGCTTTTAGCAATGCTGATAGTGATGCCACTATTTTATGTCACAAATCATAGTCGATGCCGCCCCATTCTCTTGTAGTGGCTACTTATTAGAAGGCATTGGCATGACAACTCATCTTTTGGATAGACAGCAAGATCCATGCATAAGAAACAAGATTACCTCTTGCTTTGAATATCGGAAAGGGAGGTATGCAAATGTTATTGAAAGACTTAGTTGTGAGAAATGCTTATGTGGCCACATGCTGCTACTTTCAATCTATAATTGAATAGAGTGCTTGGCCAAGTGATGGTTGGTTTGAAGGTTGCAATATGGACACATACTTTGCATGTAGCTGAAAATAGGAAAGCGACTCATAGTGAAATGTGTCATGCAAGACAAGACATTCATGACATGGTTGGTTGGGAATTACTGATAGATGCATATTCAGTGTATGAATATTTAGCAAAAAAATACAAAACACGAATGTACTTGTGGAAGAGAAATAGAAGAGAGATGAAGATAATGTAGGGACATCTAAGAGAGACAAGAATAAGTGTGGGTCAATCCAAAGCTACAAATCAGTCACCTCTCAAGCATGTTATGAAAGAGGTTAGGCATGAGCCAAAGCAAGAGAGCAAAAAGAAGAGCAAGTAGCCAAGACATTAGTTGCAGCCTGATATTGAGACAACCACAGATCTTAAGAAGGTTCTTGAAGAATGAATTTTAAATAATTGAATGGAATTCACCTTGGGAGAGGTGCTTGGCATTACCAAGTGGAAATTTCATGACAAAATCATTGATATAATTAAGATAAGCATTAGTTTCTTAGTGATACCACTAGTGCATTGCTACAATTTGAAGAGAAAACTAGTTTGTTGGGCATCCAAAACTAAATATGAGCATGATGTAAGTATTGATTTATCAATGGAGGATGCTGCTATAATCAGTGGGAAATATATAGAAAAGAGAAGAAAGTGGTTGAAAATGCATTGTCTTGTAGCAATATGAATGGTGGAGTAAGGTAGATGCAACAATATGGAGAAGAGACTCAAGGATGTATGAGAATGGAGCATGGCCTTTGGACACTATTCATAGTTGGCATATGAGGGCTAGAAATGATTCCTCGAGGGAGCTGTATTCTAGGTATCCTAATGTAAAAGTGATGATTGGTGATATACAAGAAGAGCAACTAAGGGAAACAAGGATATAGAACAAGAAATGGTTTGACAAAAGACATAGATTGAGGCAAAGAACAATACAAGATGGAGATTGGCTGTTGATTTTTGTAAACGGTTTGGAAAACCAATATAGTGCCATGCGTAAAGACTCCAAACAATGGTTTGGGCCCTATGTGGTAAGGTAGGTGTTTGATCATGCTACTTTTGTATTAAATGAGCTGGATGGGACAGCAATGAAAATTTCAGTAGTAGAGAAATGAATTAAATTATTCAAGAGGTGGGAATCTATTGTCTATGATATGCCAGAACTAGATGAAAATAGTGACCACTATACAAGGGCTAGCCAGGAAGTTATGAAAGATGAAAAAGCAAAGGATATGGTTCCAGAGGATGAGAACTCTGAATCTAGTCACAACTAGGGCTTTGGCACAAACCAAAGGATGTGCAAGTTCACAGGGGGTGGATGGCATGCCCTACATGAACACAGTGTGAAAATTCCTAAAGTGCATCATCATTCATCTTTTTGATTAATCAAGATAGTAAATGTCATATTAGTCATTAGTGTTAGTGTAGATAGTATGGATGGTTCAAAAATATGAGATTTTTAGATAATTTTAGCATAATTTTGATATTTTAAATATTATTTATTGTAAATATCCTCAAAAGGTATAGTAAACTTCTAGAATGGAGTGACATGCAGAAATCAAGTGGCTTTTCAACCAGTTTTGGAAAATATCATAAAAAAAGAAGGGCTCTTGAATTCACGCGACACAAGACCGTAGTTTTCAGGTAGCAAACAACACTTTGGACGAAAGGAGAGAGAGAGAGAGAAGGAGTGATCAGAGATAATTCTAAGCATGTGTCTTGAAGTTTTATTTCCCTTTCAGAGCCTATCGAGCCATCAGATTTGCCGTGTGAGCAATAGAGTAGAAGCTAGTATTTGGTGCACATTTTTAGATATAATAGGGAGCTCTAGGAGATCTAATGCTTGGAGATTACTTTGGAGTAGTAGTGGGCATTGTCCAGATAATCCAAAAAGAGTTTAGTCATCAAACAATTAGCTTGTCCCTATAATAACCAAGAATACATAGGCTTGAAGTGTATTTGGAGTCCCATAGAAGGCTTTTGTTTCCCTTCTCATGTTCTATCAATAGTAGATAAGTGCTCCCAAGAGAAGTACTTGGGCTTCTCCTACCAAGAAATCATGAAAACCTATTGACATTTCATTTGTTTGGACTCTTTGCCTTGGATGTACAGTAGAGTTTACATGTAATATATGTAGAGTTTGAATAATTAAGCTTTATCTTTATCTTGTGTAAAGACTTTGGCAGACGACATGTCTTGAAGAGAACTTGATTTCTAACATTCTTGGGATTTATTTGAATCTTCTATCTATTATTTTTTTTCTCTTCTATCTCCTATTCTCTACTTCCTTCTCTCTCGAATCCCTGGTGGATATAACCTTTTGACTAAAACCCCTCCAACAACGTCACCCCACGAACTTCAATGATAGCTCTACTTTCACAACCCAAATTCGAATCTAAGTGTGATGACTTAGATTCGAATCTAAGTGTGATAACTTAGTGCATTTCCACCCAAGAACTCAAACTCCAAATGAGGCTAATAAGAAGAGCCAAAGAGGTGCCATGCATCAAGACCACACCTTCCATGCAAAAAGTCAAGCTGAACCAGATAGTTTGTCTAAGTTCAAGGCAAACAAGAAAGATCTCACAAAGAGGCCAAGGAAAAAAACCCAAGTTCTTAACTTGGAGATGAGGGCAAAGTGTCTTGGAAAATGAACCAAGAGATCCATGTCCCCAAGCCCAAGGAGATGGCAAGAAGAAAGGGAGGAATAATACAAGAAGCAACTCAGTGGACTATCTCCCTTAAGGCATGGCACAAGATGGAAACAAGCACATCACGATACCTTGACCCCAACAATGCATTAACTTGGGATCATGTCTACAAAGCTTGGCATGTAAAGCCATAAGCTCCAAGTCAAATAAAAGTTAGGACTTTGAAGCCTCAACTCCTCAAATGTAATTGAGTTGAGGGTGAACAGGGATGCAAAAGAATAAAAATAAGTAAGTCTAGATGGGTAGGACCTTGGTTAGCTTGATCGAAAAAGCTATGTTAAGATCCCCAAGTCATATGTAGTAAACAAGTGAAAGAGTAGACCCAAGCACGCTGGATAAAGGGAAGGGTATTGATTTGAGACAAGAGCTAGCAGAGATCAAGATAGACATAGCCAAACCACAAGAGATGATGAGATGGCCAACAAACCCACATGTTCAATGTGTGCATTATGGCGAAAACCACTTTCCAGATGAGTGTTAGGATCCTAGGTCACGACCTTGTGCTAATTCTGGTAGATTCGGCCATGACACCATACATTGTCGATTACCTCAGAGGCTCCCATACCCGCAGCCTTACGGTCAACCCTACCTTGCAAACAAGCCACCAAACCTCTTCAAAATTCAGAAGGGGAGCCCATTGGCTCTCCTGACACCTAATGATGCTAAACCGACCATCCCTAGAATGGAAATAAATCCTATAGGCATAGCTAGACCACCGAAACCCTACGTGACCCACCCACCGAGTGGTACTCCATAGTCCACTATGTGGACGAGCCTAGTAGTGACGACAAGCCTTATGTAAACCCATATGTGTCAAAAAATGAGGAAGGAAATGCTATCCTCATGGACTATTGACCAGTACTGATGATGGCATTAGGTAGAGGGAGAGGCAAAGGCCTAGGAGGGCAAAGCCCAAGAACCAATCGTGGACTTGCGATCACCCCGGACACATTTCTTCGCGTTGCCCTGAGAGGGAGCAAGAAAATAGAGATAAGGATGACTTGAGATGTGCTGAGTGTGGAATCACTCATCTCTTTGTTGATTGCCTTAGACGAAGGCCATCCTCTAGTTCAGAAACCGAGCCATCAATTCATTGGGGTTGTTTGGTGTCAAGACACATGAGGAGGAGGCCACACCTATCCCGTTGCACATCATGATCCAAGCACTGACGAAGTAGGCTAGCATATCATTGCCAGGGCCTAGCAACCTTGACGCAACCTCAGTTGGAAAGAAGAGCCAAAGACGAAGGAAGAAAAGACCAGATGCCAAGGTCACCCTCAAAAATGAAGGTGCCACAACACTACCAATTGGAATGAAAGCCATTGACGTAGAGAAAGAAACGTTGGCTCCACGGATAGCTGAAAAGGGAAGTGCTAAGGTCGGGGAGTACCCAACCCGAAGCGCCAACTCCAAGCCATCAAGAAGATGAAGGAGTGGGTAAAGGAGGCCCAAGAACACCTAAAGGACGTTGAACCTATACTAGAGGACAAGATTAATGATCTCTCAAGCATAAGCACACCAATCTCTCCCCCACGATCAAGATCAAGGGAGGCAATGGCACCACAAGTTGGGGCCACTTGCAGGCAGACGAACAACAAAAACTGCAAGACCTGCCAAAACGATTCACAATGTTCAAAAAGGGAGATAGGGTGGTGATCTTGCTGGGGGCCAAACGATAGGGGCAGACAAGCAAACCAATTGAGGGACCCACCAAGGATAAGGAGGTCAATTTAGCCAGGAAAGGGAAGACCCCACGACCTGTCTTTATGGCAGATGACTTGGTTGAGCAAGATGAAGCAAGTCTCATTACTCTCCTACGAGAGTATATAGATATATTTGTTTGGTCCCTAGAAGAGCTCAAAGGAGTAGACCCGAGCATGGTGACTCACAACATACCCATGATGCCTGACGCAATGCCTACCAAGTAGCGATCGTATCCCATGAATCCAAAGAAGGCTCACGTTGTTAAGGAGAAAATTGACAAACTGATGAGAGCAGGATTCATCTACGAAATTGAACACATGTACTAGGTCTCACCCATAGTCATTTTACTAAAGAAGAATGGGAATATTAGAGTGTGTGTCAATTACAAGAAGGTAAACGGAGCTACCAAGAGAGATAACTACCCACTATCGTACACAGAGCACATGCTCGAGAGAGTAGCTAGCAAGAAGGCCTGTAGTTTTCAGGCTGGTTTCTCTGGATACAATTAGGTGCAAGTGCATCCTAACGATAGGCATAAGACTGCATTCGCTACTGAATGGGGAGTCTTTGCCTACATAGTCATGCCTTTTGGATTGAGTAATGCGCCAGCCACTTTCCAATGATTTATGTGTACAATATTCAAAGACATGCTGAGGAAGGAGTTAGAATTCTTTGTGGATGACTTGTATGTTCTCTCCACTTGGTAGGAACACCTGGATAGACTCCGAATGGTTTTTGAAAGGCATCGACTATACCATCTCTCATTGAACCCCTTGAAGTACTAGTTTTGGGTGAAACATGGATGTATTCGACACATGGTGTCGAAGAATGGCATTGCCATAGATTTTTCAAAGATAAGGGCCATTGTCAATCTTCCACCCCCAATTGATTTCAACGGTGTTCAATGCTACTTAAGACATATAGGGTATTATCGACGGTTTGTATTGAACTATGCATTAATTGCTAGACCTCTATACAAGTTGTTGATCATATTCAAATGGATCGAGGAATGCCAATGCTCGAATGAGGAATTGAAAAAGGCTCTGACCACAACACCAATTCTACAAGCCCCAGATTGGGCACTCACGTTTCATGTGCACATCAATGCTTTGAAATTCGTCATAGGAGTGGTGTTGTGCCAACTTGGTGAACACAACCTAGATTACCCAGTGACCTTTGCTAGCAGGCAACTCACTGAGACCAAAATGAATTACTCAACAATGGAGCGAGAGGGCTTGGCCATGGTGTTTGCCCTAAAGAAATTTCAGCATTACCTTCTACCTACACCTTTTACTTTCTTTGTTGACCATCATGCCTTGTTGTACCTGGTTAACAAACCATGCGCTAGAGGACGCATTGCTAGATGGCTTCTTTGGCTTTTGGAGTTTGATTTCTCCGTGACGGTGCGTAAGGGGAAACAACATTACATGGCTGACCATCTATCTCACATCCCCACGGGAGAACCGATTGGACAAGGCATTGTGGACAAACTACCAGATGCACATCTATTCTGCTTGTCTAGCAAAAAAGATTTATTTAGAGCTGACATGACACCTTATTGGGTAGATGACACAGTTCAAGTGCTTGAACATGGACTACCGGAATGACCAATAGAAAAGGCCCCGACTTAGGTAGATTATCCTAAAAATCCAACCCTATTAGTTGATAACTGGCCAACTTTACAGGCTGGGACAAGATGGGTTACTGCGTAGATGTGTGTGTGAGCATGAGATGCATGATGTATTGACAGAGGCACATGGCAGAGTCATAGGAGGACATTTCAATGGAGACACAATAGCTTGCAAAGTGTTGTAATCCCAGATGTGGTGGCCTACCCTCTTCTGAGATGTGACACGATTCGTGAAGCATTGTGATGACTGCCAACAAACTAAAATACCTATCCATAAAGATTACATGGAGCTAACCCCAATTATTGCACGATAACCTTTCGAGAAATGGGGGATTGAATTCATCAATCCCATTAGTCCCGCGGCACAATATTCACAAGCTAAATACATCATTGTGGCCACCGACTATCTAACAAAATGGGCAGAAGTGCAAGCTATAAGAGAGAATGACGCTCGGCCCACGGCTAAGTTCCTATGGGAGCAAGTGATCTCACGATTCGGTTGCCCCATCGAACTAGTTAGCAACCAAGGCACCCACTTCATAAACAAAGTGATAGCTCACCTCCTGTCCTCCTTCCTAATCATCCATCGAAAATCTTCATCATATTACGCACAGGAAAACGATCAAGTTAAATCAACAAATAAAATCCTAGTGAACATCCTGTCAAGATTGTGGGAGAGAAGGAAGGAGTCTCGCTTGAAGCTTTCTTGCTTGCACAATGGGGGAAGACACACAAGGGTGGAGGCTGAAAATAGTTTTCCTCTTCTTAGTTGTGTAAGCCAAAAGAACTCAAGTACAAAGAAATAGAAGAACCCTATATATGGGTCTCAAACCAAACTCAACTAACTAAGGTGGCATACTAACTGAGCCACGAACTAGAGTAGATAAGGATAGCTATCATGTAGCTATTATTCATGGGCGGTGTACCAACCGCGTCTGCAACTGACAAGTCGGTGACATAAATACACAACGGTCACCCTGGCGTATCACGAGTGGAGCTCGATATCTCAACACATCCTGACCAAGGTTGTCTCCGTGTCACGCAGTGATTGGGATAAAAATTTGATGGCAGCCTTATGGGCCTACCACACGGCTTACAAGACAGCAGTAGGACAGACTCCCTTTAGATTGACATATGGTACAGACATAATCCTCCCCTTGGAATTCTTCATACCAAGTCTCAAGATTTCCCTTCAAGAAAGATGGGATGGGAAGGGGGCATGGACAAAACACTTGATTGAACTCGAATGCTTAATAGAAACCCAGCTTCTAACCACCCATGTGCTCATATGCAAGAAGAAAAGACACAAAAGCTGGTTCAACAAGCATGTCAAGCAGCGCAACTTTGAACAGGGTGACTTAGTACTGTTGTACTCAGTCAAAGGACATAAGCAAAAACTAAAATTCTGAGGGCTAGGACTTTTCAAGGTTCGAACCATTAGCCGAACTGGTAACATAGAACCTGAAACCCTAGAGGGCGAGGGCATAGGCTTCTTCAATGGCAACCGCATAAAGAAGTACTTTTTCCCCATGCACCCATTGCATGAGGCCCCAATGCGAATGCTACGTGTCAACGTACGAGTAGCCAGTATCACTGAGATGGACAGCGAGGATGAGGAAGCAGTACCACCAGCTTACCTATATATGAGGGTCATTGCCAAACACACATGCACCATCAGCGCATTGATCAATGAGGGAGCTGATTTTAATATATTGACTCATGACCATTGGACCCAAATTGGTAAACCATAGTTGTAGTCCACTAATGCTAGTTTCACCCCTTATGGAGGCCAACCCTACAAACTTCAGGGAAAGTGCAAGGTTGTAGTTTCTATCACGTTTGAAAGCATGCCGATAATTTTATATGTGTTGACCAACACCAAGAATACAAGCACAGAATTGCTATTAGGACAAACTTTCAAGAAGCAAGCTTGTTGCAATGTCGACTACGAGTCATAGAGCATCCACCTCGCCATGGGTAACGTCCGCATAGTTACAGCTTTTCAGCAAGGGTGTTGTGACTCTTTCCAAGTCCACAAAGCCACCAATGGAGAAATCCACTACCCAGGCTAAGGAGGGGGGTCTTTACTCGTCACAACCCACCCAGCCTCGAGGCAAGCAACCCACTAGAACCCACACTGAAGCCCATGAACCCCAGTTCAAATGGGTACCTAAACAAGGAGGGCCACCTAGGAATAGAAACCCATGACCTCGCAAGGCTCATCATCCACACCCAAACCTAGGAAGCCAAGGCTTTGCCATAAACATCGACGCACGGTCAAGCTACGATGGGTCCCCAAGACCTTATTGCAAGCACAAGGCTAATATGCGAGTAACACTTGGATTTGGCTACCTAAAGCCAAAACAACCAAAGGCCCTACTCAAATGCCACCCTCAAACTTGACCACATGAAACATTATGCCAAAGACACTCACAGCATAAGATAATCAAGCCGCTACATCCATAGAACCTCCAAAGTCTAGCTCAACATGGCTTGAACCAATCTATCACCCAAAATCGTAGCCCGCTACTAGCAAAATGCCCAGCTCTAGTGCTAATGATACCTCTCACATCTCAAATGCATCTAGTGGTGCGACAACCGCAACTCCTACTAAATCCATTGAATGTGAGGCCAAGATCCAACCTAAAGAATACCCAAAATGCGACTATTGTTGAACTCTCTAGTCCTATTAAGCCTCAACCCTCCACTGGCCTTCGACCCTCTTATGAGCGATGATCAATCTTAACCTTGGCTGCACACTTAGTTGAAAAGATGGGGGGGCGACTTGGTTGCTTGCCTCCGACTCTTGGATGCTACTTTCATGACCTTGGCTAAAAGCTACAAATGAATAAACTTAGGTCCTTAGGCCTCTTGGACAAACCTATAGCAACGGAAGTATGAATACTCCCTTGCTCTTGGAAAGAGTCAAAATTTGTATTTTTCAAGGCTTCCGAAGCACTCAAGAATTAATTGCAGCTGAGACATCCCACAAATAAGCCATCAAGCAATGTCTCATTACGTCATATAACAAGACTACAACCCTAGCCACAAATCAAGAAATCGTGGAGTTGGAACATCTTATCGACCACGACTCCTCCTTCTTATGGAAATTGTATGCTCTAAGATTGCAATGGAAGCAAGTGGGATACCAAATAATGACTAATGCTAAACAATGATGCACAATCAAGGCATCTGAATATGACCCAACCTATGTCGCTCCAACTTCCTATAGAGTGTTGACTTCTATTTGTCAAGAATCGTGTGGTGGGGGGACTTGCTTGAGCTGTTGAGACAAATACACACTATATACACAAGAGGAAGCTCATTCAAGAACACAAGAAGAGAGATGGAGGCCAAAACGTTTTCTTGCTGATTTCTTCTTCTTCTTCCATACACTATACAATGTATACAAAGTATAGATAAGATATAACATAAAGGAAAGTGGAGTTCTAAGTTAAACAGTGCATAGTCGACTACACTAATTGATTAGCACTATATCTTTGCCAGCTGTAGGTAGGTGTAACAAACTAAATATAATAAGTGATAAGTTAGTGGCCATGTGAGTATCATAATGACCACCAACGTGCTAAGTGTAGTCGTGTGGATCCATCTAGTTAGGTGGTCCATCATCAATGTCCGCATGTGTTGAGCTTTCCATCTCAACACTCCCCCTCAAGCTCAACTCTATCTCTGCAACTCCAAGTAAGCTTTGAAACTTTTGAAGCTTCTTTACACCCAATGCCTTTGTGAAAACGTCAGCTATTTGATCGTGTGTGCTGACATATACCAAGTCAATTTCTCTTGCAAGTACCCTCTCTCTCACAAAGTGGTAGTGGACCTCAATGTGTTTTATCCTAACATGGAACATTGGATTCCTAGCTAACTGTATGTTACTCATGTTGTCACAATGAATGACAACTAGGACATCTCCCTACACATCCAAATCATCTAATAACTTTTGCAGCCATACTACCTCACATGCTGCCATAGGAGCACCTCTATACTCAATCTCCGTACTCGATAAAGAAACTGTAGGTTACTTTTTGCTACTCCATGTAATTGCTACACTACCAAGGAAAAACATGAATCCACTAGTAGATCTTCTGTCTGACATGCTACTAGCCCAATCTGCATCTGTGTATCCAAAGACCTGTACATCCTTACCTACCTCATAAAAAAGTCCATAATGTAAAGTGGACTTCACATATCTCAATATGAGGCTTTCTAGGCATCTGCATAAACTGACTAACAAGACCAACATCATAGCTCAAGTCTAGCCTTGTGATAGTCATGTAAATCAAACTCCCTACTATCCTCTTGAACATAGTAGGGTCTTCTATCTCATCCCCAATGTCGGCACTAAACTTCACATTTTGCTCCAATGGTACTGAAAGAGGCTTACATGCTGTCATACCATACTTGGATAACATATCCAAGCCATACTGCCTTTGGGATAGCCATATACCATCATCGCATCTAATCACCTCAATACCAAGAAAGTATCTCAGCTCACCCAAATTCTTCATCTCAAACTTCTTCTTCAAGAAGTCCTTAACTTCAGCAATCCCATTGTCACTATCACCTGTAATAATCAAGTCATCCACATAAATGACTATGATGACCAAACATGCATCTCCCCTTCTCACATAAAGTGAGAAATCAGCATCAGAAATACAAAATCCAATATTGAAAATATACTCTCCAATCTTGTCAAACCATGCTCTAGGTGCTTGCTTCATCCCACAGAGCGCCTTTTTTAACCTGCACACATATGTGGGATGCTCTAAATCCTAATAACCTACTGGCTGCTCCATATACACTTCTTCTTACAATTCACCATGCAAGAAGGTATTCTTAACATCCATTTGTTGCAAACTCTAGCCTTTCATTACTATCAAGGCAATCACACACCTAACAGTTGCCATCCTAGCAACTGGATTGAATGTCTCTTCATAATCTAAGGCATATGTTTGAGCATAGCCTTTTGCAACCAACCTAGCCTTATAGCTACTAGCTAAACCATCTGCATTTTGCTTGACTTTGTAAGCCCACTTATAGCCAATAGCTTTCTTACCCTTAGGCAAGGGTACCAAATCCCAAGTCTTATTGGTTTCTAATGCAGCCATCTCCTCATCCATTGCTGCATCCGAATGAGCATGACCAACAACATCCTCAAAACAAGTGGGCTCAACATCCTCAACTAGTTTCACCATATAAGCATAATAGTGAGCTGCATAAACTTCAAAGCTAAATCTTTTAATAGCGTATCTGACCCTACTAGACCTGTGTACTACTGGATCACTCAATGGAGCCTTTACATTACTATGAGCTCTCTGTGCACCTAGTGTCATGACTGAAGGAATACCAAGCTCATCATTCAAAGTCTTTGAACCACTAGAATCTCCATCAAATCACAAAAGACTAGTAGATGCATCATTACCATCCAGCACTTTCTTCTTTCCTTTGTCTTTTTCTGCAACACTTATAGATACACCTGAAGATGTGGAGCTACTCCTTAGTCTCCCAGACCAAGGGCTCACTATAGGTGTAGTACCATATGATGTTTTTGGTCCAGTAAGACTCCGTGATTCTTGCTTTTCTTTCTGCACATAACTATCATGATCATTATCATCATCTAATACATCACTAGCAGGTGCATACCAACTATTCATCTCGTCAAAAATAACATCCCTGCTTACTCTAAACTCACCAGTGATAGGGTTATAACAATGATACCCTTTTTTCTCTAAAGAGTATCCAATAAAAATACATTTTTCAATCTTTGGATCAAGCTTCTTCTATAGCTCATCTGGCACATGGACATATGCAACACATCCAAATACCTTCAAGTGTGATACATCAGGTTTCTTGCCAGTAAAGCATTCTTCAAGAGTCATCCCATGAACTGCAGCTCTGGGGAATCTGTTCATAATATAGACAGCAATATGGATAACTTTAAACCAAAAAAATTTAGCATATTCTTTTCAGCCATTAATGCCTCTGCAACTTCTACAATATGCCTATTTTTTCTCTTTGCAACCCCATTTTGCTATGGAATATACCTACAAGTAAATTTCTTTTTTATCCCATGAGTCCTCAAGAAGCCACTAAACTCATTAGAGAGGTACTCTTCCCCTCCATCTGATTTCAAGCCCTTCACTTTCAAGCATGTTTCTATTTCAACAACTGCCTTGAAAGATTTGAATTGCTCAAATACATCACTCTTTTTCTTTATGAAATATACCCATAGCTTTCTTGAACAATCATCAATAAATATGACAAAGTATTTCTGCCACCAAGAGATACATTTTGTTTAGGTCCCCAAACATCTATATGCACTACATCAAGTATATTTCTGCTCACTTCTCTGTCATGCGAGAAGGGTTGTCTTGCCTGCTTATCAAACTGGCATGTCTCATAGACTTTATGCAATTCTACAACTCTAAAAGAAGGCAACCCTGTAACCAATCCTCTGGACTGCATTAATTTTAGCCTTTGCACATTTGCATGTCCAATACATTTATGCCATATTTCAATATATGTAACTACTCCTTTTCCTTTAGCATACATAGCAGCATCCATTACACGAATTCCGGCAGCTAAAGTAAACATGTGGCCAACTCTACGTCCTTTTGTGACCAACCTATACTTATCGTTAAAGTCTTCTACAAAACAACCTTTTGGATTGAATTGAACCTACAACCCCTACTCTACCATTTGGCCAACAGACACTAGATTCTTTGTGATTGATGGCACATGTAATACATCTGTCAGAATCTGTGTGGCCATCATACAAGGACAAGGGAACATTTCCAATGTGTAAAATTGGGTGGCATGAATCATCACACGTCTGCACATAACCTGGATTCTGTAAGTCCTGCATCTCTCCAAACCATTCAACATGACTGATCATATGATTAGATGCACCTGAATTGACATACCATACATTATCATGTGTCCCCTTTCCTATAACTGCATTTATCATATGCTGCATAACAAACAGACGCTCATTTTTGTCTTCATTCTATCGTGAAGACGATACATAGTTTCCTTGCTGCAATTTACCACTGCGAATATCATCCTTCTTAGCATAACAATGGCCTGCAATATGACCTATCTTGCCACAATAATGGAAAATAAGAGAAAATTTTCCATAACCTCTACTCTGCCATCCATCTCTTCCTCTAGAGCTCCCCCTGCCTCTAAAGTTTCCTCGGCCTCCTAAACCACATTTTACCAAATTGTTGAATTAACCTGTTTTGTTGGTTATCGCCAACACGTCCCATACCACGTCCTCTCAAAGAGGATTTACCACGTCCCCTTCCTGAACTTGAGTAAAATTATTGGACCTGTTCACCATTTCTTTCAGACGAGTCACCCTACATATTGATCTCTTCGGTAATCATGAGAGAGACCAACTCATTAAAATCTGGAAATGGCTTCCGTACGTATACTAAAGTAACAAATGATTTTCATGCCTTCTCATTATTGAGTGCATGAAATCAAATCATTTTCATTAGGCATTGCATCAATAGCTGCTAAAGCATCGGCAATGCTCCTCACCTTCAACACATACTCATTGACAAACATTTTCCCTTTTTTCAATGTATTCAGCTCTTGCTTGAGTTAAATCTTTCGTGCCTTTGTATTTACTGAAAACATGTTCTCAAAAAATTTCCAAGCTGCATGTGAAGTTTTTGCATTCCTGATATGTCCCAACATTGTATTATCAATGACTGCAGATAGCTAGTACATCACCTTTTTGTCTTTTGCATTCCACTCTTTCCATGCCTTTAATTCATCTGCAGTCGGCGGAGGGATGCCCAACTCTGGCTCCTTTTCTTCACCTAAAACAAACTCATAAAGGCCCTTTCCAATGAGGAAGTTTGTCACACGGAACTTCCATGAAGGGTAGTTGTCCTTGTCGAGCTTCTCAATAATGGGATTTCCACTATTCTCTGCCATTATCACAAAAAAGGATACAACACAGCAAGCTAGTCTTCTGCAGCCTTTCACAACAACTGCACCAGCAATACACCAAGCAACCTTTTCACTAATTGCTCAATAATACATGTAATCTACAAATTTTTTGCAGATAAATCTTATTTTTTCTTCCTGCAAACACCTCAAAAATTACAAATTCAAAATCTGCAACCTGTGCACTCACGTTCGGTCAATACTATCAAAATCATAGTGTACCCTTAGATTGTTGTTTGCAACCTTGCGGCTCTAAAACGGGGCCTAAAACGGCCTCAGATGCCAAAAAGAACTATGGGACAACCCTAGGGAGCTTATCTACAGAATATATAGTGCTCTGCTTGCACACCAAATCTCACAGCAATATGAGATTTTCACTCTACCCTACTTCTGGTGCCTCCACAGGCACTATCCAAGAGAGAGAGTGGAAGAATGGGAGAGCTTCTTACCCGTTGCTTGCTTTCTCAAACCTTGCTTCTTGTCCTTCACTTCAGTCTTCAAAATCAACCTCTCTCAGTGGTGCAACTTTGATACCATGTCAAGAATCATGTGGTGGGGGGATTTGCTTGAGCTGCTGAGCCAAACACACACTATATACATAAGAGGAAGCTCAGTCAAGAACACAAGAAGAGAGATGGAGGCCAAAACGTTTTCTTGCTGATTTTTTCTTCTTCTTCCACACACTATACAATGTACACAAAGTATAGATAAGATACAACATAAAGGAAAGTGGTCTTCTAAGTCAAACAGTGCATAGTCGACTACACTAATTGATTGGCGTTATATCTTTGCCAGTTATAGGTAGGTGTAACAAACTAAATATAATAAGTGATAAGTTAGTGGTTGAACTGATGTCATCCTCTAACCCTTTAATCCTAGGAAGGATTCTTCTCAATTTAGAGAGGGGGAAGCATGGTGAAACAAACCAAACACATAATAAGAACCATAAAGGAAAATAACACATGCGGAATATGAGGAACCTCAATAGTAGAACAAAGAAACTTGTGATTGAGGAATTGACAATAAAACTTGAAATCAATGTACTTAGATTGTTTGGAGAAAAAATTTTAATTATGTACTAAAAATGAGTTTATCTGCCAAGCATTAAGTATTTTCTTTCAGTGACAAGCTAGGTGGAAAAGCACTAATGGCAAATCATGGCTTATGATAGGAGTTGAAGATGTCGCAGCAAGACCGAGCCCATCGCCTACCCTTTCAAAAGAGGAAAGAGCGAAGTACGGCCTAACCCTTGAAAATCGGGCATATAACCAGCTTAGGTTTAGGAGCATCCACAACGTCAAAGGGGTGGTGACCAGCAAGGAAGCCGTCAAAAAGATTGTGGATCAATGCAACCTCACCACATATATCCAAAAGTTTGACTGGCCACACTAAGTGTGTGGAATCCTTGAGGGCATATGACCTTGATAAGGAGAGTGGGACAGTGTCCTTGGCAAGCAGGGAAGGAACCAAGTAGGTGCAAGTTCCACTCAACAAGACCTTGGTGGAAAAGGCACTGGGATTAGAACCAAAGGTGGAGAAAAGGCATAAAAGAGACGTCTATGCCACGCTGGGGATAAAGAAGGAAAGTGTCTTAGCAAACGATGGCATAAGTATCCAGGACATTCCTGACACAGAAAACAAATTGCAAGCAAAGATGATCCACACCCTTTTCTCCAGCCTAAGGTACAATTTTCTCATACATAGGATCAGTGTGCCCGTGCTAGAGAGCGTGGCAGCTCATTCGTTGCATGAAGTGGATTGGAACGGCTACGTTAGAAAAACTATAGACCAATCAGCCAAGACACTTGACCTTGGAAGTAGAACTGGCAAGTGGAGAATCCCCAACATCAAAGGGAACTGATAGGAAGAAGCCCTCGACCAAGGCCACATTCATAAGGTATGGAGGAGTCTTGACTCCCCTTATCTGAGAGGCTGTAAAAGAGACACAAGACAGAGAAGAGGGATAATATGAAATGCCTGAGAAGTCACCTCCTTGTCATGACAAAGAACCATCAAGTGAGAGGATGATTAGTGAAGAAGAGGGAGAGTAAGAAACTCAATCCAGCAAATGGGAGGCAAAGATGCCTAAAAAGAAGGCAACGAAGAAGAAGCAAGAGGAAGAGAGGAAGAAAAAAGAAGAAGCAAACCTACTTAAAGCCAAGGCTGAGTCAAAAAGAGCTGCAAAACAAGAAGAGGAGCTGAGAAGGAAAGAAGAGGAGGACCTAGCACAAGCTGTGCACATGTCCATTGAACAACAGTGTAGGTAAGAGGAATTAGCAGCAATGAGCCCGCTTAGGCAGGATAACCAGTGCCCAAGTGGCAAAAAACTTGCTCCACTCGTCCATGAAGGAAAGGGCAAAGCCACGCTCCACTCAACCCCACCTACCCTCTTGCCCACTACCCCAACCATCATAGCAACGCCAGGCATGCCAGCCACAGTCAATGCCAACAACCTCATGGCATGGGTGCACTTCTTAGTCAATAAGGCACATACCCCAATGCCCACCTCTAGTGCAGGAAACCCAACTACATGAGTGAAAAGATCAATTGTTGTAGACGCCAAATCTCAACAGGGACCCAAGCAACCAAAGGTAGATGCTATCACCATGGAGCCGTAGGCCGCAGACTAGGGCGAGCATGTCAGGGAGCTCTACGCTCAATTGAAAAGGGCAAAGGAGGAGAAGAGAGTGGCAGAAGCAACGCTGGAAATGGAAAGGGAAATGGAAAATGCCTCCCAGCTAGAAAAGACCCACCAAGTGACCTTGCAACACAAAGAAATCCATGCGCTCAAAGCAAACCTAAGGGCCAAGGAAGATGACGAAGAATAGTGGCAAAAAAGACTGGAGGAAGAGAACCAAGAGCCGGTCGCAATGCAAAGGGAATACAAGCTCATGGTTCTACAGCAGGTGGAGCTCGAAGCACAGGTGAGAAAACTTCAAGAGGGCGTGGAAGGGCTCGATGCACTGGAAGCAGAGAGAGAATAAGAGGAGAAAGAATAGAAAAAAGAGAGAGAAGAAGTAGAATATGGAACACAACGACAAAGGGAAGAATGAGCAACACTAGAGGAGAAGATCAGGTGCCTAACAAAAGAAAAAGAGGACAATGTACAAAAATGGAAAAGGCAAGAGCTGATGATAGTGGCACTATCACAAAGGCAAAGCAAGGGCCTGGAAGAAATGAAAAAGAAGGCAAGGGAATGGGAAGCCAAGAGCGAGAAGCAAGTGAAGGATCTAGCGAGATGCTTGGCCCTTGCAGAGGGAAGCTGAATATTAGTAAAAGGGAGGGAAGGCGCCACTCAAGCTAGCCTCGAAATCCAACAACATGCCTTCCTCAACACAATCTTAGACGTCACACTTTGTGAGGAGGAGGAGGCAATTGATGTGCTTAAAAGGAAACTAGAAATAGCCCGGAAGGCGATCAAAAAAAGGCTGTGCTCCCAGGTCCAAGATGCAAGCCTCGACCTGATCAATCAAGATTAGCAAGAGAAACGGTTAAAAGCAGGCTTGACACCAGAAGAGATTAATGCCTTGGAACTTCAAGAATGACAACCGCAAGAGGCAAGGGTAGGGTCAAGCCGTGAAGAAAAGCAACAAGATGAGGAGTGGATCCCACCACCCCCCTCACCACAACCAGAGTCCCCCTCAAGAACAAGATGCCACAGCAAAAAGGAAGGTAGAAGCAAAAAAGAAGAGGGCCAAAATGTTAGATCAAGCATGCAAAAGAGCTCAAGCACAACCACTTGTAGTTCCACATCTGCCCATCCCACTAGAAAGGGACTGCTTACCCATGAACTGGAATACAAAGCTGTCAGTGTGGGAGCAGTAGGAAAATCGTCGCCAACCCTTCGACTTCACCTTCCGATATCCAACGGCTTTGAGCAAAGTACTATCCACTAAAGCAACAACTGAGGTAATCACCATGGGAAAAAGGCTTGGTGAAATATGGCTCACTAAAAGAGAGAAAAATCCAATAGCTTGGGGGACAGAGTTCCCAGATTACTAGGAAAACAAGGTTGAGGAGGTACCCCACACAGTGAAAGGCTACGAATCCCAACCGAAGTGGAGGAGAAGAGTCTAGAACGGAAACGTGGATGCTTGGATGTTGTTTTGTGGTTCCCTACCCTTCAAACGAAACAACTCGACCTATCTACCAAGGATGGGAGTAGATTTTGACCCCGACATCCATGGCCGATATGACTTCCCAAGGATCTACAATGTCAATGCTAAAAAAACAGAGGAGGCACTTGTCTTCTTAGAACAAGATCTATGGGACTCCATGGCCCATTTCCTAATGGAATTCTCCTCTTGCCCAGACCCCACCTTTGTAACAACATGTGACTATATTAGATTACTTAGGACTCTCCTCAAGAAACCCCCCGCACTGGCAGAGTACCATCTTCCACCGCTCTTTTTTGACATTAATGCGGGAATAGATGGGTGCTCCATGACTCGGCTAATGTTGCACGCTACTTTACTCCCATCCTTTTGCATGGCCCTTCTCAAGGACATGAACGACATCCAATTTACCAAATGTAGCATCCATTCTTGTCCACCACACCTCTCCACGTTAGAATAGGCCAAAAAGGGTATATGCTAAGCAGGCACTTCCTTAACAAATCATTAAAGCCCCCAACTTCCCCATCCCACGCCCAGGAACCTAGAAAATGAATATGTCATCTTGTGCTACTTCTCCAAATTCAAAAAATTGGTTATTCAAAAAAAACCAAAAAAAAAACAAAAAAACAAAAAAAACAAAAACAAAAATAAAAAATGCAAGCTGCACATCAATCACCATCACTACACCTAGGGGTTCTCAAGTTAGGTGTGCCCAATGGCCCCAGTCGGCCGGCTCCGTCCCTAACCCCCTAGCCTCATTTTGATCCCCCGCTTCATGCTTAGGGCACATCAAGGGCATGACACACCTAGGGACGTAACACTCGCCTATGGTGGTTAAGACCTATCACCCTAAGCTACACGCACTACCCTCCCATATGCACAAACTGGGTCCTCAAGCGTGGGACACACCGAGGGCTTGCCCAAGGGTGTACCCATCTCCTAGTCCCACAAGCACCAGCACTGCACTCCACGGCAAGGCAAACACACCCCCAAGTAGTGCACCTTCTTTTCTTCTAGATACAAACAAGAGCTCCTACCACCAACTCCAAAGACCCCATCATCCATGCAATGTATTCCCCATATTATGGGACTTATCACCATGCAGGCACAATAAAGAAAAGTCCAAATGCAACAAGCCACTCAAAAAGTCAATGAAGAAGCTCATTTCAAACAGCACTGGAAAAGGAAGCCACAAAGGGGCAACCAACGAATCCATCTAGCTTTATCTTCAATTTCAAAGGTAAAAGTCTCTCCAACACACCTTCCACAAGGGCTAGTACAAGGGCTTTTCAACTTCCATAAATCCCTCTAAAGGTCCAAAAA
The DNA here is from genome assembly GCF_053477565.2 of Lygodium microphyllum. Lineage (NCBI taxonomy): Eukaryota > Viridiplantae > Streptophyta > Polypodiopsida > Schizaeales > Lygodiaceae > Lygodium > Lygodium microphyllum. The sequence goes on from NC_141135.1 coordinate 120,202,267, forward strand.
TCCTTCCAACACCAGGGATCCTATCCAATCAAGGGCCTTTCAACTTCCATAAATCCCTCCAAAGGTCTATAAATCCCTCCAACACCAGGGCTCATTCACAACTTAAGGGCCTTCCAATTCCATAAATCCATCCAATACACACTCTCCAACACGGCTTGTATACAAACTCAAAAAGCCACTTGGCCTCCCAAGAAACATTGTCCAACTCAACAAGTGCCATGTGACTAGCACTCAACTAGGAGGGAGGTAATGTTAACCCTCAGATGAACAAGGTGGAAAATCTAGAAAATCTAAAGCAAAAGACAAGGCCAAGGCAAAAGTGGAATGGAAGATGAAGGCACACCAAGAAAAATATGGAAACACAAGAAATATGGAAAAATCCTAAATCAAGGAGAAAGGCGCACAAGAAAATGCGCAAGTCAATACTTTTGTAAAAGAGCACAAGGCACACCGTGATTTATTTTAAGAGCACCGAGCTCTCACCCATGCAAATTGTAAAGGCGGATGGATGGTAGGAAGGAAGTTAAGAAGATAGGAAGACAATGGGAAAAAGGGCCTGCCAGCCATGCAAAAAAGGGGATAAGGGAATGACTGCCCAAAAGGGATTTAGGGCTTTGTATATAAAGTTCAAAAAGTGAATGAGAGCTCATTCTTTGGTGTGTGGCAAAGTGGATTCTTCTTCTTCTCTCCTTCTTTTCTCTTGCTTACTTGTAAGTGCTTGAGGGAGGGAGTGTAAGGGAGTGAGGGAGTGAGATTGTGAGAGTGAGGGATCTTGGAGGTGAAGCTCTCCACCTTCTCCTCTTTTCTTCTTCTCTTTTCTTCTCTTATCTTGTCTCACATGTGGCTATGAAGGATGGAGTATGGAGGAAGAGGTTTGAGGATGCTTGAGCTTGCATCATGAATCCTAGAGCTATCGAAGTGCTTGAGAGAGGAAGCAACTCAATCGGGTATCAAGGTAAGCTCACTACACTCATAGAGAGGGATAGCGCATCGGGCATGTGAGAGGTGGCCATTAGTGGTTGCTTGAAATGCTTGAACAATAAGCGGTCCATGGGTCTTGGTGGTTGAGCTTATGCTCCCCTCTACACTAAACTCCTGGGGGTTTCACTATAGATGTTGTATAGTATCATGTGAGTGTAAGGAGGGAGGGTTTTTAGAAGGGGACACTTTAGCATATACATTAGAGGAAGACCCCTCTTAATTTCCTATATTATTGAACTTAACTTTAATGAGGGGATAGAGGGAAAAAACAAGGGGGGGATGCATTTGATCACCTCTCTCCATAGATTGGTTTCTCCATGGCATATAAGAGACCTTGACAAGTAAGATTACCCCTCACATAATAGGGTTATTCAATTAATCATAGTGTGGGAAGGGGAGAGTTGGCACTTTCCCATGGTTTTGGTAGAGAGATTCAACTCCCCTTCTTCCAAAGAGAGCTTGGTATCCGCTTGGTGTAGTCACTTTAAGTATAAAGGGGTTTAATTCCTCTACTCTCTCTCCTCATGTGGTAAGGGGACACGGGCACTCAAAAACATTGTGGCACATACTTTGATGGTATCCAAGTGCCACTACATAAATCACTTTGTGATATGACCATTTTGATACTTTTAATTGCTTAGGATAATTCCAACTTTTAAAAAGAAAGTTAGTATATGTTCTATGAAGACTTACATTTAAGAAAGGGGATACATAAAAAGTCCTGCATGTATATATCTTATAAGCTTAAATTAGTCTTATAAGCTTCATAAATAGGAGTTTTTTTAGAAGTCCTTGCACACAAGTAACATGTCTTCTTTACTATGAGGGAACCCCCCATGATTGAACTATATAATTTAAGCATGAGTTATATTCTAAGCTACACTTACTTTAGATGAAAAATAGTCATGTTCTATTAGTATCAAAAGATTTCCTTTACATATTATCAGCTTAGAACATATACTATAATAAAGATTGAAAAAGTCTTATCTGCAATTGGCCTACATGGTGGTAATCTTGTTATTGAACCAAATCTTCAAAAGTTTAAGGATGGCAATTGTGTCTCCGAAAAGCCATCTATTGCCAGAGTGAAGGCTAGAAGGTTTCTAGGCCTTCATAGGAGACTTGGTAAAACAAACTCTAGGGATGGTGACTCAACTATTGGATACAATCACTGGAAGTCCCTACATAATGCAGTTAAGGACAAGCTCAGAATAGAAAAGTCAATGTTTGGGAAACATTAGACAAAGTATCCTTCTATTATCATAAAACTGATCCATCCATGCTTTGCCAACTACAACAACAACGTCAACCTAAGAAATAATACAAGTAGTTTAAGGCAAGTGACCAACTATTACCATATCCAAGCTTGGAAGTCTCGATATTCTTTAGATTTGTCCAATTTTCATGCCTCCTGACTGTCATTTCCTTTTGCCTTGCTACACATAGCTAGTTTTTTATATTTCCTATTTTTTCATGGCTCTCCTAAAAAATTTTCATCATTGTAGCTCTTTCTGAGAGTAACCACTGGTTCTACAACTTCAATATGTTTGAATGTCCTACTAGATTTTGTGTAGTATAAGCTAAAAGCCCATGCATGTCATCCCTAGCAAACCTCAGCATGAGGAACATGACAAGAATGAAGGGGTGCTTCTTGTTATGAGATCCATAGTATACAACCTGCCATGAGTCCAGAAATAGATATTATTTCCATCGTCTAATCTCATTGCCTCTGCACACTTGGTGTGTTGAGGACACACACCTGGTTTCTCTTATGAATGGGTTCATACTTATCTTCTAGATCAATATGGAGATGGTATAGATGATTATTGTCAGCCATGTTTGCAATCAAGTTACAAACAATGATCCACGCTTGCAATGTTGATGTGGTTTAGAGTCCCTGGAAACAAAGTCTTGAAAACAAAGAGGGAAGATTTTGAGAGAAACATCAAAGCGCAGTTTCTATGCAACGACGAGGATTTGAAGGTGTTGCATGTGAAGTCTTCAAAGTTTTTCATCAATGAATAATAGATAATGAAAGTGCCAGGTTGAAAGGACAATTTGCTAGCACAAAACCACATGCCTTTGGTGAATTTTGTGTAAATTAAACCAAATGTTAGTCACTCAAACGATTGTTCCTTTGGTGAAACTCAACCCATGCACCAACCACTATGCTACGACCCATTGGCTAGAAGAGTTTTCTTTCTTTCTTTGCAAAATAAATAGTAGGATTGAAATATTTAAACTTGAGGATGGAAGTACCACGGTCCCCTACTAATGGCCCTTGCAAATTGATTGTGGACATGGTGGGCTGAGAGGGAGGAGTCAAGGTCAGGAAACTCTCTCTCTCTCTCTCTCTCTCTCTCTCTCTCTCTCTCTCTCTCTCTCTCTCTCTCTCTCTACCCAAAAAAACTAGGCTCACAGTTTAGACATGTTGCAAAAGGTAGCTTCGTAGCCTGCTTTCTTTCTCTCTATCTGGTTCTTGAGAATCCTAGTTATGGTGTGTCCCAAGTTGCGATGACTCTGAGCTATTTCACCCCATAGATGTTGGTCCAAGCACAGCATGATGCTACAAAGAGTTGTGGGCAAAAGAAGTAGAGAAAGGGATCATGAAAGGGATCATGACACCGTCGGGTAGTCACCAAAAACAAAGTCAAGGGAGGACATTTTCTCAACTATGGCATAGTGATGGTGTAAGAAAAATCAAGGTCTCCCAGTGGGTGAGCAAAAGGATCTACTCTAGCTACTTCTATGCAAATAACCTCTCAACTCTACAAAGAATGTGCGTTAGGGCAGTACACCTCTAGCATATTTGGTTGGACAGAAATGCTTTGATCTTTTCAGGATATTGCAAACCTCTGTGACATCTAATATTTTATTTTACTTGCAAGGATTGTACCCATTTTTAGTTTTGCCCTTTGGTTGGGTTTTGTATCTCTTTTTATGCCTTCAAAGAAACCCATATAACATAGAGTTGGAATTAAAATGGAATATAAAAAATCGAAAGAAGCAAAGCTTGCATGGAGACATAACTACCCATGTGATTAGATTGTTGAATATCGATGCAATGATAGGGATTCAAGCCTCGCACAGATGAGACACAGATACTACACACATGATTAGACTATCGAATGTCCATGTGATGATTGGACTTCTTGCAGTTCTTATTCTTTCATGTCTATTATTCTTGCTCGATGATCTATTCTTCCTACTCAATGAGGACTATTGCATGGTGGGTTCTACTTCCTTGCATCTTTGTGACAGATGAAGGTGTGAAGCATCGCACTTTCAGGCTTCCATTTTCCTCAACTGCTATGAGGCTGCCAATAAGCAATCACGCACCAAGGGTGAGCCCCATAGCTGCCACTACCCCACCACCGAACAAGACTGATGATCTCTTTGGTGAGACCATGAAAAACACCTCATATTAGAAACAAAAAAGGTCAACAAAGAGGATGAGGGGTGAACAGTCGCATCCTCACTTGCATGATCACATATAGTTGATCATAGGATGAATTTCAAGTACCTAACAACAACTAATTAGATAGTTGTGCATTGCAGGGAAAAATAAAAGGGATGAGTACCCAATACTCAGGAAATTCTGCTTTATAACACTACATGAGGAGTATGGCCTAAGCCTTGAGGGGAGGGTCTTAGGACTTGTTGATCGATGCTAATCTCTCCAACGAATAATGGCTCTTAGTGTTCAAGCTGCAGCATTGAAAGAATGCCAATATATACTTCAACCATCCACAGCCTAAATTTTTCAAGGACTACAAATTGCTCTTCCACAAGGTATATCAAGCCTCCCTATCATGTGGAGACTTCACAAAAAAGTAGGCCAAGGACTATGCATTTGAGACGTGTAATGCTACAAAAGTGTGAGAAATGCGGGATCTAGAGCATGGCAAAACCGGAAGCTATGGAGGATGGAAAAAGAAGTGTAGACTCATGATGGAAAGGACACTGTTTGTTACACAAGTGAATTAGGTTCCAAGATTGAGACTTGGACTCATAAACACAATCTTGTGTATGTGGACAATGACATTGACACTTTACTAAAATGAAAAGAGTACTATCATTGCATTAAGAAAGGAAGCAAGTACAATGCTTTATAGGAAAGTAGGAAACTGCAGTAGGCACCATTGTGCATATGGGATAAGTTAGCCTGCATGTCCTTGACCCTGAGACTCCATAAAAAGAGGCTGTTTGAGTGTGATTGCTGATTCTCAACACCCCTCCTCAATCACAACTAGGAAAGGCACAGAGTGTGTAGAGGCCGTAATGAGAACCACCTGCAAAGTGTAGGCATACCACAGACATGGCAAAACACCAGAGGCTGTCGTAGAAAAAGCTAAGTGTGGGTACCATAAACATGGTGGACATCCAGAGGCTGTAACAGGGGCCTCACAAAGTGTACAGGGACTGTAATGCCAAGTTACATAAGGAGTTTACAAAGCTTATGGGCAGGAAGCATTAGGGCAAGGAAGTACAAGGCTTTTAAAATAGTCTATCAGAATTATAAGAGTACAAGGACTGATGAGTCTTGTCCTTCCGATCTTGGTGGTCTTCATCTTCATCTTCTTCTTCCTTTGCTCCATTTTCTTCTTCTTCTTTGACTGCGACTAGATAGGCCTTTTGGGATCTCTTTCTTGTGTGGCAGAACTTCTCGGTGTGTCCGGTCCTTTTGCAGAAGTCACAAAAGAGCTGATCCTTCTTGCCTTTGTACCTGTTGCCAACATATAATGCATGCTCATCTCTAGAGGTACTTGGTTCTTCTTTAGTTTTTAGCTTCTTTTCTTCTTCTAACAGTGATGCCTGGATATCAACAAGTTCAGGATTTGGCATGTTGATTAAAGTTGTTGATACATTATTATATTCAGGAGGCAAGCTCTTAAGTAGAACACCGATGCAAACATCTTCATCCATTTTAATGTTGATTCCTACAAGTTGGGTTAGGAGTCCTTCCATGTAATTAAGATGTGTGGCAAGTGATGTGCTGAACTTCATTTCAAGCCTGAAGAACTCAATCAGGAGACCATACTTTGATGATTTAGATTGTGCACCGAACAGGGTGTCAAGTCTTTTCCATGTATCCTGTGAGGTCTCACAGTTATCCACATGATGGATATAACTGTCGTCTAGCTCCAATTTGATAATGGCCTGAGCTCTGTCATCATTCTTTTGCCAAGTAGTTGCAAGGTCCGCGTCTCGAGGTTTCTTCTCTTTGCCATTTGTGATGGCCCAGAGACCCTTCTTCATCAGGATGAGCTTGATGCGGGTTTGCCAAGTGTGGAACCCGACTCCTTTGAATCGAGCATTTGGAGAGTCTTTTCCCATGTTAGATTTACGGGAACAGTAGCAAATCAACTTCAGACTTATTAGATTTGAGCAACAGAAGAATTGATTGAGAGACACAAGTGTTAAAAAACACTAACTGAGTGTCAATGAATACCAAATCTGCAAAAGTCTTTTACTCTTTTAAAATCCAAGTGATCTTCCCCTTCTTGATTTGATGCTGATGCCTTCAGATCTGAGTGACAGTACTTTAATGAACTTCAGAGAGTATTGCTCAGTGATTAAAATCATTGTTGATAACTTCAGTGAGAGAAACAGTGAAAAATGTCAAGATTTTGAAGCTTTGGCTATGGTGGAATTAGGGTTTCTGTGACAGGGACATGGTTTTTCTCAGATTGCAGGAGCTACAGTGGATCATTTTCAAAAAATTGTATATGCCTAGGAAGCTGATTTCATGGGCTACCAAAGCCCTATCATAATCATCAAAATCGTAGACAGTATGCAGCAGCAGGCACGTCGAACAGCAGCAGGCGCGTTTCTGACAGGATTCCGCGATTTTCGCAATGCTGAAGCCAGGGCGCAGTAATGTCATCGATTCTTGTGCCAGGATGAAGCGCCTTGAGCAGAGGAACAACTCCCTAGAAGAAATCGTGGGCTGAAATGGCTTGGTTGAAGAGTTATGGAAGCTCCAAGTAAGGTAGGTCCTGTCTGGCTATGGCAGACACAGAGCAGAGATTGGGGATTTTCACAATGCTGAGCTCCAGATGGTCCAATGTCCTGGATTGATGTGATACAGGGAAGCTTTGTGAGTTGTGGAATACTTTTCCAGAAGGAAGCTCCAAGAGATTTGACCTGTGGAGTGAGATATAAGCAGCTCAATCTGACAGGGTGCTGCTGGCTATGGCTGCCATGGAAGCTTCAGTGAGAGTAGAGTTGGGAGATGAAGTCATGAGCTGACATTGAGCTAGACTGAGGTTGAAAGGAATCAAGAGAGGCTAGACAAGCAATGCCATGCCCAACTGGGCTCTGATACCATGTGAGAAATGCGGGATCTAGAGCATGGCAAAACCGGAAGCTATGGAGGATGGAAAAAGAAGTGTAGACTCATGATGGAAAGGACACTGTTTGTTACACAAGTGAATTAGGTTCCAAGATTGAGACTTGGACTCATAAACACAATCTTGTGTATGTGGACAATGACATTGACACTTTACTGAAATGAAAAGAGTACTATCATTGCATTAAGAAAGGAAGCAAGTACAATGCTTTATAGGAAAGTAGGAAACTGCAGTAGGCACCATTGTGCATATGGGATAAGTTAGCCTGCATGTCCTTGACCCTGAGACTCCATACAAAGAGGCTGTTTGAGTGTGATTGCTGATTCTCAACAAAAAGAAGACCCTTCCCACACATAAGATTGTATGGGAAAAGTTTGGGGTCTCCATGCTAGAAATGTGTGAAAGCAAGCCTGGAGGGCTAGAAAATAAGTTAGACAATTGGAGGAGGGAAAATGGCATATTTTAGGGTGGTCAACATGGGTCATGAATAGAAAGACTGACTACACGCAGGATGCAAGCAACATGTGCATTGAGGAGGATAACATTTTCATGTCATGACCTTTTGAATTACATTGTTGCTTTGTGAGGCATTGTTGAGAGGGTTTAGAGAAGCTGCATGCAGAAGTTGAGCAAGTTACATGAGCTAAGGGCATCTCTTCAATGAAAGAAGAAAAGCTTATTGAGGGGCCTAATGCCAAAGAGCTAAATGAAGTGGAGGCCAATTTGAATACACCGAAGCGCATGCTCCATCCACTTGAAATGACTAAGGATTCGTAGCTTCTTTCCCAAGAGGTGGAAGCTCAACAAGTACTTTTGCCTTACCTTTTGATATCATCCTTTTCTTTTGGTAGTTGTTGTACTCCGTTGGTCTAGTGTTGTTTTTTTTTGTATTTTTAAAATTTTGGATCATTTTAGAACATTTAGAACCTTTGCGCACATCTTTGCCAAAATAGTTTTACATATTTTTAAACCCAACGGTAGATCTTGGTATATTAGGCTTGGTGTTGACCCTAATGTGCACTAAACACCTTATGGGTCACCACTAAGCAAGGGGGGGCCTCACTGCAATGAGGACACCCACATCGCTTGGTGGTGACCCTCATGTGCACCAAACTCCCTAAGGTCACAATTAAGTGAGGGAGGCCCCTCACTGGGGTGGAGGGCCCCCTACATTGCTTGTTGGTGGTGAACCCCATGTGCACCAATCATCGTATGGGTCACCACCAAGAGAAGGGGACTCCTCACTATGGCAGAGGCCCCCCTCGCTTGGTGGTTACCCTCATGTGAACTTTTTCAAAGGATTCCCCATCACTTGCACGATTCCCCATAGCTTGGTACCTTTAAGGTATTTTTGGTGTTGTTTAGTACCTTTTATTTTTTAATATAAAATATTTTTTGAGACTCCCACCACTTTTGGCGAAGGGACCCCATCTCTTGGTGGTGACCCTCATTCATGAGAACATTTTCAGAGGATCCCCCATCTATTGGGGGAGGACCACCCATTGCTTTTGGTACTTTTACGGTATTCTTTGTGTTTTTTGGTACTTTTTATTTTTTAATATAAAATATTGTTTGATACTCTCCACAGCTTGGTAGGTCCCCATCCCTTGTCAGGGGGTCCCCATGGCTTGATGGTAACCCTCATGTAAGCTTTATCGGAGGGCCCCATCGCTTGGTAGTTTCTGGTATTTTTGGCACTATTTGGTCCTTTTTATTTTTTAATATCAAATATTGTTTGGTGCTTTGTGGTACTTTTTGCACATTTTTATTGCACACATTATAGTGGTGTATTTTGATACCTTTGAAACATTTTGGTATAATTTTTTGTGTACTTTGGTGCATTGTGATTTACCTTTCGGTGCTTTTTGATAATATTGATACTATTTGGTACTCTCTTAATGACATTTTCATGTTTGTTCTACACATGGAATGTGATTCTTGCTCTCAAGTCCAGAGAGTTAAGAGGCTCACACCTAGAGTGGTTTTCTTAAAACTCTTATTGTTGCAGAGCTGGAAGTAGAAGGCTCGCATTGTTTCCCAGACCCCAAGTTATGGATGAAGGCAATGCAATCCATGTTTTGGGGACTTGTGCTACTTGTCATTCTGCCTATGTGGTGGTTTCTTTCATAATAGCGTGCAAGCACCAGTACCACCCCCAATGTTTCACTGCCGCCCTTTATATTCCACTACCACCTTCATGACAAATGACATGTGTGAAAGGTGGATGCAATCATCAAATCCCAGAAGTGGCCAAGATTTGGGTGCATAAGGGATATATTCAGTGCGTAAATAACTATTTGCTTCTTTTTCATATTATCTACCTTTTTCATTTCCTCTTTTCTTATGGGTCATCTTGTTAAACTTTGTAGATTTCAGGGCTAATATGGTGTATGTAGACAACTATGCTATAGACAAGGACCCGAAGGGTCTTGGGCACAACTCTAGTGATGTCAAGGAAGATGTGCTTAGGGACCGTAAAGAAATCAATGATCGAGGTGATGTGGAAATGCATGAAAAAATACCCATTGAGCCTATTGTCTGTGAAGAGTAGAAGAGGGATCTGGAAGGAAAGGAGGAGCCCACTATGGTTCCTATCACTAGAGAGCTAAAGGGAGAGATGGAAGGAGAGGAAAAGTCTGATATTGTTCCTATCTTTGGAGAGTAGAAGGGGGAACTGGAGGAGAAGGGGAGCCCACTATGGTTCCTAAAAATCAGCAGAGACCAAGTGAAAAGAATATGTAACTCGTCCACTTTTGAGTTTAGCTATTTGTTTAGTCTCCTACACATACCTAATTTGTTAACTTATTTTATAGCCCTAACAGCATGGTACCTCGAGGAGGAGTCTGTCGTGGAAAGTAAGCTTCCAGGAAATGTTCCTACAATCAAGGGAAATTTGATCATCATTGATTTCAATGCAATTCTCTTGAAGAAATCAAAAGAACCTTTTAAATAGGACTGGCTATTCAACGGTTCCAAAGCAGTCCGAGTTAGTGAGGGTTGTTACTATATGTGGCGAGGTCTAGAGCCAAACAATTCTTACTATCATTGGGAGCCAAGGCAAGTATCATGGTTTGGAGCTGTTGTAGCAAACCAAAATTGATGCAGATTTTATCTGCATGCTTTCCCTACACACTGACAAATGATAAAATTCTTACATGTAAAACTACGTGTAGGCCATAGTATTTTTGTGTTGTTTTGTAGTCTTCCTATTGATTAAGTCTTATGTTCCTGTTTTTGTATGAGCAGGTGTATTCTCCCAAGAAGATTGTGAAGTGTGGCAAAAGAGTTTTTGCCAAATCCCTCATGTTGATGAGCAAAATTAGAAGAAGCATGTGTTATTAAAGAGCATGTGTTATTAAAGAGCTTGTGGAAAGTGTTGGAAAAAACCCTCGATTCAATGCCAGTAACACCATACTCTTAGAGGACTATTGCTACAAGTCTCTAAAGAATGAATATGAAAATCGTTTAGCTGTACATTCCTACATGCCAGAGATTGAGCCCCATAGTAGTCCATCGTATCTGATAGGTACTGTTGAGCCCTTGCTTCAAGGGTGGATGAAAGATCCCTACCCCCACACTGGCCTACAATAGGAAACATCCCATGTATGACATTGAAGATGGCTTATCTCTGGCGGGGGTGACAAATTACTTCATTCAAAAGGAGGGTTATACATATCATCTTGAAAGGCCCAATGTATGAGTTGTTTCAATTGGTTCTAAGTCCATTTGTGTGAGATATCTTCCTTGGTCCAGATTGGACAAGGTGCTAGTTGCCAATCCCAGCCAAGTCTTTACTTTTTGTACATCCTCTATGTTTTTGGAACATACATTATAGATAGCATGTTGATAGAACTCTTGTTGTAGCAAAAGTGCTTGGTTGTATACTCATGCATGGAGTTTACGCTGACTTTCCCTATGAAGAGTGTACCAAGCATATAGTCAATCGTTATTATAATACTTCCTCATAGGTTCTATTGACTCCTTCCTCCATTCGATGGACTATAGTATTCAGACTCGTCCCAATTGTATTGTGATCCCATAAAGGCTATCTTCATCTATGCTTGAGTATGATAACATCCTTACCTTTTCCTTATCCAACTAAACCATACAATCTATGATCTGGCCATGGTTAATTTCGTTCCTTTTTCTCATAACCTCAACGTCTTGCAACTTGTGGTGATGATTATGTGGTGATGTGATGTTGTGTGTGGCAATACGTGGTGATCTCAAGGCTTTTATAAATGTCAATGTTGATTATGCTATTGTAATATGCACTACAAGAACTATCACACAACATAAGATAATCAAAGAACGAAAAAGCCTCATTCTCCACATAGGCACTAGATTTTATGATTACATTGTGATTATGTGGACCCTCGATGTTGTGGGTGGCAATAGGTGGTGATCTCCAAGCTTTTAATCATGTCAATGTTGACTACAATATCTTGGGGAGTCATGTTGAGGAGGTGACCATCGTGTTGATATGGACTATTATTGCTTGGCGGTGACCTTCATGTGTTGTGAACCGCCATGGGTCACCACCAAGTGATGGAGCTCCATCACGATAGGGGAGTTTCCTCCCACCACTTGGTGGTGACCCTTGTGGGTGGCGAGGCCCTGAGCACCACAATTCCAAGTGTGATACGATGTTGCGGGTGTGGCGATAGGTGGTGATCTCTGGCCTTTTAAAAATGCTAACATTGACTATGGTATCTTGGGGAATCATGTTGAGGAGGTCCATCATGTGTGGAGGGCTTCAAATGGGTCACCACCATGCAAAGGAGGCACCTCCCAAGGGCCCATGGTGGTGTCCTATGTGTGATGTGAACCTCGCATGGTTCACCACCAAGCAAGAGAGCCCCATCCCAATGGTGAAGTTCCTTCCTATCACTTGGCTATGACCCTCGTGGGTGACTAGTGTGAGAACCACACAATGCCAAGTACGGTTATAACAACATTCCATCATGGTATTAGATAGTAGCCCTCGGTATAGAACCTAGCATAACTTTGGTACTATATTCTAAAATCAAAAGTCTATTCTAGGATAGTGTCCAAGTTGTAAAACTGAAGGTGATGGAAGGAGACAAAAAAAACCCCACATGCATTATATCAATGACAGCATTGCTACACTAGTTATAGTTTGCAAGCGGCGATGCTTATTATAGCGACCACAAGGACGCTTCCTCCCCACCTTAGAAAATAGCTCCAACAAGGTGCGATTGCTTGGAGATTTTGTTGCTACACCCAGCCATCTTAGGATCAGCATGTACCTTGGCAACTCCTCTAGTATCACCATCTAGGCTATCAACTACACCCTTGGCTATTCCTATGTCCATACTTGCTCCCTTAGCAGTCTCTTCATGAACATCTGACCTCGTAGCCTCATCCACCATCTTTCTACGACGACTGTCAAGACCCATACCCTCCATGGTGCCTTTTGCCTTATTCTTAGTCCCCCATGCTGCCCCCCTTTGGCCCATTAGCACCACCCTCCCCACTTTTGGTATCAATAGCATCTAGATCTCCCTCAATCCCAATGACATGTGGCACCGCCTCATCAATCAAAGATTCTTTATTGGCCGTAGTGTGCTCCACATTTGGCACGTCATCCTCAATGTTCTTAGGTTCAACAACACCCACTCTTGCATCCAAGTCTTGTGGGACATCTCTCACCTTCTCCGTAGTTTACAACTCTTCAAATATGGGACTGGCTGCAAATTTTGTCGGCCGCCCTAGCCCATCATATTAGACATCATCTATAGTCTTCCCATCTTCAATGACCTCAACCATACGTTCCTCATCTACACAACAAACGCAGGTAATCCAGAACATGTGAGCACATCAAATTAGCATTGGAATCCGCATGTAAAATAATTATGATGGATAATTATGCCACCAAAACTTTCAACCATTATACCATTACCAACCATTGTTGCAATGATTGCCAATTTATCAAATGTACCGAAGAGCACCAAATGTTCCCCAAACGATACCAATAATAGCTACAAATAATACCAAAAGCAACCTTTGTACAAAAAATAGCACAAGGAAGTACTAATAAACACCAAAGGTACCAAAAAGTACAAGAAAATAGTTAGTACCAAAGGAACCAATTGTACCAAATTCAACAGTCCGCTTCATGACCATAAAGCTTTAAATACACCAGGTACAAAAATCACCAAAATATACCTAAAAGAGACTAAGGCAGTATCAATTAGCTTTTTAGTAATGAAAGCAGCTAGAGAGTACTTAGAAGCTCCACATGGCATTGAAACGGTTTCAAAAGTAACAAATGTATCAAAAACACAAAATGCTAAAAAAATATTAAGAGGAAGTACCAAAAAGCACCAATTGCACCAAAGGTCCAAATACCACCAACGGTTCCAAAAAACCCCAAAAATACAAATTGCCACAAAGGTTCAAAAATGATATAAAGTTCTACAAAAAGCTTCAAGTACCAAAGAGCACCAACTGCACCAAAGGTCCAAAAACACAAAATGCTACAAAAATATTAAGAGGAAGTACCAAAAAAGCACCAACTACACCAAAGGTCCAAACACCACCAAAGGTTCCAAAAAACACCCAAAAACATCAATTGCATCGAAGGTTCAAAAATAATGTACCAAGTTCTACAAAAAGCTTCAAGTACCAAAGAGCTTAAAATATACCATAGAGTGCAAGAACCACCAAAATATCCCAAAAAGAGTTCAAATACCACTAAAGGTTCCAAAAACCACCAATTGCACAAAAGGTTTAAGAAGAATATACCAAGTTTTACCAAATGATTCAAGTACCAAAGAGCTTAAAATATACCAAAGAGTGTAAGAACCACCAAAATATCCCAAAAAGAGCATGACGCAATACAAATAAGCTTGCTGATGACAAGAACAACCAAAGAGAGTACCAAGAAATACCAAATGGTATGAAAATGGTTTCAAGAGTACCAAATGTATCCAAAACAACTAAGTGCTCCAAAACAATTAAGAAGCAATAAAGCACCAATTCCACCAAAGGCTTAATAATCACAGAGTACCAAAAACCACCAAATGCACCCTACATTTTCATGTGTACCAAATGCATTCCCTAAACCCAATGCATCAAAGAGAACCAAATGTATCAAACAAGGCCTAATGCACCAAAGGTTAACAAATTTTGATGTGCATTGTACTAGCCTTGCTACAATTCCCAACTCTTTTGAAAGTGAACCTTGCATTGCTCGATTCTTACAGGAATATTTTTCATGTTCAAATATGTGAATACATTTAGCACCTCTGACCTTAATTTTTTTCTTCTCTATCTTAGATACCAGTGTTGTAGCTCTACGTCAATCATTACAAAACAGGATATTCATAGCAACAATTATAGTTGACCCTTCCATTGTGTTGATCAAGGCATAGGCAATTGCTAACTAAAGACTTGCAAGTGGCTTTGAAAAGTCTACTAACTTCTCATTGTGCCCAAAGAGCACATCCTTCTTCATGTCTTTAGATACGTTTTATGCAATAATTTTATCTACCTCAATGATACAATCAAAATCTAGTCTCCTAAGCCTCATGGACAACTTGGCCTGCATTGGGAAGAGCTATAATTTGATTGCCATGCATATGTAGGGCTACAAACAAAGGAAGAGCAAGCAAGGTTGTAATTTTCAGCACTAGTTGACTCTCTAATCTACATGCTTTTATTACCTCCTAAACACAATTCTCACCCTCACCACATATACAAGGGTCACAACCATACGATATGAGGACCCTTTGCCAATTGAGATGGGGATCTCTCGATTGGTGTTGACCCATACGAGATTCACCACACAAAAGGGTCACCACCAAGCGATATAGTACTCTCCGTCCTTGGGATAGGTCTTTCTCACTTCGTAGTGACCCATTGCGGGTTTAAACCATGCAAGGGTCACGATCGAGAAACAAGCTCTTAGGAATCAAAACAGTGAGATCTACCATATGGACCAGTATGGCACACTACATGAAGTCCTAGCTAAATGTGGAAAAATACAGAACAAACAAAGTGAATCCCAAATAAAGTAATACCATGGAAGCTCACCTCTAGGTTTTGTTGAGGATTTGTCTTCATTATTAAACTAGACTGATGTTTCCTCAGACAACTCAATGGAGTAGCTATCCTTGCTTTCACCACTAGTTGTGTTTTGCATCTCCTCCAACACCGACCATGATAGCCCCCTTCTTGTTGATGGACCTCATGGTACAGGCAAACTAGCAAACTGGGTGCAACGTACTAAGAGGAGAGTTTGAGCAACACAACATAGAGCCATGGGGACTGCATTGAGAGTTTAATGGCTAGAGGGGACTCGTGCTATATCTAGGGCACTGAGCTTTAGCACGTCTCTTGTGCTCCATCGATTGGATGGTGGCAAGATTTGTTTGTGGGATAATGACACCATAGATGTATGTCATGACTTGACATCATTTGGGCCAACAACATGCTCGAAATTCTATACAATTTTAACTTTTCTTATCTAGGGATTTTCCTCCAAAATCCAAATTAAGAATTAATGGAAGCACCAATCGAGCACAAACAAAACTAATCCTTTTATTGTACCATCAAACCCTGCTTTCACCCACCAAGGGCTAATTTTCCCTTGGATTGCAATTTTTTTTCCAGTGGTGTATTTTATAAATTGCAGAGCACTTTCTCTCTCATTGATTTCTTATAGGGCCAAAAATTGACCTCAAATCTCTCCTAATGCATGTGTTGAATTTGCACTTTCAAACTCCATATTAGGCATGGGTGATTAACCACACACTAGTGATGCCTCATGCGGCGAATCTACACTATAAATCATTCATGTTGCCTCATATGACAAATCTACATCACACTAGTACTTCCTCATGCAACCAATTTGTACTAGGTTTACCAAAATGGATAGGAAAAGTACTTAAAGAGATCATAAATCATCATGTCCATATTCTAATTGAATTTAAAATTTAAAATAGGGTTACTCAAAAAAAAAAAGGTTGCGACACACTTTTGGACAAAATTACAAAGTTAGGCTAAGAGATTCACTTTGGCTAAGATGAACTTAAAAAATATGCATATTTAGTCAAAATTATCTATAATACAAGTTATAATTCTTTTTATAAGCTACAACTTCACTTTTTGTAGTACATCTAAATTTAAATAAATCAAAATCTATTTTAAGGAGAAACTAGATCATTATATAGTTTCAAGCTGAAAATTTGACTAAATTTGTGTTAGGTCTACTTTAGAGTCAAATAACTTTCTAAATATTTAGATTCAATTCAAGATTAAAACTATAGAGTTATAGATAACAAACATTTCTATAAATGATCTCATATTGATAACTTACTAATGTATAAGATAAGAGAAAATAGAGCCCAAAGTTTACCTGAACATAATTTTCTACTTTTTGTTGTAAAATATGCATTTAGGGTTAATTTAAAAATTAGAAAACATGACACTAATAACAATTATAAATCTTTTCAATCTCTAAAACTGTTATTCTTACGTCATCCTCAAATTTTGAACAAAAAGAAAGTTATAGTACCTAGAAAATAGCTTCATACGACGATTTGTGAGTGAAATATAGTCATAATGACGACTTTGAGATTTTTGGAGTTTGAAAAATCTATATAAGAATTCAAATTCAATAACTCTTTCCAAAACTAGAAATAAGAATATGAACTAATCAATGTAGTTAAGTAATGAAATTGAGGGTTTTGAAGTATGAGAAACATAAATGTAGCTTTTGTGACCATAGCTTTTGTATATAATAACCAAGCTCTCATACTACTATTGCAAAGCAAACCATATGGTGAGTGTTATGGAATATAAAAGAATTGAATAAGTTAACAAAGTTAGAAGGACTAAGAGAAAACACACTATAGGGCCTAGCCTTCCCCATGGAAAAAACCATGGTTTTGCTATCCTATATTATGGAGTGTTGATTACATAGCTATTTACAATCACATTTTATGTTTAACTTCAAAGAAAATCCAAGGATCAATAAAACTACCAAGTGTTATGAATTAAGAGGTTTCTTGTAGCTTAAACAATTGATGCATAAAATTCCATATACCAAATAATGGCTTTTTGACATCGCCATCACATTTGGAACGTGTCAAAATGTCCAAAATAACTCTAAAAACCATGAATTCTAACTCTAGATGAGGGTGAAACATAAAACTAAGTTTTTGCCATGTTCTCCCATTTTGTGAGTGATCCTATTGCTTTTATAAAGAAAACTAGGGAAGCTTAAACCATGTAAACAAAATAAGAAAGCATTCCATAAAAGAAGCTTATTTAAAAAATATACATCTTAAATATAACATTTTTATATTATCTATATTTAAGAACATTACATTAAATAAATTAATAATAGTAAAATATTAAAATTATTATAAATAAGCTTAAACTTCTAATTCACAAATAAACTAATCATAATATTTTGTAAATACATATTACTATACATTATACTTATTATATTGATTCACCTAAAGATCATTTATATTCAATAATTTTTCAAAAACATTAATTTTTATAAGTCTACCTAATAATCTATACATTATAATAATAAACATATTAGTTCCCTACTCAGTCTTGCAATTAGCTGCTAACATGACCTCAGAAACATGTTAAGATATCAATTTTGTGAATCAATTTGGCACTTTTGCTTGACACACATTCCAAGGCAAATAACACGTGATACAATAGCATTAACTTGCTACATCAGTCATATTTGGCATTAAATTTTGGGACTCAACAAAGTATATTCCATACTTCAACATTGCAATATTTGGCTATTGATTTTTGTGCATCACTAGTAGCATGGTACATTAAACACATAATTATTAGAGTAGTATCATTGGTGTTCTCACTCAGGAGGACAAGCTTGATGGCACGAACTAGCCTCTCTGGAGTTTTATGGTGCACAACCCTCTTGTGGTGAAGGATTTGTGGGACTATGTGACTAGTGATCTATAGCATCTAGGAGATCTTGCACCTCAGACACCTCAACGTAGTACTAGAAAATAGGTTGTTAGTGCTATTGTTGTCACTTGCCCCCTCCTTCTCCTACAAAAAGGATCAACAAAGGTGCACCTCAAAATTTGCACATGCCCTATCTTTGATTGCCTTGTCAGTAAAAAAGGATATTACTCCGCACATTCGGACTTGTGGGACCCAAAAGCTGCTTGGGATGTACTAGAGCAAACATGGATGAGGTTGATAGTATAACATAGCAACTCACACACATGTAGGATTTGCATGAGCAGCTGCTTAATATTGATGAGATCATTCAAGATGCAAAATTGGTTAACATCACATTGAACTCACTTCCTAAGTCATATCTTAGTTTTCAAATCCACCTCCTAGCTTAAGATCCCCTTATGGATGACCATCAACCTTACAATTAGCTACTAACATGGCCTCGAAAACATGTGAAGATATTAATTTTGCAAAGAAATTTGACGCTTTTGCTCGACACGCATTCCACGGCAAATAACAAGTGATACAATAGCATTAACCTGCTACATCAATCATATTTAGCATTAAATTTTGGATATTTTCAATAGAACTTGGTGATACTCATCATTAAATTGATGTAAACTATCTATTTGGGCATGCATTTCATGGCAAGTGCATTATAGCAATGCATTACTATAATTTGCATGCTATGCTAATTTGTGCAGCACTAGGCATATTTGTCAAGATTTGTGATAGTTTGGTATCTACATTCTAATAAGGTGTGGGAATTTAGTACTCAACAAACTATATTCTATACTTTAGCATTGAAGTATTTGGCTAGTGATTTTAATGCATCATCGGTAGCATGGTATGTCAAAGACATAATGATTAGAGTAGTATCCTTAGTGTTCTCACTTAGGAGGATAAGCTTGACTACACCAACTAGCCTCTATGGAGTTTTATGGTGCACAATCCTCTTGTGGCAAAGGATTTGTGGGACTATGTGACTGGTGATCTACAAGAACCAAGAGGTCTTGCATTTCAGACACCTCTCAGTGTAGTGCTAGAGAACATGTTGCTTGTGCTATTGTTGTTGCTTGCCCCCTCCTCCTCCTACAAGGATCAACAAAGGTGAGACTCAAAAGATGCACATGCCCTATCTTTGATTGCCTTGCCAATGAAAAGGGCTATTATTCTACACATGGGTCTTCTAGGACCTCAAAAGTTGCTTGGGATGTACTAGAGCGCATGTTTACATCATGTAAAGAGGCCAGGATATCTTATCTCCGCAGAGATTTCACTAATGTAAACATGGATGAGGATGACAGTACGACATATCAACTCGCACACATGTAGGATTTGCATGAGTAGTTGCTTAATGTTGATGAGGTCATTCATGATGCAGAATTGATTAACATCAGATTGAACTTGCTTCTTGAGTCGTATCTTGTTTTCAAATCCAGCTCCTAGTGGAGGACAATCAATCTTGCAATTAGTTGCCAACATGGCTTCGAAAACATGTGAAGATATCAATTTTGTGACGCAATTTGACGCTTTTACTCAACATGCATTCCACAGCAAATAACACGTGATACAATAGCATTAACTTGCTACGGCAGTCAAATTTGGTAGTAAATTTTAGGAATTTTTTATAAAACTTGGTGAGACTCATCATTAAATTTTTTGCAAACTATCTACTTGGGCATGCATTTCATGGCAAGTGCACTATAGCAGTGCATTATAATAATTTGAAATATTGATTTGTGCAACACTAGGCACATTTGTTAAGATTTGTGATAGTTTGGTACTTGCATTCTAATACCGTGTGGGAATTGTTAATACTCAACAAGCTATATTCTATACTTCAACATTAAAGTATTTGGTTGTTGATTTTTGTGCATCATTGGTAGCATGGTACGTCAAAGACATAATGATTAGAGTAGTCTCCTTACTGTTCTCACTCAGGAGGATAACCTTGGCGACACCAACTAGCCTCTATGGATTTTTATGGTGCACAATCCTCTTGTGGCAAAGGATTTGTGGGACTATGTGACTAGTGATCTACAACAACTAGGAGGTCTTACACCTCAAACACCTCAGCGTAGTGCTAGAGAACATGTTGCTAGTGCTATTATTGTTGCTTGCCCCCTCCTCCTCCTACCAAGGATCAACAGAGGTGGGACTTGAAAGATGCACATGGCCTATCTTTGATTACCTTGTCAGTGAAAAGGGATATTATTCCAAACATTCGATCTTGTGGGACCTCAAAAGCTGCTTGGATGCACATGGCCTATCTTTGATTACCTTGTCAGAGAAAAGGGATATTATTCCAAACATTCGATCTTGTGGGACCTCAAAAGCTGCTTGGGATGTACTAGAGCACATGTTTGCAACACGTAATGAGGCCAAGATATCTTATCTCTAGAGAAAACTGGCTAAAGTAAACATGGATGAGGGTGGCAGTATGACTTATAAACTCACACACATATAGGATTTGCATGAGCAACTCCTTTATGTTAATGAGGTCGTTCAGGATGCAGAATTGGTTAATATTATATCAAATTCACTTCCTGAGTCGTATCTTGATTTTTGCACTTCTTTGATGTTGTCTTTTTTTTTTTGGGTGGGGGGGGGGGGGGGGGGTGGAACAAATTTGAGGGGGGGTTTACATTTGTGGAACTGGAAAGTCTCTTTTGCAAGAGGAATAGACTCAGAAGAATGTTGTACTGCGTTCGGGTGGTGTGATGATGCTCTAAGAGTATAAATGCAAAGGGAAAGTCAATCAAAACATGAGAAATTAGCCAAAGCTTGATGCTAGAAAGCCATGAAATAAGGATACCCAAGGCACAAAAAGTCCAAGAAAAAGGAAAAGTGTCACTATTGCAAAAAGCATGGTCATTATATTGATGAATGCAAGAAACGATTTGCCAAAGAAAAGAACTCCGGCTTGGCTATTCGTGAGACAGTAGCCAACAAATCTTCTTATGGTGATACTTCAACCAACTTTGTGAAGGAGTATGCATTGTTTACATGCAATTTTGATTCTTCGATGACTCATTCAGCATCTAGTACTGCTAAAATGCAACACACATGGTACTTTGAGAGTGGGGCATCCAAGCATATCACTTATAGGAAGTGACTCTTCACATATTTGCATTCAACCCCTACAAGGAAGCTTATTACATATGCGAACAACAATTATGATGTATATGGCATTGATTCAGTCATGATTGTCAACTCATGAACAAAGACAAGTGTACCAACAAGACATCCCTTTGCCAAAGTAGATCCTCCACAATAAGTGCACAAACAATAACCAATGAAACAAATTGAAGTTGATTTTTCTCAAAACTATGAGAGATGTGCCAAGATGGTCTCTCTATCCATGAGATACTCTAATGCATGTAACACAATAAGAATGTCATAAAAGAGACTCACAACCACTGTAACTAGAGTCTCCATGATGTCAAGAATAGTGTGGAACTCCTCCCCAAAGTCATAAATTGTCCATACCTCAAACATCTCAAGTAGCATGCCTAGAATCAATTTAACTAAATTCTCATGTACAAGTCAAGAGATAAGCATAAAAATATGATAAACATTGGTGACTCCCAATTTAGATCATTAAGTATCAGTAAAAGCAATGCCCTTGGTGGATGCAAAGCCATCACTCAATGAGAAATGATAGTCCGTGAAACTCAATGTTAATGCAAACAAATAATAAATCATGAACCTTAATGTGTAAGTGCCAATCTAATGTTAACAAAACTTTAGATCTTTACTTTTGTCTTGAAAAAGGCTTATAATCTTTTTCACCATCATGTAGCGACCCATACATGTAGGCCAACCTTGAGCTACCCCTAAGGCTTGAATCCAAGACCTCACAGAACTCCCCCCCCCCCCCCCCCCCTTGTTATCAATGAACGTACACACTGCTAGTTTCAAGCACAAGCCAAGGTTTAATGTTTATAAACATTGGCTTGTGCTTAAAACATGTGTCTAAGCGGTGGCATACATCAAAACAAAGCGGTGAGTAATCTATCTCGTCAAGGGTGTGGGACAAATAGGGATCACATGACAACTAGTTGTGTAACATGTTCATCTACAACCATGTGGGATGGATGCAAAAATAACATGGCAATTGACCCAATTCACAAGAGCAAGGGCATGTTTAATGCCAACAAGACAAGACTCTTCTAGAGATGTATCATTTTTTTCTGACCAAATGAGTTTTGATGTGCAAAATTAGTGCTCCGCGAGGGTTCAAAATCGTTCTAGAGGTAAGGTGTTGAAGCCTAATTCAGGCATGTAAGTAAAACCCCAAGTTTGCAAGTCTTAAAGAAAGTATTCACAAGATGAAAATGCAAGATCTTGGCAATCAACAGTTGATCATAACAAGAAAATACAAAGCCAAACAAGGTACATAAATAAATGATAAAATACAATTACCTCATCTTTAACATGGCCCAAGGAGACAAAGAGAGCCTAATGCTCTAATACCATGTTGGAACCGTGGTCTGGTTAAGAGAGGCTGGGAGACACAATGGAGTGTGTGTTTACAAAATCACAAAACTCATGTATACTTCTCATCGGGCAACAACTTCAATGGCATTCATTGAAGGATTCATCTACTTACAAGTACTCTTCTGATGGAGTGGACCCTCAGAGTTCCTTCTACCAATATAAATAACTCCTAACACATGGTAATAATTTCCTAGTCAAGCCAAGCAAAGGGACATTATGGGAATTGGTGTTTAACACAAGGAAAGCAATGCCTTCTTCAAAAGTATCTAACATTCACGATGAGTGCTTTGTGATTGATGCCTCCTAGGTAAACTTTTAAGTTTCGCATCCTTCTACGACTGCTAGGAAAGTGAGTCTAGCCCTTACCATGAGTCTAGCTTGGGGCAAGATTTTGCATCTTCTATTTTGTGTGGCCTTTTTGTATGTTGCATATGGTTGAAGGATGGTAAATGGCCTTGGACCTTTGAGCAACTCTCTCTTGGGTTATCTTGAACATTGGTGAGCTACTACTTGTGGGTCTTGTTTTGCATTCCATACTCATACTTGAGGAGTCTTCTTTGTGCTATTGCGAGGCAAATCCAACTTACACACAAGAGTGGGGTATCCATGTTTCAAGTATCTTTTTGACTTCTTTGTATACTTATATTCTCTTGGTACCATTGTTTATCAAGTATCAAAAGGGGTATTTTTCACGCATATGCAACTCTATAAATGCTTTTGGAGTTTCTCTAGTGAAGCACCCATAGTGAGTCCTCTTGGCTTTTGTCCATCTAAGACTCAAGAGTCTCATTCCACTTGTAGCCTATATAAAGGACACCCTATTTGGCACTCCACACATTATGATGCTACATGCATTGTTCCCTCTCTATTCGTACTTCACTCTTTGTTCCAACCTCTTAATTGGTGGCTCATTGTGTGGTACTTTTTGTATGATCTTGATCATTATTGAGTTACTTTCCAATTGTCGTTGCTCTTGTTTATGCTTTACATTTTGTTATTGCTAAGAGAGTATGTGATCTTGTGATGTTGCAAATATATATCTCTCTCCCACCCTTGAGCCCACCACACTTCAAACACCTTGTACATGGACATATATATCGCTTGGAGCATTTTGATATACGAATATAGAGCTTTTCTTAACTTAACTAGTAGAAACAGGAATTCTGTCAAGAGAATATAAAAGAATGATACAAGCTAATACGCAGGGAACAAACACATCACATTGTGAGAAATTCTAATCAAAAATCCAAAGAGTTCCTGGAGACTTCGCGTTTGGAATTTGTGCAAACTTCGCCTGATGCTTCAAGTTTGTCAACACTTGGGCTCGTTTGTTTTGTCAGTCTTGTACGAGCAAGTCCTAATCGCGGAAGCCCTTTATTTAATCCATCGAGTAAAACGCATGCCTTGCACCATTTCTGTACCACATGACGACAGATAAGATAACGTTAGCAACATGTACAAGATATGCAATAGAAGCAGTATTATGCTCTCTCTCTCTCTCTCTCTCTCTCTCTGGTAGCCTGCACGTACACACAATCCAAGTTCCAACACTACCAGAGCTAAACCTGCTTTCTCCAAATGGTCAACTCTTCAATAAGAACCATGTGGAGAAGATTGTCAGCCCACGTGCCAAAACCTATACGAATGAGGTGAAACAAATACACAAGAACCATGATAACAACATTGAGATTATAGGCGATAGAACCAGGGTAATGCAAGAAGAACTATTGCATACACTCACTCTTCCATGAAAGAGGAGTTGGACAAGGTCAAGAAAGAGATGCATGCCCAAACGGCCACATAACTAAGTGAGGTGCAGGCAGAAATGGAGGACATCAGCAAAAGTCTCCATATTGGCAAGCTCGAGACCCAAAGCAATGCAGTGTGTCGGAGAGTGACGTCCACCAGAGACGGATCCCAAGTGGTGTGATCAACAGTCAAAGTGACGGAGTGAGAGAAACACTAAACGTTGATCACCAAAGTGTGAGGAGACTCAGGTGACTGCAAAGGATGATCCTTGATGATGTGGGTGAAGCAACAAAACGTAGCACTAGAATGCCAGAGCAAAATGCTGCAGTAGAACGCAGCCGTAAAACACAACAGTAAAACGAGGTGATGGCAACAGTTGCAAAGGCTCGACAGCCATGTGTGTGTGGACTAATGGCTGAAATCTGCACTCAAGGTTAAGAAACCTGCACAGACAGGATTGAGGCTGAATGGGAGCAGCCTATCTATTTATAGATGAGGATGGACCCTCCCCGGGTTTTGGGGCTGTTTAAGTGACTAATTAGCATAGAATGCATTTCTTAGCTCAACAACCCCTCTCAGGCCCAAAACAGGGTGAGAAGAGAAGGCCAACCCATTTTGCCCAAGGCGTCCCATCCCAACATAGCCAGGACATTAGACAAAGGGTACATGGTGGTTGCCCAGTGGCCTACCAAGACTACAGAGGCGATGGTTATCCTACTAAGGGAGTCTAAGTAGTCACCCCAGAGAGAACACAGCATCGAACAAAGGGTGATTGTCGACCAAACCCTACAAAGGCGGATGGAACTACAATGAACTTTTTTTTTAAATGAAGTAATGATGGTGTGCTGTACAAACCGCTAGTGAAAACAACCTAGGATCCATCTAGTGGTGCTTTGCACAATGAGTATGCTACATGCTATGAAATGCTTATGCAGTAGGTGCCACTTGGACACTATTCCCCGTGGGAAAATTGTTCACTTGCCCAAGCACCCTATTACAAAGATGATGAAATCGTACAATACAAAGGGTGAAAAGCACCCTAGTACAAAGATGATGAAATTGTGCAATGCAAAGGGTGAAGGTACAACCCAGGGGAGAGGGAAGGCTGATGTCGAAGACAAGTGCCAAAACCTGTAGAATACCAAGAAGCATAGGAACCCCCTCTCAACCTGGAATGGCGATGCCGAAGGAGAAAGAGGAGCCAAATGATGGTCTTTATGTGGTGCCAAGAACCATGATGAGAATAAGCATCCCGACTGGAAGAGCAAGGCAGAAGTCACTACCATGCTGATAGAAGAGCAAAACTCCAAGTAGATGAAGCCATGAAGGGAACGGTGCACATCCAATGTCTCCAACCCAGGTAGGACGAGACAAACCTATATGTTAGCCTTGCACTGAAAACAAAGTCTACAAAAGAGAGTAAGATCTGCAATCACAGAGGTCAGTAGTGAGATGCCCTAAAAAGAAAAACAAAACTGAAATGAAAAATGAATTGAATGAACAAGTACAATAATGCAAATGTATATGTGTGTGTAAATGCAACGGAAGACTTGAAAATGAAAGGCCAAGTATATGGCCACCATTGCATACAACAAGGTGGAAAAGAAGGCCTAGAAGGTGCAGTGGAGTTCTTGGTGCTACCAGACCAATCAGTCGACCCCTCACAAGTAGAGTAGGATGGCTGCTGAGGTTGTCCATGTGCCACATATCCAGCAACCATGGGGACTAAAGGAGCAAATCGCGCAACAATGGGAGGTGTAGCTCTACTAGATTGTGTAGGCGTAATAATCTATTGTGGTTTTCTACAAGGAAGACCTTGAGTCTTGGTACGACACTCCTCGTCCACATGACCCCACCTCTGGCAATGAGCACAAAACCTATTTTTCTTAGGAATTTGTTGCCAAACGCATCATGTTTCTTTGTTTCCCTCAAAGGAAGTGGTGTCATCCTTGTTTTAGCTTACCTTCATATCTTGCGAGTTCTTGTCACTGTTGGTTTTTCCCCCCGAAGAAGAGGCAACCAAGCTACACCCCTCTAAATAAATGTGAGTAGAGGTTTTCTTGTGGACTTGATCATACATCCTCTTGTAATGCAAGAACTGACACTCAAACTCATAGAAGGGTAGGCAAACTCAGCTAGTAACCGCGGATATTCGGCCAACTTGACTTTTACATCATCCCCTTCCTTAATGGAAAATTCTTGAAGCTCAAAGTCGATGTTTATATGCAAAGTACGATCTTTGGTCGCATAGTGATCGATGAGATGACTCCAACATTCCGATGCAAGAGAGAAGTGATGTAACTAAGAGTGAAACTCAAGAAGCAAACCATGCATCAACGCGACATTGGTTGTAGCATTGCAAGCTCTCCATTGATGGATGTGATCAAGGTGGGCTAAGTGACGGTCAAGAATAGACTCAAGACCAACAATGAGGTCCCAATGACCCTAAGACTCAAGCACTTGTTGCATATATTTTGACCAAGTGATAAAATTCGACCCATTGAAATGAGTCTTATCCATGAAGGCATTCTTGGCTGATGCAACAAGAATAGTAGCACTCGAATAAGGTGGATAGGGATACTGTGGTGGAAAGGAATACACTTATGGGTCCCAGAGTACCCACCATGCATTCGAGAAGTATGCGCAGTGGATCGCATGGGATGACTAGGCATGGGCATTGTCGCCGCATGAGAACCCCATGGTGGAGGGATAGGGACATGTGGAGCAGAGGATGGAAATCCCTGCACCTGAGAGGTCATGAGATGTGTGTAGCTGGGGGTAGTGAGCGGGATGCCCATCACAACCGTCCCAATAGGAAAGAGATGCCTACATAAGGAAAGATGGAGGAAATTGTGTTAGAGGGTGACATTCCCTGTAACAAAGTCCTATAGTGTGGAATGGCTTGTGGAAAAGGGTAGGTGACAATGTTAAGAGGTGGAATGCCCCCTAACGCTTTGATCATGAGGCGGGCCCTTCATGGCCTCTCAATGCTGAAAATCAGCAAGAAGAAAAAGGATTTTGATGCTCAATTTAAAGTACAATTGATGATCACATTTGAAATGTTGTCTCAGGTTTCAAAAGCCCCTTGCTTTGCTGAATTTATGCATCCAAGCAAGGACAGCAAGGGCAAAAAGAAGAAATCTTTGTCTAAGGCTTCGCAAAAATCTCTCACCAAAAGTTGAGGTAGCTTAGCCTCAAAATGCACAAAATGCCACCAAGGAGCAAATCCAAATGTCGGCATTGGGGCAAGGACAGCAGATGCATGGAAATCTTGGAAATTCCAACCCAATGACTTTTGGACCGCAAAGTATGTACCCAAATGTTGGGCATCCCGTATACTTTGGAGGTGGTTCTGTATTTCATGCAATAGCTAGTCATGGCATGGTATCTTTTGGTATGCATGGTCCAAGCCTTTTGCATGCAACAATGAATGCCTCAGATGCATGGCCACCTATGTGAGCAGGGATGGCTGGCGGAATGTATAATCCGGCATACAGCCATATTGACATAGTACCCACTGTTCGGTGCACGACTGGGTATGGCCCAATGTGCTTGGGGCTGATCGAACTTGTGTTGGTCCACTGAATGCTTCATTTAATGCTGGTCAGGATGGAAAGGCAGCAAATATAATGTGGCACCAAAAGGCAAGGCAATAAAATTTAATGAAGGTGGCAAAGCAATAAAGTTTGAAACTTTAAGCGGTGTGCAAGAGCATTGAGCTTCATTCAGCAATTTGATGCTACTTACTCAGAAGGGAATTTCACGGAGTCATCCAAAGTGCATAAGGTTGGTGCTTGCCTGAAGGGAAATGCTTTGCACTGCTGGCATCACTCCTTATACAGGGTAGAGCACCATCTTCATGGGTACAATTTAAACAAGTGTTTACATCAACATGGCTGACTAGTACCTTCGAGGTTGATGTTATAACTAAATGCACAACCTTGATGTTTGCCATTATTAAAAACTAGAGCAACAAAATAAGAAGGTTTGGGAAGCAGTGCTGCCCATTACTTCATATTGTGAGTGCCCCTTTCAGAGCAGATACAAAAGTACTGTGGAGACTGCCCAAAGAAATGTGGGATTTTTGCATTGAGACAAAGTGATCAACATGTCTTAGCCCATAGAAACATGTATCATAGATGCTTTGATGTGTGGGAAGTCTTTTGGCTTCAAGGGTGATGAGGAGAAGTTGAAAAAGAAGATTTCCAAGACTAAAAAACGCAGCAAGTCTACTTAATGCAAGAAAAAGGCAAAGACAGCAAGCAAGTACTTGGAACAATGGTGTGAAATGCAAGGAATCAATAAATGTTTTTTGTGTGAATACAAGTGGTATATCGCTAACAACTATCCTAGTAGGCAGCCAACTAAAAATGTTGAAAATAAAAGTGATAAAAAGGGTGAAAGGCCCAAAACCAATATTGGTTTGGTCCCAGATGTGCTAATTGAGCAGCCAAATGATGATGCTATAGAGTTATGCAAAGCATGGGGCAAAGTGAGGGATCAACTTGCATTAATATTCTTTGATCCGGGTGCTCATGGAATTCTCTATATACATGGCTGCTAGACTTATCATCATAGAGGATCAGATGGGACTAATGGGAGAAGTAGGCATGGCATTTCGTGGTCATGCAGAGTCAGTCACGCCCATCGTTGGGAAGCTTCGCATAAACTTTCAGAGTTATGTGGATAGCAAAGAGTTCTTTAGCCAAATTGGATGGATGTGATGTATTGCTTGGAATGACATGGTACCATCATGTGCCTGCACTAATTAATAAACATGCCAAAGAAGTTACTCTTCAGCATAAGGGCAAGAATCATACTTTGTATGTGAAGTTAAAAGAGGAATTTGTCCCCACTATATTTGCTTCTAATAAATGCAAAGGAATGAAAAACCGCCTTTCAGCTTGGTGTTTGCCAAAAAGCACCCACAAATCTTCCATAGCATCCTCACATCTGCTATAATGCTACACATTCAAAATGATCTAAAAGAGCCTTGATGCATCTAATCAAAGAGGAAGAAACACACTTGTAGGTGGCTGAGGTGCAAGGCTCTAGAAGCCAGAACAATCAGCAAATTGGCATTATTAAAACAATGATGTATAAGCAAGGATGTGGAATCTCACATGTCAAATGCAATGGATTCTTTCTCTTCTTTCCCTCAACCTTATCTTTATCCCAACTGAGTGTAGTTCGATTGCTTTTGCTAGATTTCTTGCAATGAAACTCTGAAATTTCTCTCTCTAGAGCATTCTCTCTCATCTTACAACCATCTCTCAAGTTATCTCAGCAAAATGCAGCCATTTGAGTCATCACAAGTGGACATATTGGAAAATCTCTGCTGTGAACCCTAATTTACAACAAAAATTAGGGTTTGACAACCACCTCGGGATGCGTACCCAACTGTAGGAAGTGGTGTTGGTCCAACTGGATCTCAAAAAGGCCTTTAATTATTTGGATTGGAAAGCTTATGCATGTGATGGGTTTTGGTCCGCTCATGTCTCATCTGATACATGTGGTAAGTACACATGCTTCTTCATGGATCATGCTAAATGGTGGGGTCATAGAGCCCTTCAACCTCGCTCATTCAATCAGACAAGGCTATTGTTTGAGCCCCTTATTCTTTGCCTTGGTGACCCATCTGGTTCTCTCCATGCTATCTCATTTGGTGGACATGGGACAGCTCATTGGTTTTTCTCTACCCTTTGGTGAACACTTTGTGGACCAATCATTGGCAGATAACACCTTCATGGTTCTCAAAGTAGACCAAGATAACCTCTACAACAAAATGAGCGTATGGAATCTTTTTGGGCTAGCCACTAGTCTTCATATCAATGCAACCAAATCCTCACTCATTAGTTGTACTAAATCGGATTTGGAGCCATTACAATAGCAAGGAATAGTGATTGGGCATTGATGTTCAGCCAAGGAAATTGCTGCAGTGGATTTCCCAAAGATTGGAGGCCAAATTTCTTTACTAGAAATCACAATCCTCGCCATGTCTGCCTTCAAGTGGCACAGTCCATCATGCTCCCCAATTTCACTTATTTTCTACCACTCTTGCCTTGGATTGCCACTACCTTGAGGGTGCTTACTAGACACATTCGCTCTATGCTATGAAAAAATGACAATTTGCATGTTGGCATCTCATGGATTTTGTGGAGCCATGCTTGCACTCCTAAAAGCATGGGTGGTGGGGCTATTTTGGATGTGCACACTCACATGGTTGCTCTTCGATGGTCCCTCTTTCATACAATGTGCAAGGATCAATACCCTTGGGTCTTTGTTGCCCATTTCTTTTTGGAAGGGTGGGATGTAGTTCAAGGCAATACAACCATTCAAGGTTCCTGGTGGCATGTTCTCAATGCTATTGTCCCCCTTTTCCTCCTCCTCTTGGCAACTCAGTTGGTTTGCTCATGGAAATTCGTTCTTCAAAAGGTCCAATGGCATCTCACGGAGGATCACGTGGTCCGCTAACACCCTTCAAATGGAATTATTGGCAGTGTACAAGTTGATTGTGTGGGATGGGAAGCAAGAAGATCATCCAAATTTAATCGCACGGCACAACTAGGTCTATCTTCTGTCATTGACGCCAATCTAGATAGTTGAAAGGGGGTTGATGTCTTTCTACACTCTCGAGGATATAGGGAGCACACTGCGGCCCAAAGAGCCCTTCTCTACCCTAGATTCTAATTGTCCATGGCAAGATTGGGACCTTGCATGTCAACTCCCTAGAAAAGGCTTTGGCGAATCAATATATCACCTTATGATTAAAGGCCCTAACAAGAGTGGCTTTGGCTGGCTGCCAAAGCCACTCTTGTTATAGGCTTGCATACGTCTTGGGATTGGTGGAAAATGACTATCATGGAGGGTTGGGTCAACAAGACTCCATACAAATACAAGGTCTTCCTTTGACGTGTCATGGTTGGGGGACTTCCCCTTGCCACAACACTTGCAAAAAGCCGGATTTCCAATGGCAACTACTTTGTTTGTCTCACCAATGTGGAGTCTTCTTGTCATTGTTTTCTTTCATGCCACTTGGCGCGAAAAATCTGGACCCTCTTGTCTAACATTTGGAGGGCTGTGGTTGGCATGTCCCTACATCCCTTTGATTGGGTCTTTGCTCAACCTAGATACCCCAATCCAGTACAACCAAATACGAAGATCATGTTTCATTTTCTATGTTTCTGGGGCTGTTGGCATTATTGCATAACCCGGAATGCTGTTGTTTTTGATTCCACGTTTGGAGTGCAGAGACACCTTGCTAAGCTGAAAGGTCTCCTGCACTGGCAGTTGGATCTCATCCAGCACATTGATCTTTTCTCCAGGGAAGACTTGGCTCCTTGGCATATGGCAATTTTTGCCGCTTCTTTGCTGTGACTTTGAGAGAGAGAAAGAGAGAGAAAGAAAGAAAGAAAGAAAGAAAGATATTTTAACATCTACATAAGGCCAATGTGGCCTATGAGACAAAATCCAGAGTAAATCCATGTCTAATGTCATCTCATCAGTAAGGTAAAGATAACATTACAAATAAGTGGGTGGCCTATGAAACAATACCGAAAATAACTATATGATGGGACTATACTAGGGTTGAACCATGTGTAGTGTTATTTCATCAATAGAAAACAAAAGGAAAGAAAACGAGAAGCAGATCTGATAGAACCATGTACAAAATTGTGGTGGGAATGGACTGTAGGTGATCTCAAGATCTACACATGATCTCAGCTATGATGCAGTCCCTAGCTGCTTCACTGATATGCCTGGTGGTGAGTCTACGGTGTCTCGTGATAATGGCTCTAATCCGACTGTGGTGTGGCCTCCTCAGACGTGGTCCTAGTAGACGGGGTCATCGTGCTCGACAAAGGGAAGTGGCTCTATCCAATGTGACACCACGGTATGGCCTATAAGGTGTCTGGCGGGGTGGCTCTGTCTCTGCTAGGTTGGTAGTGTCAGTAGGGTCGGCTCTGTAGAAGAACTCTGTCACTGCTCTTTGTGTGTGTCCCTCTGGGTGAGCTGGCCTCCTGTCTTGTAGTAGTGCAGTTCGGCGCCTCTCAAGCTCCAGGAGGAAAAGACCTATGCATCTCTGGTCCTCATACTCCATGACGCGACGAAGAGGTCCAAATCCATCACGGAAGAGGCAGTGGTACCGTCCTCGTATGTCATAGTATACTATGCATCTGCATATGTAGTGCTCCTCCGTCTCAAGCTCTCGACCACAGAGCTGGCAAGTCCTATCCTCTGCTAGGGTATTTGTCCATCTGCCTGTCTCCATCTAAGTCTATGTGAGGAGGTGCGAATATGTCCAATAGCAACCCGTACACTATGGGAGAGATGAGTGTCCATATATGCTAGCCGAATAGTGAAGCCATCATCAGAGAGACATAAGAAATGACTCTTGTAGAACTCCATCCTTGATCCTAGAGGGAGTGGTGGATGGATCCATGTCCTTGCTGTTTCAATCTTCAGGATATCAGCTCTGATCACCTGGTTCAACTCTGATCGGCTGAGAGAAAGTGTAGGGCAGTCAAGGCTATAATCCAAAGGTGGAAGACAGTCAATATCCTAACCATGTAGGCTCATCCAAATAGTCATCTATGAAAACCAACAGTTCTTCTCGCCTCCAGCTGCTAGTTGTCTAGATGAGGTTAGTGCCAATCTAGAGTATCTATGGCGTGAAAGTTCCCATAGTCTGTGCCAAAAGGTCATTGCCCTGAAGAGTGTCTCCGTAACTATAGGTGTTGCCCCTAGCTCTGCTCTGACAATGGGATATGGAGTAGAGAGCTTACTCCTAATCATGCGTGCTATCATCATGATCAATGGCCTTTCCACGCTATCCCAACCATCATAATAATCCCTCTCTATTCCAATATGATCAGTGAATGGGCTAAGACGCCTGTGGTAAAAGCTGCAACCCCATACCTCTGCTCCACATAGTAATATAGGTGTACTAGGGTGTCAAACAACCAGGGTTTGGTGCAGGGCTCCTGGAACTGTATGTGAGCACATTGACTCTCGAGTGCCCCTAGTGCTGCATATCCACGTGCTAGACGTGTCTCTGATGCCCCTCTCAATGAAAAACGTGGGCCAAAGAAGGTGACTCCCAGATAGACATATTCCCTCAAATGCTCCAGTATGTCTCCCCCAAATGTGAACTAGTACATAGATCTAGTCACCATGCTGCTGAGGTATTGAAAACCATGGTTTTGGTCTTCCCAAGGTTCACTGTGATGTCTTTATCTCTACAGAAGATGTGCAAAGCATCTAGATGGCACTGCAATCTCTCCGATGAATCTGAAATGAGAACAATATCATCTGCATAAAGTAATATCGGTATCAGCCCCCCTGCCACGCTGGCTCCAACTCCTCCTCCTCGGACTATGTAATCATACACTTCATCTATGTATAGACCAAACAATGTGGGTGCAAGTGGGCATCCTTGTTTCACTCCTATGGTACTATCAATCCTCTCTGATAGCCCCCCAAGTGCTCGTACATGACCTGTCACTGCCTCATATAATGCATAGACACCCTATCGTATACCCTCTGGTACTCCAATGTCCTGCAATCTCTGCATGATGCGTGTACGAGGCACTGTATCAAAAGCTTTGCGAAAGTCTACAAAGCAACAATAAATCCTCTTGTCTCGGGTTCGATCCTCCTCAATAATGGCTCTAAGTGTGAGAATATGGTCCAACATGGTATATCCTCGTCTGAAACCTGCCTGTCCTTGTGCTCTCTTGCCTTGCATTTCAGCCCATTCACTGAGTTCATGCTCCAATATAGATCCATATATCTTGGCCGATCATAATAGTCCTATAGTTGCTAGGAATCAGGGGATCACCATTTTTAAATAGCGGGATTATAGTATTGTCTGACCAACTCATAGGGAAATCACATTCTGCTCTATTGAACATATGTGCTAATATGGGTGCTAATATGTCACAAGCATGTGAGAAATGTTCTGCTACTAGTCCATCTTCATCTTGTGCCCTCCTATTTTGTAATCTATAAATTGCATCCCTAACCATTTTCCATGTGAAGAATCACCATTGTGTTGGCCTACAAGCTTGTGGGGGCTGCATAGGTGGCT
This sequence comes from Lygodium microphyllum, assembly GCF_053477565.2. Taxonomy (NCBI): domain Eukaryota; kingdom Viridiplantae; phylum Streptophyta; class Polypodiopsida; order Schizaeales; family Lygodiaceae; genus Lygodium; species Lygodium microphyllum. Next base: position 120,236,920 of record NC_141135.1, read on the forward strand.
GTCCTGGCAGGTCATACAATTGTCTCCCATAGTCAAGCCACGCATCTGGTGATGTAATCTGTATAGGAGGCTGTCTTTCATGGAACATCTTCCATGCGCTTTTGCTATCCTACCCCAAAAATAGCTGATATATCTCTGCTTCTGCTTTCGCTAAGTAGTCTCGTTTCTTCTTTCGCACAAGGCGTTTGAAGAACGCCTTTGCTTGGCGATGTGTCTCAATGCCTAGCTCCACTTCCCTCTGTAGGCGAGCTCGTGTGACTCTACACTCATCATCATACCAACTATTTTGGGGAGCAGTAGATCGTGTGGGTCTACATCAGGGCAAGGTGTGTGGGAATGCATACATGGCTGATCCATGTATGGCCTCTGCTAAATCCCTTGTACATTCTTCCAACGATCTACTCAAGTCCAATGTATGTAAACTGGTCTGCAGAGAACCACTATAGACGTGTGAGGTGTCTTCTGTAAAGTAGTACTTGGGTTGTTTAGGGAGGCATGGTATTTCATGTTTCATATGTACACAAGAGAGCATGTGTCAAAATAGAATGATCTGCTGCTATGCCAATTGGTCTCTTAGATATCTTAAAGTTTTGCATGTCTGGTATCAATGCTGGTGAGCCTATCAAGTAGTCCACTGTACTTGCCCCTCCTTTGTGATTCCAACATGTCAAATTGTCAGATCCTGGCTACTGTGGCAAACCATTAAAGATGGCTAGTCTATGTGCACTTCCCAAAGTCAATAGGTGAGTTCCATAGGTACTCACTTCTTTATCATGGGCTCTCTTGCGTAGGCCTATTTCATCTATGTCGATCTCTTTGAACATGGCATTATCATGCATATAAAAGTCACTCTGTCTATCTCCCGTGCGTGCATTGAAATCTCCTACTAATAATATGTCCCCGATGCTAGCATATCTCATGATATCCTCATAAAGTACATTAAAGGGTGATCCATCTCGTGTGGCATAGGTAGAATTTGCAGGAGGAAAGTAGCATATTGCGATGAATATATCCCGTGGTCTTCCTGCATGTATCCTAATCCATAAATATCGTGCATCATCATCTCTTTTCATTACTTGCACTATCCCTTTGAGGTCTTCCCAGTATAGTATGGCCACACCTCCAAAACCCCTAGTGCTTCCTGGTTTTCTAGCTGTTGGACGAAATGCACTTTCCCACCTGTATCCCTGCACGTCTGGTAGTTGGCTGCCTTTACATTGGTGTGTTTCTGTGTACATTGCTATATCTATGTTTCGGAAGCTATCTTCAAAGTAACCAGCATCCAAGCGTAGGGCTCCATTACAATTCCATATTGACATCCGAAGTGTCTCATAGGCCTCATACCGTCATGAAGTCCTTTTGTCAAAGAGAGAGAGAGAGAGAGAGAGAGAGAGAGAGAGAGAGAGCTGGGGTCTATGCACAATGGCCTACAGCCATCCTGCATCTGGTAATGTTGTACCTTTTCATGATTAATACAATTAAATATTGAGAGATAGAGAGAGAGAGAGAGAGAGAGAGAGAGAAGAGACCCATACCAAAGCCAATTAGAGATGTTATGGGAAACCAGCATATAGAAACTGCAAGAGTGCCTCTCTGCTGCGAGCCATCATGCAAGAAGAATCTTTGAACAGACAGAAGACAACCAGAGCAGGGCATTTCTAATGTAAATTTCACTTACTATTTATAATTTCCTGGCTTCAACGACTAGAAAAACCTCACCAACAGTTGCCACATGTCACCATGCCAACAGCCTAGGACCCAAGTTCACTGCCAATAACTAGATATAAACTCTTACAGTAAATTGACCTCATAATGTCACCAATCTTTTAAGCATTATGATTGCCCTGATGAAGTAAAATTACAGGAAACCTAACATGGTGTTGAAAACAAACCTCATCATGTCACCTGACGTTCAACTAGCTAAGAATAACAGAAAAACAGAAGTAACAGACATCGAAACAGAAACAACATAGACCTCAAATGAGATAGGGGTTCAAGAGAATTATGCTAAGCCTTTATATAATAGCTTTCAGATTACAGTAATCTAGCAGCAATCTGAGGAGCTCTAATTGGTAGGTTTATTATTAATAACTCAATACATACACTTACATTGCCTTATGGACATGTGACTACACGATTCATGAGTAGATTGTACACATACCTGGCTAGAAATGTACCCACAACGTTCACAAACCCCTTGCTCTGGCATTCTCACATCTAAAGAGATCCTGAAACTCTCTCCTGACTTTATGATATCAAGAATTGCCCTGGGTCTGTCAACAATACCAAAATCTAGCTCTGTTTTGGTCTTCATAATATGAGCAAAGTCAACTCAAATAAGTTACAAATATTGAACTCCAAAAATTTCACCTCAGTGCCTCAAGATCCTTGATAAATTCACGAGCAAACCCTCTGTAAGCATTTGGTGAATATATACCTGAGCAGAACATCTGGCAAAGAGTAAGAAACCTCAATTGGTATATTAACCATTTATCAATGTAAGGGCCACTTAACTTCTGCTACTAAAATTCACGAGTGAAGCACTCTGCAACACTGACTAAGCTTATGATAAGTTTCCAGGTACAGCATTCCACACTGTATTTTGGCATTGTCGATTACTCTGTCATAAATAAATATTACCATGGTTGTTCATAGTCCATGTAGCTCTTAAAAGTAAACAGAAAGGAGAGGTGGGACATCAAAAATTGGCAGCCAGAAAAACACAGGTGTACTAACATGTCTACTTCAGCAAGATACAACTGTTCAAGATGTGGCTTAAGATTCAGCTACAATGAGAGATTACAAACTATGCCATTTAGAGCTCACATGTATATAAACCCCCCACCCAGAAAAAACTGCATGCGACACATCTTAAATGGAATGTGTATACCATCATGCAGGTCGTAAAATGTGGACTTAGGTTTTTACTATTTTATCAGCAAATAAAAAAGATCAAGCTAATATGCAGTTTCGCAAATTTTATTCTTCACTAACCAAAGCATCAATACATCCCCAATAACCAACCAATGATGAAATGACACATGTGGATAGCATGTGACAAAGTCACAAAAGCCAGCCAGAAGAATGGCAAAACACAATCCTGGTGGAGTTTGGTCCTCTTAAGGATCAACTTGAGTGTGATTGATGCATTCATATACCAAGTTTGCATTTTGTGCAATGGGTAAGTATTTTACTACTATAAATCAAATGTTATTGAGCTAAAAGCTTCAGTATGATTATCTGAAGATTCTCGGCTAGTTGATGGATTTTCTTCATCCCATAGCTATTTTCTAAGTCTCTTCTAAGAACCCTCGCTTATCAGAACCCCCCACCCCCCCCCCCCCCCCGGGGTCAAAAGATGACTAAGAGACCACAGAGATAGTAGGGTTTGCCGGGAGAAACGTAGTGTGTACAGCAAACATTAAAAGAAGAGAAACTCAAAAACACGAAGAACACAGTGATGATGCACTGAATCATGCTATGAGAAGAAAAGTTAAAACAGCGAAGCCAAAGCTCCGAAGATGATTGCACTATCTTGTCTAAATTAGGTGGCAGCACCTGTGGGGAACCTGCACAGTGAAGGGAGTGAAACATAGTCCTCCAAGCACTGGGCTATCAAAGTAATCACTAGAAGGTAAAGGGTAACCATGGAGGGAGCAAATTGCAATCCTTTGATGCCTGCCATCGAAGATGAGAAAGATGATCACCAGCTGTCGAGGGAGCGAACCGCAGTCCTCAAATGCTGGGGAGATGGCCTAGGCAGCACACGTAAATGCTAGAGGTGTGTGAGCTGCCCAACGCAAATGATGATAGCTCAGATGCTGACGCCAGGAGTGTGGATGCTAACGCCAACAAATGGAGAAATGTCACAGTGCCGATGCAATCGAAGTTATTGTCTTTGGAAGACGGTCCAATAGTCTAGCAAGAGGGAAAAGAAGGATGTTACATTGAGCATAGTATTCTAGGATTTGTAGTGGAGAAAAAGGGTTTATTGCTAATCTTCATAGAGATTATAAGTTGCAAGGTAAGTTAAAGATGGGGAGAGAGATTAGAGCTCTTCTAGGGACGGTCACTAGTGCATTTAGGGAGTTGATACAGGTGTCTAAAGAATGATCTCGAGAGGACATAAGAAGTCTGGCCAAAAGAACTCTTAGTGTAAGTTCTATCCATCAAGAAAAATTAAGGAAATTACAATAGTTATCATGAATAAAGGTATATTTGTTGTAAACATGATGTTAAGGAGATATATTCCGTACATGGATAGGTGACATGCCTCTATTTTGGAAACTCGAAAATGTCATCTATACTTGTATGAAAGACCTACAGCCTACTAGTTGTAAGTAAAAGGTCTTTTGATATTTGACATTCCATGGTGATTTATAAAGAACAAAGAGACTAGCAAGCTAACTCAAGGAAGAGTCTGACCTTAAATGATTAGGAGGGAAAAGAATAAAATGGAGGGGATTTTGAAAAGAAAGAAAAAAAGAAAAATAGGATGAAAAAACAATTAGAACCATGATTTTAGAGGGCACCATCATAGGTCATTATGGTCTTGCCGGGTGCAATGGAAGGTGGCAAATCCATTCCATTCATTTGCCTCTTGTGTTTCCTTCCTCTTAATTTGCCTTTCTTGGTTTGTACGTATCCGAGAAGAGGACTGATAAAAGAAAAGCCCAATTGATGGCGATGGTGATGAGATAATGCATCACGCAATGAGAGGAGGTTGAAAAGTTGGATTTCTCTGTCAATGCAAGCATTATCAGAAGCTCAAAGCAATGGATCTGCCACTTCACATCTCTTGAGATGAATCGATTAATAGTAGCGAGACAAATTATCATTTGATATGCTGGTCAACAAAGCACAAAGAAAGCAAGAGAGAGATGGAGAGCACCATCTTTGGCCCATTTGATTGGTGCAATAGGAGTAAAAGGAAGTCCACGAAAGCAGGAAGAAGATAATTCAACTAATTAATCTCCAAAATAATGCCAATCACTGTTCTTATCCTCCATCGCCATATCCTTCCTCTAATCATCAATATGGAGATTCAATATACTTGGGTAAATTGAGATTGCAGGCTTGTAGAAGAATTTTTCAGCTTCCAATCGCTCTATTTTGCACACAAATCCATGGAGAGATGAGCCAAATCTTCAATTAGCTTTATTCTTCTTCATGAAGTCATCGCCTGTTCAAAAATCCATAGCCATTTATATTAAGCTTTTACTTAAAGCCTAATGTCTTAAGCTCATAAGGAACATTCATATTGCCATAAGTCAATTAGCAAGTGAGGAGTTTCGGAGAAGTGAAAAGTGAAGAGCTTGTATCTAAGACGACTAGGTGGACTACATTTCCTAGCTCGACTGCAGGATGCGCACCTCCAAAGATGAAATTTCGACTTACATGTTACCACGTAAGCGCCCCATTTCTGTTTAACAAAAATAAGTAGTGTGATGTTACGATGTTCTTAGTTTAGAGTTTTTATCTAATGCCTTTAAGCCTATTTTTCCACTCTGAATGGTTGTTAGTATTTATTTATGATTGATTTTATTTTAAAAAATTCAAAAATAGCTAAAAATGCTTAAAATTTGCTCTAAAACTGCATATATTAATTTTTATAAAATTTGTGGGTGACTATTTATCTGATATAATATTTTTCTTATGAATTTTATACTACTAAAACTCTGGTGAATTTTTTTAAGAGTTTTTAGAGAAGATTTAATATGCTTTAAAATTCAAAAATGATTATTTTCAATGAAAATTATAGTCTTTATTAATAGAAAATTATGTTTTATATCAACAAAAATTATGATATCTCATGGGAAATATGAGAGTACAATTTTTGATGTTTTAGTGAACATTCTTAAAGTTTAGAGAAGGAAAAACAACTTAATGTTACTTTTTAAGGAAATATTCATATAAAACATGGTATTTCTGATTTTATGCAAACTAAGAGTGTACTCATTACGTTGATTTATATGGTATGGGTATACGGGGAGCATAAGGGTATTCTCAATTGTTGCTAAGGTCGGTAAATTTGTTATGATTTATTAAACAATAATTAATAGGAAATAACTACAATTATAAAAATTCTTAAACAATACCAAAATTTACAGTTGGTTAACACGATGGCATGAGGGAAAGCCTCAGCATCTATGTCGAAACTCTAGATTTTATTTATATAAATATTGCTTAGATAATCAAGAAAGTAAAGGGTGGAGGGCCACTAGAGTAATTTATTAATTAAGGGGAAACATTGGGTTTAAAATGAATTGTATGTACACGTAAGAATATTGAAGGAACTTATATTTATCTTACTTGATGTTTAGTTTAAAGAGAGGAGAAAAGGACGCTATTATCGAAAAAATGAATTGATTATCTAAACATTAAACAGCAATGACGGATTTCATAATACGGAGAGGGGGTGCGTTTTGAAAGTGGAATTAAGATTTATGGATTTAAGGAACGTTAGATTAATTTCTTCTGAATGTTTTCATTTTAATCACAAATAAAAGGAATTAATTTATTTAAAAATGGAGAAAGACATAAAAGGAATTTAAACAGAGAATAACTATAGATCAGAAAGATTTATATTTAGAAACAAAACCTAGATAAACCGCCATAAGTATGGCAGGAGAAAATTATGAGGAGCTGCCCCTGAAAGATGGGGGAAACCATAGCTATCCTAGACTTAGCATTCTAGTGCCCAATCTAGAGACCTACCCATGAAGTGATTATTGAAAAGAGAAACAAAAGAATTGAGTAGATTTGCTTAGTTCTTAGGCATTGAATGATATTAGTTGGACTACTACGGCAGAATAGTATCATAAATACTTAGAAAGTTAGATTGAAATTAGTAAAAAATATCACCTATCTAGTGCAACAACACTTAGGAGTTGGCTAAGCAACCCAGTTAAAAGTGGCTCATGTTTCTCCACCTCGATGATGTCACCCTATTGTACACCTCGAAGTCCATGGCAGTTAGCACAATCTCTCTCCCAAACTAAGCTTGAATCTCCAATCAGAATGATGTCAAAGTGTGCTGAAAATCTGCTATATATGGTAGAAAATAGAAACCAGTAAAAAATAGCAGTCGGCTTGCTAAATCCAGCCAGCTGCACCAAATCTGGCCAACTGCTAACATGGCAATTGTACTGATGCGGCAATCTGCTATGTGGTGATGACTGTGCAGGGTGATCAAACTATTACCTGTCCAAGGGATGACCAGATGACCATATCTCTAACAACCCCCTCTCACATCCTGGATACGGCAGGAGGTTGAGGGCTCTGAAATGCTGACGGAGTAAAGCCTAGGGAAGCACCTTCGTAGACAAATCTCAAGATTGTCCTCTGTCTTGCAGTAAACCACATCGATAGTCTCATCCAGAAGCCTTTCTCAAACAAAATGGCATCGTAGCTCAATGTGCTTCATTCTAGCATGAAAGACGGGGTTCCAGGCCAAGACAATGCAACTTTCATTGTCACAATGAAGTGTAGTAGGACCTATTGGCTGGCAGCCAAGCTCCTCCAATAACCTCTGAAGCCACACTGTCTCCTAGGTGGTAGAAGACACCACTCAATGCTCCGCCTTAGTCGAAGATAAGGCAACCATGGGTTGCTTCTTACTGCTCCATGAAACAACATGCACAAGGTCCCAAGTGCCATTCCGCTCAATAGCATCCAACTCATGCTCCATACATTCTTCCAATGTGGTGACTACAAAGCCTCCTTTATGGAGGTGGGCTCCCTATCCTACATAAGACAAGTCATCAAACAATAGTTAGAACAAACAAGCTCGATGAAATGTGCTTGGTTCCTCCGAGAATGCCGCGGGCCAACCTATGGCTGCCACTCCTTAGGAACCCCCTCAATCCCTGCCTCACAAAGTGTATCACATGCCCAACGAGGAGAAGGTTGTATCACTCCTCGTCACTCTCCATTTGCTAAAGTCTCTGAAACATCCACCGACAGAGTGTCTCATGTGGGGTGGCCGGTGGTGAAAAAGAATCCTCATCTGAAGAAGAAACATCCCCAAGAGGCATTAGCTCCAAAGGAATAGTCTCTGGTGCCCAACTATATCCGGGATCTCCAAGTACAGGGTGCTCCTCACCCCCGTTTGAAGCTAGAACCTCCACAAATCGCACATCACAACTGGTGTAGACATCCCACTTAACAAGATCATACAAGTGCTAGCCCTAAGATTGCGAGCTATAGCCCACAAACACCCGTTTCTTCGAAGCCACTTCAACTTTGTCTCTCTATATCTTATGGATATCAACATAAGCATCACATCCAAAGATCCTGAAATAAGAAACATCTAACTTGGTTCCAAAATAAGCCTCATGAGGGGTCATACCAACAACGGCCGAAGTAGGTGATCAATTGAGGATGTGAACAACAGTAGCCACAACCTCAGCCTTGACATTGAGGTGTCTAACAATGCTCCATCATGGTGTAAGCCATCTCGATCACACTCCTGTTCTTCCACTCCAATTTGTCATTCTCCTAAGGTATGTTTGTGTTGGCAAACTCCTAGTGCATACCATGATCTGCACAAAATCTAGCAAGCTCGTTAGAGACAAATTCTCCTCCCTTGTATGACTGCAAGGTCTTCAGCTTCCGACTGGATCGGTTCTCCTTGAAGAGCAACAAATCCTTGAAGTTGGAGAAGGCCTTTGACTTCGGCATCAAGAAGTACGCCCATATCATCCTACTAAAACTGTCAACAATAAGCATGAAATACAAACTCCCCTTGAGGGACTCCATCCGCATAGGTCCACAAAGATCTATAGAAACAAGCTACAAGAGTATTAAAGACCGCCTCGAAGCCTTGCTAGAAATGGCATCACAATGTTGTTTTCCACAAATGCACGATACAAAAGGCTGTTGGCTCACCACTATGTCCGGCAAACCTCAAACAAGCTATCCCCTAGAAGCCTTCCAAAGGTAGTCATAATTCAAGTGGCCAAACTGAGCATGCCAAAGCTTGGACTGTATCTATGAAGTAAGAAGAAGAGCAGTCAAGGCAAAAGGAGACCTCAACTTATAGACTCCATTCTCCTCATAACTTGTAGAAAGCACCTGTCTCAAGTCACCCTCAAGAATCCTAAAAAAATTTGTATCAAACTCAACCAACAGGCCAAGAGCACAAATCTTGTCCACAAAATGCAAATAGTAACCCAAACTTGACACATAAAGCACCTTGAAAGTATGAGTACCACCTCATCCATCTGGAATCAATTGCATATCACCCCTACCCTGTATGGAAACTGAATAGCTATCTCCTATGAGAATCAGCCTATGCGAAGGCCACAAATGGGCAACACCTCTCCAGAAGAGGGGATCATGTGCTGAGAGACACCACTGTCAACAATCCATTCACAGGGGTGTGGGCCATCAACGCAACATCAGAAGCCTTCGGGGTTGATACCTAAACCATATCCAAATGGAGAAAAGCAGGTGATAAGGGAGTAGCAACGGCTCCGGAATCCTTTGAAGCGTTCTCCTTCTTGGTATCCTTCTTATCCTTGTCGGGGCAATCCTTCTTCCAGTGACATTTCTTAACACAAATGTGATGAGCAAAATCTTTCTCTGTGTCCTTCTTATGTTTGTTATCCTTCTTCTTCTTGTTGTCCTTCCCCTTCTTTTGAGAGGACTAACGTGTCAATGCCTCCGACTTGAAAGCATTCTGCCCTTTAAATTGTTCCTCTTGGTCCAAGACAATAGAAACCAACTCCTCCCACCGAAGAGTTGACTCCCACCCTAACAATCAAGGCAGAGTAAAAAGCACCAAACCTAGACAATAACTGTGACAGTAGAGCTATTGCCATATCTTCGGATGTGATTACATTCCCTACATTCTGAACCTCCATTTGAAGTTTCCGTAGCTTGTTCACATGCTCCCTCATAGAAGATAATTTGTTAGAATCCAATGTCCGCATCTACACCTCCAAAGAGACCCATTTCATAACGGTCATCGGTTGTACATCTGATCGAGCTCCAACCATATGTTCCTAGCCACTGTCAAGTGTTCAATATGGACAATCACGATTGGAGTACATGAAAGAAAGAGAAAAGAGTGGATGCGGGCATTAAGTTTATCCCAATGTGCCTGAATCTTTGCCAACTCCGCACAATCACCTATAGAAGTTTGGACTCATCTCTCGATGTAGGATGGTCAATGGCCTCCGTAACAAGCTCTGCCAAATCATAGGACTCCAAGTTATCAAGACACCTCCAAGTCTGCAACAGCCACCATGATCTCTACCCCAAACTAAGCCTGAATCTGTGATCAGAATGTTGTCAAAGTGTGCTGGAAATCTGCTACATAGCAAAAAATAGCACTCGGCCTGCTAGATCTAGCTGAATGTACCAGATCTGGCCGATTGCAGGATAGAACTGTCCAACTGCTTAAACGTGCCACCTGTTGCCACCGACTGCTGATGTGGTGATTGTATTGACATGGCAATCTGCTGATGTGGCGAGGACTATGCAGGGTGATCAAACTGCTGCCTGTCCAGGGGATGATTAGATGACCATATCTCTAACACGAAGCTGACCCCAGGTGGTGAGAGTTGACATCTAGTGCGCAGATCGGTTCGCTGTATGCTCACGTAGTGAATCCCGGAAGGTCCCCAAGAACAATGAACTCTACCTTTTTGCACAAATTACAATGTAAAAAGCATGAACGACAAGAGCCAGAGACCAATTGGGTCCAATCTCCCCCCATACCTTGTGTGAGCGCTTCACAAAGCATGTATTTTATGTATATTTCAATCTTCATGCTCAATAATAGCCCAATTTACAAAAATATGACAAGCTTTTAGCTTTTGAGTTTGCTTTTACAAAAATAGAAATAAAGCTAATGGACGATGCTCAAAGAGTCTGGCACGCCCAACACAATGTCCCAAATAGAAATAACATATCCGTGCGCATAGGCACATGCAAAATAATAATAAATAATCAATGCCTCAATAGACATGACAAAATATAGGCGTGGCGCCTATCAAAATATAATCCATAGCTCGAATACTCGCTAGACTCCAATGCTTTCCTCCGCCACTGCTGCTATCTCTACACATCAACTGAAGCATTCGCAATCGTTAGTAAAATAATACAATTAAACCGACAAAAGTGAATACCTAGCAGTCTTCAGCTACATAAATAAATCAACTGGTTAGAAATAAATCCTAACCTTAATTTATTACGAGTGCGCACTCTAAACTCATAAACATTTATTAATTTAATATGCATTTTGCGGAATCACCCGCTATGGAATCACCCATGTACACACTAAATTAATGAAACGCCCGAAAAGGACAGGCGTCCCCATCAACTTCTCGCACAAAGAATCCACTTTGTGTATGAGCCCCGGTCATCAAAGTTTACGGAATTCACCGTAAAACCTCACGGAATCCACCGTGGCACGAAATCCACCGTGAAATATGCCCCCGGTCATCAAAGTTTACGGAATCCACCGTAAAACCTCACGGAATCCACCGTGGCACGGAATCCACCGTGAAATATACCTCCTGGCATCATACCCCCGGGGTGGGATAGCAATTGACCTCAATTGCTATTAGCTCAATGTGGAGCTAACAGAGTGGGGAAAGCATTTAAGTCTCTAGCGTGCATCCATTGTGCTTTCTCTACAGGATGGTTATTAAATTTAACTAGATATCTAAAATATCTTCGGCCAATTCTAGTAGTCATAAAGTCAGTGTCTATGATAGCTTTTGGTTCAAGTATTTCAGTCTCTCCTCTAATAAAGGTGGGTTTTCATAAACAGGGTGGACAGGTAATTGGCCTCTAAATGGTCTCAATAGACTAATGTGAAATGTATTGTGAATTTTCCAATGAGATGGTAATTCTAACTTGAATGCATTGTCATTAATTTTATGAATGATTCTAAATGGTCCATAGAATCTAGGAGCTAGTTTGACAACTGGATGTCTATCTACACTTTGCAGTCTACGTTTTTCTATTCTCAGCCAAACATAATCATCAACTTTGAAATTCATGGCTTGTCTTTTCTTGTTGGCTTATTTAGTATATGATTGCTGGGCTTTAGCAATCATATCTTTAACTTCATCAAATATACTGTTATGCATACTAGCAATATCATCAGCACTCTGAATTCTATTAGACACAGATGTAACAGGTGTATATAATCTATATCCATAAATGACTTCAAACGGTGCTTTCTTTGTAGATGTGTGCGCTGTATTGTTATATGCAAACTGTAATAAATGCAAATGAGTGTCCCATGTCTGAGGTTTACAGATAGTATATGCACGTAAAAGATCTAAAATAGTGTTGTAAAGGAGAAATCAATCTTTGTGTCTAGATTAGCAAACAAGGTAATCCAAAAATTGTTACAAAATCTAGAATCACGATCTGAAATGATAACTTTTGGCAATCCATGGTTAGTAAAAGCAGTTTTCAAAAATAATTGTGCTGCTTGTGATGCTGTTAAAGTTTTCTTACATGGAATGAAATAGGCTTGTTTACTAAATCTATCTACAACTGTCCAAATCATATCATGGTTAGATTTAGTATTTGGTAAACCAGTAATGAAATCCATAGAAATTTGTTCCAAAGGTTTAGATGGAATAGTCAAAGGCATAAGTAATCCATACTGTTTACCATGATGTCTCTTAACTCTTTGACAAATCAAACATTCAGAAACGAAGTTAGATACATCTGCATCCATATGCGGCCAATAAAAATCTTCAGTTAACATACGTAATGTAGATATGATACCTCTATGACCTTGATATGGGAGACAATGAATTTCATTCAAAACAAAAGATCGGAATGGAATAGTAACACACAGTCTCTTTTCATAAAACATAAATCCATCATTATATGACAATGAATCAACAGGAATGAAATTATTTTGAACTAATTTCTTCCAATCAGAATGAAAAGTAATATCCTGGTGATATGTATCTTTCATAGCAAACAAAGAATCAAAAGATATGACAGAAATATTATGAATGGCAGGTCTTCTACTTAATGCATCAGCCACTACATTTTCTTTTCTAGGTTGGTATTGAATGATAGGATAAAAACTTTGAATAAAAGAAAGCCCATTTGATATGACGGTCAGAAATTTGGGGTTGGCTAAATAAATGTCTAATACTTTGCTAATCGGTCTTTATCATAAATTCTGAACCCATTAAGTAGTGTTTCCACTGTCTTAATGCTTGTACAACTGCTAATAGTTCTTTGTCATATATGGAATATTTCAGCTCAGAGGGTTTCAGCTTACAACTAGAATATGCTATAGGATGATTGTCTTGCATAAGTACGGCTCCTATTCCTGATCCACTAGCATCGGTCACTACTAGAAAGAATGGTCTATTAAAGTCAGGCAACTGTAGAACAGGGACATTGGTTAATGCATGTTTCAGTAAATCAAAGGATTTTTGTTGATTTTCGGTCCATTGATAAACAATTCCTTTCTTGAGAAGTTTGGTTAATGGTAAAGCAAGTAATGAAAAATTACGTACAAACTTCCTATAGAAACTAGCAAGACCAAGGAATGAGCGTAACTCATGCACATTTTTAGGAACAGGCCAATTCAATATTGCATCAATTTTCTTAGGATCAACTTTAATTCCATCAAATGATACAATATGACCTAAATACTCAATTTCCGTCTTAAAGAATTCACTCTTTTCATGATTTGCATACAGTTGATTTTCTTTCAATAACTGAAAAACCAATGACAAATGCTCATAATGTTCTTTCTCATTTTGACTAAACACCAAAATATCATCAAAGAAAACAATTACACAATACTGATATTTCAAAAAGATACGGTTCATCATTCTACTAAAGGTAATAGGTGCATTAGTCAATCCGAATGGCATGACTAAAAATTCGTAATGACCAAACTGTGTTCTCAATGCAGTCTTGAATATGTCAGACTTATCTAGCCTCACCTGATGATAACCAGACTTAAGATCAATTTTACTAAATATAGAAGATCCTTGCAGTTTGTCCATAAGGTCATTAACTCTACGAATAGGATACCTATTCTTTACAGTGATCTTATTTAAAGCTCGGTAGTCAATACACATACGATAAGTATTATTCTTTTTCTTGACTAACAATACAGGTGCACCAAATGGAGAACTGCTAGGTCGAATTAAACCTCTATTTGGTAATTCCTCAACTTGACTCTGGATTTCTTTTTGCTCTATCTGGTTATGCCTATATGGTGATTTGCAAGGTGGTTGTGTGCCAGGGATCAAATCTATCTTATGGTCTTCTGGTCGTGAAGAAGGTAAACCTGGTGGTAGGTCTTCTGCAAAACAGTCCTTAAAATATGCAAGAAATTCCTTATGCCTAGGATGCATATGATTTTCCTTTACTTGCAATTCATTCACCCAAATGAGATAAAATTTACTACTCTTGCGTAATGCACGTTTAGCTTGAGTATGCGAAAGCAGTGGAAAAACATTAGATGCATGCATACCATATAATGTAATAGATTTTCCTTGAAAATTAATATTCATTGTGTGTGTGGAATGATCTATATCTGGATTATGCTGGTGTCGCCAAGGCATTCCTAAAATAATGTCACTCGACTGTAATGGAACAACTAAGAAATTTCTTTTTTCAGTGTATTGGCCAATTTAAATCTCTAAGTCTTGCACTTCATGTGTACCATTATACCTAGTACCTAAAAATGTAGCTTTTATGCGATAATACGTAGGTACAGTCTGTAATTTCAATTCCTTTACCAATTTTGCTGAAATAAAATCAGGAGTACTACCGTCATCATGCAAAATAGTCTTTTCCTTTCCATGCACCAAACATTTCATAGTCAATAATGAATGTGGAGTAGGCATACCTGGTAAAGTATCGGAACTAGTAGTAATGTCGTCCTCATCTTCAGTGAAATCAAGCATATCCTCATGTTCGTCTTCGTCCATGGCTCCAAGATAGTTGATATGAGCTGGTGGCTTCTTTGAATAACAATTTGCTGCGAGATGTCCAGGCTGGTGGCATTTATAGCATACTATTGGCTTGGCTTTGGTTACATTATTTGCAATGGCGGAAAGTCTAGGTATATTTGGATTTGGCTGTGGAATAGGCTTAGGATTTGGGTTAACATTGGATGGTAATACAGGTAGTTTAGCCCAATTCTTACAAAAAGATGATGAAGAGAAACGACCTGGATTAAATCTTCTAAAATTGGAATTGAATTGTTTAGATCCATAATTACCATTGGCTTAAAATTGCTGTGGTCGTCTGTCTCTACCGCGTAGCTTATCTTCAATGTCATGAGCTAGTGAAATGGCGTCTTTAAGGGTAGCAGGCTTGAACATGTTGACTTCAGCGTAGTAATGCCCAAGAAGTCCAGACATATATTTCTGCTTATGTGTCGCCTCTGGTACGTCTTCAAGCATGCGTAGCTGTAGGAGTACATTCCAAAAATGCTCTGTATACTGAGGTATAGGCTCACGATCCCGTTGTTGAAGTAGATCCCATTGCTTGATAGCTTTCTCATGAAATTGCGGTGGAAGAAAATTCTGCATGAACTTCTTCTTGAAATCTTCCCAAGTAGCAAGACATTCTATGCTCTTGCGTACTACAGTCCACCAAAGTGATGCTCTATCTACCAAATGATTAGTAATACACTTGATTTTATCTTTTTCTGGATAAGTTTCCTCATGGAAATAGTCATCAAACTGACTAATGAATGCTAGAACAGTCTTTCATTCTCGTATGCCATTGAAAGTACGAAATTTGAAACTTCGTTTACTTATCTTTGATTCCTTGCGAATGTTTTGAGCTTCAAGAGTGGCGT
Organism: Lygodium microphyllum; assembly: GCF_053477565.2. Classification (NCBI taxonomy): domain Eukaryota; kingdom Viridiplantae; phylum Streptophyta; class Polypodiopsida; order Schizaeales; family Lygodiaceae; genus Lygodium; species Lygodium microphyllum. Next base: position 120,252,737 of record NC_141135.1, read on the forward strand.
CGAATCAAATCTTCAGCTTGAGGTTCTTCTTTGTTGGTAGACGCTCTTTGTAATTTAGCCAGTTGCGCTTGCAATGCTTGCATAGCCCTTCGTTCTTCTTCCAATTCCATCATGATTAAGTCCAGCTTTTGCTCCATCGTAGGCTCACGTAGGTCGTCTTCAGCCCCATAAGATCATCCATATGTGATTCCGTCATCCTGTAAAACTCAAAAGACCTTTCTCACTCAAAATCAGGTTAGCGGGATGAGCGTAGCTCAAATTCGGGGTTACAAGGCTTATGTGTTTTTTGGTATTTATTTCTCAATCTTCAAAAAATCTGTGATTTTTCATTCTTCGTATGCTGAAAATGCTTCAGCAAACCTGCGAATAGGTAGAATACCTTCCAACGAACAACTTTGCAGTTCGGAGTTTCTGCACAGGAACAGCCCTTCTAGGAGTTTTGAGCACAAGTCAGTTCTAACTCCAGTTGACTAGTCTGACTTGCAGAGTTGCAGACTTATGTGACTTGCAAAGTTGCTGACTTGCAGAACTTAGCCGACTTAGTGAACTTATAGAACTTGATCGCAGAAGACTTGCAGGACTTGATCTCTGAGGTACCGGACCTGGAGTTGTTGACTTGCAGAGTTGAGAGATAACTTGTCTGACTTGATTTAGCTTAATGGATTAAGCTTAGAAAGCTTAATCAATGGATTTTGTGGGGGGGGGGGGGGGGAGGGGGGGCGTTTTTTTCCGCCGCTGTTTGCTGACGCAGCATGCCGCCACAAACGATCAAATTTTCTACTCTAAGCTATTAAGTAAGCTTTAAGCTTACTTAAGCTTTTGAATTAAGCTTAACCTTTAGGAGTTATGAAAGCTTATCTCTCTGTTCTTGACGACTTGATGTAAGAGAGTTGGGAGTGGTCCTCCGCCTCTACAGACCGGTCTCTCGCAGTTTGATAATGGAAACAGGGATTCTTGATCGCCAGGAATCTGTCTGTATCGACGGTTCGCGACGAGATTGACCGTAGAGCCCAATCGTTCCACGAGCTCCGCCTTCGCACGAGATGGGTAGCGATTGGAAGCTCTTGATCTCAGCTCCGCTCTGATACCACTGGTGCGCAGATTGGTCGCTGTATGCTCACGTAGTGAATCCCGGAAGGTCCCCAAGAACAATGAACTCTACCTTTTTGCACAAATTACAATGTAAAAAGCATGAACAACAAGAGCCAGAGACCAATTGGGTTCAATCTCCCCCCATGCCTTGTGTGAGCGCTTCACAAAGCATGTATTTTATGTATATTTCCATCTTCATGCTCAATAATAGCCCAATTTACAAAAATATAACAAGCTTTTAGCTTTTGAGTTTGCTTTTACAAAAATAGAAATAAAGCTAATGGACGGTGCTCAAAGAGTCTGGCACGCCCAACACAATGTCCCAAATAAAAATAATATATCCGTACGCATAGGCGCATACAAAATAATAATAAATAATCAATGCCTCAATAGACATGACAAAATATAGGCGTGGCGCCTATCAAAATATAATCCATAGGTCGAATACTCGCTAGACTCCAATGCTTTCCTCCGCCACTGCTGCTATCTCTACGCATCAACTGAAGCATTCACAATCGTTAGTAAAATAATACAATTAAACCGACAAAAGTAAATACCTAGCAGTCTTCACCTACATAAATAAATCAACTGGTTAGAAATAAATCCTAACCTTAATTTATTACAAGTGCGCACTCTAAACTCATAAACGTTTATTAATTTAATATGCATTTTGCGGAATCACCCGCTATGGAATCACCCATCTACACACTAAATTAATGAAATGCCCGAAAAGGGCAGGCGTCCCCATCAACTTCTCACACAAAGAATCCACTTTGTGTATGAGCCCCGGTCATCAAAGTTTACGGAATCCACCGTAAAACCTCATGGAATCCACCGTGGCACAGAATCCACCGTGAAATATGCCTCCTGGCATCAACATCAGGCTGAGGGAATGCCTCCAGATGCAATATGCAGATCACAGGAAGATGCAAGGCTGATGAGAGCTGGTGCCTATTGGTGGAGAAACCCTAGATGCAGCAAACACAAACTGCAAGTTAACACCAGCTGGTGGAGACTAACGCCAGGTGATGAAAAGCTAACTCCCATGTTGTAGATATTGACGCCAAGCTGAAAGAGCTCCAAATGCAAGACCTGATGATGGAAAACAGAGCACTTGAAGGACAAGAGGAAGGGTGACCACGAACTGCGATATTCTCCAATAGAAGTATGGGCAGCACGGAAGTGAAGAGGAAAGAGTGTCAAAGTGACAAAAGAAGAGGGTGAAGAATGACTAAACTAGGGTTAAGAATGAATGGAATGACGGCCTATTTATAGGCATAAGCTGTCTAGGATGGTACACCACTAAGTGGGTGCCCACTAACAAAATGGCTATGGACACCCTTTTTGGGCTGTCAATGCGAAACTCTAAATAAAGTGTGTGAATTGAACAAATGGTTTCTCAACACCCCTCTCAAGCCCAAAAAGGGATGAAGAAAGAGGAGCGAAGAGATACAAAGAAGATGTAGAGGATCCCGGAGATCCAAGATTCCCACCTCAAAGGGAACCTGTAGTAAATAAAGTGTGTGAATTGAACAAATGGTTTCTCAACACCCCCTCTCAAGCCCAAAAAGGGATGAAGAAAGAGAAGTGAAGAGAGATACAAAGAAGATGTAGAGGATCCCAGAGATCCAAGATTTCCACTTGAAAGGGAACCTGTAGTAAGGAACAGTAGATGAGATGAAATGTGGAACCTGACTCCACCTCGAGAGAGAAGCCATTAGCTTTGCAATTCCATGCTAAAAGAAATTCGAAGACCTCATCACCAAGTCGTGGCTAAACCTACAAGGCTCCGATCTAGGTGGTACTTGAAGATCCTAGGTATCAATAGGAGAAATGATTGCTCAAAGACAACCATCCCCAAAGAGTAAATGGTGGATGAAATACTTCATGATGAATAGGGACCCCCTCTAAGGCTAAAGTCATAGGGGCCCCTTCTAAAGCCGAAGAAAAATTATTAACCGCCTCTGAGGGGAAAAAGAGTACATCCCCCTCTGAATCCCCCTCAGCAGAGAAAGGAAATCTAAAAACTTACGGATCCTAAGTATCAATAAGAGAAATGATTGCTCAAAGACAACCATCCCCAAAGAGTAAATGGTGGATGAAATACTTCATGATGAATAGGGGCCCCCTCTAAGGCTAAAGTCAACTTGAAGATCCTAGGTATCAATAGGAGAAATGATTGCTCAAAGACAACCATCCCCAAAGAGTAAATGGTGGATGAAATACTTCATGATGAATAGGGGCCCCCTCTAAGGCTAAAGTCATAGGGGCCCCTTCTAAAGCCGAAGAAGAATTATTAACCGCCTCTGAGGGAAAAAAGAGTTCATCCCCCTCTCAATCCCCCTCAACAGAGAAAGGAAATCCAAAAACTCACGGATCAACTCTAAATCATCTGATGATGAAGGAAGTGCTGCCAGTCATGCTAAAGAAGGTATCTAGGGCGGCGAAGATATCAAAGAACTCCTAGAGGTGGCCTCTCGAACCTGAGTAGTCAAGGGTGGGGTAAGGGTAGGCTCATGCTAGGCAACAGTTGCTTTCTCTCAATGGAGTGGACTACAAAGTAATGGAAGTAGTCAAACAACCAATCTCTCTTGAAGGAGCGGACTGCCGAGGGGAGGATATCCAACAATCGTTGTCTCTCAAGGGAGCGGACTACCAAGTCGAGGTGGCATTCCTAAAACCAGAGAAGAAGTAGAAGCAATCTCCATAGCGCATTGTGGTGGTCGCGAGGAGAGCGTGCCACCTAATAATCCTCCTTTTGCTCAATAGGACTTAGTACGCATCAAATGCATCTAGTACGCATCAAATGCATCTTATTGCCTTGCTCTCAAGGGAGCAGACCGCCAAACCATGGGTTGTCGAGGTGGCATTCCTAAAACTAGAGAAGAAGTAGAAGCAATCTCCATAGTGCATTGCGATGGTCACGAGGAGACCATGGCACCTCACAATCCTCCTTTTACTCAATGGGACTTAGTACGCATTAGATGTATCTTATTTCCTTGAGCATAAAAATCTAAAAGCAAGTGCAGAATAAACTCTATGACCCAAAAGAGAGAGGCGGCATGAGTGCCTAGGGATAGACGCATATACTCTAACGGTGTAGTGAGCAAAGGTCCTTGTTAGCAAGCATTAGTGGAGGTCTGATGATTCCAGAAGAGGAGCACCTAATGGTCTATCCATCTGCCTGTGTGGAGAAGTCATAGCACCAGAGTGTCAACCTGTAAAAGAGAGGGAGGGAGGGAGAGGAAGAGAAGGGTATTTCTATCTCCTGGTGATGCAATGGAAGGGGGGAAATCAATAAATGATGCCGAGTCCGCAACTTGTCTTTGCCTTCTCTAATGCAGAGAATCTTCGGGACTTACTGAGTACCTTTGGCTCTGGTACCACATCAAAAAATATGAAGCAAGCACCGTGTTTCACGTTTCATAGAATGGATGATTTTCTTAGATCTCACACCTTTCATTCTACCCCATATGATCCAAACCTTTACATAAAACCACTTTAGAGAGGGTCGGCTATGTACTACTATGTGTTAATCATCGATTAATTATAGGCTCTAGTATTACCACCATAGCAAATTTTAAGGCACAACTCTATTCTGCCTTTGACAAGACCAATCTTGGTCAGCTATCTTACTTTCTGGGCACTAAGGTTGTCCAACATGGGGATGGAATCTTTGTATCCCAACAAAAGTATGCCCTTTAATTAGAGGATCAATATTGCATACATGAGACAAGGTCCAAAGCTACACCCTTAGATCCCACTGTTAAGCTTTCAAAGGATCCCCATGCGCAGCCTTTTGATAAGCATACCTATTGATTGGTAGTGGGAAAGCTCTAATGGTCCATTCACACTAGATCAGATTTAAATTTCTTTATTCAGTCAGCACTTTAATGCATGTATCTCACCAAATTTGTTGCTTGCGTATGTTATCATATATTAAATGTATTTATGCTTATGGCTTATATTTTGACGAAGGACTAATATTGCAAAGTTACACTGACTTGACTAGGGACCCGAACACTCAGCGCTCATGGCAGCTACATATTCTCCTTGAGCTTGACTCCAATCATTTAGTCAAGCCTTAAATAGGACATAGTTGTTGCACCTTCTGCCAATATCAAGCTCTCTATGATGCCACTATCAAGGCCAGCTATTTGAGCTTCTTGGCACAACTTTCAATTTCCATGTACCATTCCAATGATGATCTTTTGTGATAGCCAAAGGGCAATAGCACTTACTGGCAACCCCATCATAAGCCCAAATGCACTATTATTTTTCTAGAGAGCAAGTGAAGCTGAGCACCATCAGCCTAGAGTTTATGCCCTCATTAGATAACTTCATCGACATCCTGACCAAACCAATCAACCGCCTAATCCTCCACTATCTTCTTCCATGGATTAGAGAAGGTGCTCCCTCCCCTTTGGCATTGGCACAATGGGGAGAGGGTTCTCCCCCCCCCCCCCCCCCCCTTTGACATTGGCACAATGAGGAGTGGGGATCCCTATAGCTTTCCCTTTGACTATCTGGTTATTGCTTTGTTTCCTTTTTTTGGGTGTTGCTTCTCTTGGTGCTTACTGGATTTTGTCTCCATTACTTCAATTTCATATGTACTTTGTACCATTGTCAGTATGTGCCTTCATGATCGTTCTCATAAAAGGGCGCTCGGGCAAGTAAAAATTTTCCTTATAAGGGCACTATCCCAATGACACCATTGCAATTTGTGTAGCATTTTGTTTGAGCATAACACCTTCCACTACCCCTTACATAAAATCATGCATTGGCATTGTGTTTTTGTGAACAGAGTGCTTTGGCTCAATGGAAAACTTGTATTTTCATATGCACATCCAACAATGAGAACTCCTTGCATCTACACATACTGCCCTTTTACTTCTCATAGAGTGGTTAACCTTGGATTCACCACATTAGTGGCATCTCATATGGCAACCTAATATGGTAGATTTTTATGGCAGCACACTTCACATTTTCTCCCTTTTCTTCATGATCTAATCATCCCTTTTTCAATGAGTAGAAATTCATCAAAAATACAAAACAAAACAAAAGTTCAAAGCAATTCTACATCACTTTTGTAGATCTCGCTAGGCCACTAAGCACACTTTGTTCAATACCTTAGCCTCTCTAGGGTGGCCCTTTCGACTCCCAAGGGAAGATAACCATTGCCTCTATATATAGTCTTGGTAGGTTCTTAGACAGTCGATGTGCACCCATTGACCGATACCCTAGATGCTTTGAGGTGAGACCTCTCGGAATAAACAGGGGTGAATTACGCATGCACTCCCCCTTGGTTTCAATTTTGGGTATGAGAGGGGATATTAAGATTAAGAAAAGGTGCATTACACATTAAGCCTAATAAGCTCATTTAACCAACCCCAAAACTGAAAATGCTAAAAGTTTGTAAGTCCCATAAGCAAATCCCCAAACTTTGGTTATTCCTCATCTACAAAAAAGTGATGTACATAGTCACTTGGCATCCCTAATCATTCTTCATCAGTCTGTTAGTGTGCCCATTTTCCCTGTAAGAAGCTAGGAAGAAGATATGTTTAGTGTGGAATTAATAATAATACCTTGTCACACTGACAATGGTATAAAAGAGAGAGACATGTAAATTTTCAAATCGTTTTGAACATTACTACATTTACTTTCTCTTGACTCACCTTCTTGTTCACAGCTTCTGTGGCTTCTCTCTCTTCTTTCCTGTCTTTCTCTCTCCATTTCTAGTATTTCTCTCTCCTCTGCTCTTCTTTCTCTCACCTCTCAGTTCTCTCCTTGATAACTAGTATCAAAGCATAAGCTTTTGGTCCATTTGATTTTCTCATTTCATTCTTATTTTCTCCAACTTTTCTCCATTAAATCTTGGACATCAAGTACAAGAGCCACATGGCAGGTACTTGCAGGAGTTCTACTTGAAGCAAAGACACAACTTGGGAATCTGACATAGATCTTGGAGAGATTTGGCCAAACTCTGCTAAAATGGTAGGACATGCATCCATTACAAGCTATTATGAAGGTAACTTGGTAAAATAGGGACTGATTGGACTTCGAGAACACTTAAACCTCAGTTACTTTTCGGAGTAGAGCTTTCTTCTTCTTCTCTTTCAAGCTTTTGGCTGAAGCTTCCATAGTGGCTGCTGAGAAATACAATATCCTACTCTCCAATGACCTTTTCTTCTTATCTGACCATGGGGCAATTGTTCGTCAGCCTTTGAGCATCACATAGAGCACCATAGTGTCAGCAGTGATGGAGCATAGTGGCTGCTGAGAAATGCAATATCCTACTCTCCAGTGACCTTTTCTTCTTATCTGACCATGGGGCAATGATTCTTCAGCCTTTGAGCATCACCTAGAGCACCATAGTGTGAGCAAAGACATCAAAAGACAGCCCGAAAAATGCATTGAAATTTGCACTGAATTCCTGCTCTCTGTCCATAGTCCACAGTAGTCAACAATCACTTGCCTTTAGATTGCTTATCATTTGGACCATTACTTCAACAGGGATGGGCCTTTGTAAGCCACTAATCTTCATTTTTCTTCTATCAAACCCTAACATACAACAAGGCAGCCATAGCTTCAAAACAGGAAGCTTCAATTTCTTCAATCTTTGGCTCTTCCCGACCTTCAAAGCTTCTCTACCATCATTTTGGATCAAGATAGACTTCAAGATTGAAGGCATTGCAATGATTTCAGCATATTGAGGTTCTTGAAGCTTATATTGAAGGATTATTTTGGGGCTTTTCTTCAAGAAGCTTGAATCTTCAACATTCAAGTGTTCAAGCAAGCCCGAGGAATTGATTCTTCACGGATTCAATCTTATTTGAGCTTATATGGGCTGATCTTATGGATTCTTCAAGCTTCATGATGGATTCATGTTGGATTATAGAGGACTCTTCTAATGATTGGACTAAAGTTTGCATCAATCATCGTCTTCAAGCGTGATCAAGGTATTCCACTTGCTTAATCTCTGAAATCTCTCGATATCCACTTGCTTTAAGCTTTTTCACCTGTTGATGGGAGATTATTAGTCCATTAATTCTTTGAATTGATCAATAGATCAGAGATTAGTGCTTTTATCATTAATCACGCCTATTACGTTGAATTTTAGCATTCATTTCAATCTTATTCCCTCATGGATATCATTTACAATGTCTTGATGAATATTCCTAATTTGATTGACTAATTTTCTTTACCCAAGATTGAGATATTGTAAAGGGTAAGTACTAGCAATCAATGAGTCACTGAATTGTATTGATAAGATCCCTAGCCATCACTCATTTCTTCATTCTGATTTTTCATTGATCAATCATGCATATCATGGAAGGCTGAATGAAAATTTCAGTAATGCATATCATGCTGATTGATTAGAGTAGCATATTACTGCAATGTTGATATTCCCACCAAGGAAAAAGGTGGATGCTAAGGGAGATAGTGGAACAATAGAGTGTTGACTCTCCTCCTCTATTAAAGATCTCGAAGGGATGCAGCCAACTGCCAACCCAGGGGGACTTTCCCACCTGCCAATAATTCGAAGCTCGTGTAGGGAGCATGTCCTGCCGTTTTATCCCTCACACAGGTACAACGAGTGGAGAATTGAATATTAAAGCATTCTCAAAGACTCAAGTACCTTGAAGATCAAAACAAGGTGAAACATGGATTTTACAGAACACTACAGGGTATATACAAGTCATTACAAGTACCATCTTCATCATCATTGAAGTACAGATGCAGGTACAACAGGTTGCCCACATGTCCTATGCAGCTCCCATAGGGTTTGGAAGTTCTTAGTTACTACCATTTTGCTCCCACAAGTGGAAACTGGGGACTTACATATTAAAACAGGATGCAGGCCTGGAGAGTTCAGCCTCAGAGATTGAGTTGCAGAATTTTCTGTCCTTAACCTGTTATGACATGGTATAGGTCATCTTAAAGAGGGCATCGTTGGCTCCGTTTTGAATCAAAACTTTTGGGAATCGGAGCTTTCTAGCTCAAGTTATAGCCAATTTTTTGACAAGGGGTACTGCAGGACTGCACTGTAATGGCAAGTCATAAGGAAAAGAGTAAGGCCCAGGATGAATATACTCAACAAATCAGAGATTCCATGCTGGAAAATACACCTCAAGAGAACCCTGAAGAGGCTCAAATGCAAGGAGAAATTAATGCACTTAATAATACCATGTGTGAGCATGAGAGTAGGCATACTCAAAGGCATCTGGAGCTACTATCTAGAGTTGAACAAATGGTATTGTCTACTAATCAAATGAAGTCTTCCATTGAGAAGTTGGTGGATTCCACTACCCAAACAAAGGCTTCGATTGACAAATTAGTAGAATGCAATACTCAAATAATGGCTCAATTCTCCCAATGGATACAAATATAAATGGGAACCAAGGAAGCTAGGAAAAAAGCTCAATCAAGCAGTGATCCGACAGTTCCACTTCAGCCATCTAATCAAAATGGCCAAAATCAAGGAATAATTGAACGAAGAGGCATTCCCAATAGTCAGTATAAAGTAGGAGAGAGTTCACAAAGGCATGATGGCTATTTGGATAATATGAATGGTACTTATCCCCAAGCTTATAGGCTGAATCCTCAACTCTCTAAAGATCCTCTACCATCGGAAAGGTTTCACACTAGTTCTCAGCCACCTTTTGGAAGAGTACCATCTCATTTTGGAGATTCAATGCCTACTAATCATGAGTAGCCTATTTTGGGACAACAATCTTTCCATGAAAGGGAGTTGAAGGATAAAATCATTTTGGCAAAGTACAATTGGCAGTCATCTTCACTATCCGATCTAGAGGAATGGATTTCAAAATTAAAATCCTATTTTAATATATTCCCTAAAATTAGTGATATGAAGATCCATTTTGCATCATTACATTTGGAAGGGTTTACGCATACTTGGTGGAGATACATCAAGAAAGAGAATGTACTAGTAGAGAGTTGGGATGCATTCAGGACACTTATAGCTGAAGTCTTTGTCTCTCCTCTTGAAAAAGAGAAGTTGGCACGAAGATGGTATGGATTAGAGCAAAGAGGCCTAAGTGTATGGGATTATACAAACCAATTCCTCAACCTTACCATCTATATAGAGAGCATTACTGATGAAGCTAAACTCCACAAGTATATGTATGGTCTAGAACCTTCTTTATCAGCTGATGTTATGGTGCAAAACCCCACCAATCTTTTCAAAGCTATTGAGTTTACGGAACTTTATGGAAGGAAGTATAAAAAAGAGTCTTCATTTCAGCCTAGTTATGGACAGCCAAGGGCTGTTTTAAAACAGGGACAAGTTCGCAATGTTTATAGCAGCAATCATGCACCAAGTGGAAGCTTAAGAGTGCCAACTTATCCATCATTCAATGCTTCAAGTCCCTAAGACAATTTCAGGACAGCAAACAGTCTGAGAGTAGATTTTAAACAAGGGGACAATAAGTTTAGATCTATTTCAGCCAATGTTAATCCAAAGTCTATTCCTATTGACCTCTATAAAGAAAAAAAAAATGCTTATGTTTCAAATATGGGGAGAAGTATATAGTTGACTGTGCAACAAAGTGTGTTACAAAAATCCAAAAGCCAAGGTCCATAGTATGTTAGTCTTTGAGGATTTAGAGGATGACAATGATCAGATCAATGCATTTGTGACTACCACTGAAAATGAGAATGTTGAGAAGTGTAGTGACGGGTTTGTCGCGGAGATCGAGACAGACAGTTGTTACGCGTAGTGAGAGACAGAGAGAGTGAGAGAGAACAGAGTAGAAAGTGAGCCCGTTTTCAGGTACAATGACGAGTGTGTACCTTTAGGTTTTTAGATAGATATATATGTGTAAGTACAAGTGCTAAGGGTGTGTTCAAACCCGAGCACATTTAAAAGGCACGAGGCCTTTATTCCCAACAACCTCCCACCTAAAGGCAATGTGCCTTAAGAGGAGAAAAGAATCAGCTAAGTCGAGGTATGTACAAAGCTGAAATACATATATCTATCCAACTCCCATTATCTGTCAGCAATGAGCAAACCGCTCTGCTGGATTACCCTTCATGAGAAGGTCTGTAGGGTTATCATCTATATGCACTTTGACAAGCTCAATGCTTTTGCTATCAAGTGCATCTCTAATGAAGTGGTACTTCATCTGTATGTGCTTTGTCTTTGCATGAAAGACAGGATTCCGTGCTAGCATGATAGCACTCTAACTATCACAATGGAGAACAGGTTACTCCATAATGTCAATCTCTCCCACCAAACGTGAAAGCCATAAAGCCTCCTTGCATGCCTCAGTGGCAGCCACATACTCTGCCTCTGTAGTAGACAATGCAACACACTTTTGTAGCCTAGAGATCCAAGAGACTACTTCTCTTGTGAAAGTAAACACATACCCAGAAGTGGACTTCCTATAGTCCGCACGACCATCATAGTCTGCATCCGTAAAGCCAACAACATATGCCTTCTGCTTTCCAAGGCAGATGCACAACTCCTTTGTGCCTTTGAGATATCTCGTAATGCCTTTCACTGCATCCCAATGCTTCTTGCCAGGGGTTGCCATGTATCTGCTAACCACTCCCACACCAAAGGCAATGTCAGGACGTGTAGCAACCATAGCATACATCAAACTGTCAACAACTGAAGCATATGGTATCTTAGCCATTTCAACCTTCTCATCATCAGATGTAGGGCTGTCCTCTGCACTAAGTTTCACATATGGAGATAATGAAACCCCAATTGTTTTCCTCCCCTCCATATTGAAACACTGCAAAACTTTGGAGATATACTCCTATTGAGATAGATAGAGTAAGCCTTTTGATCTATCTCTGAGTAATCGCATGCCAAGAATGTGATTTGTACACCAAGATCATTCATGTCAAAGCTGCCATGAAGACTTTGCTTCAATGAATTTGAGGCATGAGTATCCCTGCCAACAATCAGCATGTCATCAACATACAAAACAAAGATAATCAGGCTGCCATCTGCTGCCTTCTTGGTGTACAAGCAGTGATCTACTTGACTTCTATGAAAACCTTGGGACTGCATGAATGTATCAAACTTATGATACCATTCTCTTGGTGCTTGTTTCAGCCCATACAAACTCCTTTTGAGTTTACATACCAATTTTTCCTTCCCTTGTTCAACAAACCTTTCAAGTTACTGCATATATATGTCTTCATGCAGATCACCATGTAAAAACGCAGTCTTTACATCCATCTGTAGGAGCTTCACATCCTCAACTGCAACCTAACCCAAAATGGTTCTCAATGTAGTCATCTTGACTACAGGAGAGAAAATCTCATCAAAGTCAATTCCATGCTCCTGCTTGTACCCCTTTGTAACCAATCTTCCTTTGTACTTTGGTGAGGAACCAAAAGTGACCTTCATCTTGTAAACCCATTTGCATGGAAGGGTTTTCTACCCTCTAGGCAACTGCACCAAGTCCCAAGTGCCATTTTTTTCAAGAGATTCCATCTCTGACAGCATGGCTTTATATCATTTCTTGCTGTCCTGTCTGTCCATTGCTTCCTTGCAACAAGCAATTCACCACAGTCTGTCAACATGACATATTCAGCCACATTAATTGCACCAAGAACAAACCTATCAGGTTGTCTAGTAGCCCTAGACAATCTCCTAACCCAATGGTCATTGTTTGCTAGCTGTTCCTGCAAATACATTCACCTCTTCAATTTTTACACTGCTTTTCTTAGGCTAACTGTCCTTCTCTTCCTTGTTATCATCTGTCTTCTTGCATTTTCCTTTCTCTTTCTTCCATTTGTAGCAGTCACGTTTAAAGTGACCCTTCTTGCCACAATGATGGCATTCAACATCTTTGCCACGCAATTTACTGCGTCCCTTGCCATCATATTTGCCCTTTTGATGTGATCTGCCCCTAGTATGCAAAGCACTCGAAGACTTACTAGATGCATTGTTGTGCCGATTCATCTCTTCCATAAGTAGAGCACTCTCTACATCAGCATACAAAAGGATTACATTAGAATTGCTCATAGCAACCTTGAATGTATCCCAACTCTCTGGTAGAGTAAAAGGCAAGAAAGTAGCCTTAAATTCCTCATCAATCATGAACTTCAAGGCAACCAGCTGGCTGAAAATGGAGTTAAACTCACTCAAATGAGTAGACATTGTTATACCCTCTTTCACACGCAAATCCATAAGCTTTTTCAGCCAATACACTTTACTTGCAGCACTCTTTTGTGCATACAGTTCTTCCAGTCTAGTCCATATAGCATATGCAGAATCCAAACCTTCGATGTTGAAGAGCAAGGCATCAAAAATCGATTGATGTATGGTTGAGCGTGCAAGCTCATTTAACTCATCCCAATCGTCCTAATCCATGTTCGTAGGCTTTGCCCCTTTGGTTTTGATCGGCTTTGCCTGCTTCTTTTGTAACAGGATATTGTAGCACTGCTTTTGCCAAACTGCAAAATTATGTGTGCCTTCAAGCTTCTTTATGTGCATCAGATTACTGCTGTCATTGTTGCCAGCCATGATTTTCAGCCCAAATTTGACCAAAAAACCAGCAAATGCAGGTCCAAACTGTCACCCAAGTGACCAAGGTACAAACAAGTACCAATCAGCAATAAATGACCACACAGAAGCACAGATTTGAGATCTGTAATTAAATTTTCAGAAGCACCCAATTATGTGCTACAGCATTATCCAACTGATTACAGCTGTTCCAAGGGCATATGCATCACATTACATGAGAAATCCCAAAATTTCAGCTGCAATTTCTGTTGTACATGTACCCACGGGCATAAAATTTGACATGAACGGTCAAAAGCCCCAAAATTTTGTGCTCAAAGTATCAAACACACATCTGCATTTCCTCTGTCATACATAGAACAGGCCAATCTTGAATTTGTGCATGTACATGAAAAGCCCCAAATATCGGGGACAAAATGTCACAAATTCCTGCAATTTCTAAGACAGATTTGCTTGTCCTGCATCAAATTCCCCAAATCTGGGAAAAGCCCCAAATTTCTAGGCCAAGATTGCACAAAAATTGAAAGTTGTGCCTCCACGCGTGAACATCTGTCAGTGGGCAAAAGGAATTTCAAGAAGAAATTGATTTTTTCATAAATTAGGCGGGTTGCGTGACTGCGGCCGTCCCCTGCCTATCGCCCGTCATGCGTCGCATCGTCAAATTGCCTACCAGAAAGTCGTCGCGCCTTAGCTGGCCGCTATGCAGTCGCCGATCGCACAGCAATGCCCCGTCACACAGCACCATTGCCTCTAGTCCCGTCGCGTGATGCTCGCCCCTAGCCTTGTCACACATCAATCCGTTGCGACTAGACGGCTCCAATCAACACAGCAGTCGTGCAGCAATCGCCCGTTACGTCTCTCGCCTGCTCACGCTTCAGCTGTTGTCCGTCGTGCACCTAGTCCACACCAATTGTTGTGTGGCCTGGCGACTGCTGCTCCCGCTACCCACACGTCACGTCTATTGGAGTCTTCTACAACTTACGACCTATTGCCTATGACACAATACCGCCTGATTCAGGCTACAGCTCCCGTCAATCGCCTCACAACCTGCTCGCATATCTTGCTCAAACTTCGAGAGGTACGAACGCCTCAACTTGGCTCTGATACTAGTTTGTAGTGACGGGTTTGTCACGAAGATCGAGGCAGACAGTTGTTACGTGCAGTGAGAGATAGAGAGAGTGAGAGAGAGAAGAGTAGAGAATGAGCCCGTTTTCAAGTACAATGATGAGTGTGTACCTTTAGGTTTTAGATTAAGTCAAGTGCTAAGGGTGTGTTCACACCCAAGCACATTTAAAAGACACAAGGCCTTTATTCCTAACAAGAAGGAAGTTGGACAAGAACACTTTTATGATTCTGCCAACACCTTTCCTTTTGATCCGAATGGTGGTATTCCTTTTGATCCTAGAGCAATTCATGATGAGCCACAAGCTGCCACTAATTGTTCAATTTCCATGGATGCTTGATAGGTTCTAAGAGCCCTAATACACTTCGTATGAAAGGTAATATTCATGGGAAGGATGTCTTTGTCCTAATAGACAACAACGATACACAGTTTTGTGAATAAGTCTGCTATAGATAGATTGAATTGTCTTCCCACTAATTTATAGTAGCACATAAGAGTTCAAATAGCAAATGGTGAAGAAGAAATCAGTACTCAAATATGCCCACACGTTTATTTACAACTGGCTGAAAATTATAAAGCGAAAGTAAACTTGATTACTTTGAAAATGGGGCGCATAGATGTTGTACTCAAATATGATTGGCTGATAACATTAGGAAATATTACTATGGATTTCTCACAGCTGTAGATAGAGTTTATCTTTGATGGACAACCTATCTATTTACACAGAATCTCTAGTAAATCTAATTTTCAGCTTATCACCATTCAACAACTCAAGAAGGATTACAAGAGGCGCTCACACATTTTTGTTTTGCACCTGAATAAAGAGGTTAAAGATCAATCCAAAAATTCAACAGAACATCTGATTCAAAAGCTCTTCTTAAGGAGTATAGGGATTTATTTGAAGTACCTACTTCATTACCTCCTAAAAGAGCAGTAGATTACCCTATCAATGATGCCAGGAGGCATATTTCACGGTGGATTCCGTAAACTTTGATGACCGGGGCTCATACACAAAGTGGATACTTTGTGCGAGAAGTTGATGGGGACGCCTGTCCTTTTCGGGCGTTTCATTAATTTAGTGTGTACATGGGTGATTCCATAGCGGGTGATTCCGCAAAATGCATATTAAATTAATAAACGTTTATGAGTTTAGAGTGCGCACTCGTAATAAATTAAGGTTAGGATTTATTTCTAACCAGTTGATTTATTTATGTAGCTGAAGACTGCTAGGTATTCACTTTTGTCGGTTTAATTGTATTATTTTACTAACGATTGCGAATGCTTCAGTTGATGTGTAGAGATAGCAGCAGTGGCGGAGGAAAGCATTGGAGTCTAGCGAGTATTCGACCTATGAATTATATTTTGATAGGCGCCACGCCTATATTTTGTCATGTCTATTGAGGCATTGATTATTTATTATTACTTTGTATGCGCCTATGCGCACGGATATGTTATTTCTATTTGGGACATTGTGTTGGGCGTGCCAGACTCTTTGGGCACCGTCCATTAGCTTTATTTCTATTTTTGTAAAAGCAAACTCAAAAGCTAAAAGCTTGTCATATTTTTGTAAATTGGGCTATTATTGAGCATGAAGATGGAAATATACATAAAATACATACTTTGTGAAGCGCTCACACAAGGCATGGGGGGAGATTCCACCCAATTGGTCTCTTGCTCTTGTCGTTCATGCTTTTTACATTGTAATTTGTGCAAAAAGGTAGAGTTCATTGTTCTTGGGGACCTTCCGGGATTCACTACGTGAGCATACAGCGACCGATCTGCGCACCAGTGGTATCAGAGCAGAGCTGAGATCAAGAGCTTCCAATCGCTACCCATCTCGTGCGAAGGCGGAGCTCCTGGAACGATTGGGCTCTACGGTCAATCTCGTCCCGAACCGTCGATACAGGCAGACTTCTGGCGATCAAGAACCCCTGTTTGTGTCATTGGATCGCGAAGAACCGGGCTACAGAGGCGGAGGACCACTCCTACATCCTCATATACAAGTCGTCAAAAACCAGTGAGAAAATCTCCATAGCTAATAAGCTTCAAAGCTTAAATCATAAAAGTTTCAAAGCTTAGTCAATTAGAAGCTTTACTTAAGCTTCAAAACAATTCATTATGAAGGACGTGAGGACGTTCTGGGCGCCGATTTTTCCGCCGAGGACATATTCATGTCCTCAAAATTGACGACGGATCAAGAAGCATAAAGCTTTTTAATCCCCTAAGTCACCTAAAGCTAATCAACCAATCAAGTTTAGCAAATCCATTAAGCTGAAGTTCTGCAAGTCCCGTAAAGCAGGTCAAGTTCTGCAAGTTCTGTAAATCGACTAAGTTCGGCAACTCTGCAAGTCAGACAAGTCAACTGGAGTCAAAACTGGCTTCTGTCCAAAACTCCTAGAAGGGCTGTTCCTGCGCAGAAACTCCGAACTGCAAAGTTGTTCGTTGGAAGGTATTCTATCCATACGCAGGTTTGCTAAAGCATTTTCAGCATACGAAGAAGGAAAAATCGCAGATTTTCTGAAGATTGAGAAAGAAATACCCAAAAACACATAAGCCTTGTATTCCCGAACTTGAGCTACGCTCATCCCGCTAACCTAATTTTGAGTGAGAAAGGTCTTTTGAGTTTTACAGGATGACGGAACCACATATGGATGATCTTATGGCTGAAGACGACCTATCTGAGCCTACGATGGAGCAAAAGCTGGACTTAATCATGATGCAATTGGAAAAAGAACGAAGAGCTAGGCAAGCATTGCAAGCGCAACTGGCAAATTTACAAAGAGCGTCTACCGACAAAGAAGAATCTCAAGCTGAAGATTTGATTCGACGTACCATCGACGCCACTCTTGAAGCTCAAAATATTCGCAAGGAATCAAAGATAAGTAAACGAAGTTTCAAATTTCGTACTTTCAATGGCATACGAGAAGGAAAGACTGTTCTAGCATTCATTAGTCAGTTTGATGACTATTTCCATGAGGAAACTTATCCAGAAAAAGATAAAACCAAGTGTGTTACTAATCATTTAGTAGACAGAGCATCACTTTGGTGGACTGTAGTACGCAAGAGCATAGAATGTCCTACTACTTGGGAAGATTTCAAGAAGAAGTTCATGCAGAATTTTCTTGCACCGCAATTTCATGAGAAAGCTATCAAGCAATGGGATCTACTTCAACAACGGGATCGTGAGCCTATACCTCAGTATACAGAGCGTTTTTGGAATGCACTCCTACAGCTACGCATGCTTGAAGACGTACCAGAGGCGACAAATAAGCGGAAGTATATGTCTGGACTTCTTGGGCATTACTACGCTGAAGTCAACATGTTCAAGCTTGCTACCCTTGAAGACGCCATTTCACTAGCTCACGACACTGAAGATAAGCTATGCGGTAGAGACAGACGACCACAGCAATTCCAAGCCAATGGTAAATATGGATCTAAACAATTCAATTCCAATTTTAGAAGATTTAATCCAGGTCGTTTCTTTTCATCATCTTTTCGCAAGAATTGGGCTAAACCACCTGCATTACCATCCAATATCAACCCAGATCCTAAGCCTATTCCACAGTCAAATCCTAATGTACCTAGACTTCCCGCCATTGCAAATAATGTAACCAAAGCCAAGCCAATAGTATGCTATAAATGCCACCAGCCTGGACATCTCGCAGCAAATTGTCATTCAAAGAAGCCACCAGCTCATATCAACTATCTTGGAGCCATGGACGAAGACGAACATGAGGATATGCCTGATTTCACTGAAGATGAGGACGACATTACTACTACTTCCGATACTTTACCAGGTATGCCTACTCCACATTCATTATTGACTATGAAATGTTTGGTGCATGGAAAGGAAAAGACTATTTTGCATGATGACGGTAGTGCTCCTGATTTTATTTCAGCAAAATTGATAAAGAAATTGAAATTACAGACTATACCTACGTATTATCGCATAAAAGCTGCATTTTGAGGTACTAGGTATAATGGTACACAGGAAGTGCAAGACTTAGAGATTCAAATTGGCCAATACACTGAAAAAAGAAAGTTCTTAGTTGTTCCATTACAGTCGAGTGACATTATTTTAGAAATGCCTTGGCGACACCAGCATAATCCAGATATAGATTATTCCACACACACAATGAATATTAATTTTCAAGGAAAATCTATTACATTATATGGTATGCATGCATCTAATGTTTTTCCACTGCTTTCGCATACTCAAGCTAAACGTGCATTACGCAAGAGTACTAAATCTTATCTCATTTGGGTGAATGAATTGCAAGTAAAGGAAAATCATATGCACCCTAGGCATAAGGAATTTCTTGCATATTTTAAGAACTATTTTGGAGAAGAGCTACCACCAGGTTTACCTCCTTCACGACCAGAAGACCATAAAATAGATTTGATCCCTGGCACACAACCACCTTGCAAAGCACCATATAGGCATAACCAAATAAAGCAAAAAGAAATCCAAAGTCAAGTTGAGGAATTACTAAATAGAGGTTTAATTCGACCTAGCAGTTCTCCATTTGGTGCACCTGTATTGTTAGTCAAGAAAAAGAATAATACTTATCGTATGTGTATTGACTACCGAGCTTTAAATAAGATCACTGTAAAGAATAGGTATCCTATTCCTAGAGTTGATGACCTTATGGACAAACTGCAAGGATCTTCTATATTTAGTAAAATTGACCTTAAGTCTGGTTATCATCAGGTGAGACTAGATAAGTCTGACATATTCAAGACTGCATTGAGAACACAGTTTGGTCATTACGAATTTTTAGTCATGCCATTCGGATTGACTAATGCACCTGCTACCTTTAGTAGAATGATGAACCGTATTTTTTTGAAATATCAGTATTGTGTAATTGTTTTCTTTGATGATATTTTGGTGTTTAGTCAAAATGAGAAAGAACATTA
This sequence comes from Lygodium microphyllum, assembly GCF_053477565.2. Taxonomy (NCBI): domain Eukaryota; kingdom Viridiplantae; phylum Streptophyta; class Polypodiopsida; order Schizaeales; family Lygodiaceae; genus Lygodium; species Lygodium microphyllum. The sequence goes on from NC_141135.1 coordinate 120,272,371, forward strand.
TAAGCACTTGTCATTGGTTTTTCAGTTATTGAAAGAAAATCAACTGTATGCAAATCATGAAAAGAGTGAATTCTTTAATACGGAAATTGAGTATTTAGGTCATATTGTATCATCTGATGGAATTAAAGTTGATCCTAAGAAAATTGATGCAATATTGAATTGGCCTGTTCCTAAAAATGTGCATGAGTTACGCTCATTCCTTGGTCTTGCTAGTTTCTATAGGAAGTTTGTACGTAATTTTTCATTACTTGCTTTACCATTAACCAAACTTCTCAAGAAAGGAATTGTTTATCAATGGACCGAAAATCAGCAAAAATCCTTTGATTTACTAAAACATGCATTAACCAATGCCCCTGTTTTACAGTTGCCTGACTTTAATAGACCATTCTTTCTAGTAGTGACCGATGCTAGTTTATCAAGAATAGGAGCCGTACTTATGCAATACAATCATCCTATAGCCTATTCTAGTTGTAAGTTGAAACCCTCTGAGCTGAAATATTCCACATATGACAAAGAACTATTAGCAGTTGTACAAGCATTAAGACAGTGGAAACACTACTTAATGGGTTCAGAATTTATGATAAAGACCGATCAGCAAAGTATTAGACATTTACTTAGCCAACCCCAAATTTCTAACCGCCATATCAAATGGGCTTTCTTTTATTCAAAGTTTTCATCCTATCATTCAATACCAACCTGAAAAAGAAAATGTAGTGGCTGATGCATTAAGTAGAAGACCTGCAATTCATAATATTTCTGTCATATCTTTTGATTCTTTGATTGCTATGAAAGATACATATCACCAGGATATTACTTTTCATTCTGATTGGAAGAAATTAGTTCAAAATAATTTCATTCCTATTGATTCATTGTCATATAATGATGGATTTATGTTTTATGAAAAGACACTGTGTGTTACTATTCCATTCCAATCTTTTGTTTTGAATGAAATTCATTGTCCCCCATATCAAGGTCATAGAGGTATCATATCTACATTACGTATGTTAACTGAAGATTTTTATTGGCCGCATATTGTTGCAGATGTATCTAACTTCGTTTCTGAATGTTTGATTTGTCAAAGAGTTAAGAGACATCGTGGTAAACAGTATGGATTACTTATGCCTTTGTCTATTCCATCTAAACCTTGAGAACAAATTTCTATGGATTTCATTACTGGTTTACCAAATACTAAATCTAACCATGATATGATTTAGACACTTGTAGATAGATTTAGTAAACAAGCCTATTTCATTCCATGTAAGAAAACTTTAACAGCATCACAAGCAGCACAATTATTTTTGAAAACTGTTTTTACTAACCATAGATTGCCAAAAGTTATCATTTCAGATCGTGATTCTAGATTTTGTAACAATTTTTGGATTACCCTGTTTGCTAATCTAGGCACAAAGATTGATTTCTCATCTGCATTTCATCCAAAAACTAATGGGCAAACAGAAGCCACAAACAGCACTATTCTAGATCTTTTACGTGCATATACTATCTCTAAACCTCAGACATGGGACACTCATTTGCATTTATTACAGTTTACATATAACAATACAGCGCACACATCTACAAAGAAAGCACCGTTTGAAGTCATTTATGGATATAGATTATCTACACCTGTTACATCTTTGTCTAATAGAATTCAGAGTACTGATGATATTGCTAGTATGATAACAGTATATTTGATGAAGTTAAAGATATGATTGCTAAAGTCCAGCAATTATATACCAAACAAGCCAACGAGAAAAGACAAGCCATGAATTTCAAAGTTGATGATTATGTTTGGCCGAGAATAGAAAAACGTAGACTGCAAAGTGTAGATAGACAACCAATTGTCAAACTAGCTCCTAGATTCTATGGACCATTTAGAATCATTCATAAAATTAATGACAATACATTCAAGTTAGAATTACCATCTCATTGAAAAATTCATAATACATTTCACATTAGTCTATTGAGACCATTTAGAGGCCAATTACATGTCCACCTTGTTTATGAAAACCCACCTTTATTAGAGGAAGAGACTGAAATACTTGAACCAGAAGCTATCATAGACACTGACTTTATGACTACTAGAACTGGCCGAAGATATTTTAGATATCTAGTTAAATTTAAGAACCATCCTGTAGAGGAAGCACAATGGATGCACGCTAGAGACTTAAATGCTTTCCCCGCTCTGTTAGCTCCACATTGAGCTAATAGCAATTGAGATCAATTGCTATCCCACCCTAGGGGTATAATGCCAGGAGGCATATTTCACGGTGGATTCTGTAAACTTTGATGACCGGGGCTCATACACAAAGTAGATTCTTTGTGCGAGAAGTTGATAAGGACGCCTGTCCTTTTCGGGCGTTTCATTAATTTAGTGTGTACATGGGTGATTCCATAGCGGGTGATTCCGCAAAATGCATATTAAATTAATAAACGTTTATGAGTTTAGAGTGCGCACTCGTAATAAATTAAGGTTAGGATTTATTTCTAACTAGTTGATTTATTTATGTAGCTGAAGACTGCTAGGTATTCACTTTTGTCGGTTTAATTGTATTATTTTACTAACGATTGCGAATGCTTCAGTTGATGTGTAGAGATAGCAGCAGTGGCGGAGGAAAGCATTGGAGTCTAGCGAGTATTCGACCTATGAATTATATTTTGATAGGCGCCACGCCTATATTTTGTCATGTCTATTGAGGCATTGATTATTTATTATTATTTTGTATGCGCCTATGCGCACGAATATGTTATTTCTATTTGGGACATTGTGTTGGGCGTGCCAGACTCGTTGGGCACCGTCCATTAGCTTTATTTCTATTTTTGTAAAAGTAAACTCAAAAGCTAAAAGCTTGTCATATTTTTGTAAATTGGGCTATTATTGAGCATGAAGATGGAAATATACATAAAATACATGCTTTGTGAAGCGCTCACACAAGGCATGGGGGGAGATTGCACCCAATTGGTCTCTTGCTCTTGTCGTTCATGCTTTTTACATTGTAATTTGTGCAAAAAGGTAGAGTTCATTGTTCTTGGGGACCTTCCGGGATTCACTACGTGAGCATACAGCGATCGATCTGCGCACCAGTCAATTTGGAGCCAAACTCAAAGCCAATCAATAAGCCACCGTATAGATTGTCTAAGTGAAAGCATGAAGAAGTAGCCAAGCAAATCAAGAAGCTTCTAGAGATGGGGTTCATTGAACCTAGTTCTTCACCTTATGCATCTCCGGTCTTGTTAGTGAAAAAAAAGTATGGATCCTTCAAGATGTGTATTAACTACAGGAATCTAAACAAGATCACAGTGAAGAATAGGTGTCTAATACCCAAAGTTGATGATCTACTTGATGAGTTTAAGGGGGCTAAATTATTTACCAAGATTAACTTGAGATTAGGGTATCATCAGATCCGTATGCCAAAGGGTGATGCCGTTAAGACTGCCTTTAGGACTGATCGAGGGCTATACCATTTTCTAGTGATGCCATTTGGGCTTACTAGTGCTCCAGCTATCTTCTAGAGTCTGATGAACAAGATTTTGCAGCGTTTCCTATTTCAGTTTGTCTTGGTTTTCTTTGATGATATATTGATTTACAGCAATACTCTACACGACCATTTATCACATATGAGGAAGGTTTTTTATATATTGAGGTATCACAGACTCTTTGCTAAGGAGAAGAAGTGCTCTTTCATACAAACTGAGGTGGAGTACTTGGGCCATATTATCAATGAAAAAGAGATACAAGCTAATCCTAAGAAGGTGTAATGTGTTAAAGATTGGCCAATACCTACTACCACTATTTCACTTAGAGGTTTCTTAGTCCATCCTCATTTTATCGCTGATCATTAAGCATTATGTAGCTATTGTAGCTCCTTCAACTAACAGGTTGAAAAAGAAAGCTTTCTTTTTTGATACACTTGCAAATACTAGCTTTAACCAGTTAAAGGAACTCCTTACTTCTGCTCCTATTCTTGTACGACAAGATTTTTCGAAAGAGTTTACTATCCGGTGTGATGCCAATGGCCGTGGCATAGGGGCTGTTTTGTTACAAGAGCATGGAGTTATTGCCTTTGAAAGTCGCAAGCTTACAGATAAGGAAATGGTTATAAATGTCTATGACCAAGAGATGTTGGCTATCTTACATGCAATAAAGAAGATGCACCATTATTTGTATAGCAAACGGTTAGTTCAAAGTGACCACAAGAACCTAAAGTATTTTCTCACTTAGTCCAATCTTACTCCAAGCAGCGTAGGTGGGTAGCTACTCTGCAAAATTATGATTTTGACATCACTCATATGATGAGGGGCAAAGACAATGTAGTAGCTGATTCTCTTCTCGCATGTGGACATGTAAAGTTTCAGCTATGACTGAGCTACATAGTGATTGGATTGAAGAATTACAGGAAGCCTATCTTTTGGATAATGAGCTCAACCATATTTTTAAAAAATTACAACAAGGTCTCATGGAGAAAATTTCACATTATCAACTTAAAAATGGCCTAATCTGGTCAAATGGCAAGATTGTTATTCCCTCTGCTTCTTCTTTTACATGGAAATTTATGAAGGAGTTACATTCTTTATCTTTAGCTGGACATTTTGGAGTTTTTAAAACCTATGATAAGATCAACAAAAGCTTTTATTGAAAATGATTGTGGAAAGATATTAAGAATTTCGTTATGAAGTGTCTACCTTGTCAACATAATAAAGACAGCACCCATAAGCCAAGTGGTTTGTTGCACCCACTACCTATTCCTGAGGGCAAGTGGACGCACATTACCATGGACTTCATTCCTGGTTTTTCTACTACCAAAAGGGAATGGAATAGTATCTATGTGGTGGTGGATAAGCTCACCAAGGCAACCCATTTTATTCCTAACAACACATAGTTCACTACTTCACAGATGGCTAATCGGTTTATGGAGCAAATCTTTCTATTACATGGATTACCGCAGGTGATTGTTCATGTCCGAGATTCAAAGTTCATGAGTAACTTTTGGTAGGCAGTATTCAGCTTCATAGGCACTAAATTGGCTCCTTCTACAACCTATCATCCACCACAGACTAATGGCCAGACAAAAAGATCAAAACAAGTGATTGGAGACTTACCTTCGTTGTTTCTATCATGATGTGCAGTATACGTGGGATTCTTAGTTGCATTTGGTTGAGTTTGCCTACAATAACTCCACACGTGCTAATATTAGAGTTTCGCTCTGAGGCTATGTATGGTTATAAGGTGCCCTTACCCACAATCATCTTAATGAGAAAATCAATTCTAATGGAAAAGAAGAATTGGAAAGAATGCAGACCCTTCTTCAGTAGTATAAGATGAATCTTAAGAAGGCCCAAGATCAGATGAAGATGCTTGCAGATGAGAAGAGGTAACCTTTAGACTTTCAAGAAGAAGAATTAGTTTTGTTGAAAGTGACCAAGTCTTGTTATTCTACCTTGAAGGATGGATCCAGTAACAAGCTTGCTCACAGGTTTTATGGACCCTACAGGATCTTGAAGCGCATTGGAGACTTGGCATATAGATTGGAACTCCCCTCTTCCACTAAGATTCATAATGTATTCTATGTTAGTCAACTCAAGCCTTTCTATGGTGCTCCTATGATATAGTTGATGGGCTGCCACCTATAGATGAAGGTCTTATTCAGTACATCCTTGAGGCTATCATAGGTCAACGTGAGAAGAAACTTTGCTCTCGCTCTATCATTGAATATTTGATTAGATGGATAGGTTTACCACCTGAAGTAGCTTCTTGAAGACCCGAATCTATATTAGATGAGTTTCCTTATCTACAGGATACAATGGTGGGGTTGAAGCATAATTACTATGAAGCCAGTTATGGTGCATACAAGGTCTTGACAGCAGTCTATTTTAGAACAGTTTTTATTCTGCCAAATTTTCAGAAATATGCCACCCACATAGGGTCAAAGAACTCTTCAAGAGTTACGTTTTGACATGTGGCACGCTTCATTTGGATACTTCTACCAGATGTTATGGCTGATTTGGTTCAACACGGTCTGTTTTTACAGCAAGCTATCTTCTTCATTTTGAGCCTATTTCTTGAAGACTCAAAGGCTCCAAACTCTTTTGAAGAACTCACGATCATATATATAGCTGAGACTTACTTTCATGTCTTCATTTCAGTCCATATGTCTTCAATCTTTCATTCATTTCCATACTTTATATAGTTGAAAACAAAGTAGTACTCTATTTCATCCATCCTTTCCAACTCTTGTGAGTTTGTTTTTGCAAGTAAAAACCTTTGGGACAGGATGGATTATAAGAAACTGATAAAAAGATATGTTTAGTGTGGAATTATTAATAATACCTTGTCACACTAACACAAGTATAAAAGGGAGAGACGTGTAAATTTTCACATCTTTTTGAACATTAATACATTTATTGTCTCTTGCCTCACCTTTTTGTTTATAGCTTCTATGGCTTCTCTCTTTTCTTTCCTATCTTTCTCTCTCCCTTTCTAGTATTTCTCTCTCCTCATCACTTCTTTCTCTCTCCTCTGCTCTTCTTTCTCTCATCTCTTTGTTCTCTCCTTAACATTCCCATTGCTATCTACACCTATATTGAAGGATACCTCAGATCATGGAATTCTGCCATAGTACTTGTTTGAGTTATCCACTAACTAGGCAACCTATCCAAACATCTACATTTTCTCAGAGCTGTAATCGGTGTCTTCGACTCCCCTTCTAGCTCACCTCATCCTCAATCCACCCAAGACACGGAGGTTTGAGACCCCTTGTATGATACCAACATAGTATGGCTCCTTCATTCATTCATTCATATTTTCACTCTGAGTTTTCTCACCTTGAGTTCTGCTATATTCACTATGCTACTTTCCTACACTTTAAGTTCTCATTCTTTTCATGCATTTCTTTACACTCCTCTCTCAAGGTCGAGTTTTAGGAAAATATTCATTTCTTGATCAACATGGAGACAGAGATTGTGTTTCCTCTCCTGAGCAACTTCTTCTACATCACGTACTCAGTTGCTACTCTCGACACCTTAGCTGACTTCAGCACCGACTCCTTCAACATCAACATCCATGATTTTAGAGGGGGTTGTTTTCCCCACTCCATGCAATCAAGTTTTGACGTGTCTTCTTTGCCTTTGACATCAGCGTCCCTTCCTTGTTGCATCTAGGGCATTTGGGTAAGTGAACAACTCCCCTACGAGAGCACTATCCAAGCAAAACCATGCTACATGTGCATATTCCTTATTACATTCTCTTTGCATAGCATTGTGTTTGGTGATTTGGACACCTGGGATGGATGAAACCTTGCAATTGTGGGTATCACTCTAAGCAAGAAGTAAGAAACTATGCATGTATATGGCATCTTTTACCTCATCAAGCACAGCAATGAGTTTCCATTACTCAGCCCAACATCTTGACTCCTTGCCGCATTTTTCCCTTAACCTTGTCATACCTCTACTTAAATATCATGGACAAATAAATCTCAACCCATTTATACCTATGGTTACTTAGGCATCTTTCTACTAGCTAAATCAGGATTCCAATGCTGCTTTTCAAAAGATAAAATCAATGCAAAAGGCTGATAAGCAAGTACTAAGGGTCTTCTACTTTGGTTTCACTTTTGTATGACTTCATGGGCCAGGTCACAAGTCAAAAATACAAAAATCTAAGTTCCATAAGAGAGTTTCATTGCATTGCTTTTGCAAACCGTGCAGCCCCTTGGGCAGTCCATCATGGCACCCATTGTCTGATGTCTTGATTTTATTGGGGTGACCTCTTGGATGTCTCAAAAGAAAATACCATCACCTTTCCGATCTTGGTAGAGTCCTTGGGCAATCACATGACAACCTCGGCTTAATGCCTTGACCTGGGTTGAGACTCGGAACCTTCTTTTTGTTCTCTCCAATCATACTCTTTTGGCTCTTAAACTGTCCTAAAAAGCATTAAATCAATACAAGAACCTAGCACATTGGGTAAGACAACTAGCCAGAAAGTTCTATAAAAGAGACTCATTGTGCATTGCCACATTTATCCCTCATTCCACCATTGCGCCACCTCTCCAACCTTCCCTGCTAGCTCGAACATCATCAGCAGTTTTCTCTCCCTCTCTCTTCATCATTACTTTCATGTCTAATCAGTCCAAGGTTCCACCTTGCTGTCCATCACTGCAAAAGTGTTGTCACCTACTATTTCAGCTCTCCATCTGTGCTGTGTTTTCATCCCCAGCCTCAAGACCTGCTGTGTTTTGATTCCAGCCACATCCCTAGCTCCAGAGGCTGTTGCGAAGCTGCTGACTGCTGTGTTTTGTCATCGCAATCCTCACACACAGCTGTGTTGCATCCAACCCTGCTGCGCTGCTGTTGACAGCCCTCCACAGCTATCTAAATCAGTTTTCAGTTTTGAGATAGGTAGTTTGCTGCACTCAGGATCCATTCATCGAGGAGCAACACTCTCCCTCAGCCCACTCCCACAAGTCACAGTGGCTGTTGGATAGCCTCCACTCCTAGAGCACACAGTTGCATCTCTACCTTAGTAATCATTCATTTCAGCATTCATTCTTCATTCATCATCTTCTTCTTCATTTGCATCTTGTCTAAGCTCATTGTGTTAGTCGCATTCATACACCCTCTATGTTCTCTCTACTCATATATCCTCACATTCTTCAAGAAAACTTGATCACCATCTATTCATGAAAACATCCAAGCTTCATGCAAAGTTCCATCTACATATTCCACCTCTTCCCACAAAAAGTAACCACTTTAGGGCTCATTTTTCCCTCTTCTACTTTAAAACTCCCACATATTTGTTTTTTCACTTCCTTACCTCAAAACCCTAAATGTCCTACATTATGCTTTTTTTTTTGGAACGCTTTACTCTTCCCTAGAACTCATGTCCCCCGTATTAAAAAACTATTTTACATAGGCCTACAACCCTAGACAACTTTCATGGGCTCAAATATTTTCAAAACACAAAGGTTTTCTCCACCACAATTTGTCTGAATCTTCTTCGAATCATCAGGAATCTCAAGTTTCGCTGACATCTTCACTCAATATAGCAAAGCATGTGCCCTAGAATCCATATTAGATCCCAAATATCATCATATCTTAGCTTTTCACTACATGAAAAGCAACAAGCAAGGAACGTGCTATATAGCAGGTTCTCATAATATGCACAACAGACAATCAGCAAATATGTCCTAGCTATCCATGCATATATAGATAGCTTAGACATATGGATTTCAAGGTTTGCCAAATTAGCCCAACAAAAGCTTGCCTTTATTAGATAAGTAACTCACAAATTACATAGATTCTAGCAGTTGGTGTCATAAGGACATGTATTTTTGAAACCTCACTTAACATGTGATTAATTTTTAATCGCATGATTAAGTAAATGATGCACATGTGAGGTGCAACTGGGGTTAAAGTAAATTTATGAGCCTGGGACCCGAAAAAATCACAAGATGTCTAAGGCAAAAGTTGTTATAAGTTATGTTGCACAGGTACTTGGCGGTATCTGGTGCCAGTTGTTGGCCTAGGTCATCCATTTGGCCATAAGTGTCAGTTGGTGATACTAGAGAAGTAGTGTTTAATGGTATCTAACGCCAATCTGACGGTCAAAGATGGCGCAGAGACACTCGGGAATGGAAGTTGCCTAGCCAATTTAATTATTGGCCAGTCAGATTATTTTTCAAGGCACGGAAATAATTATTAGATTAATTTTCAGTATTTTAAGGCTGAAAATTAATATTTAATTATGAAAAATACTGAAAAACCCATTTGAGAAGGCTACCACTTGTGAAAAATGCCCATGCAAGACTGAAAAACGTCTTTAGAGACTGGAGAGAGGCATTTCTATAAATTCAGCCTGCAAGAGACCCTTGGAGGCTAAGAAATTGCAAATTTCTCTCTTGTAAAACCTAATCTATAACAAAAATTAGGGTTTAGCAAAGCATGCCAAAAATTGGAAGCTCCAAGACTAGAATTCAACAAGGCTGAAGGTGAATTTCAGTTGAATTCAGGTGGACTAGCTAGCCATTGAATTTGGGGCATTTCCATCGTCTATGAAGTGGGTGAAGGCCAATTGAGTGCCCGAATCAAGGGGCAAAATACATTGAAGACTTGCTGGTCACTTTGGACAGTAAAGGGAGTTGAAATACCGAAAGGGATTAGGAGAATCCCATTGTAAATCAGCTTTTTCTTCAATAAAGCTAAAGAAATACCGAAAGGGGCGCCATTTTTGGGGCCAATCGAGTGCGCATTGTCCAAGATCATTAGGTAAATTTGTATTTTCAGATTTGCATTTATTGTTTGCTGCTGTAATTAAGTTGTAATCAGGGATTTACCACCCTATCCAAGGAGGAAGGCCAGTTACAGTTAGACTCTTATTTTAAGGAGCATGAAACATTTAAGCTTGGGGAACTGTGTGGTCATCCTGCTCAGCCATCAGCACTGGTAAGGTCAGTTTCAGCCAACATCGTGGGAGCTATTGCTGTATATAGGGCATGAACAGCACCATAAGTGTCAAGGACAACATCAGGATGTGTTTGGAGAAATGTGAGCTCATTTCTCAGTGACGGGTGCAACATTGCTGTATGTTTAGGGCTTTGTTATATGAACAGTGTCAGTTTTGTTTCCTGCACATTACAGCATAGTCATTCCCTGAAAAGAATTGATTTTTATATTTCCCTCTTCACATGTAACCATTGGTCTTTGAAGTAACCAGGGTTTTGCAATCTTTTTACCCTGGTACTTTGTGGTGTGTTTTCACCCCATTTGGGATCTTCCACTATGTAAAAGTGACATTTTTCAAAAACAATATGACAGTTTGAATTATATGCAATTGAGTTCAATTTGCAGCCAGATCATGTCTCACAATTCCAGACTTTCTGCAGTTGTGCTCAGCTTCAAAGATCAGTCTCAGTTCCAGGTATTGTGCTTTGAATTGGTGTGAAGCTGGATGTGCCTACCAGTTGCAAACCAATTCTTTCACCCAAATACCCTTCTAGGATGGACACTGAAAATTGAGGGGCAAGTGGAGTGGGGTTATCTCACGTATCAAGGGTCTGTGGTACAACACTACAGATCTCTCTTTATCCTACATACTTTTCAATTTAAAGTTCTCAAATCAGTTCCTTAAACAACTCACTGTACCCCGACCCAGATCACATGCTTCATAACACCTAAACTAAAGCCATTTAATGAATGCAATTAGTATTGACCTGTTTAAATTGGCCATTCACAACCAAAGGATTTGCAAAGACAGTAGACAGTTTCCAGATTCAAAAGTGCATGTTTGACTTTGATCACAGTAGAGCCACCTTAGTGATGTCAACTAGCTTAAAATGGCATAACAAACAGCAAACAAACTATGTTTTAATACTGAGAAAGGTTAGCCAAACTTACACTCAGTAGAGAAGTAATCCAACCTCTTGAAGTATGCGTACGTAGGTCAGGTCAAAGGTCACAAATCACATGTAGACAACATTTACAAATTTTGCATAGCAATACTTTCATCCGTCTTTCCAAGCATAACTTAAGAACTTCAAGTATCATTTTTAGCCAAGTTAGCATCCAAATGGCAACTTCAATTTCAGCCATACAAACCTTTGAGAAGCCATAATCCAAACCAAGAAAGTTCTGAAGTGAGTGCAAGATACATATCGATTGCATGAGTGTGAAAAAAAGTACTCTCAAAGACACCATGTCTCTCACATCATGATCTCTCATAGGAATGGCCTTTTGAAGACAAATGACATCAATACAATGATGACCACATACAGAACAAGAACAAATCAGATGCCAGATCACAGCAAGGAGGAGCACTGATCAGCTCAAAAGGTTCAAAAGAAAGAAGGAACTGTATGGTCTCTTGTTGAGTAAGTAGAGTTCAAATGCATGGAGAATGGTTTATGAGAGGTGCCCATCATACCTACTGTAACAGTTGATACTGCGCACACATCCTTGACATCAAGATATCTTACAACTCAAAGAAGAAAAGCAAAAGACCAAGAGAGTTCACTGCTTGCAACACTCCAACATCTATTGTGATTTTGTGTTTCTAAGAGTGTGTCACAACATGTGGCAGAGATATCTATAGTACTTAGAAATTCAAACACAGATCTAGGATTGTTGGATGATTTATTGTCTCATCCAAAATATAAAATACAGGAAAGTTCAAATATGTGTGTCTTCCATTGTGACAGCTCCACCATGCTCAAGCAAAGAAAGAGGTTTTATAGTTGCAATCAGTACATCAAAAAACTGTCCAACCAGGACATCAAAGAAAAAGGGAGCAGACCATTAAGCACGTCACCAAAACATTAGTTCTTTTCAGCAGGTGACACATGGCACGATGCATGGGTGCACATGTGGCACCACTGAGTTTCAAGAACAAGGTCAGCAACCTTCCTCAATGACTGAGGCATGCATGAATATGTCCCAATGCAACCATGCAAATCTATGGATTGGGATCAGTAAATTCCCAATCAAGTACACTTCAAGTTCAAATTCAAGGCTCAAGTATCCGATTCTCTTCCACCAAATTGCACATGCACCAAGCGAAGATGAGAGACAAACAGCAAGAGAGAAATCTTTTTCTACCCTAAAACAGTGACCAGTATCAATTTTCAGCCTAAAATAGTGTCTAGCATCACTAATCCTCAGTTTGCCCCTTGTTTTCGAATGCTCAGGAGCCAAATTGAGTCTTCAACAATTGCATGTGGGTCATCATTCTCATAGATGACCAAATCTCTTCAAATCTGCTGTTAATCTTCAAATTTGCAGCAACAGCCTTCATATATGGCTGAGAATTGCTGGCACGCATTCCAAGACAGCTGTGTAAACCCTAGTTGTTGGGTATTTCACTTACGCCTACGCTCACATAGGAGTGTCAGTGATCAGCAGGACACTGGGGCACTTTTTACTCTCGGTAGGAGAGGTTTTTCCCCCCAAACTTATGGTCTTATTTCATATGTGCTTATGTCACACACTTACAGGCACTTATCATGTTCAAGTGTGAACACCCCCTACAACCCTAAGGTTTAAGGGTTGTACCTTGTACTTTCACAACACACTCTTTCAGTCTATTGCATTGGGTGTCGTGCTTCACTCTCACACTGTCTACTGATTTCTGTGCTGAGCTTCGATCTTGTCTCCATCTCACATTTGGTATCAGAGCATTGGCTCTGTTCAGCTCAACTGAGTCTTCTGCTCAGGTCTAGTTCTGCTCCCTGTTGCCACAGCCCCAAGACCACCACACCTGCGCCCTGTCCTGCAGCAGCTCGACCTGCGTCCTATACTGCAGCAGCTCGACCAGCCCCCTGTCCTGCAGCACTTCATCCTGCACCCGCCAGCAGGCCCTATGCTGCGCCACGCTAGTCTGCTGTACACTCCCCTGTGGCCCCGTCATGGCAGCGCCACCCGCCAGACTGAACGCCCACTAGACTACTGCACGACCCGCCAGTGCCTGCCTCCAGCGCTGCCTGTTCGCCTTGCGCCATCTGTCCCCGCCTGCAACTGACATATCTGCGACGCCCACCAGGGTTCTGACACCCGCCACCAGTCTGGCTGCGACGCCTAGCTCTGCCCTGTCCGCCGCTCGTTGTCTGTAACACCTCCCCTGAGCCCAACCAGAACGCTCCCCCCTGTGCTTGTTTGCGCTGCCAGTCTGTGCAGCCTGCCACCTGGTCTGTGCCACCGGTGCTCCCCTCTAACACCCCCGCCTGCTGCCTTCAACTCGACATTTCAGAGGTAATTTTTTTTTAAATTTTCCATTTTTTATTTCAAAATTAATTTCTAGAAGGGGGGGTTTCTACTCAAGTAGCCACAAAACTGTGGATACGTGTCCCGAACACAGTGGATGCAAATTTCTGGGCAAATTTATCAGACATTTTAGGGCTTTTGTGTTTTTTGAGGATAGTGGCACATGTATTGCAATTTCAGTCACTGATAGACTATTTTGAGCAAATCTAGGGTAAGAAATTTTGGGGATTTTGCTCGTACAGTGTTTCTGAACACTGAATGCACCTTGGACTGTGTGCATTAGAGACAGTTTTGACAGAGTGCACCTCAATGTACTAATTGCAGAAAGTTTATTTCTTGCAATTTCTGGAAATTTTGAGATTTCCAGTTTGGTTCCACTTGGAAATTGCTCTTTTGCTTCTTTTGGTAATTGCTTATCATGGCAAATCAAGAAGGAGATGTCTTTACCTATGTATCCAAGGAGGACAGATTGGATGGAAACAACTATTCACTTTGGTCCTTCATGATGAAGAATGTGCTTGTGGTGAAAAATCTTTGGGATTATGTCAATGGAAAAGAAGCTAGACCAGGAGTTGTGCCTCCAGCTACTCCTCCAAGAGGACATGCACAACGGGCACCTCAGCCTGCTCCACTTCAGCCACTTCCCCAAAGATCAACAGCTCAAAAAGCATGGGATACACCGGATGCACAAGCTTTGTCGCTGATTGCATTGGCAGTTCAGCAGTCCATCATCCCCACATTCGTTCTGTAGCTTCTTCACGAGAAGCTTGGCTAACTTTGGAGCAGATATTTGCAGGAAAGAATGACACTCGCATCTCTTTCTTAAAGAAAGAGCTAGTGGAACCAGCCTTCCTTCTCAGATAGGGTGGTTTAACCTGATTAAGCACTTAATTACAGTTATCAGCAAATGAACATAAATTGAAATGCTCACTTTACCTTCATAAACTTGGACAATGAACACCCTGTTGGCCCCAAAACAGGCACTCCTTTCGGTATTTCTTTAATTTCAATTGCTAATGGATAAATTACAAGCCGAAATTTCACAATCTCCTTGGCTGATTCAAAAGTCCCTCCCTTGCTGTTCCAATAATCAACAAAGCATTCGGGCAAATTGACCCTTGATTTTCACCCAGGACTTGCTCTAATGGAACCCCAACTGGTCAAATGCTACCCCAAGTTCACAATAGATGGGCTAGCATCTGAAATCCTCACAATTCCACGAATTTCCGGTGCTGATTTTTGTGTACAATGCCTTTGACTGATGGCACGGGTCCCAAGGTGACTACTAAACCCTAATTACTGCTGTAATTTAGGGTTTACAGCGGTAAACTCTCTGTTGTCCACCAAATTTGACTATACTCTGCTACCAATGGCTGAGAATTGCTGAGAATGCGTGAGCATAGATTGGAAGAGATGAGAGAATGTTGTAGAAAGAGAGAAAATCAGCTGAAATGTATATTTTGATTCATAGCTCTGATGACAAATCTGATGGCACCAACAGCTTCAAAAGGGGGGTAAAACACTAGCTCAGCAACTCAGCTGACAAGCCCTCCTCTTCTACCACCGCCTCCCTTGAGGCGGAAGAGAAATCCTGCTGCCCCTGTCCTGTCGCAGCGCGTGATCAGTCGTCGTCGCCTCTCAGAGCCAAATCTAATCACCTCTTCTCTCTCTACCAAGCTCCGAACGATTGAAATTCAGCTTCCACCACCCTCCAACAGCCTTCTCCCTAGTTGCATGGGAAAGTTTTGCTAAGTGGCAACCTTCCTAATGCATTTTCAGTCAATGAATTAATTTTTCAGATTTAATTAATTCTGAAAATTAATTTCAGCCCTTTTAACCCTGCCCAAAACTAAACATGTCCATCTGTAATGAAATTGGCTAAGCCATTTGCAACTAGGAGTGGTTCCCAACCTCTGTTGACCCTTAGACTAGAATTAATTAATTAATTAATGCTAGTCCCTAGTGTCACCACTGACACTTAATGGCCAAACAATTATCCTAGGGTCTAACCTGGCAGCAACTGACCACCAAAACCCAGTTGGTATAACTTAACACAACTTTTGCCTTTAACACCCACTCCATCCTCAGGGTCCTTGATCTATTCCCATGAAATAACTGCCATGTGCATCACATGTGCTAAACAACCTTGCACATTTGATTAATAACTTAATCAAATGTTACTAGCAAGCTCACACCTTGTCCTCCTAATCTATCCACATAAATTGAGAGCTCATCAACATAAACACCAAAGAGAGTAGACGAAAGTGGGCATCCCTACTTCACCCCAATGATACTTTCCATCATATCAAAAAGCCCTCCTAGAGCACACACCCTCCTTGTCACTAACTCACACAAGGCATAAATCCCCCGCTAGAGAGATTCTAGAGTGCCAGTATTATGTAGTCATTGCATGAGTCTAGCTCATGGCACATAGCCATATTTCAATAGTGATGTGTGTGAACACACTTAGGACCACTGAGGCACTCTTTTCCCTCTTTGGGAAGATTTTTTCCCACCAACCTTGTATATATGCCTATTTCACTCTGGGGCATACTAAGTCTTCTAAACCTCCTCTATTGATACTACTCAATAAACTTTATGTTATGCTCTCAAGCTTTTTCTTCTCCAAGCTCTATGTGTGCATTCCTACAACCCTAAATCCAATACAACCTTTAAATGGATGATCTCATTATTATAGATAAGCAATCACAAGATTGAAAAGGTGGATCGAATACTAGAGATACTTCATCAAGAGTTTGATGTGATTGATTTAGGCAACCTTCACTTCTTTATCAATCTTGAGATCTATCAAATGGCACAAGGCATCTTCACTTCATAGCATTGGTACACCTTGTTGAGCTAAAATAAGTATTACGTGCTGAATTAGCTTCTTAAACAGCCCCAAAAATGCTTGATGAATGAAAACCCTAAAATGGTGCACAGCACAAGGTCCAAAACTTTCTATAAATAGGTAGGCTGCCCTCCATTCAGCCCAATCTCGTTTTTGCAAGTTTCACATGATCTAGCTTTGCTACCCACACCCCATTCACGGAAGACATCTCAGCCAAGGCTGCCTAACATCGTCTACATCCATCTGGCACCTATTTCCAGCCTCCATCGTGCAATCTACACTGCTTTTGCTGCTTTACTGCATTTGTTACATCATCTACAACCGGTGACCTATTCTACTACCGCATTTGTGCTTTGCAGCTGCTGTACGGACTGCCACATCATCATACTTGTGTTTTACTATTGTCAGCTTGCCACATTATCATACCTGCACATCATCATCAGGTTGCTGCATTTGCATTTTTCTCTCTCCTCTACCTATCTGACACTAATCTAGCATCACCCTTGCTACGTTTACCATTGTCAAACATCTTGGAGGCTACCTTGCTATGTTTTAGGATCCGTCAAGAGTATGACATACTCTCCAACTCATTATCTCTGCCTCAGTCCTCAAGCCACAAGAGTTCAGGTTGCAATTTTCATTCCTTGCACGGTCGGTTTGCTGCATGAGCATTGTATATTCAATATTCATTCATTTATTCAGATCTTTCACTGTGTTCATTGTCTCTAAGTTACCCTAATCCTAGCTCTATTCTCTTGAGTTTATGCTTTGTCATACACTTTCATTTATGTTTTTGCATTAGTTATTTCTTCACATGGTATCAGAGCAAGGTTCTCTTTGATGAAATCTTGGTCTTCGATCTGAAAGCCCTTCACAAGAGGCAGGAACAACAAGAGGGCAAGATGGCTTCGAGCACATCTTCACAACATCATCATGATGCTCCTAAGCCTGGCACATTGAGACACAAGACGAAGTGGGCTTCACAGCTTACTCCTCATACTTCCAACATGGTCGAAGAGTCTTTGGACTACCATGGATTTCATAGACCATACAAGATCTTATGAGCCAAATAACGATTTTGCAAAAAGAACGAAAGATCCACAAAGCATTGATCACCCTGACATGAAAACTAGCATGGAGTACAAACCATTTTCCTCTCTACCATAATCATCTCCATCTCTATCTCTTTCATCTTTTCCATATACTTCTCCACCTTAATTTACTCATATGTTAGATACACATACTGGTGATGATCAGCATGAAGAAACTCTTCATACCAAGTATTGGTCCATAAGCCCTGAAGAGGATAGATTTTTCCATTTGAACTCAAGAAAAGGCAAGCAAAACTGACAAGATTCATTGGTGAGTGCTCCTTTTTCATCTTTTCCCTCACCTTTTATATCCCCTGGTCAAATTGATTTTTGTGAATCATCTTTTTCTTAATTGGAGTGATAGAAAGTCATTCGCTTTACTTCAAATAGTTAGCCTATAGTCCCTAGTTAAGGTAATAGACTGCAATTAGTCATTCACTTTCCATCAAACTATTCATAAACCATGGTTTTGGCCAGCATTGCCTAAAATTTAAGGGTATGTATTCCAATTCCATTTTTTAACACAATTATTTGTTATTTCAAAAGATTGAGAAGTATAGATACACATATCTATACTTCTCAGAATTTACTTCCTCTTTTCCGCAAGATATTGGTGATGATCATGTGAGAGTGGAGGTCAGGATCGAAGCTTAGCACAGAAGACAGTAGACAGTAGAGAGTGAAGCACGACACCCAATGCAATAGATTGAAAGAGTGTAAACTGAAAGTACAAGGTACAACCCTTAAACCTTAGGGTTGTAGGGGGGTGTTCACACCCAAACACGGTAAGTGCCCATAAGTGTGTCATAATCACATACGAAATAATACCATAAGTCTGGCGTAAAAAACCTCTCCTACCGAGAGTAAAAAGTGCCCCAGTGTCCTACTGATCACCGACACTCCGATGTGAGAGTAGGCATAAGTGAGGTGTGAGTAAAATACCCAACAAACCCCCCTGGAGTGAAGAGTGATCAAGTGTACAAGAATCATCCACCACCAAAGGAGATCAAATTTAAAGCATTGCAAAATGCTTCAAATTTCTCACGAGGAAGAGCTTTGGTGAAGATGTCTGCCACATTACTGGTGGTAGGACAATAGACAAGGCTGATATCACCTGCATGTAGCCTCTTTCTGACAAAGTGATAATGTATCTCAATGTGTTTCGTGCGTGCATGAAACACTGGCTTCCGTGCCACTGCAATGGCACTCTGACTGTCAGTGAACAAAGGAATAGGCTCCGTAACAAATACATCCAGATCAGCAAGCAACCGTCTAATCCATACGCATTCAACTGTGGTAGTGAAAGCTGCCTTGTATTCAGCTTCACATGACGATGTGGCAACAGTGGATTGTTTCTTACTAAGCCAAGATATGCAAGACGAGCGAAGAAACAATTGCCACTAGTGGAGTGACGTAAATCATAATCACCAGCCCAATCAGAATCACTGTAAGCATGTAACTGCAGTGGTCCCCCCTTGGCATAAAGCAATCCAAGAGATCTAGTACCCTGCAAGTAACAAAAGACACCCTTAACAGCTTGCCAATGTGACATGCGTGGCTAATGCATATATCTGCTCAGGGCTGAGACTGCAAACTGTATGTCTGGCTTAGTGTTGCATAGGTAAATAAGACATCCAATTGTTGGAGCATATGTGTGTATATCAAACAAATCATTGTCATCATAGAATGACACCTTTAGTCCACATTCCATTGGTATACAGACTGGCTTGCGATCATGTAAGCCAAACTTCTCAAGAAGTTTACCAATGTATATTGACTATGATAAACCAATACCTCTAGCATCATGTATGAGCTGAATGCCCAAGTAATAATGCAAAGACCCCAAGTCTGACATGTCAAAAGTTTGCTGCAAATTTTGTTTAAATGCTGAAATCTGATCAGCATGTGTCCCTGTAAATAAGAGATCATCAACATAAAGACAAATGATCAGCATGGATCCCCCCTCTTTACATACGTAAAGGGTAAACTCAGATGAGTTGTTTATGAACCCTTGGCTAAGCAAGAAAGCATCTATCTTTGCATACCAAGCTCTAGGAGCTTGTTTCAAATCATACAAGGCTTTTTTCAGCTTGCATACCAAGTGTTCCAAGCCCTCAACTGCAAAACCAATGGGCTGCTGTACATATACTTCCTCATGACGTTCCCCATGTAAAAATGTAGTTTTAATATCCAAGTGATACACAATCCATCCATAATGAGCAGCCAAAGCAACCATAGACCTGATGGTCATCATACGGGAGGTAGGAGAAAATGTCTCCTCATAGTCAATGCCTTTTTTCTATGCATAGCCTTTAGCTACAAGCCTTGCGTTGTATTTGTCAATGGATCCGTCTGCATTCCGTTTCAACTTGTAGACCCATTTTGTTCCAATGGCTTTCTTCCCAAATGGCAAAGACACCAAATCCCATGTTTGATTCTTAGTGATAGAATCCAATTCAGCTTTCATTGCTGCCATCCAATGCACACTCTATTGTGCATCTTCAAAACATTCAAGCTCCTCATCATCGAAGGTGCTTGCCATAATGAACTCCATGGAATGTGCAGTATCATGCATACGAGCTTACCTTCTAGTACGAGCAGTCATGGGTGCATCCAAATGACTATCTTTCATGGTCTGTAAATACCATCTAGGAATTTTTCTTGCCTCATGACTATGCATAGGCTCTTGCTGAATTTCAGTTTCAGCACTTTGCTGAATTCAGATCAGCCAATGGCTGATTTTCTGCATTTTCCAAAGGAGTAGCTGGCTGAACATTGAGTTCACTTGCTGAAACTCCAGCTGAATCACCAAATGTAATGGGCAGCAGCCCTTCGAATACATCACGGGCAGCCTGATATGTATCTAAACCAACCAGGGACAATCCTGATTTTTCATCAAATAGTACATCCCTACTGACAAACACCTTTTTAGAAACAAGATCATAGAGTTTGTAGCCTTTGCTCTCACTGCTATATCCCATAAAAATGCATTTAACAGCATTGTTATCCAACTTTTTCTTGAGTACCTTTGGAATATGTGCATATGCAAGGCACCCAAAGGTACAAAAGTGTCCAACATAAGGTTTTATGTTGTTCCAAGCCTCAAAAGGTGTGATTTTCTTCAATGCTTTGGTGGGGCATCTGTTCAAAACATGGCAAGCACACATAACGGCTTCCATCCAAAAACTGTGAGGCAAGCTCTTTGCCTTCAGAATACATCTGGCCATCTCCATGAGTGACCGATTCTTTCTTTCTGCAACCCCATTCTACTGTGGAGTATAAGCAGCAGTGTACTGATGGACAATGCCCTTCTGCTTCAAAAAAGAATTCAGCATAGAGGACATGTATTCCCCCTCTTGATCCAACAGAGAGTCTTAATTTTACAACCAGACTGGTTTTCAGCAAGTGCAAGAAAAGCCAAGAATGCATCATACATTTTTGACTTTTTAACCAAAGAGTAGACCCAGCAAAATCAAGTAAATCATCAATAAAAGTCACAAAATATTAACATCCTCCCAATGACTTTGTCTGCATAGGTCCACATACATCTGAATGCACTAACAGCAATCTGGCTGTTACTCGAAAAGCACCATCACGGGGAAACAAAAAATGATGCATTTTTTCCAAAATACATCCTTCGCACAAGTGCTTAGGAGGTCTCTCCAATAGAGGTAATCCATCTAGTATCTACGTACGCTGTAAGAGCATCAAGCTGCCAAAGTTCACATGCCCCATCCTAGCATGCCATAACTCTGCCTGTATCATAGCAGGAGTAAGAGTGGATATCAAATACGCTGACTGATCAACTGAAAGAGCATCCAACTCGTATAACCCATGACATAAAGTGCCTGTCAAGACCAAAGTCATGTGTTCTTTGTCTCTTACCATGCATCTGTCATCATCAAATGTGACCTACAATCCGCAACGTGCCAAAGAAGAGATAGAGAGCAAATTCTTATTTATGCCTGGCACAAATAAAGCATCCTGTAGGCGGAGAATAGAGCCATCAATGGCTGTGAGCACTATCTCCCCAATACCTCTGACAGGGTATGATGCATTGTTGGCACGCTATACAGACTTGCCAACTAGAGCTGCATGAACAGATGCAAATAAATCTCTGCGAGATGTAATATGCCTAGAAGCACCACTGTCAAAAAACCAAGTGCCCGCATCCTCAATAGAGCTAAATGCTCAATCTGCCCAAGAGGTGTCATAACTGCATGTGTAAAAACGATAGTCCCTGTCTACAACAAAGGACGCGGACTCCGTAGCAATGGAAGGAGCATCAAAAACAGACATTCCTGACTCCTTTTTCTTCTCTTTGGCAATGCGCTTTCTGCACTCAGTGATGTAGTGTCATGGTTTCTTGCAATAATGGCATTTTTCCTTTTTGGCTTGCGTGCCCCCTTGTTTTTTGTTTGCCTGGGATGTGCCAGAAGTCCCAGAACTCTGCAGAGCATTCTTTACTTGGCTGCCTTTGCCCTTTTGTCTAGCCATAAAAGCCTACTCAAAGACTATAGCATTTACACCACTATTCCTCCGTGTTTAATCCTCCTCTAGAAGCAAACTGACTAACTAAAGAAAAGTGATTGGCTGCGCGGCAATTCTCATTGTGAGGTTTAAGGCTGTATGAAAAGCCAAGTACAAAGGATATAATGAGTTCAAAGTGGTGGATATCATCTGTGCATCCAAATAGTACTCATCAACATTCATGAGTTGCTCTCGCAAGTCCTGAATTTTGTTCAAGTGATCCTGAATAGAATCACCTTCATCCATTTTCAATGTCTCTAGCTCTTTCTTTAGGAAAGAGATGCGAGTCTCATTCTTGCCTACAAACATCTGCTCCAAAGTTAGCCAAGCTTCTCATGAAGCAGCTGCTGAACGAATGTGGGGGATGATTGACCACTGAACTGCTAATGCAATCAGCGACAAAGCCTGTGCATCCCGTGTATCCTATGCTTTTTGAGCTACTGTTCTTTGGGAAAGTGGCTGAAGTGGAGCAGGCTGAGGTGCCCGTGGTGCACATCCTTCTAGAGGAGGAGTAGCTGGAGCCACAACTCCAGGCCGAGCTTCTTCTCCACTGACATAATTCCAAAGATTTTTTGCCACAAGTACATTCTTCATCATGAAGGACCAAAGTGAATAGTTATTTCCATCCAATCTGTCCTCCTTGGATACATAGGTGAAAGATTTGCCATGATTTTTCAATTACCGAAAATGCAAGAGAGCAATGTCGAAGCAGAACTTCACTGGAAATCTGAAAATTTCCAGAAATTGCAAGAAATAACTTTCTGCAATTAGTATACAAAGGTGCACTCTGCCAAAATTGTTTGTTATGCACGCAGTCCAACGTGCAATTAGTGTTCAGCAACACTATACCAACAAAATCCCCAAATTTTCCTTGCCTCGGGTTTGTCAAAACAATCTATCAGTGACTATAAATGCAGTGTGTATGCCAATGTTCCCTGAAAACATAAAAGCCCCAAAAAAAATTTATGACTATGTCCAGAAATTGCATTTAATGTGTCCCAGACAAGTTTCTGAATGTTGTGCTTATTGCGTAAGAAGCCCTGCTTGCAGAAATTGCAAGAGATTAAAAATTTTAAAAAATAACAGAAAAAAACGCAGAGCCGTCAGGCACGCCTTTGACAGGTACGGGTTGACTGGCGTCGGGTGTCGGGCGTCGCAGGCAAGCTGGCGAACGTGGCGACTAACATTGCAAGCGATCTAGCGGACTTGGCGACTGACGTCGCAGGGTAGAGATAGCGCTGGACGTCGGGTGACGAGTTGGAACCGGCGGTGCTCGAGCTGAGCTAGCGGGTGACATGGGTGCAAGTAGCAGTTGGCAGGCAACGTTGGTGACGAGCACAGGGGGTCACGTTGGGCAAACGGACGAGTTGTGGACACAGGTTCGAAA
This sequence comes from Lygodium microphyllum, assembly GCF_053477565.2. NCBI lineage: Eukaryota > Viridiplantae > Streptophyta > Polypodiopsida > Schizaeales > Lygodiaceae > Lygodium > Lygodium microphyllum. The sequence goes on from NC_141135.1 coordinate 120,295,976, forward strand.
CGGCGCAGGGAGAGGCAAGCGCCTGACATCTAGGCGGCAAGAGCGGATGAGTAGCTAACGAGGCATGCACTGGCGGGGTGAGAGCTGTCTACGAAGTGCTGCAGGACAGAGCGTGTCGAATCCAACGGGCAGAGTTGGAGCTCCCACAGGTTGAGCGGGGCTGAGCTGGACGGAACCTCAGCTAAATAGAGCCAATGCTCTGATACCAAATGTGAGAGTGGAGGTTAGGATCGAAGCTCAGTACAAAAAACAACAGACAGTAGAGAGTGAAGCATAACACCCAATGCAATAAACAGAAAGAGTGTAAACTAAAAGTACAAGGTACAACCCTTAAACCTTAGGGTTGTAGGGGGGTGTTCACACCCGAACACGGTAAGTGCCCGTAAGTGTGTGTCATAAGCACATACGAAATAATACCATAAGTCTGGGGACAAAAACCTCTCCTATCGAGAGTAAAAAGTGCCCCAATGTCCTATTGATCACCGACACTCCAATGTGAGCGTAGGCGTAAGTGAGGCGTGAGTGAAATACCCAACAGATCAGGATGAAGAAACTCTTCATACCAAGTATTGGTCCATACACCCTAAAGAGGATAGATTTTTCCATTTGAGGTGTTGGCAATGGGATAGCGCAGTGCCACAAGGGCACTGGAAGACAAGCGAGCAAGTGCAGGGGGCTAGAGCGGCACAGCAGACTGCGCAAGACAATCAGGCGGACAGGCGGTGCAGGACCATTGCACGTACGGGCAGGCTAGTGGGTGGGCTCCTTGGCTAACTGGTGGCACAAGTAGTCTAGGTGGGCGGAGTGGGCAGGACTGCTGGCGCTGACTGGGAGGCTCCAAAAAGAGCACCACATGGCGGCACTCTGCAGGTACTAAGAGCAAAGCAGGTGGAGCTACAGACCTCTCGAGCTCGCGGGCACTCTTGAAGGCTGAACAGAGTTAAACTGAGCTGAGCACTGATACCAAATGTGAGATGGAGAGAGGATCGAAGCTCAGCTCAAAGTGCATTAGACAGTGTGAGAGTGAGCGTGACACCCAATCCAATAGACTGAAAGAGTGTAATCTGAAAGTACAAGGTACAACCCTTAAACCTTAGGGTTGTAGGGGGTGTTCACACCCAAACATGATAAGTGCCCGTAAGTGTGTGACATAAGCACATACGAAATAAGACAATAAGTCTGGGGGAAAAAACCTCTCGTACCGAGAGTAAAAAGTGCCCCAGTGTCCTACTGATCATCAACACTCCTCTCTGAGCATAGGCGTGAGTGGAAACCCAACAGATTTAAGGGTATGTATTCCAATTTCATTTTTGCACATAGTAATTTGTTATTTCAAAAGCATGTATTAAAGGTCTTCGTTGAAGTTGGACCTCAACTATTCTATATCATCTTCTCTAAGCACCAAAAAAGCAAACAGTCATGTATTGCAAGGTAAGAAAGAGGAAAGTAGGGTGGCAGGTAGAATTTATAGTCCACAAACAAAGTGGAAGAGGTGGCACTTGCAAGGTGAGTGGTTTTCTCTCACCATAAATGCCGCTCATGATGGACAAACGCCATTTGTAGAAGAACTGCCTCAAAGAGAAGCGTCTATAAATACACTTCTATTCCAAACCTAGAGCTATAAGGGTCTGAGGCCCTATTCTTTGTCGTAAATAAATTCGAGCTGTGGACTTATTCTTTGTCATACACATCCTCCGACAAGTCTCTATGAAGGATTTTGTTAGTAGTAGCCCTATCAATGACAAGGACTTGCTTTTACACTAGCAACTCCTTTCTTTTGGTTGAAGCAAGGCTTTGTTAACTATATCGAGAAGTCTTTTATCAAAATAAACAACTGAACAAAGGGTCAAAGATTGCCAAACAATGCCAAAATCAAAAACAATGTTGATTTCTAGAGAAGGATATATGACAATCTCTTTCTCATATGTAAATTTGAACGGTTTGCAACGCGGAAGTGATCCCTCTTCTCCTGTGACTATAGATGTGCAACGGCTCAATCTGCATAAAAATTCCCAATTTAGCTTTGGCTATCTCCTCAAAACACTTCATGCAACATGGGGAGGTGAGGAGAGAGAAAGGAGTTCAGGCAAACTGCAGATGACCTTGCAATGTCTCCCCGAAGTAGATTGAGTAATACAGTTTCAGCCATGTCATCTGCATTATGTCCAGTTGCAAGCTTGTTTGCACCTAGCATGGCTGCCCCTCTATCTAAAGCCTGTCATCAGTGGAAGTAACCAACCAAATCTGTATGTCAAAGAGACCAAAAATAAAACAAATGGAGCACATCTAAAAGATTGAAGCAAAACAGGGACCGCCTTATGTTAGCTGAGGACAAAGCATTACTTGACGTCTAAATACTCCACAAAATGTGCAGTTGTTCTTCAGACCAATCTCTCTTACAATCTCATCCATGGTCCAGCCATACAAAGACTTGTATGATACTACTAGAAGTGGGACCCCATACTGTAAGCCAAAAGTACAAAAGTTATGAGAAAGAATTTTTCACCTGACATTTTTCCAAAACTTGAAGTATACAATTTACCTGCTTCTCATTTCGCTTTACAGTCTCGAGTGAGTCATCTCTATAACCAGTGATGCCCTCGTCAATTGATAAGAGGAAAATATCAATACCATAGTTGTACCTTCTATTGAGCTCCGTCAACACATAAGCTAGCACAGTTGAGTCTGCCAAGAAAAATTGTATCACAAGGCTACCCATCCAATGGCACTCAAATTAAATTTTCAATAATTAATTGCTGTGAGAATGTTTGGATGGCTTCTTGATCCTTATATGAGCAAAATAATATGACGTTTTCCAACCATTTAAACCCTGACCAAATGTGGCCATTTTATTAAGTGCTTCTCTCATCAAACTCCAGGCGGCAGACTGTGTCTGCTTTTCAAGGCCAAATACACAAATCATTGTAAAAGTGTTCCTGTATCATAATAATGTGCATTATACCTTAATTATCTAGCCGAGGTCTACTTAGTAGAGTTGTCTTTTCTTGGGTGAAAGACGCTTTACCTTTTCCACCAGATGCTCCAATTGCAACTCGCTCCCCAGATTTGAACAATTGATTGTCTATGATGGTCTTATGGAGCTCTTCCTCAAATGCTAGAAAGAAGCATTCTTTGCATATCTGTGTCGAGACATTAAACGAGAAAAGTCAGTCATTGCATGTCACTGGTACTGATGTACCAAACAGCTCGAAGATTCTACGAAGCTGCACTTAATTCTGAATCGGACAACTTTAAGCAAGATAGCTTCTCTCTCTCTCTCTCTCTCTCTCTCTCTCTCTCTCTCTCTCTCTCTCTCTCTCTCTCTCTGTGTACCTGCTGGTGAGTTTTAGGCCGGCGCAGAACTGCTCGTCTTTCCGAGCATACGTCACAAGGATGTCCCATGGCAAGCGAAGGCTTTGTTGCTGCAGTTGGGAGTTGGTGAACCAGAAAGACTCGGGACTCGTGAGAGTAGTTAGTCCTACATCATTTGTTGACTCCAAATATTCTCATTTGCGGTAAAGATGCGTCTAGGCACCTAACTTTTCCTCTTCTAATCTCGAAAACAATAAACATTCTGCAATTGTGAGGCGCTCCACTCCAAATCTTGTGGCTCTATCATCGCAAATTTGCAATAAAAATTTGGTCCAATTTGATGCCCTTTCATTGCACGGTGACCACCAATTCCATTTCTTGTGTTCTAAGAAAAGCTCGCCGAAATTGTGCACATTGAAACTTTTCAAAAATGCGAACAATACGCTAGAGAGAATTGAACTCATGGGGTGGGGTGGGGTGGTCTAATAATTGGAAAAAGATAGATAATCGTATTCTCATTCCATGTGTTTATGGATTGAACAAAACTTAAGTAGTAGTACAGTGGGCCATAGACCTACCAATTGTAATGCCATTTTACTCCACTACAAGCCATTAGACCAATTGCATGTCCTATGTCATTGGAATTTGCCTATAACAATAAAACTCACTATTACTCGGACCACTTTATCGGTCCCCCTTACCCCACATAGTGATTCTCGACTTTTGCCTAGTCGAGGGTCATTGAGGAGGAGGTTCCAATGTGATCAAGATTCAAGAGTATTTTGGCTTCCCAGCTATGCTATCTACACAAATAGGAATAATGCTAGTGTAGTTCTTGTTTGCTTTCTTGGGAGGAAAGGTGTCCCCCCTTGTTAACATATCAATGTGCATCTCTTTTTAAAAAGCTAAGGTGTTGTATATCTAGATTAAGATTGTGAGAAAGCTATATATTATAATTATGTTAGGCTAGATATTTATAAGGAAGAAGACAATGTAATACAATCTTTAAATTTCTAACCTATTTTGAGAATAATGACCATCCTAATCATGAAATAATACCCTAACATCTAAGGCATAGTTTAAAAATAAATTGAATCAAAGTAAATGACAAATTATAAGGCATATATTTGTTGTCTTAAAAGCTAAATGATGATATGTATATTAAATTTTTATTGTTAGGTTAGATATAGCTATACTGTATTATTATTTTTGTTGTGGCTAAGGTAACTTCCGAACCTCCATCTTTCTCTTGGACTTGTTGTCTTCTACCAAAGCTTCTATTTCAAAGTGTCCCCAATCTTTTGGTAATTAAATGCAAGGACATGCATGTGTGTGTGTGTGAAGTGGTGCGTAGTAGCAAAGCAATTATGTTAGGCAAAGGGAGATTGATCGAAAAGCATGGCAAAGCACTTTAGTCAATTGCATGGGAGCAAACAATAGGAGCAAGCATTGGAACTGCCATGGGAGGAGCTCGTTAAGTGAGTAGAGCAGCCAAAAGTTGAGTGGAACCTAGTGAGAGCAACCAACAAGTGACATGCTTTGCACCTAGAGGAGGCAAACAGCCAATGGGTGTGAGATGATGTGGATAGTCACTTAAGCGAAGCTTTTCCTATGATGTGAGTAGGCCAATGAGCCACACACACACACACACACACACACATAGAGAGAGAGAGAGAGAGAGAGAGAGAGAGAGAGAGAGAGAGAGAGAGAGAGAGAGAGAGAGTGTGTGTGTGTGTGTGTGTGTGTGTGTGAGGGCTCTTGCCACATTGTCCTTTTCACCTAATTTCTTATTTGACAAATTTTTATTTTTTCCTGTGCACCTTTCCCAAATGGCTCTCTCCAAAGGTTTGCCATAATTTAGGCATTTATCTACCCTTGATTCTGATTGAAAATGACATGTAGCTTTTGAATCACAAATTAATCATCCCAGCAAGAGAGAGAGAGAGAGAGAGAGAGAGAGAGAGAGAGAGAGAGAGAGAGAGAGAGAGAGAAACACACACACTAATGAACACAATTTAGACTATCCAATGAGCTTTGCTAGTAGAGAACTCGCGGATGCTTAAATGAACTACTCCACTATGGAGAGGGAATGGTTAGCCATGGTGTTTGCTATAAGCAAATTTCGGTATTACCTTTTGGTTACACCTTTCATCTTCTTTGTTGACCATCAAGCCTTGCTTTATCTTGTTAACAAATCCTGTGCTACGGGATGCATTGCTCGATGGTTACTTCTGCTTCTAGAATTCAACTTCTCTATGGTTGTACACAAAGGGAAGTAGCACCACATGGCTGACCATATATCTTGCATACCTATAGGAGAAGTTGCTAGATAGGGCATCACACACGACTTGCCTGACAACGCACATCTGTTTAACCTGTCTAGCAAAAGGGACTTGTTTAGAGCTAACTTGATGCAATACTAGGTAGATAACATAGTCCAAGTGCTTAAGCACAAACTACCTAAAAGACCCAACGAGAAGGCCCAACTTAAGCGACTCATCCTTAAAATACAACCATATCAATTGATAGCAGGACAACTCTATAGGTTAGGGTAAGATGACTTGCTGCGTAGATGCATGTGCAAGCATGAGATGCCTGACATACTTGCAAAAGCACATAGTGGAATTGTAGGAGGACACTTCATTAGAGACATGACGGCCCGCAAGATACTGTAGTCTCAACTATGGTGGCCTATTTTTCGAGATGCAACACAATTTGTAAAGCACTGTGACGAGTGCCAACAACTGACCAAGGTACCCGTTCACAATGAAAAACTGGAGCTAAGTCTAATTATTGCAAGACAACCATTTGAGAAATGAACTTTTGACTTCATTAGACCGATTAGCCATGCAGCACAGTATTCACAGGCCAAGCACATCATCATTGCTACAGACTATCTCACAAAGTGGACAAAAGCACGAGCCATGAGAAAAAACGATGCTAGAGCTACTGCTAAGTTCCTTTAGGAGTAGGTGATCTCACAATTCGGCTGCCCCATTGAACTAGTTAGTGATCAAGGCACACACTTCATTAATGAAGTGATTGCTCACCTCTTGTCGACCTTTCTGATCAACCATCAAAAATCCTCACCCTACTACCCTTAATGGCTAGGCTGAGTCTACTAATAAGATCTTAGTGAGTGTTCTAAATAAAGTAGTCCCTGCCTCGCACAGCAACTGGGACAATAAACTGATGGTAGCCTTATGGGCCTATCGAACAGCCTATAAAACAGCAATAGGACAGACTCCCTTCAAGCTAACCTACAGGTATGAAGCCATTCTATCTATAGAGTTCTTTGTTCCCGAGCCTGAGAGTAGCCATCCAAGAGAGATGGGATGAAAAGGAGGCACGGACAGAGCACCTAATCGAGCTAGAACACTTATCAAAGACTCAACTTCTAGCCACCTATGCATTGATTTGTGAAAAGGCACACCGCAAGAGTTGGTTTGACAAGCACGTCAAGCAGTAAGAATTTGAGCAGGGTGACTTAGTGTTGTTGTACTCAATAAAAGGCCATAAATAGAAGATGAAGTTCACCGAATTAGGGCCTTTCTGAGTTCACACTATAAGTTGAACCGGTAATGTAGATCTCAAGACCTTAGACAGAGAGAGTGTAGGCTTCTTTAACGATAGCCGCATGAAGAAGTACTACCCTCCCACACATCCACTACATGAATCTCCCATGCTAGAGTCCCTTGTGAAGGTTCGAGTTGCCACAATAATGAAAATTGATGAGGAGGAGGAAGAGGTAGTAGCACCTTCTTACATGCGCATAATGATCATTGCCCAACAAACACATGCTTTGCATGCATTGATCAATGAGGAAGTTGATTTTAATATCTTAACTCATGATCACTGGACTCAAATTGGCTAACCACAACTACAACCCACCAATGCCAAACTTAGCCCATTTTGGGGCTGATTGTATGCCCTTTTAGAAAAGTGCAAAGTCACAGCCTCTATTGAGTCTGAAAGCATACCCATAATCTTTTGTGTGCTATCGAACACAAAAGATGTTGGCAAGGAATCATTGTTAGGACGCTCATTTAAAAAGCAAGCACATTGTAATATTGAATACGAGTCACAACGTATTCACCTTACTATCGACAATGTACAAATAGTCATGGCTTTAGCAAGGGCAATGCAGGTCCATCAAAGCTCGCGAGGCTAAGGAGGGGGATCGAGACTTGTCTCAACCCACCACGCCACCCCGCTAACACATCGCTAATATAAAAGCTAAGGCCTCTGAACCACAATCCAATTGGATGCCTAAACATAAAGGTCTGTCGCCTAGGAGCATGCAACCATGACCTCACAAGCCTAGGAACTCATACTGGAAACTTAGGAGGCAATGAAGAACCTATAGACACTGACGAACGGTTAAGCCTAGATGAGTCCCCAAGACCCTAATGCAAGTGCAAGGCTATTACGAGGGTCATGCCTAGATATGGGTGCCTAAAACCAAGAGGGCCAATGACACTATTCAAACGCCACCCTCAAACTCAACCACACAAAGCCGCACGATAGATCAATCACTAAAGTCGCAAAAAGCTCAAGCTACTGCGAAGCCCATAGAGCCTGACATTGTTAAGCCTACACAATCTCAACGAGTCTATCGATCGAAACTGTAGCTTGCTGACTCCAAACCGACCCAACCTAGCACTGCTAGTGCCACTCAAGCCTCACAAACATACGGCAGCACACCGTCAGAATCTCAAACCACACTTAGTGCACAAGAGGCTAAACCACATACTCATGAGCAGTCGTCGCAACCGCAACCATCAGCCGCCGCTGCCCCGTTGCTGAGCTATTAAGTCCAATCAAACCCCAACCTCCAGCAAGTCTTAAACCCTCTTATGAGCGATGATCGATCCTTACCTTAGCTGCAAACTTAGTTGAAAATACAATGGATGACTTGGTTGGTTTCCTTCAACGTTTGGATGCTGTGTTTACCACACTTGCTAAAAGCTATGACCGATTAGACCTAGGTCTTTTAGACGAACCTTCAACAAGGAGGTATGCATGTTGCCTTGCTTCTAGGAAGAATCAAAATTTGTATTCATTAAGGCTCCCCACACAGTTGAGGAACTCATTGTCACCAAGATATTTCACAAGTGAGCATGCAAACAATGCCTCATTACATCCTACGACAAGGGCATGATCCTTGCCACCAACCACAAAATTGAGGAGTTGAAACAGCTGGTTGCCAATGACCCCTCTTTCTTGTGACAATGGTATGCTCTCTGACTTCAATGGGAGGAAAAGGGCTACCAAATCATGACCAACCCTAAGCAGAGACGTGCAATCAAGACCTCGGAATACAACCCAACTTATGTAGCCCCAACCTTCCATAGGGTGTTGACCACGATTCGCAATCGGCCCCTCGAAGAGCGCATCATGACTCACCCCTACCTAGATCACATTTTGACAGAGGAGGAGTTGCACATTGCTAATAGAATAGGCTCCCCTAATTTCCTAATGGATGTCCTCACCTACATCACTCATGTAAGCATTTGACCTAGCGACATGGACCACTATGCTAACATGGAGTACAACCCAAACTTCTACACTTGGCTCATGCAAAAGTGAAACACTGTGAGCATGCACTGAATGGTCTTAACACTTCAATCTCTAATCCTATGAAGGATTTTTCTAATTTTCAAAGGGGGATGGGGTAAGGTGGAAAAACATATTTTAAGGGAAAACATACGTTAAGAAAATTCTCATTGACCTTCATTGGATTGTGAGAATTGTTTATTGGATTGTGCAAATTATGAAGAAAATTTCCCTTTGTGGACTTAAGCTTTTCATTTTTCTATAAGCGCACAATCACTCTCTACTTGTTATCTTAAGAAAATTAATGGTGCACTATGGCGTTATGACAGGGATCCACAATGAAAGGTCAAGAGAACAATAGCAAACTTCCCTTTTGGAAGAGGAACAAGCTAAATATGTCCTCTCAGTGGAGATGAGGGCCTTCAGCCAATTCAGGTTTAGGCATGTTCTAAACTTGGAGGATGTGGCCATGGAAGAACAGGCCATAAAACAAATTGTGGAGGAATGCAATCTGCTGAAGTACCTAGAGAAAGTTGGCCAAGCTATGGACTATGAGAAGTGTGTGGAATTCCTCCGAACTTTCAATAGGAACTGCGGCACCGTAACGTTGCGTTAAGAAAATGACACCTGTCAAGTGGAGATTGAGTTGAGCGGTGCAGAGGGAGTTGGGCTTGCCCAAGTTGAGAGACGGCCCAAAATAGACGTATGTGATATGCTAGGAATGGACAAAATCCTAGTCTACACCAATGATAGCATCAATCTTGTCAACATCCTGGATCTAGAAGTCTAGCAGCAAGTGAAGATGGTCCATGCATTATTCTCTAGTCATAGGTACAATGCACTAATGAGCTGGATCAACATGCCCATGTTGGAGAGCATTGCAACTAAATCCCTGGACAAAGTAAACCTGAATGGCTTTGTGCGGAAGACAATAGAAACTTCAGTAAAAGCATTGGCCATAGGTGGAAGACCCACACGGGTGGAGAATCTGCGGCCTCCAAAGCAAGGAAGAAGTCGTCATCGAAGGCCTCAACTATTGGGTTTGGAGGGGTATTGATAACTATCATCAAAGAGGCTTTGGGGAAAGCGCAATAAGACAAGGGAGTTGGCGAGACACCACACAGATCCCCTCCCCACCAACAACAAGAACAATCCAATGAGAGGATGGAGAGTCGCAAACAAGAGAGCACGAAGAAAGAAATAACAAATCTGCAAAGAGCCCGAAGACAGTCTAAAAATGCGGAAGACAGAAGAAAGAGAAAAGAAAAGGAGGAGGCAAAAATGATAAAGAGGAATCCAAGAGGGCTGAAGAGGAGAGAAGGAGGAAAGCTGAGGAAAAAGTTGAGGAGTTAAGGAGAAGAGAAGAAGAAGACATAGCCCCAGCCATCCGCCTATTAGTGGAGCAGCCCTCAAGGGAAGAAGAACTGGCTTCCATGAGTCCACCTAGATAGGAAGGCCCAAGTTCTAGCACCCAAGTGCTAAAAGCTGCAACACTGTCAATTATGGAGGGCAAGGGTAAATGCCTATTGCACCCACTTCCAGCCTCCCTAGTGCCAACCACCCTAACAACCACAACCACCCAGTGCTCTACACCTAAAGTTGATGCCAGCAACATCATGTATGGGTGCAATTTTTGGTCAACAAAGAAATGGCCCAAGAGGGAGGTGAATGAGTTCCAGTGATAGGGACAAAGAGACCGGCAACAACAATACAACAGATGCCAAGTTGAGGTAGGATCCTAAAAGGTAGAAAATTGAAACATCCGCGACAACTACCCCCACCACACTGCCGTCGTCCACAAATTATGATGACTTTGGTAAGGAACTTCTGTCACACCTTGAGAGAGCAAAAGAATAAAAGAAAATAGCTATTGTTGAGTTAGAGGAAAATATGGCAGCCTTTCAACTAGAGAGAACCCACCAAGTGGCCATGTATCAAAGAGAAATAAATGACCTAAAGGAGGAGCTCAAGGCCAAGGAAGGAGAAGAAGAAAGGTTGAAAGCAAAGCTTGCTGAAGAAACACAAGCTCTCATGAGCATGCAATGACTCAATGAAGAGCTAACTATACTTTACAAAGAGCTACAAGGGGAGATGAAAAATGTCTAGTATTCCACAAAGTTGTTGGAAGCAGCAAGAGAGGAGAAAACACAAAGGTATCAGAATGACAAAGAAATTTTGAAGAAGAAGGTTGGCTTAGAGCTAGAAAAGTAGAAGAGATTAGAAAGGGATATTGAGGAACAAGAGCAGAGGCTGATGATCCTAGCTCAAAGGCAGGGAGAAAGCTTCAAAGAAATGAAAAAGAAGGCACAAGAATGGACAACTAGAAGTGAAAGGAGAGTAAAAGACTTAGCGCGCTATCTAGCTCATACAAAAGGGGACAAGGTGCTTGTAGAGAGAAAAGTAGAGGCCGCACAAGTGAGCTTAGAGACCCAACAATGCACCTTTATCAACACTATCATGGACATCACCTAAACAGAAGAAGGGGAGGTCCTTGATTCATTGAAAAGAAAGCTGGGGATTTTCTACAGGGCCTTGAGACAGGGAATGCATATGCCACCACAAGCAGTAGGAGTTAGCCTAAGCCTACAAGACCAGAGGAACTATTTGCTAAGGGCAGGCTTGACGATGCAAGAAGTGGATGCCTTGGGATTCACTGAAGGAGCACCATAGGAACACAGGGAGGAGGAAGAGGTAGAACACCTTGAAATGGGACAACAACAGGAGAAGCTAGTCCGACAACCTCCTTCTCCATGACTTGAAGAGCAATAGTAGGTGGACACCCCTACTTCCATGAAAGCCAAGCTCAAAAAGAAGAGGAAGCAAATGCTAGAGCAAGCACAAAGAAGGTTGAATTTTTCAATCCGAAGCAATGCCAACAATGCCCATCCCGCTGAGAGAAGAATGCTTCCGAGTAAACTATAACACTGAACTCATATTCTGGGAGCAAAAAGAGAATAATTGTGAACCGTTTGACTTTGAATTCCAATTCCCACTGCATTGAGCAAGGTATTATCAACCAAGGTGGTGGAAGAGGTGATCAATGTTGCAAGGAGGTTGGGAGATAGGTGGACCTCTGAGAGAGAGAAGAATCCTACCTAATGGGGAATAGAAGCTCCAAACTATTGGGACAACAAAGTCTATGGCGTGCCCAAAACAGTGAAGGGCTATGAGTGCAAACCGAAGTGAAGGAGGCACATCTAGGAAGGCAACATGGACGCATGGATGTCGTTTTGTAACACCCTACCCTTCGAAAGAAATAACCCTACTTTCATGCCATATCCAAGAAGGGTAGGAATGGATTATAATCTAGACATCCATTGTCAATATGACTTCCCCAGAATATACAATGTCAATAGCACCAAGCCTAAGGAAGCCCTCACTTTCACGCTGTAAGATCTATATGACTCCATAGCCCACTTCCTTAATGAATTCACTTCATGCCCAACCTAGCCTTCCTAAGTACATGTAATTATCTTAGATTACTTAGGGTACTATTAAAGAGCAAGAGTCTATATCACAAGAATACCATCTACCACCACTCTTTTTTTATCTAAATGGCATAAACAATTGCGCTATGACTAGGTTAATGATGTGGGCTACCCTCCTTCCTTCTTTTTGCTTAGCTCTCTTGGAATATATGAATGATACCCACTTCACTCAGCTATAATCAACCATTTCTTTCCACTACTCCTCTCCAGGCATGAATGAACCTCAAAGGATATATGCAAAATTGGAGATTCTTTAACAAATCCATTAATCCCCCAACAATTTCCTCTCACGACTCTGATGATGACAAAGAATAGATTTTCATCTATTCAAAAAAACAGAGGAAAAAGAGAAAGAAAAAAGAAAAGAAAAGAAAAGAATAAGAGATCACGAGAACAAAATCATAGGAGAAAGCAAACGAATCATCTCACACCTTGATGTTATGCACGAGCACCTCTCTCTCTCTCTCTCTCTCTCTCTCTCTCTCTCTCTCTCTCTCTCTCTCTCTCTCTCTCTCTCTCTCTCTCTCTCTCTCTCTCTCTCTCTCTCTCTCACTGCTAAAGGTGAAAATGAGAACCCCCCTTGCTCTCTAGGGTCTTAAACTCTTATTCCGCTCAACCTTGATCTCTCTAATTGCTCCTCTTGTGGTATTAACACGTTTAAGTGCTCATTTTTTCCATTTTTCCCTTATTTGGGCCTATTTTACAACAAAAACCCTAGAGTGTTTTGCTTTAATCTCTCGAATCTATCCTACTCTAAATGCAACAAAAATCAAGACCCAAATACTGAAATGATTTATGCTACTTGCCTACTCATCAAAAACCCAAAATATTTACTTGTTTTGAAGATTAAAAGCCCCAAATCTCTTACCTATATCAAGCACTGGTTCGTGGCTGAAACCCTACTTCGATGCTCGATTTGAGGCATGCAAGTGCTCAAGCTTGAATTCGTTGGTCATGGCAACATAACTAAAATGTAATGGGAGCTCACGCTCATCCGCCAAGACCCACAGACCGCTTATTGCTTTAAGCATTTCAAGCGAGAACAAATGGCTATTTCTCACCTAGTTGACGTGCCTCTTCAATCCTACGAGGGTGTAATGAGCTTACCTTCATGCCCAAATGAGTAGCCTCCTCCCTCAAGCAAACTGGTAGCTCCATGATTCGAAATGTGAGCTCAAGCAACGTCAAGCCTCCACCTCCAAGCTCCATCCTCCATAGCCACACTCTCACACTCCCTCTCTCAAGCACACACAAGCAAGCAAGAAAGAGAGAATAAGAGAAGAAGAAGAAGCCACTTTTGCCACACACCAAAAGAATGAGCTTATCATTCACTTTTTGAGTTTATATACAATCCCTAAATCCTTTGGCACCCATCCCCCTTTTTACATGATCAAGCATCTTGCCAAGGTCCTCTTTTTCTATTCCCTTCTAGTTGCCTTATCCCTTCACATATGTCCATTTAGACTTTACAATTTGCATGGGAGGGAGCCTAATGCTCTTTTATAAAATCAATTACATTGTGCCCTACGCTTTCCTTGCTAGAGCATTCTATGCACCTTGCTACAATATTTGATGCACCTTGCTAGAATATTCAGTGCTCTCTTACATTTTTTCCGAGCTTACCTTTTCTTTCACTTTTCTCACCTGGGAAGAATGAGCTTCTCTATTCAGTTTTTGACTTGGGCTTCCTTGGTCTTTCTATGCTTCTTTTGGGCTATATGGTCCGTAACATGTCTGTAACTGTAACAACAAGGTATCTTATTTTATTATATGTGAGGTAGTATGGTTAAGAGGATCATTTAGCATGTGGGAGTGTAGGATGAAGAGTCAACTACATTAAGATGTGACACCTAAAGTTGCACCACCATTGTCAAAAATCCAATGTTTCGTGCATACAACAAACATATAAAGAGTCAATATTACTATGTGCATAATCTTATCAAAAATGGGATAACAGTGCTGGTCTACTATCAACAAAGGAGAATGAAGCATACATCTTCACCAAAATGCTTACAAAGAAATTATTTGAGTTCATCTTTAAAGACTCAATGAGGAAGTAGTTTGTCTATGAATGGACATTGGGGATGCTAGATATGCTCAATACCCACCCTCCTAAGGTGCAATCCATTGTGCTTAATGTTGTAAGATCCCCATTATGAGGAGAAGCCATTTGTGAGTCCAAATCTTAGCTGGAGCCTCACTTGTATGTTAGATGAGGTCTATGTGATCAAATGGAAAAATTGTACTTTGTGGGTCTAACATTTGGATTAGATAAAGTAATTGAGCTAGTAGCAAGTTGAGGCGTATCACATTCAGCTGTAGGTTGTGAGAGTGGGTAGCACCCCTAACCCAATGATAAGGAGAATATTCCCTAGCTAACCTCGGTGAAGGTTATTAATATGATATGTTGGTCATGTCAACTTGAATACCATCCAAGCTATAAAATGAAGACCCCTTTAAAGCCATGCACTAACTATCTTTCACCGGGTTAGAGTTTTCAAGCTACCCTCAAGCTTTTCATATCTAGAATCTTTTGAGATCACCATCAAAGCTTCACAGTGAAAGCACATGGGTGGAAAAAGCCAATTTTGTATCAATTTATTCGTAATTAAGGAAATCTCAATTCTTGTTTATTTTATATATACTCTCTATTCTTTGCTTTGAAATTGTACATTGTGTGATGTAATTTCTATAAATGATACCTTCAAGTTAAGGTATAAATATGTTTTTCCTTGTAGATTAAGATTGAAAAGAATAAATTATGAATGCTTTTGTGATACCATAAACAAGGATTAAAGACATATGTCCAAGGCCAACGGGTGCTATTAGTACCATTGGAGTGAAAGAGGGATATTCCTTCTCCAAAACACTCTTTGGACTTTACATTGATGAGATAGAAGACCACATCACATGAGGATGAGGTGATGGATGGAGATAGTCGGTATATTGGTCCCTATTATGTTTTGTGTTGACAATATTGTTTTGGTCTTTGAGTCATGAGAGGGTCTACAGCAACACCTCTCTACCCTTCATGACTTCTACACACATTCAGGATTGATAGTTAATTTTTGGGAAAACCAAGATCTTGGTCTTCCACGCATTAGCCTTCATGAGCAGGAGATTAGTCTCTACCCTAGGAGCATGATAGGTGGAGGTTGTGGACTCATATGTCTACTTAGGGGTTGCATCAACCTTGGTGAGGAGTAGATCAATCTTTACCCTACTAGTAGCAAAAGACAAGTGGAGGTTGTGGGCTCACATGTCTACTTAAGGGTCATGTTCACTAAATCTACTCAAAGATTCACCGTGACACATGCAGCTAGAGACTCACATGAGAACATGTGGCATTGGCCATGATGGAGGGATAGGGCCATTAGTACACTTGCAAGAGCCTCACACATGGAGGTGAATATTTGACACCTTAATGTATGGTGCACTTGTTTGGACCCCTCACTTGACTACATGTAAACCATTAGTACCACATGATCTATAGTACTACATGGAGGTGAATATTTGACACAAATATTGGACCCCTCACTTGAATACATGTAAACCATTAGTACCACATGATCTATAGTACTACATGGAGGTGAATATTTGACACAAATTGAGATACCGTAGGTCATCATGGCTCTGGTGGATGATTCATAGTAAACCATTAGTACCACATGAGATCATTAGAGCCGAGTTTGTTACAACTCCCATGATGATGGAGACCCTTTTTAAGACCATTAGCTTCATACACATAGTACATGGCATGCACTCAGATAGACTATCTAAGAGAGCCTTTGAGACCTCTAAGTAGCTATCTTTGGTAGGAAATGAGACTTCATGCTATGCATAGGTCAAATAAATTACTCATAGGGTAAATTCACCCCAACAATCCCTTCCCCCAAAGATGTTATACTGCATGGATCATTTAATGCATACCTAGATGTATACGTGCCACATGAGATGCAAGTAGCCATTGTCCAACTTAGGATATCCTCTCATTAGCTTGAGATTGAGACCAAGAGGGCATCCTGCATTCCCAAAATTAAGCAAATTTGTTGACTATGCTAGAAGGTGGTGGATAGTGAGGTGCACTACATCTATAGATCTAAGAGAAGGTGGACAACAAGGAGCACTACATCTATAGTTTTAGAGCCTATAACATAGTCAAGTAAATGCACCACACTATTGGAAGGAGATATCTCCCTCAAACTAGTCATGTAGCCTCCTGACTAGTGCCACTTGGTCCAACTCCTAGTTAAGATTTAAAGGCTTTGCACATCATTACTACAAGTAGATACTATACTTAGATGGGAACATCAATCACAGATATCCCTGTTTTTGCCGCTGTGTTGATTCTGGTCTATACCAATTTCTTATAAGAAGTGACCACACATATAGCACCTACACAAAGAGGGGTGACAATTCAAAGAGCTAAGGAGATCAAAGCAGCATGCTAACTACACATACAAGGGTGCCAAACACAGATGCTACACCAAAGAGAGATGGGAGATCAACCAATGACATGAGCAACATCTAATAGAGTTAAGGGACTAGTCTAGATGCTACCCCCACACTATTTCATCAAGGATGGATGTATGGCATACTTTAAACATCAATTTTCACTATGTAGAACTAGATATTTATGTATCAGTTATGCTCATAGCTAGACATGCACCGCTTCATGCTCCTAATGTATCCCTACATGCACATTATTTGTTCTTGTACATTATCTTAGCTTCTCTCCACAATATTTCACTGATCATTCTTTAGCATGTCACACTTTTATATTTAGTGATGATATTAGCATCGGACATTGTTTTGTCTCACTGGCTGATTTTGGCATCAAAAGATGTTAATGTGTGTATATATCTCACATACATATTCCATCAACTTTGCATTCCACCATCGCTTCTTATCATAATGAATGAAACATCCATACTTAATAAAGTGTTGTAGGTTTGTTAAATACAAGTATTATTTTAAATATTTTAATTGGAAAAACTAATTTGACTAGCTTAGCTTGCTAAAAACCTATTAATTTACTAATCCTAATTTGACCAACTTATAAATAAATAACACACTTTTTAAATTGATAAACTATCTTTAAGGAAACTTAATTCTTTCCTATTTTTCCAAAAACCCCAACTTTCTACCCTACTCATAAAATTAACTTTAGCAAAACCTAGTATAGAGGGTGAATAGTGCTTGTTTGGACAATAAGAATTAAGATTTTTTGTAAGCTTAATATTACTAAAGAAATAGGTACCCATTCAATTGAGTAGTATGATACAAAAGTTGAGGCTATCCCAAAGAAGACATAAGCTTACTTCAAAGATAGCCACTCATTATACATCTAGCTTACAAGCCTATTGGTTCACCAATTTTGGTCAAAGTAGGAACTAGTGTTGATGAGAGTGAGTAGAGCACTTCCATTTAATCCTCTATAGCTACTTCAAAGATAGCCACTCATTATACATCTAGCTTACAAGCCTATTGGTTCACCAATTTTGGTCAAAGTAGGAACTAGTGTTGATGAGAGTGAGTAGTGTTGATGAGAGTGAGTAGAGCACTTCCATTTAATCCTCTATAGCTACTTCCCCCTCTATGCATTTACATTATCCAAAATAATTTAGACCCACACAACAATCCAAAGCATACAATTTTCTTAGCAACAAAGGATTTTCTTAGAAGGTTTCAATATTTTATACTTCCATGTATCTACATTACAAGTGACTCATGAGATTGCCTTTATAAAAGCTCTTTACAAGTAGGGGGGCAAGTATATGGTGTGAATCTTTTGCAAGGTAGACTCCTCTTCAAGGACTAGAGAAATGTTATAAACATCTTCAGATAGATCTTCAAGTATTATGATATCTCGAATATGTTGAGATGGCAAGCTCAACATGTGCAGACATCGATGATGGGTTGCCTAGCTAGATGGGTCTGCATGTTTATACTTAGCACATCAATGGCCATTATGATCCTCATAATGCCATTGACTTATTATATTTAGTCTATTGTACCTACCTATAGCTGGCATTGTTATAGCACGAGTTGATTAGTATAGTCAGTTATGCGCATTGTTTGACTTAGTAGACCACTTTTCTTTATGTTGTATTGTATCTATACTTTGTACACATTGTATTGTGTGTGAAAGAAGAATAAGAATCTAGCAAGAAAACTTTTTGGCCTCCATCTCTCTTCTTGTGCTCTTGAGTGAGCTTCCTCTTGTGTATTTAGTGTGTGTTTAATGCAACAACTCAAGCAAGTCCCCCCACTACGTGATTTATGAATGGTATTAGAGTGGCATCATTGAGACAGGTTAGCTTTAAAGGCTAAAGTGAAGGAAAAGAAGTAAGGATTTGAGCAATGAGCAATGAGTAACAAGCTCTCCCATTTTTTCACTCTTTCCTCTTGGATAGTGCCTATGGAGGCACCAAAAGCAAGGTAGACCAAATACATCAGATTGTTGTGAGATTTGGTGTGCAAGCAAAACATTGTATGTTATGAAAATAATATCTTTAAGGCTTTTTCCTCACCTGTTTTGGCCATCATAGGAGGCTACTTTAGTAACCATTTTAGACCCATAAGGTTGCAAACATCTATCGCAAGGTATATTGTGATCTTGGTTGTGTTGATCCACAATTAGTGCACTAGTTATAGATTTTGAATCTATAAGTTCTAAGGTATTTTTTAAGAAGAAAACACAAGTTTTATATGAAAATAGATTATATATTACATGCACTATTAAGTATTCGATGAAAAAGGCTACTTGGTATATTACTGTGCAGTTGTTGTGAAAGGTTACAGAAGACTTGACTGATGTTTTGTATCAATTTTGTAATAATGGCAGAGAATAGCAAAAACCCCATCATTGAGAAGCTGGACAATAATAACTACACATCATGGAAGTTCCATGTGATGTACTTCATAATTAAAAAACGTATTTAAGAGTTCATTTCAAGTGAAGAAAATGAACCAAAGCTAAATGACCCTTCAACGACTATAAATGAATTAAAGACGTGGAAATAATGAAATACAAATAACAAAAATGTGATATATTGGCTATCTACAATCATTGATGATACTACATTGTGGTATATTAGAACTACAAAAAGTTCACATGTAGCATGGACCACATTTGAAAATATGTTTTTTGTGATTACAAAGGCACATAATATTCAGCTTTAAGCAAGAGTTGAATACTTTATAGAAAGGAAAAATGTCTATCAATGAGTATGTTTTGAAGGTGAGGAACTTTGTAGAATGCTTTGGTAGTCATCTAGTTTGGGTCGTAATCTTTTGTTACCTCTGTGTATGTACAAAAGCCATTTCTAGATTTTAATGAGTTGGTCTCTCTCATGATCTTGCATAAACATATTGGACATGCAAATGTGCAAAGGTTGAAATTAACACAATCTAAAGGGTTGGTTATAGGGTTTCCTGCTTTTAGACTTGTAGAATTTCATAAAGCGTGTGAAGCATGCCAGTTCGGTAAGCAGGCAACACAACCTTTTTCACATGATAGAGATGTGAGTAGAAATATACTTGATTATGTGGATAGATATGTTTAAGGGCTTACATATAACATATCTCTTAGTGGTAGCAAATATTTTGTCACATTTATTGATAATTCTTCAAGAAGGCTATGTGTCCAATTTAGCTTGCAATTGATGAGGAGTCTCTAATGAACTAAAAAACTCACAAATATTAGAAAATGTTAGAAAAGGCTGAACCTTACCCATATGCTGAATCCTCCACACAATCACACTTTGCTTACTAAACTATGCATTAGACTATGCCCTCAAGAGAGCTATTTGGTGTCCAAGATGACCTTGTTTCTCGGCACTACAAAACACATGGTTGCAACACATCAAAATGTCCAAGAAATTAGTCAATTGTAGGTTTTTGTCTTGATATAGCTAAACATAACAAGAATTTTAGGACACTTTCAAAGCTTTGATTCATCTTCCACTAGTTAGACTAGCTAATGGTGATACCACTACAACTAGTTGTACAATCTATATGTCCCATTTGATTCTTATGTCCAATGTTTCAATTCTCAACCCAAGTTCAGAAATTTTTGCTAAAAATACCCAGTGAATTATAGTAAAGACTCTTTTGATGCATTCATCATCAAAACATATGCAAACAAGCTGTTGGGGGAGCATTATTGACTAGCTAGTTGGCATCCAACAAGTTCTTATGTAAGCACTTTATCCAAGTCCCCACCTCACGTTCACTTGAGACTTGCCTTTAGGGTCTTGCAACCTTTCAAGCTACCTATTTTTCAAAAGAGACTAACTCACACACCTACACATTATTAATTGTAGTTTTTGATATTACAACTTGCATGAGAGTAAGTTGGCACTCAAGAAAAATTAATTTTACAATTATTACCCTTAGGTGGCATGAATTTAATATCGACACATCTTGCATCCTAAGATCCTTTGTCTTTTCTTTTTTGCCACCCATGCTTTCTTTAATTATTTTCCTAATCTTTTACATACTCTTCTCTTTTTTCCACCTTTTTTATTTTTTATTTTTTGCTTCTTAGCCTTTAGCTTCAACTCCACTTTAGGCTCATGATTGGTCAACATCTCCCCGTAGTGTAGGAGTGGCCACAGGTGTCTAAGAGATCATTATAGAAGGGAGCCTTCATGGCCTAGTGGATTGAGGGATCTAACGAGACACTATTAGGTGTCAAAACCTCGAGGCAAGTTTGGTGTCTCTTCCCCTATTGTAGGAGTGGGCAAAGGTGGCTAAGAGATCGTTATAGAAGGAGGGTTCCATGGCCTAATGGACAAAGGGATCCAACACGACACTAGCGATTATGCAACATGCAACAACAAGGGGAGGGGGCTCCTTTGGATTGAGGGCTACTACTGCAATTGTGAGATAGTATTGTTGCCTTTGTAAGCATTATAGCCACTGTGGGCAAGAACCTAAGGAGTGAGAAGGACAAGTGTATCAAACTGATAGCCACTGTGGGAAAGAACCTAAGGAGCAACAAGGAAGAGTGTGTCAGCTTATAGCCATCGCAGGCAAGATAATAAGGAGCAACAAGGACGAGTGTATCAGCTTTATACACTATGAGTTGACTTCTCTAACTCTATGTGTGACTTTGATTGTGAGCAAGGCTCTTATGCTATGTCAATGAAACACTATGTGTCCTTGAGTTCATACTAGCCACCATGAAACATTGTTTCACCTCATCTATCATCCGAGGGCTTATATTGACTAGTGTAGTAGCAAACTAAGCAAACAAACAAATTAGAATATTTAGTGTTCTTTCTCTCTACCTCTGTCCCTTTCCCCTACTCCCTCTCTCACTTTTCGATCCCCTTTCTCACTTCCATTTGTTGATCAATATATCTATAGGTGTTGTCTATCTTGCATTAATAGCTAAGCTTACATAAGCTATCCATTCTGCCTTGTTTGTATCTTGCCTACCCACCTAAAATTTCCTCCCTCTTCCTTGCCTAAGTCTTGCATTTCAACCTATCTAGGACTAGCTTAAGAGTATCTAGCCTACCCATAGCTAAACTTCTCACTTGGCATCATCTTGCCACAGCTGGTACCCAAACACCATAATCTTTCACAATAGTATGCTCAAGGACATGCTCCACATCAAGAGCATCAAAGACACTATGTTCTAGGATCCTTTGGATCCATGAATCATTTTTGGGCATCTGTATTCTAAAGATCATCCTTTACACATTCTTGGTGCTCCATGATGGTAGCAATCCGGGCTCATCATCCTTTAACCATTCTATCTTCTTGGTCCAATATAATTAGCAATCATATTTCCACACAAAGTAGATTTTGAGAATATGCCTCTTCTCGACATATAGGTCCTCAATCTCAGCCTTTAAGTTCATCTTAGGATGTCTTAGAACATGAGCCATCCTACTAAGACCAGGCTCAAAGCTCAAAGAGGCTACACACTCCTCACTAGCACTTCCCTATGATACCTAAGCATATTTTACTTGAACATAATTCAAAGAGGTTAGGATTAGTATCAACCACATGGTAACTTAACCAAGGCAAACTAAAAGGTCTTAAATTGCTTGCCTAACCATAAAGGGATAACCACAAGTGTGCTTGCACTTGTTTAGCCAACTAGACTGAATACCCTAAGTTGCCAAGGATCGTCATTTCCCATAAATCATTGAATGATTACAAGTATGAAAACAAATTATTTGAGTACTTGAAACAAATTGATAGGAAAATGCTAAAAGATTGATTGAGCATAAGGACAATACTAGCACACTTAAAGTATAGATTTTGCAATGAGTATGAAAAGAACAAAGGTTGATTATGCTTAAGTAGGTGGACCTAAGTTGGAATTCAAAGTCAAAAAATCAGTAAACTTTAGGAAACTTCAAGGTGATTAGGATCACTAAAACATGAACCATAATCTCTAACAAATAATTTTTTATATTATTAAATATCAATCAACATAAAAAGAAATTAAGGCAGACTTTTCATGTTCTCTATAGCAAACTACTAATTGTAGTAAACTATGTTTTCTATAGTCAACAACATTAGCTAGCAAAGTTGGCATATGCTTAATGAAGATGTGTTGAATATCTTCTATTTTGGCTATTTCTATGCATAGAAGATTGCCTCCAATTTTACGTGCCCTACAAGTGAATTTATATTTATGTTTAAAAGGCCTCACACCTCTCTCTCTCTCTCTCTCTCTCTCTCTCTCTCTCTCTCTCTCTCTCTCTCTCTCTCTCTCTCTCTCTCTCTCTCTCTCTCTCTCTCTCTCTCTCTCTCTCTCTCAATCAAAAAGAAAAAAATCCAAATAAAGAAACAAAAGCATGATCTTTCCTCTCTTTCTATCTTTCCCTTTCCCTTTCTATATTGCATAAAAATTTTATGATTAAGAAACTCAAAATTGACCATAATAATGTGCATTGTCACTTTCTCTATTTCCCTTGACCTCACACACACACACACACAAACTCTCTCTCTCTCTCTCTCTCTCTCTCTCTCTCTCTCTCTCTCTCTCTCTCTCTCTCTCTCTCTCTCTCTCTCTCTCTCTCTCTCTCTCTCTCTCTCTCTCTCTCTCTCTCTCTCTCAAATTTGTCACAAGAAAGCTTAAAATCTATGTTTCACATGCATGTACACAAAAAACAACAAATTAGCCATGGGTTTTTCTCATTAATAACATGGAGGAGAGAGAGAGAGTTTGGAAGAGAAGCAAGCAAAGAAACCAAAAAACCATGAAAAATATGGAGAAAGGGTTCTCTTATCTATTATTTGGTCTTCCTTCATTCTTGCTTGCTCTCTGTACACTTTTTATTGCTAATTGTGCAAAGAGAAAAAACCTTTTTGTATGCACGTAAAATTTAGTGACATTCATATGTTGGTTAGAATTACCATTTTAATTTTTTCTCATATAGGCATTGAATTATTCACTAGTATATATCAATGAACATATCAACATATATATCAGTGGGACACAACAATGACATTAGTGATGACAAGTATATCAAAATTTATATTTTTTCATTTTCTCATTGAAAACTCTCATCTGTACACATGCCATCTATTCTACCAAAAATAACTTAGCCTCCACATTAGGAGGCACATTATCCTTTTTCCCAAGTTTGATCTCAATATTAGCCTTCTATTTGCACATGGTCAGTGGTGATGGAATGCAAGAAAATGATATTTAATGTCCTTAATTTAATATTGCATAAAATTTAAGGTCAAAATTATCAGTGGAGTATCAATAATGGCTTCAATATTCACATTCATCTCTCTCTCTCATATTCAAGAGATACATTGTCATCTTATCGTATTAACTATGTAATATGTATTGATACAACCAATTAATATGGAGTTCTTCTTATTACAATGATGCAAAGATTGAGAACCTTGACACAAACCAAGAATCAAATGTGATGAGGCAAACCTATCAAAGTACTACTTCTTTGACGAGGGGGGATATAACTCGGTGATATATGATTTGAATGGTGGGAACATCATCACCTTGGAAATTTTTAAACAATAGTACACAAGTGGGTTGCTCATGTTAAAGAAGTGAAGAAGTACAAAAGATTGCCTTCACATTATGGTAAATGATACCAAACAAATTTATTTGGCTGTAAGATTAAAGCCAATATTATAAGTTGTATGCATAAAAGATTAGGAGAAAATAAATCAAGGAAGTCATATAAACAAGATTACAAGTGATACACTAAAATGAGGAAGAATGGCATCCCCCTTCCCTATATAAAAGAGTTGATCAATTCTTGTACTTGCAAGGTAGATGGGAAGTCAAATGAGTATGATGATTCATTCCTCTTTTCATGGCAAAGTGGTAGAAGAAAAACCCCTATTGTGGAGTTTCTTTTAGAAAGATCTATCACAAATGGCAAACTTTGGGAGATAATGGTCAAACATAAAGTTAAATGTATCTTTGTTCAATAAAAAATATTGGTTTATCAAAAACACTAGTAAAGTATGCATGTGATCATGGTGGTGATATTATAGGAAAGGATACTCAATTGCTAGATTGATGGCCTTCAAGAAATGTAGTTGTCCATTCAAGGGCAAGTTGAGTATAGGAATGATTAGCATGAAGTGATGATTTGAGTGCATGCTTTACATGAGGAGCATGCATCTTACTCTCTTGCTAATTTGTATTATTTACCAAATCACCCAAAGGTGATTGAATGTTGTAAGGAGTTTTAGTGGATGCCTAGACATGCTACCATGTTGCTAAAATGAGCTTTAAAAAATAGAAATTTCGATTGAAATATGCTTTCCATTGGATTATTTAGGTTCTTCCTAATTTTGAAATAAATGCAAATATTGTTCTATTAAATACAAATGAAGGCATTTCTCTTATTTTGTTTTTTGGATTTAGGACCTAGAATTGATTTGGGAATTAATGATATTCTTGTGTTTATAAGCAAACTCTCTAAGGGTCATTGAACAATAATGTATATGGAAGCTCCATGTTTACAAGATCAAAAATCTTTATTGTTCATAGTTATATTATTCACTTTTTTTGGGATTTTTGTGAGTTTCATGTATGTAACAAAGGTATTCTCATATATGTAAATTTTTTTTTTGTTATTATAGGCCCTTTATTGTTAAACATGCAATTCTCATGCAACCAAGAACAAGGATAAGCTAGTCATGTTAGTTATACAAGATAAGTAGATGCTATAAATGCCCATTAAATTCTTTCAAGACAATGCTTTAGGTGATGGATAGTACATTTTATATCAATGTCTTTAGCTTCCCACTTTATGTGTAACTATCCTACCAAACCAACATGGAAGGGGTATTCCTATGTGCTTTATATTGTGTACAAATGATAACACTTTAAATCAAGAAAGTTGTTAAGCCTCAAACGAACAAGGTGAAAAAACCGAAAAATCTAAAGTAGAAGAAAAGGCCAAGGCAAAAGTGAAACGGAAGAAGAAGGCGCGCCAAGCAAAATATGGAAACACAAGAAGTACAGAAAAATCCTAAATCAAGAAGAAAGACGCACGAGAAAAAGCGCAAGTTAATACTTTTGTAAAATAGCGCAAGGCACACCATGTTTTATTATAAGAGTCTAGGGCTCTCACCCGTCCAATTTGTAAAGGTAGACGAGCAATAGGAAGGAAGCTAGGAAGATAGGAGGACAATGGAAAAAAGGGCCTAGACTATGACCCGGCCATGTAAAAACGGGGATAAGGGAATGACCGCCCAAAAAGGGATTTAGGGTTTTGTATATAAAGTTGAAAAGTGAATGAGAAGCTCAATATTGTGTGTGGCCAAAGGTGGCTCTCATCCTCCTCTTCTTCTTCTTATTGTTCTTGCTTTCTTGAGCTTGTGCTTAAGAGAGGAAGTGTGAGAGTGTAAGGGAGTGAGTGTGTGAGGGTGAGGGACTGTGGAGGAGAAGCTCTTCATCTTCTCCTCTCTTCTTCTCTTCTCTTTTCTTCTCTTCTCTTCTCTTGTCTTGCTCACGGCAATGGAGCTTAGAGCGTGGAGCTTGAGGATAAAGATTGCTTGAGCTTGCTTGAAGCTTGCACTTGGATCGTGGAGCTACTGGAGTGCTCGGGAGAGGAGGTAACTCGATCGGGCATGGAGGTAAGCTCACTATGCCCGTAGAGATGGATGGCGTGTTGGCTATGTGAGAGGTAGCCATTAGTGCTCGGCTTGGAACGCTTGAAGCAATAAGCAGTCCATAGGTCTTGACAGTTGATCGCCACTACATTTTGGTTTCGTTGCCAGGACTAACGGATTCAAGCCTTGAGCACTTGCGCACTTCGAATTCAGCATTGAAGTAGGGTTTTCCCCGAACCAGTGCTTGAGGTAGATAGGTAGAAAGCAAGGGACTTTGAAGAGGTATTCAATCTCCTTAGTAAGTAGGTTTTGGTTTTCTAGAGTTGGAAAAGCATGTTGGAGTAGTGTAGGTATTTCCTTTATGATTTTTGCTTGCAATTAGGAAGGATAGGAGCATGCAGTAGGGTTTTTTGTTGTTGTATAATAGATTGCAACAGTGAAAAGAAGGGCAAAAAATGAAATTTTTTAAATATTAGTAAGGAGAGCAAGACTAAGGTGAATGCAGGCCTGGGCAGGGTAATAAGAGGCCATGAGTGGCAAGAAAGACCACATTTTGCATTGCAGGGTTTTAGGAGGGCTGTGAGAGGAAGAGAGAGCTTCATCACGTGGACATGCTTCAATCTTGCCATCGAGGAGTCCTTTGCCCACTACAGGTAATTCCACACCTTCCCTTACATTAGTATCTAGGATTTGGAGGTGCTCGACTAGTAGGAAAGTCTCAATTGCTCGATGCAACGAATTTTGTGGAGTCTGGTGAAAAAACACATCGCGCTCGGTTTGTTCGAGTGACGGTGATTATGGGCCCAGTCCCAGAATTGGCCCTCGGTCCACCTGACTCGAACACTCCCCACTTGGCCCACTTGATTAAGACACTCATTGCTTGGCCCGTCCGAGTCAACCATTCGGACCAACTTAATATTCAGCCCTCGGCCAACTCAATTCAACCCAAACCAACTCATCCATTTCTACTCGGCCCTTTTTGACTCAACCCGTCCAAATGATCGACTCAGCCCACTAACCTGACTCAGCCCTTGGCCACATCCATTCGACCATCCGATCCGTAAATTCGGTCCACTGTTCCTATTCGGCCCTCGGCCCATCCGACTCCACCACCCGGCCCCTACCATTCGAACAAGTTGGGTTGAGTCAATTTTTTGCAAATTTTTTGAAGAATTGCACGAGATCCAACTGGAGTTCTACCGCACAAACCTTGCGACCCATCCCCACGACTGCCAGAGCCCAATTTTGGCACAATGAATGGATGAATTTGCAAGACGCAGCCGCTTAGTAGCCTGAGTAGGTTGATGAGAGAATCAGTGCCGTAGTGGCTAGCCGATGGAGTCATAGACCTCGAAGCGAAGCTAACATGAGTAAGACAACGCAGCAAGAGACCCTAGAACCTCAATGGGCCAAATTAGCCAACAAGGGCAAAAAGGCTATACCACAAGAACATGTACAGGTTGCGTTTGGATTACATCTAGTCAAAATAGAATGCAACAACATCAAGCTACTGTGAGGATGGCTAAACATGACAATCCTGACAATAGATGCACCTTGAATGGCACTTCACAAACCACCCAGGACATCAGTAGAGAATCCAAATCTAGCTGTGTAGTAGGGGACTCAAGGGAATGCATTAGAAGGCTTAAATTTACAAGCCAAGACATGGAAGATGAAGACATAGTACCGCCTGCTTATCTTAGGGTTAAACTCATCGCAAAAAGAGAGCATAGTGTTGATGCTATCATTGATGAAGGAGCATATTTTAATAGCTTGACCTACAAAGCATGGACTGTGCTAGGCCATCCAGAGCTCACACTAACTAATGCAAAAGTGCAAAATCCTAGTAACTATTGAAATTGAAAGCTTGCATATCCTATTCCATCTTCCTCCAAATAGTGCTAGTTGTGGAAAGGAAACCCTCCTAGAACGACCCTTCAAAAGGGCGACGAAGTGTGAGGCTGACTACACAGCACAGAGGATACACTTGATACTACCAGGTGTGAGGATAATCACAACCTTTAGTAAGGGTAACCGCATCAAACCTCAAGGGAAAGACAAGGAACATCCTGACATGCCAGGCAAGCCTAGTGATGAGAGCAAGGACTTGTTGAAAGAGTTGGTACAAGTGCATGTTGAACAAGGAGAACCAGTGTGAGTGAGGCCATGCTTGAAACAAGAAGGTCAGGAGACAATGCCAAGGATGGGCTTTGGACTTACAAATATCATAGAAGATCACAAAAGAAGCCCAAGCCTTATAGAGGAAGGCATCAATGGAGAGTCTGCACAATGCCACGATGGATATCCAAAGCATTACTACATGCATAAGGGTATTACGTAGGTAACCGATGGATTTGGGTACCAAAACCCCCTACTAAGCCACCTTTGTCATCCAAAGGACAGGACGTGTCAAGAGTGAAGAAGCACATGAGAAAATCTAAATAAAAGACCAAGTCTTGAGTCAAAACCATGGGAGTGATCGAGCCCCTCGCGATTGAAATCAAGAAACCAAACGAGACTATTCAAAGGGTAGACCCTGAACCTAGTGTGCTTAACAAGCGCATGTCATATGTACCCGTCAAGCTTACACAAAGGCCACTAGTGCCCAAGGAGCCTTTGATTTTCCAAAAGGATAACGAGCTTCTTACATGCAACATTGCTCGTGGTAAGGTTGATTGCTCGGCAAAGCAACTGGCAGAACCATCTAACAGCCATGAGCAAATCTCTTGGGTAGTGCTGAGCCCACCAATGAGTCCCAAATCTCTTACACCCTCTTTCCCTAAGCGGACATAAGAAGCACAATAGTAGTCGTCAAGTCCAGTTGCTCAATCCCAATCTCTATCTCCATCTAAGCTTCCAAATGTCCAAGAGGTGGGACTTGACACCACCCTTAGCTCTTAGCCTAAGGATATACCTGTGCAATCCATTGTGACTTGCTCGATGGATCTGCACAAGTGAATGCGCAAAGGGCAGCAAAAGACATGGCCACTTCCTATTTGCTTAAGGACTTAACACTGCAGTCTACCCATAGTGGCCAGTCCACTGAACTAGCTGCTACTACTTTCAATCAGGAATCACAGCAGTCACAGCCTTTGGCCGTGACGATGCCTCTTGTGGAACGTGTCCTTGGTAGTTCAGTTAGCAGAGTATTTGTCAGCTCATGTGTGAGACTGATCTTGATCTGGGCTGGGCATTTTTATTAGGTATTTTAGGTTTTTTCTGGTGTGGCATTTTATGCCAATGGAGCATTTTTATGCACCAGTCGGCCATCATTAATGCTGTCCGACCAGCATTATTGCTCCCCACTTTTTCAGCCTATTTATACTCAGTGCTCCTCCTCAGTCAGTATCATCATCATCTTCACCATCTGCAGACTCTATGGAGAGAGGAGCCAATGCCAATGCCAGTGCCCACGCAGCCAGTGACTCACTATTGTATGCAGTTGTCTCGTGTTCAGATATATGGATTCCATTTTCCGTGCATACATCTGAGTTCTCATCTGTATCGTGTTCTTTTCTTTGCTCTTTTTGTCTTGTGTTTCAGCAGTTTATTTTAACACATGTTTATGCTTCCACCGCTGCTCCACTTCTGACATGGTATCAGTTTTCAGGATTTGTATTTTTGTTGTGTTTTCTTGCTGATTTCAGGACTGTTTTGTACCCCTGCTGATTAGACGACTGCTGTCGCAGCCAGGCGACCTATTTTAGGGCTGTTTTGCCATCGCCTGCTGCCTACACACCCTTTGCTGCCTGCGTTTTTCATCTGCAGCTGCTAGCGATAGTTTTCTACCCGTTTTTCTCCAGTTTACAGCCTGCGTTTTGCTGATTCAGCGTCTCTAGTGGCTGGGTGACTGTTACTTCAGCCCGTTTTTGCTGTTTTTGGCAGTTTTTGACTGTTTTTTTTTTCTTTCTACAGCAGCTTTTGTATTCTATTGATCAGATTTTGGGTTATATTGCATGTGAACTCTCATTTTCTGTCGTCTGTGCTTGTGTTTTGGCTGTGTTTCCTCTCTACATTCCATCTCTTCTCTACTTCTCTTCTTATCCTCTCCATATGGCTCCTCCGTGCACTTCCACTGATGATAAGTTACATGGACCTGATTATCTCATATGGAGTGCTGTCATGAAAGCTTGGTTTGTGCAGAAGCGGTTATGGTATATCATCTGTGGAGCTATTGCTCGACCTCTCCGTCCTTCTCCTCTTCATGAAGATTTTGATGAGGACAAACCATGAGGAAGCGGTGCTCACATGGGACTCGGACGATGCCCGTGCTTACTCGGCATTGCTTCGGTGTATTTCTAAGGCGGTCTTACCGGCGGTTACCTCCTGTAAGACATCTCCTGAAGTATGACAGAAGTTGCAACAGATGTACGAGGCACCTTCCACCATGCGGGTCGTCACACTTTATGGCCAGCTCCAACAGATGAAGTTTGAGCCGAAAGATACTATTCAGTCTTTTCTTCTTCGTGTTACGCAAGTATAGGACCAGCTTCGGCACATGCAATCTGCTCTTCCCGAGGCGCATCTCGTCAAGACGGTCCTCTACAAGCTCCCCCCGGAGTTTGATGGAGTGGCCAATGCTTTGCGGGCACAGACATCATCGACTCCTGTCAGTTTTACACATATGACCTCAATGCTTCTTGAGCATGAGACATCCTTGAGATTACAGGGGTGGCTTCCGGCACATTATGGAGGCGAGGCCTATGTCGCTTCAGAGAGGTGTAACGGGAAGAAGAAGTCGAAGGCCCAGTGTTACCACTGTGGCAAGAAGGGACATTTGCGGAAGGACTGCAAGACGTTAGCGGCTTCCAGGAAGGAGCAGAAGACGAAGCGGGATGTTGACTCTACCGATGAGTTCTCTCCTTCATCCGACTCCGATCCTCCGACCAAGGTGAAGTCCAAGGCGCAGAAGGGATCCTCTTCTTCGGATCACGGAAAGGGCTTGGTGGCCCCTTCCTCGGTTGCTTTCTAGTGGTGGTGATGAGATCATCCCTCACGACTCTCTTGTGCCAGAGAGGGAGTGTGAGCGGGTGTTCAGATGGGGCAGCCGCGCCTCATCTATACTTTTATACAGGTGCACAGGTTCCAGTGAGGGACGTCCCTGACGCATCGACTTCAGTCTGGCGGAATCAAATCCTGGAGCTGGGATTGACATCCAGGTTCATGATGAGCTGGTTATTTGACAGAGAGTGGGAGGCTTTCGTCTGGAGCTCACATGAGGGGACACTTTGGCGGTCTCGCCAAAGGCGGGGAATCCATGGTCACCTATATTCAGGGGCATTTTTGCGAGGACGGTCTTGTATGCTACTGCGAGACATTGGTGATGGACACAGAGACATGCTATGATCTTCTCTATTTTTAGGTGTTTGGTACGATCGACATCGACATTAGGTTCTCTCCGAGGCACCTTGGTGGTGGCTTGATCACCCACTGCTTGGGTATCCATGGTTCTACTTGGAGGTTCTATGTTGTATAGTTTCTGATCCTTTTTCATTGTACTATTGTATTGTATCAGATCACCCATGATCTGAGAGAGGGTGTTAGCAGAGTATTTGTCAGCTCATGTGTGAGACTGATCTTGATCTGGGCTGGGCATTTTTATTAGGTATTTTAGGTTTTTTCTGGTGTGGCATTTTATGCCAGTGGAGCATTTTTATGCACCAGTCGGCCAACATTAATGCTGTCCGACCAGCATTATTGCTCCCCACTTTTTCAGCCTATTTATACTCAGTGCTCCTCCTCAGTCAGTATAATCATCATCTTCACCATCCGCAGAATCTATGGAGAGAGGAGCCAGTGCCAATGCGAGTGCCCACGCAGCCAGTGACTCACTGTTGTATGCAGTTGTCTCGTGTTCAGATATATGGATTCCATTTCCCGTGCATACATCTGAGTTCTCATCTGTATCGTGTTCTTTTCTTTGCTCTTTTTGTCTTGTGTTTCAGCAGTTTATTTCAACACATGTTTATGCTTCCACCGCTGCTCCACTTCTGACAAGTTCACCTATGGAAGAAGTGTCGTAATCAACATCCTTGACATCTCTAGCACTGTCGAGACTTGAGGAGAAACCTCTCGACCAAGGAGATGGCGCATGTGACCAATCAACCTAGCAAGACTGCCCAGCAGGTCGCAGCTACGTCCCATGAGGACACACCAAGCAAAGAGAAAGATGAGGCCGGACCAACCATATCAACGACTGGCCTAGCTCACTGTCCTGAGTCTTTAAGAGATGCACCTTCATTACCAAGAAAAAGAGGGAAAAACAATGAAAACAGTGGTAGTTGCAAGCGATTGGGGACACCAAGAAGATGGAGACCAAGAGCACGGAAGGGCTTGAGAATGAAGCATCAAGTCTATCCACAAAGAAACACATGGCCATCTTTCCTAAACCTCAAGCATATCTGTGTGTTATGATGAGTCAAAGCAACCATTACCATCAGCAGTTGCTTGCAACACTCAATCCACCGACAACAGAACTTACATTGGCCAGTTAAGAGTGGATACCACACTGTCACAACATGATGACAAAACTAGACCAATCACATCCAAGGAGAACCATAACACAATAGCAGCAAAGCCTCAGAAGAAACATGAAAACCCCAAGGACATAAGCAATCCTAGCATTGACCAATCTCGCTCATCTAGGCCCGAGCCCCCAGCTATACTAAAGCCTAGGGAAACTCCTAGAACCTTGCATGAGATAGCATAACTGAGCAAGCCTTCATAGAACATAGAAGTGTCACAGAATGCTTAACTGAGTTGGATGCTAAACTCAAAGTATTCGCACACGTCTACATCCTCCCAGACATGGGTACATTTCCTAAGGAGCAGCTTGAGGAATGCTTGCCATTTCCCCTATTTTGGGAGGAGCAAGAATATCTTAATGAGCACTATGACAAGCTCCTAGATGAATGCATGCAACTCATCTCTGACGAGAAGGTCGACGAACTGCGCTTAACTGTGACATTCAACGAAGAGCTTGCCAACTAAATCTCTTAACGATAGAGCAACTTAAGCAACAATCAAAGGGTCAAAGTCAATTTGAAGAACATTGGTTTGAAAACCTCATTACAATGGCCGAACTAGGAGCCCACATTATGACGGTCTAAGAGGAGCGATTGGCCAAATGGTGGTCTCGAAGGGACCCAACCTATGTGGCGCCAACTTCATTCCGAGTATTGACTGCCATTCAAGGTATGGACTTAGTCGAAACTAGCCAAGAGAACCCTTTGGGGCTAATAAGGTTCTCAATGAGGAGGATCTACATGTTGCGAGTAGACTTGGACAAGGTACCATGCTTCTCGATGTTGCAAAATACCTCTTGTTAATAAGTAGGTTGTCATGAGTACTGGATGCGTGTACCACACTCCAGTAAAATCCTAAGTTCTACAATTGGTTTTTATCCTCACGAAGTGACATGGGTCCATAAATATGTACATAAATAAACAATGAATTTTGTAACTGTGTATAGATAATGCCAACATACACAAGCAATGATAGTCAAGTGTAGGGAGAAAATCTGGGTTTGACAGGATGAGCTCCTAAGGTCCTCTTCTCGCCATGCATGTAGGAGTAGTGTGATCGATCCCGTCTCCAGGTAGAGGGTATGTAATCCTCATGGCAGCCACGGAAACCCCTAACCAATGCCTTTGAGGGCATACACAGGGCACTATCCCATTCTACAGGCTTTTCCTGTTTTTGCTCCATCCTTCCGAGGACAAGCCTTGCCATTTCATCTCAACTAGTCCGTGCAAGTGGGAGTGAGCAAAGATTTGCTACTGGCTAGAATACGCCCCACAATCGAGGCAGGACTAACATCATCAAGGGGGCCATCCCTCTACAACAACTACTATGTGTTTAATGATTTACTATTTAATCCCTTTCATGCTAATAATTCTATCCTACATCAAGGCCTAACCCCTGGTTCACTTTTTGGAGGTTCCCCCACAGTAGCCGTCATGGAGCACCCAATGCAGCTGGCCTACAAGGAAGCTATCCGTTGTTAGAGGGAGCATACGGCACAAGCTCCTCCACCAGAGCGCTATGTGCCTACCCTTAAGAGGTATGCATCGAAAAGAGGACCTAAGCAACACTACCTCGGACATAGGCCGAAAATTTCCCAGGCCAAGAGAACAAAGGCTCAAGGGAATGCCGGGGTGTGGTAACCCCGCCTGTGCAAGCCCTCACGAGACGCTCGTGAACTAGGTGCTCAAAGGAAGAGAAGGAAGCGAAGAACAAGAGGGAATTTGATGAATTGTTTAAAAGCATTCTTGAAACGGCAGCAGGCAAGTACTATACCATCTAGGTCGTCCCAGCCGATATCTCCCCTGCACGGCCTGATAGGAGCCCCTCACCAGCAACGCCCTCGTCGCCTCATCACCCGGACTCGCTCCACTTCATACAAATAGAATAGCCCTTGTTTTGTACAAAATGCTCACTAAATTCTCTCTAGCTACAACCTTTTATCATTAAAGGGTTAAAAGGGGCAGACTCTCCAATTGTGTAAACTTTCTATATCTATTTTTAAAATGTTTCACGACTTTAACAAAAATCAAGCACATGTGATATGCATCTAAGCCAACACCATGGGATTCTGATGAGTGATGTCTCTTAATGTTACACCTGTTCACTATCATTGAACAAGTGACTTGCACGCATCCTCACGAGTTGTCAAGTGGATATAGGATGCACAAGTCTCTATGCAACTAGAGCCATCACAGAAAAAGCAACAGAAATACCAGGAACAAAGAGCCATGACGGAAGCCTCACTATCGGAAGCGAGAATAACCCTTGGAGACCATCCACATCCCATGGCCCAATGCATAGTCATTGGCTATCTCTTTTTGGGTCACTCTACATTTGGCTCGCGGTAGTTGTTACCTCAATTGTATCGACGTCGCATATTACAAAGAGGTTTTGCGAAATCTCAGGTGTATCTCCCCATCTCCACAATTGTTCCTCTCACAACGAGACTAGTAACACAATCATTGTTGTAATATCCATCTTCACAACCCTCTACATTTCCCAGTCCCAATGAAAGGTTGATGGCCTCCACGTATTGCAATGGTTTATTTTCAAAAAAGAAAAGAAAATAAAAGAAAAGCAATGAAAAAAGAGAAAATAAAAAGAACGGATAATCAAAGAAAAGAAAGAAAGAAACAACAAAAGAAAAAGGAAAAAGCACTCACAATCACAGCACAACACCTAGGGGCCCTCAAAATTAGGTGCGTCCAATGACCTTGGTTGGCTGGCTTTGTCCCTAGTCCCCTAGCCCTTTTCACATTCCCCACAATTTTTCAGGGAACATGAAGGGGCAGGACACACCTAGGGAGCTTGTCTTGCCTCGAGTTAGACTTGTTACCCTGACCCATTTGCACGCTTCCTTTTTTACACTTTGTTGGGTTAAAGGCACCTTTGCCGTGCCGTCCCGTGTATTACTACACTGATAGTACCCGCCACTGCACACTGCAGGTGGCGGGCGCCCGTCACGTCACTTTATTCTTTACATTCATTTTAGTGACTAGTAAATAAAGGAAGGCCCGGTCACACATTGTGACTGTTGGAGTTCCCATTTCTTGTCTCTCTCTTCCTTACTCTTGCTCTCCCGCCATAGCTCGCGTGCAAGCTTCGATCCTTCTCACCTTTCAACAAGTATCAGAGCTTGGCTTCCTCTTGCTTGAGCTTGACTCGGTGCTTCTCTACCTTCGCATCGACTCCCTTCACGCATTGGGTCTCCATCCCAACAGCCATAGCCGATCTCCCAAGCTTCCGACACTCCCCGGCTTCCTGAGCTCCCTCCCGGCATTGTTGGGCTTCTTCAAGGCCTTGCCCTTGAGGTATTCATCAGAGTTTGAAGGGTTTTACTTCAATTCTCAGTTTTAAACAGGTGGAAGACGAGGGGTAGCCATCATTTGAAGCTTCAAAGCTCCATATCTCCCTTGCCCTTTGCTTTGGGCATTCATGGCTTTGTGTATGCCCTCTTTGGGGCCTCTTTGAGCCTCCCATCCACACCAACATTGCCACATGGAGCAGCCACTTCCCAGGACAGCCTGCACTGGATTTGCGCCAGATTTCTGCTTGCCTACTCATCACGTTTTCAACCTATATACCTTGGCTCCTAAATGAGCACTTAAACAATGGCTTCTAGAAGGTACTTGAGCTACTTTGAAAGCCTCTTTAGGCCTTATGCTTGGCATTGAAGCTTTGGGGCTGACATTCTCTGATTTGGGACTATCATTTACTATTATACAGTGCTGGAAACAGGGCAGTCACACTTGGCATTGGCATTTGATGCTTATACTCTACTTCGGTTACCCTGTTTGATGCTCATATGTGGCCTACATGATGCCTAGTGCCTTGGGAATGTATGCACATGATTATGCCATGAGTTTGGCCTGAAATATTGGCTGAAATTTCTCAGTTTTGATAGTCAAACTTGGCTGTAATAACAGTGGGATGAAGGTACTTTGGATGCTTTGTCACTTACCTATTGGTACTGGATGTATGCTTTGGGATTTGCCATCATGTATCTCACATTTGGGGACAACTTTGAGCTCATGTTTGAGTCTATGGAATGTATTTGAGCTATGCATAAGCTCCGTCTTGGTTGGTATTCACTGGCATTTGGACCGACTTGGCATGCTCTTGGACCCCTTATGCCTCATGTCTATGCTTGATAGTTAGACTTCATACATTACATGCTTTGGTTCGTGATATATGCCGCTTGGTTCATCTATGCTTTACCGACATTGGGAGCTTTGCCTTGGATGTATTTGAGCATTTTCGACTCAGTTTGATCATTTACTTGGTTGCTATCAGATGTCATTGAGTTGACAGAGATCTTATTTTGGGATTATCTATTGCTCGTTGGTTGCTTCCATCAGTTGCTTCATGTATGTCATGCTCTTGGGATGCGTATGACGCATTGACTTGGTCGCTTGTCACTGGTACTTTGTCTTGGGTTGCTTGAGCCCTTGAGCTCGTTTGTACACCTTTTGTGCTAGTGGAAGCATCTTGCATGCTTATTTGACCTTGATCAGGGATTACATGCTATTGGAGCAGTTACATGTATTGGAGCAGTCTATGTCATTGAGCAATTACAGATGTATTGAGACTTTGGGATTATACTCCAACAATTGGATATTGCATTGAGTATATGTCTTGGTTCACAGGATGCTTATGAGCTGAGTCTCAGTTTTGGATCCGCTTTCTTTTAAGCAGACACCTATTTGTGTCAAGTTTTGGCAGTTGTAGGTACATTTTGCCTAGATTGTATGGGGATGTGCCTCTTACTGGCAGATGCTATTTGACATCTCTCAGTGTTATGCTCATGTATTTTCACTGTCATTTGGCTTTTCTTTGTCCTCTTTATGAAGGCATTGGACCTAGCATTTTTTAGTTGACATTAGATCCAGTTTTGGGACAGTTTGCTCTCATTATTGCAGTTCTGAAATTTATTACAGCAAGCATTTATTGGTGGATTGAGCAGTATTTTTTATGCTAAAATATCCTGATTTGGTGTACCGCACCTAGTACTAAGTGGGCAGCATCTTTTGACACACTTTTCTCGCCCTTTGGAGCTCATTTCAATGGATTTTGGGCATTTTCTACAGTAAAACAGCAAGCAGTTTTAGACTGTCTGTGCATTTCCAGCTTACATTATGGCGTCCTCTTCGACTGATAATGCCATATTTAACATCACAAAGTTGGATGGTACCAACTACTCTTATTGGAAGAGTCAAATTTGGCAGGTCTTGGTGCAGATTTCTCAGATTAAGCCACTTCGGTTGAGCGGGCAGTAGCCTGCAACTATGAACAATGACGACTGGCTTGAACTTGATGAGCTATGCAAGTCCACGATTGTATTGTCTCTCACTGAACAGGTACATTATAATGTATTTGAGGAAGCACAGAGTGCATGGGATCTATGGAATAAGATCAAGAATCTTTATGATAAGAAAAGTCCAGTGAGTCAGATGTACTGGTTGAAGCAGCTTATGGATCTGTGCGGCATGAAGGATAATGCGACTATGTCTGCTCACTTGAGCCAGTTCCATGCTATACTAAAGAACCTGACTTTGCAGGATATCACCTTTGGAGAGGAAGTAACTCCTCTTTTCTTGCTTGGGACTCTGAATGAGTCATGGGATGTATTCCGCACTGCCCTATGTGCCTCTAGTCCTACTCTGAAATTGAATGATGTTAAGAGTGATCTTCTGCAGGAAGAGGTTAATCGTAAAAACTTGGATGCCTCTCGTGTTTCACATGCTTTGACAATTAGAGGTAGGAATGACAGGAATGATCGTGGTCATGGCCGTGGCCGTGACTCGCAGAAGGGTCGATCTAAATCTTGTGGAAAGTCGCATAGTAAGTTGCGTGGGCGTAACGCTAATGTCACTTGTCATCATTATGGGAAAAAGGGCCATATCAGACCACAGTGTCATGAGTTGCGCAATGAGAAGCGCAAGGATAAGGGAAAAGAGAAAGTGCAGGAGAAGTCCTCTGATCGCAGCATAGTACCTGCGAAGTCCAGCGTCAAGATTGAGGAAATTAATGTCACGCAGATCGAGGATTCTGATGGTGGTGATGAGTTCATACTTGCAGCTAGTTCTTCTGATGCCTCACACTTGACTGAGACACCTAGTATGTATGCATAGTGCTGGTTATTGGATTCAGGTGCGTCCTTCCATGTGACGCCTTACCGTGAGTGGTTTCACTCTTACCGTACTGTATCTGGATCAGTCAGACTTGGAGATGACAGGTCTCTTGATATTGTGGACTGTGGAGATATTCAGTTGCAGTTTTTCACAAACAGTTCCTTTTTGCTCAGGGATGTACGTCACATACTTGCGCTTACGCGCAGTCTTATGTCTGCAGGACAGTTGGATGATGCAGGGTTTCATGTCTGTTTTGGGGATTCTACCTGAAATATTACCAGAGGCAGACTTGTGCTTGCTAGAGGCGCCAAGGATGGCAACCTCTATCCTCTTGTTGTATCTGGGTCTTCTGTAGACCATGTTTTGGCAGTGGGTTCTATCCCACATTTATCACTTTGGCATGCCCATTTGGGACATATGTCTTTAAAGGAAATGAAAATGTTATCTGGTTTGCAGTATCTTCCGCCTTTGGACTATGCATGTTTTGACTCGTGTGATCATTGTCTTTATGGTAAGCAGAATAGGTCTACGCATAAGAAATCGGGTAGGC
This sequence comes from Lygodium microphyllum, assembly GCF_053477565.2. NCBI lineage: Eukaryota > Viridiplantae > Streptophyta > Polypodiopsida > Schizaeales > Lygodiaceae > Lygodium > Lygodium microphyllum. The sequence goes on from NC_141135.1 coordinate 120,335,611, forward strand.
CATGCATGAGTGAGCCCTTGGCTTTGGTGCATTCAGATGTTTGTGGGCCCATGCCGTGTATGTCTATGGGTGGCGCGAAGTACTTTGTTACCTTCATTGATGATTTTTCTAGGAAAGTGTGGGCTTATCCCATAAAGCAAAAGTCCGATGTCTTGGCAGTCTTTCAGCGTTGGCTTGCTCTTGTTGAGAACCAGACTAGGTATAGGCTGAAATGTCTTAGGACTGACAATGGGGGAGAATATGTCTCACGTGCTTTTGAGCAGTTTTGTGATGACAGGGGTATTAAGCGTCAGTTGACCGCCCCTTACACCCCACCCCCAGAATGGTTTGGCTGAGCGCATGAACATGACTATTCAGGAGCGTGTCCGCTCTATGCTTAGCCATGCAGGCCTACCACACAGCTTTTGGGCTAAGTCAGTTAGTACGGCAGTGCATGTCATAAACCGATCACCTTCTAGTGGATTGGATTTCCAAGTTGCAGAGGAAGTTTGGGCTGGTAAGCCACCCTCTTATGCGCATCTCCGTGTCTTTGGATGTGAGGCATTTTGCCATGTGCCCAAGGACAAGAGGAGTAAGTTGGATCCAAAGAGTATTAAATGCATCTTTCTTGGTTATGGTGATTCAAGAGAGATGGGCTATCGCCTATGGGATCCACAGGCATGGAAAATAGTACGCAGCCATGATGTAGTCTTCCATGAAGACAAGATGCATAGGCAGCCTGAGAAGATGGTTGAGATCCGCAGAGTGATCTTTCAAGAGAAGCCTAGAGCTCCTGCATAGCCAATTGGACAGCCTACAACTATAGCAGATGCTCATGGTCAGGGTGTTGGATAGGCAGCAGAGCCTACAGTGAGACGATCTGCTAGAGATAGATGTCCACCTGATAGATTTTAGCTCTCTATGCATTATGTTTTGGTTACAGATGCAGGAGAGCCTTTCACTTATGATGAGGCTATGCGCAGGGGTGACAGTCACTCCTGGGAGAGGGCTATGCAGTGTGAGATCGACTCCTTACATAAGAATGAGACTTGGGATTTGGTTGCCTTCCCTAAGGGCAAGAAGGCTTTGCCATGCAAGTGGGTGTACAAGCTGAAAAGTACCCCTGGACACCCCAAGCCGGCATACAAGGCTAGATTGGTAGCAAAGGGTTTTAAGTAGGAGGATGGTGTAGACTTTGATGAGGTCTTTTCTCCTGTGGTTAAGATGACCACCCTGCGCTTAGTCTTGGCTTTGGTTGCTCAACTTGACTTAGATCTATATCAGATGGATGTCAAGACGGCTTTCTTACATGGGGACTTGCATGATGAGATCTATATGGAGCAGTCTAAGGGCTTTGTAGAACCTGGCAGGGAGCACCTAGTGTGCAAGTTGAAGAAAAGTCTTTATGGCTTGAAGCAGGCACCTAGGGAATGGTATCATAAGTTTGATGCCTTTATACAGTCACAGGGCTACAGTAGGAGTGCAATGGATCTGTGTCTTTACACGAAGAAAGCCCGTGATGGTTCATTGCTTATTTTGGTACTCTATGTGGATGATATGCTGATAGCAGGGAAAGCTCATGACGAGCTAGATGCTCTTAAATCTCAGCTGAAGAAGAGCTTTGAGATGAAGGATTTGGGACAGGCCTCTCACATACTTGGTATGTGCATTAAACGCAACAAGCATCAGGGACTCCTCTACTTATCACAGAGGGAGTATATTCATAAAGTCCTTGAGTGCTTCCGCATGCAGGACGTAAAGCCTATTGGCTGTTCATTGTCTTCTTATGTGAAGGTATCACAGGCCGATTGTCCGCAGACAAATGAGCAGAGGGCCGAGATGGCCCAGATCCCTTATGCTTCAGCCGTGGGCAGTTTGATGTATGCCATGATAGCCCCTCGTCCAGATATTGCCTTTGCAGTTGGTGTTGTGGCACGCTATATGGCTACACCTGGCAGGAAACATTGGGATGCCGTGAAGGGTATCATGAGGTACCTGAAGGGCACAACAAATATGTGTATTTGCTATGGCACCCAAGATACAGGGATTGTGCGATACACTGACTCCGATTATGCAGGACATGCAGATAGTAGGAAGTCCAATTCTGGCTATGTATTCACCTATGTTGGAGGTGCTGTCTCTTGGATGTTCAGGGTTCAGAAGTGTATGGCTTTGTCTACCACTGAGACCGAGTATGTTGCAGCCACTGAGGCTTGCAAGGAGGCCATATGGCTAGGCTGTCTAGTTGTGCTGACCTTGGGATTGATGCTATATCTACACTGCATTCGGATTCTATGAGTGCCATTCAGTTGGCTAAGAATCTGGTCTTCCATGCGAAGACGAAACACATTGAGGGGAGGTATCACTTCATACGTGGTGTCGTGGAGGACAAGTCTGTTGACCTTGTCAAGATCTCCATTGACGAGAATCCTGCAGATCTGCTCACGAAAAGCCTCACTACTGAGCGCTTTGCCTTCCTCAGGAGATTGATGGGCATTGGATGAGATGTTGCGTTATTTCTTTTCTTTTCTCTCTCATTGGGGCAGATTCGCCTTTAAGTGGGAGGTTGTTGGGGTAAAGGCGCCTCCGCCGTGCTACCCCGTGTATTACTACACTGATAGTATCCGCCACTGCACACTGCAGGTGGCGGGCGCCTGTCACGTCACTTTATTCTTTACATTCATTTTAGTGACTAGTAAATAAAAGAAGGCCCGGTCACACATTGTGACTGTTGGAGTTCCCATTTCTTGTCTCTCTCTTCCTTGCTCTTGCTCTCCCGCCATAGCTCGCGTGCAAGCTTCGATCCTTCTCACCTTTCACACTTCACTTCACTACCATTGCAATCGATCGTGATAAGCAATGCACCAACAATCATGGAAAGTACACCGTACTCGTTAAGTAGTACAAGTAGTTGCCAGCTACCAAAGGTTAAGATGTCGATGAGTTCAATTATGATACATTAGATTGTCACAACACAAATGATATCTCATCCACCTTCCTATGCACTCCCCTACGACACGTTGCTACGTGGCACCGGACTAGCAGTCTTCTAACTTCGTAATATTGAAGCACACACGTGCACTCACACAATATATGCACCACAATCTATATACAGTTTGGGTCCTCAAGTGCCAGACAGTACTCTCAGCTTGCTTATAGTTCGACCTATTTCCCAAACTAATCAAACTACATCTTATGCACGATAAGAAGACTAGCACTACCCTTAGGGAGAGACCACATATGAGAGGTTTTCAATTGTGCAGGCATTGAAGACTCCAGCGAAAGTCCCATTATCTCGTCATCAACACTCTACTCCGATTTCTTATCCTTTGTTATCCTACAAGGCCACTAAGGAATCGTTGCCCACAGAATCCTTAGAACACCAACACATGTGCCAACCAAGAGTCCAAGCCCCAACAAACAACAGCCCTAGCACCAACTCCAACAACCCCACCACCAGCCACGCGAGTTAACAACGTGTCCTAAAAACCTTCATCTGTACCACCACCAAAACTCCTCCAAGGCAAACCACAAATGTCCCTTCCACCCACGTCTTCGGTGCATGCCCAAGCCTGCTACCTATGATGGTGAGTATCATGGGATTGGCACTCGTCTAGGAGGGGGGTAATGTTAACCCTCAAATGAATAAGGTGGAAAAGCTAGAAAATCTAAAGCAGAAGACAAAGCCAAGGCAAAAGTGAAACAGAAGACGAAGGCGCGCCAAGCAAAATATGAAAACATAAGAAGTGCAGAAAAATCCTAAATCAAGAAGAAAGGCGCACGAGAAAAAGCGCAAGTCAATACTTTTGTAAAAGAGCGCAAGGCACACCATGTTTTATTTTAAGAGTACCAAGCTCTCGCCTATGCAATTTTTAAAGGTAGACGAGCGGTAGAAAGGAAGCTAGGAAGATAGGAGGATAATGGGAAAAAGGGCCTATGCTATGACTGGCCATCTAAAAAAGGGGATAAAGGGATGACCGCCCAAAAAGGGATTTAGGGTTTTGTATATAAAGTTTAAAAGTGAATGAGAAGCTCATTCTTATGTGTGGCCAAAAGTGGCTCTCCTCCTCTTCTTCTTCTTCTTCTTGCTTGGTTGAGCTTGTGCTTGAGAGAGGGAGTATGAGAGTGTGAGGGTGAGGGACCGTGGGGGAGAAGCTCTCCATCTTCTCCTCTTTTCGTCTCTTCTATTCTCTTCTCTTATCTTGCTTGCGGCAATGGAGCTTGAAGCATGGAGCTTGAGGATGGAGTTCGCTTGAAGCTTGCACTTGGATCGTGGAACTTCTGGAGTGCTCGGGAGAGGATATAACTCAATCGAGAATGGAGGAAGCTCACTACACTCGTAGAGATGGATGGCGTGTTGGCTATGTGAGAGGTAGCCATTAGTGCTAAGCTTGGAATGCTTGAAGCAAAAAGCGGTCTGTGGGTCTTGGCGGTTGATTGCCACTACAAAAGTGTGACTCTACAAACCACGTTGAAGTTAGTTTTTTTTACGTGCATTGGGAATGTTCAAACAACTATTCTTGGCATTAACAAGTCTCAATAGGAGTTAGAGGAACAAATCAAAAGTTATTGTATCCCCATTCTTGAGTAATTGCCATGTCGATAGCAATGGACGTCAACTTGCATACCATGTTATTCTTATTGGCTCCATACAAAGAAGCCTTGGGTAGAAAATATCGTTTCTCAAGTAAGCGTTACTATTTGTTGTGATTTGCTGTATATACCTAGGATGAGTTTGGCAGTGATAAATTCATTTTTTCCTATATACATTGATAAGTTTGATCATATCTATGCATCCAATCTCATGCATAGTCCAAGAGAGCTACAATTTCATAAAACATTTAAACAATGATCCAAACTTAGTTATATCATCCCAAACTCATGCATTATATTAGCAATGGGTGGTATAAACAAAAGGTGTTGCATGTCCCCACATGGGAATGCTAATACATCTAATCTCATTGAGAAATTATAGTAGTATATTAGGTACAGTCTTCTTGATGCTGATATTAATAGTAGTGTATTAGGTACACTCTTCATGATGTTGATATTAATAGAACCACTTAGACTTGTTGTATGTCTTTGTAGATAACTTGTAATTAGAAACTAGAATGGGTTAAACTACACTTGAGCTTTTCAAGTGAAAAAAAGAGATAGATAATGTATACAAATTTGATCTCAATATTTGTTTGGGTAGAGTTATGTTATTGGCTTCAATAATGTGAACCTTTTTGCAATTAACTCTAAGTGTTTTAACGTCTATGATCAAGCAAGAGCAATATTACTAGATAATTTTACAACAAAGAAGATCTTCAAGCGACAAAAGATGTGATCCCTCTTCCCTTGAGTCATCAATGAAGGAACAATGCTCTTCAAGATGGCTAGCACCTCATCTTGCATGAAAAATGAATTCGTAATAGTGTACTATCAAATCATTCTGATTGTCTTGATTGGGTAATTGATTACAAGCATCTTTAACAGATTATTTAACAAGCTCATTTTTCTCACCTTTGCATGCAAGCATGCGGTTTAACATCCTCCTCTCATTGTGGCATTAAAAATTTAGTTCTGTTCTACTCATATATTGGAGTGAAGGCCAAAATAATTGGCCACCCATTTTACTTACTAACCCTTACTATACATGTGCACACTCGTTGTTTATTCTTTGAGCGGTAAGGCAATAAGGTGCTTCTCACAAGGGAGCTATGAGATACATCACAAATATAGCTCTGTGTGTGTGTGTGTGTGTGTGTGTGTGTGTGTGCGTGTGCGTGGGGCACGCACGCGAAATCTCCATTCTCCTTAACTCCATCGATTGGTATCAAAGAGGGTGGAAGTCTCCAATTAGTGTTGCCAGTAGAAATCTTCACTGTCTCCACTTTCGAAGAGATTCGATGTACATAAAATGGTCTTCTTGAGGATGATGCTTGAGAGCTTAGTTTACTAGAATTTTTTATTAAAGTTTGTTTCTAATGCCAGGAGGCATATTTCACGGTGGATTCCGTGAGGTTTTACGGTGGATTCTGTAAACTTTGTTGACCGGGGCTCATACACAAAGTGGATTCTTTGTGCGAGAACTTGATGGGGACGCTTATCCTTTTCGGGTGTTTCATTAATTTAGTGTGTACATGGGTGATTGCATAGCGGGTGATTCTGCAAAATACATATTAAATTAATAAACGTTTATGAGTTTAGAGTGCGCACTTGTAATAATTTAAGGTTAGGATTGATTTCTAACCAGTTGATTTATTTATGTAGCTGAAAACTGCTAGGTATTCACTTTTGTCGGTTTAATTGTATTATTTTACTAACGATTGTGAATGCTTCAGTTTGATGTGTAGAGATAGCAGCAGTGGCGGAGGAAAGCATTGGAGGATAGTGTGTATTCGAATTATCACTTATATTTTGATGGGCGCATACCTTAGGCATGGCGCATATATTTTGTCGCGCCTATTTATTGAGGCGTTGGATATTTATTTATTATTTTGTATGCGCATGGGCGCACGATTATGATATTTGTATTTGGAGATTGTAATGGGTACACCTGACTCTTTGGGCGCCCACCCATTAGCTTTATTTCTATTTTGTGCTAAAGCAAACTCAAAAGCCAAAAGCGTGCTATTTTGTAATTTGGGCTATTATTTGAGCTTGAAGATGATTAATACATAAAATACATGCTTTGTGGAGCGCTCACACAAGGCATGGGGGGAGATTGCACCCAATTCGTCTCTTGTTCATGTAGTGCATGCTTTTTACCTTGAGTTTTGTGCAAAAAGTAGAGTTCTTTTGTTCTTGGGGACCTTCCGGCATTCACTACGCGAGCATACAACATCCGATCTGTGCACCACTGGTATCAGAGCGAAGCTGAGATCGAGAGCTTTCAATCGCTACCCATCTTGTGCGAAGGCGGAGCTCCTGGAACGATCGAGCTCTACAGTCAATCTCATCGCGAACAGTCGATACGGGTGGATTCCTGGTGATCAAGAACCTCTGTTTCCAGCCTGTGATCGCAAAGGACCGGCCTGCAACGGCGGAGGACCACTCCTATATCCTCTTCTCCAAGTCGTCAACATACAAAGATAAGTCATATCTTTCATTAAGCTTCCAAGCTTAAGTTTAAAAGTTACAAAGCTTAGCTTAGCTTGAATCTTTAAAAAGCTTCAAAGAATCAAATTGTTGATCAACGGCAAGAGGACGTGCTGGGCGGTGAAAATTCCGCCGAGGACATGAATATGTCCTAAAAATTGATGACTGGTTGAGAAGCTTAAAGCTTCTTAGTAATCTAAGCTTACTAAGGTTCTCCAACTCCTCAAGTTCAAATTTACCTATCCTACAAGTTTTGTTAGTCATCAGTCACGTAAATCTACCAAGTTGATCAAGTTTCGTAAGTCTGCAACTCTGCAAGTCCGACAAGTAACCAGAAGTCAGAACTGACTTGTGTTCAAAACTCCTATAAGGACTGTTCTTGCGCAGAAGTACCGAACTGCAAAGTTGTTCCCTGGAAGGTACTGTTCGCATACGCAGACTTGCTGAACCAATTTCAGCACAGGGAGAAGGTCAAAACGTAGATTTTTCAAAGATTTCAAATCCCGTAATTGCCAAAGACGAAGACTATGAAAGCCACACAAAAATATATAAGCCTTGTACACCCGATCTTGAGCTACGCTCATCCCGCTAATTGGATTTTGAGAGTGTGAGGTCTTTTGAAGTTTTGCAGGATGACAGAACAAAATATGGATGATTTGATGGCTGAAGGCGATCTTCCTGAACCTACAATGGAGCAAAAGTTGGATTTAAAAATGATGCAGTTGGACGAAGAACGAAGAGCCCGGCAAGCATTGCAAGTTCAATTGGCCAATTTACAAAGATCAACTACCGACAAAGAGGAACCACAATCCGAAGATCTTATCCGACGTACCATCGATGCAACTCTCGAAGCTCAATCTATCCACAAAGAAACAAAGATAAGTAAAACAAAATTCAAATTCCGTACTTTCAATGGCACTCGAGATGGAAAAACTGTTCTTGCATTTATCAGTCAGTTTGATGATTACTTTCATAAGTAAACATACGCTGAAAAAGATAAAATCAAGTGTGTCACTAATCGTTTAGTGGATAGAGCATCTCTTTGGTGGACCGTGGTTCATAAGAGCATAGATTGTCCCACTACCTGGGAGAGTTTCAAGAAGAAGTTCATGCATAATTTTCTTCCTCCACAATTCCATGAAAAAGCAATAAAGCAGTGGGACCTTCTTCAGCAAAGAGATCGTGAGCCTATTCCTCAGTACACCGAACGCTTTTGGAATGCATTACTCCAGTTACGCATGCTTAAAGACGTACTTGAAGCGACTCACAAGCGCAAGTATATGTCTGGATTACTTGGGCATTACTACGCTGAAGTCAATATGTTCAAGCCTGCAACTCTTGAAGATGCAATTCTTTAGCTCATGACATTGAAGACAAGCTTCGAGGAAGAGACAAGCGTCCACAACAATTTCAAGCCAATGGTAACTATGGATCTAAGCAATTCAATTCAAATTTTAGAAGATTCAATCAAGGTCGATTTCCTTCATCATCTTTCCGTAAGTCTTGGGCAAAACCACTTGCTTTACCATCGAATACCAATCAAAACCCTAAGCCAACTTCACAGCCAAATCCTAATATTCCTAGATTTCCTTCCATTGCAAACAATGTATCTAAAGCCAAACCTATAGTGTGTTACAAATGCCATCAACCTGGACATCTAGCAGCCAATTGTCAATCGAAGAAGCCACGTGTCCATATCAACTATCTTAGAGTAATGGAAGATGAAGAACATGAAGAAATGCCTGACTTTATAGAAGATGAAGATGACATTACTACTCCTTCGGATACTTTACCAAGTATGCCAACTCCACATTCTTTGTTGCCAATGAAATGTTTAGTGCATGGAAAAGAAAAGATCATTTTACATGTTGATGATAGTACACATGATTTTATTTCTGCAAAGTTAGTGAAAGAATTGAAATTACAAACTGTTCCTACGCATTATCGCATTAAAGCAACATTCTTAGGCACAAGGTATAATGGAACACAAGAGGTGTATGATTTAGAAATTCAAATTGGTGAATATACTGAAAGAATGAAATTTCTAGTTGTACCATTACAGTCCAGTGATATTATTTTAGGTATGCCTTGGCGTCATCAGCATAACCCTGATATAGATTATTCCACGCATTCAATTAATATTCATTTTCAAGGAAAACATATTACATTGTACAGTATGCATGCATCTAATGATTTTCCACTGCTTTCTCGTACTCAAGCTAAACGTGCATTACGCAAAAGTAGTAAATCTTATCTAATTTGGGTGAATAAACTGCAAGCTAAAGAAAAACATATGCACCCTAGGCATAAAGAATTCCTTGCACAATTTAAAGACTATTTTGCAGAAGATCTACCACCTGGTTTACCTCCTTCACGTCCTGAAGATCACAAAATAGATTTAATTCCTGGTACACAACCACCTTGTAAAGCACCATATAGGCATAACCAGATAGAGCAAAAAGAAATTCAAAATCAAGTTGAGGAATTACTAAATAGAGAATTGATTAGACCTAGTAGTTCTCCATTTGGTGCACCTATTTTGTTGGTAAAGAAGAATAATAATACTTATCGTATGTGCATTGATTATCGTGCTCTAAATAAAATTACTGTAAAGAATAGATATCTAATTCCTAGAGTCGATGATCTTATGGATAAACTGCAAGGTTCTGCCATATTTAGTAAAATAGATCTTAAATCTGGTTATCATCAGGTGAGATTAGATAAGTCTGACATATTCAAGACTGCATTTAGAACACAATTTGGTCATTATGAATTTTTTGTGATACCTTTTGGATTGACTAATGCACCTGCTACATTTAGTAGAATGATGAATCGTATATTTTTGAAATATCAGCATTGTGTTATTGTATTCTTTGATGATATCTTGGTCTTTAGTAAAAATGAGAAAGAACATTATGAACATCTGTCTTTGATTTTCAAGTTGTTGAAAGATAATCAATTGTATGCTAATCTGGAAAAGAGTGAGTTCTTTCAAACAGCAATTGAATATTTAGGTCATATTGTGTCATCAGATGGTATTAAGGTTGACCCTAAGAAGATAGAAGCAATATTGAACTGGCCTATACCTAAAAATGTACATGAGTTACGTTCTTTTCTAAGTCTTGCTAGTTTTTACAGGAAATTTGTGCGAATTTTTTCATTACTTGCTTTGCCTTTAACTAAACTTTTAAAGAAATGTATTGTTTATCATTGGTTTGATAATCAACAGAAATCCTTTGATTTATTGAAACATGCAGTAACCCATGCTCCTGTATTACAACTACCTGATTTCAATAGACCATTCTTTTTAGTAGTTATTGATGCTAGTGGATCTAGAATAGGAGCCGTACTTATGCAAGATAATCATCCCATAGACTATTCTAGTTGTAAATTGAAACCCTCTGAACTTAAATATTTCACATATGATAAAGAATTATTAGTTGTGGTACAAGCTTTAAGACAATGGAAACATTACTTAATGGGTTCTGATTTTATGATTAAGACAGATCAACAAAGTATTAGACATTTACTCAGTCAACCTCAAATATTTGACCGACATATCAAATGGGCAGCTTTTATTCAGAGTTTTCATCCCATTATCCAACATCAACCAAGTAAAGAAAATGTAGTGGCCGATGCATTAAGTAGAAGACCCACCATTCATAATATCTTTGTTATATCATTTGATTCTCTAACTCCTATGAAAGATACTTATCATCAGGACATTACTTTTCATGTTGATTAGAATAAATTAGTTGGAAATAATTGGATTCCTATTGATTCACTGTCTTATAATGATGGATTCATGTTTTATGAAAAGAGATTATGTGTTACAGTTCCATTTAGATCTTTTGTTTTGCATGAGATTCATTGTCCTCCATATCAAGGTCATAGAGGTATCATATCTACTTTGCGTACATTGATTGAAGATTTTTATTGGCCATATATGGACATTGATGTATCTAACTTTGTTTCTGAATGTCTGATTTGTCAAAGAGTTAAAAGACATCATGGTAAACAATATGGATTACTTATGCCTTTATCTATTCCATCAAGACCATGGGAACAGATTTCTATGGATTTTATTACTGGTTTACCTAATACTAAAGCTAACCATGACATGATTTGGACTGTAGTAGACAGGTTTAGTAAACAAGCATATTTCATTCCATGTAAGAAAACTTTAATAGCATCTCAGGCAGCACAATTGTTTTTGAAAACTATTTTCACTAATCATGGATTACCAAAAGTTATTATTTCCAATCGTGATTCTAGATTTTGTAACAACTTTTGGATTACTTTGTTTGCTAACCTAGGAACAAAGATTGATTTCTCATCTGCATTTCATCCTGAAACTAATGGACAAACAAAAGCCACTAACAGTACTATTTTAGATCTTTTACGTGCTTACACTATTTCTAAACCACAGACGTGGGATACACATTTGCATTTACTACAGTTTGCATATAGCAATACACCACACACATCTACAAAGAAAGCACCGTTTGAAGTGATTTATGGTTATAGATTGTCTACACCTGTTGCATCTTTATCAAATAGAATTCAGAATGTTGATGATATTGCTACTATGCACGCTACTATTTTTGATGAGGTTAAAGACATGATTGCTAAAGCCCAGCAATCATATACTAAACAAGCCAATAAGAAAAGACAAGCAATGAATTTCAAAGTTGATGACTATGTTTGGTTGAGAATAGAAAAACGTAGATTACAAAGTGTAGATAAACACCCAGTTGTGAAATTAGCACCTAGATTCTATGGACCATTTAAGATCATTCATAAAATCAATGACAATGCATTCAAGTTAGAATTACCACCTCACTCGAAAATTCACAACACATTTCACATTAGTTTATTACAACCCTGTAGAGGCCAATTACCTATACACCTTGTTTATGAAAACCCACCTTTGTTAGATGAAGAGACTGAAATACTTGAACCTGAAGCTATTCTAGATACTGACTTTATGACCACTAGAACTGGCAGAAGATATTCTAGATATTTAGTCAAGTTTAAAAACCATCCTGTAGAGGAAGCCCAATGGATGCACGCTAGAGACTTAAATGCTTTCCCCACTCTATTAGCTCCACATTGAGCTAATAGCAATTGAGGTCAATTGCTATCCCACCCCGGGGGTATGATGCCAGGAGGCATATTTCACGGTGGATTCCATGCCACGGTGGATTCCGTGAGGTTTTACGGTGGATTCTGTAAACTTTGTTAACCGGGGCTCATACACAAAGTGGATTCTTTGTGCAAGAAGTTGATGGGGATGCTTATCCTTTTCGGGCATTTCATTAATTTAGTGTGTACATGGGTGATTTCATAGCGGGTGATTCTGCAAAATACATATTAAATTAATAAATGTTTATGAGTTTAGAGTGCGCACTTGTAATAAATTAAGGTTAGGATTGATTTTTAACCAGTTGATTTATTTATGTAGTTGAAGACTGCTAGGTATTCACTTTTGTCGGTTTAATTGTATTATTTTACTAACGATTGTGAATGCTTCAATTGATGTGTAGAGATAGTAGCAGTGGCGGAGAAAAGCATTGGAGGATAGCGTGTATTCGAATTATCACTTATATTTTGATGGGCGCATACCTTAGGCATGGTGCCTATATTTTGTCGTGCCTATTTATTGAGGCGTTGGATATTTATTTATTATTTTATATGCGCATGGGTGCACGATTATGATATTTGTATTTGGAGATTGTATTGGGTATGCCTGACTCTTTGGGCGCCCGCCCATTAGCCTTATTTTTATTTTGTGCTAAAGCAAACTCAAAAGTCAAAAGTGTGCTATTTTGTAATTTGGGCTATTATTTGAGCTTGAAGATGATTAATACATAAAATACATGCTTTGTGAAGCGCTCACACAAGGCATGGGGGGAGATTGCACCCAATTGGTCTCTTGTTCATGTAGTGTATACTTTTTACCTTGAGTTTTGTGCAAAAAGTAGAGTTCTTTTGTTCTTGGGGACCTTCCGTCATTCGCTACGCGAGCATACAACATCCGATCTGCGCATCAGTTTCAGGCACTCCATTTTTATCTATAGGTGCTACATAGGGTATTCTATCTTTTCTTACAATTCTCCACATGTTGTTTGGAACCTATAAAACAAATTGAGGCTTACAATGTTCCCTATAGATTTGTTGTATATAGGCTTGGGGGGTTCATTATATGTAAATAGTCTATATCACACCTCTTTAGAGGGCACCCTTTTATATGTTAAAAAAAGTGCAAAAATAGTAGCTTAAAAATCCCTTCTTTTGAACTTACATGGAATACTCACATATTTATTAGTCCCTCTTGAGTATGTAGGCTAGCATGCATTGGCAACTGATGATAAACCATTAGAAACGAGCAAAATTGGTTACAAAATGTTTGATATAGGTTGCAAATTATAGATCTCACAATTTTAAGATTTGGTATTGCTTGTTATTGTATGCAAGGAGTGTAATGAAGTAGAGACTTTGATGGATATGCTATAGTAACTATTAAGCTACATATATTGTTATAGTATCCATGCATACTTGCTCTTGAATGAGCAAGAGCACTGTTGTTTGATGCACTATGGTGGTCTCAACGAGATCAATCTACTAATCTACTTTTGAATAATTGGATACTATTATGGTATGATATCCGTGAAAAAGTATTGATTCAATAATACGATGTTTTAACTATATACAATGATTTTCACAATGTTTGGACAATAATATATGCATTATTGTTTAGTAGTGACCCATTTTCAGTCTTCTTTCAAATTTGGTTATACCGAGCAAACACTATAGAAATTTTGCCAATTTGTAGTACAATTTGTTAATTTTCTAATTGGTGTTACTTTTTATCATCCATGGATAATAAACTATATAACAGCAAGAAGTTTGATGGTACATACTTCAATTTATGAAAGGAGTAGATCCAAGACATCCTTATTTAGAAGAAACAATTGAGGCCCATAAGAGGCATAGATGCAAAAATAATGGACATATGTGAGAAGGATTGGTTGGAGCTTGATGCATCGACCAAATCCACTATTAGGTTGCATTTGGTAGAATCTATTTATTTTACAGTTGTGAATAAGACCATTGCATATAACTTATGGAAGCAGTTGGTAGAATCTAGAGAGAGAGAGAGAGAGAGAGAGAGAGAGAGAGAGAGAGAGAGAGAGAGAGAGAGAGAGGCTCTTCATATTCATTTCATAGGTGAATGCATTATTGCATGTAGATAGACATATGCTATTTTTATTATGCTGCACAAATGCATATGATCATTCACATGCTTTAGTGAATAATATCAATAAATAGCCTAATTACATTTTGACATTTTACACATTAGATATAAAATGCTTCATATTTTGCTTGTGAAGTAGTTAATTTCTTATTTTGTGAGAAAAAGAAAGCGCAGGACCGTCTCCTTTTGCTCATAAAAGCGTGAAATGAACAAGACAAAGCTTGATGAGCTTTGTGAGTTTGCCATCTATATTTAGGAGATCTGACTAGACTAGCTAGTTGTTAGTTGCAAGAGCTTGGCAGTTTTGGAGGTTCAAACTCTAGGAGATATATTGGACTTATTAATAAAATAAAAATAAAAAGATTAATAAAAATTGTTGCGTAATTCGAGGGACCTAAAATGCGCGAGACACCACTGATGATGATTGCACCACGTGCCGTTCATGAGAGGCGTCAGCCGATCGCTAGTACTTGTTGCAGTGGCAGGCCTCTCGTTGCGTGACAGAGAGAGAGAGACACACACACCACACACACACACGCGCACGCACAACACAACACAACACCAGACCGGGAAGAGAAAATGCTGTCCTGGTCGTCTTCTTTTGCCAGCAATGGTATCTCCCGTCCTTCACATCAACAGCCGCAGGAGCATCAGCATCAGCATCACCTGGTTACGCGTTCGTCCCCTCATCAGCATCTGCATCACCTGGTTACGCGTTCCTCCCCTTGCTGTCGTTCTCTTGCTTCACCTTCAGTGCTCACCACTGGCCCTGAACGAGCCTTGAGAACCCCTCACAGCGGGTAAGGGTCCTTTGCGCGCCATTGATCACAAAAGTACATGAAACAACAACATAGTTGCATTTATATATGCGATTATGTATGCGCGGTTGTACGAACAAAAAGCTTCAAACATCATGTTTGCATCCATGTATATGTGCAAACGTGCAGGAAACTTCATCATATCTGGATCGGCTTACAAAGCAAAGAGCTCTCTTCAGCTAATCTACAGTGCACCACCTATGATTGGAAGTTTACATACCATAGGTTGTATCTTCTTTTTGGACATTTATAAGGTCAGACTACAGACGTGCAGGAGAAAAGCAACGGCTAGGAGCATAATTACAATTGATGTGTCGTGGCATTGGATGGCCATTTTGCTGTAGACCCGCATGAATCCCAAATCTTGGAGGCATACATTGCCATATAATGGATGCAAGTTTCACCCCCATTCGTTTATTATGGTATTCTTGGTGCCCCAGGCTTGTGAACCTTGAATTGTAACCCCTTTGAAATCCAGCTCTATGATTCATATCAATGACTAAAGTGTTTTGTTTGCTACATCATGCTTCATTTCTCCATTGACGATAGGCAATGGCACAAGTGTTGCCAAGTATCATACAAAGGTAACTGTGTGAGAATGAGATTCACAATAGAAGCATTGAAACTAGTCTTGAACATTGAATGAAATGAACAAGAGAAGCAAGAACACGTGAACTTAGAGAACTGAGAAATAGGCCATTGTAAAGGATGCCCAAGCAAGGACAGCCCTTGGTTCGTATGCAAACTCTATAGTCCCTAGTTCTATGAAGTTTCTAGAACATGTTTGCATCGCTTATGTCAGTGCCTTAAGTATCGGCATCCATGTCATGCCATGTGTTGACATGCATGTCATGCCATGTGGCATTCTCTTGTAACATGTGGTCCCCTTAACTTCCTCAGGCTATAGTATAAATAAGAGTTGTGGGTTTCGAGTACTTTAGTCTTGCCAATAATAGTTGTGATGCTCTTGCAAGGTAAGTTTTTTTTCTAGATCTTGTCTTGTTCTAGTCTTGTATTATATGGAGTCTTGTCTTGTAATCAAGTTACGCTCTTGTGTGCATTCTCTTGTGATCAAGTTATCTTACAATCAAGTTCTAGTTCAAATTTTCTCTCAAGTTTTTCTCTTGTAAGTTGTGAGAGCAATCTCCTCGCTCTCGAAGAGCACTTGCTCTGCTCGTAATAGTTTGGCAAGACTCTCCTACCACAATCTTGCTTGGTTGTATGAGGGAGTCCGTGATGGAACGTATTGTTACTTCCTTACAAAGCATCCAACAACAAATCCAAGAGCTTCAAGAAAGTAATGCAAAGCTACAAGCAAAGCAACCACAAGCTTTGGGCTTAGTTGTGCAACACCTACAACAATAAGAAATTCAAGACACAAGCTTATATCAAGCCAAAGGTACTTTGGCTATTGGCAACCTTCATGATTAACATAGGAAAGAACCAAAGGTCGCACTTTTAGAGAAATTTAAGTGCGTGAGGTCAAAATTCAAATGTCGGAGTGTGACGTTCACCGAAGACGGATCCCAAGTCTGTGACCACCAGCCGGAGTGTAGGAGTGCTGAATAGTGAATGGCAGCAGGCTGGTCACCAAAACGCAATAGTCTGGAGGCTGGAAACTGGTAAATACAGCAGTGTACCAACGATCGGAGGCTGGAAATTGTGCACAGTCTGCTGTAAACAGCAAGCTGAAATAGTGTCTGAGAGTGTCAAGACATGCAATGCTGAAAATGCAGGCTGGCTGACCCTGGAGATGATGGACAGCAGGCTGAACAGCAGTTTGGGATAGTTTGGAGCAGTCGCCAGCAGTTGAGAGCTGTCGCCTACAGTAATGGATAGACTGAAGATAATGTGGCTGCAGTTGGTGATGGTTGGACAGCAAATGGAGGCGGGCTGCAGGCTGGAAAGTGGGCGCCAACAGCAGTAGAGAGTGTGTGGGCTGGTGTAACCTGCAAATAAGGATGATTGTTGAATGGGGGCAGCCTGTCTATTTATAGATGTGGAAGGGTGCCCCAAAAATTAGGGTTTCCACTAAACTCTCTCGAACCGCTCCTCGTTTTAGGGTTTCCACTAAACTCTCTCGAACCGCTCCCCATTTTAGGGTTTTACTCTAAAAGAGTATTTTTAGTGTGTTTTGGGGCTGTTTAAGAGGCTAATTAGCAAGTAATGCATATTTTAGCTCAACACCCTCTCTCAGGCCCAAAATTGAGTTGAAAGGTTAGGCCAGCCATTGTGATGTTTATGTACCCCAAGGCGTCCCACACCAAAGCAGCCAAGGCATTGGACAAAGGGTGCACGTCGGCTGCCCAGTGGCCTACCAAGTCTATAGAGACGATGGTTATCTTACCAAGGGAATCCAAGTAGTCACCCCAGAGAGGATAGGGCATCGGACAAAGGATACACGTCGGTTGCCCAGTGGCCTACCAAGCCCTACAAAGGCAGATGGAACTATATGGATTTTTTTTTTTTTGTTGAATAAGTGAAGTAAATTTGATGGGATGCGGCTGATTGAGTAAAAGTGACCCAGAAGACGGGAGTAGGGAGGATACACCCAACACATCACAAAACAGTACAAGCTAACCCATCCACTCAAGGTATCAATGATGAGGAAAAATAGGTGATGAGGTATCCATGTGATAAAGGAGAATGGTGGTGTGGTGACAACTGCTTTCACTGGAAACAACTTAAGATCCGCTTAAGTAGTGCTCTACACAATGAGATGCAAAGTATGCTACATGCTGAAGAATGCTCATGTAGTAGGTGCCACTTGGATAGTGTCCCTCATGGGGAAATTGTTTACTTGCCCAAGTGCCCTACTATAAGGATGATATAATCATGCAATGTAAAGGGTAAGGTACAATAGGGGAAAGAAGCCGATGTCGAAGACAAAGTGTTGAATGTAGGAACCCCCTCTCAACCTGGATGTAGATGCCAAAGAAGCAAGAGGAGCCTGATGTCGGTCTTCATATGGTACCGAGAACCATAAGGAATGAAAGAAGATAAAGTGGATGAATCACCCCACTAGAAGAGCAAGGTAGAAGTCATCGCCATGATAGCATCGAGAGAGATGCTACAGATCCGCCTTGGGAGGGAAAGCTGCCATGTTGGAAGAAGAGCAAGCACTCTTAGGATGATGAAACCATGAAAGGAACGGTGCGCATTCCCACGTCTCTAGCCCAAGGAGGACCAAAGCAATCTGCAAGTTAGCCCTACATTGAAAGACAAAACCCTACAAAAGAGATGAGAATCTGCAAACACAGAGGTTAGTGGTGAGATACTCCAAAGCAAAATAGAATAGAAAGAAAATCTAACTCAAAATAAATGCAATGAATGTGTATGTGTGTGAGGAAATGCTGCGGAATACAAACAAATGGGAAAACTAAGGATAATGAATCCTATGGCCCTGACTCTAAGAGTGCGAAAAATGAATGCTAGATTGACCTAGGATATCTGAAAGAACCTAGAGACATACTAGTCTAAGGTGGCTGCCATCACGTATGTCCAGTACCAGGGCTCTACCAAGGGAACGCCTGACGAGGTGGGGAGGAAGGTGAGATAGATGCATGAAGTGCAATGGGATCGGAACCTGCAGACCAATCAGCCAGTCCCTCAGGGGCAGTGAAAGAGATGGGCTGCTGAGGCTGGACTCGAGCCACATGTCCAGCAGCAACAATGGGTGCTGAAGAAGCACATGAAGCAGGAGTGGAAAGTGTAGTCCCACTGGACTGTGTAGTCGCAGTGGTTTGCAAAGGCTTTTTAGGTGAAAGACTTTGGGCCTTGGAGCGACACTCCTCGTCCACATGGCCTGCCCTCTGGCAATGTGTGCAAAACTAGTTTTTCTTAGGGAGTTATTGCCAGATAGGTCTAGATTCTTTGGTTCCATCTGAGGAAGAGGAGTCACCCTTGGATTGGCTTGCCTTCGCATCTTGCGAGTTCTTGCCACTGGTGGTTTTCCCTCCCGAACAAGAGGTAACCAACCCCCTCTGCTCTGAATAAGACTGTGATGAGGATCTCTTGTGGACTTGATCATGCACCCTTGCGTAACGCAAGAATTGGTACTCAAACTCATAGAAGGTTGGCATTCAGAACCTGCAAAGTGGTTGAGAAGGTGACTCCAATCAGAACCTGCAAAGCGGTTGATCATGCACCCTTGCGTAACGCAAGAATTGGCACTCAAACTCGTAGAAGGTTGGCAATGGAGGTTGGGAGATCATGTGTGAATGAAATGGAAGTATTTTTTGGGCAAGTTATTCAAGAAGAATATAACCTGATCGTCGTTTGACTTTGGAGAGCCAGTAGTGGCGAACTCGGCAAGTAACCGCCTATATTCAACCAGCTTGACTTTCAGATCATCCCCTTCCTTAATAGAGAACTCTTGAAGCTCAAAGTCGAGATTAATGCGCTGAGTACGATCACGAGCCGCAAAGCGGTTGAGAAGGTAACTCCAATCAGAACCCGCAAAGAGGTTGGGAGATGATGTGTTGAATGAAATGGAAGTATTTTTTGGGCAACTTATTCAAGAAGAATGTAACGTGATCGTCGTTTGACTTTGGAGAGCCAGTAGTGGCGAACTCCGCAAGTAACCGCCTATATTCAACGAGCTTGGCTTTTAGATCATCCCCTTCCTTAATAGAGAACTCTTGAAGCTCAAAGTCGAGATTGATGCGCTAAGTACGATCACGAGCCGCAAAGCGGTTGAGAAGGTGACTCCAACGAGATCAGAACCTGCAAACCAATCAGCTAGTCCCTCAGGGGTAGTGAAAGAGATGGCCTACTAAGGCTGTACTCGAGACACATGCCTAGCAGCAATGGCGGCTACTGAAGGAGCAGATGAAGCAGGAGCGGAAGGCGTAGCCCCACTAGACTGTGCAGTCACAATGGTCTGCAAAGGCTTTTTAGGTGGAAGACCTTGGGCCTTGGAGCGACGCTCCTCATCCACACAGCCTGTTCTCTGGCAGTGTATGCAAAAACGGTTTTTCTTAGGGAGTTGCTGTCAGATAGGTCTAGATTCTTTGGTTCCATTTAAGGAAAAGGAGTCACCCTTTGATTGGCTTGCCTTCACATCTTGCCAGTTCTTGCCACTGGTGGTTTTCCCTCCCGAACAAGAGGCAACCGACCCCCTCTGCTCTGAATAAGGTTGTGATGAGAATCTCTTGTGGACTTGATCATGCATCCTTGCGTAACGCGAGAATTGTTACTCTAACTTGTAAAAGGTTGGCAATCGAGGTTGGGAGATGATGTGTTGAATGAAATGGAAGTATTTTTTGGGCAACTTATTCAAGAAGAATGTAACCTGATCATCGTTTGACTTTGGAGAGCCAGTAGTAGCGAACTCGGCAAGTAACCCCCTATATTCAACCAGCTTGACTTTCAGATCATCCCCTTCCTTAATAGAGAACTCTTGAAGCTCAAAGTCGAGATTGATGCGCGGAGTACGATCACGAGCCGCAAAGCGGTTGAGAAGGTGACTCCAATGCTCTGACATGAGCGAGAAGTGCTGCAACTGAGAGTGAAACTCAGGAAGCAATCCTTGTATCAGCTCAACATTGGCTGTGGCATTGCGGGCTCTCCATTGACGGATGTAATTAGGGTGAGGTAGTCAAGGGTCTAGCATAGGCTCTAGACCAATGACAAAGTCCCAAAGACCCTCAGACTCAAGCACTTGTTGCATGAAATTAGACCAAGTGGTGAAATTTGACCCCTTAAAGCGTGTCCTATCCGTGAAGGCATTCTTGGCCGTTGCAACAGAAGTGGTAATGCTCGGAGATGGATAGTGTGAAAAAGTGTAGTGTGGGTAGGATGGGGTAGTGGAGTACACTCGGGAATGGGCCCCAGAGTGTCCACTAGGCATGCGGGTAGTGTGCAAGGTGGATCCATAGGTAGGGATGGGTTGACTAGGCATGGGCATGGTCATAGTTGTCAGGTACGAAAGGTACGATACAGTACGGTACGATAAAACACGGTACTAATTGGTACCTTATGATTTTATAAGGTGCGGTACGATATTAGTACGAAAATAAAATTAAGATGATTTTTTAAATAACAAAAATCATAAAACATTAAATGATAGATCGTAGAATACATGTTTAAAGTGGAACTAGCCATTTCATTACTAAATAAGATGAATACATGAGGGTGACCATCGTGGTTGCATGGGCTATGCAAAACATGCGATACAACTATAGTCTGTTTAGTATACTGTATATTTGATACAAAAAGAGAGACCTATGTCATGAATCTATGATGAGGCATCACTATCATCATCATCATCATCATCATCATCATCATCATCATCATCATCATTAGAACCATCTGAGTGCTCATCAAGAGAGTCTGAAGATGACTCCTCGATATCCGATGATGAGACACACTCATACTCATCCTCACTGATGAGGTTACCATCATCATCAAATGATGGCTCCCTAGGTGGCGGTTGTGTAGGTAGAAGACTTTTGAAGACCTAACTACCTAAGAAGAC
This sequence comes from Lygodium microphyllum, assembly GCF_053477565.2. Taxonomy (NCBI): domain Eukaryota; kingdom Viridiplantae; phylum Streptophyta; class Polypodiopsida; order Schizaeales; family Lygodiaceae; genus Lygodium; species Lygodium microphyllum. The sequence goes on from NC_141135.1 coordinate 120,357,230, forward strand.
TAAGTATCTGACGGGAAGGCTATGCGGATTGATATGGTGTGATTTAAGCCATTGATAGCTCAAGAAAAACAAAGGTGGTGTATTAATGGATTATGCATGTGTTGCGGCCAATTAGGACACAGTTGAATATCTTCTTAACAAAGGAAGGATGAGAATTCATGGCGCTACTACTCTCATCAATGTCGGGAAATGTCAACGTCCAACCTTAGTAGAGAGTATGCGGCAAGACAAGGCTATTACCCCAAGGAGTATTATATCAGATATACCCTTCAATATCATCCATTGCCCAAATAGTCCAGTTGTTATTGGGTTGCTTTGGCTAGAATTACATAACCCCGACATCAACTAAGGCCAGTGCAAACAATAAAAGGAAGAATTCTTGAACAATATACATTGAGGCAAAGCTGTTCATACATCAAGCAAAGAAGAATCCATCCTTTTTCATTTATGCAATTCCAATGGAGAAACCAAAGGATGAAAGTTTGGACACACTCCTAGTCAATATACAGAGTTCAGGATGTGTTGGAAAAGAAGAATGTGGATATGCTACCAAAACATCGACTTTATGATTGTGCAATAGATTTACAAGAGGGAGCTCAACCTCCTTTTGGTCCCATCTATAAGCTATTCCCATATGAATTTTCAATTAGGAGAGCTCGAGAAATATATTAATGAGATTCTTGCCAAGGGATTCGTGTGCCATTCAAAATCTCTAGCGGGTGCTTTGATTATATTTATCAGAAAAAAAATGGATTTCTTCATATGTGTGTGGATTATATAGGGATCAATAAGATTACTATCAAGAATTGCTACCCTCTTCCCTTGATTCTAGAACTCATTGAATGGCTTGGGAAAGCCAAAGTCTTCACTAAGATAGATCTTCATGGTGCTTATAATCTTGTCAAGATAAAGGAGTGGAAGACGGCTTTTCGCAGAAGGTATGGGCATTTTGAATATGTTATCATGCCATTTGGCCTAAAAAATGCTCTAATTTTTTTTCAATATATGATGAATGATATTTTTCGAGAATACTTGGACGGCTTCAATGTGATCTATTTGGATGATATCTCGATCTGTTTCAAGAACCAAGAGGAGTATGAGCATCATGCCAAAATAGTCCTAAATAAATTGTGGGAAGTAAGCTTGTATTCAAAGCAAGAAAAGTTTTCTTTCCATCAAATTAAAGTTGAGTTTTTAGGGTACATCATTTTCTGAGAAGGGAATTTCAATGGACCCTAAGAAGGTACAAACTATTCTGGAATGCGACTCCTTCATTTATGTGAGATGTTTAATGCTTTTTGGGATTTGCAAATTTTTATTGAATCTTTATGAAGGACTACTCTGATATTGCTGCCTCTCTAACCAACCTAACTAGAAAGGATAAGTTTGTATGGGATCAAAAGGCTGAACAAGCTTTTAAAAAATTAAAGCAAGCTTTTACCTTAGCACCCATTCTCATCCATGCAGATCCATTGAAGCCCTTTCTCATGGACATAGATACCTTACATTTTGCACTTGGAGCTATTGTATCCTAGATCAGTGATGACAATTGAGTTCATCCAATAGCTTTCTACTTGAGAAAATTCTTTGTTGTAGAAATCAACTATGAAATTCATCATAAAGAACTTCTAGCTATTGTGGACTTCTTGGAGACTTGGTGACACCTACTTGAAGGGGCCCTTGATAAGATCACTATCTATAGGGATTACATGAATTTGGAATATTGTATGACTTCTTGTAACTTGAATCGTCTCTAGGCAAGATGGAGTGGTTTCCTATCTAGATTGGACTTCATCATTATCTATAGGCCTCGCCACCAACAACGAAATCCATATGCTCTATCTTGAAGATCTTACCTCGCACCAAAAGAAGGCAATGAAGCCCATGACCAACAGAATTCAGTAGTCTTGAAACTTGAGCAATTGAACTTAAGGGGAGTTATCAATAAAGCACAAAAGACTTTGGATTTTTATCAGAGGTTAAGAAGGAAACTACCAAAGACTCATTTGCTAAGGACATAAGGAGGCAATTGTATCAAGGCCAAGAACAAACTCAAAGGGATTTCCAGGATATTGATGGGCTGCTCTATTATATAGGACTCCTCTATATTTCTCTCGGTCCCTTACAAGTGGATATACTCAAGAAGAGACACGAGCTCCCTTCAGTAGGGCATTTTGGAGTTAACGAGACAATGAAGCTGGTTTGAAGGGATTTTTGGTGGCCCCAAATGCAGAAACTAGTTAAGGACTTTGTGTGTTCTCTTGTGACACATGCAACAGAGCTAAAGTTCCTCAACATCAACCTCATGGCCTTTTTTAACCATTACTTACTCCAAGTAAGCCATGGTCATCTTTATCCATGGACTTCATTGTTGAACTACCTTCTTCTAGAGGGTATGATTCTATCTTGGTGGTGGTTGATTGATTCACAAAAATGACACTCTTTATCCCAAGAACCAAGCGTATCAATAGAGAAGGGCGAGCGAGGCTCTTCTTGGAATATAGGCACCATACTATTGAGCTAAAACATGCATAGCTCAATATGCATTACTTGCTGATTAGCCCCTTAAACAACCCCAAAACACACTAAAAAATGCTCTTTTAGAGTAAAACCCTAAAATGGGGAGTGGTTTGAGAGAGTTCAGTGGAAATCCTAAAACGGGGAGCGGTTCGAGAGAGTTTTGTAGTTTCCTCTCTTTTTACTCTTCGATTGGTGGTCATAGACTTGGGATCCGTATCCGGTGGACGTCACACTCTGACATTGCTCTGCCTTTGAGCACACTGTACACTCTTTACATTCATTCACTTTAGAGTTGTGTTCTCTCTCTCTCTTCTTCTATTTGTGTTTGAGTTTCTGTGTTTGAGTTTTGAGTTTTGTGTTTAGGGTTTGAGTTTTGCCCTCTATGTCTGTGTCTGTCTCTTTGTGTTTCTATCGTGGTCGTACACTATGTGTCCTCAGTGCAAACCCTAGCAGTTTTCTTCACATGGTATTAGAGCCGATGCTCTTGTAAAGAGTATCTTGTGGATATTGTGGAGAGCTAGTCTTTGTGCGAGGCATACAATACGACTCGTAACTGAATCACAATGTCCTAGACACCTTCTCCAATTCCTATGATGTCTTATCAGGCTTCTCCATCATTGGAGGCCTTGAGACAGCATTATGGACTCAGTGAGGAGGACGACACTCCACCTTCACTAGATTTCAGTAATAGGATAGAGAACCTTGAGGAGTACTATTGCAACAAGTACGGTGATATTTACACCGCTCCTATGAGTTTTGCTACCACATCCGCACTGGTTGGTAAGGCTGGCCACCTCTCCGATCATGGAGGATATACAACATTTAGAACGTTTGGCAATCCATCTTCATCATCTCAACCAGGTCAAATGTCGGGTTTGTATAATTCTTTTGTGTTGCATGAATTAAAACCCTCGCCTGTTTCTTCTTTTGAGGTACAGGATCCAGATGGCTTTGCGTATGTGAAGTTCAATAGAGGGGGCTCACGAAGCAGACGAAATTCAGGTACATCTACAGCTTCTGTTTCATTTGAGCATATCACACACACGTTTCACTTCCCTCCCATCCCACCCTCTTCTATATCACACCTTTGATCATCTTTCCAAAACCTTGGATTACACTCCACATTTGCATCACACACCCTAGGGGTTGGATCTTCCATCTCCGCTCCTAGCATCTTTTCCTTCTTCACCCCATTCTCTGCCTCTTTACACCATGGTACTTCGTTAGGGGGAATGCCACCCTTTAACATAGTGCCTCTTACCTTTCAGCAAATGAGCACACCCAGAACTCTTGGGACGATTGTGATGGGCATTTCCCTCACTATCCCCAGCTTCACATCTCCCATGACCACTCATACGCAAGGGTTTCCATCCTCAGCTTATGGTGCGTCTTCACACATTCCTTGGGCTACATCTACGAAGGGATTCCTCTCTTCTACTTCCCGTGTTCCTGTCCCATCTCCTTGGGTTCCTCATGTGGCTACCATGTCCATGCCTAGTTAGCCCATCCCTACCTATGGATCCACCTTGCACACTATCCGCATGCCTGGTGGATACTCTGGGGCCCATTCCCAAGTGTACTCCACTACCCCATCCTACCCACACTACACTTTTTCACACTATCCATCTCCGAGCACTACCACTTCTGTTGCAACGGCCAAGAATGCCTTCATGGATAGGATACATTTTAAGGGGTCAAATTTCACCACTTGGTCTAATTTCATGCAACAAGTGCTTAAGTTTGAGGGTCTTTGGGACTTCGTCATTGATCTAGAGCTTATGCTAGACCCTTGACTACCTCACCCTGATTACATCCGTCAATGGAGAGCCCGCAATGCCACAGCCAATGTTGAGCCGATACAGGGATTGCTTCCTGAGTTTCACTCTCAGTTCCAGCACTTCTCGCTCGTGTTAGAGCGTTGGAGTCACCTTCTCAACCGCTTTGCGGCTCATGATCGTACTCGGCGCATCGATCTTTTCTTTGAGCTTCAAGAGTTCTCTATTAAGGAAGGGGATGATCTGAAAGTCAAGCTGGTTGAATATAGGCGGTTACTTACCGAGTTCGCCACTATTGGCTCTCCAAAGTCAAACGACGATCAGGTTACATTCTTCTTGAATAAGTTGCCCAAAAAATACTTCCATTTCATTCATCATATCATCTCCCCACCTCGAATGCCAACCTTCTACGAGTTAGAGTGCCAATTCTCGCGTTACGCAAGGGTGCATGATCAAGTCCACAAGAGATTCACCTTGGATCCACCTTGCACACTATGACCATGCCCATGCCTAGTCAACCCATCCCTACCTATGGATCCACCTTGCACACTACCTGCATGCCTGGTGGACACTCTGGGGCCCATTCCCAAGTGTACTCCACTACCCCATCCTACCCACACTACACTTTTTCACACTATCCATCTCCGAGCACTACCACTTCTGTTGCAATGGCCAAGAATGCCTTCACGGATAGGACACGTTTTAAGGGGGTCAAATTTCACCACGCTCTAATTTCATGCAACAAGTGCTTGAGTTTGAGGGTCTTTGGGACTTTGTCATTGGTCTAGAGCCTATGCTAGACCCTTGACTACCTCACCCTGATTACATCCGTCAATGGAGAGCCCACAATGCCACAGCCAATGTTGAGCTGATACAAGGATTGCTTCCTGAGTTTCACTCTCAGTTGCAGCACTTCTCGCTCATGTCAGAGCATTGGAGTCACCTTCTCAACCGCTTTGCGGCTCGTGATCGTACTCCGCGCATCAATCTCGACTTTGAGCTTCAAGAGTTCTCTATTAAGGAAGGGGATGATCTGAAAGTCAAGCTGGTTGAATATAGGGGGTTACTTGCCGAGTTCGCTACTACTGGCTCTCCAAAGTCAAACGATGATCAGGTTACATTCTTCTTGAATAAGCTGCCCAAAAAATACTTCCATTTCATTCAACACATCATCTCCCAACCTCGATTGCCAACCTTCTACAAGTTAGAGTGCCAATTCTCGCGTTACGCAAGGATGCATGATCAAGTCCACAAGAGATTCTCATCACAACCTTATTCAGAGCAGAGGGGGTTTGTTGCCTCTTGTTCGGGAGGGAAAACCACCAGTGGCAAGAATTGGCAAGATGTGAAGGCAAGCCAATCAAAGGGTGACTCCTTTTCCTTAAATGGAACCAAAGAATCTAGACCTATTTGACAGCAACTCCCTAAGAAAAACCGTTTTTGCATACACTGCCAGAGAACAGGCCTTGTGGATGAGGAGCGTCGCTCCAAGGCCCAAGGTCTTCCACCTAAAAAGCCTCTGCAGACCGTTGTGACTGCACAGTCTAGTGGGGCTACGCCTTCCGCTCCTGCTTCATCTGCTCCTTCAGTAGCTGCCGTTGTTGCTAGGCATGTGTCTCGAGTACAGCCTTAGTAGGCCATCTCTTTCACTACCCCTGAGGGACTGGCTGATTGGTGTGCAGGTTTATAATCTCATGGTTAAAAATCAAGTCCCTAACACCTTATATACCAGCCAGTGTAGCTAGTATTTCCCCATTATTAAATCTCCCTCTCTTACATTCCATCCCCACCCAAAGGTTTTTACCCTCAAAAACAATCTGGGCACTTATGATAATTGGGCAGGAGCAGATCAGAGTACTACTCTCCTGCGTTATTACAGGGGTATACAAATGAATGAAGAGGTATTATTGCATATGATGGGTCATTGGGGTATGTACATTGCATGGGTCTTATTGGGGAATTATAAAAATGAATTTTGACCCAAGTATCTTAACTAAATGGGAGTTGTAGACAGTGGACATCAAGCTGTTTACTATAGGGCCCTGTTGTAGTAAATCTGTCATAACTTTCTGAAGGAGAATCCGATCGGGGTAGGCCATATATCAAAACGGAGCTCTCGAGGAGTACTTTCAGCCCATGTATGGTTTCCATTGCTGTCCATAGTGCAGAATAAAATCTTCTTTGAAACAAAGAGTTGTCTGCAATCAATCTGAGAGAAAATAAGGCCATAGTTAGCTAGCTTTCAGCCAAATTTGCTTCTAATAGGTATGGGGACTATTGTGCATACTTGCTAGTCTCCAATAACCATGGAGCATCTTTACTAAAGAATTGATGTCTAAGACACCCCATTAATGCACCTGTAATTTGCAACAGTAATTTTTCAAATGAGTTACTCTATGTAATTTCACATATCGTTGACTTATGGATTGCCAAATTCTTGTTCTTAGTCATACTTTGATGATTGGGGGACTAGATAATCCACAAATTTCACCTTGTAGTCCCTTGGCAAAGCCTTGCTATTGGACCTACGCTATGGTAGCCACCTTCTTAGACTAGCATGTCTCTAGGTCCTTTCGGATACCTTAGGTCAGTCTAGCATTCATTTTTTTGCACTTTTAGAGTTGGGCCCATAGGATTCATTGTCCTTAGCTTTTCCATTCTTGTGACTTCCCTTGCATTTACTCACACACATACACATTCATTGCATTTATTTTGAGTTAGATTCTCTTTCTGTTATGTTTTACTTTGGAGCATCTCACCACTAACCTATGTGTTTGCAGATTCTCATCTCTTTTTTTGTAGGGTTTTGTCTTTCAGTGTAGGGCTAACTTGCAGATTGCTTTGGTCCTCGTTGGGCTAGAGACGTGGGGATGCGCAGCGTTCCTTTCATGGTTTCATCATCCTAGGAGTGCTTGCTCTTCTTCCAGCATGGCGGTTTCTCCTCCTGAGATTGATCGTGCAGCATCTCTCTCGATGCTATCATGGCGGTGATTTCTACCTTGCTCTTTTAGCGAGGTGCTTCATCTACTTCATCTTCTTTCATTCCTTATGGTTCTGGGCACCACACAAAGATCGACATCAGGCTCCTCTTCCTTCTTCGGCATCTATATTCAGGTTGAGAGGGAATTCCTACACTTCTTGGTATTCCATTGGCTTTAGCACTTTGTCTTTGATATCGGCTTTTTTCCCTTGTTGTACCATACCCTTTGCATTGCATGATTTTATCATCTTTGTACTAGGGCGCCTGGGCAAGTGAACAATTTTCCCACGAGGGACACAATCCAAGTGGCACCTATTGCATGAGCATTCTTCAGCATGTAGCATACTTTGCATCTCATTGTGTAGAGCACTACTTAAGTGGATCTTAAGCTATTTCCAGCGGAGGCAGTTGTCACCACACCACCATTCTCCTTTATCACATGGATACCTCATCACCTATTTTTCCTTGTCATCAATACCTTGAGTAGATGGGTTAGCTTGTTCTGTTTTGTGATGTGTTGGGTGTACCCTCCCTATTCCCTTCTTCTGGGTCACTATTACTGAATCGGCCGCATCCTATAAAATTTACCTCACTTATTTTTTAAAAAAAAGTTCCATGTAGTTCCATCCGCCTTTGTAGGGCTTGGTAGGCCACTGGGCAATCGACGTGCAACCTTTGTCCGATGCCCTTTCCTCTTTGGAGTGAGTACTTGGATTCCCTTGGTAAGATGACCATTGCCTCTGTAGTCTTGGTAGGCCACTGGGCAGCCGACGTGGGCCCTTTGTCCGATGCCTTGGTTGCTTTGGGGTGGGATGCCTTGGGGTAAGTAAACATCACAGTGGTTGGCCTAACCTTTCGGTTCAGTTTTGGGCTTGAGAGAGGGTGTTGAGCTAAAACATGCATTACTTGTTGATTAGCCTCTTAAACAATCCCAAAACACACTAAAAAATACTCTTTTAGAGTAAAACCCTAAAACGGGGAGCGGTTCGAGAGAGTTCAGTGGAAACCCTAGCAGTTTTCTTCACACATACGTTACTCGATGATATTGTCTATGATTGTGGCCCCCAGTTTATATTAGGGTTTGGACAAGGCTATTTAAGCTTCTAGGAATATGAGCGAATCTTTCTTCAGTCAATCACCCCTAGAGTGATGGACAAACAAAAAGAGTGAGTTGAGCAATACCTTAGATGTACAATCAATTATCATCAAGACAATTGGGTGGATCTATTTCTTAGTCAGTTCATGGTTGAGTCTGTACATGTTGTACAACAGGTTGGACACAGATATTTTAGGCATTTTATTTGCCAGCATTTATTGTGTTTTGGCATTGTTTACAGCCAGTCGGCCAGCATTTAATGATGACCAACCGGTCATATTTTTTGGCATTTATTTGGCCTATATATTCTCAGGCTCTCTCCTCCACATTCATTCATCAACTAACAGTTCTTGGGGAGAGGGAGCATGTGCCAGTGCCTCCACTACCGGTGACTCACATTGCTTTTGTACAGTCTCATGTCTTGGTATATGGATTCTATTTTCTGAGGATACATCTGAGTTTTCATGTGTATCGTGTTCTCTCTTTCTTTTCTTTTGTCTTGTGTTCAACAGTTTATTTCAGCACATGTTTATGCTTCCATTGCTGCACCACTTTTGACATGGTACGGATTTCAGGATCAGTGGTCCTGCTGTGCTTTCTTGTTGATTTCAGGACTGTTTTCACCCTTGCTGATCAGGCGGCTTCTGCTCCAATCAGGCGACCTGTTTTATTTGCGTTTTTTGCTGATGTCAGCATCCGTACAACGTGCGTTTTGGTGCCTCTGCATCTCCTCCTGGCTGGTTGCATGACTTATCAAGCCGTTTTTGCTGTTTTGACAGTTTTTGACTTTTTGCAGCAGTTTTTGTCTTATTTTGGTTAGATTTTGGGTTATACTATGTGTGAACTCTTGGTTTTTGTAGTTTGTGCTCATGTTTTGGCTGTGTTCCCTCTCTAAATACTTTCTTTTTTCTACTTCTCTTCTTAATCCTCTACAGATGGCTCCATGCACATCCACTGATGACAAGCTCCATGGGCCTGATTATTACACGTGGAGTGCGGTGATGAGGCCTAGTTTATCCAGAAGCGGTTATGGTATGTGGTTGGTGGAGCTATTGCACGTCCTTAACAGCCTTCTCCTGTTCCATCCGATTTTGATGAAGACAACCATGAGGAGGCAGGGCTTACATGGGATTCGGATGATGCCCGTGCTTATTTGGCCTTACTTTGGTGTATTTCCAAAGAAGTCCTACCGACGGTCACCTCCTGGAGGATAGCTTCAGAAGTATGGTCGAAGCTGCAGTTGATGTACGAGGCTCCTTCCACCATGAGGGGCGTTACTCTTTATGGCCAGCTCCAAAAATTGAAGTTTGAACCCAAAGATACGATCCAATCATTTCTACTTTGAGTTACCCAACTCTAGGACCAGCTTTGCACTACGCAGTCTACCCTATATGAGGCACATCTTGTTGGTATGGTACTCTATAAGCTTTCTCAGGAGTTTGATGGGGTGGCAAATGCTTTGCAGGTGTAAACATCTATGACTCCTATAAGTTTTCTTCATATGTCCTTAATGCTACTTGAGCATGAGGCGACTTTGTGACTACAAGGGAGGCTTTCATCACATTATGGAGGTTCAGGTGAGGCTTTTGCAGCTTCAGAGCGGGGTTCGAAGATGAAAAAATCGAAGGCCCAATGTTACCACTGTGGCAAAAAGGGTCATTTATGGAAGGACTACAAAGAGTTAGCGGTTTCCAAGAAGAAAAAGAGTAGAAGACGAAGCGGGATGCGGATTCCTTCGACAAGTTATCATTTGCCTCAGATTCCGACTCAGCTCCTCCGGCCAAGGCGTGGAAGGGATCCTCTTCTTCGGATCATGGAAAGGGCTAGGTGGTTCCTTCCTTAGCTGCTTTCTAGTGGTGGTGATGAGGTCATCCCTCACGACTGTCCAGTGCCAGAGGGGGAGTGTGAGAGGGTGGTGAGATGGGGCAGCTGTGCCTCATCCATATTTCTATACAGATGCAGAGGATCTAGCGAGGGATGTCCTTGACACATCAACTGCAGTATGGCAGGTACAAATCCTAGAGCTAGGATTGACATCCAGGTTCATGATGGGCTGGTTATTTGATAGAGTGAGTGGCTTTCGTCTAGAGCTCACATGAGGGGACACTTTGGCGGTCTGGCCAAAGAAGGGTCACACCATATTTTGCTAATTATGGTCAACACCCAAGGATAGGCAATCCTGTAAGATCACAGGAGAAGAATCGGGCTGCTATAGACTTAGCTCAACACCTCTTTGATATTCGTGCTCCCTACAAAACTTATCAAACAATTTTGAACAAAACTTGTCCTTGTGGTCATCTTGAACACCTCGAACTTTTATGTTAGTTTGTTTTTCAACAAAAATCTAGTCGTAGAAGTTGGAATATGCGTTGGAGTGATGTCTTGCAAATCAAGATGATAATACTTCAAGAGAGCCTTCGTTGAAGGAGTAGCTTGTGAAAGCACCATTGGATCTTGAGATGGAGTGGTTTGAGTCTAGTGAGTTAGCACATGACTTATAGTGTAATCAAGAACAAATAAAACAGTCCATGATAGCCTTAGGTAACTCTTTAGGAGAGTAGTGGCTTTGATATCATGTGGAGATACACTAGATTTTGCAAAAGAAAACAGTGTGTACGACCATGACTAAAACACAAAGAACTCAGACAAAAATGTAGAAACAGAAAACACAAGAAGGTGATATCTGAGTGAATGAAAGTGCATAGAGTGCTCAATGGCAGAGCTGTCAATAGTGGATGGCTCGGGTGGGAGTGGGCTGAGGGAGGTGGAGTGTGTCCTCTACTGAAGATAGATCCACCACTAGTTGGAGTTGAGATGATGCTGAAAATGGAAGGGCAGCAGGCTGGAGATCAAAACACAATAGGTTTTAATGCTGGAGTTTGTAAATGCAGCAATGCACTGCCTGAAAATCAGGGAAACAGGACCCCCACAATAGTATGCAGCTGGGTGACAGCTAGAACGGTGTAGATGCTGTACAGCAGAGTGGCCTGTTGGAGCTGAAAACACAGGAGTGAGAGGAGCAGCAATCAAGTTGCCAGCTGAGGGAGAGGGCGCTTGATTGTGGCAGTAGCTTGAAAGGGCGGCAGCTAGAGACAGGGCACCTAGGGCTGGAGCAGTTGTGGCAGCAGTCAAGTGAAGGATGGACAGCCACATGATGAAGGAGGGTGGATGGAGGGAACAGCTGGAACTTGCAAAACACAGGATGGAGCAAGTGACTGGGCAACCTCCTATTTATAGATGTGGATCCTCCCAAAGTTTGAGTGTTTGCTTGACACATAAAATTTTGTGATTTTTGAGTTTTGGGGCTGTTTTAATGAGCTAAATAAGCTTAATGAGAAATGCTCCCTTTTTAGCTTAACACAATGTCTAATGTCATCTTATCAGCAAAGTGAAGATAACAATAAAACAAGTGGCCCATGAAACAATGTGGAAAATAAGTGTGCAATGAGACAATGCTAGTGCACAACCTTGCCTAGTGTTGCCTTTTTGGTAGAGTGGCATGTGCTGACCAAGCTGCTGTAGAGGGTATGGGCGTAGGTGGCAGTGGGAGGTGGAAGGATGAGAAGGGGGCAGAAGCAACAGCAAGAGCAGCAGCAGCAGCAGCAATACACTTGTGGATGAGTAGTGGTGATCCAAAGGAGGTAGCTAATGTGAATATATGGTTCGGAGACTGCATCTGTTGGCAATGCTCAGTGTACCTCAGTTTTGGAAAGAACATGCCCAGTCACATATGTACTTAGTGATGCTCTCTCTTTAATGCAAGTGATGGCAGTAAAATATTTAGGTATGTTTCATGGTAGTTTTGAGATTTTGGGGTTCTGATAATTGTGAAACAAGTCTTGATAGAATATAATAGTTTGTTCATACTGAGATTCTTGATTTTGATATGTTGACTTGGCATTTGCATTTTCAGGTACCATTTTGATGGCACAAAGCGCCGCTTCTTTGAAGGCTGGTATTTTAAAGTCTCTATTCCTCAAGAGAAACAAAGCTTTGCTTGGATGTATTCAGTTGAAGACCCAGCATTTTCTGGGAATCTAAGTGAGCTGGAAAGGCTCAGGTATGGGCCACGATTTCCAGGAGTTGGAGCACAAGTGCTTGGAGCTGATGATGGATATCTGTTTCAGTACAGTGAAGACACACGCTATTTTTGGGGCAGTGAGTTCACTTACTCAGAAGGGTTCCATATATAAAACAGATCTACAGACTAAGTAAACCATCCAAAGAGGATAGGCTTACATACTCTACCATGCTAGTGAGGTTGCATTCTCATTGAAATGAGATAGTATGTATAAAGGTTGGACAAGATTTATGTTATAAAATGTAAAGAACAAAATGTTTGCAAATAAGATGGATAATTTGACATTGAATTCATGCTTGTATAAAGGTTGGACAAGATTTATGTTATAAAATGTAAAGAACAAAATGTTTGCAAATAATATGGGTAATTTGACATTGAATTCACGCTTGCCTTTTAATGTTTGCTGGACAATGTGAGAATGCTAAGATGGATCTTATCGGGCAAGTCTGACAGTGTTTCTGGTGAAGTACTAAGAGAGATTGGATCAGCACCATACCTCACTTCTGATTCTCTTATCAAGATTATTCACACCCTCAGAGGTAGATAGGAGAGATTACAGGGAGGCTTAAGAGTGCTTGAGTTAGGAGATGGAAGGTGTTTGTATAATACTTGGGAGTCAAGCCCATTTTTCCACTGAGGGTCGTCCCAAAGTCTACCACTATTGGCTGGTGGATTGGTTAGTTCGCTAAGCTTGTAAAGCACCTCCCTTGAGTGGATAGCCAGGGAGCTGCTGACTTCCTCTTAGCAATAAAAGTTCAATAAATCTTTCGCAGTAAATGATGGTGTCACAGACAGGAGGGCAGAATGCCCATTGGACCATCAATTGAATGCAGTGGTATGAGAGCATGACTCGATCCTCTTTTGAATGCAGATCTTGAAGATTATGCTATACTCGAATTTGGAGGGCTAGGCTTCTTCATAACAACTATATATTTCTTCGGCTTTTATATCACAACAACTAAAATCCCTATGGCTTTAGAGTATGATGCTTATCAACGCATGTTGAGGACAACATATGTTTTGAAAGCTGAGAAAATCACAAGGACCTATATTGACCATATTTGCGTGTGTTAATTGGACCATTGCATTAATGTTGGATACCGGCTGTTATGCTGGATGTCTGTATATTATCCTGAAAGTGTTCGCTGCTGGGTCTGGAACTGATGAAGATTGTATATTTGATTTGCTAACTGCTGAGTGAGGTGCTAGCTGAGTTGTGGAAGTGTCTATTGGAATTTTTGACCACTTACTTTTTTGCCACTTTTGCCTTGGACTATTGTCACTAAGAAGGCTCTTTTGGTATCCATGTCCCCAAATTTCAGCATGAGGATCTGACCTCTTTGGCCATTTGGATCACCTATCCTCCAAGCACATCCATAATGCATGTCTCGTCTGCACCCATCTTAGCACAAAGTGTTTTAGCCTCCTCTTGGGGGTTTCCTTTTTTAGTCCACCCCACCACATGTACACGCAATGCACGGAGTTTCCTCTTTGCTTCCTCCTCTAGTGTTGCATTCATCATTTCTACTTTGTTTTGAGGCACCCCTTTGTTTCTTCTGACTACCTCGATCCATTGTGCATTTTCATTCACTGTTTGCTCAACATTTTCTACTTTCTTTTGAGCTCCCTCTACCACATTCACCCATGTATGCATGTCTTTTTTTAAACTTTCCACCGCTTTCTTTAATTCTGGTGCATTTGGCATTGTTGTTTGTGCATTCGTCATTGACTTGTATGTCACTAATTTATTCTTACATGATTGTAATTGCCTTTTGAGTTCGGCAATCTCCATGTCCTTGGCTGCTATGCATGCATTTGTATCGGATTTCAATGCATCCATATCTGCTTTCCAAGTGTCCCTTACCTTGTTCAAGTTATCTATCATATCCATTTGCAAGTCAACCTTGATTTCTTTATATTTTGCATAATCCCAGCCGTTAGAGCATGATTTCCTGTTTGCTTCTACAACATCACTTAGGTCTTCCATGAATGCCTCCTGCAATTTTCTATATACGTCTTTTTGCTTTGTGTCCATATCATTCATGACTTTTTGCTGCATGTTGCCACACACCCTCATGCACGCTTTCAGGTTTGCATCCATTTTAGCATTCAATTCCTTTCCCCATGTTTCATGCATCGCATTCATGTCACTTGTCACCTTGTCAAACATTGGCATACATATTGGTGCAATCTCAGCTCTTATGAGGACTTTCATGTCATCCAAACCATTTGTTGCAGTCAGCCTTTGCATCTTTGTCCATCACTTAGCACTTGTGGGAGTGGCATTTTCACGAGCTCTCCTTTTGTTTTGTCTAGAGTAGAACTTTTCGTCCTTAGTGGGGGTCTTGTACCGCCCTTCTGATGTAGTCCCTCCTGTGGTTGGCCTGATTGGTTGTGTATCTAGTTCGGTCTCATGTCCACTGGTTTCTTTGTCAGTAGTCTCTACCATCTCGCAGTTTAGGACAGCTACTCAGTGTACTTGCATTGACCTTGCAGACCCTTCTTAGACAACACCCAATACATAGCAACTTCCAGGGCAGTCAGAGTCTCCCTATGCAGAGACGTGACTTTGCAAGATAGTGACTGTTTCTCTGTGCAGAGACGTGTCCCTGTAGAGCAATGCCTTCGTGTTAGAACTCACGTTAGTGTCGTCGGCGCTCCCGCATTGCACGTTAGTACCCGTCTCACACCTGTGTCTAGTTGGGCAGTCGTTACGTCAGCGTCCTCACGCTAGTGTCCAGTTGGGCAAGAGAGAGTAATGTCCACTTTGATCTTGGAGTAACATCCACTGAGATCGAAGTCCACATTAGTCGCGTCAGGTGTAATTCACATCACAGCATCCCATCACGCATCAGGCATGAGGCGTCAACATCCCGTTAGGTGTCAAGCATCAACGTAAGGCGTCAGCACCCCGTCAGGTGTTAGAGCATCCCGTCATGTAGAGAGAGAGAGAGAGAGAGAGAGAGAGAGATAGAGAGAGAGAGAGAGAGAGAGAGAGAGAGAGAGAGAGAGAGAGAGAGAGAGAGAGAGAGAGAGAGAGAGAGAGAGAGAGGTGCTTGTGCATAACATCAAGGTATGAATTGTTGCCAACTTGTCTTGCTTCATTGGGCTTTCCTTGGAGGAAACAGAGAAATGGAAGTCGAATCGTTCTGAGCTAATAATGAGAAATCGAGAGGAGTTGAGGTAGTCCTGTCTTTTCCCTAGAAAGATGGATCATGGACAAGTCGAATCGTTCTGAGCTAATAATGAGCAAGAGAGAGAGAGAGAGAGAGAGAGAGAGAGAGAGAGAGAGAGAGGCAAATAAAGTATGGCACATTCAGGAAAGCAAAAAGAAGTGGCAGGACAGATTCATCCAGCTTTGGAAATCTAAGGTTCCGTATCAAGGAAAAGTGTTTATGCGGAGGCTACTTATTGGGGCTCTTCCTACTGGGACTGTGCTGCATGCTCGTAAGATCTTTGCTAGGCGATGCATATTCTGTACTACATGTGATGAGACAGTGCTTCATCTTTTTGTCTCTTGCCCTCTTGCAAGACAGATTTGGAATTTTGTTTTCCGTGTTTGGTCCTTGTTGACTCGATACCGGATTTTAGCTCGTTCGTGGATTTTGGGGAAGATGACCTCCATGACCTCTTTGAGTTCAGATTATTCCTGCCTTTTCCATTTTCTCAGATGGACAGCCTTGTGGCATATTTGGCGTACTTGGAATGCCTTCATTTTTGATTCAATATCTGGGATTCATGGTCATGTGGGCCGAATTTGGGGTTTAGTGTTGTGGCAAATCACCTCTATGGTGTCTGCTGACCTGGTTCTTCCTGATATTGCTACTCCCTCGCTGGACACTGTTTGCTCCATACCAGCTGTGCTTTCAGTGTGATATTTTTGTGTTAAGAGTCTGTGTGGACTTTCCTTTAGGACTGTTATTTTCTGTTATTTCTAGGCCGACCTGATGGTCTGATGTAAAATATTTACTACTTAATTCAATTATCTTCACGAAGAGAGAGAGAGAAAGAAAGAATGAAAGATATATTAACGTCTACATAAGGCCAATGTGGCCTATGAGACAAAATCTAGAGTACATCCATGTCTAATGTCATCTCATCAGTAAGGTAAAGATGACATTACAAGTAAGTGGGTGGCCTATGAAACAATACTGAAAATAACTATACGATGGGGCTATACTAGGGTTGAACCATGTGTAGTGTTGTTCCATCGATAGAAAAGAAAAGGAAAGGAAAGGAGAACCAAATGTGATTTAGCCATGTACAAAAGTGTGGTGGAGACTATGGGTTGTAGCTGGTCTCAAGATTTGCACATTATCTCAGCTATGATGCGGTCCCTAGCTACTTCACTCATATGCCTGGTGGTGAGTCTGCGGTGTCTCGTGATAATGGCTCTAATCCGACTGTGGTGTGGCCTCCTCGGACGTGGTGTTGGTAGACAAGGTTGTCGTGCTCGACGAAGGGAAATGGCTCTATCCAATGTGACTCGGTGGTGTGGTCTGTAAGGTGTCTGGCGGGGAGGCTCTGTCTCTGCTAGGTTGGTAGTGTCAGTAGGGTCGCCTCTATAGAAGAAGTTTGCCATTGCTCTCTGTGTGTGTCCCTTTGGGTAAGCTGGCCTCCTGTTTCGCAGTAGTGCAGTTCGGCGTCTCTCGAGCTCTAGGAGGAAGAGACCTAGGCATCTCTGGTCCTCGTACTCCATGACGCGACGAAGGGGTCCAAATCCATCCCGGAAGAGGCAGTGGTACCTTCCTTGTATGTCATAGTATACTGTGCATTTGCATATGTAGTGCTCCTCCGTCTCATGCTCTCGATCACAAAGCTGGCAAGTCCTATCCTTTGCTAGGGTATTTGTCCATCTGCCTATCTCCATCTAGAGCCTATGCGAGGAGGTGCGAATCTGTCCGATAGCAACCCGTACGCTATGGGAGAGATGGGTGTCCATATATGTTGGCCGAATAGTGAAACAATCATCAGAGAGGCACAATAAATGACTCTTGTAGAACTCCATCCTCGATCCTAGAGGGAGTGGTGGAAAGTGGATCCATGTCCTTGCCGTCTCAATCCTCAAGATATCAGCTCTGATCACTTGGTTCAACTCTAATCGACTGAGAGAAAGTGTAGGGCAGTCAAGGCTATAATCCAAAGGTGGAAGATGGTCAATATCCAAACCATGTAGGCTCATCCAAATAGCCATTTGTGAAAACCAACAGTTCTTGCATCCTGTTGCTAGTTGTCTAGATGAGGTTAGTGCCAATCTAGATAATCTATGGTGTGGAAGTTCCCATAGTTTGTGCCAAAAGGCCACTGCCCTGAAGAGTGCCTCCATGACTATGGGTGTTGCCCGTAGCTCTGCTCTGACAATGGGGTGTGGGGTGGAGGGCTTACTCCTAATCTGCGTGCTATCATCATGATCAATGGCCTTTCCATGCTATCCCAGCCATCATAATAATCCCTCTCTACTCCAATCTGATCAGTGAGTGGGCTAAGGTGCCTATGGTAGAAGCTGCAACCCCATAGCTCTGCTCCATATAGTAATGTAGGTGTGACTAGGGTGTCAAATAACCAAATTTTGGTGCGGGGCTCTTAGAACTATATGTGAGCACATTGACTCTCAAGTGCCCCTAGTGCTGCGTATCCACGTGCCAAACGTGCCTTTGACACCCCTCTCAACGAAAAACGTGGGCCAGAGAAAGTGGCTTCCAAATAGACATATTCCCTCACATGCTCCAGTACGTCTCCCCCCAATGTGAATTGGTACATATATCTAGTCACTCGTGCTGTTGAAGTATTGAAAACCATGGTTTTGGTCTTCCCAAGGTTCACTGTGAGGTCTTTATCTCTACAAAAGATGTGCAAAGCATCTAGATGGCACTGCAAACCCTCCGGGGAATCTGAAATGAGAACAATATCATCTGCATATAGTAATATCGGCATCAGCGGCCCTGCGAGGTTGGCTCGAGCTCCTCCTCCTTGGTGTATATAATCAGACACTTCATATATGTATAGACCAAACAATGTGGGTGAAAGTGGACATCCTTGTTTCACTCCTATGGTACTGTCAATCCTCTCTGATAGCCTCCCAGGTGCTCGTACATGACATATCACTGCCTCATATAATGCATAGACACCCCATCGTATACCCTCTGGTACTCCAATGTCCTGCAATCTCTGCATGATGCGTGTACAAGGCACTGTATCAAAAGCTTTGCGAAAGTGTACAAAGCAACAATAGATCCTCTTGTCTTGAGCTTGACTCTTCTCAATAATGACTAGTGTGAGAATATGGTCCAACGTGGTATATCCTTGTCTAAAACTTGTCTGTCCTTGTGCTCTCTTGCCTTGCATTTCAGCCCACTCACTAAGTTCATGCTCCAATATAGATCCATATATCTTGGCCAAAGAATGACCGATCATGATAGTCTTGTAGTTGCTAGGAATCAGGGGATCACCACTTTTAAATAGCAGAATTATAGTATTGTCTAACCAACTCATAGGGAAACCTTCACATACTGCTCTATTGAACATATGTGCTTATATGGGTGCTAATATGTCACTAGCATGTGAGAAATGTTGCTACTAGTCCATCCTCATCTTGTGCCCTCCCATTTTGTAATCTATAGATTGCATCCCTAACCATTTTCCATGTAAAGAAAGACCACTGTGTTGGCCTACAAGCTTGTGGGGGCTACAGAGGTGGCTGTCCTGGTAGGTCATACAACTGTCTCCCATAGTCAAGCCAAGCATCTGGTGATGTAATCTGTATGGGGGGTTGTCTTTCATGAAACATCTTCCTTGCGCTCTTGCTGTCTCGCCCCAAAAATAGCTGATATATTTCTGCTTCTGCTTTCATTAGGTAGTCTTGTTTCTTCTTCCGCACAAGGCGTTTGAAGAATGCCTTTGCTTGGTGATGTGTTTGAGTGCCTAGCTCCACTTCCCTCTGTAAGTGAGCTCGGGTGACTTTACACTCATCATCATACCAGCTATTTTGGGGAGCAGTAGATCGTGTGGGTCTACATCGGGGCAAGGTGTGTGGGAATGCATACATGGCTGATCCATGTATGGCCTCTGCTAAATCCCTTGTACATTCTTCCAACGATCTACTCACTTCCAATGTATGTAAATTGGTCTGGAGAGAACCATTGTAGGTGTGTAAGGTGTCTTCTGTAAAGTAGTATTTGGGATGTTTAGAGAGACATGGTGTTTCATGTTTCATATGTATACAAGAGAGCATGATGTTTAGAGAGACATAGTGTTTCATGTTTCATATGTATACAAGAGAGCAAGAGAGCATGATCTGCTGCTATGCCAATTGGCCTCTTAGATATCTTGAAATTTTGGATGTCTGGTATCAATGCTGGTGAGGCCATGAGGTTGTTCATCAGTACTTGCTCCTCCTTTGTGATTCCAACATGGCAAATTGTCAGATCTTGGCCATTGTGGCAGACCATTAAAGATGGCTAGTCTATGTGCACTTTTCAAAGTCAACAGGTGTGTCCCATAGGTACTCACTTCTTTATCCTGGGCTCTCCTGCGTAGGCCTATTTCATCTATTTCGATCTCTTTGAACATGGCATTGTCATGCATATAAAAGTCACTTTGTTTATCTCCAGTGCGTGCATTGAAATCTCCTACTAATAATATGTCCCCAATGCTAGCATATCTCATGATATCCTCATAGAGTACATCAAAGGGAGATCCATCTCGTGTGGCATAGATAGAATTTGCAGGAGGAAAGTAGCATATTGCGATGAATATATCCCATGGTCCTCTTGCATGTATCCTAATCCATAAATATCGTGCATCATCATCATCTCTTTTCATTACTTGCACTATCCCTTTGAGGTCTTCCTGGTATAGTATGGCCACACCTCTAGAACCCCTAGTGCTTCCTGGTTTTCTAGTTGCTGGAAGAAATGCACTTTCCCTCCTGTATCCCCGCACGTCTGGTAGTCGGCTACCTTTACATTGGTGTGTTTCTGTGTACATTGCTGTATCTATGTTTCTATGTTTCGAAAGCTATCTTCAAAGTAACCAGCATCCAAGCGCAGGGCGCCATTACAATTCCATATTGACATTCGAAGTGTCTCATAGGCCTCATACCGTCATGAAGTCCTTTTGTCAATGATGATGACTTGTCCATCCCTATAAACAGCCCACTTTCCCTCTTTGCGGGTCTCCAATACCTTAGGCATGTGTTCTTTGCGATGCACTATGTGTGTTGGGGTAAGGTCCTCACCCAAATAAATCCTGTCACCCTTGAGGGCTCTCCTCTTGGAGAGGAAGGCCTTTTTTTCTCTATGTCTCCAAAGCGAAGAATTAGAGCCTTGGACTTAGAGTCCTCTTTCCCCACTCTCCAAGCACTAATGATAGGTACGTCTAAAGCCCCAATTTTGGCAGCAAGTGTCTTAGCATCTTCCTATGGGCTGCTCTTCTCCTCCCATCCTACTATCCGTACATGTAAAACCCTAGTCCGTCTCCTAGCCTCTTCTTCCAAGGTGGCATTCATTACTTTAGTCTTGTTCACTGATATTCCCTTATTCTTTTTTATTGCCTCAATCCATGCGCTGGCTTCTTCTATCTGCTTCTGTGTTGTCTTTGCCACTTCTGCCCATGAGTGAACCTCCCTTTCACATGCCTTCAAAGCCTCTTTATCTTTTTGTAGTTCTTCTTGCGCGTTCATTTCTTTTTTCTTAAATGTATTCAATTCTTCCCCCAGTTCTAAGATTTCAGCTTTGTAGACATCTACAACTTTCAGCATTTCAGTTTTCAGCATGTGCATTTTGGACAGCATTTGTGCTTGTAGGTCATTCTTAATCTTTAATTGCATGTCTTGCATTTCTGCCTTCTGATTTACTATTAGTTTGGCTTTGACCTGCTCTCGTATTTCTTTCTCTAATTCTTGTCTCATAATTCTTAGTTCTGAGCGAATCATGAGATGAATTTCTTCGTATTTCTTTTCATTCATGGTGCGTGAAGTCTTTCCATGCCTGTCAGATGCTGGGGAGACGGTCCAATCACAGACCCTACGGCCATATGTCTTGTACCGTGTGTTTTTAGAAGGGGTGTTGAACATTGCTTCCATGGATGGTTGTGTTAGTTCTTGATCAGATTCGTCTCCTAGATATTCATTTTCCACGGTTTGATGCTTGCATTTGTGTACATTATCCATCTCTCATACACTGTGTGCAAAGCCACTCAACTTGTACTTTGTATTGTCAGATCAGAGCAATTTCTATGATTTCCTGCAAATTCGTGCAAATTTCTAGGGTTTCCCCAACCTCTCACTAAATTTTTGCAAGCCCAGTAATCTTTTACAAGCCCAAATGTGTTCACACTATTTTCAGTTACGGCTCACGACTGCATTCTCTGGTCATGACTGCTCACGTCTGCATTCCCTGCTCATGACTGCATTCATTCAAACCGGTGTGCGAGAGATTGCTCACACGACTATATTCCTTGCTAACCAGCATGCGAGAGACCCTGCTTACGACTTCATTCATTCATTCAGGCTAGCTTGCGAGAGAGAACGACTGCATTCTCTGATAACGATTGCTCATGATTGAGTGAGAGAAACCTAATCACGATTGCATTCCATCACGCCAGGTACATCACCTTATGCCAGGTCCCTCACGCCACGTCTGCTCACGCCACGATTGCTCACCACGACTGAGCACGAGGAGAGAGAGAGAGAGAGAGAGAGAGAGAGAGAGAGAATCATCCCCAGCAGATGGTTCAACAGCCAGAAGTTGATTGTGTGCCTCTTGTCCAGCATGGACATGATGATGGAAAGAAGGATGTTTCCCAAGTTGGTATTGATCATGCATTGCTTTCGGTTGGTCGGAATTTTCCTCCTCAGGATGATTCTTGGGTCAGTGTGGTTAGATGTAATGCTAGATAGGAGTCTCGTTCGACTCCTGTCCACCTACCTCCGCACCGTGTCACTTAGACTTTTCAATGTAGAGCTAAGGGGTTTTATATGAAATCGTAATCTTCACATGTTCTTGCCGTTGGTGTGGATGATAAAAGGGCTTTTGATTTTGCTTTGTGCTTTGATGCGCATGGGAGGCTTGTGCCTCCTCGGGATGTTTTCCGTTCTCAGCAATAGAAGTTTCCTTCTCGTGCTTCAATTGCTAGTTTGTAGAGGGCAGTTTGCTAAAGTTATGAATGTTTAAGGGAAAGGGAAAGTGGTGGTTTGGTAGTTTTCTTTTGTGTGATTTATCATGAGACTTGCTTTATGGAATGTTAAAGGTATCTCTTCGGTAAGCTGTATCGGTTGTGGAAAGTTGTGTTAGTTGAAAATTGGGATGTTCATAAACAACATGCTTTGGCAGAATCTTCTTATGTATATGAGGATTATACAATCTTTTTTAGTGGTTGCGCTCCACATAAATCTGGAGTTATATTGGCTGTCAGATCTTTCCCTACAACCATCTTTGGTTTGATAGGACCCTTGCGGCATATTTTTGATACTGGAAATTCTATATGAGGGAGAGGTTTTGTGGTTGTGGGTGTGTATGCTCCTTGTCCTACTCAGGAACGTCGTTAGCCTTGGGATGACTTGCACTACCTTGCCATGGCTCGTCAAGGCTTTGTTATGGGTGATTTTAATGCATGTGTATTTGCGGATCAGACAACTTCATCACACTCGGTCATGGATGGTCTTGAGCGATAGGCTTGGGATGCTCTAGCAGTTGTCTTTGAATCAGGACATGTGGTCCTGGATGCATCCTTCATAGTCTGGATACACTTATCGTTCTCTTCAGCATCCAAACACTTGGGCCAGACTTGATAGGATCTACATTCGTTAGAGCGATTCTTTTGTTCCTGCAGTCAATGATATGTGGGTGGAGCGACATCATGTCTTGTTAGACCACTATCCTTTGGTCTTGGAATTGACCCACAGACCTGTTCATGCCTTTTAAGGCTCTCCTTGCTTGTTTGCCTCTTCGTTTTAACCAATATTTTTTGCCGCAAAATTAGTCTTTGGAATGTATTTAGCAATTGATTGCTTCTTTTAGCTTGAGGGTCCTATCTGGAGGGATGGAAGCATGGGCTGTTTTTAGGGATAATGCACAAGCATTATCCCGACAGTATGGTATTCAGCATGCTTCCTCTTTACAAGCTGAATTGCAGCATGCACAATTTTTGTTGGCCCACTCGTTGTCTCTGTGTCAGTCAAGGGATACCATTGATGACTCGCTCACATGCATTGAATGGTTGAAATGTAGAGTTCAATCTCTTCAAGAAGAGGAATATGCTAAATACAAATTGCTGGCTAGAGCCGAAGCTTTACATGATAATGACTATCAATCTCATCAATTCTTTGTTTATTTACACTAGAAATACGCTCCGGAAAATATTGTGCGTTTGATGGATGAGCAAGGTGTGATGGCGACTGATCCTCCTTCCATCATTCAGATGTGTGTTGACTTTATAAATCATTGTTGGGTCCACAGGAGATTCTTTTTGATGATGTTCACTCTACTCGCTGAAACATTTGTGATTTGGTTACTAACTAGGTTAAGCTGGAATGGGTTGATTTGATGGAGGCTGACATTTCGGAGGATAAAGTGGAAGATGTGTTGTTCCATTTGCCTCGAAGGAAAAGCCCTAGTTGGGATGGGCTTCCTAATGAGTTGTTTTCAGCCCATGTTGAGCAACTTAAGGACCCATTAACTCGCTTGTGTTAGCAAGTGTGGAATTCTGGTATGATGCCTTCAGACTAGAAGATTGCTGTCATTCAGTTATTGCCAAAGGTTACCTCTCCAACCTCTTTGAAACAATGGAGACCTACTTCTATTATGGGTTCTTTATATAAAATCTTCTCTAAAATCATTGCCAACAGATTGCAAAAAGTATTTCCGCACTTGGTTCATCCACGTCAATACGGTTTCATTAAGGGTCAAAATATAATGCACAATATTTTGAATGTTCAATTGGGGATTGATTATGCCAAAGCTTCAGGCCAACAGGTTGTTATGCTTCAACTTGATATTGGAAAGGCATTTGATCATGTTAGCTGGTCTTTTTTGTGGTAGCTTAGATCCAGCATGGGATTTAGTCCCTGCATGATTTCCCTTGTTGATACCATTAGTCAGGGTGTTGTGGCATGTATTGCACTTAATGGAGGGATTATAGATGAAAACAGTCTCTTCGGCAAGGCTATCCTCTGAGCCCTTTGCTGTTTGCTTTAGTCACTCATACGATGCCCTCATTGTTGGATAAGTTGGCTGATGAAGGTGAGATTGCTCGTTTGTCTCTTCCCAATGGTGCCCAACTTGTCGGTCAATATTTGGCAGATGATTCCTTTATGTTTCTTAAGGCTGATAGTACTAATGTTAACTGGGCAATAGTTATGTGGAATCTTTTTGCTATGGCATATTAATGCTCAGAAATCTACATTGCTCTCTTGTATGGAGAATGATTGCAGGCCTTGGGCTGGCATGAAATTGTGATTTCTAAGGGAACTATAACTTGACACTAGAGTTATCCTATTGGTGTGGATGTAGCTCCCTGTGCCTTGCTTGATTGAATGTCATCCCATATTCATGATCGGTTCATGTACTGGAAATCTCAAAGCTGGCCTCTTCATGTGAGACTTAAAGTTGCTCAATGCATCATGATCAGTATGATTTGTTTTTTTTCTGCCATTGCTTCCTTGGACTAAGAAGTCTCTTTTGGAACTTGTTCAGCATATTCGATTCATGTTATAGAAAAAGAAAGGGGATCGTTTGGACCAGGTGTGGATTTTGTGATATTATTCATGCTTCTTGGTGGCATGTGCGTAATTCCACGAGGCCTATTAAGGTCTCCCAGCCTTTTCTTCTTTCTCATTTGATTGCATCTTGGCCTGATGTTATGCTTTCTAGTTTGGCGGCCTCGTGATTTTCATAAGGAGGAGAATTCACTGCAAGGAGAAGTACTGGCTACCTCCAGGTTTTTGGATTGGCTTGATAAAGATTTGCAGCGAGACAAGTTTAATCGGATGGCTCGTTTGGGGTTGTAGAGAGTCCTTGATGGTGTCATTCCTGGGCAGCCCCGTCTTTATTCTTTCCGGTGTATTCAGCACTTTCGGGTGCCTCGAGGATATCACAACATTTGGTCGTCCATATAGGATAGGCTTTTGATGTTCTCTCCTTTGCCTGCGTTACAACCATTGTCTCCTTGGCGTGATTGGATGCTTGTGCTTTCTGATGATTTCGAGAAAAGGATCAAATGGTGGAGGCGAAGCGACGAGTCATTGGAAAGGCTAATAAACTATGGCGTATTCAAGATAACAAAAAGAAGTGGCAGGAAAGATTCATCCAACTCTGGAAGTCTAAGGTTCCATATCAAGGTAAAGTATTCATGTGGAGGTTGCTTATTGGGGGTCTTCCAACTGCGTGCCCGCAATCTCTTTGCTGGTTGTTGTGTATTCTACAGTACATGTGGTAAGACATTGCTTCATCTCTTTGTCTCTTGCCGTGTTGCTCAACAGATGTGGAGTTTTGTTTCCCGTGTGTGGTCCTCAGCGACTTAGCACCAGATATTAGCTCGTCGTGAATTATTCTTGCCTCTTGTAAGGGGAGGGACTAACAGCGGTGGTGGGCGGAGAAGGGCAGGAGGGGGGGGGGTTAGTTGATGTGATGAAAAACCACTTATTGTAGTGGCACCATCAATCGGCTCATCCGAGGCCGTAGCCTCATCAAATGCCACATCCTTGCTCACCTCTTATCTTTCTTTTCTTCAGGTCATAGAGCCTTGTAGGCCTTCATGGTTGTGCTCTAATCAACAAAGATAAACTTCGTTGACTTTGGGTTAAGCTAGCCCTGTTTCGTCTTGTCCACATGGACATAGACATCACACCGAAAAATGCAAAAATGAAACATGGAAGGCTTCTTCCCAAAGAAAGCGCCATAGGGAGTTATGTCTTGTAATACCGAAGTTAGAGACCATGTGAGTACCTAGTAATGTCAAACCATGGATAGATAGAAGGCTAAACCTAAAATTGATATACAAAGAACTTTGGTTGAAGAAGCCTTTCTATCTTTGCAAGAGAAATATTTCCCACTTTATGAATAGGTATGGAAGAGTTGTCACATATGGTGATGGGATCTCCCTTTGGAACGAAGATCTTGAAGCCAATTCTCGTGGTAGGTCATATGTGAAGAGGCTTTATTGTCAATGAGCCATGGCTTCTCCTTGGTGGAAGAAGTAAGTGCTATATATTCAAACTCAAACAAGTCAATCCCTACCACAGGTGGATCAGTGGATAGTAGGGGTTGACTTTAACATGGTGGAGGCTCTCAAGGATAGGAGAGGAAGATACGTGGTAACTATTAGAGGAGGAGAACATGCTGCTTGGACGGAGTTACCGCTTTCAGATTAGAGGCCAGGATCCATGGTTCTCAGCAGAGTTTGGCAGGCCTCAGGCTTGCTTTAGTTCTCTAGGAGAGACATGGTAGCGGGATCCATAATTTTCTCTAGGATTGACCAATTTTATGTGGATGATTGGGCTCGCGATAGGGGCAGTCTAACGGGCATCATACCTAGCACGACCCTCTC
Source organism: Lygodium microphyllum (assembly GCF_053477565.2). Classification (NCBI taxonomy): domain Eukaryota; kingdom Viridiplantae; phylum Streptophyta; class Polypodiopsida; order Schizaeales; family Lygodiaceae; genus Lygodium; species Lygodium microphyllum. Next base: position 120,384,226 of record NC_141135.1, read on the forward strand.
GGACCACTCACCTATTCAATTATTTCTCTTTGAGAGAGCCGTAGGATCCCACTCGAGTGTTAGGATTCTAGAGCACTTGTTCTATGAGGACGTTCTTAGAGAGTTAGTCACACAGAATGGAGATGTAGACCCTTCTCCGTTGGATGAGCAGCTAGCAACTTGGATGAGAGCTTATAAGAGATTAGTTCCTTCTTTAGGGAGGAAGCCACGAGGAGAAGAGAGGGCCTTTTAGAGAAGGAGAGGTTTGCGAGAGCATCATTGGTTGCTGTACGGAGGGGAGAGGAGAGACGGCAAGGGAGTTGATGGGCAGCTAAGAGGATGCACATTGCTAGAGTAGAGATCGATCCTATGAAGGAAGCCAGATTAGAGTTTAGGTTTCACGCAAGAGCTTCTTTTTGGACTCAGTTTGGTGACAAGGTCAACCAAAGATTTTTTCTACACCACAGGGCCAAAACACTCTAGATAGGGTGTTAGGAGACTCAGGAGAGCAGATGGATCCATTGCATAGGGCCCCTTGGAGGCGAGACGACAGGTGGCTACACAATACTACATAGCTTTACTTGGATCCACTACTAGGCCCCTGAGGTTATGCGAGGGATAGAGAGACAGTATGGTAGAGCCTAAGAAGGATGATTATAGACAGGATGAGCAAATACTTGATGGACTTTTTTACAGAGGAGGAGGTGTAGAAGGCGGTTTTGGCACTACCCTTAGGGAAGTGTCCAGAGGACTGGATAAGTCTTATTTGAGCTATTGGGATCTCATTAGTGTTCGCCTCATCTCAACTTTCCAGGAGATCATGGCATCGGGGGTCATGCTATAGTCACTTTTTGGGGGATTGATATACCTCATTCCACCCATCCTTGAGTTTAAGGAGCTTCTAGATGTGGGGTTTGCAGATGACATTGCAGTCTATCTAGATGGGGATGAGAGTAACTGTAGAGACTTTGTATTGGACATGGAGATATTTTTGTAGAGCAGCAGATGCCTAATTAAGTGACACAAGTGCTATGGATTTTGGGTATGTGACACTAGACAGTGGAGTGACAATTAGATGAGGATTTACGTGGGTTTTATGTAGGACCACAATTAGATATCTTGGATGCCATGTGGGGATTGGCGTTACCTCAGAGCAGGAGCTGACACCTCTTCTCTTGAGCATAAGACAAAAGCTTCTTTACTGGAGCTCAGTGAGACTCTCGCTAGCAGGGAGAGCAGTGGTTGCCAATCGGGTCCTTCTTGCAACTATGTGGTACATTACTTTTTGTTGGGCATTCTCCAGGTCACGCATGGGCCAGGTTAAGTGCCTTATCAAGAACTTCATTTTATTCTGAGGAGATGGGAGCTTGTTGGTCAGGGCAAAGGTTGCTTGGGATGTCATCATATAGCCTAGACCCAAGGGAGGCTTGGGGATCATAGACTTAGATAGCCAAAGCAAAGCCTTGATGGCTAAGCTCATTATTAGGGGTTTGCATCCAAGTGAGGATCTTTGGAAGAAACTTATGATAGGGAGGCTACAGGCTATGACACATGCACACGGCGGGCCATGGCAGCCCAAGAAACACTGGATTTTTCAGGAGATCAGGAATAGGGACTGTCATGAGGACATGTATTTTTGAAACCTCACTTAACATGTGCATTAATTTTTAATCACATGATTAAGTAAATGTTGCACATGTGAGCTGCAACTGGGGTTAAAGTAAATTTACGAGCTTGGGACCCTAAGAAATCATGGGATGTCAAAGGCAAAAGTTGCTATAAGTTATGCTGCACAGGTACTTGGTGGTATATGGTGCCAACTGTTGGCCTAGGTCATCCATTTGGCCATACGTGTCAGTTGGTGACATTAGAGAAGTGGCATTTAATGGTTTGGTATTAGGAATATTTTGGCGCTCGCCTTTCTTACGAGAACATAGCAGAGGAATTAGAGGGGGGGACTCCTCATATCGTCTTGAATTAAAATCCTATAGTAGGGACCTAGCCGTGAATTGTGAGATTTTCATAATAGATGCCCTTTGCCCCTCGTAGTCGTGCTCCTTGGGCCAGTGCGACGCCAAACCACTCCTAATAAGGCAGTTGAACGCTTGAATGCGTACGTATGGAATATCAGACATTATGCATTGTTGTTTATATAATAAATAGACCGTCTTTAAAGGCACCTAACGCCAAACTGATGGTCAAAGATGGCACAGAGACACTCGAGAATGGAAGTTGCCTAGCCAACTTAACTATTGACCAGTTAGATTATTTTTCAGGGCATCAAAATAATTATTAGATTAATTTTTAGTATTTAAAGGCTCAAAATTAATATTTAATTATGGAAAATGCTAGAAAAACCATTTGGGAAGGCTGCCACTTGTCAAAAGTGCTGATGCAAGACTGAAAAACGTATTTAGAGGCTAGAGAGAGGCATTTTTATAAATTCAGCCTGTAAGAGAGAGGGAGGGGAGATGCGGTCTGATTTGCAGCCATTGGAGGACCTTCTGAGGCACCCAAGGGTAGAAGAAGACCAATCAATAGCAGGTGACAGCATCTATAGGCTGTTGAGATAGGGCAGCAGGAGTACATGACTGATTTTCTTCGGTTCTTTGCATCTACATGCTGTTGTGGTAGGACAGTAGTTGCATTGGACTGATTTTCAGCCATTCTTCGCAACAAAACTCTGAATTTTCTCTCTCTACAGCTTCCCCTCGCATCTCCCAGCCATTTCACAGCCTTGCTCCAAAGATCTCAGCATTTGGAGCCTTGGAGGTTGAGAAATTTCAGATTTCTCTGCCGTAAACCCTAATCTGCAGCAGAAATTAGGGTTTAGCAGCAGCCTCGGGAAGCATGCCAGAAATTAGAAGCTCCAAGACTTGGATTCAATAGGGCTTAAGCTGTTTTTTTTAGCCTATTCAAGCGGAGGGACAAGCAAAAAATTGAATTTGGGGCATTTTCCATCTCTATCAAAGCGGGTGAAGGCCAATTGATTGCTCGAATGAAGGGGAAGTCAGGTTAAAGACTTGTTGGTGATTTTGAACAACAAGGGGAGTTGGAATATCGAAAAGGATTGGGAGAATCCTATTGTAAATCAAGTTCTTCTTCAATAAAGCTAAAGAAATGCTGAAATGGGCGCCAAGTTTAGGGCCAATCGGGTGTGCGTTGTCCAAGATCAGTAGGTAAATTTGTATTTTGAGATTTGCACGATTCAAGCAATGATGATGCCTCTTAGTATGAATGTTCACATGGGAACGAAGGAAATGAAATGCTTGACCTTGGACAAGTTTAGATCATGGATAGCGAGCTGAAAATGTTGTTGTTGGGCAGGATGCACAGTCTTCAGGGCATAAGGAGGTTGATGACCAACAAAGTGAAGAGGAATTTGATGACCAGTTCAATAATCGGATGAGGACAGCAGCAAATCTCTTTGTTGAATTGGCAAAGGATTCTCGATTTACCCGATTTTTGAATGCTCCAAAGAAGGACAGTAAAGGCAAGAAGAAGAAGATGCCTTCTACATCTTCGGGACAGCAAGATGCACCAAAGATCATGCCAAACCCTTCATTTGAAGCTCCCAAAGATGCTAATGAAATAAAACAGTTGGTACCTACAGGGCAAGGAATGCAAATGCAAGGCCATCACGGAAGTGCCAATCCAATGGTTTTTGGATAGCCAGGCGTGCATGCTATGATGGGGCAACCAGGATATTTTGGTGGAAGCACGATTTTCATGCTATGGTTAGACAAGGCCCGCATACAGAAATGTATGGCACAAATCCCAATGGTATGTAGCAACCAATGGATGGTGTGCAAGGTCCATTGTATTCGTGTATGGCTGGAAATATGCAAAACCCTATTTATGGTAGTATTGGCTTGATACCTGGGGCAGAAAGTAGCATGTTTGGTATTGCATAAGCACCCCCGAATGCTTATAGGGCTCAAAGAATGAATGTTGGTCATGCAAATGCTCCGTTTGGCATTGGTTTTGATGTAAATACTGAAGGAATCGATTACGCACGGAGATAGAGGTAGACAGACCTCACACTCAGTGAGAGAGACAGAGAGAGTGCAAGTGAGCAGAGTAGAGAGTGAACACGTTTTTCGGTATAATGATGAGTGTACCACTTTAGGTTTTAGATAGATATATGTATGAAAGTACAATGTGCTAACGGTGTGTTCACACCCGTGCACATATAAAAGGCACGATGGCCCTTTATCCCCAACAACCTCCCACGTAAAGGCAATGTGCCTTAAGAGGAGAAAAGAACCAGCTAAGTCTAAGTATGTACAAAGCTGAAATAAATATATCTATCCAACTCCCATCATCTGTCGGCAATGAGCAAACCGCTTTGTTGGAAGACCCTTTGTGAGAAGGTTTGCATGATTATCATCTGTATGCACTTTGACAAGCTCAATGCTCTTGCTGTTAAGTATATCTCTAATGAAGTGATATTTCACATGTATGTGCTTTGTCTTTGCATGAAAGACAGGATTCCGTGCTAGCATGATAGCACTCTGACTATCACAATGAAGAACAGGTAACTCTGTGATGCCAAGCTCTCCCACCAGACGTGAAAGCCATAAAGCCTCCTTGCATGCCTCAGTGGCAGCTACATACTCTGCCTTTGTAGTAGACAATGCAACACACTTTTGTAGCCTGGAGATCCAAGAGACCGCTCCTCCTGTGAAAGTAAACACATACCCAGAAGTGGACTTCCTGCAGACCGCATGACAAGCATAGTTTGCATCCGTAAAGCCAACAACAGATGCCTTCTGCTTTCCAAAGCAGATCCACAACTCCTTTGAGCTTTTGAGGTATCTTATACTACCTTTCACTGCATTCCAATGCTTCTTGCCAGGGGTTGCCATGTATTTGCTAACCACTCCCACTGCAAAGGCAATATCAGGACGTGTAGCAACCATAGCATACATCAAACTGCCAACAGCTGAAGCATATGGTATCTTGGCCATTTCAGCCTTCTCATCATGATATGTAGGGCTGTCCTGTGCACTGAGTTTCACATATGGAGGCAATGGAACCCCATTTGTTTTCCCCCCCTCTATATTGAAACGCTGCAAAACTTTGGAGATATACGCCTGTTGAGATAGATAGAGTAAACCTTTAGATCTATCTCTGAGTATTCATATGCCAAGAATGTGATTTGCATCACCTAGATGTTTCATGTCAAAGCTGCCATGAGGACTTTGCTTCAATGAATCCAAGACATGAGTATCCCTGCCAGCAATCAGTATGTCATCAACATACAAAACCAAGATAATCAGGCTGCCATCTGCTGCATAGTTACCAGGAACGGGGAATGGGAATGGGAACAGGACCCCTTGGAACGGGGGGAACGTCCAAAGTGAGGGAATGGGAACGGAGGGAACGGTGTGTGTGTGTGTGTGTGTATAGAGAGAGAGAGAGAGAGAGAGAGAGAGAGAGAGAGAGAGAGAGAGAGAGAGAGAGTCAACACTTGTCTTAGAATCTAGAGAGAGAGATCATATCAACCATAATTCATGAAATTAGACTCTAGAGACATAATAATCAAGTTTCAACTTTCAACAATAATAAAGATTCAAAACATTGTAACCAGCAATGGATTGTCACATTCATAATTCAACATTGTAATCAACAATGTTGCATAAGTCCAACAGGCAACAAGTGTGCATTGCAAAAACACAAAATATGCACTAAACAGTAAACTTTAAAGCCTAAATAGTAAAGATCCAAGTTACAAGAGCTCCAATTTCCAAGTCAATACTCTAAAGTTCCAAAAGGCTAGCTACTAAGTGCTCTGATTCATGGAAGATGGCTCCATTGTGCCTGAATGCTCATCCTTCTGAACAACATCCTGCCCATCATCATCACCATCATCATCATCATTGTCATCTTTTTCCCAACATATAAAAGAATCAGCCTTTGCAACTGATGTACGAGCTAGCAAGCGAAGATTGGAGCTCACATAAACTAGGTCATTCGTCTTCATTGTACCAAGACGATTTCTCTTCTTTGAGTGAATGTGATTGAATGAGCTTCATAGTTGCTCTAAACAAGAAGAGCTAATTGTTTGGCTAAGAATACGAATAGCCAAACTCTGCAACTCTGGAGTTTCTGCCCCGTAGTCCTCCCACCATAAAGCAGCCCCAGTATTTGTCCTGTCCTCTAGTGCATCCTCTGTACCAAACATCCCTAATGTTTGCCGATATACAGAGAGCTGATTTTTAATTTTGTGTTGCATTTCACGGCTAGGATAAAGCCTTGCAAGCAATGTGTTCCAAGCCTTGACCACCTCAAGGTCTCTTTCTTGCATCTTTCCTTGAAACTCAGGATCAAGCACATATGCTGCAGCATGCATAGGAGAGTCATACTCATTCCATCTGCTGATGCATAACTCCTTGATCTGCTCATACCTATCTGCATTTGGTTCCAAACTCTCCAACCTCTCAATCATGCGATCCATACCTTCATAGATCTTCCCAATGCATGGATCCATGCCATCTGCAAGCCTCAACATGTGCATAATAGGATCAACCATTTGGTTGGTGCGATTAACCTCATCCCAAAAATCTCTATGAGAAACATATGAATTACATAACACAGCAGTAGGAGTGGCAGCCCCAGTCCAATTTTCATACTCATCACTAGCAAATAACTCCCTAATTGCACCTTTGCAATAGTGCAATCGACCAAGCATAAGAAAGTTATATGCAAATCGTGTATCCGAGTATTTAAGAAGTTCTTTGTCACTTCTCTTGCGAAACTCAGCATGCAAGTACTGATGATTACATATAAATGTGATAATCTTGTTGCCTTTCGCAACAAGAGATGCAATCCATGGCAAGTCCCCAATATCCTTCAACAAGTTATTCAAGCAATACGCCATGCATGGACTAAAGGTGATATGTGGATACATTGCCATTAAAATGTTTCCTGCTGTCCTGTTTGTAGGTTCACCATCTGCCACAAACTGCACTACATTTTCTGCCCCAACAGCCTGCACTGCGTCGCACCACTCGGATGCCAATACATTTGCACTCTTTCCAGTCTCTGAAGCATCGTGACTACCAATGAAGTATACATCTCCACAAGAATATGCAACAACACCATGTATGGACCTATGGACTATGTCACTCCATCTATGGCGTGTGTTAAATTTTTAGCAATGCTAAAAATGCCAGAACTTTGGTGCTACTTCAGCCTGCATTCCTTTTATTGAAAATGCCACAAATTTGGGGCATTCTAGCCTGCATTCCCTTGCTGAAAATGCCCCAAAATTTGGAGTATTTTCAGCTTCCAAACTTGGGGCATTGACTGACTCAAAATGCCCCAAATTTGGGGCATTCCAGCCTGCAATTCCTTGCTGAAAATGCCCCAAAATTTGGCGCATTTTCAGCTCCCAAATTTGGGACAATGACTGATTTAAAATGCCCCAAATTTGGGGGCTCTTTTAGATCCCGGGATGATGGATCCCAATCCCCAAATTTGGGGACATTGCAGCCAAAATTTAAGTCCCAAATTCTAGAATCCAATCCTTGAGAAAGGCCCAAATTTTGGGGCAACTACCAACAACTGACGTCTGACCCAAAATGCCCTGAATTTGGGGGAGAATCGAGATAATGATCCTTGAGACTTCACCTGATTGCGGGAAGGAGTCACGCCAGGGAAGAGAGGTGGGCCAGCCAGGCGGGAGAGGTAGACGGGTCCCGAGAGCAAGTGGGAGTAGGCAGTGGGGGCAGGCACGGCAGGTGAGATAGTCGGCGGGACTGTCGGTAGGGCAGGCGGAGCAGGTGGCGCGATCAACCGGATCAATGTGAGCCAGAGAGTCGAGACAGTTGGCGGGAGTGCAGTCGGTGCAGGCAAGCGGGAGCAGTCGACGCAGGCGAGCGGGAGTGCAGTCGAAAAGCCGCAGTCAACAGGAGTGCGCGAAACGGGCGACAGGCAACGAGCGAGTAGTCGGCGTGGGCAACAGGCGTCAAACGGGCAGTCGGCACGAAACGCCTGCGCCAATAAAGTTAAAAATAAAAAAAAAAAATTGTGTTGGAACGGCCCTGGAACGGACAGGGAACGGCCCTGGAGCGGCGAGGGAACGGCCCTGGAACGGCCAGGGAACGGACTAGAACGGGAGGGAACAGGTCAGGAAACGGGCTGGAACGTTCCGCCAGCGTTTCCTCGGCTCAAACCCCTCGGAACGCGTTAATCCGTTCCTATGTGCCAGAACGGGCGTTCCCTGTCTCTATGATCTGCTGCCTTCTTGGTGTACAAGCGATGATCCACTTGACTTCTATGAAAGCCTTGGGACTGCATGAATGTATCAAACTTATGATACCATTCTCTTGGTGCTTGTTTCAGCCCATATAAACTTCTTTTGAGTTTACATACCATTTGTTCTTTCCCTTGTTTAACAAACCCTTCAGGTTGTTGCATATATATGTCTTCATGCAGATCACCATGTAAAAACGCAGTCTTTACATCCATTTGTATGAGCTCCATATCCTCAACTGCAACCAAGCCCAAAATGGTTCTCAATGTAGTCATCTTGACTACAGGAGAGAAAATCTCATCAAAATCAATTCCATGCTCCTACTTGTACCCCTTTGCAACCAATCTTGCTTTTACTTGTTGAGGAACCAGAAGTGACTTTCATTTTGTAAACCCATTTGCATGGAAGGGTTTTCTGCCCTTTAGGCAACTGCACCAAGTCCCAAGTGCCATTTTTGTCAAGAGATTCCATTTCTGACAGCGTGGCTTTATATCATTTCTTGCTGTCCTGTCTGTCCATTGCTTCCTTGAAGCAAGACGGTTCACCACAGTCTGTCAACATGACATACTCAGCCACATTAATTGCACCCGAAACAAATCTGTCAGGTTGTCTAGTAGACCTAGACGATCTCCTAACCCAATGGTCATTGTTTGCTGGTTGTTCGTGCAAATTTCCATTTTCAGCATGCTGTCCTGGCATTTCAGCCTGCAAATCAGCCATAACAGCTTGCTGTCCTAGCGGTTCCTGCATATGTAATGGCTCATTTTCATGGGCAATAGCTGGCTGATCATTTCCAGTATCATTTCCTACATTTATAGGTTCATTTACAGCAGGTATTTGCTGCTGTATAGTGGGCACATTTTGCTGTCCAATTGTTATTTCTTCCCGAAATACAACCCTATGGACCTCCTCAGTGTTTTCGGGTTGTTTGTGCATACGATCTTCCTGGAAGATAATGCCATTGTTGCGTACTACTTTCCTTTTCTCGGGATCCCACAATTTATATCCCATTTCACCCTCGTCACCATATCCTAGGAAAAATGCATTTACAGGACTTTGGCTCGAGTTTGCTGCGTTTTTCTTTATGAATGTGCACAAAAGCCTCGTAGCCAAACACTTTTAGATGAGCATATGAAGGTGGTCTTCTGACCACGCTTCTTGGGGAACCCCCGCCTCCCCCCCCCCCAAAGATGTGTTTGGTGACCGATTAATCAAGTGAACGGCTTTTGGGGCATATTGTATTGGCTGATGGTATTTACTATTCGCATGGACCTTGCAAAGATTGAAGCAATATGATCATAGCCATCTTTGAGGAATGCGCATGAGATCCGCAGCTTCTTGGGTTTATGTTCTTACTACAGGAAGTGGGTTTGCTGAAATTGCATCTCCATTGCACGCCTTGCAAAAGAAGGATGTGCCATTTAGATAGACAACAGTGGAAATTTCAGCATTTGAAAAGTTGAAGGAAAAGATGACTTCAGATCTTGTGCTATTGTTGCCCAATCTAAGGAAGTCATTCATAGTTCAATGTGATGCATGTGATAACAGCATTGGGACTGTTCTAATGCAAGACGGCCGAGTTGTTGCTTATGAGAGCCAAAATCTCCACGGTGCAAAAAAGAATTTGCAGGTCTATGAGATAGAGCTCTTGGCTGTAATTCATGCATTGTCTACGTGGAAACATTATTTGTTGAGGGCTGATTTTACAGTGCCGATAGACCATCAAACTTTGAGGTACTTTCTGATGCAAACAAAGTTGTTAGAGAAGCATATGAGATGGATAAATTTTCTCTCTATATTTCATTTTTAGATTGTATTATTGATGGTAAAAAGAATGTTGTGGCTGATGCACTGTCATGTAAGTCATAAATTACAGCTGTCAGCATGGTTTATCACACTGAGCTGGATGCCATGAAAGAGCAATATGTTGCTGATTCGGACTTTGCTAATCTTTATAATCAGCTTTGCAATGGCCAAAGGCATGAATACTTAGTACTAAGAGATGGATTTCTGATGATGCATGGACGACTGCGTGTCACAAAGCAGTTAAGGCCTAGAGTTATCATTGAAAGTCATGCTCCTCCGTATGTAGGATAGAGAGGTATTGATGCCACGGTCAAGCCAGTGGATCATTTCTTTTATTGGCCAACTTTGAGACATGATGTAGAAGAGTTTGTTTAGATATGCATCGTATGCCAAAAGGTAAAGCATAATAGACAAAAGATGCCGGGTTTGTTGCAACCCTTGTCTATTCCAAATAGGCCTTGGCAGAGTATTGCAATGGACATTATTTTTGAGCTTCCTAAGATACCTACAAGAAATGATGGGATAGGACTATCATTTGCAGGTTTGGCAAACAAGGCCATTTCATTCCGATTAGGAAGAAAATAAAGGTCGATCATATGGCACGATTGTTTTTGCAGCACATCTTTAAGTATCATGGTATGCGAGAGTCGATCATTAGTGATCAAGACCCTTGGATGATCAGTTTATTTTGGAAGGGCTTGTTTGAGAATATGGGTACCATGTTGAAATTCTCATCATCCTTCCATCCACAGATATATGGTCAGTTTGAGGAAGCAAATTCCACAATGTTAGATCTTTTGAGGTGCTATGTTTCAGACCACAAGACACAGTGGGAGCAATATTTGTCCTTGGTTCAGTTTGCTTATAACAACATAGTGCATAGTTCTATAGGCAAAGCTCTATTTGAGGTGGTTGAGGGTGTCAAGAAAGTACCACCTATTCTGCAAACTAAGGATAAGATCTTTGAGACTGATTGTTATGTGGAAAACTTGGATGTAGCCTATGCAAAGATAAAATATGCACTTTAGAGATCACAAGAAAAGCAAAAGAGGACACCTGATCGCCACAGACGTGCTTTGCAGTTTGTAGAGGGTGATTATGTATTGTTGTGTTTTGAAAAGACAAAGTTGAAAAAAATAAAAGGAAGAGAAAGATTGTATCCAAAGTTGAGTATGTGATACTATGGGCCTTCTAGGTGTTGGAGAAAATCAGCGATGTATCATATCGGTTGAAATTACCTCCACATTGGCGGATACACAATGCCTTTCATGTCAGTTTGTTGAGGCCTTTTCTTGGTGATGTGCCAGAGGATATTTCTACTGAAATTCAGGTTGAGGTTGAGGAGCTAGATGAGATTTTGGTGAGCAGATTTTGGCACATAAGGAAAGAAAGATCAAAGGTAAAGTTTCTAGGAGATACTTGGTGAAATTTCAGAATTATTCACTAATGGATGCCAAATGGATGAGAAAGGATTGTTTGATAGACCATCCTCAGTTGTTGCAGCTTTACCTAGATGGCTTTTAGTTAGAGCCGGGGCTCCGTCAGGTCCAACAGAGCAAGGGTTTGGAGTATTGCCTGATGCTCAAGGGGAAGGTAGCACTTCCCAGATGAGTTGAGCATCAGGCAATACTCCATTGATGCCATTGATGTTTTAGCCATGGTTTATGCTTGGTTTTCGCTATAATATGGTTTGGTTTTTCCCAGATGAGTTGAGCTCATGAAAAATGGACATGTCACATGATAATTTGGCAATGTTTTTGAGATTCTTTGTGAGTCTTATGCTATGTTATGTTGGCTGGAAATTTTCAGCATATGTTGGGTATAGAAATGGTTGAACAACAGTGCACAATGTTGTGTTGACTATGATGCCCTATGGAAATTCCAGTGTAGTACTTTGCTTTTGATGCATTTGGCAATGCAATCGAGAACGATTGCAAAGATTTCAAGGAGGAGGGTTGTCATGGGGACATGTATTTTTGAAATCTCACTTAACAAGTGGATTAATTTTTAATCACATGATTAAGTAAATGTTGCACATGTGAGGTGCAACTAGAGTTAAAGTAAATTAACGAGCCTGGGACTTGAATAAATCATGGGATGCCAAAGGCAAAAGTTGCTATAAGTTATGGCGGACAAGTACTTGGTGGTATCTGGTGCCAGTTGCTGGCCTAGGTTATCCATTTGGCCATAAGTGTTAGTTGGTGACACTAGAGAAGTAGTGTTTAATGATGCCTAATGCCAATCTGATGTTCAAAGATGGCGCAAAGACACTAGGGAATGAAAGCTGCCTATTCAGTTTAAGTATTGTCGAGTCAGTTTATTTTTCAAGGCACCGAAATAATTATTAGATTAATTTTCAGTATTTAAAGACTGAAAATTAATATTTAATTATGAAAAATGCTAGAAAAACCATTTGAAAAGGTTGCCATTTGTCAAAAGTGCCCATGCAAGACTGAAAAACGTCTTTAGAGGTTGGAGAGATCATTTTTATAAATTTAGTCTCCAAGAGAGAGGGAGAGAAGGCAGGTGGTTTGATTTGGAGCAATCAGAGGACGTTTTGAGGCAGCTAGGGGTAGTAGAAGACCAATCAACAACAGGTGACAGCATGTACAGGCTGTTGAGACAGGGCAGCAATAGTAAATGATTGATTTTCTTCGGTTCTTTGCATCTACATGTTGTTGTGGTAGGGCAGCAGCTGCATTTGATTGATTTTTAATCATTCTTCGCGACAGAATTGTGAATTTTCTCGCTCTACAGCTTGCCCTCTCATCTCCCAGTCACTTCACAGCCTTGCTTCGAAGATCTTAGCGTTTGGAGCCTTGGAGGCTGAGAAATTTCAGATTTCTCTCTTGTAATCCCTAATCTGCAGCATAAATTAGGGTTTAGCGGCAGCCTCGAGAAGCGTGCCAGAAATTAGAAGCTCCAAGACTTGGATTCAACAGGGCTAAAGCTGTTTTTTAAAGCCTATTCAGGTGGAGAGACAAGCAAATAATTGAATTTGGGGCATTTTCCATCTCCATCAAAGCGGGTGAAGGCCAATTGATTGTCGGAATCAAGGGGAAAATCAGGTTAAAGCATTGCTAGTGATTTTGAACAGCAAGGGGAGTTGAAATACCGAAATGGATTGGGAGAATCCCATTGTAAATTAAGTTTTTCTTCAATAAAGCTAATAAACTACTGAAAGGGACGCCAATTTTAGGGCCAATTGGGTGTGCATTGTCCAAGATTAATAGGTAAATTTGTATTTTGAGATTTGCACTAATTGTTTGCTGCTATAATTAAGTTGTAATCAGGGATTTACCACCCATCGACGGAAGGAAGACTAGTTTCAGGGAGCTAGGGAGGAGCTTTGAGGTTAGATTTGGAGCTGCTATTATTAGACCTTGGCAATCTGTACTACTAGGGCTCCACTAGCTACCGCCCACTACAGTCGAAGAAAAGAGAAGGCAACCTCTTCTCTTCAGTAACCTCTTGAGATTAGACTCCGGTCACACTCTTGGATAGAGGACATACTTATCATGGGGGAGATTTGTTTACAGATTGCTGCGTGAGTGGGAGAGTGGTTTGTATTCTAGGAGCTATCGTAAGAGGCTTAGACACAGAGACTACAGGGTCAGGGGAGCCACAGTTATGATTGAGGCTGTGACGTGGGGAGTTCCACGGGATTGACAGATAGATACAAACACCTCTCAAACTTGGATTAGTCTCTAATGTGGAGGGGACATTCTTCTAGCAGTCCTTGGGACTAGCAGAGACATGACATTTACTTTTATGTTTGAGAAGTATGGCTGTCTCCAGTGAGAGGACCTCGACCAGGCAGGATTCATTGGATGCTCTAGATAGAGAATCAAAGTAGCGGCTTAGTTTGAGAGGAAGTGGCACATTGACGCAGACCTAGCCACTTGTCTCGTTGATGGATGGAGATATTGGGCTTATTAGAGACCTCTACAGAGATTACAGTGGGATCCAAGAGAGTGGGTCTAGATGTATTCGTTCCTTGATAGACCTTAGGGTGTGGCCTTCTTTGGCTACACTACCAGGTTGGGGAGGAGAATATAGATGAGGAGGATGAGAGCACACCCAACAACCTCCTCCCATTGGCAGAAAGAGGGAATGAGCCTTAAAACCTGTTAATGCTTTTAAGGCTCTCCTTGCTTGGTTGCCTCTTCATTTTAACCAAATTTTTTTGCAACAAAATTAGTTTTCGGATGGTGTTTAACAACCGATCTCTTCTTTTAGCTTGAGGGTCCTATTTGGAGGGATGGATGCATGGAGGGTTTTTAGGGACAATGCCCGAGCGTTTTCCAAACAATGTGGTATTCAATATGTTTCCTCTTTACGAGCGAACAATTTTGCAAGCCCTATGTGTACAGAGTCATCCTTGGTTAGATATTACTAATTTTTTCATAGAAAAGATTGACATATCTCATGGTAGCACGGTTATTCATGCCTCTTGGTGGCATGTGCTCAATTCCTCGAGGCCTATTACAGTCTCTTAGTCTTTTCTCCTTTTTCATTTGATTGCATCCTAGCAGAAGATGTTACGTTTTGCGGTTTGGCGCCCGCCTGATAGTCGCAGGGGAGGAGAATTCATTGCAAGTAGAAGTACTGGCCTCCTCCAGGTTGTTGGACTAGCCGGATAAAAATTTGGAGAGAGAGAAGTTTAATCGGATGGCTCGTTTGGGGTTGTAGACTGTTATTGATGGTGTTATTCCTGGGCAGCCCCGTCTTTATTCTTTTAGGTGTATTCGTCAGTACTTCCGGGTGCCTCGCAGATATACTTACATTTGGTCGTCCATACAAGACAGACTTTAGAGGTTCCCTTCCTTGCTTGCATTATAGCCATTGCAACCATGGCGTGACTGGATGTTTGTGCTTCCTAATGATTTTGAGAAGAGGTTAGCTAATCAGATATATCATCAGATGGTGAAGGCTTAGGGGGGAGAAATAAGAAAGAAACAAGAAAAAAAAGAAAGGAGAAAGAAAAAAAAAGTTGTAGGCTTGAAGGAGTGTGACAAAAAATTGTCTATTTTTCGTACTAAATCATATGGATATGTATCGTACTGTACCATATAGATTGTACCATATGAATCAGTCTGTACTACATACAGAGACAACCTTGCCTTCTGGATGTATCCATAGCAGAGACACTATCAAGGATTTGGAGAGAGATCACTCACCCTCCATGGGAGATGGGAGAGGATGTAGGGTAGCTCTAAGAGGATGAGGAAGAGAAGAGAGGCTTTTCTACAGACAGGGGATTGAGGCACTTTTTTCCACACTATCCCTCATATGGTTTGGCATTACAGCCCACCGGATTGGTTGTTCACACAACCATTGTATTTTTGATGTACTTAGTTACTCTTTACAGAGTTTCTTGTACTCTGTATTTTACGTCAAGTTATTCACTGAGGTGTTATTAATAGAAAAGTGTGCCATGGAGTCAAAAGCACCATCAGACAGATCCATACATCTTCACACCAGCACAGGTTGAGACAGATAGATATGAGGCCCATCCCCTCCCCCTAGAAGATCGGATCTGCCAAATCTGCCAGCTCGATTCGGAGATAGAATAACACTACATATGCAAGTGCCTAGCGTACTATGAGATCCGCGGATGCTTCCACTGCCTATTTCAGAGAAGGATTCGGGCCACTCTCCAGAGTGATGGATTTCAAGGACTAGAGATGTCTTGGGCTCTTCTTGCTGGAAATACGGCACCGCAGAGACCACTTCCTCCAAACCTCGGAGCATGGACAGGGAGCCGCCCGACGCCTGCTCACAAAATTCTATCAAGAGCGAACTACCATCCCCATCCCTGAGCCCCCACCAGCCCCACTGACCTCCCAGCTACGGGGGACCACCCTAGCCATAGCCATGGCAAGAAGCAAAGCCCGGTGTCCAAGCCCAACCGGCCCCCACCCCCGCAAGAGGCACATGTCGAGGATACAAGGGATACTAAGCCTCCACCGGAGGGCCCTGCCCCGCCGATTCAGCCTCTCGATATTAGATAGACCCATGCGGGACATTTTAGGATGACCAAGCTCCATGAGCAGTTCCACACCATACTTGGAACACATATGAATTGTACCCAGCCTATATACCATTTTGTACCTACTCAATTAGTTTGTCATAGCATTAGATGGTAGCTTTACTGGGACCTGGAAAGTTTCCCAGACATTGTGTATGTAACGTTTTGGTCTCATAGGCCAACTTGGCCTTTCGTAGACGTTAATATAACTTTCTTTCTTTCTTTTGTTGTTGTTGTTGTTCTTCTTCTTCTTCTTCTCATTACCTAAAGGCTAATCATGGTGCCGGATCCATATTGGAGACATGTCACTCCAATCAAGGGATACGAGTGCTCTGGTGGATCAAAGAAGTGGCGGTGCAACTATTGTGGATTGGAGAAATCTTGGAGCATAACATGTGTGAAAGACCACTTGGCATGCGTTCCCAACAAAGACATCGGGCCTTGTTGTCCAGACTACAGTTGCCAGTTGTTGATTGATGTTGATAATTATTGCTCAATAGTTACTAGAGTCTAGAGACTCGTACACAGTGCTCAGAGCTCACTGGACTTTGGAGTTTTAACTGATTATTCACATGACGTAGTTACATGTATCATTGTATCTTGATTCAGTTATTATGCATCTTGATTCTTGTTCCATTTTTCTTGATGTCAGTCTTCATTGCTCTTTAGATCATAGATGATTCTTGAGCGAGAAATTATAATTCATTTGTTGCCTTAAGTTTTGAAAATTGAGTCTTAATTGTGGTAAGCTGTCTTAAGTTTCAACAATTGAGTCTTGACTTTTCAATCTTCACTCGTGAGTTGTGATGTGTAATGAATCATGATTTCAATCATATGACTTGGACTCAAAAGTTTTGTATGAGATTTGGGTACATGTTGTTGTAGGCATTGATATATTTACATACCCACATAATACTGTATTTATTTTAGTGTACAATCCGAAATGCCATTTTCCCATTTCCATAATTTGACCGAAAGTCGGAAACTCTGGTTTTTCCCGTTTCCGTTTCCCTTGTTTTCAAAACTCCCCCATACTATGCAGTGTGTACATTCACTAAACTCAATGAAAGATAAATGCACACAGAAATGATAGGCTGGAATAGTCAGATCTCCTAAGTCTGTGCTAGACTTTGATGGAGCCCACAACTAGAAGACCCTGAAAAAAAAAAAAAAAAACTTATTTGTTCCTTTCGTTTCCCCTTTCCCTCCTCTCCCAAACATAAAATTTGGAAGGGTGTCATGAGGGCTCTCCTTCACTCTAGGGTCATGGGGCAATCCCTTAGGTAGTGCCTTTGAGTGTTCTCTAGCTCTTCTCATCTCACACATGGTGCAAGAACCTTGCCGTAATTACCCAATTGTCAAACTATGTGCTAGGAGGTGTTCAAGTGGAGTCAAGGATGCCATGATGGCATTGGCTAATCTAGAGGGCTTGGCATGCAAGTTGGCCTACATGTAGCCTTGACCTATGTTATTAGTCCATGGGGAAGGGCACGATTTTTTATGCTTCCCACTATTTTGGCAAGTCTTTCGTGTTCTTGGAGTTGAGTGGGTCCTGGGGTCAAAAATGATGTTAAAACTTGTTTTTGGTTTGTAGGCCATACACTTTAATTGGATTGATACATGATCCAAAGCATAGAGTCATTGGCATGAACGGTGCTAGTTTCTTGAGTGATTTGTGTATTGGTTATGGTTCCTCTCCCACCCCCCCCCTCCCGGCGGCGGTTATTACTTTTGTTAAAATTTAGTGGTACAGTTCCACCTTCTTCCCATTTACATTTATGTGATTGGTTGTGATTTGCAACTTGGCTTCATATGATGTACTTTTCTAGTTATCTCATACTTACACAAATTTTTGGAGGAAATTAGCATAAATTCTTTTCATTTCTCATCTCATCTTGTTTCCTTCTGGCATCCTCTTCTACACTCTTAACTTTCTCTTATAGTCTTGACAATTTCAGGGAAATATTGGTCTATTGACCTTTTGTTTAGGGTTTTCATCCCAAAGTCAAATAATATACTTGATGAAGCATCGGAATACTTGTGAAATTGTATGCTTAATATTATTGCAACAATTTCATTATTTTTGATATAAGTGTTATGAATATGCCTTTTAGCTTTTGCATTAATTAGCTGAATCTTGCATACTAAGTTGAATATATCTAATTGATAAGCGTAGGTGAGATTGTTTTGTGTTGTCTGCAAAAGGAATGTTGGTTCCTTGTACTTCTAAGAGTGAGCATTACATACTTGACTAATGGTCCATATTTCAAGATATGTCTATGCAGTATTGAGCATACATGTACAAACGATTTTTGTAGGTAGGCATGAGCTGGCCTTAGGTAACACTTTTAAGGGTAGGCTTGGGAAGACGCCTCCAGTAACAGAAGTCAAAGCAGAGGTATGCATGGAACTCTTACTCACCTTACCTTTATCAAGTGAGATATTAGTTGTTAATGTTGCAGTATTGGTGTTGGTGAGTGGAATAACATGGCTAGAGTGGGGAAAGGGGTGAAGGGAAATAAAGAAAGTATATCAGCAAGATAAAGTATTAAGGTGCTCATACAAAACTTTCTTTACTAAGAAGAATTTCAAAGTGAAATAGAAAGCTTGTAGAGACTCAACCTATCTTTACAAGATGAGACGTTTGCTGTAAATTATAGTGTTGCCTATGGAGAGTGGAGCCCCATGGCCAGTGAAGGAAAGCAAGTGATTGAGGCAAAAGTGCTAAAATGCTTCTACAGAAAAAAACCCTTTTGAGACCTGAAGTTGATTTATTTTTCTCAGCTAGTTTTGCATTTCTTGATCTGAATAAGCCACTCATAAGAAAGCCCAAAAGGTATAGGGATAGTCCTGCAGCAACGGGGCACTCGGATAACTATGAGAGCATGATACTAGGAGTGCTTTATTCCAGGTTCGAGTAGGAACTTTATCAGTGGGCTATGTCTTTACCTTGCTCAAAGTTGTGAGCTTACTTGATTGGATAGAACTCCCAGATCAGGATGGATCATCAGACACCAATGTATCTTCTCCTTTGGTCACAGTGGGATTTCTTGTACACAGTTGCATCTGTGGCATTTTACATCTCACTTTTGCTTTCAGATTGAGCATATTGTAGGGATGATGAATATTGTGGCAGGTGCCTGAGTTGGCAGCTTCATCAGGTCAGTTCTGTGGTCTACCTGGGGTTTATTGGTGGGGAGATTTCTTGATGTTGAAAGCCCCTTTTTCTTAACTTTGTTTTGTGTGATGGATGGCTCTATTATGGGACATGTTATATGTGGTAAGTGTGGGGATTGATAGGCGAACTAGTTGCTGTCAATTACTGCATTGCCAGCTTGTTTCATCATCAGTTTTGGGCTGTGTGCCATGTTTAAGCTGGTTGTGATTGACAGTCTACAGGTCAGCCATATTTCACATTTATGATGGCATTTCCAGCATTCAGTTGGCCATATTTCATAGGCAGCAGCTAGTGAACCCTTTGGTCACTCAGTGGGTCAACAATATTCAACCCCAAACCCCCCCCCCCCCCCCCCCCCCCCCCCCGTTTCTTATATATTAGGCAGCCACAGCAGTGCCTGTTATCAGCCAGCGTTCGTTTGTGTTTTCAGTTTTCATGTTACATCCTTGGAAATCCAGATCAGAGGCCACAGCATTGGGTCATAAAGCCACCTAGTGTGAATGCACTAGAGGCACTTCAGTGTTAGGGAAGCCGAGTGATCACCACTCTTGGACATTGGGCCCAATGGCCATCACGTCCGTACATTGAGACGCTATGGGTTGGTGGTATGGGATGCCAGCTCTTGGGATGTGATTGTAGCTGGGTGCATTGCTGGCCTCAAGCTTGGTGGTGAGCCACTTTGGCTCTATGGCAATGTCCATCCCCTTGTGGTTTGGTGGTGAGCCCCTTTGGCTCTAAGGCAATGTCCATCCCCTTTGTGGTTCTATGTCATGGATATGGCATGTGTGTCTTGTGTGCTAGTTGGATGCTAATGGAATGTTTCATCTATATTAGAGCATCAACTTGCTCTTTGGTGCAAGAGACAGCAACATGCAAAAAGCCATTGTTTGCTTATGGGATCATGCCGTCCACACTTGACAGATTTGCCATTAAAGCAAACAGTTAGAATCCTAAATAGCAGAGCAAACTGAGCTTGCTATAGTATAGGAAATGAAGAAACATGTCCATTTAAAAATGCATGAAATAGTGTTCATTGCACCATTAAATCAGACGTCGTTATAGAGGCTTCAGAGAATGTCTAAATCCGCATGTAAAACAATGTTTATAGAGCCCTTAACTAACATGTGTAAGCAATAATTTAATCTCATGTTTATCATATCTTCTACAGTCATTTCATAGGTTCTAAATCATTCAAGAAAAACAAACAAGGTTTAAATCACCAAAGAAAATGTATGCAATCATTCAAGAAAAACAAACAAGGTTTAAATCACCAAAGAAAATGTATGCAATCCGTAGATTCTAAAGAGAGTAGAAGCAAGCTTTGATACAATTTGAAACACAACTAGTCACAATTTAATAAGAATCAACATGATTTGTGATAGACAATCATAGAGTAAATTCCAGGATGCAAGGTGTAACCTCATGGGGAAACCTGTGATTGATCGAACAGGCATTTATTTGGTGTGGAGGTTGCTGATGAAGAGGAGAAGCTATGATGCATGCAAGTACGCTTTGCCTCCGGTTTGGATAGCGAACTCCAATCCCCCATGGTGGCCCTCGGTCCGCCATAGGGGTGATAAATGCTCGAGGTGGTACTATCAATGCATCTATTAGCCATGATGAGAGTTGACTCTGTACACTAGTAGAACGGGCTACTTGTGCTCAGGGGCCACTCGATCACATCCTTCAGAGCTCTCCACTGTGGAGGGGCTTGAAAGATAATGCTCAAGTGTGGGACCTCGGCACCAACCCACCAGTTAATGTCCATCATGCAACCAGGCCACGGTTGTGCAAACAGTGCTAGTCCTTTTTCTCCCATCCATTGGGAGATGTGGTCGGTCACTTGACTCTTCAACTTTTCCTCTATCTGTGTAGTTGTCCACTCCCTTGTGTGAGAGGACTGAAGAAAAAAGGCGTAATTTGGTCCATTCGGTGGTGCCAGTAGATGGATCTTGCCCCTCCTTGACTTATGAACCACGAAGATCCCTACCTCTAGAGGTAGTGGGATCTCTGCGCACTCCGCAATTGTGAGGTAGGACTATGGGCCACTGTGGAAGAACTCCTGTGGCAACAACTGTGCTTGTCTCGGGAAAGTGTGACGGGCGGAAAGGGCAGATGAGCTGGTGGCTGTATGGGAGGGGGAAGACTGCTGGTGTGAGGAGGATGTAGGCGTGTGTGGCTCATCACCTCCTGTGGGAGAAGGGGGGGGTGGGTTTGGGGGGGACCACCTATACCAGGTGTGGATCAAGGGGGGTGCTCGGTAGGGGAGGTGGTGGGGGAGAGGAGGATCGATGGATGGTGGTATTGACGGAGGTGCATGGCGGGTGTGGGGGGGGTTGTTTCCCTTGGAATGGGGGGGCTGTGGGCCAGGGTCAGTGGGGGGGGGGGTCATGGGGTGTTGGGGGGGGGGGTGGGTGTGGGGGCTGTGAGATCTCAGGTGAGGTAGTCTGTGGCGGTAGGTGGTGGATGTGGGGGGCTATGGTCTTGCCGGGTGGGGCGGGTAGGGGGGGGGGGGGGTTGTGGAGTGCTCTGCGGAGGGGCGTTGCTCACCCACTTGCTCCCTGCTGTCGAGGCTGAGTCTAAGGAGCTGGTTGTGCCCCCCTTGCTGTCTCCCTCTTTGTCATCTCTGGACCCGTGTGAAGCCGTCAGTGTCCACCTGCTGGCTTGTCGGTGGAGCCGCCTTGGCTCCAAAATGCATACACACTGTTGCGTGATGCCCAAAGTCGTGGTGGCGCAGGCACTGCCCTGGCTGCCCGGTCACAATGACCTACTGCCTAAAGGAGTGCCCGCCCGCCTCAATCTCTAGGAACTGTGGGATATTCTTGACCTCTTTCATTGCCACCCGTACCTTTGGGATTCCAGCAACTGTCACTGCATCCGCGAAAGACGCGGGAAGGACAATGTTGAAGAGCCGTCCAATGTCTTCGATCAATTGGCGATACTCTTATCGCCAGGTCGGGGAAGAGAACGGTGATCGGGTGCCGAAGAAACCTGTTGTGGAGTGCAAATGCCTCCACAGTAAAGCCATTGTACCAAGGGACCATGTATATGACCCCCTTCGTGGATGCATATGGTGAACTGGCAAGTAACTCGCGAGCTGTGTCTGCCGAACTGAGCCTAACCATGAAGATCCCTTGGCCCATTAGGACTACCTCTGCTATTTGCGTTGTGCTGATGTGCAGTGTGGAATGAAGCCAGTCTTGAAGCTGGGCTATGGCTTGGGAATGTCCTACTACCTGACCATAAATCGCTGTTTGCTAGCTGCTCCTCAGAGAGGACGACATGCAAGGTGTTTGACTGGGGGGCACTCACTGAGTGCGCCGGCGTTTGACCAGAGGTTTCCATTGTGCGACCCTTCTGAGAAAACTACCAATCATGTCAAGGTGCTATGTTAGGGGGGAATTTGGTGCAGGAGAGGGAGCAACTGGAGGGTGGGGGGAAACAATGGTGGGGGTGGGGGGGGGGGAGGTGTGCTGTTTTTGGCAATTGGGGGGGGGGGGGGGGGGGAAGTGTGCTGTTTTTGGCAATTGGGGGGGGGGGGGGTGTTGGACACCGTGGATGGAACTGCGATCGTGGACGGAGGCAACGTGCGGGGGGGGGGGTCTTGGCCAGAGGTTGGTCAGAGGGGGACCAGACAATCGCGAGCTGTTGGGGGGACCAGCTGATGTGGTATCGCGAATGACCTGGGCGGGCGCGATTAGACATGACGGTGGGGGGAGAGCTTTTTTTTCAAGGTTGCAGATTGCTCAACCTACCTAGTCTAAACCGAAGTAATCGGCTTCTTCTTTAGATCTAGAACTATTGGGATGGATGCAAGCCCGATGCAATAAAGGAAAAGCCAAGGAGGCTTCTGTGCCTTGAGTACATGTAGACCCTTCTGTATCGCTAGACCTCCTGCGCACTTATTTGTGTGGTACAGATAAATTATTGGATGCACTGACTACGTGAGTCCCTACCATCCCCAAGGATTCACATCCCCCAAAAAAACAGCAATAGGAAGAGAGGGCATGTGGCCCTCCAACTTAGCTGGGTTTTGATTTTGCTGGTTCTGTCATTACTTCATGGGAGTGCAAGTATCCAAGTTCTACTTCCCACTTAGCAGATGGGCGCTTGTCCTCACGAGGTGCATCTAAGAGGCCCAACCCTTTTGCAGTGCTAGGAGGTTTTGTTGAATATCATGTTCCATAGACAATGGCATCAAATGCCCAAGTCCATGTGGCAAAATCTCATTAGCACTCTTGAGCCTATGTGTTTGTCTAGTTGCGGTGTGCCTTTTGCACACCCCTCTTTTTGTGTCTGTTGAATCCAGTGTACTTGGTTCCTATATGATGGCCTAGTGCCACACTATACTTTGTAATCTTGTTTTCTTGTACTTTTTTTCATAATCAATATAAATTAGACATTAGAGAGAGAGAGAGAGAGAGAGAGAGAGAGAGAGAGAGAGAGAGAGAGAGAGAGAGAGAGAGAGCGGGCCGCCCTGGGGTCGCCTGGTTCTGCACGCCCTGCCGTCGCGTCGCCCTGCGCCGTTGAAGACTGACGACCCACCTGTCGTCACCTCTCGCTCGCGTCAGCATCCTCGTCGCCTGCCGTTCTGCCTCAGCCCGTCTGGCGTTCGCGTCCTGTCTGCACTGTCGACGCCTGCAGTTCTGCCCGCCTTCGCCCGTTGTTTGTGTCCTGTCCTGCGCCGCCAGCGGAAACCCTAGAGCCGCCAGCGTGTTCTGTTCTGGAGCCGCCAGCGTGTCCTGTCCTGGAGCCGCCAGCGTGTTCTGTTCCGGCCGCCCTGTCCACGCCCAGACGCACTGTCACTGACGCCCTATCCAAGGTAGCATCTTCCTGACGCCCTGTTCCCGGACACTGCTGACGGACCCCTGCCTGGCACCCCAGCCTGTCCCGTCCTGCTGTGGAAACCGCCCGGCCTGTGTTTCGCCTGTCTGCCCCTGCACGGTGACAGGTAAACCTCAGTTTTCATTAGCTCTCCTTGCCGAGTACACCCCTGGACAGCGCCTCTGTACAGAAAAAAGGGAAAGCAAGAGAGCCGGCAAAAGAGAGGGTCAGCCCTCCTTCGAGATCAAAACATCATATACGATGGCTGGTTTGGATCTGGATTTCATAGATCAAACAGTGGCAGCACTGGGCCCGGATTCTGATGCGGAGGAACCTGAGGATATGGTTCTGTGCAACGAAGAGATGCCCCTTGGTCCCGACATCCAGCCTGCGGGTAAACGTACCAAGCATGCTTCGGAAGAGATAGGCGTTTCTCCGGATCGGTCCTATGCTCAGGTTGCTTCAGATTCAGTGGACTCTCAGGAAGTGGACTGGGAACACTTGCTGGAATTTGCAAACACTTTGCTTGGCGATTATGTTCAACATAATCAGGAAGTCTTTTCTGACTCTGCACCTGACGATGTGCTGGACGCCACCGTGGACCCAAAAACTGTCCTACGCTCCTTTTCGGTATTTTATGATCGCGCTGTGATACTTTTCTTCACTGGTCGAATCCCGTTGCTTTCCCGTATTCGCCAGTGGTTGCAACATCTGCTACAAGGGGAATGTGTTGAAGAGATTTTTGTTGGCTCCCGGGGTTTTTTTGAGGTCCTGTTGAAATCAGAGACGCACCGTGCTGCTCTCCTGTCTAAACTGCCTTTGTTTTCTGAACGCCGGTTGGTTCATGTGGTTCCATGGCGTCCAATGGCAGATTTTCAGCGTCTGCTGCAACGTGAATGCTCGGTCTGGGTCGAGGTGGAAAACTGTCCGGCTGTTTATTGGCCATTATTGAAGGATGCTATGGCTGCTGTGGGCACTGTTCTGGTCCCTCCCAGTCTCCGGGCTGTGAATCGCAACCACTTGTGTATGCTATGGGACACTGCAAGAAAAAGGCCTGCCTGGTTACGCCTCAATTGCCCTGGCATGCACCCATTACACTTTCGTTTGAAATGGGGCAATTTTGCAGGGCATTGCTTCTCCTGTGGATAGTTGGGGCACTTTATGGCCGAATGCCCGGAACAGCAACACACTTCCCATGATGGCCATGCTGTGCCGCCCATGGAGGATATGGTGTGTGATGCCCCATCGCTGGATGCTACCCATCAGCCCCACGCTTTGGCCAAAGGTAAACAACAGGTTGCGGGTCTGGATTCCAGCGCCACTAATTGGGTGGAAGTACGTGCAAAAAAAGGCAACAGGGTTGTTGCGGCCATGGAGAACAATGTGCCTACTACATCACAAGATTCCATGCGTACATACATGCGCAGGAAGGAAATGCAGTCTTCTGAGTGCTCGGCTCCTGCTATGGTTTCCGCTGCCCCCCTTCATCAGCCCGCCAGGAAAATGTCTTCGGATCGTTCAAAGGGTCCCTTTGCTAAGCTGGCATTTGATACCAGAGGTAATGTCATTACCCCGTGGGACCGTCGTTATCCCTGTTCCATCCCAAAGCCCGCAGATATGCCGTCTACTTCCAAATCTGGTCCGCAGAACTCTTTTGCAGTGTTGGCGGATTTCTTGGACGAGGGAGTCCTGGACATTCTCGCTGACAAAGTCAAATCGAGGCAAGCAGTGCCTCGTACCTGATTTTGTTTTGAGTATACATGAAAATCGCCACGTGGAATGTGCGTGGAATTTGTTCTCGACACAAGTAGCATGCTATGTGGACTGTATTGCATGAAAATCAGTGGGTTGTCCTGTGCGCTGTTGAGCACAAGAGTCACGATGAAGCCGGAAAAGTGGTAGATTGCCATGGCTTTAGATTGTTTTATGCTGGGTCACAGGCCATGCATTATTCGGGTGTGCTCATGATTGTCGATGACAAATATCAGCCTGTTCTAATTAAAAATGATCATGGCCGTTTTTTGGTGATTGAAATTATATTCGAAGGGGAAATCTTATGGCTACTTGGCCTCTATGCTCCGAATGATTCCTTATCTCGTCGGGCGCTCTGGCAGACTTTGTAGACCTCCTTGTCACTTGGCAGACGGGGCTTCTTCATGGGGGATTTTAATATGTGTGTGGATTCCTCCCAGTCCACATCGGAGCATTCGGTGATGGATACCCCGGAAAGTCGTATGTGGCAGGCGTTGGCTCTTGACGTCCTTAAGCAAGATCTCTGGTCCTGGCTACACCCGTCTTCTCCAGGGTTTACTTTCCATTCTGCCCAGTATGCAACAACATGGTCGAGATTGGATCGTATATATATCATGCAGAATGATGATTTTCTTCCTGAGCTGCTTGAAATAAAAGTGTTGCAGCAATATGCCTTGTCGGACCATTTCCCTCTGCAGCTTGAGCTGCTTGCACAACCCATTGCCCCGTTCAAGCAATTTCTGGAGAGACTCCCTTTGCGTTTCAATTCGTCTTACCTGAAGCATGCAATCTTTCAGGG
Source organism: Lygodium microphyllum (assembly GCF_053477565.2). NCBI lineage: Eukaryota > Viridiplantae > Streptophyta > Polypodiopsida > Schizaeales > Lygodiaceae > Lygodium > Lygodium microphyllum. Next base: position 120,410,855 of record NC_141135.1, read on the forward strand.
CTATATGCAGCAATTGATTGACAGATTTCTCTTCGACTTCTCTTCTCAAGGCACTGCGTCATTTGAACGATTGCTCTCTAATGTGCAGCGGGTTGCTTGGCAGTATGGGATCCACCATGCCTCTCTTTGTCGGCAGCGTCGCAAGGCAGCCGAGGACATGCTGGCTTTGGTTCCTTCGCCATCTAGGTTGACACAGTGGCGCCCCATTTCCTTGATGGGTTCAATGTACGAAATCTTTTCCAAAATAATGGCGAATCGGCTTCATAAGCATCTCCCGGCCATTGTGCATCCTCTACAGTATGGTTTCATTAAGGGCCGAAATATTCTGCACAATGTATTGAATGCTCAACTAGCTATTGATTATGCAAGGCATTCTAACCAGGAGGTAGTACTGATTCAACTGGACCTGGAAAAGGCTTTTGACTATCTGGATTGGTCTTTCGTCGCTGAACTTATGTCGGCTATGGGCTTTGGTCCCCGGATGTCTCGTCTAATCTACACCATTAGCGCTGCGGCGTCTTCGCGAGTCATGCTGAATGGAGGTGCTACTGAGCCATTTGTACTTGCCCGCTCTGTCAGACAAGGATGCCCTTTGAGCCCGCTATTCTTTGCCCTCGCGACACATCCAGTTCTTTCCATGTTATCCCATATGGTAGCCTCTTCTCAGTTGGCCGGTCAGTCGCTTCCTTCAGGACAGCACTTCATTAGCCAATCCCTGGCGGATGATACTTTTATGATTTTGCGTGCGGACAAGGACAACCTCAAGCGCGCATTGGATGTTTGGGGCATCTTTGGTCAAGCCTCCGGCCTTCGCATCAATGCGCTCAAATCAGCCATTCTCAGCTGCACGGAGTTGGATTTGTAGTCCTTGGACTGGCAGGGTCTGGTTGTTCCTCGTGGCTCCATTGTCAGGCACCTTGGGTACCCTTTGGGTGTCGACGTTCCACCAAAGCAGCTTCTGCAGTGGATTTCTCAGAAAATGGTGGCTAAGTTTATGTATTGGAAATCTCAAGCTTGGCCCTTCCATATTCGTCTCAAAGTGGCCCAGAGAATTATGTTGCCAATGCTGACATATTTTTTGCCATTGTTGCCTTGGACTACTACGACTCTCAATGCTCTTACTCAGTCTCTTCGCTTCATGCTATGGAAGAAGGACTCATTGCATGCAGGTATTTCTTGGATTTCTTGGTCGCATGCCTGCACCCCCAAACGCATGGGTGGCGGAGCTATTTTAGATGCCCAAACTCACATGGAGGCACTCCGTTGGTCTCTCTTCCGCGCCATGTGCTCGGATCATCATCCATGGGTCGATATAGCCCGTTATTTCCTTGAGAGCCATGGGCTTCTACATTGCAATACCCAAATCCGGACTTCTTGGTGGCATGTTCTTAATGCTGATTCGAGGTTCTCCAGTTCTTCTTCGTCGCTGCTTAATCATTTGGTATGTTCCTGGAAACGGGTCCTTCTAAAGGCTTAGTGGCATCCAGCGGAGGATCGCTTGGCTACGAATTCTTTTCAATTGGAATTATTGGCAGTCTTGCGTTTACTTGCATGGGAAGGCAAAAATGAGCTTAGACCACAATTCAACCGGATGGCTCGTTTGGGCTTGTCTTCGGTCGCGGATGCCACCCTTGCTAGTCGCAATGTGCTTATATCTTTTCGTACAGCCAGGAGGCTTTACAGGATCCCGCGGGGATATAGGCCTTTATGGGAACAGCTTTTGCGGATGCTCCAGAGCCGACAACCCTTTCCTGCCCTTGCTTCAGATCATCCCTGGCAGGATTGGGACCTACAAGGCCGGCTGCCTTTAAGCAAAGCTTCTGCTAATCAAGTTTATCATATTCTGATCAAAGATCAACAATGGTTAGTTACCAAAGCCAATGCTTTATGGGGCTTACAAAAATCCCAGTCCTGGTGGAGGGCAACTGTGATGGAGGGCTGGTTGAACAAGACCCCCTTCAAATGTAAAGTCTTTCTTTGGAGAGTGATGATTGGTGGTCTTCCGCTTGCGTCGGCTCTTTCCAAGCGACGAATCTCCAATGGCAGCTGTTTCTTTTGCACCACTGCTGTGGAATCAGCCCGCCACAGATTTATTTCTTGCCCCGCCGCAAAAAAAGTCTGGTTCTTTTTATCGGCTATTTGGCAAGGAGCGGTTGGATTCACCCTGCGCCCCTTTGATTGGGTTTTCGGCCAGCCCAAATACCCCACTCCTGCACAGCCACATATGAAACTCATGTATCATTTTCTTCGATATTGGGGCTGTTGGCATAACTGGACCATTAGGAATGCTTTTCTTTTTGACTCCGCCTATAATGTTCAGCGACATATTGCGAGGCTTAAGGGCCTTTTGTATTGGCAGTTGGATCTTCTCCGGCATTCTGATTTGCTCTCTAGGGAGGACTTCCGTCCCTGGCTTATGGCAATTTCATCTGCCCCCTTGCCATAACTTTGTAACTTGTAGCACTTAGCCCCTTTTCACATGATGGCCTGGATTGGCGTCATGTATCTTGTAATCAAGTTGTCTTGTACTTTTTTTCGTAATTAATACAATTACCTTTTACAAAAAAAAAAAAAAAGAGACGTAGCGATGGCGGATTTGGCTCCCTCGTGACCTGGCGACGTGTTTCCTGCCCTGTGCGCTGTGGGAGATCTCCCCCCAGACCAGTGCGGAGTTCGTTCTGCTCCGACGTCACCAGCAAGTCTTGCCCTCGACATCTCGCCCATCCGACCTGTTGAGCCTACTGGTGTGCAATCTGCCGTCCTGGGTCGCTCTGCTCTGAGAGAGAGAGAGAGAGAGAGAGAGAGAGAGAGAGACGAGCGGGAGCGATGGGGAACGCGATGTCGCCGCCTGAGCGCTTTGCCCTGCCGTCGGCCATCTAACCTCCAGGTCCTGGTCGCCGTTGTTGCCTGGCTCCCTCGTGACCTGGCGACGTGTTTCCTGCCCTGTGCGCTGTGGGAGATCTCCCCCCAGACCAGTGCGGAGTTCGTTCTGCTCCGACGTCACCAGCAAGTCTTGCCCTCGACATCTCGCCCATCCGACCTGTTGAGCCTACTGGTGTGCAATCTGCCGTCCTGGGTCGCTCTGCTCTGAGAGAGAGAGAGAGAGAGAGAGAGAGAGAGAGAGAGAGACGAGCGGGAGCGATGGGGAACGCGATGTCGCCGCCTGAGCGCTTTGCCCTGCCGTCGGCCATCTAACCTCCAGGTCCTGGTCGCCGTTGTTGCCCGTCGGACCTGCGGGTCCTGGCCGCTGTCACTGCCGTCGGACCTGCCCGCCATCGCCTGTCAGCCCCCTGGCAGAGCTGACTCTTCGCTCGCCCTAGGTACCACCGCCCGTTCACGCCTTCGCTCACACCTCGCGCCTGCTCGCTGGACGCCTGCTGTGACTTCGTCGACTTCGTCTGCCCGAACGCTGCCCCGCCAGACGTCTGCCCCTCCTGTCGAACGCTGCCCCGCCAGACGTCTGCCCTGCCTGACGACCGCCCTGCCTGACGACTGCCCCGCTTGACGTCCGCCCTGACTGACGTCTGCCCCACCTGTCGTCCGCCCTGCCTGACATCTGCTCCGCCTGTGGTAGACTCCTCTGTGGCCGCGTGCGGGGCTGACGCAGCCACATTTACGCCTCCCCCGTGTTTCTCCTGTTACCCGGCACCCCGGGTCATCTGCCCCTCGCCAGTCAGCCCCCGTGGTGGTCGCCCCAGACTTTTAATGCCTGCAACCTGTTTGTGTGACGTCCTGAGGGTCGTCCTCCGCCGTGTGCGAAACCAGCTTACAGGGGTGCAGATTTCTAACTCAGCCGACAGTGATCTGCACTGTGCGTCAGTCCTCCTTCGAGATCAGCTTGTCATACAAGATGGCTGGTTTGGATCTGGATTTCATCGACCAAACGGTGGCAGCACTTGGCCCAGATTCTGATGCTGAGGAACCGGAGGATATGGTTCCGTGCACTGAAGAGATGCCCCCGGGTCCTAACATCCAGCCTGCGGGTAAACGTACCTAGCATACCTCGGAAGAGATAGGTGTTATTCAGGATCGTTCCTATGCGCAGGTTTCTTCGGATTCTGTGGACTCTCAGGAGGTGGACTGGGAGCATCTGCTGGAATTTGCCAACACTCTGCTTGGTGAATATGTTCAACATAATCAGGAAGCCTTCTCTGACTCTGCACCTGACGATGTTCTGGAAGCTACCGTCGACCCAAAAACTGTCCTACGCTCCTTTTCGGTGTTTTATGATCGTGCTGTGATACTCTTCTTCACTGGTCGAATCCCGCTGCTTTCCCGTATTCGCCAATGGCTGCAGAGTCTGCTACAAGGGGAATGTGTTGAAGAGATTTTTGTTGGGTCCCGAGGTTTTTTTGAGGTTCTCTTGAAAACTGAGACGCACCGTGCTGCTCTCCTGTCTAAATTGCCTTTGTTTTTTGATCGCCGGTTGGTTCATGTGGTTCCATGGCGCCCGATGGCAGATTTTCAGCGCCTCCTGCAACGTGAATGCCCTGTGTGGGTAGAAGTGGAAAATTGTCCGGCTGTTTATTGGCCGCTATTGAAGGATGCTATGGCCGTTGTGGGCATGGTTCTGGTCCCTCCCAGTCTCAGGGCTGTGAATCGCAACCGCTTGTGCATGTTATGGGATACTGCAAGGAAAAGGCCTGCTTGGTTACGCCTCAATTGCTCTGGCATGCATCCGTTACACTTTCGTTTGAAATGGGGCAATTTTGCGGGCCATTGCTTTTCCTGTGGACAGTTGGGGCACTTTATGGCCGAATGCCCAGAGCAGCAACACATTTCAGATGCGGGCCATGTTGCTCCGCCCATGGAAGATATGGTGTGTGATGCTCCGTCGCTGGATACTATCCACCCGCTCCAAGTTCTGGCCAAAGGTAAACAACAGGTTTCGGGTCTGGAGGCCTGCTTGGTTACGCCTCAATTGCTCTGGCATGCATCCGTTACACTTTCGTTTGAAATGGGGCAATTTTGCGGGCCATTGCTTTTCCTGTGGACAGTTGGGGCACTTTATGGCCGAATGCCCAGAGCAGCAACACATTTCAGATGCGGGCCATGTTGCTCCGCCCATGGAAGATATGGTGTGTGATGCTCCGTCGCTGGATACTATCCACCCGCTCCAAGTTCTGGCCAAAGGTAAACAACAGGTTTCGGGTCTGGATTCCCGTGCCACTGATTGGGTTGAAGTACGTGCAAAAAAAGGCAACAGGATTGTTACTGGCATGGAGAGCACTGTGCCTACTACCTCACAAGATTCCATGCGTACATATCTGCACAGGAAGGAAATGTTGCCTTCCGAGCGCTCTGCTCCTGCTATGGTTTCCTTAGCCCCCCGTCCTCAGCCCGCCAGGAAAATGTATTTGGATCATCTAAAGGGTCCACCTGCAAAGCTGGCTTTTGATACCAGAGGCAACGTCATTACCCCGTGGGACCGTCATTATCCACGTTCCAACCCCAAGCAAGCAGATATGCCGTCTACTTCCAAATCTGGTCCTCAGAACTCTTTTGCGGTGTTGGCGGATTTCTTGGATGAGGGAGTCCTGGACATTCTCGCCGACAAAGTCAAATCGAGGCAAGCTGTGCCTCGTACCTGATTGTGTTTTGTATACACATGAAAATAGCCACGTGGAATGTGCGAGGAATTTGTTCTCGACACAAGCAACATGCCATGTGGACTACATTGTATGAGAATCAGTGGGATGTCCTGTGCGCTGTTGAGCACAAGAGTCACGGTGACGCCGGAAAAGTTGTGGATTGCCATGGCTTTCGTTTGTTCTATGCAGGAACACAGGCCATGCATTATTTGGGTGTGCTCATGATTGTACATGACAAATATCAGCCTGTTCTTATTAAAAATGATGTTCATGGCTGCTTTTTGGTGGTTGAAATTTTATTCGAAGGGGAAATCTTATGGTTACTTGGCCTCTATGCTCCGAATGATTCGTTATCTTGCCGGGAGCTTTGGCAGACTTTGCAGACTTCCTTGTCACTTGGCAGACGGGGCTTCTTCATGGGGGATTTCAATATGTGTGTTGATTCTTCCCAGTCCACATCGGAGTACTCGGTAATGGATGCGCCGCAAAGTCGTATGTGGCATGAGTTGGCTCTTGCTGTTCTTAAGCAAGATCTATGGTCCTGGCTACACCCATCTTCTACAGGATTTACTTTCCATTCGGCCCAGTATGCAACAACATGGTCGCGGTTGGACCGTATATATATCATGCAGAATGATGATTTTCTGCCTGAGATGCTCGAAATAAAAGTGTTGCAGCAATATGCCTTGTCGGACCATTTCCCTCTGCAATTCGAGTTGCTTGCACAACCTATTGCACATTTCAAGTAATTTCTGGAGAGACTCCCTTTGCGTTTCAACTCGTCCTACTTGAAGCATGCAATTTTTCAGGGCTATATGCAGCAATTGCTTGACAGATTCTTCTTGGAATTTTCCTCTCAGGGCACTGCGTCATTTGAAAGATTGCTCTCTAATGTGCAGCGGGTTGCTCGCCAGTATGGGATCTATCATGCCTCTCTTTGTCGGCGCCGTCGACAGGCAGCGGAGGACCTGCTGGTTTTGGTTCGCTCCCTGCTGATGGACACTCCGGATGATGCATTTCTGCTTGCCCTGGCCATGCGGGTGGCCGATCTTATTAAAGAATTCCAGTTAAAATCGTATCAGCAGGCCAAATTGCAACATCTGATAGAGACTTTGCAAGATAGTGCATGTCAGACCCATAAGTTCTTTCGAGCTCTCCATGCCTCTCATGCTCGAGAGAATATGATCAGACTCGAGGATGCAGAAGGCCACCTTATCCTGGATCCACAGACTATTGTGCATATGTGCATGAATTATTTCCGTGACCTTCTCGGTTCCGCTTCTCCACCTTCAGCCCAAATTACTCAGGCCCGTTCGGTTTTTTATGACCTGGTCCGCAATCAGCTTCCGCAGGACATGCAAGCTACTATGGAGTCAGATATTGGTGAGGCAGAGGTTATGGACGTCTTGTTACACTTGCCCAAAGATAAAAGTCCGGGTTGGGATGGTCTCACCAATGAGTTCTTTGAAGCTTTCGCTTCCCAACTGGCGAAACCATTGCAGGCTTTGTTTCAGCAGGTGTGGGACACGGGGATCATGCCTCCCTCATGGAAACAAGGACTTATTAAACTGCTTCCAAAAGTTCCTTCGCCATCTAAGTTGACCCAGTGGCGCCCAATTTCTTTGATGGGTTCAATGTACAAAATCTTTTCCAAAGTAATGGCGAATCGGCTCCATAAGCATCTCCCTGCCCTTGTGTACCCTCTCCAGTATGGTTTCATTAAGGGCCGAAATATTCTACACAATGTTTTGAATGCCCAATTAGCCATTGATTATGCCAGGCATTCTAATCAGGAGGTAGTACTGATTCAACTGGACCTGGAAAAGGCTTTTGACTATCTGGACTGGTCTTTCGTTGCTGAACTTATGTCTGCTATGGGCTTTGGTGCTCGGATGTCTCGTCTAATCTACACCATTAGTGCTGCGGCGTCTTCGCGAGTCATGCTGAACGGAGGTGTTACTGAGCCATTTGTCCTTGCCCGTTCTGTCAGACAGGGGTGCCCTTTGAGCCCTTTATTCTTTGCCCTTGTGACACATCCAGTTCTTTCCATGTTATCACATATGGCCGCCTCTTCTCAGTTGGCCGGACTGTCGCCTCCTACAGGACAGCACTTCATTAGCCAATCCCTGGCGGATGATACCTTTATGATTTTGCGTGCGGACAAGGATAACCTTCGAAAAGCATTGGATGTTTGGGGTCTCTTTGGTCAGGTGTCAGGCCTTCGTATCAATGCGCTCAAATCAGCCATTCTAAGCTGCACGGAGTCGGATTTGCAGTCCTTGGACTGGCAGGGTCTGGGAAATGAAATGAAATGATATATTAACGTCTACAAAAGGCCAAAATGACCTATAAGACTATTGAGTTACAATCATGTGTATGATGGTACAAACTAGGCAAAATATGTAGCACAAAGCAAAATAAGAAAGGAAACTAACTATGGCTATGTGTAAAACATAGAGCTCTATCTAGTAATAATGAGCTCCAAGTGGTACAATCTCATGTGGGTATGGAGGGCCTACCTCTAGCCCGAGCAATAATCCCTTGTATCCGCCTATGAAGGTGTCGTCGGTGTCTGTGTTGAGGCCTAGGACATCTGGATCGGCTAAGCTGAACGACTCGATCAATTAGTACTCCTTGTCTGTGTGTGGACTATTGCAGTGAAAGAGGTTCTCGTGTTGTGGACTGTGGCTGTAATTGTATTGAAGTCTTTTGAGTCTCCTTTGCAAAGAAGTTTGTGAGCTGCCTCTGTGAAGGGCCTTGGTGTCCTGGAGCAGCTGTACTCCTGAGGCGCATGTCACGAAGCATAGAGAGAGAGAGAGAGAGAGAGAGAGAGAGAGAGAGAGAGAGAGATGGCACACAAGAGGATGGCGATGGCGGACTTGCCTGTGGCCTGACTGCTGCCGCGATTTCCCTTGCCTCTCCTGCTCGCCTAGGGCAGCCCGTCGCTTTCTGCATGAGCGCGAGAGAGAGATAGCGAGTGCTTCCCCGCCTGCGGCTGTGGCTTTGGTCGCCCTGTTCCTGCTCTGCCAACGCTGCCCCGTCCCGCTGACTCCCCCCTTTGTGGCTGCCGTCCGCCTACGCCCGACTGCTGCGACTAGGGCTTCGCCCCGCTGCCAGCGCCTGCAGCGCCGTGCTGTTCGTGCTTTCCCTATGGCCTGGCTTACGCCCGTCAGCTGCCACCGGAATCTGCAGAGCAGTTGCTGTCCTCTTTGGGTCCTGGTTGATGGCGACCATGTGACCTGCCCCTTCACCTTTGTCGTCGTCCCGTCTCAACTCAGGTAACAGATCAAGTGTGATAGAGCAGGGTAAACGGATTTCTTCTTCGCCTCAGCGAGAATCAGTATTTCGTGACTGAGGAGAGAGGCACGGCTGGCCTGGATATGGCTTTTATCGACCAAACGGGGGCAGCCCTTGGTCCGGATTCTGATACAAAGGAACCAGAGGATATGGTTCCTTGCGCAGAGGAGATGCCTCCTGCTCCTGACTTTTAGCCTGCGGGCAAACGCTCCAAGCATACGTCCGAAGAGACAATGGGCCATGAGGAACGTTCTTATGCTCAGGTTGCCTTTGACTCTGTGGATTCTCAGGACATTGACTGGGAGCATTTACTAGAGTTTGCCAACACTCTGCTTGGAGAGTATGTCCAACATAATCATGAAGCTTTTTCGGACTGTGGAATTGAAGATGTTCTGGAAGCCACGGTGGACCCGAAAACTGTCTTGCATTCTTTTTTGGTGTTTTATGACCGTGCTGTTATTCTCTTCTTCACTGGTAGGATTCCAGTGCTTTCCCATATTCGCCAGTGGCTGCACTATTTACTACAGGGGGAGTGTGTTGAGGAGATTTTTGTTGGGCCCCGAGGTTTCTATGAGGTGCTGTTGAAATCTGAGAAGCATCGGGCTGATATTCTGTCTAAACTGCCATTGTTCTTTGATCGCCGTTTGGTCCATGTTGTGCCGTGGTGCGGTATGACAGACTTTCAACACCTGCTTCAACGTGAATGTGCGGTGTGGGTTGAAGCGGAAAATTGCCCGATTGTCTACTGGCCTTTGTTAAAGGATGCCATGGCCGCTGTGGGAACTGTGCTGGTCTTCCCGAGCCTAGGGGCCATGAATCGCAACCGTTTATGTATGTTATGGGACACTGCTAGGAAAAGGCCTGCTTGGCTTTGTATTAATTGCTCTGGCATGCATCCTTTGCACTTTCGTTTGAAATGGGGCAACTTTGCAGGACATTGCTTTTCGTGTGGAAAATTGGGGCATTTTATGGCCGAATGCCCAGAGAAGCAACCGTCTTCAGATGATGAGCATGTTGTGCTACCTATGGAAGACATGGTGCCTGATGCTCCATCACAGGATGCAACCCAGCCACCTAAAGTTCTGGATAAAGGTAAACAACCGGTTTCGGGTTTGGATTCCCGTAGCAATGATTGGGTAGCTGTACGTGCAAAAGAAGGTAAAAGGTTTGATGCTGGCATGGCGGATACTGTGCCTACTGCTTCACAAGATTCTTTGGGTACTTATATGCGTAGGAAAGAAATGTTGTCTTCGGAGCACACTGCTCTTGCTATGGTTTCTTCTGCTCCTCAGAATCAGCCTACTAGGAAAGCACATACGGACGGTCCAAAGGGCCTGCATGCTAAGTTGGTTTTTGATGCTAGAGGTAACGTGATTACCCCATGGGATCGTCGTTATCCCCGTTCCACCCCCAAGTTAGTGGAGATACTGTCTACCTCTAAATCAGGCCGTCAAAACTCTTTTGCTGTGTTAGCTGATTTTTTGGATGAGGGAGTCCTTGACATTCTAGCAGAAAAGGTTAAATCGAGGCAAGCTTTGTCTTGTTCATGATTTTCTTTTTGAATACATATGAAGATAGCCACGTGGAATGTGTGAGGCATTTGTTCTCGCAATAAGCAACATGCCATGTGGACCGTATTGCATGAGAATCAGTGGGATGTCTTGTGTGCGGTAGAGCACAAGAGTCACAGTGAAGTTGGAAAAGTTGTGGATTGCCATGGGTTTCGCTTGTTTTATGCAGGGACACAGGCCGGGCATTACTCTGGTGTGCTTATGATTGTACATGAGAAATATCAGCCGGTTCTTATTAAAAATGATGAATATGGCCGCTTTGTGGTGGTTGAAGTTTTATTTGAAGGAGAGATCTTATGGTTGCTGGGCCTATATGCTCCGAATGACCGTTTATCCAGCCGCGATCTTTGGAATACCTTGAAGACCTCCTTGGCACTTGGCAGACGAGGTTTTTTAATGGGGGATTTCAATATGTGTGTTGATTCTTCGTAGTCCACTTCAGGGCGTTCAGTGATGGACGCTCCGGAAAGTCGGGCATGGCATGAGTTTGCTCTTGCTATACTTAAGCAAGATCTATGGTCCTGGCTACACCCTTCTGCTACAGGGTTTACTTTCCACTCGGTGCAGTATGCAACTACATGGTCGTGGTTGGACCGCATGTACATTATGCAGGATGATGATTTTCTTTGAGATGTTGGAAATGACAGTCTTGCAGCAATATGCCTTGTCGGACCATTTCCCTCTCTAGCTTATGATGCTTGCACAACCCATTGCACCTTTTATGCAATTGTTGGATAGACTCCCTTTACGTTTCAACTCCTCTTATTTGAAGGAGTCACTCTTTCGAGGCTATATGCAGCAATTGATTGATAGATTCTTATTGGACTTCGCCTCGGAGGGCACTGCTTCCTTTGAACGATTGCTCTCTAATGTGCAGGGATTGCTTGGCAGTATGGGATCCACCATGCCTCCCTTTGTCGGCGGCGTCGATTCGCAGCGGAGGACTTATTGGCTTTGGTTCGTTCGCTACTGGTGGACACTACAGATGATGAATTTCTGCTGTCACTGGCAATGCATTTGGCTAATCTTATTAAAGAGTTTCAGTTGAAATCTTATCAGCAGGCCAAATTGCAAAATTTGGTTGAGAATTTGCAAGATAGTGCTTTCTTTTGCGCTCTGCATGCCTCGCCTGCTCGAGAAAATATGACTAGACTCCAGAATTCAGAAGGTCAAATTGTCACTGATCCTCAGACCATTGTCAATATGTGCAGGAATTATTTTCTAGATCTTCTTGGTTCTTCTCAGTCACCTTCTAACCAGGTTACGCATGCACGTTCAGTCTTCTATGATCTGGTCCGACATCAGGTTCCACTTGATATGCAAACTACTTTGGAGACACAGATTTGTGAGGAGGAGGTTATGGATGTTTTGTTGCACCTGCCTAAGGATACAAGTCCCGGTTGGGATGGTCTCACCAATGAATTCTTTGAGAGTTTTGCTACCCAACTGGTGAAGCCATTGATGGCTATGTTTCAGCAGGTTTGGGAAACAGGGTTCATGCCTTCCTCATGGAAAGAAGGGCTTATCAAATTGCTTCCAAAGGTTCCTTCGCCATCAGTGTTGCAACATTGGAGACCAATCTCTTTGATGGGTTCGATGTATAAAATCTTTTCCAAAGTGCTGGCGAATCGGCTCCACAATCATCTTTCGGCCATTGTGTATCCTCTTCAATATGATTTCATTAAGGGCCGCAACATTCTGCATAATATCTTAAATGTGCAAATGGCGACACTCATATGCTGGCCCTTCGTTGGTCTCTTTTTCGTGCCATGTGTGTGGAGCATCACTCGTGGGCCGTGATAGCCCGTTATTTTCTTGAGGACCGCAGGCTTTTGCATGGTAATACACAAATTTGAAGCTCCTGGTGGCATGTTCTTAATGGAGACTCTCGGTTTTCGAGTCCTTCTTCATCCCTGCTTGTTCACTTGGTCGGCTCTTGGCAACTGGTTCTCCAAAAGGCGCGTTGGCATCCAACGGAGGACCGCTTACATACTAACTCTTGTAAACTAGAATTGTTGGCAGCATCGAGATTACTTTCATGGGAAGGCAAACAAGAGCTCAGACCAAAATTTAATTGCATGGCGTGTTTGAGCTTGATTTCAGTTGCAGATGCCACCCTTGCCAGTCGTAATGTCTTCATATCGTTTTGTACTGCCAGGCGGCTGTTCCGAATCCCTCGTGGATACCGTGATTTATGGGAACAGGTTTTGTTAGTCCTCCAGCGCAGGCAACCCTTTCTAACCCTTGCTGTGGATCGCCCTTGGCAGGACTGGGTCCTGGCAGGCCGGTTGCATTTGGAAAAGGCCTCGGCTAACCAGGTGTACCATCTTTTGATTAAAGATCATCAATGGCTGGTCACTAAAGCCAATACTATATGGGGGTTGCGGAAATCTCGGTGATGGTGGAAGGCAACTGTGATGGAGGGCTGGGTGAACAAGACACCTTTCAAATGCAAGGTCTTTCTTTTGAGGGTAATGATTGGTGGTCTTCCTCTTGCCTCGCCCCTTTCCAAGCGTCGAACCTCTAACGGCAATTGTTTCTTTTGCACCACCACGGCGGAATCGGCCCGTCATCGATTTATCTCTTGCCCTCTTGCTAAAAATATCTAGTCGCTTTTGTCAGTGGTTTGGCGAGCGGTGGTTGGTTTCTCGCTGAGCCCTTTCGATTGGGTTTTTGTACGCCCAAAATACCCCACACCGGCACAGTTGCATATGAAGATCTTGTTCCATTTTCTTAGATACTGGGGATGCTGGCATAATTGGACCACTCGGAATGCCTTTCTTTTTGGTTCTGCATCTAATGTTCCGGGACACATTGCCAGGCTTAAAGGCCTTTTGCTTTGGCAGATAGATCTCATTCGGCACTCTGACTTGCTCCCTCGGGAAGACTTACTTCCCTGGCCTATGGCAATTTCCACTGTGCCTTTGCCATGACTTGTGTATCTCTGTCCGGGTTTTGTACTGACAGTAGACACGCTGGCGTACAGCCATCGTGTATCTTGTAATCATGTAAACTTTTATCTTTTTTTCGTAATTAATACAATTATCTTTTACGAGAGAGAGAGAGAGAGAGAGAGAGAGAGAGAGAGAGAGAGAGAGAGAGAGAGAGAGAGAGAGAGAGAGAGAGAGAGAGAGAATTATGTGCAGTGGAGCACAAAAGTCATGGTGAGGCAGGAAAGGTTGTGGATTGTCGTGGATTTCGTCTGTTTTATGCAGGGACACATGCTAAGCATTATTCGGGCGTGCTGATGATTGTTCATGAGAAATACCAGCCTGTTCTTGTTAAAAATGATGTGCACGGCCGCTTTCTGGTAATCGAAGTCCTATTTGAAGGTGAGATTTTATGGCTGCTGGGACTTTATGCTCCCAATGATCCCTTATCCCGACGGGATCTATGGTTGACTTTGCAGGGCTCCATGGCACTTGGCCGCAGAGGGTTTTTGATGGGAGATTTCAATATGTGTGTTGACTCTTCGCAGTCCACCTCAGGGCATTCGGTAATGGATACGCCAGAAAGCCGGGTGTGGAACTCCTTTGCTTTGCACATACTTAAGCAAGATCTTTGGTCGTGGCTTCACCCTTCTGTTTCAGGTTTTACTTTTCATTCTGCGCAATATGCAACCACTTGGTCGCGATTGGACAGAATGTATATCATGCAGGGGGATGATTTTCTTCCCGAGATGCTGGAGATGAAGGTCTTGCAGCAATATGCGTTGTCGGATCATTTTCCCCTCCAGCTTGAGATGCGGGCACAATCTGTTGCACCTTTTATGCAGTTCCTGGATAAGCTCCCTTTACGCTTCAACTCCTCTTATTTGAAGCATCCAATTTTTCAAGATTATATGCAGCAACTGATTGAGAGGTTCTTATTGGACTTCGCCTCTGAGGGCTTGGCTTCGTTTGCACGCCTGCTCTCTAATGTGCAGCGGGTTGCTCGGCAGTATGGGATTCACACTGCCTCTCTTTGTCGCCGCCGTCGACTTGCAGCAGAGGACTTATTGGCCTTGGTCCGTTCCTTGCTCCTGGATTCCCCAGATGATGATTTTCTGCTGTCACTGGAGCGGCGTTTGGCCCATCTTATTCAAGTCTTTAGCTTGAAATCTTATCAGCAGGCCAAGCTGCATAACTTGACTGACACATTGCAAGATAATGCCTGCCAGTCTCATAAGTTCTTTCGCGCCTTGCATGCTTCTCCGGCTCGCGAAAATATGACTCTACTTCAAGACTCGGAAGGTCGCATGGTCACTGATCCGCAGACCATTATCAATATGTGCAGAAATTATTTTATGGATCTTTTTGGTTCTTCATCCTTGCCGTCTAGCCAGGTTACGCATGCCCGCTCGGTCTTCTATCAGCTGGTCCACCAGCAGGTTCCGCTTGATATGCAAGCCTCTTTGGAGGCGGATATTTGCGAAGAGGAGGTTATGGATGTGTTGTTGCACCTGCCTAAGGATAAAAGTCCTGGTTGGGATGGTCTCACTAATGAATTTTTTGAGCACTCAGCCACGCAGTTGGTAAAGCCTTTGGTGGTCATGTTCCAGCAGGTTTGGGAAACAAGGGTCATGCCTTCTTCATGGAAAGAAGGCCTCATCAAAATGATCCCCAAGGTCCCTTCGCCGTCAAAGCTGCAACACTGGAGACCAATTTCGTTGATGGGCGTGATGTATAAAATCTTTTCCAAAGTGCTGTCAAATCGGCTTCACAAGCACCTTCCAGCTCTTGTGCACCCCCTCCAATATGGTTTCATTAAGGGACGCAACATTTTGCACAATATCTTGAATGTGCAAATGGCTATTGATTATGCGAGGCACTCCAATCAGCAAGTGGTCTTGATTCAACTGGACCTGGAAAAGGCGTTTGACTGTGTGGACTGGTCCTTCCTTGCAGAGCTTATGTCTGCTATGGGCTTTGGGATCCGCATGTCCCGATTGATCTACACCATTAGTACTGAGGCTTCTTCAAGAGTTATGCTTAATGGTGGGGTCACAGAGCCATTTCTCCTTGCACGCTCGCTCAGACAAGGCTGCCCTTTGAGTCCTCTCTTCTTTGCCTTGGCGACTCACCCGGTCCTTTCAATGTTATCCTCCATGGCGGCTTCTGCCCAGCTGGCAGGGTTATCTCTTCCTTTGGGGCAGCACTTCATTAGCCAATCCTTGGCTGATGACTCCTTTATGATTTTGCAGGCGGACAGGGATAACATTCGCAAGGCATTAGATGTTTGGACGCTCTTTGGTCAAGCTTCTGGTCTTCGCATCAATGCCTTCAAGTCAGCCATTCTCAGTTGCACAGAGCCTGATTTAGAGTCATTAGGCTGGCAGGGCCAGGTGGTTTCTCGTGGCGCGATTGTCAGGCATCTTGGATACCCATTGGGGGTGGATGTACGGCCAAAGGCCCTGCTGGAGTGGATTTCACACAAACTGGCCGTGAAGTTTATGTATTGGAAGTCGCAAGCCTGGCCGTTCCATGTCCGCCTCAAGGTGGCTCAGACAATTATGCTACCAATGCTGACGTATTTCCTGCCATTACTGCCATGGACGCCCAGTACTTTGAAGGCTCTTACTCATCCCATTCGTTTCATGCTATGGAAGAAAGATTCACTGCAGGCAGGCATTTCCTGGATTTCATGGTCACATGCATGTACCCCTAAGCGCATGGGTGGTGGAGCTATTTTGGATGCAGAAACTCATATGCTGGCTCTTCGTTGGTCTCTGTTTCGTGCCATGTGTGTGGATCATCACCCGTGGACCATCATAGCCCGTTATTTTCTTGAGGACAGCGGCCTCCGCCAGGGTAACACACAGCTTCGAGCCTCATGGTGGCATGTCCTTAATGCTGACGCTCGTTTCTCCAGTCCCTCTTCCTCTTTGTTAGTGCATTTGGTCGGCTCTTGGAAAGTGGTGCTCCAAAAGGCCCGTTGGCATCCTGTAGGGGACCGCGTGCAGACAAATTCTTTTCAGCTGGAATTGTTGGCGGTATCCACATTGCTTTCATGGGAAGATAAACATCAGCTCAGACCAAGATTTAACCGCATGGCCCGTTTGGGTGTGACTTCGATTGCGGATGCTACCCTTGCCACTCGCAATGTCCTTGCATCATTTCGGACTGCTAGGAGACTTTTCAGGATCCCGCGCGGATACCGTGATTTGTGGGGGAAGCTTTCCTCGGAACTTCAGGGTAGGCAACCCTTTCCTGCCTTGGCTATGGATCGCCCTTGGCAGGACTGGGACCTTGCAGGCCGGTTGAGTCTGGAAAATGCCTCTACTAATCAGGTATATCATCTTCTCATTAAAGATCACCAATGGTTGGGCGTGAAAGTTAATGCTGTTTGGGGCCTGCGGAAATCACTGTCATGGTGGCAGGCAACGCTGATGGAGGGATGGCAGAACAAGACACCTTTCAAATGCAAGGTCTTTCTGTGGCGGGTAATGATTGGTGGTCTTCCTCTTGCCTCGGCCCTTTCCAAGCGTCGAATCTCGAATGGCACTTGCTTCTTCTGCACCACTTCGGCGGAATCGGCCCGACATCGTTTTCTTTCTTGCCCGCTCACCAAGAATATCTGGTCACTCTTGTCACGAATCTGGCACGCGGTGGTGGGGTCTTCACTGACTCCCTTCGATTGGATTTTTGTGCGCCCGAAGTATCCCACACCACCACCGTTACATATGAAGATCTTATTCCATTTTTTCAGATACTGGGGATGCTGGCACATTTGGACCACCCGAAATGCTTTTCTCTTTGATTCGGCTTCTAATGTACCGCGACATATTGCAAGGCTTAAAGGGCTCTTGCATTGGCAGCTAGATCTCATCAGGCACTCTGACTTGCTCCCTCGGGAGGATTTGTATTCCTGGCATTTGGCAATTGCCTCTGGGTCCTTGCCATGATTGGTGTAACTTTTTAGTACCCTAGTCCGGGGATTTCCCGCACGTTGGCCTATGGCCCTCGTGCCTCTTGTACTCGTGTAATCATGTAATCTTGTACTTTCTTCGTAATTAATACAATTACCTTTTACGAAAAAAAGAGAGAGAGAGAGAGAGAGAGAGAGAGAGAGAGAGAGAGAGAGAGAGAGAGAGAGAGAGAGAACTGCATGCAAGCGATGGCGGGGAGACAGACGGCGACCCTTCTACTGCCGCGGACTGACTCGCCGCCTTCTGCACGTTGACCTGCCCCGTTGCAGCACCGCCCGTCTGACCTTTCCGACCCGTCGCGGGACCTGCCATCCGACTTGCAAGTTATCCTGTTCGCTATCAGACCCGCCCTCGCCTGTCAGACGCCATCGCCTGCCAGACCTATCCGCCCTCGCCTGTCAGACGCCGCCCGCGCTTGTCAGACGCCGCCCTCGCTAGTCAGCCGCCGTGGTGCTCGCCCTAGGTAACACCTCGTCTGTGGCAGTGTCTCGCAGGGCGCACAGATGTTTTCTTCCTCTTAGCGAGAGGCAGCATCCACTCTTCGAGCCTGAGCCTGCGCCCCTGGGTTGTGCGACTTGCGCACGGAGATAGAGCAGCCTTGCCTTTGCACAGAGAGAGAGAGAGGACCTGTTGGACTGGATTTCACAAAAACTGGCGGCAAAGTTTATGTATTGGAAGTCGCAAGCGTGGCCCTTCCATGTCCGCCTCAAAGTGGCTCAGTCAATTATGCTCCCAATGCTATCGTATTTCCTGCCATTGTTGCCATGGACGCCTACTACTTTAAAGGCTCTCACTCATCCCATCCGTTTCATGCTATGGAAGAAGGATTCACTGCAGGCAGGCATTTCATGGATTTCATGGTCACATACATGTACCCCTAAGCGCATGGGTGGTGAAGCTCTTTTGGATGCAGAAAATCATATGCTAGCTCTCCGTTGGTCCCTTTTTCGTGCCATGTGTGTGGATCATCACCCGTGGACCATCATAGCCCGTTATTTTCTTGAGGACAGCGGGCTCCGCCATGGTAACACCCGGCTTCGGGCCTCCTGGTGGCATGTCCTTAATGCTGACTCCCGTTTTTCCAGTCCCTCTTCCGCTTTGTTACTGCACTTGGTCGGCTCTTGGAAAGTGGTGCTCCAAAAGGCCCGTTGGCACCCGGTAGGGGACCGCTTGCAGACTAACTCCTTTCAGCTGGAATTGTTGGCAGTATCGAGACTACTTTCATGGGAAGATAAACATCAGCTCAGACTGAGATTTAACCGCATGGCCCGTTTAGGTGTGACGTCAGTTGCGGATGCTACCCCTACCACGCGCAATGTCCTCGTATCGTTTCGGACTGCTAGGCGACTTTTCAAGATCCCGCGCGGATACCGTGATTTATGGGGAAAGCTTTTGGCGGAGCTTCAGGGTAGGCAACCCTTTCCTGCCTTGGCTGTGCATCGCCCTTGGCAGGACTGGGACCTTGTAGGCCGGTTGAGTCTGGAAAAGGCCTCTACTAATCAGGTGTATCATCTTCTCATTCAGGATCACCATTGGCTGGGTGACAAAGCTAATACTGTTTGGGGACTGCGGAAATCGCTGACATGGTGGCAGACAACGTTGATGGAGGGCTGGCTGAATAAGGCACCTTTCAAATGCGAGGTCTTTCTTTGGCGGGTAATGATTGGTGGTCTTCCTCTTGCCTCGGCCCTTGCCAAGCGTCGCATCTCAAATGGCAATTGCTTCTTTTGTACCACAACGGCGGAATCGGCTCGACATCATTTTCTTTCTTGCCCGCTCGCCAAGAATATCTGGTCACTCTTGTCGCACATTTGGCGCACTGTGGTGGGGTCCTCACTAACTCCTTTCGACTGGGTTTTTGTGCGCCCGAAGTATCCCACACCGCCACAGTTGCATATGAAGATATTATTTCACTTTTTCAGATACTGGGGATGCTGGCACATTTGGACCACGCGCAATGCTTTTCTCTTTGATTCGGCCTCTAATGTACCACGCCATATTGCCAGGCTTAAAGGCCTCTTGCATTGGCAGCTAGATCTCATCTGACACGCCGACTTGCTCCCTCGGGAGGATTTGCTTCCTTGGCATATGGCAATTGCCTCTGGGTCGTTGCCATGATTGGTGTAACTTTTTTAGTGCATTACTACGGGGATTTTCCACACGTTGGCCTAGGGCCCTCGTGCCTCTTGTAATCAGAAAGAGAGAGAGAGAGAGCGAGAGAACTTCTTCACCTGATGGCTTAGTGTCATCAACTATCTTGTAATCAAGTTTTTTCGTAATTAATACAATTACCTTTTACGAAAAGAGAGAGAGAGAGAGAGAGAGAGAGAGAGAGAGAGAGAGAGAGAGAGAGAGAGAGAGAGAGAGAGAGAGAGAACTGCACGCAAGCGACGGCGGGGAGACAGACGGCGACCCTTCTGCTGCCGCGGACTGACTCGCCGCCTTCTGCATGTTGACCTGCCCCATTGCTGCACCGGTTTAGGGAGAGAGACGTCGGCTAGCTTGTGACCTGGCTGACCTGCCCCGCGGACCTGCGACGTTGCCCTTGGCTGCACGCCTTGAGAGAGAGAGAGAGAGAGAGAGAGAGAGAGAGAGAGAGAGAGAGAGAGAGAGAGAGAGAGAGAGACGTCGGCTGGGCTGTGACCTGGCTGACCTGCCCCGCGGACGTGCGACGCAGCCCTTGGCTGCACGCCTTGACAGAGAGAGAGGACAGTAGTACGGCTGGCCTGGATATGGATTTCATCGACCGGACAGTGGCAGCCCTTGGTCCTGATTCTGATACAAAGAAGCCGGAGGATATGGTGCCGTGCACGGAGGAGATGCCTTCTGGTTCTAACCTGCCGCCTGGGGGCAAACGCTCCAAGCATACTTCTGACGAGACAATGGGCCCTCAGGAACGTTCCTATGCGCAGGTTGCCTCTGATCCTGTGGATTCGCAGGAGGTTGACTGGGAGCATTTGCTGAACTTTGCCAATACTCTGCTTGGCGATTATGTCCAGCATAATCATGAATTCTGACTCGGGAACTGATGAAGTGCTGGAAGCCACGGTGGACCCGAAATCAGTCTTGCGGTCTTTTTCGGTGTTTTATGACCGTGCAGTTATACTTTTCTTCACTGGCAGGATCCCAGTGCTTTCCCATATTCGCCAGTGGCTGCACCATTTATTACAAGGGGAGTGTGTTGAGGAGATCTTTCTTGGACCCCGCGGCTTTTATGAGGTGCTGGTGAAATCAGAGGCACATCGGGCTGAGCTCCTGTCCAAGTTGCCATTATTCTTTGATGCCTGCTTGGTCCATGCTGTGCCATGGCGCCCTATGGCAGACTTTCAGCGCCTGCTTCAACGAGAATGCCCGGTATGGGTGGAAGTGGAAAATTGTCCGTCGGTCTATTGGCCATTGTTAAAGGATGCAATGGCAGTTGTGGGAACGGTGCTGGTTCCCCCAAGCCTAAGGGCTATGAATCGAAACCGTTATGCATGTTATGGGACACGGCCAGGAAAAGGCCTGCGTGGCTTCGCCTCAATTGCTCTGGCATGCATCGTTTGCACTTTCGCTTGAAATGGGGCAACGTTGCAGGACATTGCTTTTCATGTGGTAAATTGGGGCATTTTATGGCCGAATGCCCAGAGAGACAACCGTCTTCAGATGATGCGCATGTTGTGCTGTCTAAGGATGACATGGTGCTTGATGCCCCGGCACAAGAGGCCCCCCAGCCATGTAATGTTGTGGATAGAGGTATACAATAGGTCCTGGGTTTGGATCCCCGTAGCAATGATTGGCTTGAGGCACGTCCAAAAAAAGGTAAAAAGTTGGATGCAGGCCTGGCGGATTCTGGGCCTAATGCTTCACAGGATTCCGTGCGCACGTATATGCGCAGGAAAGAAATGTTCTCTTCGCAGCATGCTGCGCGCACTATGGCTCCTTCAGTCCCCCGTAATCAGTCTACAAGGAAAGTCTATGCAGACGGTCCAAAGGGCCCACCTGCTAAGCTGGCGTTTTGATACTAGAGGTAATGTGATTACACCCTGGGATCATCGTTATTCCCGTTCCACTCCCAAGGCAGTGGATATTCCATCTACCTCGAAAGCGGGCCGCCAGAATTCTTTTGCAGTGTTAGCTGATTTTCTGGATGAGGGTGTCTTGGACGCTCTCGCGGAAAAGGTGAAATCGAGGCAACAGGTGCCTCGTTCCTGATTCTCTTTTTTGAAGATATATGAAGATAGCCACGTGGAATGTGTGCGGCATTTGCTCTCGTCATAAGCAACATGCCATGTGGACTGTCTTGCATGAGAACCAGTGGGATGTCTTGTGTGCGGTTGAGCACAAGAGTCATAGTGAAGCAGGAAAAGTTGTGGATTGCCATGGATTCTGCTTGTTTTATGCAGGGACACATGCTATGTAGTATTCGGGCGTGCTTATGATTGTCCATGAGAAATACCAGCCTGTTCTTATTAAAAATGATGTACAGGGCCGCTTTCTGGTAATCGAAGTCTTATTTGAAGGAGAGATTTTATGGTTGCTGGGCCTCTATGCTCCGAATGACCCCGCATTCTGACGGGATCTTTGGACGACTTTGCAGAGCTCCATGTCACTTGGTAGAAGGGGTTTTTTGATGGGAGACTTCAATATATGTGTTGACTCTTCTCAGTCCACTTCAGGGCATTCGGTAATGGATGCTCCGGAAAGCCGGGTGTGGAATGCCTTCGCTCTTCATGTACTTAAGCAAGATCTCTGGTCTTGGCTCCACCCTTCTTCTTCAGGGTTTACTTTTCATTCTGCACAATATGCAACTACTTGGTCGCAGTTGGACCGAATGTATATCATGCAGGGGGATGATTTTCTTCCCGAGATGCTGGTAATGAAAGTCTTGCAGCAATATGCATTGTCGGACCATTTTCCCCTCCAGCTTGAGATGCTTGCACAACCTATTGCACCTTTTATGCAGTTCCTAGATAGACTCCCTTTACGTTTCAACTTGTCTTACTTGAAGCATCCAATCTTTCAGGTCTATATGCAGCAATTGATTGAGAGGTTCTTAGTGGACTTCGCCTCTGAGGGCTTGGCTTCCTTTGCACGGCTGCTCTCTAATGTGCAGCGGGTTGCTCGGCAGTATGGGATCCATCATGCCTCTATTTGTCGGCGGCGTTGACATGCAGCGGAGGACTTACTGGCTTTGGTCCGTTCGCTGCTGGTGGACACCCCAGATGATGAATTTTTGTTGTCATTGGCGATGCGTTTGGCTCATCTTAGTCAAGTATTTCAGTTGAAATCTTATCAGTAGGCCAAGTTGCACAACTTGACTGAAACATTGCAAGATAGTGCTTGTCAGACTCATAAGTTCTTTCGCGCCTTGCATGCTTCTCTTGCTCGAGAAAATATGACTAGACTCTAGGATTCAGAAGGTCGCATGGTCACTGATCCGCAGACCATTGTCAGTATGTGCAGAAATTATTTTATGGATCTTCTTGGTTCTTCTCCCTCGCCTTCTAGCCAGGTTACGCATGCACGCTCGGTCTTCTATGATCTGGTCTGACAGCAGGTTCCACTTGATATGCAAGCTACTTTGGAGGCAGATATTTGGGAGGAGGAGGTTATGAATGTTTTGTTACACCTGCCTAAGGATAAAAGTCCTGGTTGGGATGGTCTCACCAATGAATTCTTTGAGCACTCGGCCACCCAGCTGGTGAAGTCACTGTCGGCTATGTTTCTGCAGGTTTGGAAAACAGGGGTCATGCCTTCCTCATGGAAAGAAGGCCTTATCAAATTGCTTCCAAAGGCCCTTTCGCCGTCAATGCTGCAACATTGGAGACCAATTTATTTGATGGGTTCGATGTATAAAATCTTCTCCAAAGTGCTGGCGAATCGGCTTCACAAGCACCTTCCAGCTATTGTGCATTCTCTCCAATATGGTTTCATTAAGGGCGGCAACATTCTGCATAATATCTTAAATGTGCAAATGGCTATTGACTATGCGAGGCACTCCAGTCAGGAAGTGGTATTGATTTAATTGGATTTGGAAAAGGCTTTTGACTATTTAGACTGGTCTTTCATTGCAGAACTCATGTCTGCTATGGGTTTTGGTACTCAATGTCCCGATTGATCTACACCATTAGTGTTGCGGCTTCTTTACGAGTTATGCTCAATGGTGGGGTTACAGAGCCATTTGTCCTTGCACGCTCGGTCAGACAGGGTTGCCCTTTGAGTCCTCTCTTCTTTGCCCTGGCGACTCACCCGGTTCTTTCAATGTTATCTTCAATGGCAGCTTCTGCTTAGCTAGCCGAATTGTCTCTTCCTTTGGGACAGCACTTCATTAGCCAATCTCTGGCTGATGATTTCTTTATGATTTTGCGGGCGGACAAGGACAGCATTCGCAAGGCATTAGATGTTTGGATGCTCTTTGGTCGTGCTTCTGGTCTTCGCACCAATGCCTCCAAATCAGCCATACTCAGTTGCACGGAGTCTGATTTACAGTCATTGGGTTGGCAGGGCCAGGTTGTTTCCCGTGGATCCATTGTCAGGCATCTTGGATACCCATTGGGGGTGGATGTGCGGCCAAAGGAGCTACTGGACTGGATTTCACAAAAACTGGCAACGAAGTTTATGTATTGGGAGACGCAAGCGTGGCCATTCCATGTCCACCTCAAAGTGGCTCAGACAATTATGTTGCCAATGCTCACATATTTCTTGCCATTGCTGTCGTGGACTCCTACTACTTTGAAGGCTCTCACTCGACCCATTCGTTTCATGTTATGGAAGAAGGACTCATTGCAAGCAAGTATTTCGTGGATTTCATGGTGACATACATGTACCCCTAAACGCATGGGTGGTGGAGCTATTTTGGATGCTGAAACTCATATGCTGGCTCTTTGTTGGTCTCTTTTTCGCGCCATGTGTGTGGATCATCACCCGTGGACCATTATAGCCCGTTATTTTCTTGAGGACAGCGGGCTACGCCATGGTAGTACACGACTTCGGGGCTCCTAGTGGCATGTCCTTAATGCAGACTCTTGATTTTCCAGTCCCTCTTCCTCTCTGTTACTGCATTTGGTCGGCTCGTGGAAAGTGGTGCTCCAAAAGGCGCGTTGGCATCCAATGGGGGACCGCTTGCATACTAACTCCTTTCAACTGGAATTGTTGGCAGTCTCGAGATTACTTTCATGGGAGGACAAACATGAGCACAGACCAAAGATTTAACCGCATGGCCCGTTTGGGTGTGACTTCAGTTGCGGATGCTACCCTTGCCACTCGCAATGTCTTTGCATAGTTTCGTACTGCCAGGAGACTTTTCAGTATCGCGCGCGGATACCGTGATTTATGGGAACAGCTTTTGTCGGTGCTTCGGGGTAGGCAACCCTTTCCTGCCCTGGCTGTGGATCGTCCTTGGCAGGACTGGGACCTTGGAGGCCGATTGAGTCTGGAAAACGCCTCTGCTAATCATGTGTATCATCTTCTCATTAAAGATCATCAATGGTTGGGTGTGAAAGCCAATACTGTATGAGGATTGCGGAAATCTCAGTCATGGTGGAAGGCAACTGTGATGGAGGGCTGGTTGAATAAGACACCTTTCAAATGCAAGGTCTTTCTTTGGCGGGTGATGATTGGTGGTCTTCCTCTTGCCTCGGCCATTTCCAAGCGTAGAATCTCGACTGGCAATTGTTTCTTCTATACCACTACTGTGGAATCGGCCCGACATCGATTTCTTTCTTGCCCGCTCGCCAAGAAGATCTGGTCACTCTTGTCACAAGTTTGGCGTGCAGTGGTGGGGTCCTCTCTAACTCCTTTCTATTGGGTTTTTGTACGCCCAAACTACCCCACACCGCCACAGTTGCATATGAAGATGTTATTCCACTTTTTCAGATACTGGGGATGCTGGCACATTTGGACCACGCGGAATGCCTTTCTTTTTGATTTGGCCTCTAATGTATAGAGACACATTGCCCGGCTTAAAGGTCTCGTGCATTGGCAGATAGATCTCATTCGGCACGCGGACTTGCTCCCTCGGGAGGACTTGCTTCCCTGGCATATGGCAATTTCCTCTGGGTCTTTGCCATGATTTGTGTAACTTTTTCGTGGCTCAGTACTGGGATTTTACACACGTTGGCCTCGGGCCCTCGTGTATTTTGTAATCATGTAATCATGTAAACTTGTACCTTTTTTTCGTAATTAATACAATTACCTTTTACGAAAAAAGAGAGAGAGAGAGAGAGAGAGAGAGAGAGAGAGAGAGAGAGAGTTGGACAGATTGCAGAAAGTATTGCCGCATTTTGTTCATCTAGGTCAATATGGTTTCATTAAGGGTTGGAATATAATGCACAACATTTTGAATGTTCAACTGGGCATTGACTTTGCAAAAGCTTCAGTCCAGCAGGTGGTCATGCTTCAACTTGATATTGAAAAGGCACTTGATCATGTACGCTGGTCTTTTTTAAGGCAGCTAATGTCGACCATGGGTTTTGGGCCACGTATGGTTTCTCTTGTGGATACTATTGGTCAGGGGGCAGTGGCTCGTATTGCACTTAATGGAGGGATTACCGATGAGATTGCCTTGTCGCGGTCTCTTGGGCAAGGCTGCCCTCTCAGCCCTTTGTTGTTTACATTAGGAACTGATACGTGGTAACCAGTCTGACGAAGAGCAGAATTACTCGCAATGACGGATTGACTCATCTTGAACAAATGAGTAGCACAAGACATTCGTTTCTCCTCCCAACCTCGCCTAGATAACTGCTGGCACCTCCCTTCTCGTTTCCTCTGCCAACCGTCCACTTCAGGTGAGTCCTACTATTCTCGGACTCTCTAACTCTCTAGGCTCCCCTAGACCCCGTTCGGGTGCCCAAGGCCCCCGGACGGTCATCCCTCGCGCTTGTCTCCCATAATTTACCTTATTAATGTAACATTTCCTTCCTCTTAAGAATCAGTTTCGTCCTCGAAAACGATACTTGGAAGGTCCAACTGTAAATTGGGAAACTTTTTCCTTAGGGTACTTACTCGCTCCCATGTTGAGCTTTCTTCTGAACAATCTTTCCACTTAACCAAATATTCTTGATAAATAGTATTCCTTGTTCGTCTGTTACGAACATTTAATATTCTTTCTGGTTTATGTGGATTAGATTGGTCATCCAATAGGTCCTCAATGTTATCATTTAAGATTAGATTATCCAAATCACCCAGCTTCTTCCTTAGCTTACTTACATGAAAAACTGGATGTATTTTACTACTAGTAGGTAGTTGGAGCTTGTAAGCCTATTCTCCCACCTTTTTAAGTATTGTGAAAGGACCACAATGCCTGGGTGAAAGCTTTGGACATTGTCCCGTTTTTATGGTTTTAGTTTGTTCATGCACCTTAAGATAGACCAATTCTTCTTCTTCAAAGGAGATGTCTCTTCGGTGAGGATCTGCATAAGCTCTAGAGCTTTCTTAATATTTTATTGAGCAAATTTTAACATACTATTCATATCCTCCAAAAAATCCTCGGCTGCCTAAACCTTTTCCTTATGCAGTCCTACTGCATGAGGAGCTCTGGGCTGAAACCCATACATTAACATAAATGGACTATATCTAGTGGAAGAGTGGTTGGCACTATTATATGTAAACTCTGCTATCGGTAGATACGCTTCCCAATGAGTTTGCCTTTTACTTACATATGCCTTGAGCATATCTTCAAGGATTTGGTTAACCCTTTCAGTTTGCCCATCAGTTTGCGGGTGGTCCGCCGTACTCATGCTAAGTTTAGTATCCAACTTCCTAAATACAGCACGCCAAAATTGACTATCAAATTTTCTATCCCGATCAGAAACTATATTTACCGGAAGGCTATACAATCGGTATATGTTCTCTACGAACAATCTAGCCAATTCTGGTATTTTAACATCAGTTGAAGTTGGAATAAACCTAGCCATTTTGGTTAACCTATCCACAATCACCACACAGAGTTGTGCCCCCTCTGTGTTCTGGGTAATGCAACAATAAAGTCCATGGAGATACTCTCCCATTTTCCCGAAGGAATCTCTAATGGGTGGAGAAGTCCTCCCATTTTCAATCTTTCAGCATTATTAACCTGGCATTTATTACATTTGACCACATAGTCAAGGACGTCCTTATTCATTCCAGGCCAATAGAACTGCCTTTTAATAAGACTATAAGTCTTATTAACTCCTAGATGTCCCGTGCTAGGGGTATCATGACACTCAAAGAGTATCTGGCGCCTTATTTCTTCATCTTTTGGGACACATACCCTACCCTTGTACAGTAAATAACCATTATCAATGGTAAAATTCTTCCACTTGAATCTCATTTGAGCAACCCCTGATGCTCCATTTCTTTGTTGAACATCCTCAGATATTTCTTCCTCAGTGGAGGCCCTTCCACTTGGATCCCCATTTTCAATTGCTTCCCAAATGTTGAAATTTGCCGGATCAACCTGGCATTTCCCTTTTAAAGATTCAAACAAATCGGAAGTGAACTGAGTAAAACTCAATTCATTTATGATGGGCATTCTGTTGAGTGCATCAGCCACTACATTATACTTTCCTTTTCTATATCTTATCTCATATTCGAACTCTTGAAGGAGTTCGGCCCATCTGGCTTTACGCCCTTGTAGATCCGGTTGGTCATTAAGCCACTTAATGCTTTCATGATCCGACAAGATCAAAAGTTTGGCACCGTACAGATAGTGTCTCCATTTCTTCATTGCATGTACTATTGCATATAGCTCCCTCTCATAAACAGAATAATTCCGTCTTGCACGGTCTAATTTCTTGCTTTCAAACGCAACTAGTCGAACTTCTTGTAATAAGACCGCGCCTATCGCCTTATCACTGGCATCAGCTTCAACCACAAATGGTTTATTGGGACGTGGTAACCAGTCTGACGAAGAGCAGAATCACTCGTGATGACGGACTGACTCATCTTGAACAAATTAGTGGCACGAGACATTCGTTTGTCCTCCCAACCTCGCTTAGATAAGTGCTGGCACCTCAAAAGTTTGGTACCGTACAGATAGTGCCTCCATTTCTTCATTGCATGTACTATTGCATACAACTCCCTCTCATATACAAAATAATTCCATTTTGCATGGTCTAATTTTTTGCTTTCAAAAGCAATTGGTCGACCTTCTTGTAATAAGATCGCGCCTATCGCCTTATCACTGGCATTGGGTTCAACCACAAATGGTTTATTGGGATCCACAATTAATAGCACTGGAGCTGTAGCAATAGCTACCTTAAGTTTTTGAAAACTTTCATTTTGGTCTGTTCCCCAATTAAAACTCTTCCCTTTCCCTTTAAGTTGGTCTGTCATTGGAACAACTATTTTGGTATAATCTTGAATGAATCTACGATAAAATCCAGATAATCCTAGGAAGATCTGCAGCTCTTCTAGGTTCCTTGGAGATGGCCATTCAATAATTGCCCTTACTTTTTCTGGGTCCATCTTGATTTCCTCTTTCGAGATAATATGCCCCAAATATTTGACCTCTTGTGCGAAGAATTCACATTTAGTTTTCTTAGTATAAAGGGAATGTGTTCTTAACAATTGGAATACTAATCGTAAGTGTTCCAAATATTCTTCTCTTGATTTACTAAAGATCAAGATATCATCCAAGAAGACTACTACAAAGTGTCCTAGATAGGGCCGTAACACACTATTCATCAACTTCATAAAGGTAGCTGGTGCGTTAGTGAGGCCAAAAGGCATTAGCAAAAAATCATAATGCCCATATCTACTACGAAATGCTGTCTTAGGAACATCTTGTGCCTTAATTCTTACTTGGTGATAGCCTGATCTTAAGTCTATTTTTGTGAAGAATTTTGCCCCTTGTAATTGATCAAAAAGATCTTCCATTTTGGGCATAGGAAATTTATTCTTCACCGTTATCTTATTAAGTGCTCTATAATCAACACAAAGTCGCATAGAACCATCTTTTTTCTTTACCAATAAAATTGGCGAAGCCCAAGGTGAATTGCTGGGTTGTATAAACCCTTTATCAAGGTAATCCTTAATTTGTCTTTCAACTTCTTAGTGCTGTGTTTCACTTCACTTATAAGGTGGTTTAGAAATAGGGTGTGTATCCTTATTTGTGTCAATTGGGTGATTTATATCACCCCTATCTGGTGGAAGGCCACTTAGCAAATCAGAAGGAAACACATCTTTAAATTCATCTAACAAACCACTTAATTCATTACTTACATTCAACTCACAAACATAAGAAAATTGTTGCTTTATATTACAGAAAGTAAAAGTGTTTTGCACAGTAAGAGACCATAACATATATACCTCACAAGCTTCCTTCTTTATCAGCTTCTGAACTTCAGTGGAACACAACAAAGGGTTATCAGATACTTCATGTTCACCTTGAATCACAAAAGTCTTACCATCCCTTTCAAATTCCAGTGTATTATGATGATAACTACGTTTTAAGAATGGTTCCAATACCCATAGCCACTCCCTCCCTAAAGCAATATCGGCTCTTTTCATATTCATAATTTGGAAATCAAGTTTATCTTTATATCCTTGGATATCAATTTCCAAATTGGATACCATTGTATCCAATATTTTATTATCCTGACCTTGCATCATACGTACAGCATATTGATGGCCACTTTTTTGTTGGGGAAGTTTTAATTTTTTGACAAGTGCATAATTTATGAAATTGTGGGTAGCAGAGTCATCAATCTTGACTCTAACCTTCTTTCCAGCTATCAATCCATGCACTCTAACTAAATCATGTGGCCCAAAAGTAGGCTACCACATAGAAGTTGACATACAACACCTGTGTTGTACATCCTTGTGCAAAACCTCTAAAGATTTATACTTTTCATGCCCTTTAATTCTAGGGTCTGCACTATATGGATTTGTTTTTCTTTTCCCTTGCCCTTGTCCTTATCCTTTCCTTTATCTTTCCCCTTTTTCCTTTGAGGGCAATTCCAGGCAGCATGGTTAGGGGATAGGCAATTGAAACACAACCTTTCTTTTTTGGCCTTATCAAAGTCATCTTGACTTAACAGCCTTACATATTGTTTCTTTTCAAAGGGTTGTTTCTTGCACTTAAGAAATGGCATTTTTCCTTTTAAATTTGCCTCAAATTTTGAGGTTTCCAATTCCTTAATCTTGGGCTCCGTATCAGTGAGACTAATGAGTGTACCTAGTCGCGTACTATCTTCATTGATTAATGCAAATTTAATTGCCTCTTCAAGCGTCTTAGGTGAACTCCTTTTCACTTCCTTTTTACAGGCCTTATCTAGTCCCCTAATGAATCCTCTTGTCTTTTGGAATTCATCTATTCCTTTCAATTTGAGGATTATCTCACGATATTCCTCCAAATATGTCAGCAGGGGTCTTTCCTTTGTCTGACATAATCCCAATCTTCCCAATTTCTTTCCATTTCATTTTCAAGAAGGAATTCTTTCAAAAAGACCGATTCAAATTGAGCCCAAGTTTCAGGTAGTTTATTTGCCTCCTTTAAAGTTCGCCACCATTTATACGCCTTTGGCCCCAAAGTTAAACTGGCCTCCAGCGCTTGGAGATGTGGTGGAGTATTTTTAAGTTTGTGCAAATCCTCCCATTTTTGGAGAAAATTAAAGATAGTGTCTTTATTTCTATCTTTTTCCTTCCCGTGAAACTGAGGGGGTTTCATATCTTTTAAGTTTGGATTATCCCTTAACTTTTGGTGGGGTTCTTTAAGTTCTCGCATAGTCACATCCAAATCTTTCGATGAAGATGGAATATCCGAGGTTTCTAACCTATTTTTATCCCTTTCTAGTAATAAAGTTAATTGAGATTTTATTTCGGTGAGTGTTTGAGTTAAAAATTCCATTTGGACCCCCTGTGTGTGCACATGAGCAGTTAGATCATCAAATTGTTCTCGTGTGGCAAAAAATTCTTCCCATTGCTCTTCTTGTATCTCCGTTTCATGGGGATCTACCATAGGGTGGTCCCCAGAACTAGAACCCTCAATTACTCCCTCTCTCCCTTTCCCCTCAATTAAAACATTGGAATTGGAAAGCAAATATAAGAAATTTGTGTACAAAGTGAAGTACTTCCATGGTTATAGTGAAAGGGCAGCTGTTGATGGCTTTTAGTAATAACCCCGAAGAGTGAGGAATAGTTCATCTTTCCCAAACTGAGCCAGTCACGTTGAAAATAAAGCTTATTGGCAGGAACACCGAATCGGGAGGGGACTAAACACACGCCCTCCCCAAGGGGTCACGTGAACCAGCTGTACCCTTGCTATGTGTGAGATTCGTCTGACTGGTTTTTACTGCCGTTCGATTGCTACTGCTGTTCGATTGTGCTACACGAATTCAATCGTGTATGATGGGATACGGGCCAGTGTGACATGTGACATGTGGGCGCCATCTTCTCAAATCTGGTACTCGTGTAACGTGTGGGCGCCGTCTTCTCGTACGATACCCGTATGATGTGTGACGTGTGGGCGCCGGTGAAGACTGCTCGAATCTGGTACCCGTGTGATGTGTGGCGTATAGGCGTCTCTGGAGAAAGCCTTCACGTGAGGACAATCGAAAGCTTTCGTGGGAGACAGGCTAAAGTAGGACCCGATGGCTCTGATACCAGTTATACGTGGTAACCAGTCTGACGAAGAGCAGAATCACTCACGATGACGGACTGACTCATCTTGAACAAATCAGTGGCACGAGACATTCATTTCTCCTCCCAACCTCGCCTAGATAAGTGCTGGCACCTCCCTTCTTGTTTCCTTTGCCAGCCGTCCACTTTAGGTGAGTCCTACTATTCTCAGACTCTCTAACTCTCTCGGCTCCCCTAGACCCTGTTCTGGTGCCCAAGGCCCCCGGACGGTCATCCCTCGTGCCTGTCTTCCATAATTTACCTTATTAATGTAACGGTAACTCACCCGATGCTTTCTTGGTTGGATAAGTTGGCCAATCAAGGTGAGATCATTGATTTGTCTCTTCCTAGTGGGGCCCAACTTGTTGGTCAATCTTTGGCAGATGATTCCTTTATGTTTCTTAAGGTTGATTGCGCCAATGTTAATTGGGCAATGGTAGAGTGGAAACATTTTGCTATGGCGTTGGGACTTCATATTAATGCTCAGAAACCCACATTGCTCTCTTGTACAGAAAGTGATTTGTAGGCTTTGGGCTGGAATGGTATTGTGATTTCTAAGGGAAATATAACTAGACATTTAGGCTATCCTATCGGTGTAGAGGTTGCTTCTTGGGCCTTGTTGGATTGGATGGCATCTCGTATCCATGATCGGTTTATGCTCTGGAAGTCTCAAGGCTGGTCTCTCCATGTGAGACTTAAAGTTGCTAAATACATTATGATCAACATGATTTCGTTTTTCTTGCCATTGCTTCCTTGGACCAAGAAATCCCTTTTGGAATTGGTTCAGCCTATCCGATTCATGCTATGGAAAAAGAAAGGAAATCGTTAGGGCCAGGTGTGGATTTCATGGCAGCATGTGACTACTCCTAAAAGCATGGGGGGAGCAGCTCTTTTGGATGTTAATTTTCATATGGCTGCTTTGAGGTTAGCTCTCTTGTAGGCACTTTGTGTAGAGAGTCATCCGTCGACAGATATAGCAAAATCTTTTATAGAAAGGACTAGCATTTCTCATGGTAGTATGGTTATTCATGCTTGTTGGTGGCATGTGCTGAACTCTACAAGATCTATTAAGGTCTCCCAGTCTTTTCTCCTTTCCCATATGATCACCTCTTGGCAGGCGATGTTACATTGTATAGTTTGGCGCCCCCCAGATTTTTGGAAGGAGGAGAATTCCCTGTCAGGGGAAGTATGTGCTTCCTCTAGATTGATGGATTGGCCTAATAAAGATATCCTGGATGACAACCGGATGGCTCGTTTGGGGTTACAGGCAGTCCTGGATGGTGTCATTCCCGGGTAGGCTTGTCTTTATTCCTTTCGGTGTATTCGTCAGCACTTTCGGGTGCCTAGAGGATATCTTAATATTTGGACGACCATTCAGGATAGAGTTGGGAGCTACTATCCTTTGGCTCCATTACAGCTTTTGTCTCCCTGGCATGATTGGATGTTTGCCATTCCTAATGATTTCAAGAAAACGTCAGCTAACCAGATTTACATCAAATGGTGGAGGCCAAGAGTGGACTTGGAAAAAGCCTTTGATCATTTGGAATAGTCTTTCTTAGGTTAGTTGTTGCAAGGCATGTGTTTGGTCTGAGAATGTTTGCACGTATCAATACTATTAGCATGGATTTCTCCCTTTAGTCGCTTTGCTTTCTTTGTAGCTTCATTGTGATGTCTTTGATTTTATGCACGATGGTCTAGAGCCATCTTGTATCTTGTAATATTGTACTTTTTTTCGTAATTAATGCAATTATCTTTTATGGGGGGAGAGAGAGACAGAGATGAAATGAGATATTAACGTCTACAAAAGGCCAAAATGACCTATGAGACCATGAGTTACTATCACGTGCATGATGGTACAACTATTTGGGAAAAATATGTAGCACAAAGCAAAATAAGAAAGGAAACTGACTATGGCTATGTGTAAAACATAGAGCTCTATCTAGTAACATAGACATTGCAAGGAGCTTGTGACATTGCCGCCTAGGGTTTTTCCCTTGTGGGACTATCTGCGCCTTGTGCACATACCTCTCATTCCTTGCGTATCTGCTTCATGCATTGGGAGCCGCCTTGGGTGTTTGCCCTACCTATGCAGGGAGGCACCTTGTCTCCATGCATGTTTGTGGAGGTTGCTCGACGCATGTCACCTTATTTGCTTGTGAAGGCCGCCCTACCTGCGTGGGTTGCCCTGTCACCTTGCCGATTTGCGCAGGCCGCCCTGCCTATTGTTAGAGGATGATCCTAGTGCAGAGCTTGTTTCTTCGTTGCTTGTCCCTTAGTGCTAGTCAAAGGAATGTGGCAAGCCTGCTTTGCCTACTGTGTAGGGGCAAGGTAGCTTGTGGGAGACAGTTAGAGAATGAATTGTTGGCCTTGTTCTTTCATGGCATGCCTGAATTAGGACTCTATGGATCTGTCTGTTGCAGCCCCAGTTCCAAACATGGATGTTGAAGAAGATGCACCAGGAAAATACATGGTAACCCACACCGATGAGATGGCTTCACCCCACCGCGATGTGCAGTTATCTGTCAAGCGCAGCAAGCATCTCCATGACGAGTTTACTATTTCTCCTGAGGCCCTTGACCTGGGTGGTTGTCCACCTAGCTCAGATGCTTAGGTGGCTTTCGTAGGATTTTCCAGAATCCAATTGGGAACAATTGCTAGAGTTTGGAAATACCCTCTTGGAAGAATATGTTGAGCATAACCATAGAGCTATGCCTATGTGTGCGGAGGAGGCTTTGGATACACAAGTGCCCACTCAAGATGTCCTTCATTCCTTTTTAGCTTTTCAGGAGTGCGGTGTCATTCTCCTCTTCACGGGTTGGATTCCCATGCTTGCTAGGATCCGTGAGTGGTGTCTGATCTCTATTCTTTAGATTGACGGTGTGGAGGAGATCTTCGCTGGTCCATGTGCGCTTTATGAGGTTGTGCTTCTCTCTGTTTCGGTCTATGATTTCCTCCTCCAGAAGCAGCTCCTCTTCTTTGAGAAATAGTTGGTGCATATTGTATCATGGCATCCACTGCTAGAATTTCAATGTTTACTGAAGCAACAATTTCAAGGCCATGTGTTGGTACCCCCCTAGTTTGAAGGCAGCCAATAGAAACAAATTGTGCATGCTGTGGGATATTGCCAGGAAGTGACCCGATTGGTTGCGCCCTAATGATACGGGATGCAGCCTCTTTGGTTTGGGCTCAAGTGGGATACTTTTGTTGGCCATTGCTTCTCTTGTTGTCAATTGGGTCACTTTATGGCCAAAAGTTCAGATTCCAAGAGTG
This sequence comes from Lygodium microphyllum, assembly GCF_053477565.2. Classification (NCBI taxonomy): domain Eukaryota; kingdom Viridiplantae; phylum Streptophyta; class Polypodiopsida; order Schizaeales; family Lygodiaceae; genus Lygodium; species Lygodium microphyllum. The sequence continues at coordinate 120,446,071 of NC_141135.1, forward strand.
CCTTGGTGGATCAGCCCATGGACAAAAAACCAGAACACGTCTGCCCCTGGGGGAAGTTTTGTGGAGCAACAGATCATTCAGCTCAGTTAGTCCAAAGGCAAGCAACCTGCTCCTTCAAACTTCTAAACTAGGGATGGATGGAAGGTTGATCCAATAACAAAAAAGCAAAGGAGACTTCCCTATCCACAGTACCTATTGACCCTTCTTCGTAGGTCCCCTCCGCACTTATTCGCATTGCTGAGACAAATCCTCAGATGCACCTACTTTTGGAGTTGCTACTACTGGTAAGAACTCGTCGCCCCCCCAAAAGCAACATCATTAGCAATCAACCTGGTCATGGCCGCGTGCCCACAACCCTCCAGCCCATTGTTGCTGGTAGAGTCATAACTCCATAGGATTGCAAGCATCTTTGTTCTATCTCCCACTCTATAGATGCACCTTTTGTTGGGAAACCACTTCTTCAATTTACACACTTCATTTAGGGTTTCGGACTAACAACCCCAAAAGGGTTGGTGTCCACATTTTGGTGACTTTTTTAGTGGGCGCACAATCAATGGTGCGCCACCCTAGACAACTTATACCTATAAATAGGCAGTTCATTCATTCATTGTTGCACCCCACTTTAGTCATTCTTCACCCCTCTTTCTCCATTATTTCAACACTCTTCCCTCTTCTCTCCATTGTTGCCCATACCCCTACTGGATGACATTGCAGTTCGTGGCCACCTTTCAATTCCATTCATCCTTACTGCGGCATTGTACTGTTGCAATTTACTGTCGTGTTCTATTGCTACGTTTTATTGTTGCGCTCTACTATAGTGTTCTATTGCTGCATTTTGCATCCTAGTCCTCTTCCTAGTGTCGGAGGATTACAGTTCACTCCCTTAACAATTGGTGATCATCTTCTTTATCCATGATGGCATTACAAGATTGGGCTTCGCTCCCTCGATTGCTGACCTTCACGCTCCGGTGATTACTTTGATAGCCCACTACTCCAAGGACTGTGTTTCGCTCCCCTCACTACGTAGATTCCCCATAGGTGCTGCCTTTTGATTCAGACAAAACAATGCAGTTATCTGTTGAGCTTCAACTCTCTCATATTAACTTTTCTTCTCATAGCATGATTTAGTGTATAATCACCGTGTTCTTCTTGTGTTTGTGAGTTTTTCCTCTCTCACACACACTGTGTTTCTCCTCTCAAACTCTATTGTTTCTTTGCATTGTTGCCCATTTTGACATGGTATCAAAATTACGGAAGAATTGTTAGCTCCTGCCCGTCGCACCGCATTTGCTATATCCCCCCACCAGCCCCCCCCCCCCCCCCCCTCGCCTGATCCCTTGTGCCAGCCTGCCACCTATCCCCTCCTGTCTACCCCACCTGATCCTACCCGCCTGCTTGCTCTTGCCCGTCGCCATCGCCTGCTCTCCCTCGCCCGCCCACTTGCGCCTAGTCACCGCCAGCCCGCCCGTCGTCTGCTTCTACCTTGCAGCGCCCGCCCCACCTGTTCGTTGCCGCCGCCTCTCGCCTACTGCAGGGTGCCCCCAACTGAGTGTGGACTATCTTTGTCAAAATCTCTTTTCTCTCACCCCCCCCCCCCCCGAAAATCCGTCTGACCGCTTCCTCTTGTTTTTTCCTCCTTACTATCTGCCAGTCGTGAACGTCCTGGCCGCTTGGATTCTTCCCCTCCGCCTGGCCGCCCTGGAAAAGAATGTTCCCCCCGCCTTGATAGCCTGCTGTCCCCCCTCCCCCTTGGCGTGCTGCCTCCTTCTGCAACCTCGAATCTGTCCGCAGTGTGTCAAAACAGAAGCGGTCTCCCCCCTCGCCATTGATCCCCCACCCTCCAAGTTGCTCCCTTGATCTGGAGCAACTTCCCCCCCTTAGGTAGCACCGCGACGTGATTGAGTCCTTGCAGAAGGGACGTGCAATGGAAACCTCTGGTCAGACGCCGGCGCACTCAGCGAGTGCCCCCCAGTCAAACACTTTGCGCGTCGTCCTCTTTGAGGAGCAGCTCTTAGCCGTCTGAGCTAAGGAGCTGGAGCTAAAGGAAACAACAATTTACGGTCAGGTAGTAGGACATTCCCCAGCCAGGGCCCAGGTTTGGGACTGGCTTCACTCCATGCCGCGCATCGGCATAGCGCAGATCGTGGAGGCGGTCCTAATGGGCCAAGGGATCTTCATGGTCTGGCTCAGTTTGGCGGACGCAGCTCGCGAGTTACTCGCCAGTTCACCATATGCATCCACGAAGGGGGTCATATACATGGTTCCTTGGTACAACGGCTTTACTGTGGAGGCCTTTGCACTCCACAATACGTTTCTTTGGCACCCGGTCACCCTTCTTTTCCCCGGCCTCGCGATAGAGTATCGCCAGTTGGTGGAAGACTTTGGTCGGCTCTTCGGTACTATCCTTCTCGCGTCCTTCACGGATACAGTGATAGTGGCAGGAGTCCCAAAGGTACAGGTGGTAGTGAAAGAGGTGAAGAATATCCCACAGTTCCTAGAGATCGAGGCGGGTGGGCACTCCTATAGGCAGCAGGTCATTGTGACGGGGCAGCCAGGGCAGTGCCTGCGCTGCCCCGTTTTTTGGCATCAGGCAGCAAGTTGTACGCGTTTCGGAGCCAAGGTGGCTCTGTCAACAGGCCCGCAAGTGGACGCTGATGGCTTTACACGGGTCCGGAGATGACAGAGAGGGAGACGGTAGGGGGGGGGGGGCGTAGCGAGTGTCTCAGACCCAGCCTCGACAGCAGGGACTAGGAGGGCGTGTGACGCCCCCTCGGCAGAGCACTCCAGAGCCCCCGCTGCCCGCCCCACCTGGCAGGAGCGCAGGCCCCCCACATCCACCACCCGCGCCACAGACTCTCTCTCCTGAGTACCCACACCCACTGCCCTCCACGTCCCATGCGCCACACACCCCCCCCGCGGCCCCCACACCTACCATGTACTTCCGTCCATCCCACCATCCCTCAATCATCCTCCCCCCCACACCTCTATCATCCTCCCATCCGCATCTGGTTCAGGTGATCCCTTCCAGACCCACCCCCCTTCTCCCACAGGAGGTGATGAGCCACACACGCTTACATCCTCTCCGCACTAGTAGTCCTTTGCCTCCCATATAGCCACCAGCTCATCCACCCCTGCCGCCCGTCACACGTTCCCGAGACAGGCACACTTGTTGCCACACGAGTTCTTCTGCAGTGGCCCATGGTCCTATTTGAAAGTTGCGGAGCGCGGAGAGTTCGCACCACCTCTAGAGGTAGGGATCTTCGTGGTTCGTAAGTCAAGGAGGGGCAAGGTCCATCTTCTAGCACCAGCGGATGGACCAAACTACGCTTTTTTTCTTCAGTCCTGTCACTCAGGGGAGTAGACGATGACACAGATAGAGGAAGAGTTGAAGAGTTAGGTGGCGGACCACACCTCCTAGTGGATGGGAGGACTAGCATTGTTTGCACAGTAGTGGCCTGGTTACATGATGGACATTAACTGGTGGGTTGGTGCTGCGAGGTCCCTCACCTAAGCATTATCTTTCGAGCCCCTCCACAGTGGAGGGCTGCGAGGGATGTGATCGAGTGGCCCCTAGTACAGGTGGCCCGTTTCTACTAGTGCACAGAGTCTCGACTCTCCGCATGACTGATAGATACATTGATAGTACCACCTGGAACTTCTATCACCCCTATGGTCCGGTCGAGGGCCACCATGGGGGAATGGAGCTCGCCGTCCAGACTGGCGGCAAAGCACACCTGCATACCTCGTAGCTGCTCCTCGTCATCAGCAGCCTCCACACTGAACAGATGCATGTTCGGGTAGTCACATGTTTCCCTATGAGCTTACACCTTGCATACTGAAATGTGAATAGCCTCCACTACAATGGGGCACGTGGTTCCAAGAAATTGATTGTTCGATAGGAGCTGCAGCTTGCCCTTGCCGGACGGATCGACATCTTACTTCTACAGGAGCACAACCTCACCCTCACCCAGGCCTAGTGGGTAGGGAAGATACTCCCAGGCAGCTCGCACACTTACTGGGAGCACACCATAGGTGCCCACGGTAGGAGTGGAGGCATGTGCACCTCTATTGGTTCGAGTCTTACCGCTTGTGTTTGAGACCAGGGGACGATAGTGGCAGGGAGGGTGCTATGGATCAGATTGGATATTGGGGACTCGTGCCTTGGAGTCCTTAATATCTATGCCCCTCGGAGGTTAGGGCACGCAGCAGATTCTAGGTGGAGATCGTTGAAGGACTCCCAAAGGTGGACTCCTGGATTGTTGGAGGAGACTTCAACAACCTGGAGGCTTTGGAGGACCAGCAGGGTAGAGGGAGTAACTACCAGGGCATGGCGGGGGAGGAGTAGGAGGCATGGGAGATGTTTCTACTGGCAGTAGGAGCACGCGATGCCTGGAGAGACCGTGGCTTCCACAGGTGGGGGAGGTCGTTGGACTTTTCTTGGGGATATAGGAGGCTAGGTGGAGTCTTGTTGGAGTGGTTGGACAGGTTTTATGTGGGAGAGTGGGGAGGCTCTTGGGGAGGCCAGATTGGGCAGTTGGCGGGCACCATGTTGTCCTTTCATTGCCCGGTTCTCTTGACACTAGATCCCCCAGCATTTGCCCTAGATATACGATCTTGTCGGATCCCTGACTTGATCTACAGGAGGGAGGAGGTGACGAGACAGATAGAGCAGATTTGGACTAGAGAGTGGGGCAGGAGGGGCAAGATCACAGAGGAGGTTGCAAAGGCACTAGCTGAGTCGAGCAGAATCTGCCAAGAGGCAGCCATAGAGGCCAGGCAGTAGAGCTGGGAGGAGGAGAGAGCACTCCAGCGGGACCTTGCAGCCACGCAGAGATTATTACAGGTGGCACCAGGGGATCCCACTCTCCACGCATAGGAGGTGTGTGCGCGAGCAGCCATTGCTGGCCTAGAGGACAAGTGCTCTGAGTTCTCTTTCCGCACCTCAGTAGCTTTCTGGGCGCGGAAGGGGGACACGATGTGCAGGGAGTTTTTTCAAGTGCACGAGCCTCGCACATGAGGAGAGCAGATACGTAGCCTGCGAGATCAGTATGGAAGGACCCGTTCGAGCCCAGATGAGGTGATTGAGATTGCCACCAACTACTATGGTTACCTCTTCTAGCAGGAGACAGTCTCAGCTAGAGGACAACAATGTAGACAGCAGGTCTGGGATAACATCCTGTTTGTCGTCACAGAGGAGATGGGACGCTCCCTCCTAGGTCCCTTCATAGAGAAGGAACTAGAGAAGGCTTTCCATACACAGGATGGGCAGAAATGCACGGGAGAGGATAGCCTCTCTAAGGCTTTTTTCACTACCTTCTGGGAGGTGGTGAAGGACCCCCTTCTGTTGGCCTTTCAGGAGATTTTCACTTCAAGACAGATGCCAGGGAATCTATCGGCAGGCCTTATTAGTCTTCTCCCGAAAGGGCGAGACCGGTTGGAGCTTTCCCAGTGGAGACCGATCACCTTACTATTAGTGGCCTATAAGGCATTGGCAAAGATGATTGGCTTCCAGACATCATCCAAGTTACATAGACAAGCTTTGTCTAGGATATGAGCATCCTAGACAATGTATTCACCTTCTTTGAGGCGATAGAGTGGGCCCAATAAAGTGGGCAAAGACTTGCCGCACTACTCTTGGATTTTGAGAAAGCCTATGACAAGGTTGATTGGGATTTCCTAGAAGGCACCATGGTGATGTTGGGTTTTCCCCACGCTTGGATTTCTGGGGTCTCCACACTTTACAGATCGGCCACGAGCAAGGTTCTCATAGGAGGGAGGCAAGGGGAGGAGTTTCGGATGGAGAGATCGGTCCGATAGGGCTGCCCCCTAGCCCCGTACCTGTTCCTTCTCTTTGCAGAGGTGATGCCCTACTTTCTAAGGTCACGTGTGAGCGGTTTACGTGGCCTCCGACTTCCAGTAAGAGAGGAGACCGAGTTGTTAGACTCAGAGTATGCAAATGATACAACGCTCTACATAGAGGATGATGAGTTGATGCTGGAGAGTGAGGTTGGCTCTTGAGGTGTTTTGTTCTGCAGCGGGAGCGAAAATCAATTGGCGAAAGTCGGTTGGTTTCCTCACAGACCCGAACTCTAGCACGGAGTGGGGCGTCTACCTGGGATTTAGATGGGTGAGCAAAGGATAGACCGATTGGTACCTAGGGTTCCAGGTGGGACTCGACATCACTCCCGCCTAGTAGTTTGTTCCAGTCCTCGATTCTATTCGAAGGAAGCTGACCTACTGGAGCACGGCTCACCTCTCACTAGCCGGCCGAGCCTTGGTAGTTAACTAGGTGCTCCTAGCAACAGCCTGGTACATCGCCTCGTGTTGGTGCTTCTCGTCCTACTGCGTAATGCAGCTTCGCCGCTTAGTGCGGAATTTCCTTTGGTTCGGGTCAGATGGCTTCAGGGATTCCAGGGCCAAGGTGGCGTGGGCGACCATTATACGACATCGATCAGAGGGAGGGCTTGGGATCATAGACTCAGAGTATGAGAGTATGGCCCTCTTGGGCAAGCTAGTTGTCTGCGGCCTCACACCGGGAGGGCAGACCTGGAAGATCCTATTCTAGGAGGGTCTTCAAGACTGTAGATCGAGGCTTGGTGGTGAGTGGAGGCCGTCCCTGAGATGGATCTTCACGTTGGCCCAGATCAACCCTGAAAACCAACCCCCCCCCCCCCCCCCCCCCCCCCCCCCCCTCCTTTTTCTACGCAGCTTGCTCCATGTGTGGCAAGGCCTCTGTAAGGCCTTTATCCAGTGTCCCCCAGGCTTCCAGGAGGAGATAGACCGTCAGTTGGTGATTTGGAACCGCCAAGTCAGGGACTAGGAAGGGGCATAGATTGGCGAGGCCCCCCACATCCAGTGGGCTGGTTGGGAGGCTGGCCCAGCTTGTACCATCAGGACATGGCGGGAGGTGTGCAGGATGGTGGACGAGGAGGTGCTGAAGTAAGCATCAGGTTGCTAGCGAGGACTGGAGCTGAGGAGAAGGGAGATAGATGCAGCGATACCTTAGGAGTGGCTTGCTCTCCCGATCCAAGAGCCGATAGAGCCCTGGGAGGTATGGGCCGCTAGGTTTTCACTAGCAGGCATCCCCCTAGAGGTGGCAGAAAGAGTGGGTGGCGCTCCACCTGGGATCTTTTTCACAGTGCAGAAGGGGGGGCGTCTGGCTCTCGATAGAGGGCAACAAGATGAGGGGTTAGCTGTCCTTTCATGGAAGAGGATCCGGGTGGTTGGCCTTCAAGGGAAGACATGGCGGCTGGACCCTTTGGTCTTTTGGCAAGAGGTCAGGGAGTGGCGCCTTTGGATCTGGGAATGAAGGTCACTAGAGGAGCTGGAGTGGGATCTAGGAGAGTTGCTTTGGCCGGCCACTGCGGTCGCTAAGAAGCCAGCGAGGTTCATGGAGTACATCACCAGGATTGGTAGACACGTACTGATGCAGGAGGACATGGATTGGCGCGCCGTCACGTTGCAGGCACTGGGCGGAGCACAACATCATGGAGCCGTTCCGGCGGACCTTCTAGCGCTGCCTATGGGACAGTTGGAGGCCGAGGAGGGTATCGTACTTTTTATGGGTGGTGGCACATGGAGGCTTGGCGGTGGGAAGCTGGCTTGCCCAGATGTAGGAGGGAGTTTGTAAGTGCTGCACACAGTAGTCGATGGAAACCCCAAAGTAGTGCCTTTGGTGGTGTTGGGCGGCACAGCTCGTGTGGAGAGGATTATGCCGCATCTTGCACTGCATAGCATCCAGCCTTGGATATATCTCTTGGGGTGCTTTCTGTTGGCAGGTAGTCAGCTAGGGCCGTCACCTTCTGTATGAGGCCGAGATGCAGGACACGATATTCATGATCGAGGCAGGTTTGTGCGCAGTGGTGGGTTTAGAGGCTCTACGCATCTGCCAGGTACTGGAGTCCATAGTAGACCATTATGAGGGATAGGAAATCATAGGGAGTCTTACTGGTTGGCATATCTGGAAGGCGCGGTGCCAGGTGGCTTTCGGCGGAGAGAGACTTTTAGTATAGGCGACCCTAGCGGAGCTCTGGACCTCCATCATCCACTCCCTTCGAGGCCGATGGGATCAGGTGTAGGGCGAGTCCAGGGGTCGTCAGGAGCTCCGAGGTCATTTCATGCGCACTTGGGGTGGCCAGGACCTGTTCTTCGTGATACAGGCAGGCCGCCCCAGATGGCGATACACCCCCCTTCCTTGGCTTCTTGCCCCTATCCCCCCCAGACCGCCTTGAGAGGCTTGTATATATGATTTATTTGTGACTTTCACCAGCTCCAGCTTGGTATGTTGAGCATGAGCACTTCTTTGTATTCAGGTTTTTTCTGAAGTAATATAATTAGCCACACTTTATTTGCAAAAAGAAAAAAAAACATGGTATCAAAGCATACTTTTTATTTTGACATGGTATTATAGCCAAAGGTGCGGAGTGAGCCCTTAAGATTCTCTACATTAGAGAAGGAAAAGAAATGTTGCGGATTCGGTAGATCTATTGATTTGCCCCTTCATTTCCGCTGTATCACCAAGAGACAGAGATACCCTTCTCTTCCTCTCCCACCCACCCTCCCTTTTATAGGTTGACACTCTGGTGCTATGACTTCTCCATATGCAGATGGATAGACCGGCGTGTGATTCTCTTCCTACATTATCAAACGTCCCACTGATGCGTTGCTAATATGGACCTTTGCTCCCTACCCCACTGGAGTGTATGTGTCTACCCCTAGGCAGTTGTCATGCCATGTCTTCCTTTGCTCCCTACCCCATTGGAGTGTATGTGTCTACCCCCAGGCAGTTGTCATGCCACCTGTCCCTTCTAGGCCATAGATTTTATTTTGCGCTAGCTTTTAGTTTTTAATGCTCAAGGCAAGAGGATGCATTTGATGTGCACCAAGTCCTTTCAAGCCATAGGAGGATCGATTAGTACCATGGCCTCCTCATGACTACTACAATGTGCTACGGAGGTTGCTTCTACTTGTTCTAGGGTTTCAGGAATGGCACCTTGATAATCCATAGTTCTATAGTCTGCTCCATTGAGAGAGAATGATTGTTGGCTATTGTCCCCTCGGTAGTCCGCTTCTTTGTGAGACAGTGAGACTATTTGACACCTTCGATTACTTCAACTCTGCGGTCCACTCCATTGAGAGAGAGCAACTATTGCCCTCCCTTGGCTCTCAACTTGAGCCTCCCCTTTCCCACGCTAGACTACTCAGGTTTGAGAGGCCATCTCTAGGAGTTCTTTGACATCTTCAACACCCCACATAGCTTCTTCGGCATGACTGACGGCACTTCCATTTGATGATTTAGAGTCCATGATCCATGAGGTTTTAGATTTCCTATCTCTTGTAGAAGGGGATTCAGGGAGGGAAATATTTTCTTTGTCCTCCATGCAGGCTCCTACTTTGTCTTTGGCTTTAGAGGCGCCTTTGTATCTCTGCCCTCAAGGGGGCACCTACTCATGATGAAGTTCGTCACCCATCATTTACTCTTTTGGAATGGTTTCTTCGAGTAGTCATTTCTCCTGCAAATACCTAGGATCTTGAGGTACTGCCTAGCATTGGAGGTTTAATCGTGACCTGATGACGAGGCCTTCAAATTCCTTCCAGCATGGAGTTACGGAGCTAGTGACTTCTCTCCCGAGGTGGAGTCGGGTTCTATAGTTCATCCCGTCTACTGTTCCTTATTAAAGGTTACCTTTCGAATGGAAATTTTGGATCTACGGGATCCTCGAAATCTTCTTCTTCTCTTTCTTCGCTCCTCTTTCATCATCCCTCTTTGGGCCTGAGAGGGGGTGTTGAGAAACCACTTCTTCAATTTACACACTTCATTTAGGGTTTTGCACTGACAGTCCCAAAAAGGGCCGGTGTCTACATTTTGGCCATTTTTTTTGTGGGTGCCCACTCAATGGTGTGCCACCCTAGACAACTTATGCCTATAAATAGGCAGTTACTTCATTCATTCTTACACCCCACTTGAGTCATTTTTCACCCCTCTTCCTCCATCACTCCAACACTCTTCTCTCTTCTCTCCATTGCTGCCCATACCCCTACTGGAGGACATTGTAGTTTGTGGCCACCTTTCACCTTCCATTCATCCCTCCTGTGGTGTTCTGCTCTTGCGTTTTACTATGGCCTTCTATTGCTACGTTTTACTATGGCGTTCTATTGCTATGCTTTACTGCGGTGTTCTAGTGCTGTGTTTTACTGTGGCATTCTAGTGCTGCATTTTGCAGCCTGGTCCTCTTCCTGGTGTTCGAGGACTGTCCTTCGCTCCCTTGATAGCTAGTGATCATTTCTTGATTCTTGACACCATCAGAGGGTTGTGCTTCGCTCCCTCGATAGCTGTCCTTCACCTTCTAGTGATTACTTCGATAAAGTTCTAGCTGAAAGATTGTGTTTTGCTTCCTTCACTATGTAGATTCCCCATAGTGTTGCCGCTTGATTCAAATACCATAGTGGCATTATCTTTTGAGCTTCAGCTCCGCTATATCAACTTTTCTTCTGATAGCATGATTTAGTGTATCATCACGGTGTTCTTCTTGTGTTTCTAATTCTTTCTTCTCTCTCAGTGCTTGTGGTACACAGTCTGTGTTTCTCCCTGCAAACCCTAGTGTCTCTTTGCACTGTCACCCTTTTTTGGTGTGGTATTAGAGCATACTTGTTATTTTTATACCTCTCTCCTCTTGGATTGAACATTGAAGATCCAATCCCTTTGTAGTATTGGGGGACTTCTTTGAAGATGGTGCATTGGAGACATTGGCAGCAAAGGCCTAGAGCCCATGCAGCAAAAACATGTCAAAACTCTTGATCATTTGTATTTGTCTAGTCTTGGGGTGCCTTTTGTATTCTCATCCTTTTGTATTTGCTGAATTCATTGTATCTGATTCATACATGATGGCCTAGAGGAACCCTACAGTTTGCAATCTTGATATCTTGTATTTCTTTCTCGTTATTAATATAACTATCCATTATGAAAACAAAAAGAGAGTTTGTTGTTAATTTATGGGATGTGATATCAGTACGACCGTAGCATCGGAAGCCCTTCTCCACCTTTGATTCGGATCATCCGTGGTATGATTGGAAACTTGTAGGTTGGCAAAATATGGGGGTTGCTTCGGTTAGCATGATTTACTATCTTTTGATTAGAGACTGTCATTGGTTGGTGATCAAGGCCAATGGGGTGCTGGCACCTTGTCCCAATTGTTCTCTCAAATGATTCATGTGGAACACAAGGTGAACTCGGATTTCCGAAGGTAAATCTATTCAAATATAATGTTTCCTTTGGAGAATATTATCTCAGCCCTTTCCAGGTGTTGTATTTCCAGTAGCAACTATTTCCTTCATCCTACCAATGTGGAAGGTTCTCGCCACAGATTTATTTTGTACTTTAGCTAGGAAGATTTGGTCCCTCCTGTTTGGCATTTGGAGACCTGTGGTAGGACTTTTTTGTAGGAAAAATTTTGACTCAAAAATGGGCCGTTTAGGGGGTTTGACTCACTCTCTCTCCTAAAAAAATGGGGCAATGGTAAAATTTTTGCAAACGAACCCAAAGTTGTATGTACTCTTCGAGCTCTTTCTGTTGATCTATAGCTCACTGCAAGATTCTTTATATTTTAGAAGATTCCGAATTCATGTGAACCCTTGATGTCACATCCATGGAATCTTTTGAAATATGGAGAATCTCAGGGCATAGTATAGGTCAATGAAAAGAGCTCGAAGAGTACATTCTAAGTATCCAAGCTGTGACAAATTTGGAGTTTGTTTCCAAAAATTTCACCAGGGCCCCATTTTTGAGGAGAGAGTGAGTAAAACCCCCTAAAAGGCCGATTTTGAGTCCAAATTTTCCCTAATAGCTGCATCCCTCTGATTGGGTTTTTTGCAAGACAAAATATCTGACTCTTGCACAGCCAGATATGAAGGTATTGCTCCAGTTTCTTAGGTTTGGGGCCTGTTGGCACAATTGGGTCACCAAAATGCCTTCATCTTTGATTTTGCCTCTGGGGTTCAAAGTGATGTTGCTGGCTGAGCATGCTCTGCATTGGCAGCTGGATCTTGTTCAGCATGCTGGCCTTCTCCTGCAGGAGGATTTAGTCTCTTGGCATGTGGCAATTTCTTCTGTTACTCTGCCATGACTTTTATACTTCACATTCTGACTCTGCAGTCCTCGTTCTTCCAGCAGAGTATCTAGCATGGAGCACTGGATCCTATGCTACTAGTTCATACAACTCTGTTTATCCACAATGACCATTGGTAGCCATCTGCTAATTGATTCCTAGATTTATGCAAACTTTGCAGATGAGCTGCATGCACCCTAGCATTTTAAATAAAGGGTTTATACATACATTGTCGCTATATGAGTTTTGTAATGCCTCTGTATTATTTGCTGTTGCTTTTGTTGTGGTCCATCAATTACATGTTTTTTTAATGTAAGTGCATAGGCTTTGTGTTTTCCCAGTCAAAAACTAATTTTCTGTTGTTTCTCATATCTCTATATTTTTGTGTAGCATAGGATTTTAGATCAGCAGTTGAGGAGGGATTTCAAGTCACCCCAGTCTGGCACCAAGGTTTTCTGTCTGATAATGGCAGGTAACCCTCTTAATAAACTATGAGAATTACAGGGAGTCACCCCAGTGACCTGCAACTTTATAGATACGTTTTATTAGTTTTTATAACACAAGTCATAGTTGTTAGGAACCATATCTGATTCAAGTTTTAGTTTCTACCGGACATTATTATTATCTATTCTCACAAAGATTCAAGTGTTTTGTTTTTTTCCGAATCCTTAATCACCATGTTCACTTCGATGGATGGACATAAGACGAATGTCAAAGCCAGTACATGAATGGGAAAATTTCCCCGATGGATGGACTGAACATCTTATTAGAGAGATTCTGAAATGAAAAATGATAGTTTCACATTTGCCCAACAAGTGTCATCTTTCTACTGAAGCTTGCTTGCTCTTAAGCTGTGTAAATTGCTATGTTCAGTATCAGTACAACTCAAAAATTGCTTAGTTCTTTTAAACCATTAAGAGAGTATAGGAGCACTTTGTAGAGGGATTGGGGCACCTATTTTGTCATGCAATCTTGCTAGTGATAAAGGAAAATAAAAATTGCAGCTTTATGTTGCTGAAAGACTTCTGCCTTGAGTCACTATACAACTGTTTGTGATCTCGTCGCATATGATGCTAATATTCCAAGCTTTGCAAGGACTTGAGTATGCAAAGGAACTGGAAAACAGCTAACTCTCACAGTATTGTTTGTAGGCAAACCTCAGAGGTCAAATGGAGGAGTGCTATGGTGAGATGAATAAAGGACTGCAACCGCTTTTCCAATTTGACATCATACAAACTTTACTATTTCCTAAAAGTGGTGCATGGAAAGTGCTGAAAATTTGGAAACTCTGAATTAAAAACCATGTATCTAAGCTGAAAAGTTCATAATAAATGAATGGAAAAATACAAAATCTGGAGACCATTATGTAGGACCTGAAACACTTACTAGAGGCTTCAAGATCATACTGACATGGAATGGAGGCAATGGAAGCTTGAAATAATGCAGAATGGTTTGGGATGGGGAATGTGTTCGTAATTATAAGCTCCAGCTTCTCTTCCCTGCCGTCATTCCTAATTAGGACCATTTCTAATTTGTTTTACTTGTAGGTGATGGTTAAGGTGGAATTGACCAACCCTAAAGTATTCTGAATTTTTTAAAGGCTTTTGGTTTTTTTTTTGTGGGATAAAACGTGCCATTTTTGCTGTGATCTCTTTTTTTTTTTTTTGTAAAAGGTAATTGTATTAATTACGAAAAAAGGTACAAGTTTACATGATTACAAGATACACGATGGCTCTACGCCAGGGTGTGTAAAAACACTTTGTCTCTCTACAAGAACCAGACGACTAAAGAGTTACAAAAAAGTCATGGCAAAGACGCAGGGGAAATTGCCAGATGCCAGGGACATAAGTCCTCCCGAGGGAGCATGTTAGAGTGCCGAATAAGATCTATCTGCCAATGAAAGAGACCTTTAAGCCTAGCAATATGCCCCTGAACATTAGAGGCGGAATCAAAAAGAAAAGCATTCGAATGGTCCAGTTATGCCAACAGCCCCAATATCTAAAAAAGTGAAACAAGATCTTCATATGTGGCTGTGTCGGTGTGGGATATTTGGGCTGCACAAAAACCCAATCAAACACGGGCGTAGCGAGAAACCCACCACCACTTGCCAAACGGCTGACAAGAATGACCAGATTCTCTTAGCGAGGGGGCAAGAAATAAATCGATGACGGGCCGATTCCACGCTGGTGGTGCAAAAGAAGCAATTGCCGTTGGAGATTCGACGCTTGGAAAGAGCTGAAGCAAGTGGAAGACCACCAATCATCACCCTCCAAAGAAAGACCTCATATTTGAAGGGTGTCTTGTTCAACCAGCCCTCCATCACAGTTACCCTCCACCATGACCGGGATTTACCCAATCCCCATAGAGTATTAGCTTTAGTAACCAACCATTGATGATCTTTAATCAGAAGATGATACACCTGGTTAGCTGAAGCCTTTTCTAAATTCAGCCGGCTTGCAAGGTCCCAGTCCTGCCAGGGACGATCCGAAGCAAGGGCATGAAAGGGTTGTCTGCTCTGGAGCACCATCAAAAGCTCTCCCCATAAGTCCTTGTATCCACGAGGGATTCAAAAAAGCCTCCTGGCTGTACGAAACGATATCAACACATTGCGACTGGCAAGGGTGGTATCTGCGGCTGAAGTCAAGCCCAACCGGGCCATGTGGTTAAATTTTGGTCGAAGCTCATGTTTACCTTCCCACGAAAGTAACCGCGAGACTGCCAACAATTCCAGTTGAAAAGAGTTAGTAGCCAAGCGGTCCTCCGCTGGATGCCACTGAGCCTTCTAGAGGACGAGTCTTGAGGAATATACCAAATGGACAAGCAGAGATCATGAAGAACTGGAGAACCGAGAATTGGCATTAAGAACATGCCACCAAGAACTCCGAATGTGGGTATTACCATGTAGAAGCCCGTGATCCTCAAGAAAATAACGGGCGATAACGACCCACGGGTGATGATCCGAGCATATGGCGCGAAAAAGAGACCAATGGAGTGCCAGCATATGAGTTTGGGCATCTAAAATAGCCCCACCACCCATGTGTTTGGGGGTGCACGCATGCGACCAAGAAATCCATGAAATGCCTGCATGCAATGAATCTTTCTTCCATAACATGAAACGAATAGACTGAGTAAGAGCATTCAATGTAGTAGTAGTCCAGGGCAGCAATGGCAAGAAATATGTGAGCATTGGCAACATAATTATCTGAGCCACTTTGAGGCGAACATGGAAGGGCCAAGCCTGTGACTTCCAATACAAAAACTTAGCTGCCAGTTTTTGTGAAGTCCACTCTAGTAGCTGCTTTGGCGGAACATCAATACTCAAAGGGTACCCAAGATGCCTGACAATGGAACCACGGGGAACAACCAATCCTTGCCAGTCCAATGACTGCAAATGCAACTTTGTGCAGCTGAGAATGGCAGATATCAAAGCATTGATGCGAAGACCAGAAGCCTGACCAAAGAGTGCCCAAACATCTAATGCTTTGCGAAGGTTATCCTTGTCTGCACGCAGAATCATAAAGCTGTCATCAGCCAAGGATTGACTAATGAAGTGCTGTCCAGAAGGAAGAGACAATCTCGCCAACTGAGTAGAGGGTGCCATATGAGATAACATCGAAAGAACTGGATGAGTCGCAAGGGCAAAGAAGAGAGGACTCAAAGAGCAACCCTGTCGCACAGAGCGGGCAAGGACAAATGGCTCGGTAACGCCTCCATTTAGCATGACTCGCGAAGAAGCCGCAGCACTAATGGTGTAAATCAGACGAGACATCTGAGCACCAAAGCCCATAGTAGACATAAGTTCTGCAATGAAAGACCAGTCCAAATAATTAAAAGCCTTTTCCAGGTCCAATTGAATCAGTACAACCTCCTGGTTAGAATGCCTTGCATGATCAATCGCCAGTTGCGCATTTAATACATTGTGTAGAATGTTTTGGCGCTCAATGAAACCATATTGGAGAGGATGCACAATGGCAGGAAGATGCTTATGGAGTCGATTCGCCATTAGTTTGGAATAGATTTTGTACGTAGAACCCATCAAAGAAATTTGGCGCCATTGATTCAACATAGACGGCAAAGGAAATTTTGGAAGCAGTTTAATAAGTCCTTCTTTCCATGAGGAAGGTATAAGCCGCGTTTCCCACACCTGCTGAAACAAAGCCGTGAATGGTTTTACCAGTTGGGTAGCAAAAACCTCAAAGAACTCATTGGTGAGACCATCCCAGCCCGGACTTTTATCCTTGGGCAAGTGTAACAAAACATCCATAATCTTGGCCTCACAAATATCTGTCTCCAAAGTAGCTTGCATATCCTGCGGAACCTGATTGCGGACCAGATCATAGAAAACTGAACGGGCATGAGTAATTTGGGCTGAAGGTGGAGACGTGGAATCAAGAAGGTCAAGAAAATAATTCCTACACATTCACAATAGTCTGCGGATCAATGACCATTTGACGTTCTGCATCCTAGAGTCTAGTCATATTCTCTCGAGTAGGAGAGGCATGGAGAGCACGAAGAACTTATGAGTCTTACAAGCACTGTCTTGCAAATTCTCCGTCAGATGTTGCAATTTGGCCTGCTGATAAGATTTCATTTGAAACTCTTTAATAAGATGCACCATGCGCATTGCCAGTGAGAGCAGAAATACATCATCTGGAGTGTCCACCAGCAGAGAACGAACCAAAGCCAATAGGTCCTCCGCTGCTTGTCGACGCTGCCGACAGAGAGGCATGATGGATCCCATACTGCCAAACAACCTGCTGCACATTAGAGAGCAATCGTTCAAACGAAGCAGTGCCCTAAGAGGAGAAGTCCAATAAGAATCTATCAATCAATTGTTGCATATAGCCTTGAAAGATTGAATGCTTCAAATAAGACGAGTTGAAACGCAAAGGGAGTCTCCAGAAATTGCTGAAACGTTGCAACGGGTTGCGCAAGCATCTCAAGCTATAGAGAGAAATGATCCGACAAGGCATATTGCTGCAACACTTTCATTTCGAGCATCTCAGGAAGAAAATCATCATTTTGCATGATGTATATGCGGTCCAACCGCGACCATGTGGTTGCATATTGCGCAGAATGGAAAGTAAACCCTGTAGAAGAAGGATGTATATAGCCAAGACTAGAGATCTTGCTTAAGAACGGCAAGAGCCAACGCCTGCCACACACGACTTTCCGGAGCGTCCATTACTGAATGCTCTGATGTGGACTGTGAAGAATCAACATACATATTAAAATCCCCCATCAAAAAACCCCATCTGTGAAGTGACAAGGAGGTCTGCAAAGTATGCCAAAGATCCCGGCGAGATAAAGGATCATTTGGAGCATAGAGGCCAAGTAACCATAAGATCTCTCCTTCAAATAAAACTTCAATCACCAGAAAGCGGCCATGTACATCATTTTGAATGAGAACAGGCTGATATTTTTCATGTACAATCATAAGCACACTAGAATAATGCATGGCATGTATCCCAGCATAGAACAAACGAAACCCATGGCAATCCACAACTTTTCCTGCTTCACCGTGACTCTTGTACTCAACAGCACACAAGACATCCCATTGATTCTCATGCAATGCAGTCCACATGGCATATTGCTTATGGCGAGAACAAATGCCTCGCACATTCCACGTGGCTATCTTCATGTGTATTCAAAAAGAAAATCAGGCTTGAGGCACAGCTTCACTCGATTTGACCTTTTCTGCTAGAATGTCTAGGACTCCCTCATCCAAAAAATCAGCCAACACGGCAAAAGAGTTTTGACGGCCAGATTTCGAGGTAGACGACATATCTGCTGTCTTGTGGATGGAACGGGGATAGCGACGATCCCATGGGGTAATCGCATTACCCGTGGTATCAAAAGCCAGCTTAGCAAGAGGACCCTTTGGACCATCTGTATACACTTTCCTAGTAGGCTGCTGACGGGGAGCAGAGGAAACCATAGCAGGAGTAGTGTGCTTTGAAGACAACATTTCTTTCCTGCGCATATAAGTGCGCATGGAATCTTGTGAGGCAGTAGGCACAGTATGCGCCATGGCAGCATCAAACCTGTTACCTTTTTTTGGACGTACATCTACCCAGTCATTGCCATGGGAATCCAAGCTCGAAACTTGAATCTTGTGAGGCAGTAGGCACAGTATGCGCCATGGCAGCATCAAACCTGTTACCTTTTTTTGGACGTACATCTACCCAGTCATTGCCATGGGAATCCAAGCTCGAAACTTGTTGTTTACCTTTATCCAAAACTTTAGGTGGCTGGGTTGCATCTTGCGACGGAGCATGAAGCACCATATCTTCCATGGGTAGCACAACATGCTCAGCATCCGAAGTCGGTTGCTTCTCTGGGCATTCGGCCATAAAATGCCCCAACCACACGAAAAGCAATGCCTTGCAAAGTTACCCCATTTCAAAGGAAAGTGCAAAGGATGCATGCCAGAGCAATTAAGCCCTAACCATGCAGGCCTTTTCCTAGCAGTGTCCCATAACATACACAAACGATTACGATTCATGGCTCTGAGGCTTGGGGGGACCAGAACAGTGCCCACCACGGCCATGGCGTCCTTTAAGAGTGGCCAATAGACAGGTTGCCTGCAGGTCGAGAAGGTGGAGGCAGTTGGGAAGCAGCAGGGTGCCTTGCTGATCAGCAAAACACAACTGTCCGGGGTCATGCCAGGCTCCAGCTGGTATTCATCAACTTCATCACTGGACAAGCATAAATGCAACACTGTTACTAATTTTTATCACTATTCCTATGTGACAGCAAGGGTGATGTGCAGGAACTGAAGAATGATTGTGGCGTGATGTAGAAAGTAGCTGAACAGGTCCATATTTATAGACATATGAGCCAACCAACCATTTAGGTTGGTGCCCATGCACTCTTGGGTGTCAGCCAAAAAGACTCTGGGTACATTAAATGTGGGCATTGGACACTTTTAGAACGTTTAATATTTGAGTTTTGGGGATATCTAATAAGTTGAAGAAAGGGGATTAAATTATTTAGTTGATCCTTTGTTGCTTAATAACCCCCTCTCAGCCCAAAACTTTAGCCAAGAGAGATTCCAAAGCATAGCTCATTCAAGAGTTTCCACTTCAAACCAGCCAGCGTGTTGAATGAGGGGTGCATGTTTGCTGCCCAAAGGCCAATGAAGACCATAGAGGCAATGAGAAATTTGGTCAATGGGTGCACATCAGCTGCCCAAGAGCCTACCAGGACAAAAAAGGTGATGGTTATCTTTCCTTGTATTTAATGTATTTGAGCTTTGCTATTTTCAAAAAATATCCCCAAATATTCTTTAGTGAGTGTCCCCCTTTGGGGGGCAGGAATGGCTAGCTCATACACATGCATAGTTGAGGGAGATTTTGGAATGGGAACGGAAGCGAAAACGGAAACGGGAATTTTCAATGGGACTGAAACGGAAACAAGAACAGGAATGTGACATCATCAAGGGAAGATGAACATTGATATCCTAGTCAATAAGATTTAAAGACTTTTACTTTAAAAACTTAAATTTATCAATATGCAAAAACTCACTGCATGTCCATAGTGTCTGCTTAATAAAGTTGAATAGCACAAACAAGCAAGGATGTTACATTCTTTACTATTCTCGATAAGAAGTGTAGTGGCATTTCTATGGATTTTGTAGTACAATTATCCCATATGAATCAAGGTGATTCGACAGTCGGGTTATAGTCGATGAATTGAGAACAATGGTATGATTCATCCCGACAAAGATGACCATTAAACGGCACCAATTGAATAGTCTCTTTGTTGAGCATTTGTATAGACTTAATGGTTTACTTGAAGAAATAGTTAGCGACCATGATCCTAAGTTCATTGACCATGTCTGACAAACAATCTTCTAGAAGTTGGAGATCCGATTGTCCATGTCATTCTCGGAACATCTTGAAATTGATGGATAGATTGAGTCGTATGTCTCCTGTAGACAATTCAATTGGGATATCTTCCTTGGATTGAGCTTGCTTATAACAATGCTAAGCATTTGGCTACTAGGTATAGTTTGCTTATGTTGATGTATAGTTATGATCGGAAATCATTGATTGCCATTGAGCTCATGGGGGTAAAAAATGCAGTCCATGATGACTTTTTGCATTATATGTAGGAGATGCTTGGGGTTGTAAGGAAAAACATTAAAATGGTCCAAGATTGTGCTTCATGTTAACCTAATCAAAATCACACTCGGGACATGTGGGTTTACCTTAAAGTTTCAAAGGACTTTGATTCAATAACTATAAGTAAGTGTTGTAAGTTATCTTAAAGGCATTATGGTTCTTTCTTGATTATCAAGAATATGAATAGCTCCGGAAATCCAAGTTCACTTGGTGTTTCACACGAGTCATTTAAAAGAGCGATTGGGGCAAGGTGAATTGATAGCTATTTGAGGAAGGCCCACAACTCGAGGATATTGCTTGTTATCTTCCACTTGAACAAATTGGTTCTTGATCAAAGGACTAAATGATCGCGCTAGATTGTTTCTTTAGCGTATTTGGTCAAGTGGAAGAACCACTTGGAGATGGAGGCTAATTGGGAGGTTGGACCTCGGTACATTCATTGAAGAGGCATTTTCTCTACTTCATTTGTGAGGATATTGCTGAGGACAGCAATCGTTCATGAGGGCGAAGAATGTTACATCCTTGGACACGTAGATGGGCACTGGTAGCATTGGTTGATAGTGGTCTTGAAGTGATTTAGTGCAAATGCACCAAGTAACCTTTAGGGTTAGGGCAATTGACTTCTATTTAGATGAATCAAGGCCCTATTGCGCACACATTATTGTGTGATCACAAGTGTGAGACTTTTGGCCCATAGGCCAATATGTTTGCACAATGGGTTGGTGTGGGCTGGTTATATGGGATGCTAGCTATTGGGACATGGTTGTGACCCAATGTGCTACTAGCCCCCAGGTTTGGGGTTGAGCTTGTTTGGCTCTACGATTGGGATTGTCCATTCCCTATATGTTTGTGGATATAAGTTGTGTTGAGTCTTGTGTGCAGGTTGGGATGTTCACAAGGGCTCCTTTTGATAATCTCTCAATAAGCTTGAAAGATGGTCTAGACTAAACTGTCCTCTTGGGGCACTCTTCCTAGTGCTGCCACAAAGGCTCTCATAATCTCCTCATTAGACAAGGATGCATCTCATGGTGTGGCACTAGTGCAAGAGGAGTTTAGCTCCACATACCTTAGGACATATATTGCCACCTTAATGAATTCTATTGTTTCTCCTTTTGGCTAGACAAGTGCATCCATTGTATATTAAAAGCAATTCTCCTCAATGGGTTTTTGCCAATGTCATTGGTTATTAAAAGTAGTTTTCTTGAATGTTTGCTTGTATCATTTCTGTTCAGCCTATTAGTAAAGTGAACATGCAGAATCCTTATAGTCTAACTGGCTAACCCTCTTGTCTATGTTTGCAAGAGGGCAGGAGATATTTGGAGAGCAGGAGAGGAAGATCAACTGACACCTTGCACTTGAGTAGACTTGATTGTTTTAATCTGTCAGTGAGAAGGCATGCTCTCCATATATGCAAACAGAAGGATAAATAATAGCATCTGTTTATGTTGCACTTCCATGCTATATGCCATCACTACCCTTAATGCATGCTTACTAGTTCTAAATTTGATTTATGATAGGGCTATGGTTTACAGTCAAATATTTAATGCGAAATCAAGAGAGTAAATGTGCTTCTTTATAGCATATTTCCTTATTCTGAGACATCTGAGATATACTTCCAAGTGAGGGTTTATCCTGAACTGTGCATATGCATGGATGGTTCTTGTACAGGTCACCTGATGTGAAGACTCTGGAAACTTGCAAGTGGGAGTACTCTACTCGTCCTGTTTATGGCTGGGGAGATACAAGAGCAAATCAAAAGGCAACAGCAGGCTGGTTGGCTGCACTTCCAGTGTTTGAGCCACATTGGCAAATATGCATGGCTGGAGGGCTTTCTACAGGCAATGGTTTCTGAGCTCAACTTTTCCAATTTATTGTCTGCTTATTGTCACAAGGTTAATTATACAAGATGTCATTGTAAAGGGATATAAAAGGAGAATCTCAGACTAACAAGTGTGTACAACTAGGAAGTTTGTACAAAGCTTTTAGTGTCTGCGTGGCTTATTCTGAAACTATGGTGATGGTTGAATCAGGTTGGATTGAATGGGGAAATCACAAGTTTGAATTTGAGGATGCACCATCTTATTCAGAAAAAAACTGGGGGGGATCCTTCCCAACCAAGTGGTTCTGGGTTAGTATACATCATCTTGCTTTAATGTGCTCTTACATGTTTTCAAATAACCCAACTCTATCTTTTTCTTGCATTGCTGTTAAAAATAATATTAGTCACAGAACATCCTACTTCCTCAAGGTTACAATTTCTTTCATTAATATGATCAGGAATTGCTTTTTCCTAGAATGTGGCTGCTGGGATTATATTCTTGCTATAAAATGTGCCTCTTTCTGTTTCATTAAGGCTTCCTTTTATTTGAGTAGGTAGCACTTGCAATCTCTTCGATTGCTATAATATGTAATTGGCAAGGAAGATCTTGAGGTAATGACATAGGTAGAGGAAATGTGACTCTCAAATAAGGTTAACTAGTATGGTGGGGTGAAAGTGTACATTGACTGATCAAAAAGGCCCATTCCAAATTTTCACAAGGGTTCCTAGTTGGCTGGTTGCATATACACTTGCTCCATTGTGACATCTAATTTGGTAAGTTGTGTGTGCAGGGAGTGTGAAGAAATGCTCTAAACGCAAAAAGCATGAAACCAATTGTATGACAAAGCACATTCTGATAAACTTAGAACACAGTTAGGGTTAGGGTAACTCAGAGACAGTGAACACAATGAATAATAAAGTGAGTGAATAATGAATATACAATGCTCATGCAACAAACACACTATGCATTGAATAGTGAATCCCGAATTCTCGTATCTTTGGGATCAAGGTAGAGGTTATTAGCTTTAGAGTGTCGTACTTGGAATAGATCCTGAATTTCAGAAAAGGCAAACCTCCGAGTGTCCAACACCAATAAACACAGCCAAAGAAGATTGGAGCTGATGAAGACAGTAGTGCAAGAGAGAGAGACACTAGAAAGGTAGATACCTAAGGAGAGAGAAAATTTGCACAACAGTTGCTAGGTGCAAACACAACAAACAATGGTGAGAGAAAGTCAGGGCGGCAGCCAAAAAACCAAAATGCAAGATTTGGAGGAGAGAGATAATGATGGTGACAATTGCCAACCCGGGGTGATTGCACCCAACTGTAGGTGATAGCTCCTAGGACTTGGCAACAGTAGTAAACACACAAAGAAGGCTGGAGTCAGGCGCGCCGGATGGAAGCAAGTGGCTAGTGGAAGCTCTAATCGTGATATCCTGCACAAATGGGGTGTGGGCAGTAGAGTAATGGCTCTTGAAACCTGCAAAAATGAGATTGAGAAAGAGTGGTGGGCTGCATGCATATTTATAGAAAGTTTGGGTGTCATGAGGACATGTATTTTTGAAACCTCACTTAACATGTGGATTAATTTTTAATCACATGATTAAGTAAATATAGCACATGTGAGGTGCAACTGGGATCAAAGTAAATTTACGAGCCCAGGACTCGAAGAAATCACGAGATGTCAAAGGCAAAAGTTGCTATAAGTTATGCTTTGCAAAACGAAAACGGTTCTTTGTTTTAACGACGTCTCGGTTAATCGTTTTGGAACTCCAGAAAAACAAACTCTTATTGGCACAGGTACTTGGTGGGATCTCGTGCCAGTTGTTGGCATAGGTTATTCATTTGGCCATAAGTGTTAGTTGGTGACACTAGAGAAGTGGCGTTTATTGGTGCCTAACACTAATCTGATGGTCAAAGATAGCGGAGAGACAGTCGGGAATGGATGTTGCCTAGCCAATTTAATTATTGGCCAGTCATATTATTTTTCAGGCCACGGAAATAATTATTAGATTAATTTTCAGTATTTAAAGACTGAAAATTAATATTTAATTATGAAAAATGATGGAAAAACCATTAGGGGGGATCTCGGAAGTATACTGCATGCATCCAAGATACTGCGCCGACAGTATGTTTGCCCTGAGATCACTACTTAGTGTACTAGTCACTGTGAGATATGTAGATGAGTATGAGTTTCACCCGGGCACTGGAACTATACTTTTGCATCAGCTTATGATCAATTTAGCATGAATTTTGCCTCTATTTTGAGACAAAAATTTTGATAAGCTTCAGCTCAGTTTTTGGTGAGCTTGAGAATTGTTTATGGTCGCTTTTTTGGATCAGTTGTGCATCACTTTTTGCACTGATTGCTGGTCAGTTTTTGCAATGAGTTTGTGATCAGTTTGAGGTCACATTTGCAGTAGTTTTTGATCAATTCTCAGATCAGCAGGTCATCAGTTTATGATCAGATTATGCTCAGTTTTCAATGGTTTACATGTAGTTCCATGGACAACAACATATGTTATGATGCCATTGACGTTTTAGCCATGGTTTATGTTTTGTTATACTATGCTATGGGTTGGTTTTGCCAGATGAGTTGAGCTCATGAGAAACGGAAATGTCACATGATAATCTGGCAATGTTTTTGAGATTCTTTGTGAGTCTTATGCAATGTTATGTTGGCTGGTAATTTTTAGCATTTGTTGGGTATAGGCATGGTTGAACAACAGTGCGCAATGTTGTGTTGACTATGATGCCCTATGGAAATTCCAGTATAGTACTTTACTTTTGATGTATGTGGCAGTGCAATCAAGGACAATTGCAAGGATTTCAAGGGGGAGGACTGCATGAGGATATGCATTTTTGAAACCTATTTTTAAAACCTCACTTAACATGTGGATTAATTTTTAATCACATGATTAAGTAAATGTTGCACATGTGAGGTGCAACTGGGGTTAAAGTAAATTTACAAGCCGGGATCCGAAGAAATCACGGGATGTCAAAGGCAAAAGTTGCTATAAGTTATGCCACACAGGTACTTGGTGGCATCTGGTGCAAGTTGTTGGTCTAGGTTATCCATTTGGCCATAAGTGTCATTTGGTGATACTAGAGAAGTGGCGTTTAATGGTAGCTAATGCCAATATGATGGTCGAAGATGGCGCAGAGACACTCGGGAATGGAAGTTGTCTAGCCAATTTAATTATTGGCCAATTAGATTATTTTTCAAGGCATCGAAATAATTATTAGATTAATTTTCAGTATTGAAAGGTTAAAAATTAATATTTAATTATGGAAAAAGTTGGAAAAACCATTTGGGAAGGCTGCCACTTATCAAAAATGCCTAGGTAAGACTGAAAAACGTCTTTAGAGGTTCGAGAGAGGCATTTTTATAAATTCAGCTTGCAAGAGAGGGAGGGGAGACAACTGGTCTGATTTGTAGCCATTGGAGGACCTTCAGAGGCTGCCAAGGGCAGGACAAGACCAATCAACAGTAGGAGAGAGCATCTACAGGCTGTTGAGATATGGCAGCAACAATAACTGATTGATTTTCTTTAGTTCTTTGCATCTAGAAGCTGTTGTGATAGGGCAGCAGCTGCATTTGATTGATTTTTAGTTATTCTTCGTGACAAAACTCTGAATTTCCTCTCTCTACAATTTTCCCTTTCATCTCCGAGCCTTTTCACAGCCTTGCTCTGAAGATCTTAGCATTTAGATCCTTGGAGGCTAAGAAATTGCAAATTTCTCTGCTGTAAACCCGAATTTACAGTAGAAATTAGGGTTTAGCAGCAGCCTCGGGAAGTGTGCCAGAAATTGGAAGCTCTATGACTTCGATTTAACAAGGCTGAAGTTGTTTTTAGCCTATGCAAGTGGAGGGACCAATAATTAATTGAATTTAGAGTATTTTCCATCTTCATCAAAGCGGATGAAGGCCAATTGATTGCCCGAATCAAGGGGCAAATTAGATTAAAGACTTGCTGATGATTTTGAATAGTAAGGGGAGTTGGTTTACCGAAAGGGATTGGGAGAATTCCATTGTAAATCAGCCTCTTCTTCAATAAAGCTAAAGAAATACCGAACTTTCACCAATTTTGGGGCCAATCGGATGTGCATTGTCCAAGATCAATAGGTAAATTCGTATTTTTAGATTTGCATTATTTGTTTGTTGCTGTAATTAAGTTGCAATTAGGGATTTACCACCCATCCAAGCGAGGAAGGTTGGTTACATTGGGGCACCTAAATTAGGGTTTTATATGTGTGACACAGTAACTCTCTAGGATCGTGTTTCTTTTTAAAACAAGAGGTTTTCTTCATTGAGTAAGCGTGTTTGGGGCTATTTAAGTCAAGCTAATGCATTTTTAGCTCAACATCCCCTCTCAGGCCCAAAATAGAGCCATGAGAAATAAACCCTTAATATATATATTCTTTTATCCCAAGGTGTTCCATCCCAAGGCAGCCACACTAGGGCATCGGGCAAAGGGTGCATGTGGAATGCCTAGTGATCTACGAAGACTACAAAGGCGAGGGTTATCTTACCAAGGAAACGCCTATGATCACGCCAGAGAGGCCAGGGTATTGAACCAAGGATGGTCGTCGGCTGCCTAGAGGCCCACCAAGTCTTGCAAAGATAAATCGAATCAGCAATGGACTTTTTGATTTTTTTTTCTTTAAAATTAAAAATATTTAGCATTTAGTGATGGTTGGAAATGAGTTTTCGTCCTATTGAGTCATTGTGCTTTGAAGGATGGAGATGCATAGCCCCATTACCTTCATACAATAAGCAACACAATCGCACACACTACTAGGATAGTACCTAGGGATTTCGGAGTGTGTATGTGTGTGCCAATCATATGGAGAATATATGAGAGAGGTAAAACGGAAAAGCAAGTAAGACAAATAAAGCTAGCATGCAAGCATAGGAAAAGTAACGCCTTTGGAGATTGCCATGTGCAATGCCACGATTATGGCGGAGCCAGAGTTGACCACTCCAAGGGTGATCGAAAGGGGATACATGCACATAAATGCATGTTTACATGAACAGAATACCAATGCATGGGATAATGCAAAGGAGGATGCAGATACATACTCATGTAGAATGCGATGCAATGGTGCCACCTGGACAATGCCCTGATAGGGGAATTGTTCACTTGCCCAAGTGCCGTTTCACAATCATGTCATTTTAACAACGCAGATAAAGTTACAAATGTCCATAGTATACAATACATAAGAAATAAATATTTGAAAGCAAAAAGATGTAAACATCATCACTGTCACTATCAAGAGAAGGAAACCCCCTCTCTCAAACTGGAAGAAGAAGTAAAAGGGCAGTATCCTTTCCTCATCAATTTGAAGAAATAGAGGGTGTGCCCAAGCCGATCTGTGGTAGAAGATACTAGAGAATTGGCCGGTTAGCCACCTTAGTCAAAATATTTGCAAAGTTGTCGCTTGATGGCACAAACTTTAAGTGAATGGTGCCTAGTTCAAATTACTCTTTGATGAAATGGTAATGAACCGCCACCTGCCGTGTGCGAGGAGAGATAATAGGATTGGCTGCAGCAAGGGCAAGGGCGCTCTAGGTGTCGTAGTAGACAACTTTAGGTGACTAGAAGGAAACTGAAGTGCAGCCAACAAGTTCCTTAGATAGATGGCCACCATAGTGCCATTGAAAAGAGCTCGATACTTTGCCTCAGCCATGGAAGCCACAATTGTCTCTTGCTTACAACTAGCTCAAGAGATAGGTGCCGTGTCTAAGGTGTAGAGGTAGCATCCATGAGAACACCAAGTGTCAGGATCTCCCGCCCAGTCAAAATCAATATATCCCTGCAAAAACATAAACCATGACCATAAGTTAGTCCAAAATTATAGGTACACCTTAAATATCTTAACACACGAAAACAAGCAACCCAATGAGACATTCTAGGTGCCTTAAAATACTGACTAAGCAAATTAACTGAGAATACAAGATCTGGCTTAGTATAAATTAACTAGACTTATTTTCCTACACCTGTAAAGTGAGAAATAATAGGCTGAGAGCCAAAGAATGTCTCATACGGAGTATTTTTAGAGACCGTCGCTGTGGGGCATAGGTTGAGGATGTGCATTGAAGTGTTAACAATCTCGACCCCGAGGCGCTTGGAGAGCTATACTGCAAACAGTATAGAGCATGCCACCTTGAGGACAGTTGGGTTCCTACGCTCTACAACTTCATTCTGTGTAGGGGAGTTGGTAGAGGTGAGCTGGCGTGAAATGCCCTACTCCTATAGAAACTCAAAAAACTCGTGGGAGGTAAACTTGCCATCAGAATCACTCCTCATAGTATCCACACGATGACCAGTTTGGTTATGCACCAGCAGCACCCAAACACTAAAAGAAGTAAAGGCATTGGACTTGTGCTTGAGGAAATACACACACATGTATCTAGAGAAATCATCCTCTATCAAAAAGAAGTATAGTGCATCATTTAAGGTGGCAGTGGATGTGGGACCACAAAGATCTACATGAAGAAGCTTAAGGGGGTCAGCAACATGAGTAAATGGGTGTATGATGTTGCTTACCTAGCTAACATGCTTTACAGACCTCTCGAGATAATTTGAGGAGTGAAAGGCCCTCAACCATCCCTTGATGTGACAGCTCATAAAGAGAGTCCTAGCCAAGATGTCCTACACGAAAATGCTTAAAACGGTTAGAGGTCATGGGCTCCCGTATAGTGGCCAAACCCTGGAAGCGATGGAACTTCCCTGGCATATGGCAATTTCCTTGCGTCTTTTCTATCGTTTAGTACTATATAAATATAACATTCATTATGAAAAAAAAAAGAGATGTGTATTATGGGCGTCTCCATGCTATCATCCTAAAGGAGAGCGTTGATGTGTTTGTCCCCCCTATCTACACCTTAAACCTGTTGTGAATAAAGGCCTCGTGCCTTTAAAAGTGCTTGGGTGTGAACGCACCCTTAGCAGTTGTACTTACACATATATATCTATCTAAAAACCTAAAGATACACTCATCATTGTACCTGAAAACGTGTTCACTGTCTACTTTGCTCTCTCTCACTCTCTCTATCTCTCACTGCGCGTAGGACAATCTGTCTCGAATTCCGTGCCTAACCGGTCCCTATAAACTAGTATCAGAGCCATCAGGTTCTGCACGCTTCTCGAGACGTCAAGCGTGAGGTAGGCGAGGAGGAAGTTGC
The DNA here is from genome assembly GCF_053477565.2 of Lygodium microphyllum. Classification (NCBI taxonomy): domain Eukaryota; kingdom Viridiplantae; phylum Streptophyta; class Polypodiopsida; order Schizaeales; family Lygodiaceae; genus Lygodium; species Lygodium microphyllum. The sequence continues at coordinate 120,475,309 of NC_141135.1, forward strand.
AGGTGTCACAAGCGAGCAGGAAGTGTCTTAGCTAGGTTCGACAGGAGTTACAGGAGTTGCAGGTGTCGCAGGGCGTGGGACAAGTCGATAGACGGGTTAGGCAGCTGACGCGCTGCCAGGCTGGCAGGTACAGCGGTTGCGTGCAGGGAGCCACCAAGACCAAACAGGTTGACGACCGGCGCTATTCGCGATGGGCCTAGCAGGTGCACGTGGGGGGAACCAGGCAGCAGTTGACGCGGCTTCGGACGGTGATGGCGAGGTTGTCGGCAGACATGCCATGCGAGAAGCCGGCGGGTCAACGAACCTCACGTCAGGTGTTTTTTCTTTAAAATAAAAAAATTTCCCCAAATCTTTTCTTTTACCCCCTTTTCTTTGACGGCATTCACGCGTGGAAGCACAGTTTCCAGATTTGTGCAAATTTGGCCTGGAAAAATTGGGGCTTTTCCCGGACGTGGGGACTTTAATGCAGAACTGGACAATCTATCGCAGAAATTGTAGGAATTTGTGACATTTTGTCCCCAACATTTGGGGCTTTTAATGTACATGCGCAAATTGGGCTGAAATTTATCCAATTTCTCGATATTGATGCACATTGGACCCCGTGCAATTTGGCGCTTTTGCAGTTTGGGCAAAATTTGTTTAGCACTTGGTCATTTTATGTACATGCAGGTTGAATTTCGCGCAATTTGGACATCAACATTGGCCTGTCCTATGCATGATAGAGGAAATGCAGATGTGTGTTTGATGCTTTGAGCACAAAATTTTGGGGCTTTTGCCTGTTTGTGTTAAATTTTATGCTCGTGGGTACATGTACAACAAAAATTGCAGGTGAAATTTTGGGATTTCTCATGTAATGTAATGCATATGCCCTTGGAATAGCTGTAATCAGTTGGATAATGCTATAGCACATAATTGGATGCTTCTGAAAATTTAATTACAGATTTGAAATCTGTGCTTCTGCGTGGTCATTTATTGCTGATTGGTACTTGTTTGTACCTTGGTCGCTTGGGTGACAGTTTGGGCCTGCATTTGCTGGGTTTTTGGTCACATTTGGGCTTAAAATCATGGCTGGCAGCCATGACAGTAGTAATCTGATGCACATAAAGAAGCTTGAAGGCGCACACAATTTTGCAGTTTGGCAAAAGCAGTGCTACAATATCCTGTTACAAAAGAAGCATGCAAAGCCGATCAAAACGAAAGGGGCAAAGTCCACGGACTTGGATTAGGACGATTGGGATGAGTTAAATGAGCTTGCACGCTCAACCATAGAGCTATCGATTTTTGATGCCTTGCTCTTCAACATTGAAGGTTTGGATTCTGCATATGCTATATGGACTAGATTGGAAGAACTTTATGCACAAAAGAGTGCTGCAAGCAAAGTGTATTGGCTAAAAAAGCTTATGGATTTGTGTATAAAAGAGGGTACAACAATGTCTACTCATTTGAGTGAGTTTAACTCCATTTTCAGCCAGCTGGTTGTCTTGAAGTTCATGATTGATGATGAATTTAAGGCTGCTTTCTTGCTTTGCACATGGGACTTTCTTCACTGTGCAGGAGAGGGGGTGTCTAGTCCTTGATAGAGAACAGTAGGATGAGGGGTCATGCGTCCTTTTGTGGAGGAGGATTCAAGTGGTTGGCCTTTAGGGGAAGACATGGCGTTTGGACCCTTATGTGTTTTGGGAGGAGCTCCGAGAGTGGTGCCTCTGGATTTGGAAGGGCAAGCCACTTGATGAGTTGGAGTGGGACCCTGGAGAGTGGCCATGGCCGGCCACTATGGTCCCCATGAAGCCACTGAGGTTCCTGGAGCACACAACCAAGATTGGCAGACACGTACTGATGCAAGAGGACATGGACTGGGCGCCTTTACGTAGCAGGTACTAGGTGGAGCATAGCATCACAGATGCTTTCCGGCAGACCTTCTGGCGCCGCCTATGGGACAACTGGAGGCTGGGGAGGGTTTCATACTTCTTATGGCTGTTGGCACATAGAGGCCTAGCGGTGGAGAGTTGCTTAGCCCAGATGTAGAAGGATGGAGGTTGTAAATGTTGCACATAGTAGGTTCTCGAAACTCCAAAGCACTTCCTTTGGTCCTGTGAGCTAGCACAACTCGTGTGGAGAGGAGCATGCCGCATTCTCCACCGTATACAATCAGCTTCGGATGTATCTCGTGGGGAGCTTTCTGTTGGCAAGCAGTCAGCCAGGGCCATCACCTTTTGTATGAGGCCGGCATGCAAGACACAATCTTCATCATTGAGGATGGGTCTTGTGCAATGGTCGGTTTGGAGGCTCTACCCATCCGCCAGGTACTGAAGCCCACAGCAGACGGCTTTGAGATATGGGAGATCGTAGGGAGTGTTACTAGATGGCACATTTGGAAGGCACGGTATCAAGAGGTTTTTGGCGGGGAGAGACTTTCAGTACATGCGATTTTGGCAGAGCTGTGGACCTCCATCATCCATTCCGTCGACGGCCGATGGGACCAAGTGCAGGGCAAGTCTCGAGCTCGTCAGGAGCTCCGTTTTCATTTCATGCACACTTGGGGCGGCCAGGACGTGTTCATGATGCAAGCAGGCAATCCCAAATGGCGATACTCCCCCCATGGCTTCTTACCCCCATCCTCCCAGGTTGCCTTGAGAGGCTTGTACACATGATTTATTTATGACCTTGCACCAACTCCAGGTAGTCTGTCGAGCATGAGCATCTCGTTGTAATCAGTCTTTTCGAGTAATATAATCAGCCACATTTTATTTGCAAAAGAAAAAGAGGTTTAATACCTCTTTTCTTAGTTTAAAACTATTTAAAAACCCTTTATGAAAAAACTTGTGTTTCTTATTTTACCCCCTCTCAAAAGAAACTTATGAAACATGTTTTTAACATTTCGTCTCTAAATGTTTTTGGCATTTTTGTCTGCTATGAGATGTTTTATATTTTGTAACACATGTGGGTCATCCAAAGCTTTTATTTTCTAAAGAATATCTTTAAATTCTTGTGAATACACACCCAACTCTTCTTCCCCATATCGAGTTTGTGAAAATTTTCAATCCGATGATCGGTTATGAACTACTTTCGAAAAACGGATTGAAAATCTACCACGTCTTCGTCTTGAGACGTAGCCCCATCCACCAAGCGTATGCCTTCTCATGGAACATAATTTGTATCTATCTGATATGTTGAGTGTTGATGAATTGATGAAATAAGTCATCCACTTGGCCAGCCATGGCCAGCCATGAGTCAACATTGGTCTTGTTGCATTACTTCTCTCCTTTGAAGGGATCAGGTAGGAATTGCTGGGGCAATGCCCTTATGGCTATGAGCACAAATGGAAAATGGGGAGTGTGTAGCTTGGGTAATTCCCATTGCATGTCTTTAATTTGAGCTTGCAAAACCACTACAAGGGATGAAGTCGCATTAGACTTCATAGAAGAAGAAATTTTGGGACAATACTTATACATGCGTGTGGATTTAAGAGAAGCTAGTCAGGCGTCCTACATATGTTGAGGTTCGGTTGCAACAGGTGAATCAAAAGGAGACATAGAGTGGGAGTCATGATGTTGAGATAGAGAATGAAAAAAAAGAAAAGTAGAGAGATTAATTACTTTAGGTCCATTCCTCATGCTTGTAGATCTAGTTTTGATTGGAAGGAATGAAGCGTTACCAATGTCATGGATCCTTTGGAAGTGCTAGTAGTGCTAGAGGCATGGAAGGGATGAAGAAGTATCAGTGAGGGCATGGAACCTTTGGTAGTGCTAGAGGCGCCTAGAAGGAAATAGAGGGGAGGGAAGAGAGGATGATAATGGAAAGAGTTCAAGGGGGTAGGAAGGAAGAGGCTGAAGGAGTTAGAAAGTGGATGGGGGATCTTAGACCTCCCCTTCCCGGGAGGTCACCCATTCTAGTATTGTTCATGCCAATGCGCGCTTAACTAGAAGTTTCCCATAATTGGGCTAGCCATCTAGCACCCAAAACCTTAAGCTGATGGACCTTTGCTCTATCCAATTATGGAAATCTTTCTCCATTTGGCCTAGGATTCAAACCTAGTCTCAACATATCACCGCTACACCAATAGTAAGCTAGTTTTCTCCAGCAAGTGTAGATTACATTTCCAACACCCCCCTCAAGCCACACCATGGTTGAGGTTCTAGTGCCACCAAGCTCAACAACCTGAGCTCTAATACCAAGCTAGAAACTGGGTGGGGGACCTTGTATCTCCCCTTTCTGGGAGGTCTCCCATTCTAGTATTGCTCATGCCAATGCACGCTTAACTAGAAGTTTCCCATAATTGGGCTAGCCATCTAGCACCCAAAACTTTAAGTTGATGGATGACCTTTGGTCTTTCCAATTATGGAAATCTTTCTCCATTTGGCCCAGGATTCAAACCTAGTCTCAATATATCACCACTACATCGATAGTGAGCTAGTTTTCTCCAGTAAGTGTGGATTATATTTCCAACAGAAGGTAAGGAAAAAAGGAAGGAGGGGAAAATAGAAGTGTAAGTTTGCATGGTTTTTATTGTGGATAGTTCGATAAGGAGGAGATGAAAACAAAAGTGTAAGTTTGCATCGTTTTTATTGCAGATAGTCCAATAATTAATGTTTTTTTGCAAATAAAGTGTGGCTAATTATATTGCTTTAGAAAAAAACCTAAATACAAAGAAGTGCTCATGCTCAATAGACCAAGCTGGAGCTGGTGAGAGTCACAGATACATCATATATACAAGCCTCTCAAGGCGGTCTGGGGGGGGATAGGGGCAAGAAGCCATGGAGGGGGGGGGGGGGGGGAGGGGAGATGTATCGCCATCTGGGGTTACCTGCCTGCATCATGAAGAATAGGTCCTGGCCGCCCTAAGTACGCATGAAATGACCTCGAAGCTCCTGACAAGCCCTGGACTCGCCGCGTACTTGATCCCATCGGCCTCGAAGGGAGTGGATGATGGAGGTCCAGAGCTCCGCTAGGGTCACCTGTACTGAAAGTCTCTCCGTTGAAAGCCACCTGACACCGTGCCTTCCAGATATGCCAACCAGTAAGACTCCCTATGATTTCCCATACCTCAGAGCGGTCTGCTGTGGGCTCTAAACCCACCACTGCGCACGACCCTGCCTCGATCATGAATATCGTGTCCTGCATCCCGGCCTCATACAGAAGGTGATGGCCCTGGCTGATTGCCTGCCAAGAGAAAGCACTCCAAGAGATACATCCAAGCCAATAATTAATATTAAGACAGAGAGCGCAAGGATTGAGACACGGAATGCTTTCTCACAGCACAGAGAGAGAGAGAGAGAGAGAGAGAGAGAGAGAGAGAGAGAGAGTAGAGTAGAGAGGAGGGTGAGCACGACGTTCTTGGGTACAATGACGAGTGTACCTCTTTAGGTTTTTTAGATAGATATATATATGAAAGTACAAATGTGCTAAGGGTGTGTTCACACCCGTGCACATATAAAAGGCACGATGGCCCTTTATTCACAACAACCTTCCACCTCAAGGCAATGTGCCTTAAGAGGAGGAAAGAATCAGCTAAGTCTAGGTATGTATAAAGCTGAAATACATATATCTATCCAACTCCCATCATCTGTTGGCAATGAGCAAACTGCTTTGCTGGAAGACCCTTCATGGGAAGATCTGCAGGATTATCATGTGTATGCACTTTGACAAGCTCAATGCTCTTGCTGCCAAGTACATCTCTAATGAAGTGATACTTCACCTATATGTGCTTCGTCTTTGCATGAAAGACAGGATTCCGTGCTAGCATGTTAGCACTTCGACTATCACAATGGAGAACAGGTAACTTTGTAATGCCAAGCTCTCTCACTAGACGTGAAGGCCATAAAGCCTCCTTGCATGCCTTAGTGGCAGCCACATACTCTGCCTCTGTAGTAGACAATGCAACACACTTTTGTAGCCTGGAGATTCAAGAGACTGCTCCTCATGTGAAGGTAAACACATACCCAGAAGTGGACTTTCTGCAATCTGCATAACCAACATAGTCTGCATCCACAAAGCCAACGACAGATGGCTTATGCTTTCCAAAGTAGATACACAAATCCTTTGTGCCTTTGAGGTATCTCATAATACCTTTCATTGCTTCCGAATGCTTTTTACCACCAGGGTGTGCTATATCTCTGCTAACCACTCCCACTGCAAAGGCAATGTCAGGACGTATAGCAACCATAGCATATATTGAACTGCCAACAACGAAGCATATGGTTTCTTGGCCATTTCAGCCTTCTCATCATCGAATATAGGGCAGTTCTTTGCACTGAGTTTCACCGGTGGCAATGGAACCCCAATTGTTTTCCCCCTCTCCATATTGAAACGTTGCAAAACCTTGGAGAGATACTTCTGCTAAGGTAGATAGAGTAATCCTTTTGACCTATCCCTGAGTTTTCGCATGCCAAGAATGTGATTTGCATCACCAAGATCCATCATGTCAAAGCTGCCATGAAGACTTCGCTTCAGTGAGTCCAAGGCATGAGTATCCTTGCCAGCAGTCAGCATGTCATCAATATACAAAACCAAGATAATCAAGCTGCCGTCTGCGGCCTTCTTGGTGTACAAGCAGTGATCCACTTGACTTCGATGAAAACCTTGAGACTGCATAAATGTATCAAATTTATGATACCGTTCTCTTGGTGCTTGTTTTAGCCCATCCAAACTCCTTTTGAGTTTACATACCATCTTCTCTTTCCCTTTTGCCACAAACCCTTTAGGCTGTTGCATATATATATCTTCATGCAAATCACCATGTAAGAATGCAATCTTTACATCCATCTGTATGAGCTCCATATCTTCAGCTGCAACCAAGCCCAAAATGGTTCTTAATGTAGTCATCTTGACTACAGGAGAGAAGATCTCATCAAAGTCAACTCCATGTTCTTGCTTATACCCCTTCACAACTAATCTTGCTTTATACTTTGGCGATGAATTAGAAGTAACCTTTATCTTGTAAACCCATTTGCATGAAGGGTTTTTTTTCCTTTAGGCAACTGCACCAAGTTCCACGTGCCATTTTTCTCAAGAGATTCCATCTCTGACAACATGGCTTTATACCATTTCTTGTTGTCCTGTCTGTCCATTGCTACCTTGAAGCAAGACAGTTCACCACTGTTTGTCAACGTGACATAATCAGGCATATTGTTTGCACCAGGAATGAATCTATCAAGTTGTCTAGTAGCCCTAGACGATCTCCTAACCCAATGTTTAATGTTTGCTGGCTGTTTCTACAAATTTCCATTTGTAGCTTGCTGTCGTGGCATTTCAGCGTGTAAATCAGCATTAACAACTTGCTGTCCTGGTTGTTCGTGCACATCCAGTGGCTCATCATTATAGGCAATAGCTGGCTGATCATTTTTGGCATTATTTTTTGCATTTGTAGATTCATTTAGAAGAGGTATTTGCTGTTGTACATTGGGCACATTTTGCTGTCCAAAAGGTATTTCTTTCCGGAATACAACCCTACGGACCTCCTCAGTCTTTTGAGGCTGTTTATGCATGCGATCTTCCCGGAAAATAACATCATTGCTGCATACTACTTTCTTTTTCTCGGGATCCCATAATCTACATCCCATTTCACCTTCATCACCATATCCAAGGAAAATACATTTACAAGATTTTAGCTCAAGTCTGCTACGTTTTTCCTTATGTATATGCACAATTGCTTCGCAGTGCATAGGAAGGTGGCTTGCCCAACCGCTCTTCTTGGGGAACTCCACCCCCCCCCCCCCCCCCCCCCCCCCCCCCCCCCGCTAACACACACACACACACACAAAGACTTGTTTGGTGAATGATTAATCAAGTGTACGGCTGTCATAACAACCTCTATCCAAAAACCATAAGGTAAAGCAGCATGAGACAGCATCGTACGGACCTTATCCTGTATGGTCCGATTCATACGCTCTACAACTCCATTTTGGGGTGGATTATGAGGGGTAGTGAGCTTCCTCTTGATCCCTTTACTGTCACAAAATGCCTAAAAGGCCTTGGACACATATTCCCCACCATTGTTAGAGTGAAGACACTTAAGTGTCTTATCAGTATGATACTCAACCAATGCCAAGAAATTTTTAAACTTGTCAAGCACTTCATCCTTGCTACAAATAGGGTAAACCCATACCTTGCGTGTAGCATCATCGAAAAAGGTGACAAAGTATTTCTTTCCCCCTAAAGATAACCCTGGTATCTGACATACATCGGAATGTGCTAACTCTAGAGGAGAAGATTTCAAAGAAAGAGACTTCTTATGAGACATCTGTGCATGTTTACCATAAACACAATGATCACAATACTCAAAACCAGCATAACAAAGACAAGGCAAGTAACCCAAATGAGAAAGCACTTTCATTCTAGTTTGACTCATGTGTCCCAACCGGCCATGCTACAAAGAAACACTTGGCTGCTCGGTCACAACAATAACATGATCACTCATACTAGATACATGGAGAGGATACAAGGTATCACTTTTACAATCTCTGGCAATCACTCTAGATCCCTTACAGATCTTCCATTTCCCATCACCAAAGGTGGTATGAAATCCATCATCATCTAGTTGCCTTGTGCTAATCAAGCTCTTCTTGAGCTGAGTTACATGCCGTACATGCTGAAGTGTGAAGACAAAACCATACTGAAACTGCAACTGCACACTGCCAATACCTGCAATGTCACATGCATAGTTGTCCCCAAGATGGACAACACCATGTCGATCCCCTGTTTAGTCAGAAAACCACTCACGATGAGGGGTGACGTGAAAGGAAGCACTTGAATCTAGAATCCAAGTATGCATGTTATCATCCGTATCTGCAAGTAAAGCATGTGTACTAAAGTGTGAAGAGACAAAGAGTACGTTATTTCCATTGTCACTGTCATGAGTGACTACATTCACCTCTTCAATTTTGACACTACTCTTCTTAGGTTGACTCTCTTTCTTCTCTTCCTTGCTATCATCTGTCTTCTTGCCCTTTCCTTTCTCTTTCTTCCATTTGTAGCAATCACGTTTAAAGTGACCCTTCTTGCCACAATGATGGCATTCAACATCTTTACCACGTGATTTACTGTGTCGCTTGCTATCAGATTTGCCTTTCTGCTATGATCTGCCTCTAGTATGCAAAGCATTGGAAGACTTACTGGATGCATTGTTCTGTCGAGTCATTTCTTCCATGAGTAGAGCACTCTCTATATCAGTATATAAAAGGATCGCATTAGAATTGCTCATAGCAGTCCTGAATGTATCCCACCTCTTTGGCAGAGTGCAAAGCAAGAACCTAGCCTTAAATTCTTCATCAATCAAGAACTTCAAGGCAACCTGTTGGCTAAAAATGGAGTTAAAATCACTCAAGTGAGTAGACATTGTTGTACCCTCTTTCATACGCAAATCCTAAGCTTTTTCGGCCAATAAACTTTGCTTGCTGCACTCTTTTGTGCATACAGTTCTTCCAGTCGAGTCCAAATAGTAGAGGTAGAATCCAAACCTTCAATGTTAAACAGCAAGGCATCAAAAATCGATAGCTCGATGGTTGAGCGTGCAAGCTCATTTAACTCATCCCAGTCTTCCTGTTCCACGTCTGTGGACTTTGCCCCTTTGGACTTAATCGGCTTTGCCTGCTTCTTTTGCAATAGAATATTATAGTACTATTTTTGCCAGACTGCAAAGTTATTTGCTCCTTCAAGCTTCTTAATGTGCATGAGACGACTGTTGTCACTGATGCCAGCCATTATTTTTAGTCCAAATGTGACAAAAAATCTCAGCAAATGCAGGCCCAAACTGTCACACAAGTGACCAAGGTACAAGCAAGTACCAACCAGGAATAAATCACCACATAAAAGCAGAAATTTCAGGCCTGCAAATAAATTTTCAGAAGCATTAAAGCTTGTGGTACATCACTCCACAACTGATTACAGATGTTCCAAAGAAAAATACATCACATTACATGAGAAGTCCCAAATTTTAGCTGCAATTTCTGTTGTATATGCAGCCCCGGGCACAAAATTTGACATGCACAGTCAAAAAGCCCAAAATTTTGTGCTCAAAGTATCAACCATACATCTACATTCTTTGAAATGCATAGAATAGGCCAATTTTGCCAAAATTGAGCAATTTCAGCAAAACCCCCAAAATTTTCCAAGTGCTAGTGTCCAAATTACATGGAATTAAACCCGCATGTACATAAAACGACCAAATGGCACACAAATTTCGCCCAGACAGCAAAAACCCCAAATTGAACGGGGTCCAATGTACATCAATGTCGAGAAATTGGGTAACTTTCAACCCAATTCTTGCATGTACATTGGACCCCGTTTAATGTACATGCAATTGAGCTAATAGCAATCGAGGTCAATTGCTATCCCACCCCGGGGGTATGATGCCAGGAGGCATATTTCACGGTGGATTCCGTGCCACGGTGGATTCCGTGAGGTTTTACGGTGGATTCCGTAAACTTTGATGACGGGGGACTCATACACAAAGTGGATTCTTTATGCGAGAAGTTGATGGGGACGCCTATCCTTTTCGGGCGTTTCATTAATTTAGTGTGTACATGGGTGATTCCAAAGCGGGTGATTTCGCAAAATACATATTAAATTAATAAACGTTTATGAGTTTAGAGTGCGCACTCGTAATAAATTAAGGTTAGGATTGATTTCTAACCAGTTGATTTATTTATGTAGCTAAAGACTGTTAGGTATTCACTTTTGTCGGTTTAATTGTATTATTTTACTAACGATTGTGAATGCTTCAGTTGATGTGTAGAGATAGCAGCAGTGGTGGAGGAAAGCATTTAAGTCTCTAGCGTGCATCCATTGGACTTCCTCTACAGGATGGTTCTTAAACTTGACTAAATATCTAGAATATCTTCGGCCAGTTCTAGTGGTCATAAAGTCAGTATCTATGATAGCTTCAGGTTCAAGTATGTCAGTCTCTTCCTCTAACAAAGGTGGGTTTTCATAAATAGGGTGTACGGGTAATTGGCCTCTAAAGGGTCGTAATACACTAATGTGAAATGTGTTATGAATTTTCCAGTGAGGTGGTAATTCTAACTTGAATGCATTGTCATTAATTTTGTGAATGATCTTAAATGGTCCATAGAATCTAGGTGCTAATTTCACAACTGGGTTTCTATCTACACTTTGTAATCTACGTTTTTCTATTCTTAACCAAACATAATCATCAACTTTGAAATTCATTTCTTGTCTTCAAGAGTTGCAGGCTTGAACATATTGACTTCAGCGTAGTAATGCCCAAGTAATCCAGACATATACTTGTGCTTGTGCGTCGCTTCAGGTACGTCTTCAAGCATGCGTAACTGGAGTAATGCATTCCAAAAGCGTTCGGTGTACTGAGGAATAGGCTCACGATCTCGTTGTTAATTAGCCAATTGAGCTTGCAATACTTGCCTAGCTCGTCGTTCTTCATCCAACTGCATCATAATTAAGTCCAGCTTTTGCTCCATTGTAAGTTCAAGAAGATCGCCTTCAATGAAAAGATCCAAATGTTGGAGGCAAAATGTCACAAATTCCTTCAATTTCTAAGAAAAATATCACTGTTGTGTCTAGCTCGCATAAAATCTGGACAAATCTCCAAGTTTCTGGCACAAATCTGCCTAAAATTGTGAACTGTGCTTACATGCGTGGACGCTCGCAAAGGAAAGGGAGAAATTTTTTTATTTTGAATAAAAACGTCTAACTTGGGGTTCATTGACCCACCCGTCGGCGCCTACAGGTCATCGCCTAGTCACTTGCCCGTCGCATGGGAATCATACGACCCGTCAATCGCGTGTTGTCAGTCGCATGGCGTCCGCCTGCTTGCTTCATTGCTCCCGTTGGACACTGGTCGCAGGTCTGGTTGCCTGCAGCGCGGCTGGTCGTCACGTCCTGCCTATCACGACTGCTACCTCGTCACACACATCTGCTGTTGTCGCTTGCTCACGTGACGTCTACAGTCGGTGACCTGTCGACTGCTGCTGCCTGCGACTCCTGCTCGCCTACGACACTTGCAACTCCGTCCGCTAATCCGACTGCCTCTGCTAAGCTGTCTTGAGAAACGTGCACTCCTTGCCAGCTTTGATACTAGTTTGTTAAGACAAAGAGCGCGAGGATTGAGACACACAATGCTTTCTCACATGAGAGAGAGAGAGAGAGAGAGAGAGAGAGAGAGAGAGAGAGAGAGAGAGAGAGAGAGAGTGTGTGTGTGTGTGTGTGAGTGCAGAGTAGAGAGGAGAGTGAGCATGACAACAGTTTTCTTCATGTGCTTCGATTGTTGGTTTGCAAAGGGCGGACCTTGTAGATATAATCTGAAGCGAGATGGAAAGATTCCAAGCATCCCAAGCTATAGATGTAAAAGGGAAAGGAAAAGCGGTGGTTCAATTGTTTTCTCATTTCTGATTTATTATGAGAATTGCTTTGTGGAATGTGAAACGTATCTCTTCACGCAGTAAGCAGTATCGGTTGTGGAAAGTTGTGTTTGCTGGAAAGTGGGATGTATTTTATGCGGTGGAGCATAAACAACATGCTTTGGCTGGATCCTTCTATGTTTATAAGGATTATGTTGTTTTTTTCAATGGTCAAGCTCCATATAAATCTGGAGTTATGTTGGCTGTCAAATCCTGCCTGTAGCCATCGCTAGTTTCTCAAGACCGTCGAGGTCGTTTTGTAATTCTGGAGATACTTTATGAGGGAGAGGTTTTGTGGTTGGTGGATGTGTATGCTTCTTCCACGGTAAGGGAGCATTGTCAACTTTGGGATGACCTGCGCTGCCTTTCCATGGCTCGCCAAGGTTTTGTCATGGGAGACTTTAATGCATGTCTATCTGGGGATCAGGCTACTTCTCTGCACTCAGTTATGGATGGTTCTGAGCGACAGGCTTGGGATGCCCTTGCAGCTAGATCTTTGAAGCTGGACATGTGGTCTTGGACGTGTCCATCACTATCTGGTTATACCTATCAATCTTTGCAACATCCTAACACCTGGGCTAGACTGGATAGGATATATATTTATTAGAGTGATTCATTTCTTCTTGCAGTTATTGACATGTGGATGGAACGATGGCATGTCTTATCAGATCACTACTCTTTGGTCTTGGAAATGACCCATAGACCTGTTCATGTATTTAAGGCTCTTCTTACTTGGTTGCCACTTCGTTTTAATCAATATTTCTCGTAGCAGAATCAGTTTTTAGAATATGTTCAGCAACTGATCGCTTCCTTTAGCTTGAAGGTCCTATCTTGAGAGAGAAATGCATGGACTGTTTTTAGGGACAATGCCCAACAATTATCCCATCAGTATGGTATTCAGCAAGCTTTCTCTTTACGAGCTGAATTGCAAAATGCCCAATCTTTATTGGCCCACTCCTTGCCTTTAAGTCAATCAGGGGATTCTAATGATGAATTGATCACATGCATTGAATGGTTGAAAGGCAGGGTTCATTCTCTTCAAGAACAGGAATATGCAAAATACAAACTGTTGGCTAGAGCATAAGCTTTATACAATAATAATTGCCAATCCCATCAATTCTTTGCTCGCCTACACCATAAATATGCTAGGGGAAATATTGTGTGCTTAATGGATGAACAGGGTGTTATGGTGACGGATCTGGCCTCCATCATTTGTATGTGTGTCGACTTTTATTAGTCCTTGTTGGGTCCGCAAGAGAATTCTTCTGATGCTGTCCTCTTTACTCGCCGCTATATTTGCAAGTTGGTAAGCAACTGGTTAAACCAGAATGGGTGGACTTAATGGAGGTAGAAATTTCAGAAGATGAAGTGGAAGAAGTGCTATCCCATCTACCCCGAAGGAAAAGCCCTGGTTGGGATGGGCTTCCTAATGAGTTGTTTTTAGCTAATGTGTAGCAGCTTAAAGACCCATTGACTCGCCTGTGCCAGCAAGTGTGGAACTTTGGTACCATGCCATTCGATTGGAAGATTGCTGTCACTCGGTTATTGCCCAAGGTTCCCTCCCCTACCTCTTTGAAACAATGGAGACCTATTTCCGTTATGGGTTCGTTATATAAAATCTTCTCCAAAATCATTGCGAACAGATTGTAGAAAGTTTTCACGCACCTGCTTCATCCACGTCAATATGGTTTCATTAAAGGTCGGAATATCATGCATAACATCTTGAATGTACAACTAGGAATTGACTATGCTAAAGCTTCAGGACAGCAAGTAGTAATGCTTCAGCTCGATATTGAGAAGGCATTTGATCATGTTAGCTGGTCTTTTTTGCGGCAATTATTGTCTACAATGGGATTTGGCCCTCGCATGGTTTCTCTTGTTGACACTATTGGTCAAGGAGTTGTAGCTTGTATTGTTCTTAATGGAGGGATCACGGAAGAAATTGCCTTATCTCGATCTCTTAGGCAAGGCTGCCCTCTCAGCTCTTTGCTATTTGCTTTGGTCACTCACTCGATGCTCTCATTGTTGGACAAGTTGGCTGATCAAGGCGAGATAGTTGGCTTGACTCTTCCCAGTGGTACTCAACTTGTGGGTCAATCTTGGGTAGATGATTCTTTTATGTTCCTTAAGGCTGATTGCACTAATGTTAAGCGGGCAATGGTGGCATGGAATCTTTTTGCTTTGGCATCTGGTCTTCATATTAATACGCAGAAATCTACACTTCTCTCCTGTATGGAGACTGATCTGTAGGCCTTGGGCTGGCATGGAATTGTGATCCCAAAGGAAAATATAACCAAACACTTGGGATATCTTGTTGGAGTGGAGGTAGCACACTGGGCCTTACTGGATTGGATGGCCTCTCAGATTCATGACAGGTTCATGTACCGGAAATCTCAAGGCTGGCCTTTACATGTCAGACTGAAAGTTTCTCAAAGTATTATGATTAGTATGATATTGTTCTTTTTGCCACTCCTTCCCTGGACTAAGAATTCCCTTTTGGAACTTGTTCAACCTCTCAGGTTTATGTTGTGGAAAAAGAAGGGGAATCAGTTGGGTCAGGTTTGGATTTCGTGGCAGCATGTGACTATGCCTAAACGAATGGGGGGAGCAACCCTGTTGGATGTTAATTTGCATATGAAAGCCTTGAGGTTGGCCCTTTTGCAGGCATTATGTGTATAGAGTCATCCTTGGTCAGACATTGCAAAATTTTTCATTGAAAAGATTGGTATCTCTCATGGTAATACGGTTATTTGTGCCTCCTAGTGCCATGTGCTTAACTCCTCGAGACCAATTAATCCCACCTAGTCTTTTCTCCTTCCTCATTTGATTGCATCCTGGCAAGAGATCTTACGTTTTTCAGTTTGGCGCCCTCTTGAGATTCGCAAGGAGGTGAATTTACTGCAAGGAGAGGTCTTAGCCTCCTCCAGGTTGTTGGATTGGCCGGAGAAAGATATGCATAGAATCAAGTTTAATCGGATGGCTCGTTTGGGGTTGTAGACAGTTTTTGATGGTGTTATTCCTGGGCAGTCCCGTCTTTACTCTTTTCGGTGTATTCATCAACACTTTCGGGTACCCCGTGGATATTGTGATATCTAGTCATCCATATAGGTTACACTTCAGAGGTTCTCTCCTTTACCAATGCTACAGCCATTGTATCCATGGCGTGACTGGAAGTTTGTGATTTCAGATGATTTTGAGAAGAGGTCTGCTAACCGGATATACCATCAGACAGTGGTGGCCAAGAGATGGGTCACTACAAAGGTGAATAAATTATGGCATATTAGGGATGGGAAAAAGAAGTGGCAAGAAAGATTCCTTTAGCTTTGGAAGTCTAAGGTTCCCTATCAGGGAAAAGTTTTCTTGTGGAGATTGCTGATTGGTGGTCTTCCAACTAGAGAGGTGCTGTGTGCTCGAAAGATCTCTGCTGGTCGTTGTGTATTTTGCACTACATGTGATAAAACATTGCTTCATCTTTTTGCCTCTTGTCCAATAGTGTGACAGATCTGGTGTTTTATTTCTCGTGTCTGGCTCTCGGCGACTCAGCTCCGGATAACAGCCTGGTCATGGATTATGGGAAAGCTGCCCTCCATGCCTTCTTTGCATTCTGATTATTCCTGCCCGTTCCAGTTCCTTAGATGGACTGCCTCGTGGCATATTTGGCGTACTCAGAATGCTTTTCTTTTTGATTCGGTCTCGGGCATCCATGGTCATGTGGCCCGTATTCGAGGTTTAGTGCTATGGCAGATTTCTTCTATGATATCAGCTGACCTGGTTCTTCTTGACATTGCTGCCCACTGGCTGGCCATTGTTCGCTCTACACCACCAATGTGATTTTCTCTTTGTGTCATAGTCCTAATAGTCTTTCGTCACTTTCTTTGAGGACTTGATGGTCTGATGTAACAGAATGTAAACAAAGAGAGAGAGAGAGAGAGAGAGAGAGAGAGAGAGAGAGAGAGAGTGAGTGAGTGAGTGAGAGAGAGTTTCTCGGATGACCTGATGGTCTAATGTAATAGAAAGTAAGAGAGACATAGAGAGAATGCTGACCTGATGGTCTGATATAAATATTTACTACTTAATTCAATTATCTTCACGAAAAAAAAAGGAGAGTGAAGATATATAAAAAAAAGTACAAATGTGCTAAAGGTGTATTCACACCCGTGCACATATAAAAGGCACGATGGCCCTTTATTCCCAACAACTAAAACATAATAACTCAATACCATGAAACAACCCTCTTCAAACCTCAATGTAGATACCTTAATTAATTTTTCAATTAGAGAATACTTGGAAATTATTGCATTACAATGACAAAATAAAGTACCGAGCAATCCAAGAACATCCAAAGGATATGATAAGTAATCAACCCCACATGGTTGTTGCTTTCAACTCAACATGTTTGAGGTCTCCCGATTCGGAATGTTGTCCCAAACTTGCCATAACATAACAAGAAAGAACAATAGTAGAAAGTTTCATTTCTACATCCCTCCTTGATGTACATTATCTTAGCTTTCGTTTGAGAGCTTTTATGCTTGAAATTAAGTTGGAATGCTCGTTTTGTAGCCACAAGATCTCTCTGAAACACCTAAGAAGATATTGTTTTCCCTTACATGCATTTTGAACGAGTGTAGCGGCCATATCCTTGCATTTAGGACATGTAGCATGAGTGTTATTTTTGAAGTGAAATGTTTATCCCGATTTCCTTAAACAACTAAAGATGTGAGATGCATATCCTTGAAGAGACATTGTCTATGGGACTGCCCTAGAGCTTAGGAGGTATGGAGGAGAGCCCTTAGGATGATAATCCACGGCACAACAGAGATCATGTTGGCGACATGGGGGGACTATAGCTGGGGTCATAGATAGAGGCCCAACATGTGGCTATGAGGATGTTCAAGGGAAATTTTCTCGTCTCATCATTGGACAACATCTGAGCAAGGTTCCCTACTCTAGATTACTCGCAAGTGCAGTAGATGTGACATTGTTACAAATGGGAGATGATTGGTAGTATCATAGCCTAGTGCATCTGGATCATGAGATGCAATCAGGCTATTGACCTTCAGAGTGTATCCATAGTGGAGACTATTGAGGATTTGGATAGAAATCATCCACACTCTCTGTGAGAGAGGATCCAAGGCAGCTCTTGGAGGATGAGGAAGATAAGGGAGGCCTTCTTGCAGACATTGGACTTGGGCACTCTCTTCCATGTTTCTCCCTAAGATGGTTTGGCATTATAGACCATCAGATTGGTTGTTCATATAACCATTTTATTTGTGATGTACTTAGTTGCTGTGTTAGAGAGTTCCTTGCACTTGTATTTTGCCTCATGTTTTTCTCGAACGTGTTATTGATAGGTTTTTCTTTTATGGAGGAATACCAAAGTATCCACATACACACCATCAAAACCCACCCCATACACACACAACCAACCCCCCACCCCCCCACCCCCCCAAACAACAAAAAAAAAGAAAAAAACAACACCACACACACACACACACACACACACAAAAGAACCAATGATACTGAACAAAAAGAAAAGAAAAACTTCTTGGATGATTCTTGAATCTTTACTGCCTTTAACTACAAGATGAATAGTTTCAAAAAAGGAAACCAAAATCTAAATACCGTCTTTTGTTTTATGAAGCTACAAAATCTATAAACCATAAGCAGTACTAGTTGGATTATAAAGCTCTCCTATAGTTTTAATGTTGATGACTAACGCTATTAAATTTCACAAAAACTTGTGACAGTCGTGGATATTGAATCTTAGCAGATTTCACTGATAAAGATGTTAGGTTTTTATGTTGAAATGGGGGTTCAAATATATAAGGATTTTGACATACTTCTTTGTGTGTGCATATTGCAGATACAATGCAATGTTTTTGAGGGCGGGTCAGGCGATATAGCCTTGACAGCAGGTGGAGGAAGACGTGGTCTCCCTTTTATGTCTGGTCTCGAGGAGGAAGTTGCCATGGTTTGCACTTTAATGGTTACTTGCAAGTAGTTGCAGATCCATTCTACATGAGATTAAAAAACATTCTATCCAGTAGGTAATTGAGTAAACATGACGGATATTTATTTTGCAAGCAGGTTGGAATCCATTACGGAGGAAAATTTTATGAGTTCGTACCATGGAATGGCCCTGTAGAATGGGAGATAAGCACATGGGGTTTTTGGCATATGAAATCTCATAATGCCTTGTATGAGGTATGGATATGAAGTTCTATTGATCTAGGTTCTAGCGGACTGTGGAAATAAAATATAAAAGTTTGTGATGCCTTTTCAAACTTTACAGGTGGAACTGGAGGCCACTACAAAGGAATCAGGAACAACTTTGAGGGCTCCAACAGCTGATGCTGGATTGGCTCCCTTTTGCAAAGATACTTTCTGTGGCAATCTCAAGCTGCAACTTTGGGAGAGAACTGCCACTGGGAAGAGAGGAAAGGTATTAACTTGAAAGTTTGATTAAAATGTTCCTTGTTTGTTAAGATTAGGGTATGAAGGGTCACTTACGCTTCAACCCCAGGGTCTAAATGTTTCTCCAATGATGCTTCTATACTTCTTAGGTGAAAGCCCTGATTAGGCATACTCAGCATCTCCTTCTTAGGGAGTTTGTGAAGGGCTCCCAAAAAAGGACCCTTCTGTTCCAGAGAGAAGAACCAGCAAGCAGGGATAGACTAACAGTCAGTGGCAACATGGGCTTGAGCGAGGCAAACATTTCGGGAAATTAATGTTCCCCATCATCCACACACCCCCATAGTTACCAGGAACGGGGAACGGGAACGGGAATGGGACCCCCTGGAACGGGGGGAACGTCCAAAGTGAGGAAACGGTATGTATATATATATATACACACACAGAGAGAGAGAGAGAGAGAGAGAGAGAGAGAGAGAGAGAGAGAGAGAGAGAGTCAACACTTGTCTTAGAATCTAGAGAGAGAGATCATATCAACCATAATTCATGAAATTAGACTCTAGAGACATAATAATCAAGTTTCAACAATAATAAGGATTCAAAACATTGTCACGAGCAATGGATTGTCGCATTCATAATTCAACATTGTAATCAACAATGTTGCATAAGTCCAATTGGCAACAAGTGTGCATTGCAAAAACACAAAATATGCACTAAACTTTAAAGCCTAAATAATAAAGATCCAAGTTATAAGAGCTCCAATTTCCAAGTCAATACTCTAAAGTTCCAAAAGGCTAGCTACTAAGTGCTCTAATTCATGGAAGATAGCTCCACTGTGCTTGAATGCTCATCCTGCTGAACAACATCCTGCCCATCACCATCACCATCGTCATCGTCATCTTTTTCCCAACATATAAAAGAATCAGCCTTTGCAACTGATGTACGAGCTAGCAAGCAAAGATTGGAGCTAGCAAGCGAAGATTGAATGCTCATCTTGGTGAACAACATCCTGCCCATCACCATCACCATCATCATCATCGTCATCTTTTTCCCAACATATAAAAGAATCATCCTTTGCAACTGATGTACAAGCTAGCAAGTGAAGATTGGAGCTCACATAAACTAGGTCATTCGTCTTCATTGTATCAAGACGATTTCTCTTCTTTGAGTGAATGTGATTGAATGAGCTCCATAGTTGCTCTAAGCAAGAAGAGCTAATTGTTTGGCTAAGAATACAAATAGCCAAACTCTGCAACTCTGGAGCTTCTGCCCCGTAGTCCTCCCACCATAAAGCAGCCCCAATATTTGTCCTGTCCCCTAGTGCATCCTCTGTACCAAACATTCCTAATGTTTGCCGATATACAGAGAGCTGATTTTTAATTTTGGGTTGCATTTCACGGCTAGGATAAAGCCTTGCAAGCAATGTGTTCCAAGCCTTGACCACCTCAAGGTCTCTTTCTTGCATCTTTCCTTGAAACTCAGGATCAAGCACATATGCTGCAGCATGCATAGGAGAGTCATACTCATTCCATCTGCTGATGCATAACTCCTTGATCTGCTCATACCTATCTGCATTTGGTTCCAAACTCTCCAACCTCTCAATCATGCAATCCATACCTTCATAGATCTTCCCAATGCATGGATCCATGCCATCTGCAAGCCTCAACATGTGCATAATAGGATCAACCATTTGGTTGGTGCGATTAACCTCATCCCAAAAATCTCTATGAGAAACATATGCATTACATAACACAGCAGTAGCAGTGGCAGCCCCAGTCCAATTTTCATACTCATCACTAGCAAATAGCTCCCTAATTGCACCTTTGCAATAGTGCAATTGACCAAGTATAAGAAAGTTATATGCAAATCGTGTATCCGAGTATTTAAGAAGTTCTTTGTCACTTCTCTTGCGAAACTCAGCATGCAAGTACTGATGATTACATATAAATGTGATAATCTTGTTGCCTTTCGCAACAAGAGATGCAATCCATGGCAAGTCCCCAATATCCTTCAACAAGTTATTCAAGCAATGCGCCATGCATGGACTAAAGGTGATATGTGGATACATTGCCATTAAAATGTTTCCTGCTGCCTTGTTAGTAGGTTCACCATCTACCACAAACTGCACTATATTTTCTGCCCCAACAGCCTGCATTACCTCGCACCACTCGGATGCCAATACATCTGCACTCTTTCCAGTCTCTGAAGCATCATGACTATCAATGAAGTATACATCTCCACGAGAATATGCAACAACACCATGTATGGACCTATGGTGTGTGTCACTCCATCCATCTGCTATCAATGTCACTCCATTTCTTGCCCATTGATTGCGAATATTTGCTGTTGCAATCTCTATGGCTACTTTCTCCTTTTGAAGCAATGTATTCCTGATAGTTTCTGATGAAGGGGGCTTATATGTGGGTCCATACTCTGCAATCTTTGTCACCATATTTAAAAAATAAGGTGACCTGGCTGATTTGAATGCAATATGGTCATGGAAAAAAAAGTGTGCCACTGCTACATCTGTTTCCTCTTTTTTCTTTGGTTCCCATGAAGTGTGCAATGAACTGTGTTTAACACCACGACCTGTTGCCATTGACGGCCCATGAGAAGGCTGCGTAGCCACTAATCCTGGTGGTCTTCTGCATGAAGCACCATGCCCTGCTGGCCTTGGAGTCCATGTTGTTGGATCCACTGCTATATTTGGCGTCCTCCTGGCATGTGAATTTCCCATAGAAGTGGCTATGCGGTCAAGTAACTCCTGCCTTTGCTCAATTGATACATTGGTGCAAAAACGCACCTCTTTCCCCTCCTCATGTAGAAGATGGGCTCTCACTTTATCAGCCCCACTAGTGCGACCATAAGGGCAAAGTTTGCATTTCCAAGGGCGAGCCCCTCCACCTCTCAATGGTACCCCTGCATCTACCTCATTCCACCATGACCAAGTAGTGCTTCGACTTTGTCCAGTTATTGACGAAGTACCTGCTGAGGATGATGAAGATCCCATAGATGTCAATGCTGCCATCTATATAGAAGTGACAAATGATCAGTAAACTTCAATGAAATGACAGAAATTTGCAGCCAACATTTCAACATCCATGTGTCAAAGTTCAATGAAATTGCAGAAATTTCAACCAAAGTTGAAAGTCCAATGAAATTGCAGAAATTTCGGCCAAAATTTCAACATGAGTATCGAGAATCTAGATTCCTCGGACCTCACCTAATCGCGGGCAGGAGTCAGGCCAAGCAATCAATAGAGGTGTACCGTGTGCCGCACGCGACGTAGGTAGAAGAGGCAGGTGGGCAGAAGTAGGCACGCCGCACGGCCTTGGCGAGGTAGGTGTGGTAGGAGGAGCAGGTGAGTGAAGCGGGAGCAGGCGGCGGAGCAAGAGCAGGCGGAACAGGCAGAGCGGGAGCATGTGGAGCAGGCGGAACAGGCCGAGCAGGAGCGGGAGCAGGAGCAGGCGGAACATGCGGGAGTGGGGAGAAGCTCGCCGGCGACACACGCAAGATGCAGGCGGGCAACATGCAGGAGGTGGACGGGCGACAGGCGGGAGTAGCGGGCTGTGGGCGAATTTTTTTAAAAAAAAATTTAAAACTTTCCTTGCTGGAACGGCCATTCCAAACAGGGAATGGGCCAGGGAACGGGCCAAGGAACCGGGGGGGAACGTTTTGCCAGCGTTTCCTGGGCTTGTACCTCCCAGAACGCGTTAATCCGTTCCTATGCGCCGGAACGGGCGTTCCCTGTCTCTATGATATGAAGAGAGATGCTTTTTGTAGGTTCTGGGGGAGTAATAGGAGTGGTCATACATCTTTTGAGTTGATGCTATAGCTAGTGCTAAATGTTTCCCTTGCTTTAGAGTGGCCCGTGGATAATGGCAATCCTAAGGGGTGATCACCTTCTTGTGTTTAATCTTCTCTTTTCTGTCTAGCCCATATGCTGTTGTAGAGGTTCCTCCTACTAGTGTTCGAGGGAGCCTTGTGCTTAGTTTGCTTTTGATCCTTGGGGTAAGGTGATCACCCCTTGGGATTGCCATCATTCACAGGCCACTCTAAAGCAAGGGAATGATCCGTTCACTCCAATGAGGAGCATCAGGATTTAAAATTATTAGTAGTTTTGGCTGACTTTTTGGATGAGGGCACTCTTGATATTCTGGCTGAAAAAGTGCAATCGAGGCTGAATGAGACTTGCCACTTGGAATGTGTGTGGCATTTGCTCTCAGAGTAAGCAGCATGATATGTAGCATATCTTCCATGATAATGAATGGGATGTAGTATGTGCTCTAGAGCATTAAAGTCATGGTGAAGCAGGCAAAACTACGGATTGCCATGGGTGCCTTATGTTCTATGCAAGGGGCTTAGCATGACACTATTCAGGTGTGCTCATGGTCATGCATATGAAATTTTGGCTAGTTGTTAAGAATGATGTGCATGCTCACTTCTTCGTAGTTGAAATTTTGTTTGAAGATGAAGCTCTATGGCTGGTTGGCCTATGTGCACTGAATGATCCATCATCTAGATGGGATCTGTAGGACCATTTGAAAGCTTGTTTGTCACTCTGCAAACAGGAAGTGCTGATAGAAGATTTCAATGTGTGTTCATCATTTGCTGTTTACATCTGAGCATCAGGTAACAGATACACCTGACAGTCCTCTGTGGCATGATTTCGCACTGGTTGTTTTGAAGCAAGACCTTTGGTCTTCGCTTCGCCCATCAAACTCAGGCTTTACTTTTTAGTGAGCACAGCATATTGCCACGTAGTATCAGTTGGATCAGATGTGTGTCATACAAGACGATGCCTTTTTGCCACATATTTTGGACATGCAACTGCTGCAACTGTAAGCATTGTCTAATCATTCTGTCTTGCAGTTTGACATGATTGCACACACTGTTGCTCCTTTTGTGCAGTTTCTGGGGCAGCTCCCTTTGCATTTGAATTCATCTCATTTGAAGCATCCTCTTTAAAGATTATATGGAGCAGTTGATTGATAGATTTGTACTTGGTTTTCCCTTTGGGGTAGTGACTCCTTTGAACATTAATAAGCAATGTGCAAAGAGTTGCCCAGCATTATGGCATTTATCATGTCTCTCTTTGTAGGCGGTGATGATAGGTTGCTGAAGAAATGTTGTCTTTGGTCCACTCTTTACCGCTTCATTCACCAAATGATCCGTTTTTGCTTTCATTGGCTACAAGGCTGTTGAATCTCATTCAACAATTTCAATTGAGATTGTATCAGTGAGCCAAATTGAAAACTTTGACTAAAAAATTTGCAAGATGCTTCATGTCAGTCTTATAAATTCTTTCGGGAATTGCATGCTTCTCCTCTTTGAAAGTATATGATTAGACTTCAACATGCAAAAGGTCGATCGGTTACAGATCCGTAGCCCTTTGTGCATTTGTGCAAAAGCTACTTTCTAGACCTTCTTGGTTCTAAGTCTTCCCCTACTAAGTAGATCTCACATGCCCATTCAGCTTTTTATGCCTTGGTCGCCGGGTATTAGGTCTCACTAGACATTCATGCTACTTTGATCAATGATATTCGCGAGGATGAGGTGATGGATGTTTTGTTGCATTTTCCCAAGGACAAAAGTCTGAGATAGGATGACTTGACTAATGAGTTCTTTGAAGCTTATGCTGCCAATTTGGCAAAACCTTTTATAGCTATGTGCCAACAAGTTTGGGAGATTGGAATCATGCTTGCACCATCGAAGGCAGGAGTTATCAAGTTGATTCCGAAAGTGCCCTCACCATCAATGTTGGAAACATTGGCGATCATTTTCCTTGATAGGGTCTATGTATAAAATTCTCTCAGAAGTGATGGCTAGTTGCGTCCATAAGCTTCTCCTTGGCATTGTGTATCCTATTCAATATGGATTTATCAATGGCACAAATATCATGTATAATGTGTTGAATGTTTAGATGGGCATTGACTATGCTAAGCACTCCTAGTAGGAATTCATGCCAGTTCTATTGGATATTAAGAAGGCTTTTGATGACATGGACTAGTGTTTTGTAGCAAAACTTAAGTATATCATAGGTTTTCGTCCACGCATGTCCCATGTGATATACACTATTACTATGGATGCCTCCTTGCAGGTCATGTTGAATGGTGGGGTCCTTGACCCTTTCACTCTCGTGTGCTTAGTCAAATAGGGTTGTCTTATGAGCCCCTTGTCTTTTGCTTTGGCAACCCATTGGGTCCTCTCCATGTTATCTCATTTAGTGGACACTGGACAACTAGCCGGTCTCTCTCTTCCTTTTGGCCAACATTTTGTTGGCCAATCATTAGCAGATGATACTTTCATGATTCCTAAAATAGAATGGGAAAACCTTTATAAGGAACTAGATGTTTGGAATCTTTTCGAACATGCTTCTAGTCTTCATATTAATGTTATCAAGTCCTCCCTCATTAGCTGTAGTGAATTGGATCTACAGTCCTTACAATGGCAAGGCATGGTGATTCCTTGTGGTAATGTTGTAAGGCATCCAAGGTATCCCTTAGGGGTTGATATTCAACTGAAGCAATTGTTGCAATGGATTTCTCACAAATTGGAAGCCGAATTTATTTATTGAAAATTGCACTTTTGGCCTTTCCATGTGCGTCTCAAGTGGCACGAGTGCCACATGCTACTTATGCAGCTACGCTTTCTTATTTTTTGACACTTATCGCCTTGGAGAGCCTCTACCTTGATGGATCTTACTAGACATATTTGTTTTATTCTATGGAAAAAGGACTCTTTGCATGCTAGTATCTCTTGGATCTCTTGGAGCCATGTTTGCACCCCTAAAAGTATGTCTGATGGGTAATTCTAAATGCAATAACTCACATTGTTGCTCTTCGTTGGTTTCTCTTTCATGCTATGTGCATTGATCTGCACCCTTGGGTTTTCATTGCTTGCTTCGGGTTTTCATTGCTTGCTTCTTGGAAGATTGGGGGGTGGTACACGGTAATACAAACATTCAGGGCTCGTGATGGCAGGTTCTTAATGCTGATGCCCCCTTCAAAAGGTGCAGTGGCATCTTGTGGGGGATCCCTTGGTGACTAATTCTTTTCAGATGGAATTGTTGGCTGTGTCAAAGCTACTAATTTTAATTGTGTGGCTTGCCTAGGCTTATCTTCTGTCTCTGATGCCATGTTGCTCAGTCCCAATGGCCTGATGTCTTTTTGCACTTCTAGGAGGCATTATTGGATCCCTCCAAGTTATCAAGATTGGTGGGGCCATTTTTTGATGGTTTTGCACCTTGGGGAATCATTCCATGCTCTTGATTTTGATCGTCCATGGTAGGATTGGGATCTTGCAGGATGGCTCGATCTTCAAATGGCTTCAGCTAACCAAGTGTATCATCTTATGATTAAGATTACCATTGGCTGGTTGCTAAGGCCAATCATATTTGGGGCTTGCATAAATCTCATGTTTGCTGGAAAATGATTATCATGGTGGGTTGGATCAACCACAAAGAGAGAGAGAGAGAGAGAGAGAGAGAGAGAGAGAGAGAGAGGCCTGTGCTGTTTCTGTCTTCCGTGAGCTCCTGCCTCAGCATCCAACCTGCAGAAGTGGTGATATGATATGGCTGGTCTGGATATGGCCTTTATCGACCAAACGGTGGCAGCCCTTGCTCCGGATTTTGATACAGAGGAACTAGAGGATATGGCTCCTTGTACGGAGGAGATGCCCCCTAGTCCTGACTTTCAGCCTGCGAGAAAACGCACCAAGCATACTTCGGAAGAGACAATGGATCTGTGAGATGGGAGGATC
This sequence comes from Lygodium microphyllum, assembly GCF_053477565.2. Lineage (NCBI taxonomy): Eukaryota > Viridiplantae > Streptophyta > Polypodiopsida > Schizaeales > Lygodiaceae > Lygodium > Lygodium microphyllum. The sequence continues at coordinate 120,501,852 of NC_141135.1, forward strand.
GAGGTACAGCTGGGATTCAGTAGACAGTGTGAGAGTGAGAGACAGAGTTGAAGCACGACACCCAAGAGAATAGACTGAATGAGTGTAATCAGAAAGTACAAAGTACAACCCTTAAACCTTAGGGTTGTAAGGGGTGTTCACACCCGACACACACTAAGTGCCCAAATGTGTATAACATAAGCACATAAGTACATACGACAATAAGACCATAAGTCTGGGGGAAAAAACCTCTCCTACCGAGAGTAAAAAGTGCCCCAGTGTCCTACTGATCACCGACACTCCCATATGAGCATAGGCGTAAGTGAGACGTGAGTCAAATACCCAACAAGCATGTAACTGCAATGGTCCCCTCTTGGCATAAAGCAACCCAAGAGAATGAGTACCCTGCAAGTAGCGAAAAACACGCTTGACAGCTTGCGAATGTGACATACGTGGCTGATGCATATACCTGCTCAAAGCTGAAACTGCAAATTGTATGTCCGGCCTAGTATTGCATAGATATATAAGACATCCAATTGCAGGAGCATATGTATGTATATCAAACAAATCACTGTCATCATGTAATGATAGTTTTAGTCCAGGTTCCATGGGAGTACAAACTGGCTTGCAATCCTGTAAGCCAAACTTCTCAAGAAGCTGCCCAATATACCTTGACTGTGATAGCCCAATACCTCGAGCATTATGTATGAACTGGATGCCCAAGTAGTAATGCAAAACTCCCAAGTCAGACATGTCAAAAGTTTGCTGCAAATTTTGTTTGAATGCTGAAATCTGATCAGCATGTGTTCCAGTGAGCAAAAGGTCATCAACATAAAGACATATAATCAGCATAGATCCCCCTTCTTTACATACGCAAAGGGTAGACTCAGATGAGCTGTTTAGAAACCCCTGACCAAGCAAGAAAGCATCTATTTTTGCATACCAAGCTCTAGGAGCTTGTTTCAAACCATATAGTGCCTTTTTGAGTTTGCATACCAAATGTTCTGAGCCTTCAACTGCAAAACCAATGGGCTGCTGTACATAAACTTCCTCTTGAAGTTCCCCATGTAAAAATGCAGTCTTGATATCTAGCTGATGCACTGTCCAACCATAATGTGCAGCCAAAGCAATCATAGACCTGATGGTCGTCATACGGGAAGTAGGAGCAAATGTCTCCTCATAATCAATGCCCTTTTTCTGTGCGTAGCCTTTAGCTATCAGCCGTGCCTTGTATTTATCAATGGATCCATCTGCTTTTCTTTTCAGTTTGTAGACCCATTTCGTTCCAATGGCTTTCTTCCCAAATGGCAAGGACACCAAATCCCAAGTTTGATTCTTAGTAATAGAATCTAATTCAGCTTGCATAGCTGCCATCCAATGCACACTATGTTGTGCATCCTCATAACATTCAGGCTCTTCATTATCAAAAGTATTTGTTGCCATAATAAACTCCATGGTATGTGCCGAATCATGCAAACGAGCTTGCCTTCTAGTACGACCAGCCATGGGTGCATCCAAAGGACTATCTTGCATAGTCTGCAAATACCATCTAGGTAGGTGTCTAGCATCCTGACTGTGTGCAAGCTCTTGCTGAATTTCAGTTTCAGCATGATGCTGAATATTCCGATCAGCCAATGGCTGAATTTCTGCACTTTCCATAGGAGCAGCTGGCTGAACATTAGGTTCATTTTCCGAACCTCCAGCTGAATCACCAAAAGTAATGGGCAACAGCCCTTCAAAAACATCACGGGCAGCCTGATATGTATCCAAACCAGCCAAGGATAATTCTGATTTTTCATCAAAAACAACATCCCTGCTTACAAAAACCTTCTTTGTAACGGGATCATAGAGTCTGTAGCCTTTGCTCTCATTGCTATATCCCATAAAAATGCACTTAACAGCCTTGTTGTCCAATTTTTTTCTAAGTACCTGTGGAATATGGGCATAGGTAAGACACCCAAAGGTACGAAAGTGACCAACAGAAGGTTTACGGCTGTTCCAAGCCTCAAAAGGTGTGATGGTCTTCAAGGCTTTGGTAGGGCATCTGTTCAAAATATGGCAAGCACACATGACTACTTCCATCCAAAAACTATGAGGCAAGCTCTTTGCCTTTAGCATACATCTGGCCATCTCTATGAGTGACCGATTCTTCCTCTCTGCTACCCCATTCTGCTGTGGAGTATAAGCTGTAGTATACTGATGGACTATGCCCTTCTGCTGCAAAAAAGAATTCAGCATAGAGGACATCTATTCCCCCCCTCGGTCCGAACGGAGAGTCTTAATCTTGCATCGAGATTGGTTTTCAACAAGTGCACTGAAAGCCAAAAATGCATCATACACTTCTGACTTCTTTTTCAAACAGTAGACCCAGCAAAAACGTGTAAAGACATGAATGAATGTCATAAAATAATAACAACCGCCCAATGACATGGTCTACATAGGCCCACAAACATCTGAATGCACCAACTGCAATCTGGTTGTTGCTCTGAAAGCAACATCACGAGGAAATGAGAACCGATGCATTTTTCCCAAAATGCATCCCTCGCATAAGTGCTCAGGAGGTCTCTCCAAGGGAGGTAAGCCATCCAGCATCTGAGTACGCTGCAAAAGCATCAAGCTGCCAAAGTTTACATGCCCCAAACGAGCATGCCATAACTCCGTCTGTATCATAGCAGGAGTAAGAGTGGATGTCAAGTATGCCGACTGATCTCCTGAAAGAGTATCCAACTCATATAAACCATGACACAAAGATCCTGTCAAGACCAAAGTCATGCATTCTTTTTCTCTAACCATGCAACGGTCATCATCAAAGGTGACCTGCAAAATACAACGTGCCAAAGAAGAAATAGAAAGCAAATTCTTCTTGATTCCAGGCGCAAACAAAGCATCCTACAGGCGGAGAATAGAGCCATCAATGGCTGTGAGCTGAATCTCCCCAATACCACGAACAGGGTATGATGCATTATTGGCACACTGTACCGATTTCCCAACGGGAGGTGCACTAACTGAAGCAAACAAATCTCTGCAAGATGTAATATGTCTAGAAGCACCACTGTCAAAGAACCAAGTGTCAGCATCCTCTGTAGAGCTAAGTGCTCTATCGGCCCAAGAGATGTCATAACTGCAAGTGTAAAAACAATAGTCCCTGTCCACAACAAAGGACACGGACTCACTAGCAGTGGAAGGAGTAGTAGAAACAAACATTCCTGACTCCTTCCTCTCTTTGGCAATGCGCTTCCTGGACTCAGTGATATAGTGGCCGGGCTTCTTACAATAATGACATTTTCCTTTTTTTGCTTGTGTCCCCCCTTGTGTCTGATTCTGCGATGTGCTCGAAGTGCCAGAACTCTGTGGAGCATTTTTCACCTTGCTGTTTTTGCCTTTCTGTCTTGCCACAAAAGCCTGCTCAGAGACTATAGCATCCACACCACTATTTTTCCGTGTTTGCTCCTCCTCTAGAAGCAAACTAACCAGCTGAATAAGAGTGAGTGGGTGCTCAGCAATCCTCATGGTGAGGTTCAATGCAGTATGTAAAGACAAGTACGAAGGAGGTAAGGAATTCAAGGTGGTGGATATTAATTGTGCATCCGAAAAATACTCATCTACATTCATGAGCTGCTCCCTCAAGTCCTGAATCTTATTTAAGTGATCTTGCATAGAATCACCTTTATGCATCTTCAGAGTTTCCAACTCTTTCTTCAAGAAAGAGATCCAAGTCTCATTCTTTCCTGCAAACATATGCTCCAAAGTCAACCATGCATCTCGTGAAGAAGATGCCGAACGGATATGAGGTATGATGGACCGCTGAATTGCCAGAGCAATCAGCGACAAGGCCTGTGCATCACGTGTATCCCAAGCTTTTTGAGCTGCAGTTCTTGGAGGAAGTGGCTGAGGTGGAGCGGGCTGAGGTCCCCGTTGTCCACGTGCGCCATGGGGAGGAGAAGTAACGGGAGCTACAACTCCCGGTCGAGTTTCCTCTCCACTGACATAATCCCATAAATTCTTGGCCACTAATATATTCTTCATTATGAATGACCAAAGCGAATAGTCGTTTCCGTCCAATCTGTCTTCCTTGGATACATACGTAAAGACATCACCTCCCTGATTTGCCATGATGACAAATTTCCAAAGACAAAATGAGCAATGTCAAAGCAGTATGAACTGGAAACCTGCAAATTTCCAGAAATTGCAGCAAACACGTTTCTGCAATTAATGTGCAAGGGCGTACTCTGTCAGAAAAAAAACTGTCTTTTAATGCACGCTTCCCAAGGTGCAAACAGTGCACTGCAACACTGTTATATCAAAATCCCCAAATTTTTGCCAAAATTTCTGTCAAAACAGTCTTTCTGTGACTGTACCAGCAGTTCATATACAGTTGTCCCCAAAATACACAAAAGCCCCAAAATTTCTGATGATCCAGTCCAGAAATTTGCATCAAATTGATTTCACACCTGTGCTGTGCCTGCAGTCCCTGCTGCGTATGAATCTCCTCTGCCAGAAATTGATTTTGGACTAAAATTAAAAATTTTGTTTTTAAAGAAAAACACACCTGATGTGGTCAGGGCGGACGAGCAAAGTGACAGGTCTGACGTGGACTCGTCAGACGGGTGGGCAGGACAGTCGCGAGCTGACGTGGACTCGTCAGACGGGCGGACACGACAGTCGTGAGCAAGCGTTGACTCGTCAGACGGGCGGGCAGGACAGTTACGAGCAGGCGTTGCAAGTGGCTGGTCGTCAGGCGGGCGGCAGGACAGTCGTGAGCTGGCGTGAACTCTGTCAGACGGGTGGGTGGCTCGCTGTGCTGAGGAAGTGGCGCCTGCAGCTGGCGGACGTGCTGGAGGCGGATTTGCTGGAGGCAAACGTACTGGAGGCAAGGGGTGCCCAGGCCAGCTGGCGATTGCACAGGCAGTTTAGGGAGAAACTGACGGGGACTGGCGAGCAGGATCAGGCGGTGCTGGTGGGCAGACGAGCTGCAGGTCGAGCGAGCTGCAGGTCGAGCTGCTGAACTGGTCGACTGGGCAAAGTTGGCGGGGGCTGCAGATAGCAGACAGAAGACTGCTCTGATACCAAATGTGAGATGGGAGATTCGAGGTACAGCTGGAATTCAGTAGACAATGTGAGAGTGAGAGACAGAGTTGAAGCACGACACCCAAGAGAATAGACTGAACGAGTGTAACCAGAAAGTATAAAGTACAACCCTTAAACCTTAAGGTTGTAGGAGGTGTTCACACCCGACACACACTAAGTGCCCAAATGTGTGTAACATAAGCACATAAGTACATACGACAATAAGACCATAAGTCTGGGGGAAAAAACCTCTCCTACCGAGAGTAAAAAGTGCCCCAATGTCCTACTAATCACCAACACTCCCATATGAGCGTAGGTGTAAGTGAGGCGTGAGTCAAATACCCAACAGGATCATCAGGAAGGTTCTTATGCGTAGGTTGCTTCTGATTCTGTGGATTCTCGGGATGTTGATTGGGAGCATTTGTTGGAGTTTGCCAACACTCTGCTTGGCGATTATGTTCAACATAATCACGAAGTGTTTTCTGACTCTAGAACTAAAGATGTTCTGGAAGCCACTGTGGACCCGAAAAATGTCTTGCGCTCATTCTCAGTGTTTTATGAATGTGTTGTTATACTCTTCTTCACTGTTAGGATTCCATTGCTTTCCTATATTCTCTAGTGGTTGCAAAGTCTACTACAAGGGGAGTGTGTTGAAGAGATTTTTGTTGGGCCCCGAGGCTTTTATGAGGTGCTGTTGAAATCCGAGAAGCATCGTGCCGATCTGCTGACTAAACTGCCATTGTTCTTTGATCGCCGTTTGGTCCATGTTGTGCCATGGCGCCTAATGGCAGATTTTTAGTGCTTGCTTGAACATGAATGCCCGGTGTGGGTTGAGGTGGAAAACTGTCTGGCTATCTATTGGCCACTGTTAAAGGATGCCATGGCCGTTGTGGGCACTGTTTTAGTTCCCCCGAGCTTAAGGGCCACGAATCGTAACCGTTTGTGTATGTTATGGGACACTGCTTGGAAAAGGCCTGCTGGGTTACGTCTTAACTGCTCTGGCATGCATCCTTTGCACTTTCGTCTGAAATGGGTTAACTTTGCAGGCCATTGCTTTTCGTGTGGAAAATTGGGGCATTTTATGGCCGAATGTCTAGCAAAGCAACCGACTTTAGATGCTAAGCATGTTTTGCCTCCCAGGGAAGATATGGTGCTTGATGCTCCATCACAGGATGCGACCCAGCCACCTAAAGTTTTGGATAAAGGAAAACAACATGTTTCTGGCTTGGATTCCCATGACAATGATTGGGTAGATGTACATGCCAAAAAAGGTAAAAGGTTTGACGCTGGCATGGCGGATACTGTGCCTAATGCTTCACAAGATTCCTTGCGTACTTGTACGCGCAGGAAAGACATGTTGTCGTCGGAGTACCCTTCTCATTCTATGGTTTCTTCTGTTCGTCACAATCATCCCACTAGGAAAGTATATACGGATGGTCCGAAGGGCCCACGTGCTAGGTTGGCTTTTGATGCTAGAGGTAATATGATTACCCCATGGGATCAGCGTTATCCCTGTTTCATCCCCAAGTTAGTGGATACACCGTCTACCTCTAAATCTACCCGTCAGAACTCTTTTGCCGTGTTGGCTGATTTTTTGGATGAGAGAGTCCTTGACATTCTAGTAGAAAAGGTTAAATCGAGGCAAGCGTTGCCTCATTCCTGATCTTCTTTTTGAATATACACGAAGATAGCCACGTGGAATGTGCAAGGCATTTGTTCTCGTAATAAGCAGCATGCCATGTGGAGTTTATTGCATGAGAATCAATGGGATGTCTTGTGTGCTGTCGAGCACAAGAGTCACGGCGAAGTAGGAAAAGTTGAGGATTGCCATGGGTTTCGCTTATTTTATGCAGGGACCCATGCCATGCATTATTCTGGTGTGCTTATGATTGTACATGAGAAATATCAACCTATTCTTATAAAAAATGATGTACATGGTCGTTTTGTGGTGATTGAAGCTTTATTTGAAGGAGAGATCTTATGGTTACTTGGGCTCTATGCTCCAAATGACCCTTTATCCCGCCGGGATCTTTGGAATACTTTGCAGACCTCCTTGTCACTTGGCAGACGGGGTTTCTTGATGGGGGATTTTAATTTGTGTTGATCCTTCGCAGTCCACATCAAAGCATTCGGTAATGGATACTCCGGAAAGGCGTGTGTGGAAAATGCGTTTGCTCTTGCCGTACTTAAGAAAGATCTCTGATCTTTGCTACACCCTTCTTCTATAGGGTTTACTTTTCATTTTGCGCAGTATACATCTACATGGTCGTGGTTGGACCGCATGTACATCATGCAGGATGATGCTTTTCTTCCTGAGATACTGGAAATGAAAGTGTTGCAGCAATACGCCTTGTAGGACCATTTTCCTCTACAGCTTGAGATGCTTGCACAACCCATTGCACCTTTTAAGCAATTTCTGGATAGACTCCCTTTGCGTTTCAACTCGTCTTATTTGAAGCATTCAATCTTTCAGGGTTATATGCAGCAATTGATTGATAGATTTTTATTGGACTTCCCATTTGAGGGCAATGCTTCTTTTGAACGATTGCTCTCTAATGTGCACCGGGTTGTACGGCAGTATGGGATCCGTCATGCCTCTCTTTGTCGGCGGCATCGACACGTAGTGGAGGAATTACTGGTTTTGGTTCATTCTCTATTGGTGGAGACTCCAGATGATGTATTTTTGCTGCCATTGGCTATGCGTTCGGCTGATCTTCTTAAAGAGTTTCAGTTGAAATCTTATCAACAGGCCAAATTGCAAAATTTGACGGAGAATTTGCAAGATAGTGCTTGTCAGACTCATAAGTTCTTTCGTGCTCTTCATGCATCTCCCGCTCGAGAGAATATGACTAGTCTCCAGGATGCAGAAGGTCAAATGGTCACTGATCCTTAGACTATTGTGAATATGTGTATGAATTATTTTCTAGACCTTCTTGGTTCTACTCCTTCACCTTCTGACCAAACTACTCATGCTCTCTCAGTTTTCTATAATTTGGTCCACAATCAGGTTCCACATGACATGCAAACTACTTTGGAGACAGATATTTGTGAGGCGGAGGTTATGGATGTTTTGTTACACTTGCCCAAGGATAAAAGTCCCGGTTGGGATGATCTCACCAATGAATTCTTTGAGGTTTTTGCTACCAGTCTGGTGAAACCATTGACGGCTATGTTTCAGCAGGTTTGGGAAATGGGGTTCATGCCTTCCTCATGGAAAGGACTTATCAAACTGCTTCCAAAAGTTCCTTCTCCGTCTATGTTAAAACATTGGCGACCAATTTCTTTGATGGGTTCTATGTATAAAATCTTTTCCAAAGTAATGGCAAATCGGCTCCATAAGCATCTTCCTGCCATTGTACATTCTCTTCAATATGGTTTCATTAAGGGCCGAAACATTTTGCATAATGTCTTGAATGTGCAACTAGCTATTGACTATGCAAGGCACTCTAATTAGGACGTGGTATTGATTCAATTGGACTTGGAAAAGGCTTTTGATTATTTAGACTAGTCCTTCATTGCAGAACTTATGTCTACTATGGGCTTTGGTACTCGGATGGCACGTTTGATCTACACCATTAGTGTTGCGGCTTCTTCGCGAGTTATATTGAATGGTGGTGTTACCGAGCCTTATGTCCTTGCACGCTCTATGAGACAGGGTTGCCCTTTGAGTCCTCTCTTTTTTGCCCTTGCGACTCATCCGGTTCTTTCGATGTTATCTCATATGGCAGCTTCTACTTAGTTGGTTGGATTGTCTCTTCCTTTTGGATAGCACTTCATTAGTCCATCCTTGGCTAATGACAGCTTTATGATTTTGCGTGCGGATAAGGATAATCTTCGCAAAGCATTAGATGTTTGGATTCTCTTTGGTCATGCTTCTGGTCTTCATATCAATGCTTTGAAATCAGCCATTCTCAATTGAACGGAGGTAGATTCGCAGTCATTGGGCTGGCAGGGAATGGTTGTTCCCCGTGGTTCCATTGTCAGGCATCTTGGGTACCCTTTGGGTGTTGATGTTCGGCCGAAGCAACTACTAGAGTGGATTTCACAGAAACTAACAGCTAAGTTTCTGTATTGGAAGACACAGGCTTGGCCTTTCCATATTCGCCTCATAGTGGCTCAAACAATTATGTTGTCAATGCTCACATATTTCTTGCCATTGCTGCCTTGGACTACTAATACATTGAATGCTCTTACTCAGTGCATTCGTTTCATGTTATGGAAGAAGGACTCCTTACATGCATGTATTTCGTGGATCTCTTGGTCGCATGCATGTACCCCCAAACGCATGGGTGGTGGGGCTGTTTTGGATGCTTAAACTCATATGTTGGCACTCCGTTGGTCTCTTTTTCGTGCCATGTGCTTGGATTATGACCCGTGGGTCTTGATAGCCCATTATTTTCTTGAGAATCATGGGCTTGTGCATGGTAATACTCAAATTCGGAGCTCCTAGTGGCATGTTCTTAATGCAGACTCTCGGTTTTCTAGTCCTTTATCATCCCTGCTTGCTCGCTTGGTATGTTCGTGGAAATTGGTTCTCCAGAAGGCTCAATGGTATCCAACGGAGGATTGCTTAGCTACTAAATCTTTTCAATGGGAACTGTTGGCAGCCTCGCGATTACTTTCTTGGGAAGGCAAACATGAGCTCAGACCAAAATTTAACCGTATGGCACGTTTGGGCTTGACTTCAGTTGCAGATGCCACCCTTGCTAGTCGCAATGTGTTGATATCATTTCGTACAGCCAGAAGGCTTTTCAGGATCCCTCGTGGATATCATGATTTATAGGGACAGCTTTTGATGGTGCTCCAGAGCAGACAACCCTTTCCTGCCCTTGCTTCGGATCATTCGTGGTAGGACTGGGACCTTGCAGGCCGGCTTAATTTGGAAAAGGCCTCAGCTAACCAGGTGTATAATCTTCTGATTAAAGATCATCAAGGGCTGGTTACTAAAGCTAATACTGTATGGGGATTGCGTAAATCTCAGTCATGGTGGAAGGTAACTATGATGGAGGGCTGGTTGAACAAGACACCTTTCAAATGCAAGGTCTTTCTTTGGAGGGTGATGATTGGTGGTCTTCCTCTTGCTTCAGCCCTTTCCAAGCGTTGAATCTCCAACGGCAATTGTTTCTTTTGCACCACTAGTGTGGAATCGGCCCGTCATGGATTTATTTCTTGCCCTCTTGCTAAGAAAATTTGGTCACTCTTGTCGGCGGTTTGGCGAGCAGTGGTTGGTTTCTCGCTAAGCCCTTTTGATTGGGTTTTTGCACAGCCCAAATACCCCACACCGGCTCAGTTGCATATGAAGATATTGTTTCACTTTCTTAGATACTGGGGCTGTTGGCACAATTGGACCATTCGGAATGCTTTTCCTTTGGATTCAGCCTATAATGTTCAGGGACATATTGCTGGGCTTAAAGGCCTCTTGCATTGACAGATAGATCTCATTCGGCACTCTGACTTACTCCCTCGAGAGGACTTACTTCCCTGGCATATGGCAATTTCCTCTGCGTCTTTGCCATGACTTTTTGTAACTCTTTTGTCGTTTAGTACTTTAGAGAGAGAGAGAGAGATTTACACACGATTGCTTAGAGCCATCGTGTATCTTGTAATCATGTAAACTTGTACCTTTTTTTCGTAATTAATACGTTTACCTTTTACAAAAGAGAGAGAGAGAGAGAGAGAGAGAGAGTACTTTGGACTTTTACGAAAAAAAGAGACTACTTTGGAGATAGATATTTGTGAGGCGGAGGTTATGGATGTTTTGTTACACTTGCCCAAGGATAAAAGTGCCGGTTGGGATGGTCTCACCAATGAATTCTTTGAGGTTTTTGGTACCCGACTGGTGATACCATTGACGGCTATGTTTTAGCAGGTTTGGGAAATGGGGTTCATGCCTTCCTCATCGAAAGGACTTACCAAACTGCTTCCAAAAGTTTCTTCGCCGTCTATGTTGAAACATTGGCGACTAATTTCTTTGATGATGGCGAATCGGCTCCATAACCATCTTCCTGCCATTGTGCATCCTCTTCAATATGGTTTCATTAAGGGCCGAAACATTCTGCATAATGTCTTAAATGTGCAAATGGCTATTGACTATGCAAGGCACTCTAATCAGGAGGTGGTATTGATTCAATTGGACCTGGAAAAGGCTTTGATTATCTAGACTGGTCCTTCATTGTAGAACTTATGTCTATTATGGGCTTTGGTACCCAGATGTGTCGTTTGATCTACACCATTAGTGCTGCGGCTTCTTCGCGAGTTATGCTGAATGGTGGTGTTACCGAGCCATTCGTCCTTGCATGCTCTATGAGGTAGGGTTGCCCTTGGAGTCCTCTCTTTTTTGCCCTTGCGACTCATCCAGTTCTTTCGATGTTATCTCATATGGCAGTTTATTCTCAGTTGGTTGGATTGTCTCTTTCTTTTGGACAAGACTTCATTAGTCAATCCTTTGCTGATGACAGTTTAATGATTTTGCGTGCGGACAGGGATAATCTTCGCAAAGCATTAGATGTTTGGACTCTCTTTGGCCATGCTTGTGGTCTTCATATCAATGCTTTGAAATCAGCCATTCTCAGTTACACGGAGTTAGATTTGCAGTCATTGGACTGGTAGGAAATGGTTGTTCCCCATGGTTCCATTGTCAGGCCTCTTGGGTACCCTTTGGGTGTTCATGTTCGGCCAAAGCAACTACTAGAGGGGATTTCACAAAAACTGGCAGCCAAGTTTCTGTATTGGAAGTCACAGGCTTGGCCCTTCCATGTTCGCCTCAAAGTGGCTTAGACAATTATGTTGCCAATGCTCACATATTTCTTGCCATTGCTGCCTTGGACATAATTCGAGAAAAGCAGGAGCCCCAAGCATGATTAGATGATACCTAGAGAGGCCTAGAGGAGATTCATAGTGCAATTTAACTAGCAAATACAAGATCCCTAGATACAATTCATTAGGATTCAAGAACTAAGAAAAGAAAGAGCTACAGAAGCATCATGAGGAAGTTTACTTCCATGTAGTAAACCATATAGTTTAGCTAGAGCAAAAGAAAGCCAAGATAACTCTCTATTATATCAGATAGCTTCAAGAGAATAAGTAATCCTAAGGATAGATGAAAGTAACCTATATAGGCTTGTTGATTTTTAACAAACTATCAAATCAAGTTTGACTGGAGTTGTTAGTTTGGAAAAAAATGAAGATAAAAGAACCTACTAAGAAGCAATGATAAAGTTGACCAATGAATTAGAGATCTCATTGCATAGAGAGAGTCAATTCAACACATATGCTGATATTTACAAATATATGATCTCTTGGTCGCATGCATGTACCCCCAAACGCATGGGTGGTGGGGCTATTTTGGATGCCGAAACTCATATATTGGCACTCCGTTGGTCTCTTTTCCGTGCCATGTGCTTGGATTATCACCCGTGGGTCTTGATAGCCCGTTATTTTCTTGACAATCACGGGGGCTTGTGCATGGTAATACTCAAATTCGGAGTTCCTGGTGGCATGTTCTTAATGCAGACTCTCGGTTTTCTAGTCCTTTATCATCCCTGCTTGCTCACTTGATATGTTCCTGGAAATTGGTTCGTTGGATCCAGCGGAGGACTGCTTAGCTACTAACTCTTTTCAACGGGAACTGTTGGTAGCGTCACGATTACTTTCTTGGGAAGGCAAACATGAGCTCAGACCCAAATTTAACCGCATGGCACGTTTGGGCTTCACTTTAGTTGCAGATGCCACCCTTGCCAGTCGCAATGTGTTGATATCGTTTCGTATAGACAGGAGGCTTTTCAGGATCCCTCGTGGATTCCGTGATTCATGGGGATAGCTTTTGATGGTGCTCCAGAGCAGGCAACCCTTTCTTGCCCTTGCTTCGGATCATCCGTGGTAGGACTGGGACCTTGCAGGCCGGCTGAATTTGGAAAAGGCCTCAGCTAACCAGGTGTATCATTCTTCTGATTAAAGATCATCAATGGCTGGTTACTAAAGCTAATACTGTATGGGGATTGCGTAAATCTCAGTCATGGTGGAAGGTAACTGTGATGGAGGGCTGGTTGAACAAGACACCTTTCAAATGCAAGGTCTTTCTTTGGAGGGTGATGATTGGTGGTCTTCCTCTTGCTTCAGCCCTTTCCAAGCGTTGAATCTCCAATGGCAATTGTTTCTTTTGCACCACCAGTGTGGAATCGGCCCGCCATAGATTTATTTCTTGCCCTCTCGCTAAGAAAATCTGGTCACTCTTATCAACGGTTTGGTGAGCAGTGGTTGGTTTCTCGCTAAGCCCTTTTGATTGGGTTTTTGTGCGCCCCAAATACCCCACACCGGCACAGTCACATGAGAGGATCTTGTTTCACTTTCTTAGATACTGGGGCTGTTGGCACAATTGGACCATTCAGAATGCTTTTCTTTTTTATTCAGCCTCTAATGTTTAGGGACATATTGCTAGGCTTAAAGGTCTCTTGGATTGGCAGATAGATCTTATTCGGCACTCTGACTTACTCCCTCGGGAGTACTTACTTCCATGGCATATGGCAATTTCCTCTGCGTCTTTGCCATGACTTTTGTAACTTTTTTGTTGTTTAGTACTTTATAAATATAACATCCATTACGAAAAAAAATAAAAAGAGAGAGAGAGAGAGAGAGAGATAAGAGAGAGAGAGAGGTGTATGAAAGAGAGAGAGAGAGAGAGAGAGAGAGAGAGGGGATGGTGCCCCTGCTTCGTGCCGCCCTGCCATCGCGCGGTACTGCACGCCCTGTCATCGCCTCGACCTGCACGGTTGACGACTGAAGCCCCGCCTGTCTGCACCTCTCGTTCGCGTTAGCACCGTCGTCCCCTGCCGCTGCTCGTCTGTCGTTCGCTTCGTGTCCTGCACCGTCGACGCCTGCAGACCTCCCTGTCTCCGCCCGCCTTTCCCGTCTTCTCCCTGCGCCTGCCCGCTGAAACCCTAGAGCCCTGTTCCTGACGCCCTGCTCCGGACGCCGTCAGCGCGTCCTGCTCCTGACGCCCTGTCCACGGCCGCCCTTCACGCCCTGCTCCTGACGCCTTGTCCACGGCCACCCGTGACGCCGTGTCCCTTGCTGCCCTGTCCCTCACGCCTTGTCCATGGTCGCCTGCCCCTGACGCCCTGTCCACGGCCGCTGCGTCCCCAGCCCTGCGATCTTGCGCCCCGCACCCACCTGAGCTGCGACCTCTGTGCCTGCCTCTCGCCCCTTCGCCGTGTCAGTTAGGGTTTCGCTGCTGACGGATCCCTGCGCGGAGCCCCAGCCTGTCCCATCCTGCCGTTGAGACCGCCAGGCCTTTGTTTCGCCCTTCTGCCCCTGCACGGTGACAGGTAAAGCTCCGCTTTCATTAGCTGTCTTTACAGAGTATACCCCTGGACAGCGCCTCTGTACAGAAAAGAGGGAGAGAGAGAGGGTCAGTCCTCCTTCGAGATCAAATCATCATACACGATGGCTGGTTTGGATCTGGATTTCATAGACCAAACAGTGGCCGCACTTGGCCCAGATTGTGATGCTAAAGAACTTGAGGATATGGTTCCGTGCAACGAAGAGATGCCCCCTGGTCTCGACATCCAGCCTGCGGGTAAACGTACCAAGCATACTTCGGAAGAGATAGGTGTTCATCAAGATCGTTCCTATGCTCAGGTTGCTTCGGATTCTGTGGACTCTCAGGATGTTGACTGGGAGCATTGCTGGAATTTGCCAACACGTTGCTTGGCGATTATGTTCAACATAATTAGGAAGTCTTCTCTGACTCTGCACCTGACGATGTTTTGGAAGGCTCCGTGGACCCAAAAACTGTCCTACGCTCCTTTTCGGTATTTTATGATCGCGCTGTGATACTCTTCTTCACTGGTCGAATCTTGCTGCTTTCCTGTATTCGCCAGTGGCTGCACAGTCTGCTACAAGGGGAATGTGTTGAAGAGATTTTTGTTGGCTCTCGAGGTTTTTTTGAGGTCCTGTTGAAATCGGAGACGCACCGTGCTGCTCTCCTATCTAAACTGCCTTTGTTTTTTGAACGCCGGTTGGTTCATGTGGTTCCATGGCGCCCAATGGCAGATTTTCAGCGTCTACTGCAACGTGAATGCCCTGTGTGGGTAGAAGTGGAAAATTGTCCGGCAGTTTATTGGCCACTATTGAAGGATGCCATGGCCGCTGTGGGCACTGTTTTGGCCCCTCCTAGTCTCAATTCTGTGAATCGCAACCGCTTGTGTATGCTATGGGACACTGCAAGAAAAAGGCTTGCGTGGTTACGCCTCAAATGCTCTGGCATGCATCCGTTACACTTTCGTTTGAAATGGGGCACTTTTGCAGGGCATTGCTTTTCCTGTGGACAGTTGGGGCATTTTATGGCCGAATGCCCGGAACAGCAACACACTTCCGATGTTGGCCATGCTGCGCCGCCCATGGAAGATATGGTGTGTGATGCCCCGTCGCTGGATACTATCCACCAGCCACAAGTTCTGGCCAAAGGTAAACAACAGGTTTCGGGTCTGGATTCCCGTGCCACTGATTGGGTTGAAGTACGTGCAAAAAAAGGCAAGAGGGTTGGTGCTGGCATGGAGAATACTGTGCCTACTACCTCACAAGATTCCATGCGTACATATATGCGCAGGAAGGAAATGTTGTCTTCCGAGCGCTCTGCTCCTGCTATGGTTTCATCTGCCCCCCGTCATCAGCCCGCCAAGAAAATGTATTCGGATCGTCCAAAAGGTCCCCTTGCTAAGTTGGCATTTGATACCAGAGGTAACGTCATTACCCCGTGGGACCGTCGTTATCCCCGTTCCAACCCCAAGCCAGCAGATATGCCGTCTACTTCCAAATCTGGTCCTCAGAACTCTTTTGCGGTGTTGGCAGATTTCTTGGATGAGGGAGTCCTGGACATTCTCGCCGACAAAGTCAAATTGAGGCAAGCTGTGCCTCGTACCTGATTCTGTTTTAAATACACATGAAAATAGCCACGTGGAATGTGCGAGGAATTTATTCTCGACACAAGCAACATGCCATGTGGATTGCATTGCATGAAAATCAGTGGGATGTCCTATGCGCTGTTGAGCACAAGAGTCATGGTGAAGCCGGAAAAGTGGTGGATTGCCATGGCTTTCGATTGTTTTATGCAGGGACACAGGCCATGCATTATTCGGGTGTGCTCATGATTGTACATGACAAATATCAGCCTGTTCTTATTAAAAATGATGTTCATGGCCGCTTTTTGGTGATTGAAATTTTATTCGAAGGGGAAATCTTATGGTTACTTGGCCTCTATGCTCCGAATGATTCGTTATCTCGTCGGGAGCTTTGGTAGACTTTGCAGACCTCCTTGTCACTTGACAGACGGGGCTTCTTCATGGGGGATTTCAATATGTGTGTTGATTCTTCCCAGTCCACATCGGAGCATTCGGTAATGGATGCGCCGGAAAGTCGTATGTGGCATGAGTTGGCTCTTGCTGTTCTTAAGCAAGATCTCTGGTCCTGGCTTCACCCGTCTTCTACTGGGTTTACTTTCCATTCTGCCGAGTATGCAACAACATGGTCGCGATTGGACCGTATCTATATCATGCAGAATGATGATTTTCTTCCCGAGATGCTCGAAATAAAAGTGTTGTAGCAATATGCCTTGTCGGACCATTTCCCTCTGCAGCTTGAGCTGCTTGCACAACCCATTGCACCTTTCAAGCAATTTCTGGAGCAACTCCCTTTGCGTTTCAACTTGACTTACTTGAAGCATGCAATCTTTCAGGGCTATATGCAGCAATTGATTGACAGATTCTTCTTAGACTTCTCTTCTCAGGGCACTGCGTCATTTGAAAGATTGCTCTCTAATGTGCAGCGGGTTGCTCGGCAGTATGGGATCTATCATGCCTCTCTTTGTCGGCAGCGTCGCAAAGCAGCAGAGGACCTGCTGGTTTTGGTTCGTTCTATGCTGGTGGACACTTCGGATGATGCTTTTCTGCTCGCATTGGCCATGCGGGTGGCTGATCTTATTAAAGAATTCCAGTTGAAATCATATCAGCAGGCCAAACTGCAACATCTGACGGAGACTTTGCAAGATAGTGCATCTCAGACCCATAAGTTCTTTCGAGCTCTCCATGCCTCTCCTGCTCGAGAGAATATGACCAGACTTATTGTGCATATGTGCAGGAATTATTTCTGTGACCTTCTCGGTTCCACGTCTCCACCTTCAGCCCAAACTACTCATGCCCGTTCGGTTTTTTATGACCTGGTCCGCAATCAGCTTCCGCAGGACATGCAAGCTACTATGGAGTCCGATATTGGTGAGGCAGAGGTTATGGACGTCTTGTTACACTTGCCCAAGGATTAAAGTCCGGGTTGGGATGGTCTCACCAATGAGTTCTTTGAAGCTTTTGCTACCCAACTGGCGAAACCATTGCAGGCTTTGTTTCAGCAGGTGTGGGAAACGGGGATCATGCCTTCCTCATGGAAAAAAGGCCTTATTAAACTGCTTCCAAAAGTTCCTTCGCCGTCTAAGTTGACACAGTGGCGCCCAATTTCTTTGATGGGTTCAATGTACAAAATCTTTTCCAAAGTAATGGCGAATCGGCTTCATAAGCATCTCCCGGCCATTGTGCACCCTCTACAGTATGGTTTCCTTAAGGGCCGAAATATTCTGCACAATGTATTGAATGCTCAACTGGCAATTGATTATGCACGGCATTCTAATCAAGAGGTAGTACTGATTCAACTGGACCTGGAAAAGGCTTTTGACTATTTGGACTGGTCTTTCGTTGCTGAACTTATGTCTGCTATGGGCTTTGGTCCTCGGATGTCTCGTCTGATATACACCATTAGCGCTGCAGCGTCTTCGCGAGTCATGCTGAACGGAGGTGTTACTGAGCCATTTGTCCTTGCCCGCTCTGTCAGACAAGGGTGCCCTTTGAGTCCTCTATTCTTTGCCCTTGCGACACACCCAGTTCTTTCGATGTTATCTCATATGGCAGCCTCTTCTCAGTTGGCCGGACTGTCGCTTCCTATAGGACAGCACTTCATTAGCCAATCCTTGGCGGATGATACTTTTATGATTTTGCGTGCAGACAAGGATAACCTTCGAAGAGCATTGGATGTTTGGGGCCTCTTTGGTCAGGCGTCCGGCCTTCGTATCAATGTGCTCAAATCAGCCATTCTCAGCTGCACGGAGTCGGATTTGCAGTCCTTGGACTGGTAGGGTCTGGTTGTTCCTCGTGGCTCCATTGTTCGGCACCTTGGGTACCCTTTGGGTGTTGATGTTCCCCCAAAGCAGCTTCTGCAATGGATTTCTCAGAAAATGGTGGCTAAGTTTATGTATTGGAAATCTCAAGCCTGGCCCTTCCATGTTCGCCTCAAAGTAGCCCAGACAATTATGTTGCCAATGCTCACATATTTCTTGCCATTGTTGCCCTGGACTACTACGACTCTGAATGCTCTTACTCAGTCTATTCGTTTCATGCTATGGAAGAAGGACTCATTGCATGCAGGTATTTCCTGGATCTCTTGGTCGCATGCGTGCACCCCCAAACGCATGGGTGGCGGAGCTATTTTAGATGCCCAAACTCACATGCAGGCACTCCGTTGGTCTCTTTTCCACGCCATGTGCTCGGATCATCATCCATGGGTCCATATAGCCCGTTATTTTCTTGAGGGCCATGGGCTTTTGCATGGCAATACCCAAATCCGGAGTTCTTGGTGGCATGTTCTTAATGCTGATTCGCGGTTCTCCAGTTCTTCTTCGTCGCTGCTTACTCATTTGGTATGTTCCTAGAAACAGGTTCTCCAGAAGGCTCAATGGCATCCAGCGGAGGATTGCTTAGCTACTAACTCTTTTCAATTGGAATTGCTGGCAGTCTCGCATTTACTTGCATGGGAAGGTAAACATGAGCTCAGACCACAATTCAACCGGATGGCCCGTTTGGACTTGTCTTCAGTTGCGGATGCCACCCTTGCCAGTCGCAATGTGCTTATATCTTTTCGTACAGCTAGGAGGCGTTTCAGGATCCCTCGTGGATATAGGCCTTTATGGGAACAGCTTTTGCGGCTGCTCCAGAGCCGACAACCCTTTCCTGCCCTTGCTTTGGATCATCCTTGGCAGGATTGGGACCTACAAGGCCGGCTGACTTTAAGCAAAGCTTTTGCTAACCAAGTGTATCATATTCTGATTAAAGATCATCAATGGCTAGTTACTAAAGTGAATGCTTTATGGGGATTACGTAAATCCCGGTCATGGTGGAGGGCAACTGTGATGGAGGGCTGGTTGAACAAGACACCCTTCAAATGTAAAGTCTTTCTTTGGAGAGTGATGATTGGTGGTCTTCCGCTTGCTTCGGCTCTTTCCAAGCGACGAATCTCCAATGGCAACTGTTTCTTTTGCACCACTGCTGTGGAATCCGCCCGTCACCGATCTATTTCTTGCCCAACGCAAAGAAAGTGTGGTTATTTTTGTCGGCTGTTTGGCATGGAGTGGTTGGTTTCACCCTGCGCCCCTTTGATTGGGTTTTCGGCCAGCCCAAATACCCCACTCCTGCACAGCCACATATGAAGCTCATGTACCACTTTCTTCGATATTGGGGCTGTTGGCATAACTGGACCATTCGGAATGCTTTTCTTTTTGACTCCGCCTATAATGTTCAGCGGCATATTGTGAGGCTTAAGGGCCTCTTGTATTGGCAGTTGGATCTTCTCCAGCATTCTGATTTGCTCTCGAGGGAGGACTTACGTCCCTGGTATATGGCAATTTCCTCTGCATCTTTGCCATGACGTTGTAACTTGTAGTACTTAGAACCTCTTCACATGATGGCTTAGACTGTCATCATGTATCTTGTAATCAAGTAATCTTGTACTTTTTTCGTAATTAATACAATTACCTTTTACGGGGAAAAAAAAAAAAAAGATAAGAGAGAGAGAGAGCTTGGGAGGGTTTCGAATTCATGTACAGACCTGTTTTTAGGGTTTTGAATCAGCTGCAGAACTGTTTTAGGGTTTCGTTTTCATCTGTCCTGTTGTTTTAGGGTTTCGAATTCCTGTACAGACCTGTTTTTAGGGTTTCGAAATCAGCTGCAGAACTGTTCTAGGGTTTCGTTTCCATCTCTGTGTGACAGCGGCTGTGCTGACTCTGTTCAGAGAGAGAGAGAGAGAGAGAGAGAGAGAGAGAGAGATCTTCAGCGAGGCAGTCCTAGAATTCTGCGGGTACAGACAGACTGTGGCAGCAGGTTTGCCATTGTGAACATGACTGCAGACTGAAGACACTTGTGACACAGGATGACAGCAGACTATTGATCTGTTGTTAAAGTGGTGATACAACATGGCTGGTATGGACATGGCCTTTATGACCAAACGGTGGCAGCCATTGGTTCAGATTCTGAAACAGAGGAACCAGAGGATATGGTTCCTTGCACAGAGGAGATGCAACCTGGTCCTGACTTCTAGCCTGCGGGCAAACACACCAAGCATACTTCGGAAGATACAATGGATCATCAGGAACGTTCTTATGCTCAGGTTGCTTTTGATTCTGTGGATTCTCAGGATGTTGACTGGGAGCATTTGTTGGAGTTTGCCAACACTCTGCTTGGTGATTATGTTCAACATAATCCTGAAGTGTTTTCTGACTCTGAAACCGAAGATGTTCTGGAAGCCACTGTGGATCCTAAAAATGTTTTGCACTCATTCTCAGTGTTTTATGAACGTGCTGTGATACTCTTCTTTATTGGTAGGATCCCAGTGCTTTCCTATATTCGCTAGTGGCTGCAAAGTCTACTACAAGGGGAGTGTGTTGAAGAGATTTTTGTTGGGCCCCGAGGCTTTTATGAGATGCTGTTGAAATCCAAGAAGCATCGTGCCTATCTGTTGACTAAACTGCCATTGTTCTTTGATCGACGTTTGGTCCATGTTATGCCATGGCGCCCAATGGCAGATTTTCAGCGCTTGCTTCAATGCAAATGCCCAGTGTGGGTTGAAGTAGAAAACTGTCTGGCTGTCTATTGGCCACTGTTAAAAGATGCCATGGCCGTTGTGGGCACTGTTTTGGTTCCCCCGAGCCTAAGGGCCACGAATCGTAACCGTTTGTGTATGTTATGGGACACTGCTCGGAAAAGGCCTGCTGGGTTACGTCTTAATTGCTCTGGCATGCATCCTTTGCGTTTTCGTTTGAAATGGGGTAACTTTGCAGGGCATTGTTTTTCATGTGGAAAATTGGGGCATTTTATGGCCGAATGTCCAGCGAAGCAACCGACTTCAGATGTTGAGCATCTTTTGCCTCCCATGGAAGATGTGGTGCTTGATGCTCCGTCGCAGGATGCGACCCAGCCACCTAAAGTTTTGGATAGAGACAAACAACATGTTTCAAGTTTGGAATCCCGTCACAATGACTGGGTAGATGTACATGCCAAGAAAGGTAAAGGTTTGATGCTTGCATGGCGGATACTGTGCTTAATGCTTCACAAGATTCCTTGCGTACTTATATGCCCAAGAAAGACATGTTGTCTTCAGAGCACACTACTCATGCTATGGTTTCTTCTGCTCCTCGCAATCAGCCCACTAGGAAAGCATATACGGATGGTCCGAAGGGCCCACCGGCTAAGTTGGCTATTGATGCTAGAGGTATGCTAATTACCCCATGGGATCGTCGTTATCCCCGTTTCATCCCCAAGATAGTGGATACATCGTCTACCTCTAAATCTGGCCGTCATAACTTTTTTGCCGTGCTAGCTGATTTTTTGGATGAGGAAGTCCTTGACATTCTAGCAGAAAAGGTTAAATCGAGGCAAGCTTTGTCTCGTTCCTGATTTTCTTTTTTGAATACACATGAAGACAGCCATGTGGAATGTGCAAGCCATTTGTTCTCGCAATAAGCAACATGCCATGTGGAGTTTATTGCATGAGAATCAGTGGAATGTCTTGTGTGCTCTTGAGCACAAGAGTCACGGTGAAGAAGAAAAAGTTATGGATTGCCATGGGTCTCGCTTGTTTTATGCAGGGACACATGCCATGCATTATTCTGGTGTGCTTATGATTGTACATGAGAAATATCAGCCTGTTCTTATTAAAAAGATGTACATGGTCGTTTTGTGCTGATTGAAGTTTTATTTGAAGGAGAGATCTTATGGTTACTTGGGATCTATGCTCCAAATGACCCTTTATTCTGCCGGGATCTTTGGAATACTTTGCATACCTCCTTGTCACTTGGCAGACGGGGTTTTTTTATGGGGGATTTTAATGTGTGTTGATCCTTCACAATCCACATCAAAGCATTCGGTGATGGACGCTTCGGAAAGCCATGCGTAGAATGCGTTTGCTCTTGCCGTACTTAAGCAAGATCTCTAGTCATGGCTACACCCTTCTTCTACAGGGCTTACTTTTCATTATGCGCAGTATACAACTATATGGTCGCAGTTGGACCGCATATACATCATGCAAGATGATGCTTTTCTTTCTGAGATTCTGAAAATGAAAGTGTTGCAGCAATATGCCTTGTCGGACCATTTTCCTCTACAACTTGAGATGATTGTACAACCCATTGCACCTTTTAAGCAGTTTTTGGATAGGCTTCCTTTGCGTTTCAACTCGTCTTATTTGAAGCATTCAATCTTTCAGGGTTATATGCAGCAATTGATTGATAGATTTTTATTGGACTTCTCCTCTGAGGGCAATGCTTCTTTTGAACGATTGCTCTCTAATGTGCAGCAGGTTGTTCGGCAGTATGGGATCCATCATGCCTCTCTTTGTCGGCGGCGTCGACAAGCAGCGGAGGAATTACTGGCTTTGGTTCTTTCTCTATTGGTGGAGACTCCAGATGATGTATTTCTGCTGCCATTGGCTATGCGTTTGGCTGATCTTCTTAAAGAGTTTCAGTTGAAATCTTAAATAGCAGGCCAAATTGCAAAATTTGACTGAGAATTTGCAAGATAGTGCTTGTCAGACTCATAAGTTCTTTCGAGCTCTCCATGCATCTCTTGCTCGAGAGAATATGACTAGACTCCAAGATGCAGAAGGTCAAATGGCCATTGATTCTCAGACTATTGTGAATATGTGTAGGAATTATTTTCTAGACCTTCTTGGTTCTACTCCTTCACCTTCTGACCAAATTACTCATGCCCGCTCAGTTTTCTATGATTTGTTCCGCAATCAGGTTCCACATGACATGCAAACTACTTTGGAGACAGATATTCGTAAGGCGGAGGTTATGGATGTTTTGTTACACTTGCCCAAGGATAAAAGTCCCAGTTGGGATGGTCTCACCAATGAATTCTTTGAGGTTTTTGCTACCCGACTGGTGAAACCATTGACGGCTATGTTTCAGCAGGTTTGGGAAACGGGGTTCGTGCCTTCCTCATGGAAAGGACTTACCAAACTGCTTCCAAAAGTTCCTTCACCGTCTATGTTGAAACATTGGCGACCAATTTTTTTGATGGGTTCTATGTATAAAATATTTTCCAAAGTGATGGCGAATTGGCTTCATAAGCATCTTCCTACCATTGTGCATCCTCTTCAATATGGTTTCATTAAGGGCCGAAACATTCTGCATAATGTCTTAAATGTGCAAATGGCTATTGACTATGCAAGGCACTCTAATCAGGAGGTGGTATTGATTCAATTGGACTTGGAAAAGGCTTTTGATTATTTAGACTGGTCTTTCATTGCAGAACTTATGTCTACTATTGGCTTTGGTACGGCTTCTTTGCGAGTTATGCTGAATGGTGGTGTTACCGAGCCATTTGTCCTTGCACGCTCTATGAGACAGGGTTGCCCTTTTGAGTCCTCTCTTTTTTTCCCTTGTGACTCATCCAGTTCTTTCGATGCTATCTCATATGGGAACTTCATTAGTCAATCCTTGGCTGATGACAGCTTTATGATTTTGCGTGCTAATCAGGATAATCTTCGCAAAGCATTAGATGTTTCGACTCTCTTTGGTCATGCTTCTAGTCTTCATATCAATGCTTTGAAATCAGCCATTCTCAGTTGCATGGAGTCAGATTTGGAGTCATTGGACTGGCAAGGAATGGTTGTTCCCCGTGGTTCCATTGTCAGGCATCTTGGGTACCCTTTGGGTGTTGATGTTCGGCCAAAGCAACTACTAGAGTGGATTTCACAGAAACTGGCAGCTAGGTTTCTGTATTGGAAGTCACAGGCTTGGCCCTTCCATGTTCTCCTCAAAGTGGCTCAGACAATTATATTTCCAATGCTCACATATTTCTTGCCAGTGCTACCTTGGACTACTACTACTTTGATTGCTCTTACTCAGTACATTCGTTTCATGTTATGGAAGGACTCCTTGCATGCAAGCATTTCATGGATTTCTTGGTCGCATGCATGTACCCCCAAACCCATGGATGGTTGGACTATTTTGGATGTCAAAACTCATATGTTGGCACTCCGTTGGTCTCTTTTTCATGCCATGTGCTTGGATCATCACCCGTGGGTCTTGATAGCCCGTTATTTTCTTAAGGATCACGGGCTTGTGCATGGTAATATCCAAATTAGGAGCTCTTGGTGGCATGTTCTTAATGCAAACTCTCGGTTTTCTTGTCCTTCATCATCCCTGCTTGCTCATTTGGTATGTTCCTGGAAATTGGTTATCCAGAAGGCTCAGTGGCATCCAGCGGAGGACCGCTTAGCTACTAACTATTTTCAACTGGAATTGTTGGCAGCCTCGCGATTAGTTTCTTGGGAAGGGAAACATAAGCTCAGACCAAAATTTAATCACATGGCACGTTTGGGCTTGACTTCAGTTGCAGATGCCACCCTTGCTAGTCGCAATGTGTTGATATCGTTTCGTACAGCCAGGAGGCTTTGCAAGATCCCTCGTGGATACCGTGATTTATGGGGATAGCTTTGATGGTGCTCCAGAGTAGACAACCCTTTCCTGCCCTTGCTTCGGATCGTCCCTGGCACGACTGGGACCTTGCAGGCCCGCTGAGTTTGGAAAAGGCCTCAGCTAACCAGGTGTATCATCTTCTGATTAAAGATCATCAATGACTGGTTACTAAAGCTAATACTGTATGGGGATTGCGTAAATCTCAGTCATGGTGGAAGGTAACTGTGATGGAGGGTTGGTTGAACAAGACACCTTTCAAATGCAAGGTCTTTTTTTGGAGGGTGATGATTGGTGGTCTTCCTCTTGCTTCAACCCTTTCCAAGCATCGAATCTCCAACGGCAATTGTTTCTTTTGCACCACCAGTGTGGAATCAGCCCGTCATCGATTTATTTCTTGCCCTCTCGCTAAGAAAATCTGGTCAGTCTTGTCAGCGTTTGGCGAGCAGTGGTTGGTTTCTCGCTAAGCCCTTTTGATTAGGTTTTTGTGCGCCCCAAATACCCCACACCGACACAGTCGCATATGAACATCTTGTTTCACTTTCTCAGATACCGGGGCTGTTGGCACAATTGGACCATTCGGAATGCTTTTCTTTTTTATTCAGCCTCTGATGTTCAGGGACATATTGCTAGGCTTAAAGGTCTCTTGCATTGGTAGATGGATCTCATTCAACACTCTGACTTACTCCCTCGAGAGGACTTACCTCCCTGGCATATGGCAATTTCCTCTGCGTCTTTGCCATGACTTTTGTAACTCTTTTGTCATTTAGTACTTAATAAATATAACATCCATTACGAAAAGAGAGAGAGAGAGAGAGAGAGAGAGAGAGAGAGAGAGAGAGAGTATGTGTGTGTGTGTGTGTGTGTGTGTTTTGTGATTCTTGTACTCGTACTTTTGCAGTAATTTGTGTAATTACTCAGAGAGAGAGAGAGAGAGAGAGAGAGAGTGAGTGAGTGTGTGTGTGTGTGTTCTTTGTGATTCTTGTACTCGTACTTTTGCAGTAATTCGTATAATTACTCAGAGAGAGAGAGAGAGAGAGAGAGAGAGAGAGCACGTTGCCTGAGCTCCCCCGTGTATCTTGCGTAGGGTTCGTTTCTGCACTGTTTGAGCCCTGGCTCAGTACATTACAATCAGTCGTCAACTCGCACTACAAACAGTCCTGTGACTTGACGTTCTTGTGGTGCCCTGCTCTACGTCCAAGTAAGAGGACCTGCGTTGATTGTCAGATCGAGCGGGGACTAGCAGTGCCAACCTTCTGCCCCTCTTCACCTGTGCATCAAGGCTTGGCGCTGTCTGGCTTGTGTCTTGTCTTCCCTACCGTTGGGTGGACCTACACATGCCATTGGATTGAGTTGGAACTTCCAATGTTGATTCCCTGCCCCAGAATGTTTGGCCACGTTGCACACACAGATTGATATGTCGTGTGCTTCTCCTTCCTCCTGTGGGGCTCGGCTGTGTGAGAGAGAGAGACGACCCGCATCAAAGTCTCGTAAGCATAATACAGAGAGAGAAGACAGCAGTATGACTGGCCTGGATATGGATTTTCTAGACCGGACGGTGGCAGCCCTTGGCCCTGATTCTGATATAGAGGAGCCGGAGGATATGGTGCCGTGCACGGAGGAGATGCCTCCAGGTTCTGAACTGCCGCCTGCGGGCAAATGCTCCAAGCATACTTCTGACGAGCCAATGGGTCCTCAGGAACGTTCCTATGCGCAGGTTGCCTCTGATCTTGTGAATTCGCAGGAGATTGACTGGGAGCATTTGCCTTTGCCAATACTCTGCTTGGCGATTATGTCCAGCATAATAATGAAACATTTTCTGACGCAGGAACTGATGACGTGCTGAAGCCACAGTGGACCCCAAATCAGTCTTGCGGTCTTTTTCGGTGTTTTATGACCGTGCTGTTATACTTTTCTTCACTGGCAGGATCCCAATGCTTTCACATATTCGCCAGTGGATGCACCATTTATTGCAGGGGGAGTGTGTTGAGAAGATCTTCCTTGGACCTCGCGGCTTTTATGAGGTGTTGTTGAAATCGGAAACACATCGAGTTGAGCTTCTGTCCAAGTTGCCATTATTCTTTTATTGCCGCTTGGTCCATGTTGTACCATGGCCCCCTATGGGAGACTTCCAACGTCTGCTTCAACGAGAATGCCCGGTGTGGGTGGAAGTGGAAAATTGTCCGGCGGTCAATTGGCCATTGTTGAAGGATGCGATGGCAGTTGTGGGAACAGTGCTGGTTCCCCCAAGCCTCAGGGCTATGAATCGAAACCGTTTATGCATGTTATGGGACACGGCCAGGAAAAGGCCTGCGTGGCTTCGCCTCAATTGTTCTGGCATGCATCCTTTGCATTTTCGCTTGAAATGGGGCAACTTTGCCGGACACTGCTTTTCATGTGGTAAATTGGGGCATTTTATGGCCGAATGCCCCGAAAGACAACCGTCTTCCGAGGATGCACATGTTGTGCTGCCTAAGGATGACATGGTGCTTGATGCCCCGGCACAGGAGGCCCTTCAGCCACCTAATGTGGTGGATAAAGCCAAACAACAGGTCCTGGGTTTGGATTCCCGTAGCACTGATTGGATTGAGGCACGTCAAAAAAAAGGTAAAAAGTTGGATGCAGGCCTAGCGGATCCTGGGCCTAATGCTTCACAGGATTCCGTGCGCACGTATATGCGCCGGAAAGAAATGTTCACTTCACAGCATGTTGCACGTACTATGGCCCCATCTGCCCCCCGTAATCAGTCTACAAGGAAAGTTTATATAGACGGTCCCAAGGGCCCACCTGCTAAGCTGGCGTTTGATACAAAAGGTAATGTGATTACACCCTGGGATCGGCATTATCCCCGCCCCACTCCCAAGGCAGTGGATTTTCCTTC
Organism: Lygodium microphyllum; assembly: GCF_053477565.2. NCBI lineage: Eukaryota > Viridiplantae > Streptophyta > Polypodiopsida > Schizaeales > Lygodiaceae > Lygodium > Lygodium microphyllum. The sequence goes on from NC_141135.1 coordinate 120,529,568, forward strand.
TACCTCTAAAGTAGGTCGCCAGAATTCGTTTGCAGTATTGGCTGATTTTCTGGATGAGGGTGTCCTGGATGCTCTCGCGGAAAAGGTGAAATCGAGGCAACAGGCGCCTCGTTCCTGACTTCCTTTTTTTGAAGATACATGAAGATAGCCACGTGGAATGTGCGAGGCATTTGCTCTCACCATAAGCAACATGCCATGTGGACTGTCTTGCATGAGAACCAGTGGGATATATTGTGTGCAGTTGAGCACAAAAGTCACGGTGAAGCAGGAAAAGTTGTGGATTGTCATGGATTCCGTCTGTTTTATGCAGGGACACATGCTACGCACTATTCGGGCGTGCTGATGATTGTCCATGAGAAATACCAACCTGTTCTTGTTAAAAATGATGTGCAGGGCCGCTTTCTGGTAATCGAAGTCTTATTTGAAGGAGAGATTTTATGGTTGCTGGGCCTCTATGCTCCGAATGATCTCGCATCCCGACGGGATCTTTGGTTGACTTTGCAGGGCTCGATGTCACTTGGCCGAAGGGGGTTTTTGATGGGAGATTTCAATATGTGTGTTGACTCTTCTCAATCCACTTCAGGACATTCGGTAATGGATGCGCCGGAAAGCCGGGTGTGGAATTCCTTTGCTTTGCGCGTACTTAAGCAAGATCTTTGGTCGTGGCTTCACCCTTCTTTTTCAGGGTTTACTTTTCATTCCGCACAATATGCAACTACTTGGTCGCGGTTGGACCGAATGTATATCATGCAGGGGGATGATTTTCTTCCCAAGATGCTGGAAATGAAGGTTTTGCAGCAATATGCATTGTCGGACCATTTTCCCCTCCAGCTTGAGATGCGGGCACAACCTATTGCACCTTTTATGCAGTTGTTGGATAGGCTCCCTTTTACGTTTCAACTCCTCTTATTTGAAGCATCCAATTTTTCAGGGCTATATGCAGCAATTGATTGAGAGGTTCTTATTGGACTTCGCCTCTGAGGGCTTGGCTTCATTTGCACGGCTGCTCTCTAATGTGCAGCGGGTTGCTCGGCAGTATGGGATCCATCATGCCTCTCTTTGTCGGCGACGTCGACATGCAGCAGAGGACTTACTGGCTTTGGTCCGTTCGTTGCTCATGGATACCCCAGATGATGATTTTCTCCTGTCATTGGAGATGCGTTTGGCCCATCTTATTCAAGTGTTTCAGTTGAAATCTTATCAGCAGGCCAAGCTGCATAACTTGACTGACATATTGCAAGATAGTGCCTGCCAGTCTCATAAGTTCTTTCGCGCCTTGCATGCTTCTCCTGCTCGTGAAAATATGACTAGACTCTAGGATTCGGAAGGTCGCATGGTCACTAATCTGCAGACCATTGTCAACATGTGCAGAAATTATTTTATGAAACTTCTTGGTTCTTCTTCCTCGCCTTCTAGCCAGGTTACGCATGCCCGCTCGGTCTTCTATCATCTGGTCCGCCAGCAGGTTCCACTTGATATGCAAGCCACTTTGGAGGCGGATATTTGCGAGGAGGAGGTTATGGATGTTTTGTTACACCTGCCTAAGGATAAAAGTCCTGGTTGGGATGGTCTCACTAATGAATTCTTTGAGAACTCGGCCACGCAGCTGGTGAAGCCATTGACGGTTATGTTTCAGCAGGTTTGGGAAACAGGGGTCATGCCTTCCTCATGGAAAAAAGGCCTTATCAAACTGATTCCAAAGGTCCCTTCGCCGTCAATGCTGCAACACTGGAGACAAATTTCTTTGATGGGCTCGATGTATAAAATCTTCTCCAAAGTGCTGGCGAATCGGCTTCACAAGCACCTTCCAGCTATTGTGCATCCTCTCCAATATGGTTTCATTAAGGGCCGCAACATTCTGCATAATATCTTAAATGTGCAAATGGCTATTGACTATGCGCGGCACTCCAGTCAGGAAGTGGTATTGATTCAATTAGATTTGGAAAAGGCTTTTGACTATGTGGACTGGTCTTTCATTGCAGATCTTATGTCTGCTATGGGTTTTGGTACTCGGATGTCCCGATTGATCTACACCATTAGTGCTGCGGCTTCTTCAAGAGTTATGCTCAATGGTGGGGTTACAGAGCCATTTGTCCTTGCACGCTCGGTCAGATAGGGTTGCCCTTTGAGCCCTCTCTTCTTTGCCCTGGCGACTCACCCGGTCCTTTCAATGTTATCCTCAATGGCGGCTTCTGCTCAGCTGGCAGGATTGTCTCTTCCTTTGGGGCAGCACTTCATTAGCCAATCTTTGGCTGGTGACACCTTTATGATTTTGCGGGCGGACAGGGACAACATTCGAAAGGCATTAGATGTTTGGACGCTCTTTGGTCAGGCCTCTCGTCTTCGCATCAATGCCTTTAAATCAGCCATACTCAGTTGCACAGAGCCTGATTTACAATCATTAGGCTGGCAGGGCCAGGTGGTTTCCCGTGGCTCCATGGTCAGGCATCTTGGATACCCATTGGGGGTGGATGTACGGCCAAAGGACCTACTGGAGTGGATTTCACAAAAACTGGCGGCGAAGTTTATGTATTGGAAGTCGCAAGCGTGGCCATTCCATGTCCGCGTCAAAGTGGCTCAGACAATTATTTCTACCAATGCTAACGTATTTCCTGCCATTGTTGCCGTGGACGCCTACTACTTTGAAGGCTCTCACTCATCCCATTCGTTTCATGCTATGGAAGAAGGATTCACTGCAGGCAGGTATTTCGTGGATTTCATGGTCACATACATGTACCCCTAAACGCATGGGTGGTGGAGCTATTTTGGATGCAGAAACTCATATGCTGGCTCTTCGTTGGTCTCTTTTTCGTGCCATGTGTGTGGATCATCACCCGTGGACCATTATAGCCCGTTATTTTCTTGAGGACAGCGGGCTACGCCATGGTAACACGCGACTTCGGGCCTCCTGGTGGCATGTCCTTAATGCTGACTCTCGATTTTCCAGTCCCTCTTCCTCTTTGTTATTGCACTTGGTCGGCTCTTGGAAAGTGGTGCTCCAAAAGGCCTGTTGGCATCCAGTGGGGGACCGCTTGCAGACTAACTCCTTTCAGCTGGAATTGTTAGCAGTATCGAGATTACTTTCATGGGAAGACAAACATCAGCTCAGACCGAGATTTAACCGCATGGCCCGTTTAGGTGTGACTTCGATTGCGGATGCTACCTTGCCACTTGCAATGTCCTCACATTATTTCGGACTGCTAGGAGACTTTGCAGGATCCCGTGCGGATACCGTGGTTTATGGGAACAGCTTTTGTCGGAGCTTCAGGGTAGGCAACCCTTTCCTGCCCTGGCTGTGGATCGTCCTTAGCAGGACTGAGACCTTGCAGGCCGGTTGAGTCTGGAAAAGGCCTCTACTAATCAAGTGTATCATCTTCTCATTCAAGATCACCAATGGCTGGGTGTGAAAGCTAATACTGTTTGGGGACTACGGAAATCGCAGTCATGGTGGCAGGCAACGGTGATAGAGGGCTGGCTGAATAAGGCACCTTTCAAATGCAAGGTTTTTCTTTGGCGGGTAATGATTGGTGGTCTTCCTCTTGCCTCGGCCCTTTCCAAGCGTAGAATCTCGAATGGCAATTGTTTCTTCTGTACCACTACTGCGGAATCGGCCCGACATCGTTTTCTTTCTTGCCCGCTCGGCAAGAATATCTGGTCACTCTTGTCGCAAATCTGGCGTGCAGTGGTGGGGTCCTCACTAACTCCTTTCGATTGGGTTTTTGTACGCCCAAAGTACCCCACACCGCCACAGTTACATATGAAGATCTTATTTCACTTTTTCAGATACTGGGGATGCTGGCACATTTGGACCACACGCAATCCTTTTCTCTTTGATTCGGCCTCTAATGTACCGAGACATATTGCCAGGCTTAAAGGGCTCTTGCATTGGCAGCTAGATCTCATCCGGCACTCCGACTTGCTTCCTCAGGAGGATTTGCTTCCCTGGCATATGGCAATTGCCTCTGGGTCGTTGCCATGATTGGTGTAACCTTTCTCGTGCATTAGTACGGGGATTTTCCACACGTTGGCCTAGGGCTCTCGTGTCTCTTGTAATCATGTAATCATGTAATCTTGTACCTTTTTTTCGTAATTAATACAATTACCTTTTACGAAAAAAAAAAGAGAGAGAGAGAGAGATGCTTTTACGAAAAAAAAAAGAGAGAGAGATGCTTTGGATGATGCTTTCGAGCCTGGGCAAGCTCCCCTAGTGGAAGAGATTTATGATGGGCAAGGTGATTTTTTGAGGTCCTCTTCCGCTCCCTGGAGGTGCATGCTCATTTTTTGCAACATATCCCGTTGTTCATGGATGCTTAGCTAGTTCATATGGTTCCATGCAGGCCTATGGCAGAGTTTCAAGAGGTACTTAGGCAGGCATGTCCAATTTGGGTCGAGGTGGTGGATTTTCCTACACATCTTTGGCGACTTTTTCCCTTGGTTTTGAGATCTCTTGGTGAGGTGTTGGTGGATCCTCAATTGGCCTCCCATAACAGGAATAGGGCCTGTATGCTTTGGGATACAAGGAAACCTCACCTGACCAAAGTTCATTTTGAGGTTTCGGGATTGCAAACTTTGGTTAATGAGCTGAAACGGGGCACATTTGCCGAACACTGTTTCAGATGTGGACAATCGGGACATTTCCTTTGAGAATGTGATAGAAGCCAGGAGGTAATGCAGTGGTCTATGGATCCTAATTTGGGTATGCATAACGATCTTTCCGAGTAGATGGTTCAGCGGCCTAAAGCTATTCCTGCACCGATTGTCCAGCAGGGACAAGTAGATGGAAAGAAGGCTTCTTCTCAAGAAGATACTCAATGTGCATCACTTTCAATGGGTCAGAACTTAGCTCCTCAGGACAATTCTTGGGTTACGGTGGTTCGTCCTAATGCTAGACCAAAGCCTCGCTCAACTCTTATTCACCCAGCTTCGCAGACTATCACTCAGACTTTTCAATGCTGAGGTAGGGGGTTCTACATGAAACCTCAACCTGCAATTGGTATGAATGAAAAAAGGGTTTTTGATATTGGTCTGCACTTTGATTCGTGAGGGAGGCTGGTGCCTCCTCCGGAAGTTTTCCGTGCCCAACAACAACAGCTTTCTTCTCATACTTCCATTGCTATTTTACAAAGGGCAGATATGATAGATGTGATTCAAAGTGAGATGGAAAGATTTCAGACAGCCAAAGAAGTTCATGTTAAAGGAAAAGGGAAAGTGGGGGTTCAGTAGTTTCCTTTTCTATGATCCATCATGAGAATTGCTTTATGGAATGTGAAAGGTATTTCTTTGGGTAGCAAGCAGTATCGGTTGTGGAAAGTGGTGCTAGCCAGCAATTGGGATGTTTTTTGTGTTGTGGAGCATAAACAACATGCTTTGGCAGGATCATCTTATGTATATAAGGATTATTCTGTTTTTTTTAGCGGTCGTGTTCCACATAAATTTGGAGTAATGTTGGCCGTCAAATCTTCATTGCAACCATCTTTGATTTCTCAGGACCATCGAGGCAGATTTATGATTCTGAAAATCCTATATGAGGGAGAGGTTATATGGATAGTAGGGGTGTATGCCCCCTCTACTGCTCGTGAACGTCGTCAGCTTTGGAATGACTTGCATTGCCTTGCCATGGCTCGTCCAGGCTTTGTAATGGGGGATTTTAATGTGTGTACATCTATGGATCAGATGACTTCGTAGCACTCTGTTATGGATGGTCCTGAGCGGCAGGCTTGGGATGCTCTAGCAGCTATGTCTTTGAAACAGGACATGTGGTCTTGAATGCATCCCTCTCAGTTAGGATATACTTATCGTTCTCTTGAGCATCCAAACACATGGGCCAAACTGGATAGGATCTATATTTATCAAAGTGATTCTTTTCTCTCTGCAGTCATTGATATGTGGATAGAGCGACAGCATGTTTTGTCTAATCACTATCCTTTGATCTTGAAAATGACACACCATCCTGTTAATGCTTATAAGGCTCTCTTGGCTGGTTTGCCTCTTTGTTTCAATCAATCCTTTCTCCTGCAAAATCAATTTTTGGAAAGATTTAGCAGATAATTGATTCCTTTCTGTCAAGGGTCCTATTAGAGGGGATGGAGGCATGGGCTGTTTTTAGAGATAATGCGCATATGTTATCCCGATAGTATGGGATTCAGCATGCTTCCCTTTTACACGCTGAATTGTTGCATGTGCAATCTTTGTTGGCCCATTCATTATTTGTGTCGGTCGGGGGACACCACAGATGATTTGCTTACATGCATTGAATGGTTGAAAGGCCGAGTTCAATCTTTACAGAAAGAGGAATATGCTAAGTACAAATTGCTATCAAGAGCGGAAGCTTTGCATGACAATTAACTGTCATTCTCATAAATTCTTCGCCCGATTACATCATAAATATGCCCTGGAAAATAGTGTGTTTAAAAAATGCGCAAGGTGACATGATGACAAATCCTACATCCATCATTCAGATGTGTGTAGATTTTTATAAATCCTTGTTGGCCCCTCAAGAGATTGTTTCGGATGTTGTACACTCAGCTTACATGTACATTTGTGATCTGGTTAGTAATCAAGTTCAGCCAAAATGGGTAGCCTTAATGGAGGCTGATATTTTGGAGGATGAAGTGGAAGAGGTACTGTCCCATTTGCCTAAAAGGAAAAGCCATGGTTGGGATGGGCTTCCTAATGAGTTGTTTTTAGTCAATGTTGAGCAGCATAAGGATCCGTCGACTCGCCTATGTCAATAGGTTTGGAATTCCGATGTCATGCCGTCAGACTGGAAGATTGCAGTCATTCAGTGCCTAAGGTGCAAAGTGCAAAGCATACCTATGACGATCAGCTGTTCTCTGTTGCTTGTCCTGTGATCTTTAAAGCACATAGTATAGAAAGTGATTTGCAGGCTTTGGGCTGGAATGGTATTGTGATTCCTAAGGGAAATATAACTAGACATTTAGGCTATCCTATCAGTGTAGAGGTTGCTCCTTGGGCCTTGTTGGATTGGATGGCATCCCATATCCATGATCGGTTTATGTACTGGAAGTCTCAAGGTTAGGCCTCTCCATGTGAGACTTAAAGTTGCTCAATGCATTATGATCAGCATGATTTTGTTTTTCTTGCCATTGCTTCCTTGGACCAAGAAATTCCTTTTGGAATTGATTCAGCCTATCCGATTCATGCTATGGAAAAAGAAAGGAAATCGTTAGGGCCAAGTGTGGATTTCATGGCAGCATGTGACTACTCCTAAAAGGATGGGGGGAGTAGCTCTTTTGGATGTTAATTTTCATATGGCTGCTTTGAGGTTAGCTCTCATGCAAGTACTTTGTGTAGAGAGTCATCCCTGAACAGATATAGCCAAAAAAAATTTAGAAAGGACTGGCATTTCTCATGGTAATACAGTTATTCAGGCTTCTTGGTGGCATGTGCTCAACTCCACAAGATCTATTAAGGTCTCCCAATCTTTTCTCCTTTCCCATATGATCACCTCTTGGCAGGCGATGTTACATTGTATAGTTTGGCGCCCCTCAAATTTTTGGAAGGAGGAGAATTCCCTGCCAGAGGAAGTACTGGTTTCCTCTAGATTGTTGGATTGGCTTGATAAAGATATATAGCGTGACAAGTTTAACCGGATAGCTCGTTTGGGGTTACAGACAGTCCTGGATGGTGTCAGACAGTCCTAGATGGTGTCATTCTTGGGCAGGCCTGCCTTTATTTTTTTCGGCGTATTCGTCAGCACTTTTGGGTGCCTAGAGGATATCTTAATATTTGGACGGCCATACAGGACAGACTTGGGAGCTACTATCCTATGCCTGCATTACAGCTTTTGTCTCCCTGGCGTGATTGGATGTTTGTCATTCCTAATTATTTCGAGAAAAGGTCAACTAACCAAATATATCATCAGATGGTGGAGGCGAAGAGATGGGTCACAGATAAGGCTAATAAAGTATGGCATATTCGGGACAGCAAAAAGAAATGGCAGGATAGATTCCTCCAGCTCTGGAAATCTAACGTTCCGTATCAGGGAAAAGTGTTTATGTGGAGGCTACTTATTGGGGCTCTTCCTACTGGGAACGTGTTGCGTGCTCGTAAAATCTCTGTTGGGTGTGTCGTGTTGCAAGATAGATTTGGAATTTTGTTTCCCGTGTGTGGCTCTCGTTGATGCAGCAACGGATATCACCTCATTCGTGGATTATGGGAAAGATGACCTCCATTGCCTCTTTGAGTTCAGATTACCCCTGCCTTTTCCATTTCCTTAGATGGACAGCCTTGTGGCATATTTGGCTTACTCGGAATGCCTTCATTTTTGATTCGGTATCAGGCATTCATGGTCATGTGGCCTGAATCCGGGGCTTAGTGTTGTGGCAAATCTCCTCTATGGTGTCTGCTGATCTGGTTCTTCCTGGCATTGCTGCTCCCTGGCTGGATACTGTTTGCTCCACTCCAGCTGTTCTTTCAGTGTGGCATTTCTATGTTAGAGTCTGTGTAGACTTTCCTTCATGTCTGTTATTTTCAATGCTGACCTGATGGTCTGATGTGAATATTTGCTACTTAATTCAATTATCTTCACGAAGAAAAAAGAGATGATTTTCCTAGTAGTGAATATTGCATACGCTAGACAGCCTCTTGTACATCTGACCATTGTTTTAATTTCAGCAATCTTTATTTTGTGGTGTGGGGTTTTTTTTTTTTCCCCCGAGAGGAGGAGGAGGAGAGAGCTATAATCTAATGTCTGTGATATCAAATCAGGTTATTCTGGATGTGACAAGCGATATGGCAGCCTTAGAAGTTGGTGGAGGGCCTTGGTATACCACTTGGAAGAGGAGAAGTGAAACATCAAGTATTATCAAGCCCCTCATAGGACTTCCAATAAATGTCGAGTCTCTATTCACACCTGCTCCAGCATTCAAACCTCCAGGCTTGTAATATGGATTTGATTTTAAAAAGAAAATCCAAGTCTGTGTAAAGAAACTCAAAGATGCATATTTCTAAAAATGTAAGAATATTAGAGAGCTGTTTCAAGGGGAAGACTATAGAGTCTCTACTAGGAGAAGAAATTTGGAAAAGAATTGTTTTGAGTCATGGTGTATATTGTGGTAAGCTTCACATTTTTCAACCAGGGGGCCCTGCACAGAATATACTATTGCTCTTGCCATCTCTTGGTAACGTATGTCATATTGTGGCAATTATTTTGCTGGTCTAGTCTGAGTGTAACAATATTATGCTTTGGTGAGGCTCATGTTAAGAGTCCCAAAACACAGCCAAGAGGATTGTAGGAGGTTTGGCTGCCATCAGCTAAGTTACAAGAAGACAATTATTTACGTGCAGCACCAAAGCTAATCAGTTTTCTTGGAGTAAAAACCTAGGTATTCTATAATATCAAAGCAGCCAATGGGGAACCTTCGATTAGCAGTTAATGGTTGGGCTTGATGAAGTAATCTAAGTGTATTGGTTGCATGCTACAAGAATGCATTCGTATTGTTGTATCTAGAGCTTGAACATAATTCTAAGCTATCTAGAAGGTAGGTTTATCTATTGACTGAACGTGTTAAGACTATCACACCATTCAAAACATTGTTTAGATCTTATATTCAATTGATTGACTGAGTCGTGCTCTTTTTCAAGAATGTGTATAGCATGGATTTACCATATTGGGCCCCGTTTATATTATGTACAAACGCTTATGATGCCCATAAATGTTCAAGTAGTTGAACAAAATTGCTTGTGCGAAACTTTGAATGATGGCTTCAACAAACAGACACCTTATACCAAAAATATTGGTCAAAGAATTCATAATCAACTTTTAAGTGTTCTCATCTATTAACTTGCTTGATGCTTTCTACATTTCCATACGGGATAGTCTTTTGCTTGAGAATGTGTAAGCATGGAGAGGATGCCTTCATGTGAAGGTATCTATCATGCTAGAAGTAATCATTTCAGTGTTGTGTAGTTAGAGCTTGGTGGCTTTCCACTTCACATATCTTGCTTGGGTGTGTTGTGCAAGCATCAAGCTTTAAAGAACTTTCTCTAGTATAATACTTTGCAGTTATTCATTATCACCTCAAAGGTAATTGATTGTGCTTTTGTTTGCTACTTACTAGAAAATTTGAAATCCTATATTATGAGGGTTTAATATTAGCACATGGATCCGTAAACTAAGCATGGAATCATTGATACAATATGATCACATGAAGAATGTGTTCCTTCAACTTAAGTGGGAAAGGGTATGATGTGAGATGGGTACTAGCAAAGTGAAACCATTTTCACTAAACCTACAAGACATCGCAATCAATCATTTGCCCTTCTCATTGTGAACACTTAAACAGTTGCATTGTACATGAAGTATCAAAGCCTTTTCCCATTGTGTCCCTTTGGGGGAGAGGGAGAAATAAACAAATTTGTAATTAACATTTACAAAAAGGGCAGTTCGCTTATGAAACAAAAGTAATCTCAAATATAAGGAAGTGTCATGTTTTCCAAGTACAACATGTAACTATAAATTAAAAAGGAAATGTCTAGCTAGGGCACAACAAATAACTAAGAATACTAAAATTCGCCAAGGATCTAATACTGTGGATTGATACGAGGATCAATATTATCCCAACACATGCATGGGTCTATCCAAAATAAACAAAGCTAAAGTGTTGAGGTTGAGTTACTCCATGACATGTTAATACTATTTGTACCCTTTGATGGGATCTCCGTTGTGTGTCAATATCATTTGTCTCCTTTGGTGGTGTCTCGGTGGGGGACAAGAATCGATAGGCTATGTGGTGTGCTTTGCATTTCTTAATGGTGTTTGAGGTGACTCCTTGTGGTGGAATTGCAAATCAAACTTGGAGTATGTTTAGGAGTATCAAATGTAGATGGTGCTTTAAAAAATTTAGTAAGGGTGTGATGTTGAGGATCTCGAAGAAGGTGCTTGCCTCAGGATTGTAAGAGGTGATCTTTATGTCATTGTAGCTCTAAAAGAAAGTAGCATTGATTTGGCACGTCATTACCCTAGATATTGGTTTATTGCATCTTTTGGCTTGGAAGGCTCCAAAGCTTGTGTATGAAAATTGGTGTATAGAAAGAGCTTGAGCCATAATAGCAGGTGCCCTATCTCTACTCTTACTATCTCGTGTAGTATTAAGAACTTACTCCTAATGATTTAGGAGACGATCATCACTAGGCATTCTTCATCCTCTCCCATCCTTGATAAACCTCCCCTCCATTTGGTAGTGATTTCTTTGATTTAGGTATCATCCTATGGTGCATGATCGATCTCCAAAAAGAAACTCCATACAAGAGTTGTGTGTAACCAATGTGTCAAATACTTAGAGCTTTGTCAAGGGTCCTTGGAATTATATGTGCACATTCTTCTTTGTCACTCCTAATACTGCATAGCCTACACTCAATGAATGCTTAGTTGCTCTCATAATGAGTATCAACCATGCAAAGATACTCCCTAGATAAAGATCTCTCTTGACCTATGCAAATGCCTTCCCACCATATGTAAACTAAGCTAATCATTTTATCAATAGAGTGTAAATGTTAAACATCATAACCTTTGTCTTTACAAGGTTTGTTGTTTGGATCTAGGTGGTGTTGCAACCCCTTTGGATTGTTTGGGATAAGCACAATATCATTTGCCTAATAATAGCAAAGGTATTGATACCTCCCCAAGGCCAGGTCCATCTTCTCCCAATCTATTGACATAATTTGATATCTCATTAGTATATAGCTCAAAGAGAGTAGGTGAAAGGGGAAAACCTTGCTTCCCTTCAATAGTGTTGACAATTGCCTCTTAGCATTCCTCCTAGAGCATGGATGTGTCTAGTGGTACTCACATAATGCCAAGGTATTGCATTATACCTTAGTAAAGATCCCTAACTCATGTAATCTTTACATGAGCCTTGCTCATGGCACTATGTCAAATGCTTCATACAAGTCTACATAGCAATAATAGATTTGTCTCCCATGTCTAATGCTTCATGATTGTCCACAAAGAAGTAATAGATCCATCTACTATAGTTGGAAGTGTGAGGATGTGGTCATGTCTAGAATACTCTCCTAAACCTTGCACATCTACAAGCCCAATGTCAGTGTATCTATGCCCTTTTGCTCATCTCACACTTTGGTGCACATCCATAAAGCTTCATGAGTACGTTGCCAATCAAGATGGTTTTATAATCAGTGGGAACCATAAGATCTCCAACTTGCAGGATTGGTACTATAGGTTTAGCTAACCAATTGGTAGGATAGTGTTATGGACCCCCCTCGATCCCGATCGCACGTGTCACGTCACGGACCATCTCAACACGGTATGCCAACTCAATAGGGCACCATAACTCAACACGGCACAACACATCATGTCTCCCCCTTTAGGCTAGGAATCCAACTCGACACAGTAACTCGGCATGGAAGTCGACATGACACGGTATCGCATCATGGCACAGTGTCAATGCGTCACAACAATCCACCTTAGCACCTCCCCCCAACGAGCAAGGAGTTCACCATGTCACCGAATATTTTCTGGTGCTTATGTAAGGACGCACCCTCAAAACCCTTCATCATGGTACAACACCCCACTCACCTCTCACCCCACAAAATAGATGCCCATCCCCCTCGTAAGACACTATATGCACTCACCACCCCCACTCTAATATTGTGTGGAGCCTCCGAGCCACCTAACCATGCCTAGGCATGACGCACTACAGCCCCATGCCACAATGCACCTTGGAGAGCCAGGTCTCGAGAGAAAGGTACCTCCAATATAACCATCCCTTTACAAAAAACTCAAAGCCCACTTCGCGTTGTGTAGTTACTAATATTTCCTATATACAAGAATAGACCTAATACTCATATATGGATTCAAAAAAGTGAATATAACTAAAGGAATGCCCCTACTTCGTTATGCACTCAAGTTTATTTACGAACCTTGCCATGTCGCCCCTTTCACGTTAGCTAATGCTAAAGTCACCTAGCACAAAAAGCACGATCCAATTTGGCCGCACCATCCTTGGTTCTTTGCCTTCTTCTTAAAGTGCCCTTTGTGCCATGAATCTTCGGGAAAGCCCTTGTGAAACGCACGTTGACTCCTTTCGAAGCTATATGTTGATGCACCCTCCTTGCAAGGTCCATCATCCCCGCATGTGTTATCCTTCTCCTTTTTGCACCACTCCTCACGAAAGGGGTGTAGAGAAGTAAATAGCCCTGCTTGGCTAGATCAAACATGATTGCACCCGCCTATTGAAACCAATGTATTGGCCCTCTTTGGTCGGATCTATCTTGATGATGCGCAAACAAATGTAGAGGCCATTGCTACTAAGTTGCCATGATGTGCCGACTTGCATCAGAAGGACTTGCTTGGCCAAATTGAGTTGGTTTTAGCATAAGAACAAACAAATAATTGAATATAATATAGATCTATCTTATTATTTAGTGATTTTGTACGAGGACTTGGATTAGCTTCTTACTTGCCTAAACATGCATTGTACAAGGTGAGATGCTACATGACTCACCAAACCTACGAATACCTATGTCAACTATTCGATCAACTAGGGTACTATCCAAGCACAATGCTTGCCTATTCCTCTCCTCCTTTTTCAACTGTTAATAGGTATGAAAAGATAGCACACCCCTCTAAATCTATTGGAATAATTCTAATCCTCCCTCAATGCTAAAGAAATCTATGCCAAAGCAATGACATTTAGTGCTACCCCACATGTAAGCTAAAGCAGTTTGAGGAGAACATTCAAATCGTCTAGCTTGTAGCGCGAGGGCCATCTCCCTCGCTGTGTCCACCTTGAAATGGCCCTGAATGGCTTGATGTTACAAGTGGATCCATAATAGCTTACATAAGTCTATATGCGGGATTGTTGCATACAGTCTTGCTCTCATAGCCAAATCCGTCTCTTTTGGCGTTAATAGCATCCTCTCATCGAGATAAAGTTTTGTGACCCAAGTTGAGACCAAGCCTTCACACTTGACCTCGATAGCTAAGTTGGGTTCCTTGCTAAGCCAGATGTGTCTTTGACCACTTTGAGGATGAAGCCTTTGCGCAACTTGCTCAATTTCACCATGAAGCCTTCCGACCACAATGACATCACCTAACAAGTTGTATTCCCTTGGTCCGGAGGACCAAAATGGGCTTGAATGCGCAAGTAGACTTTGATGATGAACAAGATTCTTTGAATGACACTCTCATCCGAAGCACAAGATTGCCACCATCTTGCACCTTCACAACTTGAGTTCCATTCCAGAAGATCCATTCGTCATTGTTTGCCCACACTAGGGGCACCCTAGCACCCCCGTCTTCTTTGCTACATGAGGGCTTGTCTCTGTCGCAACTAGCCACTATAGCAAAATCTCTATCCTCATCAGATTCGTAAGAGTACACTTGTATCTCATCACTGAAGCACACATGTTTCCTCTTGCTAGTAGTTAACTTGGTTTATTGAGGCTCCAAGTTGACTCCCTCATCTCTCCCTTCGCCTTGTGGTTTGAAGCATCATTGGATTGAACCTGCTCCCCAACTTGGGTCTTCGTCTCTGTTCTCTTCTCCGCATATATCTTTTCTTTGCCATTAGGCCCATTGGCCTCGTCATGCTTCTAAGACTCATGGCTCACAAGTTCTTCACCTGTCGGCCTCTTGGCCTCATCACCCTCATCATTCAACTTGATACATATGGCACATTCATTTAGACTACTCGGAGCTCCATGAGTTTCATCCATCTCCCACACATGGCCATTCATTTAGACTCGCAGCTCACGAGTTTCTCAACACACATTGGCCCATCACCTCATCATAGCACATGGTCCACTTCTTTATACTCGTCGGCTTCGCAAGTTCTTCAGATGCTGGCCATTTGGCCTCACTATTCACATCCACACACATGGCCCATTCATTTAGACTCATGGCTCCATGAGTTTCATTTAGTTCCATCTCAAAATTGTTCATCATTTTATCCTCCCACCTCTAGGAGTCTTCTTCTTTGTAGCTCTCAACACATTTGGCCATGTCTTTAGACTTGCGGCTCACAAGTTCATCAAGGGTTGGCCACATGGCCTCATCTTCTTCTTCTTCTTTTGCAGTCATGTAGTTCTTGTCATTTGATTTGTTATTTAGTTCGCCCAAGAAGAAGGCCTCTAGCCCTTGTGCACTTCTTTCCTCAAACCAAGTTGACAACTCATCAGAACATTTGGGATTTGCCTGCTCTTCAGCACGTGAAGGTTCAACCTATCTTGAGTTCTTTATACTCCTCTTAGGCGCAAGAGTCTGAGCCTCACTATAGTACATGTCTTTGATCTCCTCTTCGCTCATTCATAGTGTTGGTGTCCATAAGGATCATTACCTTGGAACTCAGCTCCTTCAACCTCATCCCCCATTGCGCACTCCTCTAGGATCACTCTATCTGGCAATAGATGCGACCCGCAGGTGATCTTCACTTCCACACATTCTTCTATGAGTACATCAAACATGAAACTCGGCCCACATGCCACCTCTATGAATTTTGGGGACTCTGTGGTCACGATTTCATTTATACTTGCTCATGTCATCACGAGTTCTTCAAACTGCCCCTCAACATTTGGCCCATGGGCCCATGATTTCTCTTCTTGACATGGCATGTGATCATCATCATAATAATATAGCACATATGCCTCTTCGTTTTCACCTTGCCACTTTCCATCATCGACTTCATAACCGAGTTCAAAAGACTACATAATCATCTTGGGAACCCAATTTTCATCTCTCTCTTCCCACCTTGATTCTAAGTAATGGCCATTTTGATCTTCAATCGTCTCTTCTTTAGCACAGGCCTCTTCAGGTTCATCAAAATGATCATGGTATGGCTCATCTGCCACCCTCTTCCATTTCGATGTGCATTTCTTCATATTTGGGTACATCATCAAATTAACCTGGATCTTCATCTAGTAAGGCCATATCTTCTTCTATTTGCTTTGCCTCTTCCCACATACTCTCTTCTCAGATTTGTATTTTTGCATTCCAATCAATCTATTCATTCAACTAGGGCTCATCTATGAATGTATCCGGTTCCCCAGTCTTTGAGTCCTCATCTTCAAACTCTCCCATGGTATCTGGTAGCTTGACAATTTTCTCATATTGACTTTTGTGCTTTGCCAATCCCTTTCTTAGTGTGGTCATAAACTGTTGTAGCGTATTGCGTTGATCTCTACTCAGTTGCCCACATAACATCATCGTTTCAGCAATAGCCAACTCATTTTCCATTGTAGCATAGACATTTTCATCTCTACCCACTTCATTTACACTACTTTCTCTTTCTGACTTACTCTCAGTTTTGGATTCTTGCTTTTCAGTGCATGGCTTTGCTTGATATGCTTGGGGTCTCTCAACTTTTTCCTTTTCATATGGCATACCCCTTGCGCTACAATCTCACCATAATCTTCAATAATTCCCATTCTTAATCTTTGTTCCACAAGTAGCAACTCATAACTGGGGTCATTTTGATGTTCTTTATACCACTTCTCTAACTTGTCATTCAGCACACGAAGATCTATTTTGAGAGTTCAGCTTATCCATCTCTCACTCAATTCAATCTCTTTTCCATCATCCTCCTCCCTTTTTGAAAATTCATAGTCATTTTTTAGCCACTGTACTTTTGTTGCCCATAAGATCCTTCGTTCATCCTCACAATCATGCCACACCGCGGACCATCTCAACACGGTATGCCAACTCAACATGGCACCATAACTTGACACGGCACAGCACGTCATGGCTTCCCCTTCGGGCTAGGAATCCAACTCAACACGGTAACTCGACATGGAAGTCAACATGACATGATATCGCATCATGGCACAGTGCCAACACGTCACAAATGTCCACCTTAGCACCTCCCCCCACTGGGCAGGGAGTTCATCATGTCACCTAATATTTTCTGGTGCTTACGTAAGCACGTACCCCTGAAACCCTTCACTGTGGCACAACACCCCACTCACCTCTCACTCCACAAAACAAGTGCCCATCCCCCTCACAAGACACTATATGCACTCACCACTACCACTCTAATATTCCATGTGGAGGTCCTGAGCCACCTAACCATGCCCAAGCGTGATGCACTACAACCCCATGTCGCGATGTACCCTCCTGGAGAGCCAAGCCTTGAGAGGAAAAGGTACCTCCAACATAGCCATTATAAAGGGCTTTGTTAAAGAGGTAGGCTAGAAGTGATAAATTTTCTTTGGCAAATGGGAGGTTGTACTAATAGTTCTTCATAGTCTTGCGCTTGACCATTCTAGAGTTCATCAATTGTATCTCAAACCATAGCTATGTTGAAGGTGGAGGTGGATTTTCTCTTTGGTGGTCAAGAGAGAGGAGGCTATCCAAGCACTTGGCACACCAAGGTAGCATATGTGTGCGACCTCTCTGGAGAGGTAATAGGTGTATGGGGTTTGGGCTTGTAAAATTTCTTCCATGCCACCCTAGTGTCTTGTGTTAAGATTGGTTAATAAAGCTCATGTTCTAACTTGTCCAAGTCTACCTTATTCTTTCACACTAGTTGTTCAAAGACGTGCATGCATAGCCATGTGTATAGATCCCTAATGCTTCTTCTTACTAGAGAAGAGCATGAGTTTCTTGGAATTCTTGCTAATACTAGTGATTTTGTAAGACATTGTTTCTTGGGGGTGAGAGGAGGTTGATGATTGAGAGAAATACATAGTAGTCAAGGCATGGAATGTGAAATTGATCTATTTCAAGAACTCCTCTAAGTGTATGTATAGATCCATGTGCTAGAGATTAGTCATCCCTTTGACTAGCATATCTTAGTATACAGTTGGTGTAACCAGTTCTCTTAGAGGGTTTTGTGTATTTCTTGTCAATTATTTAGGCACTATTTCTAGTAGTCACCAATATATGGGCAAGTTTCCTATGCAAGACAGTGCTGCGTAGTTAGATCGAGCTTATTGCATTTATTGCAACTATCATGTCAACCAATTTTAGTGGCATTTTCCCAAATTTGGTAGATCAACCCAATCTAGTAACAGTTGACCAGATTTGGCTAGTTGATGTATCATATTTCTCCCATTACTTGCTGGCTATTTTTAGGCCATTTTAGCTTGCCCTCTTCACTTATTCGTTTTCAAGTTTGTGGTAGAGATCCTATTTGAGGAGATATTCATTGACTATAGATTTTTGTGTTCTTCTTTCTCTTTTCTCTCTCCCTTTCTCTCATGTTCATTGCCTTTTAGTCTTGTCCATAGTCTTCTACATTCACTTTACTTTGACATGGTATCACGTAGCATAGAAGGACTGATTGATTGTGAACAAAGCTAATTGGGAGGATTCTCTATGACAAGCTTTTTCAAGCCTTTGGAGGCTATGATGAACAGGTTGTGTACGGAGGAGCAAAGTTGTTGTGTTTTGCAGCTCATTGTTGTTTGTAAAGGAGAAAAGGTCGTATTTTCATCTTTTTGTTGTAGATTTTGAGTTTTGATTGCCTTCGATAGGTGTAATTTTGAGGATGAGCAGAGGAAGCCCTAGGAACCACCATCACTATGCATTGAGTCAAAGGGGATTGTCCTTGTTTCTGCAAGTCATTCCATTTACAATGTTGACCAAAATTGGCATGGAGTTTTAGGCTATTAAGCTCTCCATGTTATGGACTCTTCCTGCAAACTGAAAGCTTGATGGGGAGAGCTACCACATTTGGTGCACAGTGATGCTTGCCATCTTGGAGTCTTATGATTTGGCAGAGCTTGTGATGGAGGCTATAGACCAGCCTACAACTTGTGACCCCCCAAAATTTCATAGATGAGAAAGCCAAGTTGAGGAAGGTACATGCACATTGGGACAAATTGAAATCCCACATTTGTTATTTCCTCTTTCTCTTTCACGCTATCCATCATTGCTCAAATCAAGCACTTGACCGTGGCTCTAGAGACATGGCTAGAGTTTGATCAAATGTACAATCAGATGACCATGATGAAGCATATGAAGACTTTGAGTCCTAACATGTCTTCTTCTATGTGAGATCATGTCAATATGCTGGGGCAATTGTAAATGTAGGTTCAAAACATAGGGAAATGCAATTACCTTGGAGGATGTGGTGATAACTTTTCTTTCTCAGTTACTACCCCAATTTAATGCATTCTATTCCACCTTGCTTCAAGGGGGATGAACAATTTTTCTTAACTGGGGGGAGTTGGTTCCTATGGTCTTGGACCAAGAGAAACGACTCAAAGGTCAGAATGTTGGCAAGTTGGAGGTTTTGATTGGTTAGTCTTCCCAATAGAAGGGGAAGAATAAGAATAAGAATAAGAAAGACGAGAAGTCTAAATAGAACAAAGCCAAGGAGTCTACCTATCACATATGTGGCAAGATAAGTCATTGAAAGAAAGATTGCCTTGACAAGGACAAGGATACCAAGAAGGAGAAGACTACAAAAAACTCAAGAGTGGTGGACACTCCTTCATCGACCGCCTTCCTCCAGTTGAAAGTGTTAGAGGATGTTCTTACGACAACCACTCATGCAATAATGATGGTCCCATAGTCTTGTGAGTAGTTTGTGGACAATGGCGCTTCCAGTCATATGACTCCTTTAGAAGGGATTACTCGTATGTGTTTGATGCATGGGCAATCCCTTATAGGAGACAATTCTTTGGTTCCCATCAAAGGCAAAGGTGATATGTAGCTGATTCCAAATGGGCAAGGTGGTGCCTACACATCAAAGGTGCTCTATGTGCTAGCTCTAAGGTATCATCTTCTTTCACGGCATAAGATATGTGCTCTAGATCTAACAATTGAGTTCAATAGGAATCCTATGGTGTTTTTCAACTAACTCTTTTCACTCCCTAAGAAGAATGGAGTCTACAACATGCGTTCTTCTTCTGCCTTTTCTTCTCTTTTTCTTTCTTCACATACTTAGGCCAAGCTTTGGCATGCTCAGTTTGGCCACCTCAATTATAAGTACCTTCAAAAGGTAACTTGTTGTTAGTTGGTACGTGGATTATCATAGATTGGGATAAGCCATTTACCATGTGTATCTTGTAGTCATGGCAAGTAGCATAGGGATGCTATCCCCAGCAAGGCTTCACAACGGGCTAAGGAGCCATTGGAGGTTGTTCTGACAGACTTATGTGGACCCATGAGGACAAAGCCCCTTAAGGGGAGTTTGTAATTTATGCTAATTGTTGATGATTTTAGTAGGATGACATGGGCATATTTCTTGGCTTTGAAGTTCAAGCATTCTCACATTTTAAGGATTGGTTGATCTTTGAAGAGAACAAGTCTAGCAAAAAATTCAAGTCTTTGCATTTTGATAAGAGAGGGGAGTTAGTCTCCCATGAATTAACTCGTTTTTTGTGTAGATTGTGGCATTTAGTGGGAGCTTTCCAACATGAATACCCCTTAGGAGAATGGTATATTGGACTAGAAGAGTCACAGTGTGATTGGGATGGGATGGCCTACCATGGAGCATTGGTAGACACCTTAGTGCCTTTGGGCCAAAGTAGTGGCCATTGTGTTGTCCACATTCTTAATCAATCCCCCTACTTCAATGGTCCGTTGACCATTTTTTAGGCTTATTTTGAACAAAAGCTAGATATCTCTGATTTTAAGGGGTTCTGTTGTGATGCCTATGTTCACATCCCAAAGAAGAAGAGAGACAAGTTTGAGATAGCTTCCAAGAGACAAGTGTTCATGGGATATAGCTCACAGTCCCAAGGATACATGCTTTATGATCCCACTTCTCGAGAGGTATACATGAGTTAGTTGTTCAGTTTGTGGAGTTTTGAGCTTCATAAGTGGTTGCTAAGCATCCCGTTCTTAGAGATCCAAGTGATAGTTGGAAACTTGCTCCAGTGCCTTCAAAGCCCTTGCCTATGGAGGCTCCACCCTCAATGGAGAAGGAGATTGCTTCACCACCAAATTCAACCATTGAGCCAGTCATGGTGGATATTCTAGAGACTTTGACAAATGGAAAGTGGTAGGGGGAGTATAGGCCTCCTCTTTGGGCTCAAGACAGGCCCTTTGATTTAGGGATTGAGGGAGTCCCTAAGGAGTGGCAACATTAAGATGGACTGTGATGATCTCAAAGAAGCCAGACACATACCACCAAGCTTGTTTTTACTAACTATTGTTTGATGGCATGTGCCATATAGGATAGAGAGCCCACCTCTCCAAAGGAGGCTTTGCAATAGTTGCATTGGAAGAAGGCTATGGAATAGGAGTTACATGCTATTGAGTGGAATGACACTTGGGACATTGTACCTTGACCGGTTCATAGGAAGATGATTGGTGTTAAATGGGTATTCAAGACCAAATATCACAATGATGGTACTATGGATAAGCACAAGGTGTGACTCACTTTGCAAAAGGGCTTTGCACATCAACTAAGGGTTTATTTCCATGATACCTTTGCATCTAAAACCCGGATGGATACCATTAGGGCCGTTCTTGCCTCAAGCAAGTAAATGACTAGATTATCATCTTGATGTGAAGTCTACCTTCCTAAAATGGTGATTTGAAGGAGGAGATCAATGTTTACTAGTCTCCTAGCTTTTCCTCATCGGATGGATAGGTGTATAGATTGAAGAAGGCCCTTTATAGCCTCAAACAGATTCCATGTGTTTGGAATGAGAATATAGACTCGTTCCTCCAAGGGAATTGGGGTATTGGAATTTCGCTTCTAATCCCCAGTTGTATGCCCATACCTGACCTAGAAGGCACGTATTATACATGCTTTATGTGGATGATCTTATTTTGACAAGTGACCGTGTGTAGAAGGTCAAGGAGACTAAGCAACACTATATGAGATATTCGAGATGAGGAATATGGACCTTCTCCATTTCTTTTTAGGCCATGAGATTTGCCAAACTCCAAGGGGGATTTTCATCTCCTAGCAACGGTATGTGTAGGAGCTTTTGGCCATGTTTGAGATGGAGGGATGTAAGGCCATTTCTACACCTATAAAGTGAGCCAATGATTTAGCTTCTTAACACTTGGATTGATTTGTGCTTTCTTGTAGGCTCGTTGGTTGGATTCATGAGTAAATCCGAGATGGTACATTGACAACGTGCTATGAGAATTTTGTGGTTTCTTAGGGGGACCCCCAATCTTGGTATTCATTATCCAACAAAGGTGTTAGAGATTGCATTTGGTTCTTATAAGCTCGATGGATTCAGATTGGTTGCGCCAAAGATGTTGACCAGTGGAGGTCAATGACATGATATGGCTTTACTATGGGTGGAGACGTTATCTCATGGAGTAGCAAGACGCAACCCATAGTTGCCCTTTCTTCCATTGACGCTAAGTATAGAGCGGCATCTTCTACCACATGTGAGTGAGTTTGGCTTCAGAGGTTACTTGGAGAGATTGGCTACCCTTAGATAGGTCCTACGACCCTTCATTACAACAATGAGAGTTGCATTGCTTTTGCACGGAATCGAGTGTTTTATGCTAGGTCATAGCACATTGAGATATAGTAGCATCTTATTTGTGAGAAGAGTTTGAATGGGACTATTGATGTGGTTTAATGCAAGACAAAGGATAATCTTTCATATTTGTTTATGAAGACACTTCCTTAGGTTGATCTCCAATAGCACTCCAAATCCCTTAGCCTTGTTGGGGGTAAAGGCGCCTCCACCTAGCCGCCCGTGTATTACTACACTGACAGTACCTGCCACTGCACAGTGTAGGTGGCGGGTGCCCGCCCTCACAGTCACTTATTCTTTATTATTTTAGTGATAGTTTGAATAAAGGAAGGCCCATCCACATAGTGTGGTTGTTGGAGTTCCGACTTTTGAGTCTCTCTCTCTCTTGGCTCTTGATCTCCATCCGCCATAGCTCTCACTGCCAAGCTTCTTCCTTCTGGGTTCCACTTCCCTTTCAATTGGTATCAGAGCAAAGGCATTGGAGCTTGCCCGGTATGCTCTTCAGCTTGGATTTGAAGAGATTCAACCCGAGCTTCAATGGCACCCATGGCACCTTCATTTGCAGATATGTTTTGATCTCCCTCCTCCTTCCTAAGCTTTCGGACCTTCATCAGCTTCTTCCCGGGTTGCATTAGAGCCCCCTCGATATTACCAAGTGCCCTCGAGGCCTGTTGAAGACCCCCCATCCCCCAGGAACAACCAGCACAATTTTCAGCTCATTTTTAGGGGGTTGGGCTGACGTGCTCCCGGCATTTCCCTGCTCTTCCTCGGCTTCGGCACTCTTGGCAACCTTCCCGACTCCTGGCATTAGTGCTTGGCTCTCGATGATTGATTCAAGTGCTTTCCCCTTCAGCCCTTTGCTGTATACACACAGTCCTAGGACTATTAAGACAACGTAGCACTTGACATTTACTGTTTGATGCTTCTTGGTATTGCCCATTTGATGCCTATTGATGCCCGATGATGCTCGGATATTATGGGATGCTATGTCTATGCTTTGGGACTGATTTGGATTAGATTTGAGCACCGTTTGAGCTTCATTCAACAATAAATTGCTTGCTGTAATACAATGGGCTGAAGCTCATTTACTCGGTGTATGCATTAGTTCATGGATACGGGGTGCTTACTGGAGGTTTGAATGATCATCTCAATGTATTTGGAGGTTGTCACATGCTTCTTCTTGGTTCCGGAATTCTTTTGAGCTTGGATTAGGCTCCGACTTGGTTGTCATCACTGGCATTTGGCTTCAGTTGGCATGCTTTGGACCGGTTTATGCCTATTGTCACTACTCGACATTTAGGCTTCTTGCATTCATGCTTTGGTCAGATATGGATGCCACTTGGTTTGCCCATGCTTGACAGTTACTTGGAGCTTCAATTGCAGATGTATTTGAGCATTTTGGATCTACTGGGCATTACATTTGGTTGTCAATTACATGCTCTTTGAATGTTTTCAGGCTTATGCTTTATGGGTCTGAGGTAGCTTGGGATTTATTCTCCAGATGTACCCTACTAGGATTTGGCATGTCTGATGCTATGTATTCGATGTATTCAAGCGTTTCTTGCTCTCTTTGCATCTAACTTTACTTCCATTGGGAGCCTCTTGGTATATTTGGATGTACTTAGATTCTTATTTACACTTGAGCTTGAGCTTGAGCTTGTGGGACAGTTACATGCATTTGCTCTCTTGAGAGCTTTATGTTTGCAGTTATTCTGTAGTGGGCTGATTTGATACGCCTATTGGGACAGGCACCTATCTCTGTCACAGGTTTGTCAGTTTTGTATGCATCTTGGATGGTTATGCATTGAGCTTCTTGCTCTATCAGTTGTCCTTATGCTTGGTCTCTTCTCTTACCCCGAGGCCCATTACATGCATGACTTCTAGACCTATGAGATGTCTCTTGCCTGACAAGTGATTGGTTTGACAGTTCTTGGTATCTTCTTGCCCCTTGACACTCACTGTTGGATGTATCTTTCTACCTGGTAGTTGCAATGACATACGTATCAGTGATTGCTTCATTTTGGGATAGTTTTACATATTGCTGTCATTTATTACAACAAGCTAAAATCTGTAAATTTTAAGCACTTCTATGAGGGTAATGCTTACTATTTGATGTTATCTTGGTCATATTTGGTGGACAGGTACTTCTCTTGGTGATATCCACTCTTTCAACTAGTTTTAGCAGTGGTTTTAGTGCATTTTTTGCTAATTACATCAACCTGCAATTTTGCCTTTTTGCATTGATTTGGGACAATATGGCTGGTCATCTGAAAGACACAGCTCTCTTTAACATTGCCAAGTTGGATGGTACCAACTATGGGTATTAGAAATCCCATATATGGCAAGTTTTGGTGCAGAAGTTGTAGATCAAACCCTTGCATTTCAGGGGTGTTAAACCCAAGGATATGGCTGATGATGTTTGGATGGAAGTTGATGAGCTATGCAAGTCTATAATTATTTTGTCACTCTCAGAAGAGGTCCATCATAATGTTGTTGAAGATGAAAATCAGAGTGCATGGGATTTATGGGAGAAGATTCAGGAGCTCTATGCGCAGCAGAGTCCTGCATCACAAATGTATTGGCTAAAGCAGTTAATGGACCTTCACATAAAGGAGGGGACCTCCCTTTCATCTCATTTCAGTCAGTTTCATGCTATCATGAAGAGTCTGTTGTCACGGGGTATTGAGTTCAAAGACAACTTGCACCCATTGTTTCTACTTGGCACCTTAGTTGAATCATGGGATGTCTTCTGTACTGCCATATGCACGAACAAGCTTAATGGGATGAAAATCAAAGATGTTGAGAGTGCTTTATTGACTGAGGAAATCAACAAGAGAAACAATGATGCTTCCCGCTCTTTACATGCATGTTGAGATATCGAGCTCCACTCGTGATATGCCAGGGTGACCGTTGTGCATTTATGTCACCGACGTATCAGTTGCAGATGCGGTTGGTATACCGCCCACGAAGAATAGCTACATGACAGTTATCCTTATCTACTCTAGTTCGTGGCTCAGTTAGTATGCAACCTTAGTTAGTTGAGTTTGGTTTAAGACCCATATATAGGGTTTTTCTATTTCTTTGTATGAGAGTTCTTTTGGCTTACACAACTAAGAAGAGGAAAACTGTTTTCAGCCTCCACCTTTGTGTGTATTCTCCCATTGTGCAAGCAAGAAAGCTACAAGTGAGACTCCTTCCTTCTCTCCCACAATCTTGACATGGTATCAGAGCCTTGTTCGTGGTAAGGAGCTCAAGAAAGCAAGCCAAGCTCGCAGTGTTCTGGTAAGAGGAGCAGTGTTGTTTTCATTTTCTGTTTTGGGAGTAGATCTCTGCAGGTAGCATAGCCGAAAATTGCAAGAGTGCATTGTCTCAGGTTGAGACGCCCTTCGCGGTGAAGTTTGGAGGTGGAAGTTTTCTGTACGCACTCAGGAGAAGGCCCTATTTTATGCTATGCGACCACTATTCTATAGATCGGTGAAAAGTTACTGTAGAAATTGCATCGTATACCTGTGTGCAGAGACATTGGGAGTTACAGAATCATCCCTGTTCCCTGTTGATGCAAAATTGTCACTAGGAAGTGACTGTGTGGTCAAATACCACTTTCGTCAGTTTTGCAGATTAGCCCTTGCAGTGTTCTGTAATGGCGTCCGATTCTCTTTCACAGATTGTCACTGAAAAGCTTGACAAGAATAACTTCCAAGCATGGAAGTTTAGAATGACGAATTTCCTTATGGGAAAAGGATATTGCGAATTTGTTGCAGGAAATGAAGAAGAACCAGTTCTTCTTGATGTTCCCAATTAACAGCAAATGCAGGCATTTAAAGCATGGCATGAGAGAGCCAGGAAAGTTATGTACTGGCTGTCTATCAGTATTTCAAACTCTATGATTGTGCATATTCAGGATGCAAGTATGCCAAAGGAGGCATGGGATACTTTGTCGAAAATATATAGCACAAATACGCAAGCCAGGAAAATGCAGCTCAAGCAAGAGTTGCATAATGTGCAAAGAGAAAGTATGAGCATCAATGACTACCACATGAAGGTGAAGAAGATTGCAGATGCACTTGCTTCCATTCGGTCGCCAGTGGAAGATGATGATTTAGTTTCTTTGACCTTGAATGGTCTAGGAAAGGATTATGCACAGTTTCGGACATCCATTTCAGTTTGTGAAAGATTTCCTGATTTTGAGGAGTTGATTGCTCTTCTAATTTCTGAGGAGCAGAGAAATGGTGGTGCATCTTCTTCAGGAGGAACTTCAAAAGAAACTGTCTTCTACTCAAATGTTGGAAGAGGTAGAGGCAGAGGTAGAGGAGGCCGATTTGGAGGCCGTGGTAGAAATCAGAATATGCAGTAAACTCAAGAAAACCAATCTTATGGAGGAGGACGTGGTAATTCTAGAGGCAGGGGGAGCCAAAGAGGTCGTGGTGGATGGCAAAGAGGCCAAAATGCAAACAGCAATGTTGAATGCTACTACTGTGGTAAAATGGGTCATATGGCTAAAGACTGCTATAAAAAGCAGAATGACATCATGAATGGAAAATTGCAACAAGGGAATTATGCATCTTCTAGTAGACAGGGTGATGACAGAAATGAGCATTTGTTTATGGTGTAGCACATGAACAATTATGTGACAAGTGCAGAAGAAAGCAACGATGTGTGGTATGTTGACTCAGGTGCATCAAACCACATGACAGGTCATGCAGAATGGATGGAGAATACAAGGAAAATGGAAAAACCAGGATTTGTGGAGACTGGTGATGATACTGCACATCCTATTGTGCAGATTGGAAAAATTTCTTTGTCTATGCAGGATGGGAAAAAGAAATACCTGTCAAATGTATTTCATGTCCCGAATATCACCAAGAATCTGGTTTCTGTTGGTCAAATGGTTGAGCAGGGCTTGCAGGTCAGATTTAATCCTCATGGATGCTTTGTTGAGGATATGAAAAATAAAGGTCGCTTGATAGCAAAAGGAAAGAAGAAGAGCAGAATGTTTACGTTGGATGCAGACATGCTTGAATTGAGTGCAGCAATGTTTGCACATGGGATTGGTGTAGTTGCAGATATTGATATCTGGCATAAACGCATTGGTCGTGTTAATGTACAGCGACTTAAATCAATGCAGGCCCAAAATACTGTTGCAGGATTGCCAAAATTCAAGGTTGCAGAAATGCATAAGGTATGTGAAGCCTGTCAGTTTGGAAAACAGGCAAGGAAACCATTTCCTAGACATGTTCAAGAGAGTGAGAAGCCATTGGAATTAATCCACTCTAATGTGTGGACTACTAAAGCTACATCTCTTGGAGGCTGTCATTATTTTGTCACTTTTATTGATGACTATAGTAGAAAAGTTTGGGTGTATTTTATGAAAAAGAAAAGTGAAGTTTTTGGGCATTTCAAAACTCTTAAAGCTATGGTTGAAAAAGAAACAGGCCTGCAAATAAAATGCCTAAGGTCAGATGGAGGGGGAGAGTACCTCTCAAATGAGTTTGCAAGATTCCTGCAGGAGCATGGCATAAAGCAGCAATATTCATGCAGTCATACCCCACAACAAAATGGAATTGCAGAAAGAAAAAACAGGCATATTGGAGAGGTATCTCGTGCCATGCTCAATGAAAAAGACCTGCCAGATTTTTATTGGGCTAAAGCAGTTGCTACAGCAGTCTACATAATGAACACGACTCCCAGTATAGCAATACATGGAATGACTCCAGAGGAGAGGTATACTGGTAGGAAACCAGATATTTCTCATTTGAAGATTTTTGGTTGCATTGCCTATGTTCATGTGCCAGATGAGTTGAGATCCAAGTTGGATCCAAAAGCTAAGAAGTGCATCTTTATTGGTTACTCTTTGTAGCAGAAAGGGTATAGATGTTATAACCCTTCTACTCGTAAGTTTACAGTGAGCAAAGATGTTGTTATTGATGAGATGAGTAGCTGGTATAAACCAGTAAATGTGATTGATGATGTAGATGCACAAAACGGTAATGCTGCATGGAATTCACAGCAGCAGTCACAAAATATTAGTGGACCTGGAGCGTCCTCTAGTAGTGGTTCACATTCTTCGCCATGGACATACAGATTGAGATCAGGAGAATCTTCTCAAAGCAATGCAGATAGTGGTATTCAGGTGTCACGAAAAGGAAAAGAGAAGGTAGATTAGCCCATGTTTGATGTGAATGCAGGTCATTCTTATGTGGATGGTGAATCCAGTGGCTCAGAACAGAGCATTGATGATGAGTTGGGTATTCCTTCTATTGTTACACCTGGAGTAAGGAAGACCAGGGATGTTTTGAGAGCACCTGGGAGTGAACCTACTTTGTGCAGGTCTACCAGAGCTAGGTATCCTGTGGATAGGCTGAAATATGATGGATTTACAGCCATTCACTATGCATATATGGTCAAAGTGATACAAGAACCAGAACCCACTTCTTTTGAGCAAGCCATGGGAAAAGAAAAATGGAAGAAAGCCATGGATGAAGAAATGGATGCCTTGGAAGCAAATACTACATGGGAATTGGTACCTTTGCCTAAAGGTAAGAATGCAATTGGCTGTAAGTGGGTTTATAAGGTGAAGCACAATGCAGATGATTCTGTGAACAGATACAAGGCAAGATTAGTAGTCAAGGGGTATGCACAAACATATGGCATTGATTATGAAGAAACATTCAGTCCGGTTGCAAGGATGGCAACCGTAAGAGCAGTCATTGCTATGGCTGCATCAAAGGGATGGTCTTTACATCAGATGGATGTAAAGAATGCATTCTTGCATGATGATTTGCAAGAAGAGGTCTATATGGAGCAGCCACCAGGTTATGTGCATACTGTTCATCCTGAGTTTATTTGCAGGTTGAAGAAAACCTTGTATGGCTTGAAGCAAGCACCTAGAGCATGGTCTAACAAGATAGGACAGTATCTTGTCACTATTGGCTTTCAGATTTCCAACGCAGATTTCTCACTTTATGTGAGAAAAATAGAGAAATGTATTATGCTACTTGTCATTTATGTTGATGATTTGATTATGACAGGTGACAGTGATGAAGATATCCTTCATGTAAAAATGCTATTGAAGCAGAAGTTTGAGATGAAGGATTTGGGAGAGCTGCGTTATTTCTTGGGCATTGAGGTGATTAGATCACCAAGTGGGATACGGCTCTTGCAGAGGCAGTATGGATTGGACATGCTGTCCAAATATGGGATGACAGGCTGTAAGCCTATTTCAGTTCCTTTGGAGCAGAATGTGAAGCTGAGCGCAGATGCAGGTGAGCTTCTGGAAGACCCTACTATGTACAGACGCATAGTAGGAAGCTTGATTTATATGACTATTACCAGGCCAGATTTGAGCTATGCTGTTGGACTGGTAAGTCAGTTTATGCAGGCTCCAAGGAAAGCGCATTTGAATATGGCTAGACACATACTCAGGTATGTGAAGTCCACATTGCAGTATGGACTACTTTATGAGATTGGGGTTCAGATACAGTTGCATGGATACACTGATGCTGATTGGGTTGGTAGTATTTTTTATAGACGATCTACAGTGGATATGTGTTCTCTTTTGGGAGTGCTGCAGTCACTTGGAGCAGCAAGAAACAGCCTACAGTTGCCTTGTCGAGCACAAAGGCTGAATACAGGGACGCAGTAATGGCTGCATGTGAGGTAGCTTGGTTGCATAAGCTACTTTATGATATGCATCAGCCTACAGATGGGCCAATTGTCATATATTGTGACAACATGAGTAGTATACACTTGGCAAATAACCCAGTCTATCATGCTAGAAAAAAGCACATTGAGGTGCATTATCACTATGTGCGGAAGAGGGTTTTACTAGGTCTTATTGATCTAGTTTATGTCAGCACAGAGGATGAGGTAGCTGACATATTCACGAAGGCATTGGACACAGAGAAGCTGCGCAAGTTCAGAGACCTGCTTGGTGTGCAGGAATTGGGATTGAGCTCGAGGGGGAGTGTTGAGATATCGAGCTCCACTCGTGATATGCCAGGGTGACCGTTGTGCATTTATGTCACCGACGTGTCAGTTGCAGATGCGGTTGGTACACCGCCCATGAATAATAGCTACATGACAGCTATCCTTATCTACTCTAGTTCGTGGCTCAGTTAGTATGCCACCTTAGTTAGTTGAGTTTGGTTTGAGACCCATATATAGGGTTCTTCTATTTCTTTGTATGAGAGTTCTTTTGGCTTACACAACTAAGAAGAGGAAAACTGTTTTCAGCCTCCACCTTTGTGTGTATTCCCCCATTGTGCAAGCAAGAAAGCTACAAGAGAGACTCCTTCCTTCTCTCCCATAATCTTGACAATGCATTGACCATTAGAGGTGACAGACATGGCAGGCATGATAATGATCATAAGGGCAGGGACTCTCAAAAGTCCAGGTCCAAGTCTCGCAGTCACAGTAAGTCCCGTGGATGGAAGTCTAATCTTACCTGTCATTATTGTGAAAAAGTAGGACATAGTAGGCCGCAGTGCCATAAAATGCGCAATGATAAGCGAAAGGAAAAGGGAAAAGAAAAAGTGCATGAAAAGTCTTCTAAGCGCAGTATTTGAAAGAAAAGAGAAGGATTGAAGCTTGGACTTGAGAGCTATGGCGGAAGAGCAAGAGCAAGAAAGAGAGAGACAAGAAATGGGAACTCCAATAGTCACAATGTGTGACCGGACCTTCCTTTATTCAAACTGTCCCTAAAAGAATAAATAATAAAGTGACAGTGACAGGCGCCCGCCGCCACCTGTAATGTGCAATGGCGGTGACTGTCAATGCAATAATATATGGGTGGCTAGGTGAAGGCACATTTACCCCCAACAACCTCCCACTTAAAGGCAAATCTACCCTAGTGAGGAGTGAAAAGAAAAAGAAAAAGACAGTATAACATGTACACATGTACAGTAGGATGAGGAAAGACGTCATCTCATCCCACGCCCATCAACCTCCTGAGAAAGACAAAGCGCTCTGTAGAGAGGCTTTTCATGAGCAAATCTGCAAGATTCTAGTCAGTCAAGATCTTGACAAGATCAACAGAATTATCCTCAACGACCCCACGTATGAAGTGATACCTCACCTCAATGTGTTTCGTCTTTGTATGGAAGACCGAATTCTTGGTTAACTGAATAGCACTCATAGAATCCAAATGCAGTATAGGGATAGCATCAATACCAAGGTCAGCAACCAAATGACCCAACCAAATGGCCTGTTTGCAAGTCTCAGTGGTGGCTGCAATATACTCGGCCTCTGTAGTAGAAAGGGCCATGGATTTCTACACCCTAGACATCTAAGAAACAATACCTCCAGCATATGTGAATACATAGTCGGAAGTGGACTTCCTACTATCTGCATGTCCTGCATAATCAGAGTCAGTGTACCTCATGACTCCTGTATCCTGGCAGCCATAGCATATACACATATCTGCAGTGCCCTTCAGGTACCTCATGATACCCTTCACGGCATCCCAATGCTTTTTACCAGGTGTAGCCATATAGCATACCACAACACCAATTGCAAAGGCATACATAAGACTGCCCACTGCGGATGCATAGGGAATCTTGGTCATCTCGGCCCTCTGCTCATCTGTCTGCAGACAATCAACCTGTGATATCTTCACATAAGAAGACAATGGATAGCCAATAGGCTTTACGTCCTGCATGCGGAAGCGCTCATGGACTTTATGAATGTACTCCCTCTGACAAGTGGAGGAGTCCCTAATGCCTGTCGTGCCTAATGCGCATACCAAGTATGTGAGCGGCCTGTCCAGATCTTTCATCTCAAATCTCTTCTTGAGCTGAGCCTTAAGAGCATCTAGCTCATCATGAGTTTTCCTGCTATCAGCATATCATCCACTTAGAGTATCAAATTCAATAAAGAACCATCACGGGCTTTCTTCGTGTAAAGACACGGATCCATAGCACTCTTGCTATAGCCCTGTGACTACATAAAGGCATCAAACTTATGATACCACTCCCTAGGTGCTTGTTTCAAGACATAAAGACTTTTCTTCAATTTTCACACTAGGTGCTCCCTGCCAGGTTCTGCAAAGCCCTTAGGCTGCTCCATAAAAATCTCATCATGCAAGTCCCCATGTAAGAAAGCTGTCTTGACATCCATCTGGTATAAATCCAAGTCAAGCTGAGCAACCAAAGCCAAGACTAAGCGCAAGGTGGTCATCTTAACCACAGGAGAAAAAACCTCATCAAAGTCCACACCATGCTCCTGCTTAAAACCCTTTGCTACCAATCTAGCCTTGTATGCCAGCTTAGGGTGTCCACGGGTACTTTTCAGCTTGTACACCCACTTGCATGGCAATGCCTTCTTGCCCTTAGGCAAGGAAACCAAATTCCAAGTCTCATTCTTATGCAAGGAGTCTATCTCAGACTGCATAGCCCTCTCCTAGGAGTGACTGTCACCCCTGCGCATAGCCTCATCATAAGTGAAAGGCTCTCCTGCATATGTAACCAAGACATAATGCATCGAGGGCTGAAATCTATCAGGTGGACGTCTGTCTCTAGATGACCGTCTCACGGTAGGCTCTACGGCCTGTCCAGCTGCCTATCCAACACCCTGACCATGAGCATCTGCTGCAGCTGTAGGCTGTCCAATTGACTATGCGGGAGCTCTCGGCTCCTCCTGAAATATGACCCTGCAAATCTCAACAACTCTCTCAAGCTGCCGATGCATCTTGTCTTCATGGAAGACTATATCATGACTACGAATAACTTTCCGCGCCTGCGGATCCCAGAGACGGTAACCCATCTCACCTACGTCCCCATAACCAAGGAAAATGCATTTGACACTCTTAGGATCTAGCTTACTTCTCTTGTCCTTGGGCACATGGAAAAATGCCTCACATCCAAAGACACGGAGATGCTCATAAGAGGGAGGTTTTCCAATCCATATCTCCTCTACAACCTGGAAATCCAAACCACTAGAAGGTGATCTGTTTATGACATGCACAGTTGTACTAACTACCTTAGCCCAAAAGCTATGTGATAGGCCTGCATGGCTAAGCATACTACGTACTGGATGGCTCTATTCATCCGCTCAGCCAAACCATTCTGGGGGGATGTAGGGGGTGGTCAACTGACGCTTAATACCCTTCTCATCACATAACTGCTCAAAAGCACGTGAGACATACTCACCCCCATTATCTGTCCTTAGGCATTTTAGCCTATACCCAGACTAGTTCTCAACCAATGCAAGCCATCTCTGAAACACAGCCAAGACATCAGATTTCAGCTTAATGGGATAACCCCAAACTTTCCGTGAAAAATCATCTATGAACGTAACAAAATACTTTGCTCCACCCATAGACTGACAAGGCATGGGCCCACAAACATCCAAATATACCAATGCCAAGGGCTCACTCATGCGTAGCCTACCAGACTTCTTATGCGTAGACATAGTCTGCTTGCCATAAAGACAATGCTTACATGAATTAAAACATGCATAATCAAGGGGCGGTAAGTATTACAAACCAAAAAGCATTTTCATTCCCTTCAAAGACATATGGCCCAAACAGGTATGCCAAAGAGATACATATGGGATAGAACCCACAGACAAAACATGATCAAGGGAAGAAGCGGATACAATCAGGGGATAGAGGCTGCCAGCCTTGGCACCTCTCGCAATCACAAGTCTGCCATGAGTGATCTTCCATACAGAGTCTCCAAAAGGTACATGATAACCTGCATCATCAAGTTATCCAGCTAACAGGAGACTGCATGTCAAAGCAGGTATATGACGTACATCTTGCATAACAAAACTGCTACCAGAAGGATACTACAGCCTAACATCACCAATGCCCACAATATCAAGAGAGCTGTCATCACCCAAGCGCACAGAACCCAAAACAATACGGTATGAATGAAACCACTCTCGGCAATGTGTCACATGCAAGGAGGCACCTGAGTCCAAGATCCAACACTGTGCATACATAGAGTGTATCTCTGTCATCTGCGAAGCACTAGAAGAAGCTGCAAGGATATAATCATCATCATCAACATCCTCAAGCTGCATAACATTGATCTCTTCAATTTTAACACTGGACTTTGCAGGCACTATGCTGCGATCAAAAGACTTATCCTGCACTTTGTCTTTCCCCTTATCTTTGTGCCTTTCATTGCGTAGTTCATGGCATTGTGGCCTAATATGGCCCTTTTTCCCACAACGGTGACAAGTAACATTTGCATTCCTGCCACGGGATTTACTACGTTACTTCCCACTAGACTTGGACCGAGATTTCTGAGAATCCCATCCACGGCCACTCCCATTGCCATGCTTTCCATATCCATCATTCCTGTTTCTAACTGTCATAGCATGCGACACATGAGAGGCATCCAAATTCTTACGGTTAACCTCTTCTTGCAAAAGAGCACTCTCAACATTAGATAATTTCAAGGTAGCAGTAGAGGCACATAATGCAGTGTGGAATACATCCCATGACTCATTAAGAGTACTAAGTAAGAAAAGAGGAGTGACATCCTCTACAAAAGTGATGTCTTGCGAACTCAAGTTCTTGAGTATAGCATGGAACTGGCTCAAGTGACCAGACATGGTCACATTCTCCTTCATGTGGCACAGATCCATAAGCTACTTCAGCCAATACATCTGACTCGCTGGACTTTTCTTGTCATAGAGATTCTTGATTTTATCCCACAACTTCCATGCACTTTGTTCTTCCTCAAAGACATTGTATTGAACCTATTCTGTGAGAGACAATACAATAGTGGACTTGCATAACTCATCAAGCTCAAGCCATTCCTCATCTGGCATAGTTGCAGGCGGATGCCCGCTCAACCTCAAAGGTTTGATCTGCGATTTCTGCACCAACACCTGCCAAATCTGGCTCTTGCAATAAGAGTAATTTGTACCATCAAGCTTAGTGATGTTGAAAATAGCATGATCAGTAGACGAACTCGCCATAATGCAAGCTGGAAAACTGTCGAAAGTTCAAAACTGCTTGCTGTTTACTGCAGAAAATTACCAAAAAATCACCAAAATCGAGAGAAAATGGCGAGAAAAGTGGAACCAAAGCTGCTACCCACCAAGTACTAGTGAAAGTACATCATTTCATAATGTTTCAGCATGAAAAATCCATGTTAGTCCATACATATATGCTTGCTGTGATAAATTATATATTTCAGTAAATGAGAGCTAGCAGTGCCAAAATGGGATCCCAAGGCAATCAGATACTACCAAGACCAAAGCCGGCAACATGCGGGCATAACATAAGCATATGATGGTTGATAAGCATGAATCCAACATCCAAGTATGTCATACAAATATCTGCCAGTGAGTAGGCACACCCCCCAATCAACGGGGCAAAGTATTCCTGCCATTGCCAAAACTTGACACAAGTAGGTGTTAGCTCACAAAGATACGGATCCAAATCTGGGACTCAGCTCATAAGCATACAGTGAACCAAGACTTATAAACCATGCATCATCCCAAAGGATAAGAAAACCCAAAGTCTCAAGTGTCTGTGACTGCTCAATAGCATGTAATTGCTCAATGCATAAAAGCACCACCTGCTCAATGTCTGATAAGCATTCAAGAATGCTCCCACTGGCACAAAAGCCGTATGTACGAGCTCAAGAGCTCAAACCAAGGCAAGACAGTGCCAATGATATAAGTCCAAGACAATACATCAATAGTACATCCCGAACATGTAGGTGGTAGAGCATTTGTATGTAGCATCCATAAGCATGTAAGACATCAAATACATCCCAATTCAAACTCTGACAAGCCAAGTAACATCCAAGACAAGTCCGTATAATCCAAAATGCATCCAAGGTAGAGCTTCAATGAGCACTCAAGCTCAACGTATGCATAGGGTAATCAACTGTGACATGAGCATCAAGCCGTAGGCAACGGGTATGCATAAATCCAAGGAGCATCACTATCAAAGCATATACCACTGTCAATGAGTGCGTAATGTCAAAGCTCTTCCAAAAGCATCTGGAATGAAATCCAAGCTCAAAGTCGTACCCCGAAGATCAATACTTCATGGCATATATCCAAGACATAGGCCGCAACCAATAGGCATAATTCAAGGCATGTGTAATAGCTTCAGCCTGCTTTTATTACAGCATGAAATGACTGTAAAAACTGAGAAATTTCAGTCCCGAATCAGTGCCAAAATGATGGCATAACATGTGCAATCCATCCCCAAGTCGATCGGCATCCAATAGGCATCAAACCGGTTGACTATGTATGCCTAGACAAGCATAGCATTTACTGTCAAAGTAGCATCATCATAACATGATTGTGGACTGCTATAAACAATCCCAAATAGTGTTTAAATCAGCTCCAAATCAATGTCCAATGCTCAAGCCTTCAAGACCAAGCCATAGACCATGTCAAGAGTGCATTATGAAGCCCAAACATCATGCCAATGACCATTAGGAAGTAGCGGGCTGCTTTGGTGCTATACACAAGCTACAGGAAGATGGCGCAAACTATCTAGATCTATAGGGGAGGCCTGCTACTCATGTGGCTGAAGTTTGAGGTGTTGGGGGGCAAGAGAAGTGGCCAATGGTGGCCCACAATGAGCCCCAATAAGTCTTGTTCAAAGGCAAGTGAGATATGAAGCAAGGGAGCTTCAATGGTGGCTGCCCCAATCTTGTTTACAGCCTGTGAGACTTGAGAACTGAAGTAAACCCTAAAGAAAATGATCAAATACCTTTGCTTGAATGCCCTGAGGGTGCCTCAATAGGCCGGGAAGAAGCTCGGGAATCGGGGGAGTGACGGGTGCTCGAAGGAGTCGGATATGGCTGTCGGGAAGGAGACCCAATGTGAGTGGGGAGTCGATGGGAAGCTGAGAATGCCACAAACCAAGCTTAAGAGTCGGGAAGCCAAGCTCTGATACCAGTTGAAAGGAAAGAGAAGGATCGAAGCTTGGACTCGAGAGCTATGGCGGGAGAGCAAGACCAAGAAAGAGAGAGACAAGAAATGGGAACTCCAACAGTCACAATGTGTGACCAGGCCTTTCTTTATTCAAACTGTCACTAAAAGAATAAAGAATAAAGTGACGGTGACGGCGCCCACCACCTGTAGTGTGTAGTGGCGGTGACTTTAGTGTAGTAATACACAAGTGGCTAGGCAAAGGTACCTTTACCCCCAACAATATTGTACCTACAAAGTCCAGTGTGAAGATAGAAGAGGTTAATGTCATGCAGGCCCCTGATTCAGATGATGATTATATGCTTGCAGCTTCTTCATGCGATGCCTTATAGGCTTCTGAGATACATTCTATATATACACAATGCTAGCTCTTGGATTTGGGTGCGTCCTTTCATGTGACACCCTGTAGAGATTGGTTTCATACCTATCGTACCATGTCTGGTTCCGTGCGTCTTGGTGATGACAGATCTATTGATATTATGGGCATTGGAGATGTTAGGCTGCAGTTTTCTTCTGGCAATTCTTTTGTTTTGCATGATGTGCGCCATATACCTGCGTTGACTCGCAGCCTTATGTTGGCTGGATAGCTTGATGATACAGGATGTTTTGTGTCTTTTGGAGACTCTCCATGGAAGATTACTCGTGGCAGGCTTGTGCTTGCAAGAGGTGCCAAGTCTGGCAGCTTCTATCCCTTACTTGTATCTGGAGCTACATTGGATCATTTTTTGTCTGTGGATTCTATTCCCCATGTATCCCTTTGGCATGCTTGTTTGGGGCATATGTCTCTTAAAGGAATAAAAATGCTCCGTGCTTTGCAGTATCTTCCGCCTTTTGACTCTTTGCATTTTGATTCTTGTGATCATTGTTTGTATAGTAAGCAGACTGGAAATACGCATAAAAAGTCTGGTAAGAAATGCATGGGTGAGCCCTTGGCTCTTGTGTACTCAAATATATGTGGGCCCATGCCTTGTTACTTGGTGGGGCAAAGTACTTTGCTACTTTCATAGATGATTACTCGCGTAAGGTTTGGACTTATCCCATAAAGAGAAAATTTGATGTCTTAGATACATTTCAGCATTGGCTTGCATTGACAGAGAATCAGTTCGAGAAAAGGCTAAAATGCCTAAGGTCAGATAATAGGGGTGAGTATGTATCACGTGCTTTTGAGCAGTTTTGTGATGAGCAGGATATTAAGCGTCAGTCGACCGCCCCTTGCATCCTCCCCAGAATGGTATGGCTAAACGCATGAATAGCAACATTCAGGAAAGGGTCTGTAGCATGCTTAACCAGACTGGCTTACCGCAGTACTTTTGGACTGAGGCAGTTACTACTATAGTGCATCTCATTAACAGGCCGCATAGAAGTGGCATTGACTTTCAGGTTGCTGAGGAGGTATGGGTAGGCAAGCCCCCCTCTTATGATCATTTGCGTGTCTTTGGATGCGAGGCATTCTGCCATGTGCCCAAGGACAAACGCAATAAGCTGGATTCTAAAAGTGTCAAATGCATTTTCATTGGCTATGGAGATACATGAGAAATGTGTTACCATCTATGGGATCTACAAGCGCAGAAAGTGATCCGCAGCCATGATGTCATCTTTCATGAGAGGACAAAATGCATATGCAGCTTGAGAAAGTGGTTGAGGTACGTAGAGTTATCTTTTAGGAGGAGCCACCTGCTCCACGGCTAGCTAGGCAGTGTGCAGCATCACCTGATGCTCATGGCCCAGATGTTAGACATGCTGATGTTAGACAGGATGTCGATCGAGCAGCAGAGCGTGGGTTGAGGCGTTCTACTAGAGATAGATGACCTCTTGATCGTTTTGCACCCTCTATGGATTATGTACTGGTTACAGATGCAGGAGAGCCTCTCACTTATGATGAGGCTATGCACAAGGGTGATTGTCACTCTTGGGAGAGAGCTATGTAGTCTGAGCTTGACTCATTGCATAGGAATCAGATTTGGGATTTGGTTTCCTTGCCTCAGGGTAAGAAGGCTTTGCCATGCAAGTGGGTGTACAAGCTGAAAAGTACCCCTTAACACCCCAAGCCACCATACAAGGCTCGATTGGTTGCTAAGGATTTTAAGCAAGAGCATGGTGTTGACTTTGATGAAGTCTTTTCTCCTATGGTCAAAATGACCACCCTATGCTTAGTCTTGGCCTTGGTTACATAGCTTGACCTGGACTTGTACCAGATGGATGTCAAGATGGATTTTTTATATGGGGACTTACATGATGAGATTTACATGGAGCATCCTAAGGGCTTTGTAGACCCTGGCAAGGAACACCTAGTGTGCAAGCTAAAGAAAAGTCCGTATGGCTTGAATCAGGCACCTAGGGAATGGTATCATAAGTTTGATGCATTCATGCAGTGACAGGGCTATAGCCACAGTGCTATGGATCCATGCTTGTACATGAAGAAAGCCCGTGACGGTTCTTTACTGATTTTGATACTCTATGTGGATGACATGCTTTTAGCAAGGACAACTCATGAGGAGCTAGATGCTCTTAAGGCTCAGCTCAAGAAGAGCTTTAAGATGAAAGATCTGGGACAGGCCTCTCATATACTTGGTATGCACATTACATGCGATAGATCTCAGGTACTACTCTATTTTCTCACAAAGGGAGTACATTCATAAAGTCCTTGAGCACTTTTGCATGCAGGATGTTAAGCCTATTGGCTATCCATTACCTTCTCATGTGAAGGTTTCACAAGCCGATTATCCGCAGACAACAGATGAGCAGAGGGCCGAGATGGCCAAGATTCCCTATGCATCAACCGTGGGCAGTCTTATGTATGCCATAATAGCCACCCATCCAGATATTGCTTTTGCAGTTGAGGTTGTGGCACGTTATATGGCTACACTTGGCAAGAAACATTGGGATGCCGTGAAGGGTATCATGAGGTACCTAAAGGGCACAACAGATATGTGTCTTTGTTATGGCAGCCAGGATACATGAGTCGTGGGGTATACTGACTCTGATTATGCAGGACATGCAGATAGTAGGAAGTCCACTTATGGCTATGTGTTCATTAATGCTGGAGGGGCTATCTCTTGGATGTCCTTGGATGTCTAGGGCGCAAAAAGTGTATGGCCCTTTCTACCATAGAGGCAGAGTATATTGTAGCCACAGAGGCTTACACATAGGCTATCTGGTTAGGCCGTTTGATTGCAGACCTTGGTATGACAAATGCTATGCCTACACTACATTTGGATTCTATGAGTGCCATTCAGTTGGCCAAGAATCCAGTCTTCCATGCGAAGATGAAACATATTGAGGTGAGGAATCACTTCATTTGTGAGGTCATTGAGGATAGGTCTGTTGACCTTGTCAAGATTTGACTGAGTAGAATCCTGCAGACTTACTCACAAAGAGCCTCACTACCGAGCGCTTTGCCTTCCTCAGGAGATTTATGGGCATTGGATGAGATGACGTCTTTTTCCTCATCCTGTTGTACATGTGTACATGTTGTACTGTCTATTTTTTTTTCTCTCTCGTTGGGGCAGATTCGCCTTTAAGTGGGAGGTTGTTGGGGGTAAAGGTGCCTTCGCTTAGCCTCCCTTGTATTACTACACTAACAGTATCCGCTACTACACACTACAGGTGGTGGGTGCCCGTCATAGTCACTTATTCTTTATTCTTTTAGTGACAGTTTGAATAAAGGAAGGCCCGGCCACACACTGTGGTTGTTGGAGTTCCCACTTTTGAGTCTCTCTCTCTCTTGGCTCTTGCTCTCGATTCACCATAGCTCTCACCGCCAAGCTTCTTCCTCCTGGGTTCCACTTCCCCTTCAAGCTTATGTTATGTCTAGGATCTAAGAGGGGGTGTTAGAGATTGGTCATCCCCTAGACTAGCATTTCTCAGTATACATTTGATGCAATCAATTCTCTTGAAGGGAGTCATGAGTTTCCTATCAATTGTTTGGGTATATTTTCTAGCAATCACAAGTATCTAGGCATGTT
The DNA here is from genome assembly GCF_053477565.2 of Lygodium microphyllum. Classification (NCBI taxonomy): domain Eukaryota; kingdom Viridiplantae; phylum Streptophyta; class Polypodiopsida; order Schizaeales; family Lygodiaceae; genus Lygodium; species Lygodium microphyllum. The sequence goes on from NC_141135.1 coordinate 120,570,817, forward strand.
TCATGGGCAAGATAGCTCCATGTAGCCAAGCTTTATTGCATTTATTGCAACTGTCAAGTCAGCTAGTTTTAGTGGCATTTGGCCAAAGTTGGCAAGTCGGTCTAATCTAGGAATAGTCAACCAGATTTGGTTAGCCAACTTGCCATAGTTTTCCCATTAATGCTAGCTATTTATAGACCATTTCAGATTACCCTCTTCACTTTTTTGTTTTTAGGTTTGTGGGAGAGATCTGACTCAAGGAGATACACCGATAGTCCTTTTACATTATCCCTCTTCATTTCAGTAGTCATTGATTGTAAATTCTATATTCTTTGGTCTCTTTTCTCTTGTCTTCATTACCTTTCAATCTTGTCCTTACACTTCTGCATTTGCTACACTATGACAATGTTGTGCATGGCCCAACGCAAATGATTGAAGTATAGTGGTTGGAGCATGCACTTGTTGTCTCTCTAGTAAAATGGTATCTTGCGTATCATTGAGAACATCTCCATGGCGATGTCAAACAAATTAGGAATATGGTAAATGATTGCATATTTTGGATGAGAGGTAAGGATCCTAATAGGTCATCCACTGTGCTTGTTTCAAGTGGCCTCTATGTGTCCTATAGAGGGGTCTCCTATTTCCTATCTAGATGCATGACTCTATGAAAAGTATATGAAAGTATTTGCTCTTGGCTATCTGACTAGGCCATTAAGAATGGCTAGTTTATGTGCGTCACCTAGAGAGCCAAGAGATGGTCTAAATAGTGTATGTAGTCTATAATGTTGTGGAAAGTCCTATTGACCCCGATTTCCTCTATGCTAGCTATGTATACATAGGATCCTCTCTCTTGAAGCACATTAGTTTTGCTCAATACCCCACCCTTGTAGGGTGCCACTAATGATCTATGGTACTCAAAGTTGTAAGGCTCCCATTATGAGAAGCTATGTATGAGGCTAAACATTGATTTGGTCTTAACCCATATGTTAAATATGAGATCTATGAGATCAAATGGTAAAAAGGTGACCTTCATGGATCTGTTGGGCTAGATAGAATAGTTAAGTTGGTAGCAATTAGATGTGTACCACATCAAGCTGTGGGATGTTGGAGTATTTAATTATAACTTTCTTTGTTTCTTATGAGATCCTAGAGATGGTGCTAGGGATTGACTTAGAACCACAACCCACCTCCCAACCTACAAAATTCAAGTATTATGATTCCTCCAAATGATAATCTTCTATGGGCTTGGAAATAAAAAACATAAATATACTCTGTGTCTCTCAGTCAAGATGTTTTAATAGTGTTTTAACCTTGATTTAACATACAACCAAGGCATCAAAGGCTCAAAACATACTTAAGAGTTAGTACAAAACATGAAACTAAACAAGGATTTAGAACTTGGAGAATTTTCTTGCAATAGAGAAATAATTAAAGTATTCATCACTTGGATCAATAATCTACATAACCACATGGCTGGTACTAGGATATAGAAGCAAGGTGCTAGCTCAGTGGTGTCTTTAGATTTATCTAGTTTGGTTGGACTAGTGGTTTTCTTATTACTCAAGTGAGACCTCAAGGTTTGTCATTTGAGGGATTTTGTGCACTACTAATGGAGAAGGAGTTACAGCTTAAAGCTTGAGAAGGAAGCATCAATGGAGATATTGTATTCTTTACCAATGCAAAAGGCAAAGGAGGTTCATCCACCAAAAGTCATTGCGACAAAAAGAAGAAGGGTGATAAGAAAAAGTTTCAAGGAGAGTGCTTCTACTACAAGAAGAAAGGATATTCAATTGCAAATTATCATATCAAGAAGGTAGATGAGAAGAATGGTACCCTAAAATATAAAGGAAAAAAAATAGCCAATACAATTAAAGTAAAGGTGGAGTTATTTACAAATATCATTGAGGAAGTGTGTTCCTTTGCACCAAAAATACCTATCAATATGCATGGGTATTGGATAGTAGCGGTTTCTATCACATGATGAACAGGAAAGATATATATAGTTCTATACAACCTTTACAAAAACCAATGATTATGATAATTGGGAATAATGCAAAATGCCCTGCTAAAGGCACATATATACTATTTTCTTTTATTATCACAAAGGGTGAAGTCAAAAAGCCTTTGAATGTATATTATATTCTAGAGATTGGAAGAAATATGTTATATCAGTTGCTTCTATAATTGTTTTTGGCCATGAAGTGAGATTCACCAAGATAGGTACAATAATTCTTGATAGTACTCACAAAGTTATTAGTAAATGAGAAATAAGGAACACGTACAAGCTAAGTACTCTTACGACCACATTGCTAGCATAAAAGATTTGATCACATTGGATCTATAGTGTTAAAGAATATGCATAAGCAATGTATGGTTGCTCATCTACCTACATCTAGCTGAAATGAAGAAACCATGTAAAGTATGTATGATAGGTAAGTAATAGAGAAATGCATTTTTACAAGAAAGTAATAACAAATTAAAGGATCCTCTAGAGTTTTTTTGTAATGCGAGATATATATTATCAAAAGGTAAAGAGAATTACAACATCCCTAGGATGCAGCGTGGCCACTTAGGCCATAAAACTCAGCTTCTTATGAAAAATTCTGAAAGTCCAATGTTTGGATTTCAAGGACTAGAGAACAGCTAATAACTTAGACTTGAGATGAGCTAACATAGAGTCAGGGTTAACCCTATCATGGGGTCTAAACAGAACAGAATTCCTCTTGTACCATATGAACTTGATTACACTCGCCGAGACCAAGCTGATCAGTTTCCAAGATCTTTCGTCCAACCCCCCTCGGTTTGCAAAAAAGACAATTGACATACTAAATGTGCCTACCAGATTGGCCCCTTTAAGCCACCTTTTGACCTTCCTCAAAATTGGAGATAAAAAAGACAATCCCAGAACATATGTTTTTTCGACTCTGGGGATCTACAACAGAATGCACACAATGGAGAAACATTCATCCTCTTGGCGAGATGTGCCCACAAGGGAAGCTTCTTCAAGGCAAGCCACCATCTAAAGGAGTTCAGTCTAAAGGAAGGGGTAGCACCCCAAATTCTTCTCATCCTCCTCTTCCACCCACATGTACCTGGAACATAGGATATTCAGTTCTGCACTTAACTTGTAAGTTCATGGGAATAGTTGGAGATGATGCTCTCAGATCCCGCACAGACTTGCAATGGATAATGCACTTTCCAGATGATTTGCTAAGATCTTTGAGGATAGAGTCATCCTTCCCTACTATAAAGGTAGGCCAGCCTTCTTTGACTTGTCTCAGGAAAGCAGCAAGCCAGTCTCTCTCTTTGGTATTCAACTTGAAGATGTTACCTAGCCTATCTAGTTGATGCCATTGACTGTCTTGCTCACAATAGACATCCTTCCAAACAGCCAGTCCTTTATTATTCAACCTCTTAGCCAATTTAGAGTCCCTCTGTATAGGCGCCTGAGGGGGGTTGTAAGCATACGGTGAAAGGCAAATGTTCCTATAAAGGGAAGAGTCCCCTTGCCTGTAACCTCTTGATTCCCATTCAGCTTCAAAAAGTACCTTCTGCCACATGGCAACCAATGCTTGGGCAACATCAAAATGCAATATTCTGACCTTCAAATGAGGGCAAGTTAAGACGTCTTGGCAAGAGATTTTTGCCCACTGTGTCCCTTTGCGGCTAGTTGTTGTGATCCAGTGATGGATAATTATAGCCCAAGGCTAATTGCTTTCTATCCTTTTTAGCAGGATTAAGCATAAGGATAGGGACTTGCTTTCGAGGCTCTCAAGCTTGGCTCCACCATTTTTCCTATCCTTTGTGAGGTCGTGCCACAACTGATGTGGGCTTGTGATCCGTTGCCCTTATAGGACCACAGGAAGGCTCTCAGCAGCTTCTCCACTTTTTCCCAGGATGTCGAGCTAAATGGGAGAATAGACCCTACATAAATAGTAGCTAATGCCAAAATACTTCTGGTAATTGCCAGCCTACCTGCAAAAGAGTAGGGGACATCCATCCATTTTTTTACTTTTTCTTGGAACATGCTTAAAAACCAAGAGAAACGCTGGCTGAGAGAGACTCCAACCCCAATGGGGACTCCTAAATATCTAGCAATTTCTCCAGGCTTAACTATTTTGAATCCCAGTGGGGGGGGGGGGGGCGAGCATTTGAAGATTTACCAAGGAGAACCAGCTTGAGTGTGACAAGCACAGGCACATGATCGGAGGCAACAACCTCCTTGAGAATCCTACATCTAGCTCCCCTTCCCAGCCACCAAGCACCCTGAGTGGAGTAAAGCCTATTAAGATGGGTTCCTCTCCATGTGTTACCAATGTGTCTATTATGCCATGTAAAGTTTGGGGATCCCTCCTTGCATGCCAAAAGTGCCAGATCTTCTAGTTCACATGAAGCTTCCAGCATTGTCCAAGCTTCTCGCTCTTCAGCTCTGATGTCATGTTCCCAAGGCCGTACGAGTGATCAGAGCTTCTCAGGGTCATGTTCCAGTCACCACCAATGACAGAGAACTTCCCTCTCAAGTTGTGCTTGAGCATTTTCCATTGCTTTGCTCTCAAAGCTGAGCAGTTTGCAGCATAGACAGAGCAAACCATAAAAGGTTCCCCACTCCACTTGACTTGAACACCAACAAATCTGCCATCACTTGTTGTCAAACTTTCACTCAGGCAAAGCTCTTGCTTTACCAGCAACAGCATTTCTCCCCTACCCCTTGCAACTACATCATAAAAGGTGACATAATTTGTAAGGCAGAGGGCCCTGCAAGCTTCCTAGTCCAGCTTAGTTTCTTGAAAAGCTAGGACATGGGGCTTATACCTCCTGATGATCCCATACACAACTTTCTTGCACATGTCAAAGGATAGGCCTCGGACATTCCATGTACAAAACTTAAGTCTTGGAGAGAGTGTCACCTTCTCCTTAGTATGCAACCAGTTCATCCAACATTTCATGGCCATCCAAAGGAGCATAGTGATTACGATCCAGCAAAGGTTTCCTAGCAAGCTTCTTGATTGATGGCTTGCGGTTCTTCTTCTTACCTCTGCTACTAGTCCCCTAGTCTTTCGAGGCGGCATTTTCTTTGTTATCATGGGGAGTGGCAGCCTTGCCCCATGTTCTGCTCTTGGCCACATGCTAATCGCTTTGGGAATAGGAAGACGAAGGCTTTTCCTTCGTGTTTTGATGTTGTTGGTTCTCCGAGGCATTAGGAGGCTTCTTGAGGGCCTCGCTGAGCAACATTGCCCACACCTAAAGCGTCATTCTTCTGTTTAACTTTCTCATCTGCTTCCTTGCCCTGCTCCACACCCATGTTGGCATCTGCAGGGATCCTATTGGGACAAGCCCTAGCCAAATGACCCGACGACTTGCAATGCATTAGGGCCAAAAACGCTTCAAAAATGGCACTTGTAAGAAAGTGATTAAGTTACTAATTAGTTGAGGTTTAGGAAGAATAAAACCTCTAAATTTGGTTGTCCAGATGTGATTAATGAGAGAATATTTGGTTCATTGAAGAGGTCGGCCATTAATTGCCCTCATCTTTTAATCCAGGTCAGGGGTCACCTTTTCGGCCGTTTATTGTCTTGGAACTCGAGAGATTTTGTATTTTCGAGATTTTCGTACGAACTTCGCATTTGTTTGCTCCCGCGTTTTCTTTCTATACACTATTCTCTTTTACCATTCCTTTTGCTGCACTTGCTTTCTATCACTGTGAGATTCTTGCTCGGTTCATTTGCTAGAATGTCTAGCAATACTACTTCAAATAACACAGGCGCAAGCACACGTAAATACAAGCTATCTATTCAGCTAGATCCGACTTACACATCTTGGAGAAGTATACATCATCGAGTATTGATAGATGAGATTGAAGCCAACAGGTTGCGAACACAAGGAATGAAGCATATAGATTTGTGGGTGGATGGAAATATCTATCCCAGGGATCCTTCTACAGGTAAACCACCTCCTTTTTTGAATGTCCATGACTATATAAGATATGCTGGAGAAGGTTACAATGGAATGCTTGGCTACTGTATGAGGTTATACTCTGCATCTTACACATATATAGCTCAAGTGCACGAAATGAAAAAAGCACTAGAAACTACACAAACAAAAATTTTAGAGTTGACAAGTCAGATTGATATTTTGAAAAATGTTAACAATTCATTGCAGAATAAGCTAATACGCTTGAGAGAAACTCCAGTAGGATTTAGAGAGAGGAAGAGACCATTAAAAAATATAACCAGCTTGTGTGAGAGAGCAAAGAAAAGGAGACTAAATCTTACAAAGAAATATGTCTCTAACATACTAGGCATAAATATCCGAGAGAATGAGGAAAGAATCAAACTTTTGAAGGAAACCATGAATAAGAAAGACATTTTGAGGATTCTTAAGTCACTAGAAAATGTGGATTTGAGAGGTCCAACTCTGAGAGAGTTAGTGAAGGATTTAAAAGGCACAGTGAAAGCAAATGAAATCGTAGAGACATGTGATACTGTGGGTATAAGTCGAAAAGGTTACCGTGCTATCTCTGGGTTATGGTTTAAAAATCTTAAACGCAATAGGGTAACTATATTTGGATTGCCCCGAGCCCTTGCAGTTTCCACTGCAAGAATTTCCATGAATCGCAAGATTCCACATGTTTTTGGAGATTACTTTCACATCGAAAGGTCTATGTCCTATGAAAAACAAAAAAAACAGGCAATTTTTTATTACAATGAGTTTAACAATATATGGGTTGATCTAAAAAAGGTGCAAATTGCAATGGTTCACATGTATAAAATCACAGTAGAAGAAAGTTATGGTGTTCTAAAGTTTGCCTTGAAGTTGGATAAAGCACAGATTCAAAAGGGACAGAAGATGGAAAGAATTAGCATTTGCCTCATGAACATGGCAATGGCAAGGGCAAAGCTCCATTGCATAAGATCCAATCCGAGATGGAGATTTGGTGGATTGGTGCAGCCCAGGTACCAATTGAAAATCATCAAACGTTGAAATGGTTGTTCAACCATACAGGTATTCCAAATATCATTAAGTCTCAAAGTGAAGGCGAAATGTTGGTAGTTGATGGGGTTGGTAAATTTAATGTGGAATGGCATATGAGTGCTGATTTGAAAACTATCAAATGTATGCTTGGAATATGTAATGGTGCAAATGCAAAATATCATTGCATTTATTGCATGGAAAGTATTGGATCCAAAGATTGGAGTAGTTTGCAACCAGTAAGAAGAGCCCCAAATAGAGACTCTATAGATTTGAGTAAATTTAAAAACATAGAAGACATCTGGGATCCCATTCTTTCCATCTCTCTTAAGAATGTTCATATTTGTACTTTGCATGTAGAGATTAGAATAATCGATAAGCTTCTCAGGTTGCATCTTGACTACGCATATTCCATTAAGCCATTATCTTTATCAGATGAGTGTATTGATAAATGCGAGGCATTGCTATCGAAAATGGGATTTCATGGGGGCCAAGTTCACTTGAGAAAGGATCCAATACTTTCAGGAAAAACAAGAGATATCTTGGCCGATGTCTCTATGGGAGGCTCAAAAGCTAGACGATTCTTAGGAAACCATTCAGAAAGGCAGGTGAATGCGGCTTGGGAGTGTTGGAGAGAGCTATCTGAGATCACAACAAATGTTGCAAGCACGCCGAGGCTTGCGTTTCTTAGAATGGAGGTCTGGATACACCTTGATGTTTTTCTGAAACTCCTCAGGCAACATAAGACAACATATACATATGCGGAAGAGTTCAAAAGATCAATCACAAAGCTTGTTCAGGCGATTAAAGAGGCATGGGGAGAAAAAGATATCACTTTTTATCTGGTAAAGTAATAATTATTTAATATCGGCTTATTTTGATAGGTTTTTCAATTGGTATAAAATTTGTGTTACTTTGTATTGCAGCATATTCTTCATATTCATGGACCTTTCTTTGTGGAGGAGCATGGCCCCTTAGCAACTTATAGCAACCAAGGCATGGAAAAATCCCACTATCAAGCACGCACAAGTTATTTTCGAAGCACAAGGCATGGGGGAGGAGTTACAAAAAGCAATGCTTTGGAGGAGCTATTCAACTGGTTTTTTCGACGACAACTTCAAAGAATGCAAATAAAAGACGGCAATGACACATGAGCAACCACACTTTTATATATAAGAAAGAATATATACAAAGCTAGTTTTCCAAAACTCTCACATTCTCTTCCTCCTCAGGAATCTTTCCTCTATAACGTAGAAATTTTTTTCTCTTGTAGCCAGCTATAGATTTTACATCAGTTCTGTCTGCAGCTAAGGCGTAGGATGAAAACGCCAAAAAGTATCATGCTCTAGAAGCAGAGTAACTTGGACCGTAGCCAAAAATCCTAATTGCTGCAGTCTTTTTCAAAAACATTACTTTGTGGGCATTATATTGTAATCCTGAGAAACCTAGAAGCCTTGTAAGAGCTTTAATACAAAGTATCGGCCATGCTGCGTCCTCTGAGAAACTACTATGAAGTACAAAAAAGGATTCAAGGTCAATCCTAGCCAAGTAGTGGCTGAGTGCAATGTCTTTGGTGGTGTTACTAGCAGCTCTCGATCCTTTGCCACGCCCCAAGAAGTTATCTGTATCAGCAATCTCCAACTGCAAATAAAACCCATACTGAATGAGCATGAAATGTAAACCTACCAATGTGTAAAAGCAAATTCAAAATTATCTTACCACTTGATTTTCATCGTACTCCAATTTAAACGGATTCCATAAATTAATTGATGATGCTGTCTCATTGGTGTTAGTCAATTCTTTAACATATTCAGACTCCTCTCTTCCAAAATTGGAAATGCCGAGCTCGCTTTGAATGCGATCGAAGTCCTCATCAGTAATACTCAACTCTTTCTCAGCTTCTTTGGCCTTTTCAAAACAAAGAGAGAGGGCCTCACCAGCATCAATAAACTTATCATCTAGAGTTTCTTTATCAAGTTTCAGAATCTCTTCCTTTGATTCATTTTCTATGTCAATTATCCCATTTGCAACATCAGAAGCCTCTGCAATAATTGCAAGACAATAATCTTCCCTGAGATTAAAAAGTTTTTGAATATCTGATAGTAAAATATACTCCTTGTCCTTGAAAGGTATACATGGCAGGGAAGGAACAATATGGTGAGAACTCTCATCAGGTTGAGGATTTGTATCTCCTTGGCTCTCCTCAATGATAGTCTCAGCTTTGAAGTGAGCAACATCCAAATTCTCAGCAATAGAAGCCTCAAAATCTGTATCTACAACCTCCTCTGTTTCCCTTTCATCTACAAAATCATCTAACATGCAAAAGCTGGCAAACTTTGCTCCTTCCAACTGTTGCTCCTCAGCTTTCACAGGGTATTTGACAAGGGTGAAAACAATAAAAGCAGCTGATTTTCTCATCATCTTGCAGTTTTTGGAATGAGTGCAGCAAAATATGTTTGTTGAATGAAACCTCTCCAGAGAGTGGGCCCTGCACTTTCTAGAAAATACTGCCTTTTCATTTCCTGTTGACCCAATGGGAACATGGACATATTCAATTGTGCCAACTTCAACAGAAGGACCTGCAAGAGTTTCAAACTCCAAAAAAGCCTCCTCAATATATTTTTCACAAGATTTCAGAACTTTGTCAAGTTCCCAATCAAGATTAAAAATATATTTCACAACTCCATAGAATGAGAGATCCATTCCATTCTGAAGCATAAAATCAAGTAGCCTCTCTGATGGAGTGATATCAATGAGCTCTGATACTCCTTGACCTCTCGCTACCTACGTTCGCTTCCCTGGAGATGTACTTGGCTTTCTCACACTGGTGGTAGAGCATGGAGAGGAAAAAGAATGCACAGGCTGATCAGATGTTGATGCACTTGAGCGTTTAAAGCCTTCTTCTTTTACCAGTTCCTGGAGAAAAAACCTTGGATCCTAGGAATTCTATGGGTTCAGACATGTTTACAACTTCTGACGATACGGCGCGATAAGAGAGAAACGATTCAGACGGATAGGCCCCCTCGCGCTGTATCGGTGATCCTAGTAAGAAGCGCTAGAGCCACAACAAAGGTGGTCACACGAGCTTGAGGAGTGCTGAAAGAAGACTGTGCAGAACCTCCAAAACGAAGCGAAGAGAGGAAAGCGAAGAAAACCAATAGTCACTCTCGCACCGTATCAGCAATCCAAATAGAGGTCGAAAACCGAAAAAAACCGTACAGATAAGAAACACACCCTTATGTAGGCGCGGATTATGCCACCTGGCAGTATCCGTTACTCTCATACACGTGGCAGTAGCCGTTGGGCAACACGTGGCGGATGACCACGTGGCGAACAAGTGGACCGGTCATTACTTGACACGTGGCATACAGACCATAAATGCAGATACGTGGCACAATCAGTATCGGACACGTGTCTGACACGTGTCATGATAGACCTGGGTATATAAGTGGTCATTTTCCCGACGTGTACACTTTTCATTTCTCGAGCTCTTGCGTCGTCTCCGTTTCTTACCTCTCGCGTTGTATCGGTTGTCTTTCGGCTAAGTCCTTTTTTCGCTAGCAAAAAGAGGTGTGTCGATACGGAGCGAGGGCGTCCAAACGGTGTGCTCGTTTCCTCCATATCGCGCCGTATCAGCAGTTTCCTCCATATCGTGCCAATACGGAGCGAGGGCATCCTTACGCAGTGTTGGTTTTTCCCATATCGCGCCGTATCGGCAATTGATCTCCAATACGGAGCGATAGCTTCAAAACGGTGTGCTCGTTTCCTCCTTTTCGCGCTGTATCGGCATCTGACCTCCAATACAAAGCGATAGCGTCCAAACGGTCTGCTCGTCTCTTCCACATCGCGCCGTATCGGCATCTGATCTCCAATACGGAGCGAAGGCGCTGTTCCATTCTACTGGCTTTGTTCATATCGCGCCGTATCGGATTTGCTCATTTCGTCACTTTCCTCGCCAATTTCTCTTTCAGATATTGTCCTTCTGGTTGTTATTATTGCTTTTCTGGATGGCAAGGACAAAGCAAACTGCAAGAAGAGTGTATCTAGATGGGAAGGACAGTGGGGGCAGAAGAAAGTTAAAATTTGATGAATCTGAGGGGGTAGAAGAAGCTGGTCCATCACAGGCTCCAACAGAATTTCCCCCTACACCAGGTGTTGTCCATGGGTCTTCTATAAATGTTTCTTCAACTGAAGTTGAGGAAGCAAAGGGTGAGGCTTACCCTGTGAAAGATTCATTCCCTACAATGGTACCTGAGCCCACATCTGCTGAAGCCACTGAACACCCCAAGCCACAAATGAGAAAGAGGAAGTCCAGGTTCTTCTATATGCAGAGATGCTTCAGTGAGATCAGGAAAGCCCAGAGAGCTACACAGCATGTCATTCCAAAAGCTGCATTTATAAGGGTGGTTAAAGAGATCTCTGATAGATTGTCTCAAGTGGCAACTGTCTCTGGTCTAAATAAGAAGTGGCAACTCTCAGCCATTCTTGCCCTGCAAGAGGCCGCAGAAGATTTTGTTATTGATTTCATGAACGACGCTTACATTGCTGCCACCCATGCTCATAGGATCACCCTTATGAATAAAGATTTCAGCATCATTAGCAGAGTGAGGTATAGGTTTGACAAAGTGCTGAGGCCCTTGCCTTCCAATGATCAAAAAGCCTTTGAAATCCTTAACGTTCCCCCAAAATTGTCCAAGAAAGAGAAAAAGCTAAATGTTGAGGATGTTAGTCACCTTTACCCTACAAGGGGTGCCACCCAGCAGGAGGCTTTCTTGAGTGAAGAAAATCAGGAGGTGTTTGAAACTGAAGACAATGTTTACAAGAGGAAAGCCGCATCACTTGCTCCCGTCAACAGCGAGAGGATGGGCAAAGTGTATGGGCAGATTCTTGTGAATGTTGCTGCGAAACCTGAGGAGGAATATCTTAGTATATCTCCTGAGGACAAGCCCATGTTGGAAAAAAGGGATGTCCAACTATCTGACTCCGTGGTTTTTTGTTGCATAAGGTAAGGTTTTTTGTTGCATAAGTTAAGTCTTATAGGTTCAATTATATTTTGGATGAAATTGGTATTGAATAGCTTTTGCTATTATCTGCAGGGCATAAGTCTCCTCTCTCACTCTCGATATCCGAAGAACCATATACATTGTTGATCCACTTCTCTCTGTGGGACTTTTTGCAAAATCTGGTTCTAATATTTCACCATTTTTTCGTAGCTTCAAAAGTGTGACAAATCACCACATCTTTTTCCCTTATGTAGAAAGGTATGTTTCTTTTTCTGTAGAGGAAAATTTATGTTCATTTGCTTTCACCCTTCTACTCACCTCTTTTATGAATTCGCAGAGGGCATTGGAGTCTCATCTACATTAATTGTCTTTCAAGGGAAATTATCTTTATGAATTCTCTCAGCGGTGTTCACAGTCAAGCACGAATGTATGTTGGAAGAAAATTACTTACTTTGATTTCTTTTATAAATAATATTTTGAACTTACAAAGCTTCCTTTTGCAGTGCTGGTAGACTCGTTTCTACATTTTTGGATACAACATACGAGGATCTTGCTGATCCTCAAAGGCCGTATACTTTTCTTCTACAAGAAGTTCCATTGCAAAGCGATGCACATTCTTGTGGATGGAGAGTAATCTCAAACATTTGCAGAATAGTGGATTCAAAGCTGTTACAAATAGAAGGAGTGAATGTAAGTTTATTTCATTTTATGTTTGTGTAACCCTTATCATGATGTCTTTTCACTAACTTATAACATTTATTCTTACAGTGTAGAGACTATCCTGAATCATATGTTTGGTGGATAAGGTAGAGATGCATCGAGCTGATTCTAGACAAAGCAATCACACCGTATGATCCTGACTCCCCTCTTCCTCCCAAAACTTCAATGGCCAAGGGCACAAGCAAGGGAAAGGTCAAGGGAAAGGGTAAGGACAAGGGCAAGGGAAAAGGCAATGGAACCACTGCTGCAGAGTCTAAGAAAAAAGGAAAGCCAGTGCTCTCTCCTCTTAAATTTGATCCATCCCCTCTTAAGCCCCAAGAAAATAGACTACCTGTAAAGGTCAAATTTTTTCAACAATCAAAGAAAGGCCATGTGAGAAAAAATATCTTTGAAGAAATCGATAAAGAATGAAAATAGCTAACATAAGCATACACGAGCCTTTTTATTTTGGCTTTCTACATTTTTATGCAATTTTTGTACCTCATTGTGTAATGAAAATTTTCACTTATAAATCAAATGTAATGTACATTTTATACACGAGCCTTATTATTTTGGCTTTGTACATTTTTATGCGATTTTTGTACCTCATTGTGTAATGAAAATTTTCACTTGTAAATCGGATGCAATGTACATTTTATTTATACACATTCGAAAGGCGACTTGCTTCACGATAGCTTATGAAGTTCCCATTAAAAAATATCTTAAGGACAGTCTATTAAGATAAATTCTTGCCAAGTTTTCATTCTCAAGGCCCAAAACTCACAATTGTGGGAGACAAACAACTCGTACAAAAGAAAGAGCGCTCGGCTCTTTTACCAATTGTTATACCATTCACTTTGAACTTATATCTAGGGGATGTATTGTCTAGCAATTCCAAGGTATCCCTCACATCTTTCAAACTCCAATTGGAAGTAACATTCACCTTCTTTACTTCTTCATGCGGAAAAACATGCACCACAAGTTTATATGGTGTGTTATCTGTATCAGAATCCAAGGGAACCCAAATACCCAATCTTAGTTTGTATCACCTGTAATCAAAGCCCAAAGCAAGATTTTGGCGAGGGATACTGTAAGCCAAAGCCAAGGATTGAGGGCATGCACTGCACCTCAATATATCACCTTTATGATCGCACTCTCTAGATTTCCAATGCGTCCCTATAGTGTTGTCCAAATCCTCTTCCGAAAAGTTTCTACTTAGCCAGGATACCTTCGTTCTTTGTAAATTTGCTGTTTTGAAGCAAGCCACGAAGATATGGAGGGGTACAAACCATGATAAACGTATTCTTCTTGAGATCCTTCCAGCTGTCATGGACTTTTTAATATCCTGAGATATTTTGAATTTGAAACTCTGCACTGTTACCTTGTCATGAATCTCCCAATTTAGAGATGAAAGACTTGGCAATGGCAAATCTTCGATATTCCCATATCTATCCGCTTTAGAGGGAACCACATACTGTGCATAATATATAAAAACCTTGCATTCACTATAAAAAGACACAGTTTGATCGGCATAAATAATGTCTGCCAATACCTTATGAATGGCATGGAAAGTTCCACTTAGGCTTTCCACAGGTTGCCATTCAATACTTGTTGATGGAAAGATATCTACAATGACGAACCGTTTGTTAGAACTTGCATAAATGGAAAAGAATTATATACGTTATTCAACTTATAACTTACAATGTGTTTGTTGGGGAACACGTTCGTTTGGAGGCAAGTGCATATCCTTGGCCATGTAAACATGTTGCACCTTGACAAACCAGCCTTCGGGCATAATTTTGAAGGCAATGATACGCCCCTTCCAATGATGTTTTATATCTTCTCGTTTTCTTCTTTTCACCTTATGAGAGCCCTTGCAAGATGGCAGCATGGTAACCCAATCGTTTACAGCAAAGGTTTTGGGCTCAAAATTTCCATCTACTCCCTGGCTATAGACTGTGCAAGAGTGTATTAAACGAGAAGGGCGCCTGGAGGAAGCCATGAAAAGAATGAAAGTGCAGAGAAAGAAGCTCAAAGAGGGGTGAATGAACTAAAAAGTAGTGCCAAGAACCCAAATGAGTATGTATTGGGCGCCAAAAACAATATTGAAAGATCTCCCGACTTTCAAAAAACTCATTATTAATTTCATCACATCTCTGTCATGTATTTTGTCAGATTTGTAAGTAAATAACGTCTTTGGGACTCCAAAACATGTCAGACTTTAGGGGTTTTGGCTAAAAAAGAAGAGAGAATCACGAAATGGACTCCACTATCTCTAAAAAAGAGGAGACAAGAATACCATATTCTTGCACACGTGGCGAACTCTCTTTGGCCCTTTCCTTAATCCCGTGATTAACAAAAGTGCATTTTTTAAAGCGTTTTTGGCCCTAATGGATAGCAAGCATCGAGAAAGGATAAAAATTTAACTGAGAGAACGACTTCCATTCCACAAGCATCCTATAGCTGAAGGAACTCCATGGCTCATTTCTCTTGTCCCAAAGGATACATGCACGGCTTGTCAACTTGAGAAGGCCCCGCATGGTAGCAGGAGAGCAGGAGAATATAAGACCTTTCCAAGGGTTGTAGCAATGACAATAGTTTCCTCGACCAGCCAAGGAGGGAGATCTGGCAGCTCGATCCACATCGAGCATTCATGTAGGAGCACACCTTTAGGTGAGAAGGAAGAGGACCACGGTAGGGCACACACAAGATTGCCTTTGTAGCCCATAGAGGAGGCCACCACCCAATCTCTTTCTGCCTTCGATCCCAATATAACTAGATAAAACCCCAAGAAACCATCAAAGAACCAAAATGATAGAAATGGATGATCAACTTTGAGTGGAATTCATCACATAGTATTCTTTTATCAACTTCATAGTCTTCATAGCCTTTCTCTCATGTAGATACAATGTTTTTAATAGAAAATTGGCTATCTCTCATACTCTATCTCTCTCACATATGCTCTCTCTCAATAGTATATGAGAACAACAAATAATAACTCTCAATAATTGTCTCTTGGTCATGGATAACTCTCCCAAGAGATGTTCCTGATATAAAGAGTCACCAGAGCCACTACATTGTCCTTTAAGACCTCATCAATGTCACTGTCACTTCAATCTTCACTTCAAGATCTTCTTCAGCTTCTTCGAGCTATTCTGAACTTGTATTCTTCCTCTTTTAATATTGAAAAACATTCCCCAATCTAAACACCCATCCGTTGGAACGCATACAAAAGCTAACAAATGCTTATATAATAGATACAAAAGCTTTACAAAACACTACAGAAGGTCTATAGAAGGCACAAAAATCATACACCTCAAACCAAAACCACTTCAAATCATCAAAAACCATTCAACACACTCTCAATCATTCCTCAAAAGACATTCACAATCTCAAACTCACAAACATTAAAAAAATAGACCAAAACAAAGACAAAACAGGCCCTATTAGAACCAAACAAACGCATTAGAGAACTTATCAAAACATCATATCTCACTCAAAAATCATCATGAGCTTCTCAAACCTACTCAACCCATCCCAACACACTCCAAAACACTTCCAACATATACAAAATCAATCATTCAGCTCAGTAAAACAACAAAAATTAGCTCAAAAAAACAAGTGAGTTCAACCCTCAACATATCCCCACACTTAATTAGGAAGCATCCTTGTGACCTTGAAACAATAAAGAATACTAATCCCAATAACTAGATCAACACTTCTTTCTTGAATATCAATCAATCAATATCCATGAACCAACCTCAATCCCGTCAATCTCTAAAATAACCTAGATTTATCAAAAACACTAATGAAAGGAAAACACCTTGAAGTATGAACCAATTCTTAGCTTGCAATCAAACAAATTAGTAAATGATATAAGAGGTTCTTTCATTCATTCACAAGTCTTCAAAGCTCTAATCATATCCATAAATCAACATCTTTTAAAAAAAATTTGCTTTCTCAAATTGTATATTTAGATGGACAAAAATCAAACACACCCATGTGCTAATACATAACACATTGAAATTCGAATGAGACCCCAATAAGGGAGAAAGAAAAGAGATTCCATTAAAGATCAACCACCAATTATATCCAGAAAGAAACCATCAATGAATATATTCTCTTTTAAAGGCTTGATGCTTTCAGAACCTATCTATGAAAAGAGATTCATCCACAAATATCTTAGGAGGATTTTGAAAGAATTGCAAACAACACATCCTCTCCACAAAAACAAGATTCTGCTCGGAAGACAAAGAGCATGGAAATACAAGATATCCAATTGATAGGGATCAACATCCACATTAGCATTAATACACAACTTTGGTACTAGCTTATGATCATTATAAGAATGATGATGCATGTACACTAGGTACCAAGTGAAATGAGCAGTTAATCTAACTGAAGGATCAGTAGATTGATGATAGATCTAGACAAACTACAAATAATTTTGATAAGCTTGCATAGGAATTTACCAATCCCCTGGAATCATAGGCCAATTAATATGAGGTACTATCAATGAACCCATTTGACTCCACCCTCTGCGTCTCTGTATCTAAAAATCAAAACCAAAGTGGCTACTAACCAACTGAGGGGGATTAAGAATAAAAGGGGTGGATAGAGAAAGAGGAAAAAGTATCAAGGGATGAATTGATGGATAGGTGAAATCATAAAAAGAAGAAAGGGTTAAAGATGGAGATTCATGTAATTTAACTAAATCAGATAAGAAAGAGGTTGAGAAATACATTGGAAAAGTGAAAAGGAATGTGGTGGACAAGGAGGAATAGGGGAGAAAACATGATCCACAATGAATGGGCAATAAATAAATATGGAAATTTGGGAAGCATCTTGCGATTTTTTTTAAAAAAAATAACAAATAACATGGGGAGTCTATTGAAGTATAGATACAAAAGAATTAAATCTATGGGCTTACTAATAATAAGCGAGGGAAGGCATTGATGGACCTAGAACAAATCAGTGATTGTAAGCTTCAAAGAAGAAGGTATCAAAAGGGGATTGTTTAGAAACATGGACTAAAATATCCTCCCTCAGTTGATTAGTATTTTGTAAATATGTGGGGGCTTTCAATTATCTCTAGTTCAATATAACAAACTCTATTATGGAATGCCAAGAAACTTCAGGACCTGTATCCAATTTGGATGAATAAGCTTAAAAAATCTCATCCATATGCAACTCCAAATGTCGAACATAAAGAATAGCTTGCAAAATAACATCCCCTATATACAAAGACATATTATCATTATCTGAATCAGAAGATCACCTCTAAGATATATGTAAGATATCAACATGGTTTCTTGTACAATTGAATCCACAAAGACCATTCAAGAAACCTCTTCTAGGATATTTGAGGATCAAGCACTACTCCATCTATCCTCTAGAAGATGTAAATCCATAGTGGACAGCTTTATATAAAAGGCCAGCTTTTGTTGTTTTGATAGTGCATAAAGAAAGAATGATTTGGTAGGATGTATTCCATAAACTACTCAAAATAAGACCACAAAATGTTCATTTTAGATTGAAGCCTTTCCACCTTAGCTTGGAATAAAGGACATAAGGTTGCATTATGCTGGAGAGTAGCCAAGTTCGTAATTGATAAAGAGGGTATTGATGGTACATTAGGACTTGGATGAATGGAGTGTGACTGAGCCAACTATCCTTCTAACTCCTCAATCTTAGTATTTTGATGCTCAACAATGTAATTTGTTGATTGTAACTCAATTGTTTGGGAAGCAATTAAAGCTTTAAGCTCTTGGGTTTTCTTAAAAAGACATTCCTTATTCTCATTGACAATAGCTATCTAAGCCTTAGCTTTTATCAATTGGGCTTACAAAGAGGATATTTCCACTTTCTAGGTTTCTAATAATTTAGTCTATGACTCCATTTGTTTGAAAAGATCAATCAATTCTTGAGACTCGAAACACGAAAAATAGCTATAAGTCTCTTTTTAAATGGAAATTTGGATTCTTTTTGAAATTTCATGACTCAAATCATATTCATATGTGATGAAATTTGTTTGAAGCTTAATTGTGATGTATTTGAGGGCTATAAATTAAAAAATGTAGAGCTTGTGTTTGTAATCACAAGTTATTAATTTTTAAAAACCTAAAATGTGTGTCTTAAGAGAAAAAATGATGGTTTTTTTTTGTTTTAGGAGATCAAATCACGTTCATATGGGATGATATTTAATGTGATGATGGACTATAGTTTTAATTAATTTCTTGAATTTGAAAAAGTAAAAATACTATATTTTACATAATTAAAAATTAAAAATTAAAAAAATGAGATTTCTAGACAAAGAATTTTTTTAAAAATGAGGTAAGTTCAGTATTAGCCTTATGTAACTCCTCTTTGGATTGATGCATCTCCTCATGGAAAGAAGAGTACAAGTGCTGAACACAAGTTGTAATTGATATTTTAATGGAACTTTGAATGTCCTTACACAAGAAAGGAATGGCATCTCTTACCACTAGGCGATGTAGAGAAGGAATTGATATGTCCAAACTACCAACTGTGTGTGCCCTAAATAAATTGGTAGATGTAAGACATGTAGGAAGATTATTGTTTGATGTAGTAAGGATTGATACTAGAGGAACATTAATGGAAACTGTTTCAGCCACACACTTTAAGCACTTCCTTTGAATGACCAGAGGAGGAGGGAAGTCACAATCTTTAAGGATATGTTCAGAATCTTCAATAGAGGGAGGGGGAATCATTGAAGGATTTTTAGGAGGTAGTGGAATTTCCTTTGCAGGGGTAGAGTATATTATAAAAATATACAAGTAAGAACCATATATGACATTAGTCACATTACTCCTAGTCACCTTGAAAATTTGTTAATCCATTTTGGCAAGGAGATAAGAACTTCAATCGATGGTTGTGCGCTTAAGCACCATTTTGAAAGTAGTGGATAATTCATTGGACATGTAATTAGATGGAGTCTTGGTAAGCATAAACATGTCCTAAAGAAAGTGACATAACTATTTCTAAAATGGTTAAAATTAATTGAAACACAAACTCTGGATGTAGTGATGACCTACTCATCATCCAATAAGTCCTTGATTTCTATCTCTACACGATCTGCATAATGTCACATTGGAAAAGAGGTGGCGGGTTGCTAAAAAGATATCCCCATGATAGGGAAGAGACAAAGCCTTTTCTCCCTCAAGGTGTCATCAAGACAGTGGTACCATAAATAGAACTAGAGTTCTTGCTATAAGAGGTTAAAAATTCATCACACAAGGTAGGATCATCATGAATGAGTGGCAGTGAGAGAGCCATAGAATGGGATAGGTCAGCCTTACTAATATGGTCCGATTCTGACACTCAGAATAGTCCCAATAGACTGACCAAAGGAACTTATTGGACTAGGGGAGGAGTTCAAGGTGCCATTTAGAAGGATAAGAATGAAACATAGACACCACACAAATAGACACAAATGATGTCTACAAAGCAAAAAAATAAAAAATAGATAACATTTTATGAGAGTATCAACTCGTATACAACAAAAAGATCACCCCAAGAAAACCACATCCTTTAAAAAATTCAACATGATCTATGCATGCATGTGACCGATAACTTCATGAAATGTAAATATATAGGCACCTAATCCTTGTATCAACCAAGAAAATAAAAAAGAAATATGCATATCATAGCCTAGACTACATTAATGTGGCCATTAAAAGACTAGAAGTAGAACAAACTACACCACAATGGCACTACAGAACTAAGACTAGGTGGAAAATAGGGAGGAGTGAGTAAGAGACTGTGTCACTGTCATACCCATGTATCACATTCATTGATTAGATGATAGATGTGCAGTGTAAATGGATTGAGATTTAATGGTAGGCGAATTTTACCAATTATTAACAATAGGTAAATTATTTTATTAGGTGATTAAATTTAAAAACAAAAGCGTGGTTCATTTTATTCATTAAGGAAAATTATTACGTATTCAAGGTTCATTAAATGAACCTTGAACTTTGAACCCGACTCTGAAGGTCTCTAAATGCATATTCATTTTTACCAATTATTGTATGTATATATAATACTTTTTTTCTTTTCAACACGTGCAAGAGTGACAACTAGCTCATTTTATTACAAATTAAAAATATGCATGTTTAGCGCATAAGCACATGCAATGTGAACAAGAAGTTTATTTTATTTTATTTTAAATGGTGTGTATTGAGTGTGGATATATGTGAAAAATGGTGATCATATGGTTACTTTTAACAATTAAATGAGATTTGTGATGCACCAAAAAGAAAATAAAACTTTGATACTTGTAGGGTGTGTGAATGCACCCTAATTTGAATGAGCACACGAAAATCAACTGATTGAGAGAAAATCCTGGCCAAGAAGCAATCCAAAATATAATCCCACCAAACTAAAAAATTACAACATGAGAAAAAAAATACAAAAAATGCCATATATATATATTTTTTATTTTAGATTTTTTTTCTAATTTTTATTCCATTTTATAGATTATTGAGTTTTATTTTTGTGCAAGTAATAATAAAAAGGTTGAGAATGGATCATAGAAAAATTTTGGATTTTTTCACATTTTAAAGAAAATTTTAAGGTGTTTTTAAATATCTTTAGATGTTTTAAAAGAAAAAATTTAGGCTATTTTTTTGGAGTTTTTTACTATTTTTGGATTTTTTGACAATTTATGGTTTATTTTGGATTTTTTTAGTGTTTTTATTTTTTAGCAATTTAAAATTGTGGAAACGCGTGTACCCAGATCCACTATGTTGTGTGTGAATAGGAGTAGGTCCACAGCATGGCTAAGACCCCCTGTGTAGCCACCTGTGTGAACAACAGCTTAAATGGCACACCTACAATCTAAGAAAAACTTTGAGTGTGCAAACAAGCCTTAACGGAATGAAAATAACACGAACACGTTGGGATCCACATGACAAGGGGACTCAGAAGGGAGTTAGAATGGTTGCATGTTGCTGGAAAAAAAAATGGGGAGCGACAAGGGTTAACGACGGAGGGTATGCTTACGAGGAATAGGAAGGGGGCTATGGGGGTTGGTGTTCTTGCGGGGGGGGGGGGGGGGTGGTGGGAAGGGGGGCTAGGGGGTTTGCAGGGAAGGGTGGCAAGGAGATGGTGGTGGGAAGAGGGAGATGGAGATGGAGATGGAGATGGAGGTGGAGTGAGAGATTGGAAGGAGGAGTGGTGGAGGAGGGAATAGACAAAGGGGATGGGGAAGGAAGGATGAGTGAGCGCGAGGAGAAGAACCAAGGAGCAAGGAGGATCGTGGGAGGCATGGGGTGGTGCTACTAGGTATAGCAAGCAGCGCTGCAGCAGGCAGAGGTGGGGTGGTGGCACACACGAAAGAAGGCATGGACAGGTGATGAGGCGGTGAGGAGGAGGAGTCACGTGCGGCTAAGCTGGTGGAGGAAGGCGCCAAAATGAGAGCCGCGTGGCAGGAGGTGTGGTGAGGGTGGCAAGAGTGGCAAGGAAAGGGAGGAGATGGCGGGTGAAGGTGGGGAGGGAGGGGCAAGTAGGGAGGGTAAGGGGCAAGAGGCGGGAGAGAGGCGGGTAGGGAGTAGGAAAAGAGGAGGAACATGGGAGAAAATGATCAGGGAGAGAGAGAGAGGGGGGAGGAGAGAGAAGAAGAAGATGAGAGAGAGGGGTGAACACAATTAGGTGGGAATGTTTTTTTTAAATTTTTATTTTTAATGACTATTTTTTCCTTTGTTTGTTTTTTTTAATAAAGAAAATGGTAAAGCTCCCATTCCCCTCCGCCCCCCCGGGTCTCATGCACAAGCGCGGGGTAAGTTAAAAAGATTTGCAACAGGCCAAGAATGAACAAAAAGGGAGGAGCATGAACAGTTCAACCATCGACGTCGGACCCAATCACATGCATTTCAAGGCAAAAACCAAGCATTCACATGGACACGCTAGAGCAACGAGACAAAAAATTCTCGCAAGAATGAATTTAAAAAGATCTAGGTATCAAATTGACATGTTGTAAAAAGGAAAAGTGGGTAGGATGATAGGGGGAATAGGATGGACAACATGAATGATATGTCGCTTATGGAAAACGGGTGTTCACACGAAAAAATAAAAAATATACACTTGAAAAGGGGATCAAAAATCAATAGCAGAAAATCCCCTATGCCAGAACGAAGGGGAGAAAAAAAGAAAAATATCCAATTAGATACATGGCTCAAGGCTATCCAAGCAGCATACTATTCTAACAAGAAGAAAGCATGTTCACATGGAAAAATAGCAAAAATAATTTAAGAAAAGACCTACAAATACAAAAAAATGAATAATAGCCAATCCACGTGTTGAAAAGATAAGCTATTGAAAAAAATGTCTGGGAGAGAGGAAAGATCATGGCTATCAAATCAAACTACAATTCTAGTGCGAGAAATGTATATTTGTATGGAAACACATCCAATTCATAAAAAATTCTTCAAAAAGTAATAACTAAGGAACCATTGTTCTGAATAGAGGGCAATAAAAAGGAAAATTGTCGAGGTCAAAGGGAAGAATAGGGTTGTAAGGTTAGATTTCAATTCAAGTGAAGGTAGGGTGCATTCACATGGAAGAACAATAAAGCAAGAAAAAAGGATAAAGGGTCAAGGAAAGACCCTGAGGACAAGAAAGAACAAGATGGTTGGGTGGGGGAGGGATCCTAACAGGGTATAGAGAAGACACCATATCATTTAAAGATCATATAGCAATGTGTTCATGAGGATATGTAGACGAGATGCACAGGGACACGTCCCCACACTTAAAACCTTAACGCACCGGTTTGTCTAATCAATAGGGACCTAGCACTTGCCCATGAACTGAACTCTTACATCCCCACACTTAAGACATGACATATTTATAAACGCAAGAGGTAGGGTTAGAAACACTTGGCCCATTCAAATGTGGAGGTATTTGGACTATACTCGACGCACTAGGAATCAAAGTCATTCGTAGGAGGCACCACAACTTGCCACAACACACATCTATCATGGCAAGGACCATGCAGTAGCACCCAAGGAGGTAGCATTGTTGATGGAGAGCCGTTAAGTTATCGATGATGGAGAATATAACACTTAGCTCAACAATCACTCATGCTAGGATGATAGATTAGACTCTTGCCCCATATCTCACGTCACTCAAGGAGAAAGGAAAGAGCCCATATCTCACATCCGATTGAGAAATCAACAAAGAAAATAGTGTAAAGGGAGTATGTCAGCATGTATAGTTGATGGTACCTCCGTGGATCCCAACCCATCTGGCATAGGTGCAAGAAAGCATGCCCACCAATGCACCTTGTAGTGTAGTGCATAGAACAAAGTGACGTGTCCGCTGGTGATGGCAAAGACCCGTCCCATGTGTGCATAAGAAAATGGAAATGTACCCCCCTCTATCTCATGGTCTATTGATAGATACGGGAGGGCAACCCATAGTCACATCCCCATCCGGTTAGGATGAAAGCACGCATCACTTAGGGTTTGTCAATTATGAGCAGCTTCATCTTGTCAATGATATTAAATATTATCTATTGATAAAGAGGCGTACCCAAGGAGATAGCCAACATATCAAGAACTTGAATTGCATGTAGAAGAAGTCATCTACGATGAGGGTCAAATGCAACTATTGACACACAAGACATAGCTTCGAAACTGCAGCCTAGGGATGTCAATTGAGGAGTCAACTATTTTGAACTATGGGGTGTTTCTACCTTTTTCATAGCTAGCTTCCCGTCCAAGGGTGTTTGCCACCTTTTCTTGGAAGGAGGCTTATTATGACAATGAATTTCTTACTTTTCTCCCATAACAGTTTTTACTATTCTTTTTTGTTATTTTTTTCTTTTCTTTTCTTTTCTTTTTCCTACTCTTAAGGGTGTTTCCACCTTTTCTCGAAGAGAAAGTTGGCATGACGGGGTCTGAAGTCCTTTTCTCTCATAACCTATTATTTCCTTCTTCTTTTTCTTCTTCTTTAAATTAAAAAAAAAGTAAATGGCATGATACCATAGATCAAAACCAACCACTCCATGTCCGTTAGATTGAATGGAAGGATAACCAAACACTAGCAAGAGGTAGAGGCGAGGGGCTGAAAGAATGAGGCCACATCATTAGAATGAGAATGATGGATATTAGCAACAGCATGAGAAGTAGAAAGAATCAACGCCCCTGAGGGAGAGTGACTGTTAGTTGTGATTGTTAGGATTTCTAGGGAGAGTAATACTTCTTCAAGTGGCAACTATTAATTAGGAAGGTATTATCAAAGGCATCAACAACTTGCACTTGGACAAAGTCGTTAGGGTTAATAGTGAGTACCTTGTAGGGGGGCCATCTAGCATTGTTGGAGCTTTCTTGGAAACTTGTCAAAGCGCAAATCATAGGTGAGAACAAGGTCACCTTCCTTGAATTCTTTTTGCTCGATGGAGCTATTTTGGGAAGGGTAGAGCCAAAGTTTGGTAGAAGTATGATTTACCAACAGCAATTTCCTTTTAATTCATCTTCGAGGAATCTCAAGCTTCGATGCATAGGGAGGATCTACGTGTCACAAAAATGTCATGGAAACTATCAAATATAGAGAAGCTTCTAGTATAATCTCAATCATTTTTGTTTAGGGAGTATTTAGTTCATAATATTTTTCTTTAGTAGGAAAGTAAGAGAAGCAAAAGCCGTTGGGGTATCTAGTTCCCACATCAAATATTCTTGTATTTGCATGAGCGATACAAGAATTCTTGTATAATAACAATCGATTAATAAGAACCTATTATTTTGGCCAATCCAAACGGTGCCATAGCAATCTTTGTTTAACCATTCGTTCATTAAAGAGAGGTTGCTTTTAAGCAAGTGTCCTAGGCTGATATATCATAAGTACCTCTCCTACTTGCCTTTTGCTAAGTCTGTGTGGCTTCCATACATTGTAAGGCCATTCTATGACTCTCGTCAAACATTCCAAGTGTAGGAGATGGCATTATAGGGACTCATCATCTCCCAAGCTCTCTATGATATCCACTCACAAGGAGGGTAGTTCTAACTCCACAGGAAAGACTGCTTCTATGCCATACACTAGTTAGAAAGGTGTCTATCCTATAGCAGCCTTATGGGAGATTCTGTAAGTCATCCAGAGAGCCTCTATAAGTTGATCATCCCAGTCATAGCAATGTGTACCAATCTTCCTTGTCAAGATCAAACAAATCATATAATTGATAACTTCGAGACTTGGCTATTGGCTCTAGGGTAGTAGGGTATGGACTTGCGATGGCGGATCTTATAAAGCCCTATTAGCTCATTCATAATCTTATTCAAAAAGTGAGTGCCTCTGTTACTTATGAGATCTAAGGGACTACCAAAGCAGATGATGATATTCTTGTACAAAAATAGGGCTGCATTGTTGCCATCATCTCATAAAGAGCTTTCGCTTCATATCACTTTGTCACATAGTCTGTATATACGAAGATGTATTAGTTCTGCGTTCTTTTGGTTGGAGGGTTGATTGGGCCCACCAATTCAATGCCCCACCTCTTGAATAACTTTAGGAAAAGGATAGGTTGTAGTGGCATGGCACTAGATTTGGTAGGTTTTTTTCATCCGTTGAGAAGCATTACAATGTTTGTAGTGGTCATAGGCATCTTATGTAGTGTATGCCACCAGTAACCTATGAGCAAAGCCTTTTTGGCTATCGTTTATTTGCCATACGGCTCATCATGGTATGCTTTTAGCATGATCCCAATCTCATCTCCCGCAATACATCTTTGTAGTACTTTATCTTTGCCTCTCTTGTACAAATCACTACCAGTAAGGTGTAGGGGGACTATTTCCGATAGAAGCTTATTCTTCTCTCTACTAGAGATGCCAGGGGGATACTATTGTGTATCCAAGAGGTTAGCAATGACAGTATACCATGGGGTTACTATTGTGACAAAAAACAAGGAAGCATCAACCAAGGAGGTCCAGATCATCCTACTCCTCTTCTTTAGTCTAAGGGATCCATGATAGATGATTACCCAAAACATAGGAGCGACCAAGCTTTGTAACCACTTCAAAATCAAACTCCTGGAACACAAGGAGCCACCTCATCATTTGACCTTTAAGATCTACCTTATTCATCAAGAAGGATAGTGCCTTATAATCCACATAAAACTTGAAGTGCATCAACAGTAGAAGGTAGTATCAAAACTTCTCCAAGGCAAACACCATTGCGAGGCACTCTAACTCTGCCACTATGTAGTTCCTCTCTCGATCAATGACCTTATGGCTTGCATAATAGATATGCTAATCAGGCTTGGAGGATCCTTTCTAGCATAAGACTGTGCATATTCCTTCTATAGATGCATTAGTAGACACATGAAACTGCTTTTTCTAATCAAGAGGTTGTAGGAGGGTATTTCAATAAGACAGTGCTTCAAAGTATTGAAAGCTTCCTCACAATCATTTGTCCAATTAAACTCTGCATCTTTTCTTAGGAGCTTATGCAAGGGTGACACATTTTTTGCAAAGTGTGCAATGAATCACTTGTAATAGCCTGTATGGTCAAGAAATCCCCTCTACTATTTGAGGTTGATTGGTGTTGTTAAAGTTGCAATCATCTCAATCTTGGGCAAGATCTGTTGCTGTCCCTTGTGCAAAAACAATGTGACCCAAAAAAACTCCTGAAGAGACTCCGAATATGCATTTATCAGCGTTGAGGGAGATCCCATACTCCCAGCATCAATCAAAGTACTGTTCCAAGTGTCCCCAATGCTCATGGTGTAGATTATAGACATAGAAGTCATCCAAGTGTACCTCAATGAAATCATATAGATTATTTTGGAATGCTGCCATCATTACTCTTTGAAAAGGTAGTAGGGGTGTTAGAAATCCCAAACGACATTACTCTGTAAGCATATATTCCCCATTTTGTAGGTTATCTTGGATAGGTCCTCTTTTGTTATATGGATTTGGTTGTACCTGTTGAAGCCATTCAGTAGAGAATAGAGCTCATGTCCTACCAGCACTGTATCCAACGGTTGGTATGTTAAATGGATAGGGAAATGATCATTCTTTGTCTTGAAGTTCAACTTGCAAAAGTCCATGCATATTCATAGCTTTTCATTTTTCTTGGTGTACTACCATGATTTGATGGGAGAAACCTATTCATTATTGGCCACTCAATAGATGAAGTCAACTTCTGAGAGCTTCAATAGCTCTTCTTTCATTAGGGCTAAGTAATTTGGATTCATACACCTCTATCTTTGCCATACTAGCTTGGCATTGGGCTCTAGGTTAATGTGATACTGATACACCTTGGGACCAATCCCCTTCAGGTCTTTATACGACCATACAAACACATCAAGTTCTCCTTCAATAGGTCACCAAGACCAACATCTCCTCTTTTAGAGACTGCTAAGCACTTCAGGTGACGTTTAATGCCATCTGAGTCCACAAAACTTAATTGCTTTTCACATTCCACTTTGTGGATGAAGGTCTAGAAAAAACTGCTTCTTCTTGGTATAGATCTGACTCCTTCAAGGGAGTGGGCCCTTAATCTGATGCTCCATTGAAAGTAGCTTCTTCCTTCAATGGTGGCTCACCTAGCTCTTTGGGATACTAAAATGGTATCATGACTATTTTAGATTTTGTAGGAGAGTTAATTACTTCTTGACTTGACGATGCATCTTATGAGGAAGCCTCTAGGAATATCATATAATGTGAACCATCTGAGTTCTGTTTGGGCTACAAAATTGGTATTTGTTGATGGCAAGGTGTATTGTCATTATCCTTTCTTAAAAAGGGTAAATTAGGACAAGAGCTACTACCAAAGGAAGGCTTATTTTTCTTAATCAATTTCTTATGAACCCATTGCATATGATGAGATTCATTTACCAATCCAAACGGTACTGAGTCATTCTGTCCCACAGCATGGGATCTTCAACTTCTATAAGCTTTGGGACTTCCTTCTCATTGGTATCCTCATTTGGTTGGATAGCTTCTCTCATGTCACTTTCATTATCTTCATCTTCACTTTCATCATCATCCTCTTTAGGCTCTGTCTCTCTACCTCTACAAGGGCTCTGTAAGAGAAAAACAAGTTCTCTATTGCATCTTTTGCTTCTGTATATGCTTCTTCTTTTGATTCTAGCTCTGCTATGGCCATGTAACAGGGAGAGCAGTACATCCATGCTTTTATCTCACTGTCAAAGGTAATTTTGAAATTATTTTTTGGTTCTAATAGAAGATATTCACCCATTGACAAGGACTTTGCTAAACTAACTTCAGATGGTTTTAATAGCATAGGTTGTGAAAAATACTCTATCTACTATCTTCCAGTAGCTTGCCAATCAGACAAACAAAAGGTTGTCACTGCACTAATCATCCTGTGTATCTCATTGTCGGGTATCCACAAACAAGTTTCAACTCTTTTTCTTCTTATTCTTATGAACCTCCACTAACTATGACTCCTGAAGCTTCTTCACAATCTCCCACTTGATGATCTTTGGAAATTCTTCAATGAAGGCCAAATCTCCCATGGATGGTCATTCTCTCTATTTTTTCTTTGATCTTCAATTTTTTGGAAAAAATTTGGCTATAGCGATATAATTTTCTATAGCTTTAGAAAACAATGGAATCAGTCTCACAGACAGCTCGCATCAGAATAGTGACATGTTTTTACAATTGAGGAATGCACTTCTTATACATAGTGGCTTTGACACTGAAGATCTCCAATTCTTCAAAAATAGAGCAAGAATTCTATAATCTTCCATTGCTTTTCTTCCTCTTCAACTTGCCACTTCTTCCATTTTCAGCTTTTATTGGTGCTTATTGATGGTAGTATTAGTCGGCTATGCACTAAAAACATGGAGCCCCAAGAGGACAGAAAATGGAGAAACTACTATAAGAAAATCTACCTTATCACATCAATAAGCATGTTCTTCATACTTTAATCAACCACAAGAAGAAAAAGAACAGTAATCTTCACAAATCTTCATGCAGTATCACATAGTGATTCTTCCATGGATTTATCACAACAAATCTTCAACATATTTTTCATAGTCCTCATAGAAACCATCAAAGAACCAAAATGACAGAAAGGAATGATCAACTTTGAATGCTCTATCTCTCACACACATGCTCTCTCTCTCAATAGCACACGAGAATAAAAAATGATAACTCTCAATAATCCTCTCTTGGTCGTGGATAACCCTCCCAAGAGGTTTGCATGATATGAAGAGTCATCAAAGAAGAGCCACTACAGTGTCCCTTGAGAGCTCATCAATGTCACTGTCACTTCAATCTTCACTTCAAGTTCTTCTTCAGCTGCTTCTTCAGCTTCTTCGAGCTATTATGAACTTATATTCTTCCTCTTTCAAGATTTCAAAACATTCCCAATCTAAGCACCCATCCATCAAAACACATATAGAAGCTAGTAGAGGCTTATAGAATAGATACATAAGCTATATTTGCATTAGTCTAGACACCTTTTAAGTTTCAATAAAGAACTATAATAATGACTAGGGATTTTGGATTGGAGGCTTAAGCTTAAGCTCAAGTCTCACTTATTAGTGCTAACAATAGAATATGGATGTGATTGAGTGTCACATACATGCACTAGGTTTATAGAGGTTGGGATATTTTAGTTGCAGATAGCTTTAGTGTGTGGGTGAAGTTCAAAAAAGCTACAGTAGAAGCATCCAAACTCAAGTTTGAGCATCTTGCAAGCACTTGGTCAATAAGGGTTCTAACTCAATATTGAATCATACATTGGTTAGCCTAGTGTTAGTTGTTCAGATGTATGGAACAAGAAGAATTCAATTAACATAACAAGAACCAAAATGAATGCAAGCAAGCCGACTCTGCATTCAAAATACTATAGACCTAATCTGACAATCCATACTTTGAACAAGATACATGATGATATTATCTAGCAAGCTTATTCTGATAAAACCTTCTTCTACATACTAGCATGAGAGGGCACTTTCCAACATTTCTCACTCTTGAATTTTGATGGGCCATGGGCCTAGAAGCATATTTGATCCTTGTATCCCCAAAAATCTCAACATTCCTAGCAACCTTGACACTCCTATCACCATCCAAAGGTATTGTAGTATCTATAGCATCACCTGCAATAGCTCCACCTTGATAAGCACTTCTACGATCCCTAGTAGCTCCAATATGGTTCCCACTATCCTTAGATTCATTCTCTACATTATCGTTATCCATATCATCTCTAGTATCTTTAGCATCTCCAATTTCTCTCTCATCATGCATGTCACCTTCATTATCATCTTCATCCTCATCCTCCCCACCTAGCTATTCATCAATCTTGAGATTGTCCAAATCTTGTTTTTTTTTCTCATTTAGCTCTATTGTGTGCTTTGCAAGAGCTCCACTTGTACCATACCACTCTCGCTAGGAAGGGTTGCTATTTAGAAGGGTATAGTATTTTGATTCTAAATCCATGGCTTCAAAATCATCTTTGTAAAGAGCAATACACCATCATTTCTTTTGTAAGCTTTGCTCCAATACAGCTTCACCACAATATATCTCGAGAATATAATTCTATTTAGGAAAAAATCTCGTAATACGGGCATTAATGAAGATTTTATCTACTAAGTATTGATTTTGATTCGTAGAGCTTGAAATAGATACCTTTTGTGTCACCATCTTATCAATGGCCTCATCAATCTTACTTATAAAAAAGACCATAGTTGCAATCTCAATTGTTCCAACTATCCATGCATTATCTTTTTGTGTGTGTATCACACCAAATTCATAGTGCACCTTTGTTGATTGGCTAACAACTCCTCCAATAAGCATCCCGATGTTGATAAAATCAATGAAGCACATTAGAATGTATTCATATTGTGAATTGAGTGTGTTGATGGAAAGTGCTAAGCCGTAGAAAGATTACATGAAGAGTTGTTCTTTTGTACCATATACATCTAGCACTACTAGTTGGAGCGATACATGTGCTTTAGAGAGAGCAAAAGTCTTTATTTTTTATCATATCATATACTACCCCCTGGATTATCTAAGGAATAGACTCCTGCTAGGATATAATGCCCATAGTTGCCCTATATTATAGTTGACTGAGCAAGGTCAGTACACTTTTTGGAGGTGAGGGATTTCTAAAAAAATTGTTGAGAGTCTCCATAACAAAGGAATGGTTGTAGCTTCTCATCTAATTGTATTGGGAATTCCCTAGCTTATATTTATCCCACACCTATTTTCAATCTAGATTTTCCCTCATTAGATAAAAAAAGAATGCAATTATTGCATTTTTTAAAGTACCCAAGTTGTCTTCAATTGCCAAGTCATCTCCTCCATGCCCATTCTTTGATGAGTATGCCTTCTCTTCTTAAGCAAGATTTCCTTATTGAGGAGTGTGATATGTAGTTCTATAAGTTCACTCTTCTCAAGGCCTAAAATGCACCTAAACAACGTGGCCCCCTAATGTTATTGTTCATGGTGCTTATTGAATCTACCCACCCTTTAGAGTTCAGATTCTTGAACTTTCTGGTTGAGTTTCTCCTTTTGTATTTGGAAGTTGGCCTTGTGCATATAGCCTCATGATCTTTACCCAATTCTTCCATATGTCATTCTCACATAAAAGTAAATGCAAATCATTTCTGACAAATTCCTTTTGCAATGTGTGCTAGGTAGTCTCCATAAAGGCCTGTGGATTTGAAAAGTACAAAATCACTTCCAAGTATAGATAAGTTTAACAATGGTTAGCATTCATCCTTGTAGGGTCACAAATTGGATATCTCATGTTACTCAATATAAAATGGTATAATAAACATGTTTATATGGTCTTTATGATCAATTGTTGTGCTACGCCAAGATATGGAAGTGAGGCTCAAACTTGATTTTGAGTCTCATTTGCTAATGTTACAACATCATATAGAAATGACATTCAAACTTAAGATTGAGTCACACTTGCTAGTATTAAACTAGCATATGGAGGTGAGGTTCAACACTTTCTTTACATTTAGGATTAGTTGAAAAGAACCTAATATTTATTTTTGCAGATATTTCTTTATTGCACACATTAAGAAAAGTAAGGAAACAACATGTTTGCATGCATTCCTAAGCTTTAGTAAAGAAGCAAAAGAGTACCTTCCAAGATTCAAAGTCCCTCTTGGTTTGGTTGACACCAAGTGGAGGTCTAGAAGGAAAACCATTTGCATTCCATTGTGCTTGTGCTTGCATTAGCTAATCGAGAAAGGGCTCCTTTTGCATTGATCTGGCAACGAATATGTTCACATCTTTGGAGATTTCTCGTAAGGTCTTGGGAGGACAATTGAGAATTACCTTCAATCTCCTATACCTGAATTGATGATGGGATTGAGTATTCTCCTTTGAAATATTTGCATCATACAACCATTTTGTAGCACTAATGGAGTGTTGTCCAATAATCAACCTTATGTATATCTTCTATGGCAAGTTTTTAAAGGGAAATTTTACTAGCATGATCAAAGGGCATCAATATTACCAAAATATTTTCTTGCTTTGTGTCTTCAATGAAATCTAGTGTTACAATCTTAACCCAATATGCATTTATTCATATGTACACATAGTTTGAAGGAGCAAGGAAACATCTCATCACATCAATGTGGAAGACATCATCTACACCAAAAGGATAATAAGCCTTGTTTATTTCTAAGAAAATCATTGCCTTCGTATCTTGTTTTGAAGCCTTTATGGCTAGTAACTCCTCATTAGGAACCTTAGCATCTTTTGAATCACTTGCACTCTTGGATCTTTGCCTTTTTGATAACTTTTCTTGAATGTGATATTTTGAACCACTTGCACTCTTAGCTTTTTTCCTATTTGATAAAATGTCTTCAACATGTTCAATACTAGAAGCAAACTTTGCCTTTCTCTTCTTAATCATGAGTGATTGCACCTCTTGCTATGGGTAACCTAGTTTTCCATCACCTACAATTTCACTTGCATGAGGGACTTTACTACACACCATGCTTTCTTCACCTTCCTTCTCACTATGCTTTGAAGAGCTTGCACCGGTCACGATTGCTATGTCTTTCTTCTCCACAATCTTCTTAACTTGAGTCATTGTGGTCTTCTTGTCAATAAGAGCCTTCTTTTGTAAATCCAAGGCTTGCTTTGTTTGTCTCACTACTTTCACCTAGTCTTCTAAACTATTGATCCATGAATCTTCTTCATTGAAGAAGTTCTGATTTCCAATCCTAACTTTACTATAGAATTTTCCTTCCCTTGTTTACTACCACTCATGTTTGTTGGATTGAAAGTGTCCAATGATAAGAAAAACTTGTTTACTTTTGTGGTCTCTCTAGCTGGTAGTACATTATATATAAAGCATGGGATTTTTGTCCCATCCACATCATCTTTGGTGGAAACATCAACCCCCATATCTCCATATATCATATCACGTTCAAAAAGATAGAGATGAAGGTCACCTTTGAAGTTTCCATCAACATCATAGCTATCCACAAACTACTTCATTGCTTCTTCTTTAGTGATTTTGTAAGTTTTATCCACCTTGATTCTAGGAGCAGTGCTTTTGATTTGACTCACTATTTTAACACCATCCCAATGTAAAGTCTTCTCCACATGGTTGCAAGGTAGCCGCTAGAATCCATTGTTGTGAATCGAAATCCATTCTTGGGATGGAAAAGAAAGAAGTATTTAAAGCTTAACAATATTGGCTATGGCAACTCTCTAATTGAATTAGAAATCTCAAAATAGACTTAGACATGTAGGTCTAGCTAGTATTAAGATTTAGCATCATTTTCTAGTTCTATCCTTGCACATGGAGTTGATGCTCAAACTTGAGCCTCAATTGAGATTGAATGTTTCTCATAAGGTGATGAAAAATTAAATGGCTTGTCAAATAAAGCTTTTACTAGGAAAGATTGTACATCCCAAGCATCATGGTTTCACTTATGGCAAGAAGATACATGATATTGTTTGGAATCTAATATTTCCTATGGGTCATGCTTTCATCTTAAAGACAAGTTTTATTCTCATTAACATGGATTTTGACGAGGCTAGCATCTCATCACTAAGATTATGAATGTAATTTGTCCTTTGGAAAAAGGTTTGTGAGCACACCTCAAGCTCTCTTCTCACATTATTCATTGTGATTTATATAAATGGGACGTGCTCTTCTCCCAACTCTTTGGAGAGATCAATTAGGCAAGGATGCCCACTAGCTTGTCTCCCATTTGCTTTGATGAATGACCATTACTAAGGAACTTGGACATAAAAGTCAATAAGGGGATATTAAATGGTTGCCTTCAATGCAAACGTTTTTTTTTATTTAGTTTTTGTGAATGATAACTTGAACCTAGTTGAAGCTCAAAGAGGATATGTTGTTTGAACATTTGGAGGTGTATAATCAATTTTTATACCTATCTAGTTTGGTGATTATCTAGAATAAAACATAAATGGGATACTTGAGCTAGATTGAACCACATCCATGGCTAAATAGTTGAGATTTAAGTGGATTGGTTAGGTTAGATCTTTAGCTAATTGGACTAACCTCTAGATGTCAGTATAGCAAATAAACGAATAGTAGATTGAATGGATGGCATACGAAAGTGAAAGAGAACCTTGTTTGGTTTTTCCATGCAAGATATAAACAAATGAAACTGCTACATATACCAATACTTGCATACATCTCAATGGTGTTTTGATTTAGTTATTTAGTATGAAAAAAGTTAGAGAGAGAGTTGAAATCTTTCACACATAATCAAGAGAGTGATATGGTATGGAGATCACTATCTTGGTTTATCATTGCTGCTCAAAATAATGAGGGAGGTTTGAGCATGTCCATGCATAAGAAAAAATCACAAATGCTATTATCTCCATGTATCAGGCACATGGATTGCATATAGCATTCAACCATCTTAATCAAGATGCT
The DNA here is from genome assembly GCF_053477565.2 of Lygodium microphyllum. Taxonomy (NCBI): domain Eukaryota; kingdom Viridiplantae; phylum Streptophyta; class Polypodiopsida; order Schizaeales; family Lygodiaceae; genus Lygodium; species Lygodium microphyllum. The sequence continues at coordinate 120,606,339 of NC_141135.1, forward strand.
AAAGCAAGATCGAGATGGAGGGTTGAAGGGCCTTAATGGGTCTGACATGACACTTCAAGCCAAAAAATTCAGATCCCAAAATTTTAGGTTGCCCCAAATGATAATGACTTCATGGAGGGATGTCCTTCACAATATAGTTGTCCAGAGCACTAGACAAAAGGGGTGACACCTCATTGATTTAGGTTATATGGACCTTCAAGCATGCTTATCATCTAGAGCACTAGACAAATGGGGTAACACCCCATTAATGTAGGCTATATGGATCTTAAAGCATGCTTATAGGCTGTATGGACCCATGAATAATGTAATTTTCCTACCTAATGAACATCAATAGCACATACTTTAGCAGCCCATCGAAAATTTATCAAGACTACTCCCATATAGAACTCATTAGAATAACCAAACATTCATATTCTTGGGCTACTTAAGTCTACCCCCCCCCCCCCCATAGGGGAAGCTTTGCTTCAACCCCACAAGGATCAACCTAAAATCAAGGACCTAATTTAAATGTAATATCTCCTATCAGTTATCTAGTGTCAACTTGCGAGGTGACTACATTGCTATCATCCCTCAAGCCAAAATGAACCATTGTTGGACTTGGTTCAAAGAGAGTGAGAAATGAGGGGGAGCAATGTGTATCAACCCCTATACCCATAAGATAAAGTCTCAACTTTGACCCCGTAAAATGGCATTGGTTGTGCTCTAATGATGACATGCTAAGATAGTTAATGTTTGCCTAATCAATCACTTGAATTGTGATGGAAGCCTCTCAACAAACTGACACCAACCTGCCTTTGGCAAGACCCGTGGGATCTAGCCACCCACTTCCCTCTAAGGTTTTCTTTATTTTGCACATTAATCCTACACACCTTAATTTGACATATAGAAATTAGGTTCAATAGTTAACCTCGTAAAACAATGTTCATTCACGTAAGTTAGGCATTGACACAAATACAATTTCAAATAGCCCTTTGAAAAATAATTACAAGTACTATATTTATCTCCACCTTCTCTAAGGTGCAATGCCATGCCACCAATCCATCCCTTACACTAGGAGTCATTATATCCAAAGTATTTGGATATCTATGCATGGGCACAATCCACCAATTTTCTCTTATCTAGCATCAAGATTTTGGAAAGACCATCTTGAGCTTGCAAGGGTTAGGTTGATCCTTGACACCTAAGGAATTTATAGCTAGAGCCCCTTGGTACCCTTGTCACCTCCTAACATAACATCCTCCCTACAGAGAGATCTCTCACATTAAGGGCTGGTCTTCGCAGCCGTTGTGGAAAAATCTAGCCCCTTGGTGAAGGGCTCCACCACTTGCCTTGGGGGGGACCTAGGGTGTATCCAAGAATTTGCCCATGTGGGCATGATATCCCCTTTTTTAAAATCCACGAACAAGGCAATCATCCTATTCTCAAGTAGATATCATTCTTTTCCAAGAAACAATTATGACTTAAAACATTTCATCAAAATGAAAATATTTTCCTTTGAATCTACTTTGGGGCCATCATATCATAGCAAGCAAACTTCTTATAAGTTGTTCTTTGCTCTATCCCTCCTCAGAGCTTTGTAGCATCTCCAAATTCGTATCTCTTGAAGTATGATTGGGCGAGGCAAGTAAGATTCTTAAAATTTGGCTAAGCGAGGAAGTTTCTGGGAGGAAAGGATAATCCAAGTGCTATCTTTTGCTCTATTTCCCTCTCTTCCCACTGTCTCTCTTCACTCTATTTCTCTCTAGCTCTCTCTCTTCTAACTACCTTCCCCTCTTCATACTCTCTCTCTCTCTCTCTCTCTCTCTCTCTTTCATTACCTCCCTCTAACTCCTTCTCTATCGCTATCTCTTGCTATCTCCTCTCTTTCATACATACACATACACTTTCTCTCTCTCTCTCTCTCTCTCTCTCTCTCTCTCTCTCTCTATATATATATATATATATATATATATATAGTAGCACAATACTAAAGTAATAAAAGGTGTTAAGATTATTAGCAATAGGGTTTATATAGCCTTTTAGTTGTTTGATCATCTAGTGCAGTTTACTCATCTGCATCCAGGATTTACTTTGGTTCATCATCTGTTTTAGTGAAAGCTTTGAGGGTTCATCATCATGGATTTTTGGCCTTGTGATTACTACTTTCGGTGTGTGGTGAGACTTTCCAATGATGATGAAAAATATGAGGATGGTCTTAATTATGACATTGGTGTTGATGATGAACAAGATGATGGTTTAGTACAAGCTGTGGCCATCTTTTAAGTGTTTGATAAGATTTAATTAAGGTCGTTACATCCTCTCTCCAAATCCATACATCCTCATCTCAAGAGACACTATGGTTATCACAATTCCTATGGTAATCCGTTAGGACCCACCATGCTTTCATCGTGCTACTCTGATATAAGCATTCAACTTCAAAAGGATATTATGAATTCAAGGATGGATTTCTTGCAATATATTGATTAATGATGACACCCTAAGATAGTCAACATTAAAGTTACCTAATTAATCTCTTGAATTGTGATGGAAGCCTCTCAACAAACCAAGATTACCCTACCTTTGGCAAGACCCATCAGTTTTCTAACCACCCACTTCCCTCTAAGGTTTTCTTTAGTTTTCTAATTACTCCTAGAACACTTTAACTTGACATATAGAAATCAACTTCATTAGTTAAGCTATTAAGACAATTTTCATTTGTGTAAGTTAGGCACAGATACAATTATAAATTTAAATAGTCCTTTGAAAAATAGCTACAAGTAGTATATTTATCTACTTCTCCAAGGTGGTGCAATGCGATGGTGGCACTCCATTCCTTACATGGGGATTTGTATCCAAAGTATGTGGATACTTGCGTATGAGCACAATCCATCAATTTTCCCTTATCTAGCATCAAGGCCTTCTGGAAAGACCATCTTGGGCTCGTAAGGGTTAGATCATTCCTCACTGACGCCTAAGGCAGACCCCCCTTGGCACCCTTTTCATCTCCTAGCCTAATGTCCTCCTATGGTGAGGCCTCCCACATTCGACCTGGCCCTAGCACCTATTGTGGACAAATCTAGCCTCTTGGTGAAGGGCTTTGCCACTAGCCTTGGGGGAGACCTAGGGCATATCCAAGAATCCACCCATGTGGGCACAATATCTCTTTTTTTAAAATTCACAAACAAGGCAATCATCTTATTCTCAAAAGTAGGAAATCATCATTTTCCAAGCAACAATCAAAATCAAAACAGTTTCCTTTTGATATTCCACAACAAAAGATATGATCCATGACTTCCTTGAGTACAATAATATAAAATGATACACGATAGTTCTACCAATATTTTAGGGTATGATACTCCCAACCCTCTTTGACTTTTTTAAGGGTCATAATCTTTTTCCCTAAATGAAATAACACATTAGCATGCAATAGTTTAACATGCATGAGTAGGGCATCTATCTTTACTCCTAGTAGTTTCTTTCTTTAAGGTTTCATATCCTAAGGTCATTGTAAGTTGCCATTCTCTCTTGAATGCACAATAATTTATGACTATTCGAGGTTCTTACCTATATGGATAGAAACTATCCTTTTCCCTTCATTATTACTAGTAACAATAGCCAACTAGATATAAACTAATAAATACATCGATCAATCATTTTATTACTTTGAATTTATCTAATGGCACCTAAGTAGAAGTTGGTGTAGATGGGAGTTTGTTCACATATGCAACCTCTTGTCTTACTCCAAATATGTACTGCTTTGGGGCCATTGTATAGCAAGTGAACCTCTTCTAACTTGTTATTTACTCTATCCCTCCTTAGAGCCTTGTCGCACCTTTGAATTTGTATGTCTTGAAGGAAGATTGGATGATGCAAATGGATTCTTAGAATTTGGCAAAGCAGGTAAGTTTCTAGGAGGAAAGAGTAATCCAAATGCTATCACTTTCTTTATTCCCCTCTCTTTCCAATATCTCTATTTACTCTATTTCTCTCTAAATCCCTCTCTTCTAACTACCTTCCTCAGTTCATGCTATCTCTCTCCAACTCCCTCTCTCTCACTACCTCTCCCTTTAACTCCTTCTCTATTGCTATCTCTTGCTGTCTCTTCTCTTTCACACACACACACACACACACACATTATCCCTCCCTCCCTCTCTCTATCTCTCTCTCACTCTCTCTCTCTCTCCAATAGTGCAATACTGAACTAATCATGGTCCTAAGCTTGTTATCAAAATAGGCTTTGTGTATCCTTTGACTTGTCCAATCATCTAATGCACTTTGCTCATATGCATCTAGGCTTTACTTTGCTTCATTATCGACTTCAATGCAGGCTTTAAGGGATCATCATCATGGCTTTTCAATCTTATGATTACTACTTTCAACATGTGGTGAGCTTTTCCAACAATGATGATAGACACTAGGATGATGTTGATGATGACATTGGTGTTGATGATGAACACAATGATGGTTTAGTATAGGTGGTGGCCACTTTTAAGTGTTTGAAAATATTTAATTAAGGTACTTACAAATAAGATAATATGTCATTATGATCTAGAAGTTAGTGAAGCACAACCGGGGTTGGGGCAAGTATTGGAGAAGAAGGGGCTAGATTGGGTCACTACACCCAAGGTTCCCTAAATCCAAGTTTAAAACTTGGAAGAGAAGATTCCATAATGTTTTGAGGGCTACTCCATCATAGAAGTTGAATCTAGTTCTTCCAAAAGTGATTATGAAGAAATACATACTAAATATAGGGTTCATAAATCAATGACAATTTCTCTTCTTAGCATGTTATGTAAAAGGGAAGAACAAAAAAATTTGCACCTATTTTGGAAGTGTAGGAGGTCAGAACTATCTAGAAGCTAGCAAAAGGTTGGGTTCACAAGGTAGGTTTTAGTGATTACACTACAAGATATAGACCTTATACTGACGTTTAAAGCGACGAAAATACAAACAACAAAATTTTCCCCCGTCGTCGCAAAAACGTCGTTATTGACGACGCCATAGAAACGTCGCAATATGCATCGCTATATCCGTCGTTATTTGTGTCGCTATCTGCGTCGTTATTTGCATCGCTATCTGCGTCGCAGATAGCGACGCATATAGCGACGCAACCAGTAAATTTGCGACACTCATAGCGAGGCCAATAGCGATGCGAGCAGTAAATTTGTGACGCAAATAGCGACGGTAACAGGGAAAAAAAAACTTTGTGGACATATAGCACTGTGTGCTGTATGAGAGCCATACAAAATAGTTTCTGCACTACTGCATACAAAGCGCTTGCAAACAAAAAGAATGTATACTGAAATCATAAAACTGATACATGAAATAAATACATGATCGCATAAAATGCGATTGGTACAATCATGAAAGGATATCACTAATACATAGAAAATGTCTACATAGATCAGGCGACTAAAAACTAAAGGTGTGTGAGCTCCAAGGATCCAAGGGCGAGCTACAAATCCTCGTCCCCCGAAAGCTCGTCCCGCCGCAAAGGAGCATTGAACGGATTCTGCAGAAAAAGAAACAACATATCAATCCACCATACAATAATGCATTCAAATATCTCATGGTAACTACGGACAAGAAAGATGAGTGACTTACAGGGCCGCCGCGTCTATACAATCGGTCGATCAATGCATTGAGACCGTGCCTCTCTGCATATCGAGTCTCAAGGCCTTGCGGATCGCGATTTGTAATGGAGTGCTGCAAAGAAAACAAAATACTAACTGTTAGAAACATGATTGTCAGTACAAAGAATATTTAAAAAAAACAAATAAGCAAAACAAAAGAGAAACTTACAAACTCCTCCAAATATGTCCTGTGGCCGCCACTCCCAAGATGATGCACCACTCCGGCCTCGAGTCGTGCCCTCGCCGCCTCCCGCTTGCTGACTCCAATGTCCTGGCGAATCTGTAGCCTCCTCCCTCAGTCGGCGCCAGTCGTCTGCATCTAACCACTCGGGCTTTGCAGCCCCACTCTTGATTGCCTTGTGTGTGTCGGATCGTCTATGTGACATATATGCACGCATGCAATCCATCATCCAGCCCGTAGAGAATCTATCTACTACGGCTGGCACCGGAAACTCCTCGTGCAAGGATGCTATTATGTAGTCCTTGCTCCCCTCCGGTATGTTCTTCTAATGATCCAGGACGTTGTGCCGAAAAACTTGTTGGCACAACTCCCTCATGCGAGCCATCACCCTCCTCCCCTCATCATTCATGATAACCGCTCCTGACCTACTATCAACTAGGTATCCATAACCCCTAGGAGTCTGCCTAAGATGGGTCCTCTCCCATCTCCGTCCACGCTCCTGGGCATATCCAGGAGACCCCTGTACATCCGGTGTACTGACGGGGGTACCCTCTCTCGGAGTGCCACTCAAAGGGGTGCCACCAAAAGGGGTGCCACCTGCTGACGGTTGCGCAAAAGCCGGAGTAACTGGAGTAGATGTCCCCACAGGTGTGACAAATCCTGGAGGTGACGCAGCTCCAGCTGAACGACGAGACGGAGACACCACGTCCGTGTCTCCATAGCAGCACCCCCTGATCCTGATGCAGTCCCTCCCTCTGGCCCAAGTCGTGAGCGTCGAGATCGTCTGCTCGAAGCTGAAGCATCTCATCGCACTGAAGTAGATCTAGCAGAGCGCCCTGACGAAGAACGAGACAGCTCCTGGTCTGCCATCTCTCTGAATATCGCGAGCTGATCTGGAGACATGCATGCCATCATGTCCTGAAACTCCTCATCGCTCATCCCTCGACTCATCCTGAAAATGTCACCTGCATAGATAAAAAATGGTGTTAGAATAATCAATTTAAACTGTACAAAGCACAGTAATATAAATCATTTTTGAAAAATCCCTCTTAAAATGCATATCTTATGTACCTTTATGGAAGATCTAAACAACGAATTGAGTAATACAATTCTCCAAGAATGAAATATTCTATGGTCCCATGTTAATCTCCTGACACAACTCTGCATACACTAGAAGGTCGATAGACATGTCACCACAAAAGAACGAGTCTGCCTCGTTCTCAAAAAATTCTTGGACTTCTGTATTTCCATCTCCGTCCGTCGATGCGGGCTCCAAAGTTGCGGTGGCCTCCACCCCTTGTAATATCGACCCCTCTATTTGCATATTTTCTTCATCTATGCCTGGAACATCGCTTTGATCATATACTCTCGCACTTCGAGGAGTTGAAGGTATAACATACCACCATCGAGGTTGTCGGGGATTTGGATAGAAGATTACCTGTTCACAAACACGTACAAAGCGATTTCAAACCATTGTGACATAAACCATGTCGTATTACAATTAGCAAGCAAATGACTCTTTGCACCTGTTCACAATGGGCCGGCAACACAAAGGTGTCGCGCAAATCCATCCATTTTTTTTCAGAATCTATTTCGAGAAATCCAGATGGACCTTGTCGAACTGTTGCTCCAGCTCCTCCAAGTACCACTTTGAACCACTGCACATCGAATAGTATCATGGAGAAGCTACGGTAATCCACCGTAATAATACTTTCCAAGTTCCCAAAATACTCCATCTCATCCACAACCGTGTTCGGATTCGTTGCTCGTCGCCGGCTCTCTTGCTCAAACCTTGCCATGACACCACAGTCCATTGTGGAGCGCATTTTGTCAATACGCTCCACGTGAAAATGACGTCCGCGCGACCACGCTGCACTATATATTTTGTACTGCACATTTGAAACACTCAAATTAGATGTAGCAAGCAAATTTAGATACGACACATTCTAAACCCCTCATCACCTTTGGACTACATCCCCTCGAGAACTTCCACTCCTCCATTGAGACCCCTGTCCCTTCGCTGGATGTTGCGGTCAAGGCTCCATGCAACCATCATGTTGACATAAAGCGTGGCATCTCCTCCATGCCTTTGGGATATCGAATCGGTCGGTGACGTGTACTGCGTCGGAATTCAGCTCGCGCTTCCTCTCAATCTTGCATTGCAATCTGGTACTTGGTGAGCCACGTCTCCATGGAGGCATGGTGCAACATACAAAAGCGATTCACCTTCTCTTCCATTGAGGCATCCATTCTTTTTTCTACCATATTTCCAACCACCACATCTCCAGTCAGTCTATCATCGTCCTTCAACGTCCATAGCATTTCATTGTCTGGTTCCACCGTTGGTAGCCATTGTGAGATATGCACTAACACCTCTGACACCAACCAACCTTCCGCCATGCTACCTTCTGGACGAGCTCGTTGTCGCACAAAGCCTTTCAGGGTTTTCATGAAGCGCTCTAGGAAGAACATCCATCGCGTATGGACAGGTCCAGTAATCTCCACTTCGTCCACAAGATGCACAAGAAGGTGAACTTGTATCGTGAGCATGCTAGTGGGCAGGTATTTCTCAAAGAGACAGACCGTCTCAACTGCTCCCCGCCTTGCGGATTCAATAGAGGACGTCTTAATCTCTTTCTGTGAGATCCATTACACCAAAGTCGACAACTTGTAAATGGCCCCGCGAATTTCTGGAGTAAGGTATCCTGCGATCGCAATCGGTAGGACAAACTGCCACAAATGAGAAAGCATTATGAATAATGGCCACTTTTCAAATTGCAAAATATCCACGCTAATTACAATCCATTCTATTCACAAACCTGACATATCTTATGCCAATCATGGGATTTTAGCCCAGACAATTGGTCATCTTTAGAAAATGCAGACCTGAGAGAACGCATCATACCCGTCGGAGTGCGGATAGACTTGATTACTTGCTTCACAATGCGCTCTTCTTTGGTAGACAAAACCCAGGGAGCGCGAGGAAGCTGCACTTCCCCTTCAGCACTTGACTGCGGCCAAAGCGCCTCCATCTTACCTACCTTCTTCAAATCTATTCGTGACCCTATAGTGTCTCTCTTTCCTGTGATGTGGTCCCATAGCAAGCTGCCCACATTCTTGAAAATATGCATGGGATCCAACAAGTGGTTGACCTGTAAGTGGGTCCAATATGGCAACTCGTAGAAAACTGAGAACCGTCGCATTCCATTTGGATGTGATTCTAGGTTTACCATTTTCAGCTCATACCAGCTTGCAGCATTCATACGTGCTGGAGGTCGTCCAAGAAAACCTTCCCTGAGTTCATGATCCTTCGGCAAGAAAGCAGCGTGTCCTTGATATACCATCTTCTTCATGGTTCGTGACCTTCGGGAGTCTAACTGTGGCCCACACAATGGACATGCATGATAACTTGAGGTAACCAGACCTGTAAGGCGAGCCACAACCTAGTGAATACTTGGATGAATGAAATAAAATATAGATATTACCAGCGAGAACGGAGGTCTGCTCACCTGAGCACTCTCCCAATCCCAGAAAGTTATGCATCATCCACATGAGAATGGCTCGAATGTTGGCTGACCGCCGACCATCGCGCCTGCTCATATCTTGCACAGTGAACCCCTCCTCCCACAAAATCTTAAGCTCATCGACTAATGGACGAAGATACACGTCCATATTTTTTACTTTGTAGCGGCCCGGGACAAGCAAGCTAAGGATGAGATGTCCTTTCTTCGTAGAAAGCCATGGAGGGATGTTGTAGTTGACAAGCACTATAGGCCACACACTGTAAGAAGTCGAGCGCAGAACGAATGGGTTCACACCATCCATGGCGAGACCGAGCCGAAGATTCCTTGGCTCTCGTGCAAAGCCTGGGAAGGTAGAGTCAATGTGGCTCCATGCACGCGAATCCGCTGATATTCATTGAACTCCATCCGTGGACCTATTTTGCACATGCCACGTTGTCAAGCTTGCCATGCTAGACGTGCGAAACATGTGGTTTATGTGGGGGATGAGCGGAAAGTGTCTGAGAACTTTTTGAGGGATGGTTTGCCCTTGCAAGTCCTGTCAATACCTGTGAGCACCACACTTTGGACATGTCTTCATAGTCTCGTATTCATCTCGAAACAGTATGCAGTCGTTGATACATGCATGGATGTTATTGTAGTCCATCCCAAGCTTCCGTAAAACATGTCGTGCATCATCACGAGACTCAGGCATGGTATTTGCAGGTGGTAATATATGATATTTCAATAATCTGAAAAAAAATCATAAAACACCTTGAAAAAGCACAAATGTTTGCAATAATACTCAAAATAATAATAATCAATGAAGCCTATATGCAAGGTACCTGAATAACTCAGTCACACTCGTATCGCTCCAACCGTATTTTGCTTGCACACTTAAGAGTGCAAGCAATGTCTTCAACCGAGATACTCGGCACCCATCATATAATGGTATGGATGCTTCCTCTCTAAGCGGGTCAGATGTCTCAACATCCATGGGAATCAATGCATCGATCATTGCCTCCATCTCAGGCTCCAAGATTGTAGGTAGGTCGGGAAGGTTGTCTGTCTCCTCTGGCATTGACGGTATAGATGGGCCTTGCGAGTGGTGGATTGGCTCCTGCAATCCATCCATCGCACGTCCACGAACTCTTCTAATTGGCCGCAAAGGGTGCACTCCCCCTTGGGTCGAGACATCACCCCCCTAGATAGAAAATTTGCCAACAAGACCCAATCTTATTGTGTATGGTTTTCAATTAGCTTGCGAGTACAATGCTTGATTAATATTAACTTCAAATTACTGTTTGCTGAAAATCTGCAATCACCTGCTCAATGATCTCAGATTGAAACTCGCCAAATCGTCGTACGTGTTCTATAGACAATCGGCGTTTTCGTTTAATTGCCAACTTGCATTGAGAGCAAGGACATGGGACACGCTGATTAAGATACATCTCGCGATCTTGAACAATAAGACCTTCTTCGTTTTCCATCTTATCTACATTACAGCAAACGAGGCTTAAATGGATAGCTTTATGGAGATGTACGTCAAGTTGCAAGTTGACCATAAATCTTTCATTGTACGTCAAGTTACATAGTAGTTGAGAGATTTATGGAGATGTACGTCAAGTTGACCATAGCTTTATGGAGATGTACGTCAAGTTACATAGTAATTGAGAGATTTTTCGATGTTATATCTCGGCCTTGTATCATGCTCAAGGATTTGTTTGTCCCGGAAGATAATTATTCGTTATTGTAAAAAACTGCACTAGAGGGCTTTGAGTATAAGTAATCCATTTTGAGCATCATTGAGGATCTCTTAGTCTAATAATAAATCAGACTCAACAAAAAGCATCTTAGAAATGTGGTTTTTTTGTCCTAGGATCACGTATTAAAATTAATGCCATCTATGAAATTCATCAACTATAGTAATAAAATTTATTTCAATCAATTCTACTCATAGTCATAAGACCTGAGGGAAAATATCATATACTCAATTTAAGGGATTCTTCTTCTATAACAATACTTTTGGGTTCATTTTGATGAAGTACCGTAATGACCATTAGCTAGGGTATCATTTTCTTTTAGTCCTTCCGTTGACTAGTTGGCATGATTTCTAATTCGTTATGCCTATAAAGTTAATACAAAAACAATGAATTATACATATCACAATTAGATCCCCTACTTGGACATTATGAAGGACATGACCAATTTTAAGCCATCTTAAAGAGTCACCAATGTATGTGGCCCATGGCAAAGCACATTGCATACCATTATCGATAAGTCTATTATCTTAAATTTCCTTCCCCTCCTTCTCCCTCTCTTTCTCTCCCTCTCCCTCTCTTTCTCTCTTTCTCTCTCATTTCCTCTCCTAAACAAGCAAAAAAGAAAGTGATTCAAATATTAAACAAGCAAGAGGGAGAGTAAGTGAGAGAATGCACTCTCCCTCCCTCTCCCTCTCCCTCTCTTTCTCTTTCTCTCCCTCTCTCATTTCCTTCCCCTCCCTCTCCCTCTCCCTCTCTTTCTCTCCCTCTCTATCTCTCTTTCTCTCTCATTTCCTAAACAAGCATAAAAATAAAGTGATTTAAACATTAAACAAGCAAAAGGGAGAGGGAGAGAGAGACAATGCACTCTCCCTCTCTTTCTCTCCCTCTCCCTCTCTCATTTCCTTCCCCTCCCTCTCCCTCTCTCTCTCCCTCTCTTTCTCTCTCTCTCTTTCTCTCTCATTTCCTCTCCTAAACAAGCAAAAAAAAAGTGATTTAAACATTAAACAAGCAAAAGGGAGAGGGAGAGAGAGAATGCACTCTCCCTCCCTCTCCCTCTCTTTTTCTTTCTCTCCCTTTCTCATTTCCTCCCCCTCCCTCTCCCTCTCCCTCTCTTTCTCTTTCTCTTTCTCTTTCTCTTTCTCTCTCTCCCTCTCCCTCTCCCTCTCCCTCTCCCTCTCCCTCTCTTTCTCTCTTACTCTCTCGTTTCCTCTCCTAAACAAGCAAAAAAGAAAGTGATTTAAACATTAAACAAGCAAAAGGGAGAGGGAGAGAGAGAATGCACTCTCCCTCCCTCTCCCTCTCTTTCTCTTTCTCTCCCTCTCTCATTTCCTCCCCCTCCCCCTCCCTCTCCCTCTCCCTCTCCCTCTCCCTCTCTTTCTCTTTCTCTTTCTCTCTCTCCCTCTCCCTCTCCCTCTCTTTCTCTCTTACTCTCTCATTTCCTCTCCTAAACAAGCAAAAAAGAAAGTGATTTAAACATTAAACAAGCAAAAGGGAGAGGGAGAGAGAGAATGCACTCTCCCTCTCCCTCTCCCTCCCTCTCCCTCTCTTTCTCTTTCTCTCCCTCTCTCTCCCTCTCTTTCTCTCCCTCTCTCTCCCTCTCCCTCTCTTTCTCTTTCATTTCCTCTCCTAAACAAGCAAAAGAGAGTGATTTAAACCTTGAACAAGCAAAATAAAGAGAGAGGGAGACTCACCAATGAGATATGGCGAGTGTGGGGCGGCTCCTCTTTGCGATGAAGGCTCCTCCTCTCCTTCGCGAACAACGGCGGCGGCGGCGGTGGCGGCGGCAAGTCTTCTTCCTCTCCTTCTCTCATGACGCAAATAGCGACGCTATTAGCGACGCCAATAGCGACGCCACTATCCACTGTCGCTAGCGTCACTACTACCTCAAATCCTTGTAGTGTTAGCTTTCTTTGTTTGGTGACTAGGATAATTTAGATGAAGAATATCTTAAAGTATGGATTCTTTACAGGTACTCATCATGTATTGGATATGAAAGAAATGGAATACATGTTATTTGGTAGGATTTTACCTTTTTTGTCTTTGAATGTTAAATGGCCTAAGTTGGAGAAGGAAATAGTTACAGCTTTTTTGGGCTTGAAGAAGAATAGAGCCTTCAAATTTGTTTATAAAAAGCTTAGCAAGTTTATAAATGATTATGTTAAGTACTAGAGTCTTCTTACCTTTGAACTACCCTTGCATGGTGTTGTAAATTATTCTCCATATTATTACATTGGAAAATCATGTAAGAAAACAAATTTTTTGACAATAGCCCATCATTATATTATTACTATGCTAATGTTGTTTTTGGGAAAAACCACAAACTGTTTAGTATAGAGAATTCTTTAATCTAAAGTAGCATGGTTTTAGCTTTATAACCTTTGCTACAATCATTTTTCATCCTCAATGAACTACTTATTTTCCATCTCTCAATTGAGTGAGATTTATATTTGTAGTTATCTAACATGTCATTCCTTTAAAGTACTCTTATCACACATGGGTAGTACATTATCTCCCTTACCTTTTTGGTTCACAAATATCACCTTCTTTGTGATGGATTATGGAACCATCAAACCAAAATGCATGCCCAATAATTCAATAGGTGTTGAAAAGCTATTTCTAATGGATAGGACCATTCCTGTTAGTTGGGTATCAATATTTATGGTCACCAACTAACAATATTGGAGACTTGCATGGATGGCATTTGGTCAGTATGGTGTTGGATTACTTGGTCAATTTTGTATGAAACTCCATACTAGATAAATATCATGTCAGAATGAGGAGAGGATAGTGAGATTAATTTCATGTAAAATGCATTTATTGGGTGTGCAATGTATGTGATGGTTCAATGTGCAATAGATGACCATGCTTATGCCGCTAGGAGAAGGCTACACATAGATAAATGTTTATAGTTGAGTTTACTAAATATAAACATTAACCTAAAGAAGCAACTACATTGGTGGAGTTTGTTATTTAGATTTTTATGAATATTTATGCAATACACATAATGTGAAACTTGTACTTCAAAAAGTTTGTAGAATTACTTTAGTTACAATTTGGTTCGTATTGTAAGTTTGTGAAATTTGTGTTAAAACATCAAATTCTTGATGCCTCTAGACTACACATGGTCTATATGTTGAGACTACTTGGATATTTTATAATTATCTCTATATATTGACATACTCATTAAAAACAAAAAACTATGCACAAGAGACTTTTACTTGCACTACATTTGGAAGTGGGTAGATGTGGAAAATGACAAAACATGCACTAAGGTTTCAATAAATGATGACATCCTTGAAGTTGATCTTTTTAGCATAGAATAGCACATGATCAATATCAAGGTATGAAAAAGTGTAGGTGACTAAATGGACCCTTCAACAAAGCTTAGTGAAACTTGGAGAGGTTGACAATTTCATTGTGAAATGATAGTGGCTACCATTTTTCAATAAAATAAATCCTCCCATGTATATGTCATATAATCTTGAGAACAACATGGCTTAATCATCGGATCTTAAGTTTTTGTCACTTTAACATTAATCCTATGAAGATGTGCTTGAAATAGTATGACAAATTTAGAATTGCATGGCTCAATCATTGGATCTTGAGCTTTGGTCATTTAAACATGAATTATATGAAGAGGTGCTTGAAGTCATTTGTAAGTTCATCATATTTGTATACAATGACAAAATTTTGTTGCATGTGAGTGCTCAAGTAACAATTGTAGGAAGGTGGGTGTAGACACCTTTATGCACTAGCCAACCTACATGTAAGATGTCAAAAATGAGACATCATATGAACACATAATACTATTTGCACTGAAAGTGCATGTGCAATATTTGTGAATTTTAATTCTATGTGAAATTGACAAACCTATAGGTACTTTCAGAGTACATTATTGGAACCTTACAACATTTTATGCACTGGCATACTTTTTATCAATATAACATGTGCCCTTGTCTCATTTTTCTTTTTGTGTAAGGTGTCAAGAGTGGTATGGGGAGATAATGAAGTTGTGGGATCTCACATCTCTTATCACACACTAATCTATGGTAAGGTTCTTGCTAGAGAGATATGGCTATCCAAAACAAACAAGCCTTATGGGGATAAAAATGTGACTAGATGATTGATAGGTTGATTCAAAGCATGGTAGTGTTTTGAGATCATATGGCAGAGGGAGGTGGCTAACCAAAGTCTTGTGGACAAAAACATGGCCAAGGAAGTGTCATCTTGATTTGAAGCATGATAGAAACTTTTAGATTGAAATTAAAGTAACTTCTAGACCTAAAAGTGGAGCTTACTTGTGGGTCAAACAACATTTTGATTTAAAGGGAAGGTGGCAACACAAGAACACTAACAAGGTAGCATTAGAGAAAGCACAATGCAAGAATTGCCAAGAGAAGATAAGAGTAACATAGAAGGAAGAAGTTGAACTTGTGATAGAGATAAAGAAGAAAAAGAGTTGGAAAAGAACTAAGTGAAGTGTCCTTGATGTTGAGAACATTTTGTACTATTGATGAAGAATTTTGTTATGTATCAATGTGTATTTTCCTAACTACATCTTTAAAGAGAAATCTACATCTTGATGCTCCAATTTTCATCCTCATGGATTCAATGTCTTTATTTCTTTATGTTGATGTGATTGTAGAAATGCATCCTTCTCGTTAGTCATGTTCAATTTTAATGCTCTAGTGTTTAGATAAGATTTGCATTGTGTTACATTTTATTGTTAATTACATATAGATTAAAAATTAAATGTGTTTTTTCAAGTGTTGTGAACTTCCTTATTTGTTTGTTTAGAGGTGAATATAATTGTTCAAGGTCTATTTTTTTGTAGATATGACAAAAATGTTGTGAATATGTATTGAAAGAGACCATGCTTAAGCTTCTTGAATTTTGTGACACCAAATTGCATAGATGCTTACCATCCCAAAATGAAGGAAGCATTTTAGTTGAAAATATCAAAATTTGCACTAATGCAACTTTGTTGTTGTATACATAAGTAGAGGTAGAAAAATATATAATTGTATACAAATAGTTCTCCATTCTGACTCTTTCAAAAAAATATTTGACAAAAACTCATGGCTA
Source organism: Lygodium microphyllum (assembly GCF_053477565.2). Classification (NCBI taxonomy): domain Eukaryota; kingdom Viridiplantae; phylum Streptophyta; class Polypodiopsida; order Schizaeales; family Lygodiaceae; genus Lygodium; species Lygodium microphyllum. The sequence continues at coordinate 120,622,480 of NC_141135.1, forward strand.
TGTGAGAATAATAGATTCCATATTACTTTGTAAGTGATGATTTAAGTTTTATATTATGCTCAATGTAACTTATTACAAATAGCATTCTGATGTGTAAAAGAAATGACAAACAAAGGAGAACCCAATGACACTATCAGGCAAACAACTCCATCAATCCCAAGAAAATACATTGCACCATAGTTTGGTTAGAATGTAAAGGGTAAATGCACATATAAAATGGAAAATACAAACTCGATATAGCTCAAAGTTGTCTGCAACATCACATATTTTGGGTGACAATTAGGTGCTAAAATGCATATAAGGGCACATACACAAAAAAATCACTTAGAAATGAGATATTAGTATTTTTGGGATGAAAAATCCTAGGTATAGGCATCACCTTATGTACCATATAGAAAGACACTCTTGTATTTAAACATAGTGGTTCCTTCATTGATTATTCTTATCCAATTAGTTTCACTCTTGACCTCGGACACAAATTGATAGGAACAACATCACAATCCTCCACAATCTCCCAAAGTTCTAGGCAAGTACAAGCTCTTGCTCAATTTTCTAAGTATACCTCATAAATCAAAACCTGCAAAGATCACCTCCAATCCACAAGCTACCTTGTGAATAATCTCACAAGATTCTTGGGCCTTTAGCATAAGCAATTGCAACATCCACAATCACTCTCTTCCATGTATTTCTTTATTTCATAACATTCTTGCTTTCTATTCATCTCCACTCATGGTTGTTGCTCCAACATGACCAACCTCCTTTTTGAACTCCACAAAACTCCCACATCTTGTGATTCTCTCTCTATCAACTCTCAACTTGCTATTTGCCCACTACACTAACTCTTCCATGAGCTTCACTCTATGTGTCTATAATGTGTCACACCTAACTAGAGGATGCAATGTTTAGTAGTCCCTTAGACACATTTTACAAGCAATATTGGTATGATCCAGTAGGATTCATGGAGTTAGCCAGGTAGGTAGGTTTTGAGTCCACCTCACAACAAAACATCAAGGCCTCAACTGAAAAGAATAGACATGAGGGACCCTATACTCCTATAGTCACCCTAATGGAAATCTGATTCCTTGTCTAATGCCCATTTAAGAAGAGTAACATTGTAACTAGTCAAAGATTAGAGTGGATAAACACTATACTTGGTTCAATGAGTGTGAAATAAGGGGGATTCAACTACCAACCCATCTACCATAGCAAATTTACACATCTAGTTCCCTAAAATAGTGTTACTTGGGTTTTAACCTACAACTTAGGTAGACATGATTGATTCGTTTTAGTCCTAAATAATCATGTAGAAAGGCATCTAGCTCATTAGGTCCACCGCTCCTTAAGATAGGGTCTTTGGGGCTATCATCCACCCACTTTCTACTCAATACACCAAGCATCTTAAGTTTTTATTTCAAAATCTACCACATTGTGAGTACATATTAAAACAACTTCCTTAATTAGCCCATTACACAAAGTTTGTTGAACAATCTATAGGTACATACATTCATTCAATTACAAGTTTTTTTAAAAAAAATAGTTACGTAAAAACAACATTGAGCACCTTGTATACCTCATCCTCTTGGAACACTATATTAGAGAATTTGGGAATTTCCCAAGTCCCAATTTCAAATAAGTGATAAATATTTGACCACATGGTTAAATATTGATCCATATTTGAAAGGGCAATTACTTATGTAGCCTTTAGGGTAGATTCCACCTTTAAGTAAGACAACAAGATTTGACCATGTGGTCAAATAATAAAGGTATTGAGCCCAAAGTGCATGGAAATTTCCAAATTCCCTAATATAGTGTTTTGGGGACAAATATCTAATTATCAAATACCTCAACCCTTCTTAAGATCCACAAATTGTCCCTTTTGAGACAAACTATCCACCACTAGTCTTCCAAGGTTTTTGCCCTTACCTAGATTTCAGCCTTCCAATGCCCATACATAAGGCTCACAGAGGCTTTCTTCTCCATCATAGGATTGATAATGGGGATTAGCTACTCAATCATAATCCAACTAGCTCCCATGCTACAATAAGAGAGAACATTCCTCTCATGGATGATTTCTTGCCTTGTGTGCCAACCTCGATACTCTAGGTAGCTATACTTCCACCTTAAGATGATGGAGCCCCAAGGAAGACCTTGGAAGGTGTGGTGTGGAATCACACTTGTCCAATTAAAGTGCATAGGCTTCATAACAACTTTTCAACCACAACTAGCAACCAAGAATAGCCATATCAATATCCAAATTAGTCAATTTAAGGCAATCAATCAACATGTTTCAAGGTAATAAAACTATATACTTTCAATCATTGCACAAAAAACATATTCACAAGCATTAAATGCATATCTACAATATCACGGTTTTAATCCTAAAGGAAAAAGACAAATTTAGTTAATAACCTCAACTAGCTCCTTTCAAAGGTTCTTGAGTAGCCCTTAAGAGTGTATCCTCCTCAAACTATGAATCAACAATTGGATGAAATGGTATATTTATGAAATCTTTTCAAGAATATTGTCCAAAATTCTTCTCAAAATCCCTTGCCATTTAATGTAAAATAAGATGATTACTTCATTGGATATATCATACATGGGATTTTGTAATTAGGCAAGACATATATAACTATTGAGGAACAAATATTTATTGAGAGATTAGAGAGGATTTGTAGGCTAGCTATGAGAGAGAAGACCATAAAAAACACTCGAACCTTAATAGATTTCTTAACCAAATATCAAAAGTTGCTGAGATATTTTAGCTCCATATTTGTAGCTGTCTTTGCTCAAAAAATGATGTATAATAGATTCTCATCATGACAAAATGTTTGAAAGCTTGGCATCCACTTATGACCACTCATTAGCAAGTTTTATAACTTTAATGTCCACTCTCATCAGCTTATGTTGTTATTTTGATATGAATTTAATGTTCCATGACTTGGATTTTAAATTATGTGTAGTACACCCTTGATTTGTTATATATTAGTTTTAGTAGTAATTTCAATCAACTATATTAATATTAACAAGTGATGGCCAACATTTTGAATGACCACCTGTTGGAGTCAAGAAGAATAATGGAGGATAGTTTTGTGATACTAGGACATGCGTGCAAGGATATATCACCATGCTCTCTACATGAGGTCAAAAAGTTTTGCCCAAAAATATTAATCACAAAATAATTATTTCGAAATCCAAAAATTTCAAGACATACAATGCCTCTAAAGTTGTTTGATTCCAACATATTGACATGGTATGAGTTTTGCTAAAACGTTTTGTCAAGGGGTTGAGAAGGCAATGCCAAAAAACAAGTAGTTACCCATATATAGTGCAATGAGTATAAAAACATGACATTAAGAAGAAGGTGAATGGGGTGGAAAAGTTTTTCAACATAGGCAATGGCTTGGGAAGAGAAACTATGGGGGCTAGTGCATGAAGGGAGAATAGGGTACTCTTCTATTATGCTAATCATAATGGTGTAAGAGCAACATGAGGCCTTTCAAAACGAGATGGGCTCATTGAGAGAGCTTGTGGAAGACCTTAGAAAGCAAGTTTCTAATCTTTCAAGAGAAAGAGATAAGGCATATTGGCAAAGTTTTGCTCAATCACTAGAAAATCTCAAGGCTACTTGAGGTGACTTGTCCAAGAATCAAGGAAGGATGAGTTGGAATCCATTAAAGAGTTCCTTCTAGGGCTCACCCAAGACTTCCCTAAAGATTCTTCTAACAACACTAACAAGTTTGGACCTTCAAACATGAATGAGTAAAGGCTCGTTGGAATTAGATACCTTTTTGCAATAGATAATATTTGTAATCTCCAAGCTAGTTACCTTGTAAAAATATTGTATGTAAATCTTCTTTTTTGAAGTTACCTCATCATAATATTATATATTTAATGTGTACTTATGTCCTTTATTTTTTTGCTCTAAATGCATTGTGGACTAAATATAAATTGCTTAGTCATGTACTTTACATCTTAACCACATATGAGTTGACTCCTCAATCATGTACTTTGCCCCTCAACAAGTTAATTGCTCAGTCACGTTTTTGCATCTCAACCATGTATGCATTAAATGTTGAATAATGTACTTTACATGTTAGCAAACTTTACGAGTTAAAGGAAGTATAAATACACTAAAGGATCAATGTTAATGTACTTCTAAGTTTGATATATCCATATAAGTGATGTACATCCATAAGCTAATAATTACAAGACTGTGAAAATACTTACCAATTTTGGTAAATCATGCACATCTACTTGAAGAATAAATTCATTAATTAGATGTAATAAATTTTATCACATCTTAAACAAGTCTATTTGAAGAATAATCTCATTAAACTAAAGTTGATACTATGCCCTCATTTTGCATTATCTTCTCACTATCTATTTCTTTCAAATTAAAAGAATAATAGATTTTTAATTCAAAATAAAAATTTATCAAATTGAAAAACATATTTGAGTTGAAATTATTTATACTTATTAAGTTAACTAATTATATTTATTTAAATTAAATATTTTATTAAATAAAATTATATCGCACATTATTTATAAGTTTTTAATTAATTATTTCGTAAATGGTTCTTTTAGGTTTCTAAAAGTTGAGCATATGTCTTAAAAATCCCTTAGCTTTGAGAACATAGCAGATCGATATGTAACCCTAGATTTTATAAGGAATACTCTTTTGTAACTTTCATATAAAAGAAAAATTTCCACTAATCTATTGGTTGATCCAATGTAGTAACATGTGTATTTGATTATGTATCCCCGTATTATATCCCATATTTTTAGAGGTTATCATATAATAGTCATGTAGTCTTTGTATTATATGAATACTGTATTTTTATTAATGCAACCTAGGGAGCCTACTCACTAGCATCTTGCTTCCTTTGAATGACATTCCATGCATGGTTACTTCTCGAAAGCATGGTAACACCTTTGATTCTGGGACAAGGGGATCGCTTGGAACCATTAATTACTACATTAGACTTCTTATTGACACATCATTTGCTAAACATCACATATGGTCTCTTATCACAAAAATGTTTATGGAGACAACCATTTTTCATCTTTATCTCGTTTACTGTTTGCTCCTGTTATGTCAAATTACTCTCCTTGTCACTGCTATATCCCATGACTATCCAATCCTATTCGTGAATCTTTGCTCCACGCATTACCTCAATTTTCTGCTTTTTTCTCATTCTCCTTGCATCTAGCTGATTAGTATCATCCCTCGCAACAAGAAGACATTATCCTCATTGTCAAGAAGACTCTCAAGCAAGTCTCTTTCTTCAAAGATTCATGATTAGAGAAACAAGAGATATAAGGATGTCTACTTAGAATATCAACAACTTCAATCAAATCTTCAAGTTTGGACCTCATTCTCAAAAGCATTGGAAGAAAAGCCATCTTTAAGATTTGGGACAAGGGGATACTCATTCCATTCTCTTATTCCTTTTGAATGGGGGAAAATGTAGTATTGTAGATGTTGTTTATTAGAAGCATTCTCATTGCATCAATATTTTTTTGTCATTATGGAAATCCCTCTAAGGAAGGATGTTATGTACCAAATGTATGTGAATATGGATCAAACGTTTGCCATAATGACCTTATATCATATTTAGGATTTTTAGGTGAGATAAAGTGGAGAAACAAATAAGGTGCATGTCAAGGGGAACAACATCCACCTATCATTTGCTCTTGTATACATATATACTCTCTCACACATGAAATGCAACAATGTTATCTTTGCTCCTTGTGCACATTTGCACTCTCTTACTACCCCATACTCTTTCTCCATCACAAAATCATCATATTGATGTGGTCTTTGTTATTTCAAGGTTATGTATTGATCATTTGATACTAGAGCTATAAGCTTTGTATTGCTCTTCCATTGTTACTTGCCTTGCTTTTCTCTTGTGTGATTGTTTGAATTCATAAAAGGAATCCCAACTCCTTAAATCTATGAGTATAAAATCAAAACCTAAAATCAATCAATGGTGGCAAAAATCTAGCTATCTAAAACTATGTTGAAAGATGGCCTAGAATGGCCTTAAATAGAACCTCTATAATCCTATGTGTTATCATATAGCTTCATGTAGGGAGCCTAAGTCTATATAAATGGCTTCAACTCTTACAAGTTTCATTGTACTTGTGTCTTTTTTGAAGGAATGTTATAACCCTTGACTATTGACATAGGCTTTGAGAAATCCATTCATAAAACAATTTTCAAAAAAATTTGAAATGGAAATTATCATTGCACTAAATCAACATGATGCATCAAATACTCAGTGAATCCTTCCAAGCTCTTTGCTAGTATTACACCACCTTCCTTGATGTACTTCTATCAATCGAAAGTACTCTTTCTCAATTATTTTTTCCTATGTTGTTTGCATTCTTCATTGCTTTTTCTTAAGTAGCCTTTACCTTAAAACTCAAATTCATTACACAATGGAGGGCTGAATCGACTCCATTATGTAATGGGAATTATCATTGTATTAAACCAACATGATGCATCAAATACTCCTTGGTTAATCATTCAAGATCTTTGCAAGCATTACATGCTTCCCTTTATGTGCTACTATCAAATGGAAGCACTTTTGCTTAATTAGTGCTTTCTATGTTGTTTGCATTCTCCATTTCTTTTTCTCAAGTATACCTTAACTTACAACTCACACTCCCATATTAAAAGAATATATAGGATGAATTCATTATACAATGGAGGGTGAATCCATAACACAAAAGAAAGGTGAAGGGAGAGAGGGCCTTTTTGGGACTCATAATCTAAGTGTGAATACCACTCCAAGTAAGATAGGCCAACACTAAAGTGATGCTAATTATAGAAGGCATAATGGACTAGTAGCCATGACGCTCAATAATCATGTTAAAGTTATGCATGCAAAACATTCAACTTACCAATTGCAAACACCCTAGCATATTGAGTCTAACTTTTCGATAGATTGCAAAGCCTTTTTATGTAGCTACACCACCTTGTCTCTTCTCTTCTTGTGTTAGTAATAGTGATTGTTTTAAGTGTATTTGGGTCCAACTACTTTAATAGGCTAAATGTATAGTGAAAGGACTCATAAAGTGAGAGAGTAGTGTGAGCTAGTTTCCACTTTGCTAGTTACCATAGTGCAATGTACTTTAGATCAAGAGGTACTTGAGGCATGAGAGTTCTATCTTGTTGCTATTTATTATAGGTTTTCCTTCTAGTCCTTATTTCATGATAGGTCCATTTTTAGCTTAATAAAGATTATAACATTGCATTCAACCATAAGACATGTAGTCATTCACATGACACACACAACAATTTACTTAAATAGGTGCATCTATGCTCATATTCTTGACATTTAGTCTTCATTAAAGTTCTTGAAAATATAAAAAATTAAGTACAAGAATTAGATGTAATAAATCCATTTTATAAAGCATGATTGTAATCCCACAATACTCTTATAAAGAAAGGTCTAGAGGAAGCTCTATATTGAATAGAATACAATATTGAAAAGCATATGACCGATACAATGTAATTTTTTGATAGTCCAACTAAACTACATTTGTGCAACATGAAATTCTATAAATTCATAACAAAGAGATACCCTTACTTTCTTTATAGAATATAGCTTAATGATATAAAGCTAAAGAGATCTCTAGTGCAACCATTCATAAGAAACTATCTATACCAAATGTGCTCACTCCTCTATATACAAATCAATTGAATATATTTTGACAAATTGATAAGTTTTTAATTGTTGGGGATTCACTTTCTATTAATAGGTGTCAATGTGTATAGTTTTGTCTCTTATGGTTTCAATATCCCTTCTAAAAAGGAACATTGTTAAAGTGTTCCCTATGTCTATATCACTCAAACTAACTATGATACATCATCGGTCAATTCATGTGAAAATTTCCATCTCGAAATGTAGCAACCTCAAGAGAAAATCTAAAACCTCCTAGAAGTACAAAGCTTCTATTACTTGGCTTATTCTCTAAAGGTTGATAAAAGATTCTTTCTATGCAATGACATACAAGTTTAGCACCTATCTCCCGCCAATACAACCTTTTAGTATGACATCTCGATTTTAGCTCAAAATAGACTGTGGATATTTGAGAACCCTAGGTTGGGTTGAACAATGCAACAAAATCTAACACTTTGCTTATATTTATTTGTTTTTTAATATTATCTTATAATTACTAGCCATTCAAGTGCCAAGTCAACCATAAATTGATTGTTAATTTTCATGCAAAAATTCCACCACTAATATTAATAGAAGAAATCACCCTTAGTGCCAAAACTTGAAGTTATCAATGCTAGTGAAGATGCAAACTTGAAAAAGCAGCAAGTGTGCAATTTACATTTTCAAACCTCACCATTAGTGGGGGCCCATTATAATCAAGATGTGTGTACAAAAATCCCCCACCGTGCTTCAATTCATTTTTTTTCACAAGTCTTTACTGAGCCTTGCTTCTAAAATGCTTTCAAATGAATGGCGTTCATTGTTCTCGACATGAAACTTTTTATTCACTGCATCGAGATATAGGTTTTTATTCATGTACATGTTGTTCCAAATGGTCATCATCTTGAATAATTGGATCCTATAGGGTTTCCTCCGCTAAATGGTCAATTGAGTGTTTTATTCACCAAAAAGGTAGTTTGCACATGAAGAAATCATTTGAACATCCTCCAACCCGTACCCAACTCTAGGACTACTCCTATTGAAGTAATATTTTCAAAGAAGAGCTTTCTAGAATAGATTGCAAGTCGTATGCCTTTCAAAGAGCAACAAGAATGACCTTAACACATGATTGAGTGATACATTAAGACCATGCCTATGCTTTCTCTTAGATATATCTTCTTAAGACAAAACAAAGCCTAACAAAATTCCACTTATTGCAATGGGAGCAATGTTCAGTAAGGGACTATGTATGCCTCAAAATAGGTTGAGAATACATTAGATAATTTGAATTGAAGAATCTCCCAAATTACTAGATTTTATGTTTCAACATTCGAGGATTATTGAAAACGAGATTGTATTAATATTTTTATTTACATTTTCAGCATCAAAGTACCACTTTGCTTTCTACATCCACATTGTTTTGAGCACAGATTATGCATTGACATTTATAGTAACAAATGCATACACTTGGTGATTCTTTGAAGACACCCAATATGAGCACTTTTCCCTTTATTTAAACATATTGGGTATAAGCCTCGTAGTGGGTGACTTTGGTGTGTATGTAAGAAGCAAACATGTTTATGGCTATGGAATGCCACCATCCATTGACTTTCTTGGCTTTTTGAGGTATTAAATTCCTAAGTCTATTATTTGAGACTAGTTTTTTGAAAAGATGTTACACAAGGACTCCATTGTTTAGTAACCTCTTTTCCTTGAGCATTTTTCAATATCCTCTTTGGTATGGAGGGTCCAGTTTTTCAATGGTGTCATGATTTTTTTTAAAATTGTTTAGTTGATCAAGTTAGAACATGCTTCATCAACATGTGCTTCATTTGTTGATCTTTCATGCATGCAAGTAAGCTATCATGGTAATTATAAACAACTATTCAAATAGATTTTTCATGTGCTCCAACTATTAGTAATTTAAACATTTTTGTAATAAATAAGTCTGGACTATTACAATGACACTCACCATCCCATAGCTTTGTAAGATCACCAACTCTTTTATTTATTGACAATGTTGTACACTTTTTTTGAGCAAGCCAAAGTGAATGGCTAAAGCACATTTCTTTACCTTGTTTTCATCTAAATTATTCCAACACAAAATTTTATGGTACTTCTATTAGAATCAAAGTGCTAAAGGATTGTTATTTACTTTGATTGTTTAGTCTACTTAGTACAAAGAGGCCTTGATATCGTGGTGGAGCTTTCAAAAGTCAAGGATCGCAAACAAATATGTAAGTGAAGGTTTACGTATGCTTTCTTCTTTCTATCAACTAGATAATTGTCAAAAGTTATACTCAAGCTAGTATAGATCAACATATGATGAGTGTGGGGCAACTTTTATTTAGAGGATAAGATAGTCATGTAATGATTATGGCGTCTTTTAAGTTCCTCACCGACCTTTGCATATGCTATAAATCCAGCAAAGAAAGCAATGATTTGTATTGTGTATCTGGCAGTTTCTTGGCCTCAAGGTTATCATTTTCAGAGAAAAGTCGAGTTAAGGAGTTTCTAATGAAGTAGCTCAAAAATTTGATTGAAGATCACAACCACTTCATAAGACACGTTATCCCTTTTTTTAATGATAGGTTATACATTTTCATAGTTCCAAACATGGAAACAAAAAAGGTTTGAATTCCATTGATCTCTCCTAGGAAGCTCATGCTCCAAAGTTACAAATATCAGAGCCATATGGGTTTGAATTCCATGGATCTCTCCTAGAAAGCTCATGCTCCAAAGCTACATGTGAGCGGTTGATGTTTGAAAGGCACCTCATTTGTGAGGCAATAAGGTGTTGGTTGGTGAGGCAAATCTAGGGTCTTTGCACCTTCTTTCCTTCGAGGTATGTGAGAACAAGTAGCGAAGGAAAAGTTGTATGTTTTTAAAAATGCACACAAGGATTAGGTGGCGCACACATGGCAACATCATTATTGTGACCAATGGAGTGACCACTTTACTCATTATCAACATTTATTTGATAGTGTGCACAATCCTTATACATGAACTTCTTGAACTCTCTTTGACTGGACTGAGTAGGGTAAAGGGACCAACTTTGTCACACTAGCTGAAAAAGAGGTAGTTGTGGGGGATTTCATATTTTAAAATATTTTAAACATTGGATGATATGAGTAGGTAGGTGATGTCCAAATATATTTGAATGAGTACAATATTGAATCCTTTAACCTCATAAATATTGTGCGAATTAAAATATACAATTTGGGGGGTTCCAAATGTAGTACTAAAGTCGTGACCTAGTAATATGACACTTTTGGGCAAGACACTAATGTAAGATTCGTAGCATATTCTTTTCTTTTGCCACATTAGAAGCTCTTGTGGGATGTTGATTTTCGGAACCCCTAAAGCTATTGGCCAATATCACAAAAAACAATTTTGGTAGTAGATAGAAAAAAGCATTTATCTCAAAATTTGGGGGAGGTTTTAGAATCAAATTATATGTGTGTAGAGGGAGTTTAGAATGAGATTATATGTGCTTGCGATTCTTATAGTTTGGAATGGTTTTTTATTTGAGAATTTTGGTAATTTATTTTATTGCACCTAGGCTTTTCAAGAACATTGGTATTGGCTCCTTTAACCTAGTCCTACATCTCTTATGAGAGAGAGAGAGAGAGAGAGAGAGAGAGAGAGATGCTTCTCCCATAAATCAAGCCGACATAATACCCTTCAACATGGGGGTTGCCACCTTGGGGATATAAAACACACAATAACAAATTACAATGGCTAACAACACCCAAGAAAAGGAGGCACACACGCGTGGGAAGCTCAGAAATTCATGAAAAGGAAATTTAAAATTTTTAAAACTCCATTACTCTTTGACAATACTATTTGTTTTTTTTTAATAAATTTAAAAAAAAACTCCATTACTCATGAAAGGGAGATCACCTCTCTTTTCTTCCCCTTAAAAAGAAACCTTTTCTTTCAGGAAGGAAAAAAAAGAAAAAAAAGAGAAAGGGGAATTTGAAAGGGCAAGGAATTTGACGTTCGTGCTGCCATTCTTTCAAGCTGGATCATAATCATTATTATCACATATTTATTATAACATTTTTTTAAATTATGTATTTATAATGGATCATAGCACTATACATGCTTTCTAATATATTATTACAACTTATTTATTATAGCGTATTTTTTTAAATTATGTATTTCTAATGGCACCATCCGAAATGTCAAAAAGGGATCCATCTGCAATTCTTCACCCGCCACGCCCCCCCCACACCAGAATTTCGCCCTGGATAATATAAAATTTAAAATATATTTCTTTGAATTTTTCAGGATATTTTTTTTCTAGTCGTTGCTTTGGGGATTATTGGGCTATTGGGCGCTTGATTGGGCCAATTCCAATGTGGGTTAGGTTTCTTGATGCTGATATCAGGTAATAATCATCATCATTATTATTATAAAAAATAATAATACAAGGGCTGATAATCTCTTCTTTAATTGAGAGAGATCATTTTATTTAAATCATCCTTATTAAAGTAATAACAATGACAGGAGTGAATCCTCTCAGTTGATAAGATCTTGGAAAAAATATTAGGACTTTCAGATGATACTCCTATCTAAGGACTTTTTGCTCCAAAGGGAAACAAAAGATTTGATATTAATTATGCCTATATTAATTGTTTTATTGTGCAGAGATCTATGCATGCAAGCCTCCCCTTCAACAATCCACCAACCTGCCTCCAGGCTTTGTATTGTCTCCCCTTTCAGAACCTCCTCTTGCCCATATTCTCTATATAAACCAAAACTATTCTGTTGGCCTACACAAGCTCAACTCTCTCTCTCTCTCTCTCTCTCTCTCTCTCTCTCTCTCTCTCTGTGTTTGCTGCTAGCTTACCACCCACTGATTGACATCCTCACAATTCTCCTCAAGGGACACTCTTCATAGTATGCCATTATGTGCTCTTCTCCCTACCTAGGCCCAATAACTGAATCACTTGAGCAGCCATTATGCCTCCCTTCATGCTTTCATGTTGGCTTGACTCAATGCCTCTGCTCTACTTCATTGATAGACAGCAGCATTGCTTGTTCTGAGTAGATCCTAAAATTTGTTCTCACTCTACACAAGGTTGAGCGATTCTATGTTATGATTCAAGTTGGGACATTGGTTAAAATTGTATATGCACTTGTGTAGGATAGGAGCATTGAGTGTTACCACTCTGGGCTTTGAGAGCATCTGCTGTTGCACATGCACTCTGGGCTTTGAGAGCATATCATGCACTAAAGCTGGAGAGGTGCAGAGAAAGATCATCATGTTGACTCTGGAACCATCCTCAAACCATCATACCTTGAAAGAGAGGTGCCTAAGCCAGAGAAAGGTGTGCTTCTCCTTTGCTGCTTATGCCAAGAATGTGATTGATCATCTGAGGCTGATGTGCCATGTACCAATCGCTGAGGGCCTCTCTGAGGCCGAATTCGCCCAAGCTGAGACCAAGTTTGGCTTCACCTTCCCACCTGACTTGCGGTCCATCCTCGAGGAAGGCCTACCAAGTGGTGTCGGGTTCCCAGACTGGAGATCTGGCTCTGAGAAGGAGCTAAGGGCAATGCTGGATTTGCCCATTTCAGCCCTCTGCTATGAAATCTCCCAGGACAACTTCTGGTGCACATTATGGGGGCCCAAGCCTGCTCAATTGGATGAAGCCCTTCTCCTAGCCATCAAAGCACTCAAGAGAGTCCCCACTTTAATCCCCATCTATGGCAATTGCTACATCTCTTGCTTCCCTGTCCAGGCAGGCAACCCCATCTTCCTTGTGCATGAGGGGAAATTTTACTACTGTGGCTATGATATAGCTGATTTCTTCAAAAGGCAAGCATTTGTGCCTAGATCACTGCAAACTGCAGATGCTGGGGATAAATCTGGTGGGGGGGATCTTGTGGCTCAGGTTGTCACAGGCAATGGAAGAGACATCGATGGTATTATAACACCTAAGTTGAATGCCACACCCCGGATAATTCCCCAGGGATCGAATGCAGTAAGCCAGACAGCAGAAAGCACCAATGGCATGCTGACACTCATGCCAAAGACTAGAGAATCCCAACCACAGAGTACTGATTGCAAGCCGAACCCAATATGGAGATGGGCAGCCGATTCGCCTCGGACACCAATCGTGCATTCACCTCGGACACCAATCATGCATGTTGGGGATGGAGGATCAACACAGGCCACAACAGATCAATCCACAGGTGTGTGCATCACAAGGGCTCAAAGTGGACCCTTGATATTGATGCAAAAGAAGGGTGATGGGGGGCTAGGCCAGGACAACAGCAATGTGAATACAGATGGCCAAGTCTTCATATCTAAGTACCTGTACTTCCATGAGCAGCCTCTTCCCAGCAGGATGCTCACAAAATTCACCATGGCAGCACCTCCGTGGGCCGCCCGGAAGGCCAGGAGGATTGAATTTTGGAGTGATGTGGCCATTGCTGCAGCAAGGTCCACCACTCATCAAAAGCTGCCACAAACAGGCCCCCAGCCAAGCCTAAACCCTGCTCAGCCAACTCTGGCTGATCAGCCATTAACCCCTTCTCAAGAAAGAGGCAGCCATCCATTAAAGGCTCAGCCGAATGTGTCTAACCAGTCATTAACCCATTGTCAAGAAAGAAGCGATCACCAGCCAAAAGCTCCGCTTGACCCTGCCCCCAGCCCAGAACCGCATCAGTATAAGGAGCCTGCTCCCAACCCAGAACTCCATCCTTATTATAAGTCTGATATTGGAAAGCCCCACACTAGCCAGAACAGCACCATGGCCAACCATCAGCAACCGCATGGCACCATCGATGGTGGTGGGGAGGCCTGCTCTGCATCTTACCAGAGATGGGTCCATGAGAAAAGCAAGAGCAGGTGGCTCTCTGACTACCTGGAGGGTCTCTCGGAGGTGCTAAGAAAAGCGAGGTGGAAGGAAGAGGAGATCAAGGAGATGCTGATGGAGCCATCCAGTTCCAAAGCAGACAATATGGGAGAGCTTGCCATGGGCCTCTACTCAGGTTTCCTCAGGCAAGCAGGCTGGAGTGACCATGACACCAAAGAAATGCTTTCATTGGTGTGACAGCACTAATCCTCTTGCCTTAGAGGAAGCATATATATGTATATGTATTCATGACCTTCCCTCACACGATAGTAGCCTAACTAAGTGCTGCCATTGAATCCATGTAGACATGTAGCTAGAGTCCAATCCCCCTATAGGCAATCTTGTGATTGCCTTGACAATGATCAAAGAGTTATTCAACTACCATCGAGCCGTCTCAAGGTCCTCATCTATAAGTTATTTACCTACCAATGTAGATATCTATCTAAAGTCCAATCCCCTCTATATACAATCTTTGTGATTGACATGACAATGACTAGAGAGGTATTTACCTCCTATTGAACCATCTCTAAGGCCACCATCCACAAGTTATTTACTTGCCATTGAGTTATCTCAAGGTACTCACTCTCAAGGTACATGGATTACCAAAGTAGTTGCATAGCTATCAAAGTAGGTATGTAGCTCAGTGTAGCCAAATTGCAGCACTTAACCTCAAGAAACTTTGTGCCACAAATTGCCTTGCTTAACTCAAGGTCTTTAAAACCAAAAGATATAGTCTTAGCTAAGCACATTAAGCTTGCTAGGGATGCCTAGCCATGGAAAGAAGCAATGCAAACCTTAAGGCCAAGGAAAAAGGTGATGACATAGCTTGTTTTTTGCTTGTGTAAGCAAACATGTTCTCTTATGCATATTCTCACTCATTTGATTGTTGTACATATGACCCTAAATTGCAAACTTGACTACAAGCATATAGTATTTGAGGTGCATGATAAAGGATAAATGAGAGAATGGAGCTCCACATAGCTTCGTTTATCATTAGAAATTAATAATCACTTTACTCATTGTCAACCTAGTGAGATGAAAGGATGACAAAAGGCCATAATAGTATGCATTCATTAGTATCAGATAGATTTCATGTAACATTTTTTCTTTTCAAAAATGGCAATGTAGCATATTGAGTAACTAAAAGTATGATATCTAGGAAGTTCTATCATTAATAAGTTTACTGACTTGGGTGCCTTAATAGGACCCTCAACATGTGTTGAGACGTCAAGTTCGAGGTTTATATAATTGGACTAACTATTTTATCTTAATAGGACTCGATAGGTTGAGAAGTCAAGCTCAATATGTGTGAATTTCAATGGAAGAATAGGCCTTATTCTATCAAGTAACTCATACTAGACAGAGGTGTTTGGAGAGATCATGGGAGTGGCTACTTGAAATTGCAAGTATGTCATGTCTTGGAATCTTCCTCTATGGGGTGTATTGCATGTCCTTCACCCACCCTCGGTTGCATGCAAGGGAAAAGACCTCTTAACCCATTGGGGAAACCCAAGAGATTGGAAAATTACGTAGATCTAGTAATGATGTTGACGTGGAACCTATGATGACATGCAAAATAGGTAAAGTAGTATGTTTGGGATATAAGCACTGCTTTCAAAGCTATGGTAGCTAACCTTCAAGAGATAAGCCACTACAAGATATAGGCCTTATATCGACGTTAAAAGCGACAAAAATGTAAATAAAGAAATTAGCCCCCATCGTCGCAAAAAGCGTCGTTATTGGCGACGTCATAGAACAATCGGTATTAGCGTCGCTATTCGCGCGATACCAATGTGAATAGCGACACTAATAATGACGCTTTGCGACGCTAGTAACTATGCCAATAACGACGTGTGCAGTAAATTTGTGAAGCTAATAGCGACGGTAACATGGAAAAAGAAAATGTGTGGCAGGGCAGCTTTATTTGGGCCATACAAAATAGTTTCTGCATTGTGTACAATGCTCGTGTAAATAAAGACAAAGTGTACTTAAATCATAACATTGATACATGAAATAAATACATGATCGCATAATGAAAGTGACTGGTACAATCATGGCAAGATATCACTACTACATAGAAAATGTCTACACAGATCATGTGACCAAAAAAGAAGGGTGTGTGAGCTCCAGGGATCCAAGGGCGAGCTATAGATCATTGCCATTCGAAAGCTCGTCCTGCTGCAAAGGAGCATCAAACGGACTCTGCAAAAAAAGAAGCAACTACACATTAGTCCACCATACAATAATGCATTCTAATTAAACATGGTAACTACGGACAAGAAAGATGAATGACTTACAGGACCACCACATCCATACAATCGGTCGATCAATGCAGAGAGACCATGCCTATCTGCATATCGAGTCTCAAGGCCGGTCGGATCGCGATTTGTAATGGAGTGCTGCAAAGGAAACAAAATACTAACTGTTAGAAACACGATTGTCAATACAAAGGATATTGCAAAAAAATAAGCAAGCAAAACAAAAGAAAAACTTACAAAGTCCTCCAGATATGTCCTATGGCTGCCACTCCCAAGATGATGGACCACTCCGGCCTCTAGTCGTGCCCTCGCCGCCTAGCACTGCTGTCTCTAACATCCTAGAGAATTTACCAACGAGAACGGAAGCCTATTTACCTGAGCACTCTCTGAATCCCGGAAAGTCATGCATCGTCCACATGAGAATGGCTTGAATATTAGAGAACCGTCAATCATCGCGCTTGCTCATATCTTGCACGGTGACCCCCTTCTCCCATAAAATCTTAAGCTCATCGACTAATGGACGAAGATACACGTCCATATTTTTGACTTTGTAGCGGCTGGGGACGAGTAAGCTAAGGATGAGATGTCCTTTCTTCGTAGAAAGCCATGGAGGAATATTGTAGTTGACAAGGACTATAGGCCATACACTGTAAGAAAATAAGCGCAGACCGAATGGATTCACGCCATCCATTGCAAGACCGAGCCGAAGATTCCTTGGCTCTCAAGTAAAGCCTGGAAAGGTAGAGTCAATGTGGCTCCATGCGCGTGAATCCGCTGATATTCATTGAACTCCATCTGTGGACCTATTCTGCGCATGCCACGTTATCAAGCTCGCCATGCCGGACGTACGAAACATGTGGTTTATGTGGGGGATAAGCGAAAAGTGTCTAAGAACTTTTTGAGGGATGGTTTTCCCTTGCAAGTCCTGTCGATACCTATGAGAACCACACTTTGGACATGTCTCCATAGTCTCGTATTCTCCTCAAAACAGTATGCAATCGTTGATACATGCATAGATGCTGTTGTAGTCCATGCCAAGCTTTCATAAAACATGTCGTGCATCATTACGAGACTCAGACATGGTATTTGTAAGTGGTAATATATGATACTTTAATAACCTGAAAAAAATCATAAAATACCTTGAAAAAGCACAAATATTTTTAATGATAGTGCCGAAAAGAAATTAACAAAGCATACATACAAGGTACCTGATCAACTCGGTCATACTCGCATCGCTCCACCTATATTTTGCTTGCACACTTAGGAGTGCAAGCAGTGTCTTTAAGCAAGATACTCGGCACCCATCATATAATGGTATGGATGCTTCCTCTCTAAGCGGATTAGAAGTCTAGACATCCATGGGAATCAATGCATCGATCATTGCCTCCATCTCAGGCTCCAAGATTGTAAGTAAGTCTCGAAGGCTGTCTCCCTCTGGTATTGACAGTATAGATTGGGTAGTACCTTCCAAGTGGTGGATTGGCTCAGGCACTCCATCCACGTATGCCCACGAACTCTTCTAATTGGCCACAAAGGGTGCACTCCTCCTTGGGACGAGACCTCACCTCCCTAGATAGAAAATTTGCTAGCCACACCCAATCTTTTTGTATATGGTATTCAATTAGCTTGCGAGTACAATGCATGATTAATATTGACTTTTCTTACCATTTGCTGAAAATCCAAGATCTCCTGATCAATGATCTCAGATTGGAACTCGCCAAAGCATCGTACATGTTCTATAGATAATCGAAATTTTCGTCTAATTGCCAGCTTACATTGAGAGTAAGGACATGGGACACGCTGATTAAGATACGCCTCGCAATCTTGAACATCAAGACCTTCATTGTTTTCCATTTTTTCTACGTTACGACAAACAATTTGTTTTTGTTATCATTCTTTTTTTCTTTCTTAAATTGTTTGAGAATGGATTTCTTCTCTTGTAACTCAGCAAAAATTAATATATGTAAAGTCTCCACCCACCCACCTACAAATTAACGTATGTCTGAGTGTTTCTTGTCTCGTGGTGTTGCACCGGATCTCATCACCACTCTCTCTTTGTTTTTTATCCATTCATTATCTCCTCTCCTTCCATCTCTCTCTCTTTTTCTCTTTCTTTATTATGCTGTATGTTTATTCCCTCTCTCTTATTCCTTCTTCTTTTTTCTCTTCCTCCTCCTCTCTCATTTTCTTTAACAAAACATCTCTCTCTCTCTACAACAACAACAACAACTACTACTACTACTACTACTACAATAACATCAACAACAACAACAACAACAACTACTACTACTACAAACAAGAAAAGAAAAAAAAAAACTACTATTACTACCACTACTACTACAATAACAATGAATAAGAAAACTAAACAACAATAAACAAGAAAACAAAAAAAACCATTACAACAATAACAACAAACAAGAAAAGCACTACTACTACTACAACCATGACTAGACGACTACGACTACGACTATGACCACGACCACGACCACGACCACGACCACGACCATAACCACGACCACGACCATGACCATGACCATGACCACGACTATGACGACGATGACGATGTCGACCACGACCATGACCATGACCACTACCACTACCACTATCACTATAATAAACAAGAAAAGAAGAAAAAACAACAACAACAACAATAACTACTACTACTACTACTACTACAATAACAGTAAACAAGAAAAGAAGAAAAAACTACTACTACTACTACTACAACAAAAAATAAGAAAACTAAACAACAATAAACAAGAAAAGAAAAAAAAAAACTACTACTACTACAAACAAGAAAACAACAACCTCTCCCTCCCTCTCCCTCTCCCTCTCCCTCTCCCTCTCTTTCTCTCTTTCTCTCTTTCCCTATTATGTTTAATGTTTTCTCCCTCTCTCTCTCATTCTTTCTTTCCTTTTCTCTCTTCCTCTTCCTCTCTCATTTCCTCTCCCTCCCTCACCCTCACCCTCTCTTTCTCTCTTTCCTTATTATGTTTAATGTTTTTTCTCTTATCTCCTCTCCCTCTCTCATTTCCTTTTTCTCTCTTCCTCTCCCTCTCTCATTTCCTCTCCCTCCCTCACCCTCACCCTCTCTTTCTCTCTTTCTCTATTATGTTTAATGTTTTTTCTCTCTTCCTCTCCCTCTCTCTTTCCCTATTATGTTTAATATTTCCCTCTCTTTCCTCTCCCTCCCTCTCTCATTTCCTCTCTCTCTCTCTCTCTCATTTCCTCTCTTCCTCTCCCTCTCTCATTTCCTCTCCCTCTCCCTCTATTTCTCCCTTTCCCTATTATGTTTAATGTTTTTTCTCTCTTCCTCTCCCTCTCTCATTTCCTCTCCCTCCCTTTCCCTCTCATTCTCTTTCTTTCTTTCCCTATTATGTTTAATGTTTTTCTCTCTTTCCTCTCCCCCTCTCCCTCTCCCTCTCTCATTTTCTCTCCCTCTCTCTCTTTCTCTCTCTCCCTCTCCCTCTCTCTTTCCCTATTATGTTTAATGTTTCCCTCTCTTTTCTCTCCTTGCCTCTCCCTCTCCCTCTATTTCCTATTATGTTTAATGTATCCCTCTCTTTCCTCTCTCATTTCCTCTCCCTCCCTCACCCTCACCCTCTCTTTCTCTCTTTTCCTATTATGTTTAATGTTTTTTCTCTCTCCTCTCCCTCTCTCATTTTCTTTTCTCTCTTCCTCTCCCTCTCTCATTTCCTCTCCCTCCCTCACCCTCACTCTCTCTTTCTCTCTTTCCCTATTATGTTTCATGTTTTTTCACTCTTTCTCTCGCTCTTTCTTTCATTTTCTCTCTTCCTCTCCCTCTCTCATTTCCTCTCCCTCCCTCTCCCTCTCCCTCTCTTTCTCCCTTTCCCTATTATGTTTAATGTTTTTTCCTATTATGTTTAACGTTTTTTCTCTCTTCCTCTCCCTCCCTCTCCCTCTCTTTCTCTTTCTCTCTTTCCCTATTATGTTTAATGTTTCCCTCTCTTCCTCTCCCTCTCGTTCCTCTCCCTCCCTCTCTCATTTCCTCTCCCTCCCTCTCCCTCTCCTTCTCTTTCTCTCTCATTTCCTCTCCCTCTCTCAATACACATGAATTTTAATAAAAGCGAGTAAAAGAGAAAGAAAAAATACAAAAACAAAGCAAGAAGGAACAATGCACTCACCGTAAAGGCTCGAAGAAGGGTTCGGCGGCTCCTCTTCGCGACGGTGGCTCCTCTTCGCCCTCCGTACACTTCCTCCTTTTCTTTATGAACGGCGGCGGCGGCGGTGAGAAGCTTTCATTCTCCCTCTTTCTCTTTTTCTCTCCCTCTCCTTCTCAAATGCAAGATGTTCGCTCTCCCTTTCACTCTCTCTTTCGTGTATGTGCACAAAATAACACACTCGATTACGGCCCGCATTTTTTTTGTCTAAGTACCATCGCTATTTGCATCGCTATTAGCGTCGCATTTGTGATGCAAATAGCGACGCCGCTATTTTGCATCGGAAAGCGCCATCACTATACCTCCATATCCTTGTAGTGAGCATTGTGCATAGATAAAGCTTGGGAGGTGAAGATAAGTGGGTTCACAAAGCCAAGGTCTCTCTTTCTATAGAGTCATTATGCAACCACTACTATGGTTATGCTACCTTTGGGCTGGCTTGTACATGTTTTTATGGGGAAGATGTCATCTAGGGATGCATTCCCCAAACCATTTTCTAATACATCTTTAGCAAGATGCAATTTTGTGCAATATTACCTCACTGGCAAAGGCTTGTACCAAATCCCGATGGGCTTTGCCAAGGAGAGGAAATGAATGCTTCCACGCTCAATGGGTTTCTTGGAAATTTGGTGCATTGCTTAATGTGGACCACAAGGCTCTCTCAAGGGAGGATAGACCCACCCCTTGTCCAAATAATATGGACTTGCAACTTCACCTTTAATGACCTTGTCAGTCCCATGGAGGCCTTGCTCGTAGTATGGCAAAGCAATGATTGATTAGGTGGAAGGATCTTTGGGATAATAGGAATCTCTACTTTTTGGAGCTAAATCAAGTCAAGAGGCACTTCAACCTCAATGAAGGAGAGGCTAACTTTCTACAATGCCAATTGAACTGGATTAAGACAAATTGGTCTACATCTACTATCATCGATAATGCCAATCCCTACAAGTTCCTCATCTTGGCTAAAGGCAAGCCCCTATGGAAATGCAAGGGCATGAGAGACCTAAGAAAACCCTCTAAGGATCATATCATTAAAACTATTAACCTGAGGATCATATCATTAAAACTCCCACCTACTAGAGTAAGTGGCACCCTAGAACCAATTTGTCCACATGAGTTAAGATGATGTGGAGGATTTGGAAATCTACTCCCTCAAGGAAGCTCAATTTTTCCCTCTAGAGATTCCTAATAAGCAAATATCTCACTTGAGAATCCATGCACAGAGCACTCTAAGTGTCCCCTATCTAGCCTCTATGGTAGGGAGGTTAAATATGCAAGACATCTCTTTTGGGAGTGTAGGGAGAGCAAAAGACTTTGGAGAAAGCTCCAAGAATGGGTTAGAAATGCATGTTTTAATGAAAAGATTGACCCCAAGCTGATCCTCCTGGGTGGAAAAAAATGGCAGAAATGACTACACAATGAAGTTATGATCATGCTTCAGCCATTATGGAAATCTCGTCATGTAGGAACAATCGAATTTTTAGGTCTTTGCCTGAACATTCATAATGACGTTTTGGCTTATTTGAAATCCTTTTGTAGCAAAGATAAGCCATTTAAAGTATTTTACAATGGCCTTTAAAAAAATCTAAATGACTCTTTTGAAAACCCTCCCATGGTGGTAGCTGTATATATCACTTCATTTATTGTTAATACATTTTCCACTCATTATTTTAAAAAAAGGTTCTCTCATGGGCAACTTGGTTAAGCACACGACTTGCTTTGATTTGTCAAAGATAGAGAAAAGAAAAGATATCAAAAATCTATTTGATTCAATCATTTGTCGCAAGAGTATGTTTTTAACATAATTGAATCTATCATGGCCATATTGTTGTCCCACTATTTTGATGCCACCAATCAACAAGCGATAGCTTGTTTGTCATAGATAATACTTTAATATCCCCAAGCCTTTAACTAGAGCTTATACCTTTGTGGAATGGCCCCTTCTCACATTATGGTCTTGGGTGAACTAGTTCTAGCCTAAATTGCTTTCACATTGATTAATCATAGAACTACACTTTTTTTGCAACTCTTTTCTCACATCAAATTTGGAGATGGACATTTTGGGGTATTTTTCACATATTGGATACATGTGAACTCAAGTTTTATCATTTATAGTTGTTTTATATAGAGCTATTTCCCACTATCACAATTATCTAAATTGGTTCTTTTACTAAACTAGTTCAAGTGGTTCATACTATAGAGAGGAAGAGTACATATTTTAGAAGTCCTAAAAGACCCAATTTTTATACAATATTTTGAGGTTTGTCTTTGCTTGGGAATTTTATATGTAGAAAATTAGCATGCATTGAGGTTAGTTGGATTTTTTTCAATCATAAAATCGGGCTATTTGGGCATTGTTTTATATTGGTCAGCCATTGCACTGAGCATCTGGTTTGTAGATGTATTGGTTTCTTAGTGGTGCAATCGACATCACTTTGGTTACTTCTTGGTTTGTATCTATTGTAGTGATTATGGCTTCATCATTTGCCTGAGAAAATGCACTTCTCAACATTGAGAAGTTGGATGGCACTAACAAGGAACAATATTTATGATGTTTTGGCATAGAAAAGGGAAGTCAACTCCATTACATGTGAAGGTGTGAAGCTTGAAGGCATTGATAGAAATGACTGGGATGAGCTTGCACACTCTACTATCATCTTGATGCTTGAATGTGTTAAGCTTAAAGACATGCATACAAATGATTGGGATGACTTGGATAAGCTTACACACGTTTCTATCATATTGATGCTCTTTAAATTAGTGTATTTTAATGTGAAGGACACAAAAGGTGATGTATATGGTGTATGGAAATATCTTTGTAATGTCTATTATAAAAAACATAGTGCTACATCTTAGGTTCATTGGTTCAAAAAACCTCATTGATCTTTGTATGGAAGAGTCAACATATATGCCTAATCACTTAAATGTGTTTCATACTATTTCAATCAATTGTTAGCTCAAAAGATTGCTTTTGAGGGCTCATCAAAGTGATGTTTTTACTTGTGACATTGCCTAAAAGTTAAGATAATTTCAAGACTACTATTAGCAATTGGTGGCTTGACTAGTGCAAATATTGAGGACACTAATGTATAGGGGGAAATCCAATGAAGGAGGAAACTCTAGAAATAAGTCTCGCACAAGGATGTAGAATGTTTATATCATCTCAAGAAGGATAATATATAAAAGGAATGCTTTAAATGGAAGAGAAAAAGAAAACACAAAGAAGAAGAGTGACGATGATGACAAAAAGAAAGAGAAACCCAAGGTAAAGATGAAGGAACTAAACACTATTTAGAGCAACAATAGTGATGATGGTGAATCTTCTATATCTCTACTCTTGGTGATGCATTTCTTATTATCATTGATGATGGTTCGTTACAAGATTGGAACATTAACTTAGAAGCATATTTTAATGTTACTCCACACAATGAGTGGTTTGCTTCTTATGATATAGGTAGAAAAGGATGTGTCCATTTAGCCAATTGATTATTCATTCAACATTCTTGGAGTAGGAGATGTACATACTAATGATTCTTTATTTGTGCTCATAAACATGCGACATGTATTGGATCTAAAATAAAGCTTAGTTTAGCACTAGACTATTAGATGACTATAGGTATTATTTATATTGGTAATCAATCATGGAAGGTTTGCAAAGGGTCTCTTGTTGTTGCCTAAGGATGTATACTCTTTCCATGTATCTCATAAAGGATTATATTATAGGTATGATTGAGCAACCATCTCAACACCACAATTTGGCTCACATATCTCTGATCTGTGAGACAAAAATGAAAATTCTTTATTGTTTCTAGTATTTTCCTTAAATTTCAAACTTTGAGATATGTGAGTATTGTATGTAGAGGAAGCAACGGAAAGTAAATTAAAGTGTCATATAAGAAGAATCTTGGTACAAAGTATTTTGAACCATTGGAATTAGTTCACAATGATGTGGTGGGCCTATGTCTACAATGCCACTAGGAGGAGTAGCATGCTTTATAACTTTTATTGATGATGCTAAATGGAAACTATGGGTATATCATATTCAAAAACTAAGTGATTCCTTTTATGCATGTGAAAATTTATTAGCTTATGTTCAAAATTAATTAGGCAAGAAACTCAAATCCTTGCATATTGATAATGGTGGGGAGCATACTTCTAATATCTTTTAGAATTTTTGTGAAATTTAGGGGTATTGAGAGGGAGTTGACTACTCCATAAAACTTCTCCAAAAATGGGATTATAGAGAAGATGAATATAACTATATAAGGAAGGATTTGGAGCATGACAAATAATGCAAGTCTTACATATGGTTTTTAGGCTTAGATCAATAAATCACATAACAAGCCATTATAGGAAATGTTTTTGAAGAGGTGTACTATATAAAGAGACTCTCTTTAAGGAGCTTATGTATATTTTTAGCTATGTGTGTTATATGTATATTTCCAAGAACAAGAGGAACAAGCTTGATCCTCAATCATCATAGAGTCTTTTTCTTAGATATGGAGATTCAAAATAGATGGGATATCATCTACAAGATCTAGAGGCCAAAAAGATAGTATGTAGCCATGATATGTGATATTTAATGGAGAGAAGATGCATGAACAATTGGTGAATACAATTGAGAT
The DNA here is from genome assembly GCF_053477565.2 of Lygodium microphyllum. Taxonomy (NCBI): domain Eukaryota; kingdom Viridiplantae; phylum Streptophyta; class Polypodiopsida; order Schizaeales; family Lygodiaceae; genus Lygodium; species Lygodium microphyllum. The sequence continues at coordinate 120,648,080 of NC_141135.1, forward strand.
ATGCATGTGGTAGTTTAGGAGGATGGGAAGCCACCATATGAGTAGCATGTAGGCCATGTTCCAAATGATCTAGAGCCAAGTATTGAATGTGTATGTAATTACTCAAAATTTTATATAGAAAATGTATGTAATTACCAAATTAACTTGTTTACATCAACTATTATCTTAGGAAGATCACTTATCAATATGTGAGCACCACTGCTTTCACAAGCCACACATTACTACCTTAGGAAGATCTCTTATTAATATATAAGCGGTGTCATCGCTTTCATGAGCCATGCATGAAATGCCTATTGTTTCAATATATGGCTATCTTTTATATAATCATTGCAAATGTAGTGAATTCACTAATTTACCTCCTTATTGTAGTCTATCTATGAAAGTGTCATCAATGGCTCCACCATCCTCACAACATGCCTTAAGTGACCTCTATCTATGTTTCCCCAATCATCATGCAAGCTCCATGAAAAAGGAGAAGAAGATGAAGAGGAAGAGAAGAGAAAGTAAGAGTTTTTCCATACCAATCCCTCACTCTATCACACACACACACACTCACACACACACACACACACACACACACACACACTCTCTCTCTCTCTCTCTCTCTCTCTCTCTCTCTCTCTCTCTCTCTCTCTCTCTCTCTCTCGTTGGGGGTAAAGGCACCTCTGCCTAGCCGCTCGTGTATTACTACACTGATAGTATCCGCCATTGCACATTGCAAGTGGTAGGCACTCGTCACCATCACTTTATTCTTTATTCTTTTAGTAATAGTTTGAATAAAGGAAGGCCTTGGTCACACATTATGACTGTTGGAGTTCCCATTCTGTATCTCTCTCTTTCTTGCTCTTGCTCTCTCATCATAGCTCTTCTACGAAAGCTTTGATCCTTCTCACCTTTCAACGGGTATTAGAGCATGGATTCATGACTACTCAAGCATTCCAACTTGGTTCATGACTCCTTTAGCTTCCTATTGATTACCTACACTCATTGGGTCTCCTTCTCAGTAGCCATAGCTGCTCTCTCGAGCTCCTATCACTCCCCGACTTCCCAAGCACCTACCTGGCCCCTTTGGGAACCCTCAAGACATTGCATCAAAGGTATTTCTTCATTTTCTTCTGGGTTTCATTGAGTTCACAAGTCTATAGGTCTAAGAAGAGAAAGGGGACAACACCATTGAAGCTCTCGTGCTTCATATCTCATCATAGACCTCTTGTGGCTACTTGAGGATTGTTGTGTGCCTTCTTTGGCACCCCCTTGACCTTCTACCACCCTGAACTAGCCCAAAAATATGAGCAACAACCTAGAAAAATCAACGTGAATTTGTGCAGACAGCCCTTGGACAGCTCATCCCAGTCATTGGTAGCCGCATTTGGGCAGTATACACTTGGTTTATACTTGGCATTTGATCTCAAGCCTTGGCATTGAACATTGATGTGATTTATTTAGGTTTGGGACTGTTATACATAGTTTACAGGCATCCCATAGTAGTGCTACATTAGCATTTTATGTCTGGACCACTTTGGCATTGACATTGGTTGCCCAATTGGATCCCAAATGCTTCCCGAATGCTAGGGGAATGTATGCATGTGATGTGAGATGCTTTTAGGGCTGAATTTTCTCAGCCATTGACTATTTTACACAATCCATAGGCAGCCCAAAATAGGGAAGCCCCCTATCATTACATTTTATGCTTATGCTACATGGCCATTTGATGTCTGATTATGCCTAGTTGGTGCCTATACATATGGGAAAGTATGCCTATGGTTTTGAGCTTGGATTGATCCATTGTTTCCTCAGATTTGGACATTTATTTGGTGCTGGAATATTCAGGGCTGAAGCTCATTTGCTTATGTTTGGATATGCCTATTGGATTCGAGCTATGTCTTGGCTATATACATTGATATATTGATCATCAGGAATCGACTTTGAGATTGATATTGCTTCAGCTCATTAGTTGAGCTTGAGCTCTGCTTTGTAGCACTTGAATCTCCTTCTTTGGATGTACTTTGGCATGTACCTCACTTATGTCTGACAAATCTTGACATGCTTGGCTTATGCCATCTCTATACATGCTAGTTACATTGTCTTGGAGTTGATTGCTACTGTGGCTTACTTGGGCTTGACATTTGATTGCCCGGAGCTTACTTTGGCTATTTCTTGGCTTGCCAAAGTCACAATTTGGATGTACTTGATGTCCATGGATGCTATATATGGATGCTAAGGAGCCTATATGCTCAGGATGTCTCATTGTTGCTTGATCTTGGACACTTGTCACTAGTGCACTCTTACATAATTTGTTTAAGCTTTCTTGCTTGAAATTTATGGCTTTTGTGCCAGTGGGAGCATATTGAAACGCTTGAGAGAAGGTTGGATTATGCTACTTGAGCATTCGAACACTTGAGATTGGGATCTTCAATTGGATGTTGCATGGTTGGTATGTCGTAGTCCTCACAGATGTACTTGGATGGATTTGGGCTTTGCACTCCTTGAGCATACACCTATTTGTGTCATCTTGCCAATGTTGTGTACACTTTACCCTATCTATTACACAGGGGGTGTGCTGACTTATTGATAGATTCATTTGACATGCTTGGGTGTTTGCTTGATGGGCGCCCGTATGGCTGTCACTTGATGATTTATGCCCACTTGAGGCTGATTATGCTATGATAGGTGGTTTGGTGCATTCATTTTGCCCATTTTCTCTCATTGTACATGGCTGTAATTTATTACAAAAAGCAATTATGCATGGATTGTGATGTATTTTTCATGTTGAATCATCCTGATTTTATGTGCGTTTGATGGTACTTGGTGGTAGGCAACATCATTAGCTATCAGTTTGTGGTCATTTTGCTTTGGTTTTGGTGGTATTTTGACTATTTATAGCAGAAAGAGCAAGCAATTTTAAACTCTCTACACCATTTTGGACTGCAGTATGGCATTCGCAGCACTTGCACCTTCTCTTCTCCTCTTGGATGCATGCAAAGGGATGCTTTCTTCACCTCCCTTACACCCAAGGAGAGCCTCCTCTTTTATAGGCTTTCAAGAGCTTCTTTAGTTGATCTTCATGCAAGATGTGGCTATTGTAGGACCTACTTTGCAGCACCAATTTCGAGATATCTCTCTGTGTGTTGCTCAAATGAAAAAAACATCCAACACAAAAGTTGTAGATCTCATTGTTTTCGATAACCCCAGTGGCCTGCATTTAGATATCGTCTTTCTATTGCGAGATATTGTAAAAATGGATTCAACGTGTCTTTTTTTAAAAAGAACAGCTTCTCAAACTATACTCTTAACTTGTGGTCCGTGCAACCATCTTAAGGAGAGTTCATTAAATTTCCTTGGGCCTCAACCTTAAGATTGACTTCCACACAAAAGCTTTTGTCTTTTTAGACCTTAGAAAGAGAAAATCACTTCTCTCCTCACTTCCAGAGGATCACGTCTCTTGTCTTTCTTAGTGAGAGAATTACCTCTCTTGTCTTTCTTAATGAAAGAAAAGACCTTAAACCTTGACTTGTAAGGGAGAGGATGACCCCAAATGAATGCAATGCTCATTACACACATGTAAACATTCCCAGGTGTCCCCGAATGCATAGATAAATGCATATACACAATGCTAATGCACTTCCTCTTCTTAGAACTCAATCCATCTTCATTTATGTGTAACTCATTGGTTCTTGTGTACACTCTTACACTCACTTCTTTCCCCCTTCATAAACTTGTACTGCTGTACCAGATATCCCCGCCACAGTGCTCTAATCACCTCATTAAGTGATGCACTAGGAATACTGGTCTCTAAATGGTCTCATGGCCATGCTAGATCATCATCAACACTTAAAGAAAAGTGAGTCATTAATTTATTGACATCATTTTTAAAAAAATAGAGAATACGTAATAAGCAATCAATTTAGTGACATCCCTCTGGCTTCTAAACAGTTGACCTCAATTGTAGAGAGGATACATAGTCCTTAAGAAGATCTCGAAAGTCTTGTAGTTCTCTCTCAATCACATAAACTGAGCATCCAATGGGGGATCATTCTTAAACTTAACCAGATACTTTCGTAATACCTTACCTGACCTTAGAGTATTGTCCTGATGGTGTAAAATTCTTTCACACACAAGGAACTCTTTTGTTTCTTCTATGTCAGGTAAATCTTCCTTGATTGGTTCCATTGGAGGTTCTCCATATATAGGGATGTAGCAAACTTATATGGAAAGCATTATGAATGTTCCAATGAATTGGTAGATCCAAACAAAAAGTCACATCATTTATCTTATCTGTGATCTTGAAAGGGCCATAATAGTGATTAGAAAGCTTAACCACTTTATCCTTTTGACCTTTCTGCTTCTTCAAGTGAGCCTTCTCAAACTTAAGAAGAACATATTGTCCCAACTTGAGATCTAACTTATGACTATGCTTATGAGCTTCACATTTATGCTTCTCTTATGTCCTTTGGATATCAGCTTTTACTTGAGTGAAAGCTGTATCAATTTCTCTAACATACTCATATGCTCTACAAAGATCTTATCCTTCATAAGAAGAATGGGTGATGAATGAGGCTTACCATAGATGATCTCAAAGGGTGCCTTACTAGTACTAGAGTGCATCGTATTATTGTATGCAAACTCTACTAAAGGCAAATAATTTTCCCATTCTCTTTGATTATCAAAGACATAGGATTTCAAAAGGTCCAAAACAATAGAATTAACACTTTCACTCTGCCCATCCGTTTGAGGATGATAAGAGGATGAAAACTTTAACTTTGTCCCGAGGTTCTCGAAGAGAGCTTGCCAAAAGAGGCTGGTCATGCAGGGATCTCAATCACTTATAATGGACTTAGGTATGCCATGATGCTTGAAAATATGAGTAAAGAATAGCTTACCCATATAATTAGCTTTGATTGTCTTTTGCACAGGTATAAAATGAGCTTGCTTATACTGAATCTATCAATGATTGTCTAGATTGCATCGTTGCTTGCTTGGGTGCGAGGAAGCTCCATGATAAAGTCCATGGCTATACTTTCCCAAGGCTCATTGGGAATAGGTAATGGCTTTAGTAGACCAGGTGGTTTATGCCTGTCATACTTTACTTTTTGGCATATCTTGCACTCGCAAACATACCTTTCAATGTTAGCTCTAAGAGTGGGCTAAAAGAAATATCTTTCCAATAATTGAGTAGTGGGTAGAATACCCCTATGTCCAGCATATGGAGATGCATATGCTTCATCCATTACCTTGTGTCGCAATGGTAATGTTACACAAATCGCTTGATGATGATACAAATAACCATCTTGAATCGAGTAAGGTGTAATCGACTAACCTGAGTTAAGCTGATCCCATATGATTGAGAAGTAGAAATTAGTTGGATACATTTTGGGTAAATCCATGAACTTGTTATGGTAAACAGTTGTGATTGCATTCACTCGAGGTCGCTATGATAGAGCACCTGCTACCACATTCTTAGTTCCAGATGTATGAAGGATTTGAAAATGAAACATAGATAAGAAATTTTCCTAGCGCATTTGTTTCTCTGAGAGCTTCTTCCAAGTGAGGAAGTATCTTAGACTTTGGTGATCTATTTTAATAACAAAATCTGCACCAAGTAAGTAGTGTTTCCATACTTGAAGAGCATGTACCACTGCCATAATCTATTTCTCATATACTGGAGCATGTAGCTCATGATCCTTGATGCGTCGGCTCTCAAAATCTACTACATGATGCTCTTGGTTAAGCACAGCTCTAATGCAATCCCTAGAAGCATCACAGTCAACTTCAAGAGGTTTTTGAAGATCTGGAACTATGAGAACTGGTTCTTGAGTCACAAGAAATTTAATTCTTTCAAAGGCTTATAGTTGCCTTGATCCCTAGCAAAAAGGCATTCGCTTCTTAGTAAGGTCATGTAGAGGAGATACAACATACGCAAAACCTCATATGAACCTCCTATAGTATGAACATAGGCCCAAGAAACTTCTAACTTCATGTACAAAAGTAGGTGTAGGCCATTCAGCAATAGCTTGAATCTTCTCAGGATCCTCACCAAATTGTGTGAAACAATATGGCCCAAGTAATAGATTTCCGAAAGAAAGAATTCACTCTTCTTAGCATTGACTTGTAGTCTATGCTTGCGAAGCTCTTGAAAAACAGTAGATAGATGTTTTCTATGCTCTTCTTCAGACCATGAAAATATTAGAAGACACCTGTGAACTTTGAGTGAGGTTTGAAAATTCTCTCCATCATTCGATTGAATGTGGCGAGTGAATTAGTCAAACCAAATGGCATGACTAAAAACTCGTATAGTCCAAATGTTGTACGAAAAGCTGTCTTATGAACATCTTCAGGTGCTATCTGTGTCTAGTGATAGCTGCTCTTGAGATCAATGTGACTAAAGATACTAGCCCCTTGCAACTTACCCAAGATATCATCTATCCTTGGGATAGGAAAACGATTCTTGATTATGATCTTGTTCAAATATCTGTAGTCTATGCACATATGGAAAGAACCATCTTTCTTTTGAAGAAGTAAGACTGGAGAGCAGTATGGAGAAGAGCTAGGTTGAACTAACCCTTTTTCCAATAGTTCATTTACTTGTTTTAGGATCTCCTCTTGCTAACTTGCACTTACTCGGTAAGGCAATTGGTTAGGTGGTGAACTACCTAGGATAAGATCAATTGTGTGATCTTTCGAGCGCTTAGGAGGTAACTCTCCTGGGAGTGAATCACTAAAACAATCTTCATATTGTTTAACAAAATCATGTATGGCTTAATCAATTAAAGAGAGGGGTTCTTTTAGAGTCTGACTTAGAAGCATTAGTTGGTATTGTGTGTTGATTAGAGGCATCAAGTGCCCTTGAGTCATTAGCTTCTTTTGACTCTCTCACAAAAATCATGTACGAAAAAATAGCTTTCTTCATTTCTTTAGAATTCTAACATGACTAACCATTGGGACATGCAAATCTCCAACATCAGCAATGCACACTATGTTCTGACCCTTGAATTTAAATGCAAGGGTCTTCTTAACAAAATCAGGAAGAGGTCTAATTTTGTAATGCCAAGGCATACCTAAGATAACATCACAGTTACCAATGGGTGCAAGTAGAAAAGATTCTTGGTTGTGGTAATCCCCAATTCTAAGATTCAACTTCCCCTGGATAGGAGTAGAATTGGTTGTAAGTCATTCAAATGCCGAACCTGATCCAATTGGTATTCCCAATCGATCCAATGGAATTTGTAGTTTTTCAACAATATCTGCTAATACAAAATTATCTGTGGACCCTAGATCAAAGAGTATCAAAACTCATTTATTGTTGAGTGTCCCCCAACCCTTTAAGAGTTGTCTTTTCTTCTCATTTGAATGAGTGTTAGCTTGCATATCCAGAATAGAATTTGAGGATGGTGGAAGAGGATCTTTAATCGCATTTTCTTTCTTCCTTTTGTGAGGACAATCAGGCTTCATATGCCCTAACTCACCATAAAGAAAGCACCTTCCTTCCTCTTTGTACTTTTATATCTCAGAGGGTGAGAGATACTTGTGCTTCTTCTTGTTACCCTCTGGCTTTGAATATTGGTCATGGGTAAAGATAGGTCTTCTTCGATTAGTCTTGTCTCTTGGTTGATCATCGAGGTGCTCTTGTCTATCTCTATAAGAACTCATCTCCAACTTTTGAGATGTACCAGGTGTATACAAACTTTCAACTATGATGGTAGACTCCATCATGCGAGATAAGGTTTCATGTGGATATACCTTCATGGTTGTATGTAAATGAGAGAGTAGGCTAGCTTCAAACTTCTTTTTCTTCTCTTCATCACTGATCTCCATGAAAGGAGTAACTTTAAGAAGAGTAGACCAAAACTTGTCCACATAACTAGTGACCTTCTCTTGCTCTTTCTGGCCTAGCCAATCCCACTCCTTCTTGACATCATTCTCAAAATCAGAAGGCAAGAATTGAGCATAAAACTTCTTCTTGAACTTTTTCCAAGTCCTATGTTTCCTTCCCTCCAAAATGAGAGTCAACCACCAATTACTAGCGGTGTCTTTCAAATGCATACCTACATGCCTTAGCTTGGAATTTTCTGAGAAATTATTATCAGAAAAAGTAACTTCAAATTTCCTGACAAAGGCTAGCGCCTTAGCAGGATCTCTCTTACTAGAGTAAGAGTCAAACTTTATGTCCTTATTCCCACACTTGAAAGTCTTAGTCTTCTTAAGCTTGCTCCTCTTATGGTCCCTCTTTGTCCGTTTGCGGATTGTACAAGACTTAGAACCAAGAGAGTAGGAACTAGAAGTTGATGAGGAGGAGGAGGAACTTGAGAAATCAGGGGAGTAGCTGGTTGCTAAGGGAGATGACTTCCTCCTTATCCTCCTCACTCAAGGTGAGGTCTTTTTGCTCTTCTTGATCCGAGAGTCCTTCTTCCTTCTAAGAAGCTTCTCAACAATTGGATGCTTTGCACCTTCACCATCAATTGGTGCAATGGTGTTTCTTCCAGTATCACCATCTTTGGAGGATTCGGTCCTTCATAAGTAGCATCTTCCCTTACCCTTAAGTTGTCAATCAATTGATGTACTTCGAGAATTTCCAACAAGCTACGATACTCTATCAATTGAGCCTGTAATTGCTAACTTGTAGGCACTTAATCAGTTTCCATCTTTACCTTCTTCTTGCAAGGATCACATTTACTTTGAGAAAAGCAAAGAGACCTACTCTGATACCACTGTTATAAGGTCCGAGATACACGCTCGACTTTCTTATATACTTAAAATATATATGGTGAATATTATGATGGTAGAGAGAGAGAACACATGAGAGAAAAGAAAGTTATAGATATATATATATATATATATATATATAGAAATTGACAACACACTAGGGACTAGAAGATGGGCCAATCTCCCCTTGTGGAGTAATACTATTGACAAGGAGCAAGCTCCTCCGTTACACATAAATCAGTTCTTACTTATAGATCTTGGAAACAAGATCACAATTCCTTGCACGGTATACAACCAGCTAACACTTGCACAACTTGGAAGTTGGCATCTTTTGATCCTTCTTGAGTCTCCTTCTCTCCTACACAACATGTGTAGGGCTCTCCTCTTGGCGCTTGATTTCAGCAAAGCTTCCGCAACACTTGTACCTTCTCTTCTCCTCTTGGAACTTGATTTCAGCAGAGCTTCTGCAACACTTGCACCCTCTCTTCTCCTCTTGGAACTTGATTTCAGTAGTGCTTCCACACACGGGGGATACACTAGCAGTAATAAGGAGACATCACCTGTGTGCAAGAAATATATGAAAATACCCCTTATCTACCCCCTATTTATGGGACCTTACTTATAAAATGTACCTTCCTTCCCTTAAATAACCCCCTCCCTTACACTCAGGTGGTACCATACGGTAAACCCTAGTGGATCCCCCGGGCTTCCACAGCACTTGATTTCAGTAGAGCTTGTGCAGCACTTGCACCTTCTCTTCTCCTCTTGGATGTATGCTGTTAACTAGTAGACGAACAAGGTGAAAGATCTAGAAAAGCTAAAGCAGAAGACAAAGGCCAAGGCAAAGTGAAACGGAAGACAAAGACGCACAAGAAAAAGTGCAAGTCAATACTTTTGTAAAAGAGCACAAGCGCATCATGATTTAATTTAAGGAGCGCTGGGCTCTCTTCCGTGCAATTTGTAAATGTAGATGGGCGGTAAGAAGGAAGCTAGGAAGATAGGAGGACAATGGGAAAAAGGGCCTAGGCCATGGCCTACCATGTAAAAAAGGGGATAAGGGGATGACCGCCCAAAAAGGGATTTAGGGTTTTGTATATAAAGTTGAAAAGTGAATGAGAAGCTCATTCTTGTGTGTGGCCAAAAGTGGCTCTCCTCTTCTTCTTCTTCTTCTTCTTCTTCTTGCTTGCTTGAGCTTGTGCTTGAGAGAGGGAGTGTGAGAGTGTGAGGGAGTGAGTGTGTGAGGGTGAGGGACTGGGGAGGAGAAGCTCTCCATCTTCTCCTCTCTTCTTCTCTTCTCTTCTCTTCTCTTGTCTTGCTCGCGGCGATGGAGCTTGGAGCATGGAGCTTGAGGATGAAGCTTGCACTTGGATCTTGGAGCTACCGGAGTGCGCCAGAGAGGAGGTAACTCGATCGGCATGGAGGTAAGCTCACTACACCCGTAGATATGGATGGTGCGTCGGCTATGTGAGAGGTAGCCATTAGTGCTCGGCTTGGAACGCTTGAAACAATAAGCGGTCCGTAGGTCTTGGCGGTTGAGTGAAAGCTTTCACATTTTGGTTTTGTTTCCAGGACCAACGGATTCAAGCCTTGAGCGCTTGCGCGCTTCGAATCGAGCATTGAAGTAAGGTTTTCCCCGAACCGGTGCTTGAGGTAGATAGGTAGGAAGTGAGGGAGTTTGAAGAGGTATTCGATCTCCTTAGCAAGTAGGTTTTTGTTGTTTTAGACTTGGAAAAGCATGATGGAGTAGTGTAGGTATTTTTCTTATAAATTTTTCTTGCATTTAGGAAGGATAGGAGCAAAACATTGGAGCAAACAGTAGGGTTTTTGTCGTTGTATAACAGGCTGAAACAAGGAAATAGGGGCACAAATTCAGATTTCTGGTTGGAAGAGTATGAGGGACTAACTGCTAAGGTCACAGCAGGTTGGGTTGGGGCAATAAGAGGCCCAGGGAACTAGGAAAGACCACACTTGACATCCTGCCTTCTAAGAAGAGAGTGAGCCTGAGAGCCAGGGAGAGAGCAAGAGAGAGAAAGCAGCGGGGAGATCGTTGAAGTGCTTGATCGATTCGAATGCCGCATTGATTCCAAGTATGCCTGGCAGTTCCTTCTATTGTTTTGCACCTATTTGGAAGGCATGGAACAATTCCGTGGAGTAGGTGTTGACCTTGAGGCATCGTACGCAACCCACGGGCTGTCGTCCGCGCCATCGGACTAGGCTGTCCGAGTTCCAGAATAGGACCGCTTGATTTCTAGAGTTGGATCGTCCAATTGCTAGAATCGAACCACCCTGTCCAATCCAATTCCCAAAATCAAGCCACTGCGAGAATTGGACCCTGTCTCAAAATCAGACACTCGGACCTTGAAAATCGGACACATTGAAAATCGGACTTCAAAATCAGACACTCGGACCCTGGATATCGAACGCAAGGAATCGGACGGGCTCAGAATCGGACGCCTGTCAAAATCGGACGTCAAATTCTAGAAATCTGACGTGACCAAAATCAGACTAGTGGACCGATCGGACCAACCTGAACTCGGACGTCCGATTCTGATAATCAGACTCCTGAAAATCGAACATCTGAGAATCGGACAGAAAACTATCAAAATCGGACAGGTATCTAGAACACAAATTTTGACACATCTAAACCCTGAAATTGACCCCAAAGGCTACGTAGAGCTAAAGGCACATCACAGATTGATCACTGGGCTGAAATTTAGAGCAAGTAGTTCAAAATTTGGCTATAAATGGTCTTTCAATTCACGTATGGCATTTACTGACGGCCCTACGGGCTGGGGGGACTGCCCCCCTCCCCCCTGAACCCCGCAGAGGGGGCTCTGCCCCCTCCGCACCTCCCCCAAGCAGGTTGGAAAGAAAACGCGCGTCATGATAGGTCCTCCAAATTGGACTCTAGTATAGTAATGGCTCTACACGAGCATGGATTCTCACTTACAAAACAGCAAACAACCAAAAGCCTATTCCCGAACACAGAGAAACAGAGACCCTAGAACATCAATGGGCCAATCTAGCCAAAAAGGGCAAAAAGGCCACACTGCAAAAACACATACGTGTTGCATTTGGACTGCATCTAGTCAAAGCAGAAAGAAACAACATCAATCTACAACAGTGAGAATGACTAGATATGACAGTCCTGATGATAGATGCTCCTTGAATAGCACTACACTGATGATCCAAGACATCAGTGGAGAATCCACATCTGGTTGTGCAGTTGGGGACTCAAGGGCATTTGTCAGAAGGCTTAAATTTACAAGCCAAGAGCCGGAAGATGAAGACATGGTACCTCCTGCTTAACTCACCCCGAAGAGAGAGCATACCATCAATGCTCTGATTGATGAAGGAGCATATTTCAATATCTTGACCTATGACGCATGGACCTACTAGGCCAACCAGAGCTGACACCAACTAATGCAACTCTTAGCCCTTATAGGGGACCTCCACAAGCACTCATAGGGAAGTGCAATATCCTTGCGACAATTGAAACTGAAAGCTTGCCTATCCTATTTCATGTTCCTCTAAATAGTGCTAAATATGGTAAGGAAACCCTCCTAGGAAGACCCTTCAAAAGGGCGACCAAGTGTGAGGCCGACTATGTAGCATAGAGGATACACCTGACACTACCGGGTGTGAGGATAGTCACAACCTTCAGTAAGGGTGACCTCATCAAAACTCGAGGAAAAGGCAAGGAAGGTGCTGACATAACAATCAAGCCTACTAACAAGAGCAAGGACTTCTTAGAAGAATTGATATAAGCACAGGTCGAACAATGAGAACCAGTGAGTGAGGCCACGCCTGAAACAAGAAGGTCAAGAGACAATGCCAAGGATGGGCTTTGGACTTACAAATATCGTAGAAGACCCCAAAAGAAGCCCAAGCCTTATAGACAAAGGCATCGATGGAGGGTTAGCACAACACCCCGATGGATATCCAAAGCGTTGCTATGTGCTCAAGGGTATTATGCAGGTAACCGATGGATTTGAGTACCAAAACCCCCTACTAAACCACCTCTATCAGCTGAAGGCCAGATTGCATCAAAAGCAATGAAGCACAAGAGGAAATCTAAGAGAAAATCCAGGTCTCGAGGCAGGAAACCAAACATGAGTGTTCGAAAGAAAGAGCCTCAGCCTAGCATGCTTAATAAACAGATGTCATATGTAACCATTGAGCGTGCACAAAGACCAATAGTGCTTAAGGAGCTTTTGACTTCCCAAGAGGATAATGAGCACCAGAGGCACAACGCTACTCGTAAGAAGGCTGATTTCTCAACAAAGAAAATGGCACAATCGTCTAATAGCCTCGAGTAAATCATTCACCTAGTGCCAAGTTCACCTAAGAGTCCTAGATCTCCTACAGCCTCTTTTCCCAAACAGACACAGGAAGCACAACAAGAGTCGTTAAGGGCAGCTTCTCAATCCCAATCTCTATATCCATCTAAGCTTCTAAATGTCCAAGAGGTGGGACATGACACCATCCCTAGCTCTCGGCCCAAGGATATGCCTGTGCAACCTAATGTGACTAGATCAACTCATGCTCGATCTACACAAGTGAATGCTCAAAGGGCAACAAAAGACACGACTACTTCCGATCACCCTAGGGACTTGACATCGCAATCCACCAAGATTAGCTAGCCCACTGGACTAGCTGCTACCACTTCCAATCAGGGATCACAACAGTCACAGCCCTTGGCCGTGACAACGACCCTTGCAGAACATGTCCTTAGCAGTTCACCTATGGAGGAGGTGCCACAACCAGCATCCTTGACAACTCTAGCACTTCCAAAGTGCTTTAAGTCTAAGCTAGAGGAGTTAGCAGAAGGGAATTGACTGAAGAGCTAGACTCTCCAAAAAGAGAGGCATTTGTACCCTCACAACCTAGTGAGGCTATTTAGCAGGCCACGGCTATGCCCCATGAGGACACACTAGAGAAAGAGAATGCTGAGGCCCAGCCAAGCACATCAACGACTGACCTAGTGCAAGGTCCCGAGTCTTCAAGGGATACACCTTGATTGCCTAAGAAAAAGAAGAGAAAAGAAAGAAAACAACAACGGCAGTTAAAAGTGGTTGTGGACCCCAAGAAGATTGAAACCAAGAGTACCGAAGAGCTAAGGAATAAAGTATCGAGACCATCCACCAATGAACCCATTGATGTCTCTCCTAATAGCGGTGAAACCTCAGACACATATGTGTGCTCTGAAAAATCAAAGCAGCCGTTACCATCAACGGTTGCTTGCAACACTCAATCCATCGACAACAGAACTTGCATTGACCAATCAAGAGTGGATACAACGCTGTCACAACAGGGTGACAAATTTATGCCAGTCACATCCAAGGAGAACCATGACGCAATAACGAAGCCTCAGGAGAAACATGGAAACCCCAAGAGCATAAGAAATCCTAGCGTTGACCAATCTTGCTCGTCTAGGCCTGAGCCCCCAGTTATGCTAAAGCCTAGGCAAACTCCTAGAACCTTGCATGAGATAGCAACCAAGCAAGCCCTCATTGAACATAGAAGTGTCACAGAATGCTTAACCAAGTTGAATGCTAAGCTCAAAGTGTTCGCACATGTCTATGTCCTAGCAGACATGGGAAATTCCCTAAAGAGCAGCTTGAAGAATACTTGCCATTTCCCTTATCCTGGGAAGAGCAAGAACATCTTGACAAGCACTATAACAGGCTCCTGTATGAATGCATGTGACTCATCTCTGACGACGAAGCCGACGAACTACGCTTAACTGTAACATTCAATGATGTGCTCTGTCAACCAAACCTCTTAGAGATAGAGCAACTAAAGCGACAATCAGAGGGTCAAAGTCAATTCAAACAACGTTGGTTTGAAAACCGTGTTGCAATGGTCGAACTAGGAGCCCAGATCATGATAGTCTTAGAGGAGCGATTTGCCAAATGGCGGTCTCAAAGAGACCCAACCTATGTGACATCAACTTCCTTTCGAGTGTTGACTGCCATTCGGGGTACGAACTTAGCTGAAACTAGTCAATATAACTCTCTGTCTGATAAGGTTCTCATCGAGGAGGAGTTACATGTTGCCAGTAGACTCGGACAAGGTCCCATGCTACTCGATGTTGCAAAATATCTATCGGTATTGAGTAAGCTGCCACGAGTACTAGATGAGTGTGCCACACTCCAGTACAATCCAGAGTTCTACAATTGGCTTTTATCCTCGTGAAGTGACATGGATTCGTAAATATGTACATAAATAAACAATGAATTTTGTGACCATGTATAGACAATATCAACATACACAAGCAATGATAGTCAAGGGCAGGGAGAAGAGTTGGGTTCAACAGGCTAAACTTCTCAAGTCCTCCTCTCACCACACATTTAGAATATGTGTGACCATTCCCGCCTCCAGCTGGAGGGCATGCAACCCTCATTACCACCATAGGAAGCCGTGACCAACATCTCTGAGGGTGTAGACAGGGTACTGTTCCTTTCTATACACCTTTCCCCCTTTCCGGTCTATCCTTCCGAGGATGAGCCCTGCCCCACTCCATGACAACCAGTCCATGCAACTTAGCATAAGCCAAGATCTGCTAATGGCTGGAGGCAAAACGAACATCATTATGGGGGCCATCCCTCTACAACAAACACTACATGTCTCACCTCTCCCCTCCTCGTCATATGCGCTTGATAACCCACTATATAATCCCTTCCATGCAAAGAGTTTTATCATGTCTCAAGGCCTAATCCTTGGTTCGCATTTTGCAGGTCCCCCTACGGTAGCAGACATGGAGCACCCAGTGCAACTGGCTTGCAAAGACTCTATCCACCGTCAAAGGCAGCATGCAGCACAAGCTCCTCTGTCGGAACGCTACGTACCTATCCTCAAAAGGTATGCAAAGAAACAAGGCCCCAAGTGACACCGCCCCGGACGTAGGTCGAAAAATCCCCAATCCAGGGGAATAGAAGCTCAAGGGAGCACACAAGGCATGGCAACACTGGTCGTGCGAGCCCCCAACAGACGCTCGGGCACCAAGTGCTCAAAAGAGGAGAGGGCAGCTCGAGACAAGCAGGAATTTGATGCATTGTTCAAAAGTATTCTGGAAATAGTTGCGTCCAGAGACTACACCATTCAGGTCCCGGGAGACATCTTCCCTGCCCAACCTCATAGGAGCCCCTCACCAGCAAAGCCTCAATCACCCGACCACATGGACTCGCCTTGCCTCATACAAATAGAGTGGCCCCATGTTATGTAAAAGGCTTATCAAATGCTACCTGGCCATGACTTTTTGTCTCTAAAGGGTTATGTACTGACATGTTCCCCACTTGTACAAGATTTTTATATCTGCGTTTAATATGTTTCACGTCTTTAGCAAAAGAAAAAGAAAATCAAGCGCATGTGATAAGTATCTAAGTCAACACCATGGAATTCAGATAAGTGATGTCTCCTTTTGTTGCACTGGTTTATTATAGTTGTGGCATGAGCCGTGCATGCTCTCATGAAGTGACAAGTAGATGTAGGATGACGCAGGTCTTTGTGTGAAAGTGTTCAATACCCAAGACACCACAAGACCGCCAACCTCACGAAGAGCCACAACAAAGCCACGCAGCCGAAAGTGATAATCACCCTTGCGAGTGCCCACATCACATGGCCCAAAGCATGAGCTTAACCACTTCCTCTTTCTGGGTTACACTCTACGTCGGGCACTCAAGCAGCTATTACCCCAGTTGTACCAATATCGCACGTTCCAAAGAGGGTTGCAATATCTCATTTGTATCTCCCCATCTCAACAACTACTTCTCTAACAACAAGGCTAGGACACACTCATCACTATAATATCCATTTCCTGAGCCTTCGAACCTTGACATTTCCCAACCCATTGAAAGGGTGATAGCCTCAACATATTGCAATGGTTGTACTCAAGCAAGTCCACAAAAACAAAAGAGAGAAAAAAAAAGAGAATAAAGAAAGAAAAAAAGAAAGAAAGAAAAAAAAACAAGAAAAAAAAGGAAAAATAGAAAAAAAGAAAAGAAAAGAATGAAAAATAAGAAGCACCCACGATCACAGCACAACACCTAGGGGTCCTCAAATTAGGTACGACCAATGACCTTGGTTGATTGGCTCTGTCCCTAGTCCCCTAGCCCTTTAGTATCACTCACAATTGTGCAGGGCACATCAAGGGCAGGACATACCTAGGGAGCTTGTCTCGCCTATGGTTAGACCTGTCACCCTGACCCATTCGCACAATTCCCTCTTGCACTCTGCCTTAATACCATTGCAATCACTTGTGGTAAGCACTGCACGAATGGCCATGAAAAGTACACCATCCTCATCAAGCAAGTCCAATAGCTCCCAACTACCGAAAGTGTGGTGTCCTTGTGTTCAATTAGGCTACGTCATGCAGTCACAACGCAAAGGATGTCTCATACACCTTCACGTGTACTTCTTCTCAACATGGATAACTTTGCTTCATCCACACATTGTTATGAGAAACCAGTCCACGGTCTTCTACCTACGTAATATCTAAGTATGCACGAGCACTCACATAATATCTGCACCGAAGTATATACATAGTTTGGGTCCTCAAGTGCAGGACAATACTCTCAGCTTGCTTAGAGTTTTGGTTAGAGTTCGACCCGTCTCCCAAACTAATTGAACTATGTCTTGTGCACGATAGAGAAGACTAGCACTACCCCTAGGGAGAGACCACCTATGAGAGGTTTTCAATTGCAGGTATTGAAGACTCCAACGAATGTGTCATTTGCTCTTCATCGACACTCAACTCTGAATTCCTATCCTTTATCATCCTGCAAGCCCGCCAAGAATTGTCATATGCAGAATCCCCAACAAACCACCACTTGTACTCCATCAGTGCAATCCCCACAAAGAACATCCCTACCACCAGCCACCTAGGCCACCAACGTGCCCCCAATGACCTTCCTCCCTACCACTATCAACACTCCTCCATGGCAACCACAGGCGTCCTTGCCACCCACGTCTTTGGTGCATATTAAAGCCTGCTACCTACGACGGTGAGTGCCATGGGATTGGCACTCGTCTAGGAGGGGGGTAATGTTAACCAATAGACGAACAAGGTGGAAAATCTGGAAAAGCTAAAGCAGAAGACAAAGGCCAAAGCAAAGTGAAATGGAAGACAAAGACGTACAAGAAAAAGTGCAAGTCAATACTTTTGTAAAAGAGCGCAAGCGCATCATGATTTAATTTAAGGAGCGTCGGGCTCTCACCCGTGCAATTTGTAAATGTAGATGGGCGGTAAGAAGGAAGCTAGGAAGATAGGAGGACAATGGGAAAAAGGGCCTAGGCCATGGCCGGCCATGTAAAAAAGGGGATAAGGGGATGATCACCAAAAAAGGGATTTAGGGTTTTGTATATAAAGTTGAAAAGTGAATGAGAAGCTCATTCTTGTGTGTGGCCAAAAGTGGCTCTCCTCCTCTTCTTCTTCTTCTTCTTCTTCTTCTTGCTTGCTTGAGCTTGTGCTTGAGAGAGGGAGTGTGAGAGTGTGAGGGAGTGAGTGTGTGAGGGTGAGGGACTGGGGAGGAGAAGCTCTCCATCTTCTCCTCTCTTCTTCTCTTCTCTTCTCTTCTCTTGTCTTGCTCGCAGCGATGGAGCTTGGAGCGTGGAGCTTGAGGATGGAGCTTGCTTGAAGCTTGCACTTGGATCGTGGAGCTACCGGAGTGTGAGAGAGAGGAGATAACTCGATCGGCATGGAGGTAAGCTCACTACACCCGTAGATATGGATAGCGCGTCGGCTATGTGAGAGGTAGCCATTAGTGCTCGGCTTGGAACGCTTGAAACAATAAGCAGTCCGTGGGTCTTGGCAGTTGAGCGAAAGCTCCCACACATGCAAAGTGATGCTTCCTTCACCTTTCTCACACCCAAGGAGAGCCTTCTCTTTTATAGGCTTTCAAGAGCTTCTTTTCTTGGAGAGAGACTTGAGTTGATCTTCATGCAAGATGTGGCTATTCCAGGATCTACTTTGCAGCACCAATTTCCAGATATCTCTCTGTGTGTTGCTCAGATGAAAAAACATCCAACACAAAAGTTGTAGATCTCATTGTTTTTTATAACCCTCATTGCACATTTTTAGAGTTCGTCTTTCTATCATGAGATATTTTAAAAATGGATTCACCATGTCTTTTTAAAAAAAAAACAGCTTCTCAAACTATACTCTTAACTTGTGGTCCATGCAACCATCTTAAGGAGAGTTCATTAAATTTCCTTGGGCCTCAACCTTAAGATTGACTTCCACACAAAAGCTTGTGTCTTTTTAGACCTTAGAAAGAGAAAATCACTTCTCTCCTCACTTCCAGAGGATCACGTCTCTTGTCTTTCTTAGTGAGAGAATTACCTCTCTTGTCTTTCTTAATGAAAGAAAAGACCTTAAACCTTGACTTGTAAGGAAGAGGATGACTCCAAATGAATGCAATGCTCATTACACACAAGTAGACATTCCCAGGTGTCCCCGAATGCATAGATAAATACATATACACAATGCTAATGCACTTCCTCTTCTTAGAACTCAATCCATCTTCATTTATGTGTAACTCCTTGGTTCTTGTGTACACCCTTACACTTGGCAGACACTTCCTTTTCCCTTCATAACTTGTACTACATGTACTAGATATCCCCTTCATAGTGCTCTGATCACCCCCATTAAGTGATGCACTAGGAATACTGGTCTCTAAATGGTCTCATGGCCATGCTAGATCATCATCAACACTTAAAGAAAAGTGAGTCATTTATTTATTAACATTAAAAATTTTTAAAATAGAGAATACGTAATAAGCAATCAATTTAGTGACACATTGCCTCCATCTCAAGCTCCAAGATTAGAGGAAGGTCCGAAAGACTGACTGTCTCCTCTGGTATCAAGGGTGTAAATTGAGTCGTGCCCTCCAATTGGTGAGGCACTCCATCCATAACACACCCACGAATACTTCTAATGGGCCGCAATAGGTGCATTCCTTGGGATGAGGCATCATCTCCATGTACAAATTTCACGGGCACATCTAATATTTTTGTATATGATATTCAATTACTTTGCAAATGTAAAGCATGATGGATACACACTTTTCTTACCATTCCCTCAAAGTCTGAGATCGCCTGATCAATGATCTCCAATTGAAACTCGTCAAAGTGTTGTACGTATTCTATGGACAAGTGATATTTTTGTCTAATTGCTAGCTTACATTGAGTGCAAGGACACGGGACACGTTGATTAAGATATGCCTCACAATCTTGGGCATCACGACCATCATTGTTCTCCATTTGGTCTATGTTAGATTTTTGTTCCCCTCATTGATGATCTTCCTTCATATTAATCTCTACTCTTTCTCTCCCTTTCCCTTTATTTGTTTGCCTCCCTCCGTCCCTCTTTGTCCGTTCCTTTTCTCTCCATGTCTCTCTGCCTTTATTTATCCCCCTCTTTATTTCTCTCCCTGCCCCTCTTTCTCTCTCTCTTTCCCTTTTTTTATTTGCCTTCCTTTGTCCTTCTTTATTTATCTTCCCACCTTTCAAATTCTCTCTCTTTCTCTTTTTTTTATTTGCAACCCTTCATCCTTCTCTGTTTCTCTCTCTTCCCCCTCTCTCTCAATGTTTCTTTCTCTCCCCCATCTTCCCTCCCCACTCTCACTTCTTCTCTCTTTTCCTTTCCCTCCCTTCTTCTCTCTATGTTTTTCTCTCTTTTCCTCTCCACTCGTACTTAATGCATCTTGTTACAATCAAAATCAAATATAGAAAACAAAAAGCTCATAGACATGAAAGACCCTCTCTCCCCACCCCTCTTTGTATCTCTCTTCCCCCTCTCCCTTTATTTTTCTATCATTCTGTTCTTTCTAATTCTCTCATTGTTTCCATTTTTCACTCTCCTCTCTCGCTCTCTATTTGTTGTTCTCGCTATCTCTCTTTTTCTCCCTCTTTCTGTCTCTTTTTCTCCCCCTCTCTTTCTAGCTCTTTCTTTTTTTTTAAACTCTCCTTCCCCTCTTTACCTCACACTTTTATCCACCTCTTCCTTCACTCTCCATTTCTTTTTCTTTCCTCCCTCTCTTTCTTTCTCTTTTTCTCTTTCTGTGTTGCCTCTCTCTTTGTTTCTCCCCCTGTTGTTTCTCTCACTTATTCTTCTCTCTCTCTCTCCCTCCCTCCATCCCTCTCTCTCTTCGTCTCTTTTTATTACCTTTCCTGTTTCTCTCTCTCTCGTTCTCTCTTCCTTTTTCTCCCTCTCTCCTTTCCTCTCTTTCTCTCTCTCTTTCAATGCATCTCATTACAAAGAAAAATAAACAAAAGAAAAGAAGAAAAAACAAGAACAAAGTAAGAAGAGGCAATGTACCTACCACAAACGCCCGAGGATGGATTCTTCGCCTCCTCTTCGTGACATCCCTTCTTTCTCCCTTGTACACTTCTCCCTCTTGCTCATATATGGCGGTGGCAGCAAAGGCGACGGCAGTGAGAAGCTCTTGTTCTCTCTCTTTCCCTCTTCCTCTCCCTCTCAAGGTAACGATCTCTCTCGCTCTCTCTTTTACTCTCTCTTGAAAATGTTTGCAGGAAATGTCACACTCGGGTTTTTTGGTGCTTTTTTTCTTAGATTGGCTTCGCTATTTGCATCCCAAAATTAATTTTGTGATGCAAAGACGCAAATATTCTACATTGCAAACCACCATTGCTATTTTCCCATTTCCTTATAGTGTGTCTACACATAAAAAATATAGAAGATACATAGGAGGAAAAGCATAGCAATGTAACTTCATAGCATTGCACATCAATCATTTGAGCAGGTTTAAGGTTGCATCATTGCATCTCCTACAAGTAGCTAAAAACAACGATGCCTCATACACTCAAAAAATGCATTACTAGGTACCACTAATACATGTGACTCATTAGACATCACAATGGCCTCACGAATATTACATACATTGAGAGTTCTACCCTTATGAATATTCTCTTGAAATTTGTTTGTGAACTTGGATCTCCATTTAACTAACTTACCGTCTCGATATTTAGGGCAATATCCACTAGGGACACTTGTAGAAATAGATGCTAATGGAGTTTGGCAAGCAATAGGATTAGCATTTTACAACACAAACCCATTGTTTTGAAGCATTATTACCTTTGATAGAAGTAAACTTGTGCCCTTAGCAAATTGGCCACACCCTTGGTGCAGGGCCTAGTGGTCCTACAACATGATGTTCATCAACCACCCATGAGTGTGTGTTCGAGGTATTGCAAAACCAAATGAACCCCTCAATGAAACCACTAAGGTACTTTTGTCAACCCCAAAGGCAAGATGCAAGCACACCATGACCACCATTCACATCATTATTGCATATATATTGTCCACATTGTTGGATAGTATATCAAAACATGTCATTTTTCTATTGGGTTTGGTCCTACGAATTGCCCACACTGTCTTTAGTACTTTGTCTCTTTGATAGTGAGACCATTTTATGTTTGCGATGAAGCATGATCCACAACATTATGTTTACCCGTTATTACAGTAACAAACTTTGGTCTCTGACTATCCTTATCCAAAACTATGGATGGATGCACTTACTTTAAACACTTTTTGCAAACACTCCTCAAACCCACACTTGTCTATTGCATCTTAGGAGAGCCCACACCCATTTCCTCCATTGAAGCATGAGCCAAATCTACAGGTCACTTGCCAAGGTAGAAGAAGTAGATTGAGAATGAAATCTCTTTGCCATGTCCTTCACCCATGGGCTAGTACACCAAACCTATTTCCTTTTAAGTATCCATTGTACTTTACATTATGCAACAATGCCAATGACATATCCAATCCTAATGCTTCAAACAAGGTAAATTGCTCTTTATATCTAATAGAAGCCCTCATGCTAGCATGCT
Organism: Lygodium microphyllum; assembly: GCF_053477565.2. Lineage (NCBI taxonomy): Eukaryota > Viridiplantae > Streptophyta > Polypodiopsida > Schizaeales > Lygodiaceae > Lygodium > Lygodium microphyllum. The sequence goes on from NC_141135.1 coordinate 120,670,631, forward strand.
TTGCCTAAAAAAGGTTTGTATGTGGCACAAAAATACCAAACTTGTCTTGTGCAACAAAGCATGAACCCTAATGTCCCACCATGCCAACCATGTCTCAAGAGTGGGAATCTCATCAACAACTACATTCCCTACATTCTAGAAATTTCTAAGCTCCTATTTGCATAAGGAAACTACATTCTCAAATGATACATTTTTCTATTTCCGACACAAGCTTTTATGATCCTCCTATGAAGAAGGTTTGATACATCTCCTTGTATGCATAACCATGCTCTATTCCTAATGAAAGTCACAACTTCTCTCTTTCTTAGGCACTATATTCTTCCCACCTCCAAAGTAAGCAACATGAATAGTGATCTAGTTTGCATGTGCCTCATCAACCATGAACCCTTAAAACTCGGGCTTCTTGAAACCTCTCTTTTCCACGACATTGTTAACCATCCTCCAAAATGTGATCCGACAAAATTTGTTCTGTGGCTAGAACTCACATGTTGCTATGATGAGAAACTCTCGAATGTAAGGATCATAAATATGAGCATGCATCATTGGTCATCCCCGAACCCTATGCACATGATCAAAATGAATCCACATGTGTTGCATGTTCCCATCAGGTCTCATTCTATTCACTAAGTCTAGTCCATTGCACGGGCCCTTTGTTGAAATCTTGAAAACATAAGGCTAGTTTGTAGTATCCAACTGACCCGAGAATAAGACATTGTGGAAGAAAGGATACCTACATCTATTTTTTAGGTCTAACACAGCCTTAAAACCTTTGGAGGTAACACTTTGTGCATGTTTGGCATAGTCTAGGCACTTCTCCAATCTCTTCTTGTTAGACAATGGTGTGGCATATTCCAAAAGCTTTGCCAACTCCCCTTTCTCAATCTTAGTACCAATAGCGTTAGTCTCCCCTACCAGCATCTCAAAAATCATGTCCCTTGCAAGAGATGTTCCCAACTACTTTGTTATAGTAAAACGATTGTCTTTAGCTTTAGAGATCACCCTCTCCTCCACTCTTTCAACATGCAACTTGTTTCCACCCTCTTCATAAGGATGATTGTGACTCCCAAGATAAATGCCACACTTAGATGTTTTCTCATGATCCTTGGGAATGCAATAACAACAAGGCAAGTGGAAACCTCAGGGAAGTTACTATATGTATACCCTCTACATCATGTGCGTCCAATGCCTATTTATAAATATCTTTATTTGTGAAATTTTTCTTTTTCTAAAAATAATCATTTTCTATTAAATTTGTAAATAACCCATTTATATTATTCCCTTTTTTATGTAGAAAATGTATAAAAATAGTATTTTAAAAATACCGTATTTTGAACCCACGTGATGCACACATATATTCATGAGTAACTTACTCGGGTTGAAAATGCACTGTGATCCTTGTCCATAATGTCTACATAGCAATGAACCATATTCTTAATTGATCATGCCAACTTGGTATACTCATTTCAATCTTCCCCTTCATTATGTCTCATTTTTCTGGTAGTGCAATCTCAATAAAAAGAACAGTCCACATTTACACGTCTTAAATAACTTGAGCATCTACTAAATGAAACTACACCATCAAAAAGGTCACAGTTAGAAGTCACATACTCTATCCATGGATGGGGTAGTCGTTTCTTTGCTCCACTCCATACATGACTCATCTATTGCTAGGAGGGGGTAGCTCAAAGGCAATGTAACCATCATATTGCTTTGGAAGCTCTTTGACTCATTTGAAGGCCGTAATGCTTTAAAATGCAGTATACAAGTTGTTATTAATAGGCAAGCATTTGATCAGGTCAAAGACACTACTGAAGCCTTCAATAGACCAAGCATCAATATCTTCTTTTATCTCCACCCCTTCTTGCAAGACACTTGCAACATCGCTATTTACCTTATAGTGTCACTAAATTGATTACTTATTATGCATTCTCTATTTAGTAAATTTATGTCAATAAATTAATTACTCACTTTTCTTTAAGTATTGATGATGATCTAGCATGGCCATGAGACCATTTAGAGACCAGTATTCCTAGTGCATCACTTAATGGGGTGATTAGAGCTTTGTGACGAGGATATCTGGTATAGGCATTACAAGCTAAGAAGAGGGAAGGAAGTGTCTGTCAAGTGTAAGAGTGTACACAAGAATCAAGGAGTTACACATTAATGAAGATGGATTGAGTTCTAAGAAGATGAAGAGTATTAGCATTATGTAAATGTATTTATGTGTGCATTCAGGGACACCTGGGAACGTTTACATGTGTGTAATGAGCATTGCATTCATTTGGGGTCATCCTCTCCCTTACAAGTCAAGGTTTAAGGTCTTTTCTCTCTTAATAAATTAAGAAGAGAAGTAATTCGTTCATTAAGAAAAACGAGAGATGTAATTCTCTCACTAAGAAAGACAATAGGCATGATCCTCTGGAAGTGAGGAGAGAAGTGATTTTCTCTTTCTAAGGTCGAAGATGACACAAGCTTTTGTGTGGAAGTCAATCTTAAGATTGAAGCCCAGGCAATCTAGTGAACTCTCCTTATCTATGGCTCAAGGTGGTTGCATGGACCATAAGTTAAGAATAGAGTTAAAAAAGCTACTTTTCTTAAAATAAACATGGTGAATCCATTTTTAAAATATCTCATGATAGAAAGCCGATCTCTAAAAAAGCCCGCTAAGGTTGTCGCAAATGGCGAGATCTACAACTTTCATGTTGGACCTTTTTCCATCCGAGCAATACACATAGAGATATTTCGAAATTGGTGCTGCATAGTAGGTCCTGGAACAGCCACATCTTGCATGAAGATCAACCTTTCCAATCTTGGCACTCAAGTCTCTCTCCAAGAAGATGAGCTCTTGAAGCTTATAAAAGAGGAGGCTCTCCTTGGGTGTGGGAGAGGTAAAGGAAGCATTGTGTGCATGCAAGAGAAGGAGAGAAGATGGTTTGAATCTCACAAAGTGTTGTAGAAGCTCAACTGAAATCAAGTTTCAAGAGGAGACCCCTACACGTATTGTGTGGGAGAGAAGGTGCAAGTGTTGCGGAAGCTCTACTGAAATTAAGCTCAAAGAGGAGATCCCTACGCATATTGTGTAGGAGAGAAGGAGAGACTCAAGAAGGATCAAAATGTACCAACTTCCAGGTTGTGCAAGTGTTAACCGTTGTATACCATGCAAGGAACTGTGATCTTGTTCCCAAGATCTACAAGTAAGAACTGATTTATGTGTAACGGAGGAGCTTACTCCTTGTCAATAATAAAACTCCACAAGGGGGGAGATTGGCCCATCTTCCAATCCCTAGTGTGTTGTCAATCTCTCTATCTCTCTCTCTTTCTCTCTACATCTTTCTTTTCTCTCATCTGTTCTCTCTCTACGCCAGCATAATATTCACCATATATCTTTCAAGTATATAAGAAGGTCGAGCGTGTATCTGGGATCTTAGAACAGTGGTATCAAAGTAGGTCTCTTTTCTTTTCTCAAATTAAATACAAACCTTTGCAAGAAAAAGGTAAAGATGGCAATTGGTGAGGTGCCTACAAGTGAGCAATTACAGGCTCAATTGACAGAGTATCGTAGCTTGTTGGAGATTCCCAAAGTACGTCAATTGATTAACAACTTAAGGACAAGGGAAGAAGCTACTTATGAAGGACTGAATTCTCCAAAAGATGGTGATATTGGAGAAAACACCATTGCACCAATTGATAGTGAAGGTGCAAAGCACCCAATTGATGAGAAGCTTCCTAGAAGGAAGAAGGACTTTCCGGTCAAGAAGAGTAAAATGACCTCACCTTGAGTGAGGTGGATAAGGAGGAAGTCATCTCCCTCAGCAACTAGCTATTCCCATTATTACTCAAGTTCCTTCTCCTCCTCGTCATCTTCTAGTTCCTACTCTCTTGGTTCTAAGTCCTGTGAAATCCGCAAATGGACAAAGAGGGACCATAAGAGGAACAAGCTTAAGAAGACTAAGACTTTTAAGTCTGGGGATAAGGACATAAAGTTTGACTCTTACTCTAGTAAGAGAGATCCTGCTAAGGCGTTAGCCTTTGTCAGGCAATTTGAAGTTGCTTTTTCTGATGTTAATTTCTCAGAAAAGTCCAAGCTCATGCATATAGGCATGCACTTGAAAGACATCGCTAGCAATTAGTGGTTGACTCTCATTTTGGAGGGAAGGAAACCTATGACTTGGAAAAAGTTCAAGAATAAGTTTTATGCTCAATTTTTGCCTCCTGATTTTGAGAATGATGTCAAGAAGGAGTGGGATTGGCTAGGCCAGAAAGAGCATGAGAAGGTCACTAGTTATGTGGACAAGTTTTGGTCTACTCTTCTCAAGGTTAATCCTTTCATGGAGATCGGTGATGAAGAGAAGAAAATGAAGTTTGAAGCTGGCCTACTCTCTCATTTACACAGAACCATGAAGGTGTATCCACATGAAACCTTATCTCACATGATCGAGTTTTCCATCATAGCTAAAAGTCTGCATACATCTTGTACATCTCGAAAGTTGGAGATGAGTTCTTATAGAGCTAGACAAGAGCAGCTCTATGATCAACCAAGAGACAGAACTAATAAAAGAAGACCTACCTCTACCCATGACCAATATTCAAAGCTAGAGGGTAACAAGAAGAAGCGCAAGTATCTCTCACCCTCTGAGATAAAAAGTACAAAGAGGAAGGAATGTGCTTTCTTTGTGGTGAGTTAGGGCATATGAAGCCTGATTGTCCTCATAAAAGGAAGGAAACAAATGTTGTTAAAGATCCTCCTCCGCCATGGTCCACAGATAATTTTGTGTCAACAGATACTATTGAAAGGCTACAAATTCCATCGGATCGATTGGGAACACCAATTGGATCAGGTTCGGCATTTCAAGGACTTACAACCAATTCTACTCCTATCCAGGGGAAGTTGAATCTTAGAATTGGGGATTACCATGACCAATAATCTTTTCCACTTGCACCCATTGGTAACTGTGATGTTATCTTAGGTATGCCTTGGTATTACAAGATTATACCTCTTTCCAATTTTGTTAAGAAGTCCCTTGCATTTCAATTCAAGGGTCAAGAACATAGTATGCATTGTTGATGCTGGAGATTGGTACATGCCAATGGTTAGTCATGTTAGCATTTCTAAATAAATGAAGAAAGCTATTTCTGCATACATGATTTTTGTGAGAGAGTCAAAAGAAGTTAATGATTCAAGGGCACTTGATATCCCTCTCTTTAATTAATCAAGCCAGACATAATTTTGTTAAACAATATGAAGATTGTTTTGGTGATTCACTCCTAGGAGAGTTACCTCCTAAGCGCTCGGAAGATCACACAATTAATCTTATTCTAGGCAGTTCACCACCTAACCAACCGCCTTAGTGAGTAAGTGCAAGTCATCAAGAGGAGATCCTAAAACAAGTAAACGAACTATTGGAAAAAGGGTTAGTTCAACCTAGCTCTTCTCCATACTACTCTCCAATCTTCCTTGTTCAAAAGAAAGATGGTTCTTTTCGTATGTGCATAGACTATAGATCTTTGAACAAGATCACAATCAAGAATCTTTTTCCTATCCCAAGGATAGATGATATCTTTGATAAGTTGCAAGGGCTAGTATCTTTAGTCTCATTGATCTCAAGAGCAGCTATCATCAGATATGGATAGCACCTGAAGATATTCATAAGACAGCTTTTCATACAACGTTTGGACTATATGAGTTTCTAGTCATGCCATTTGGTTTGACTAATGCACCCGCCACATTCAATCAAATGATAGAGAGAATTTTCAAACCTCTCTCAAAGTTCATATGTGTCTTCTTTGATGACATTCTAATATTTTCATGGTCTAAAGAAGAGCATAGAAAACATCTATCTATTGTTTTTCAAGAGCTGCGCAAGCATAGACTACATGTCAATGCTAAGAAAAGTGAAATTTTTCGTTCGAAAATTCATCACTTGGGCCATATTGTTTCTCACAATTTGGTGAGAATGGATCTTGAGCAGATTCGAGCCATTGTTGAATGGCCTACACCTACTTTTGTACATGAAGTTAGAAGTTTCTTGGGCCCATGTTCATACTATAGGAGGTTTTGCATATGTTGCATCTCCTCTACATGACCTTACTAAGAAAGGAATGACTTTTCACTAGGGATCAAGACAACTACAACCATTTGAAATAATTAAGTTTCTTGTGACTCAAGAACCAGTTCTCATAGTTTCGGATCTTTAGAAACCTTTTGAAGTTCATTGCAATATTTTTGGGGATTGCATTGGAGTTGTGCTTAGCCAAGAGCATCATGCAGTAGCATTTGAGAGCCGATGCCTCAAGGATCATGAGCTACATGCTCTCGTATATGAGAAAGAGCTTATGGCGGTGGTACATGCTCTTCAAGTATGAAAACACTATTTACTTAGTGCAGATTTTGTTATTAAAATAGATTTCCAAAGTCTAAGATACTTCTTGACTCAGAAGAAGCTCTTAGAGAAACATATGCGTTGGGAAAATTTCTTATCTATGTTCATTTTCAAATCCTTCACACATCTGGAACTAAGAATGTGGTAGTAGATGCTCTATACCGGTGACCTCGAGTGAATGCAGTCACAATTGTTTACCATAACGAGTTCATGGATTTACCCAAAATGTATGCAATTGATTCCGACTTTTCAACCATATGGGATTAGCTTAACTCAGGTTAGTCGATTACACCTTACTTGATTTGAGATGGGTATTTGTATCATCATCAAGAAATTTTTGTAGCATTACCATTGCAACACAAGGTAATGGATGAATCACATGCATCTCCATATGCTGGACATAGAGGTAATCTACCCACTACTGAAGCATTGGAAATATATTTCTTTTGGCCCACTCTTAGAGCTGAGTATGTCCGTGAGTGCAAGATATGCCAAAAAGTAAAGTATGATAGGCATAAACCACATGGTCTACTGAAGCCATTACCTATTCCCAATAAGCCTTGGGAAAGTATAGCCATGGACTTTATCATGGAGCTTCCTTGTACACAAGCAGGCAATGATGCAATATGGACTATCATTGATAGGTTCAATAAGCAAGCTCACTTTATACCTGTGCAAAAGACAATCAAAGCCGATCATATGGCTAAGCTATTTATTGCTTATACTTTCAAGCATCATGGCATGCTTAAGTCCATTATAAGTGATCGAGATCCCCGCATGACCAGCCTCTTTTGGCAAGCTCTCTTTGAGAACCTCGAGACTCTATTAAAGTTTTCATCCTCAAATGGATGGGTAGAGTGAAAGTGCTAATTTTACTATTTTGGACCTTTTGAAATCCTATGTCTTTGATAATCAAAGATAATGGAAAAAGTATTTGCCTTTAGTAGAGTTTGCATACAATAACACGGTGCACTCTAGTACTGGTAAGGCACCCTTTGAGATAATTTATGATAAGCCTCATTTACCACCCATTTTTCTTATGAAGGATAAGATATTTGCAGCATATGAGTTTGTTACAAACATTGATACAACTTTCACTTAAGTAATAGCCGCTATCCAAAGGACACAAGAGAAGCATAAATGCGACATTGATAAGCATCATCGTAAGTTAGATCTCAAGTTGGGATAGTATGTTCTTCTTAAATTTGAAAAGGCTCGCTTGAAGAAGCAGAAAGGTCAAAAGGGTAAAGTGGTTAAACTTTCTAATCGCTATTATGGCCTTTTTAAGATCACTGATAAGATAAACGATATGACTTTTTGTTTGGATCTACCAAGTCATTGGAACATTCATAATGCTTTTCATATAAGTTTGCTACATCCCTATATTGGAGAACCTCCAATGGAACCAATCAAGGAAGATTTACCTAACATAGAAGAAACAGAAGAGTTTCTTGTGCCTGAAAGAATTTTACACCATCATGACAATACTCTAAGGTCAAGTAAGGTATTACGGAAGTATTTTGTTAAGTTTAATTGGATGCTCAGTTTATGACTGAGAGAGAACTACAAGACTTTCCAGATCTTCTTAAGGACTATGTATCCCCTCTACAGTTGAGGTCAACAGTTTAGAAGTCAAAGGGATGTCACTAAATTGATTGCTTATTACACATTCTCTATTTAGTAAATTTATGTCAATAAATTAATGACTCAGTTTTCTTTAAGTATTGATGATGATCTAGCATGGCCATGAGACCATTTAAAAACCAGTATTCCTAGTGCATCACTTAATGGGGTGATTCGAGCATTGTGATGAGGATATCTGGTAAAAGCAATACAAGTTATGAAGGGAAAAAGAAGTGTCTATCAAGTGTAAGAGTGTACACAAGAGGAGTTACGCATATATGAAGATGGATTGAGTTCTAAGAAGCGGAAGTGCATTAGCATTATGTATATGTATTTATGTGTGCATCCGGGGACACCTGGGAACGTTTACTTGTGTGTAATGAGCATTGCATTCATTTGGGGTCATCCTCTCCCTTATAAGTCAAGGTTTAAGGTCTTTTCTCTCTTAATGAATTAAGAAGATAAGTAATTCTTTCATTAAGAAAAATGAGAGAGGTAATTCTCTCACTAAGAAAGACAAGAGACGTGATCCTCTGGAAGTGAGGAGAGAAGTGATTTTCTCTTTCTAAGGTCTAAGATGACACAAGATTTTGTGTGGAAGTCAATCTTAAGGTTGAGGCTAAGGCAATCTAGTGAACTCTCCTTATCTATGGCTCAAGGTGGTTGCATGGACCATAAGTTAAGAATAGAGTTAAAAAAGCTGCTTTTCTTAAAATAAACATAGCGAATCCATTTTTAAAATATATCGCGATAGAAAGGCGATCTCTAAAAATGGCCTGCGGGGGTTATAAAAAATGGCGAGATCTACAACTTTCGTGTTTGGTGGACCTTTTTCCATCTGAGCAACGCACAAAGAGATATTTCAAAATTGGTGCTACAGAGTGGGTCCTAGAATAGCCACATCTTACATAAAGATCAACCTTTCCAATCTTGGCACTCAAGTCTCTCTCCAAGAAGAGAAGCTCTTGAAGCCTATAAAAGAGGAGGCTCTCCTTGGGTGTGGGAGAGATGAAGGAAGCATCACTTTGTGTGCATACAAGAGAAGGAGAGAAGGCGATTCGAATCTCACATAGTGATGTGGAAGCTGTGCTAACATCAAGTTCCAAGAGGAGACCCCTACAAATATTGTGGAGGAGAGAAGGTGCAAATGCTGTGAACGCTCTGCTGAAATCAAGTTCCAAGAGGAGATCCCTACACATATTGTGTAGAAGAGAATGTGCAAGTATTGCGGAAGCTCTGCTGAAATCAAGCTCTAAGAGGAGATCCATACACATATTGTGTAGGAGAGAAGGAGAGACACAAGAAGGATCAAAAGGTGCCAACTTCCAAGTTGTGTAAGTGTTAGCCGTTGTATAGTGTGCAAGGAATCGTGATCTTGTTCCTAATATCTACAAGTAAGAACTGGTTTATGTGTAATGGAGGAGCTTACTCCTTGTCAATAATATAACTCCACAAGGGAGGGGGGGGGGGGGGGGGGGGGGGGGACTAGCCCATCTTCTAGTCCCTAGTGTGTTGTCAATCTCTCTATCTCTCTCTCTCTTTCTCTCTACATCTTTCTTTTCTCTCATCTGTTCTCTCTCTGCGCCAGCATAATATTCACCATATATCTTTTAAGTATATAAGAAGGTCGGGCGTGTATCTCAAATCTTATAACATGTAGAATTGATACATATCACCATTAAGAAGGTACCCATCTTCCCCTCCATGAACAATAGAGGCTTCCAGTTTCACAGTATTCAAATTCAAAGCAAGTGGCACCAAAGAGAAAGAACTTCCTTGAAGGTTAAAAGTACTCCTGAGGGTGGAAAGCTTAAGTGGTACTAATTTGTTGTGAGACAGTAACATTAGTTTTTGCCACTTCAAAGAAAGGCCCATAGATAGTGATCTCTTGAGCCATGTTCTCTTGAACTAGCAATAGGAAACAAAGAAATGATGGAGATAGCCCCCAACACTAGAGCTTGCTATCTTGTTCTTCAAAAGCAATTATTTTAAGTTGATCATGATCCATAAATATTTGATTGTAAATGACATTTAAAATAGTACTAATTACTAGGCTACCAAAATCTAAGATGTAAGGATGTCATTCTATTGAATGGATATGGAAAGATATTGCATATCACATTACCATAGAAAAAGGGATATTTAACGAGTAGTTAAAACCATCTCTCTTCCTCCTTCCCTCTTTATCATCCCTCTCTCTCTCTCTCCATCTTTATCACCTTATTTTTTTAACAATCTCTCTCCCTCTCCCCCTCTTCTATTTCTCCATCCGCTTGGCTTGGAATATCCCCATCATTCCAAAGCAAGGCAGCCTCATAACATTAAATATTGCCAATAGCTCAACGGTCATTCAAAGGCCCTAAGCCTAGTGTTATTGAAGGGAAATAACTAAGGGGTTGTCTCTATCTATATCTCTACATCTCTCTAAACTCTATTTCTCTATGGCTCTATATCTCCTTTCATATTACTCTACTTCACCCTACCTATGTCTAGCCCTAGCTCTCTCTCTCTCTCTCTCTCTCTCTCTCATTTTTAATCTTTTGTCCTCTCACTCACTATTATTCAAGTGCTCTCTTTTTCTAATCTAATAAGCCTTCCTAACCTCTTTTATGGCTAACTTCTCCCCACCCCTCCTAACACACGAACTTTCTCTCCCTCGCCCTCCCTCTCTCTCAGATCTCTCTCTTTCTATCACTAACTCTTCCTCCCCCCCTCTCTCTAACTCTCTACCTTTCTGACCCTTATTTCTCTCTCCCTCCCTCTCTCTTTTCTCGCATCCTCTCTCCCTGTCTTCTTTTCCCTACCATATCTGTAGATATCCCTGCTTCTTTTGGTGCTGCAAACTTGTGGAGTGTTCAAAATTGCCGCTCGAGCTTTTTCTTCCTGCTGGACCTTCACTCCGACGATCAGGTACGACATTCTCACTTAGTATTGTATGTAGGAGGCCGCATCGGCGCAGCCTCCTTGGGCAAGGTTTCTTGGCCATGGCCTGCTGTTGTGTGCCTTGAGCGCTGAGGCTATCGCGCTGTGCATGTCACATGGAGTCGTGTTATACGGGCCGTGTTGTGCGATTTGACCACTCTGTCAAGCATCTCAGTGCTGTGGTCTCTGGTGCCATATGGAGGGATTGTCGCGTGTCTCGCTGTTGTGAACTTACATAGGAAGGCCACGTCGCTAGGGTTTTATTCTGACTTGGATGGTCAAATGCAAAACCCATTAATGGTCTAAGTGTGCAGAACAGAAACAGGAGAGAAGAGGGGATGATCCAGGGAGTCCAGCGCCATGCATCCTCCAATGCCACACCTGCTCCAATTTACGTTTCTGCATGCACGCATGACCCATTTTGTCTCTGGCATGGGGCTCATAGGAAAAGCTCCCATATCCTCCATTTTGTCTTCACTCTTGCAGATGGTATGCTGTCATTTCGACTACCAGTTTTTTTGTGCATGTGTCTGTCCTTTTGAGGAAAAGGTTCAGGTCTCTACCTGCAAGAAGGTTTGTCTTGATCTCTGGCGAGAGAGCAAGTGAATCACCCCCCCTGCCATCCCATACAGCTTGAAGCTTGCATTTGATGGAGCAAAACGTCACAGGGTGATCATTCAAAAACTCTCCCGCATTTTTGACAACTTTGTGAGGTGCCCCCTTTGCCCGCCAGCTTTCTTTTGCTAGCCTTAGAAGGAACACAATCCTATGATTGTTGATGATGTACGTCTGTATCTCAGGTATATCAAGAAGCTTGCACACATTCTCCACATACACTCCATTAGCATGGGATGCTTTATGCACTTGCAAGGTCCAATGGTTCGAATGTGATAGTAGACCACGTGAGCATAGTGGACCCTTAATGCAATCAATGCAGAAATGATTCCTTTCATCCTTATTGAATTTATGCCTTTGACAAGGGTTGAAGTAAGTAGCCATCAAGAAGTTCTTGAGACAAGTGTCCACATGATTTGTATGCATTTTGTGTTGGATTAATATAGGCTATGTGGAGGCGATGATTCGAACTTTGAGCAAGGGTTAAATTAAGAGCTATATTAAGGAGCGGAGGGAAGCAATCCAAGTGGGTGCAATGCAGTGCTAATACGAGATAACAATGAAGTTGAAACCAGATTGGCAAACCTCAGTAACTAGAAGTTTAAAGTAGATCAATGCACCTTAAATGATAATAAGCTTTGGCACCTAAGATGACAATGTGGCAAATGGCTTTGTCAGAAAGTTTCTTTTGCAATGGCTTTGTCACAAAGTTTCATTTGCAGCAAATGACTATGGGAAACTTGTGCAGGAAGGCTGCACTAGCACAGTCTCCCTGAGTGCATTTTAAAGAGGTTATTGCCTTGTTGCGAGAGTGCCATTGTCACAAAGTTTCATTTGCAGCAAACGACTATGGGAAACTTGTGTAGGAAGGCTGCACTAGCATAGTCTCCCTGAGTGCATTTTAAAGAGGTTATTGCCTTGTTGCGAGAGTGCCATTGTCACAAAGATTCATATACAAGAGTGCAGTTCTAATAGGTTACTGTCTTGTTGCTAGTTTAATGTTATGTTGGGAAGGTGGAGAGGGAGGAAGGTAGGAGAATATGGTGGGGGAGGGGAAATGCCACTAGAGGAGGGGAAGCCGAATAGGGGGAGATAACATCCATGAAGGAATCGAGGAGTGCCACTAGATATCATAGGGAGGGTGTGTGCTCAAGAGACTTTGAGGATGGCATGGTTTAGTTGGAACTTTTGGCAACACTACATGGCTTTATGGTAGAGTTGGATTCAAACTTGATAGCTATCAAGTGCAAATGAAGTTTAAGCCCATGATTGCCAAGTTTTAATGACCTTTTTGAGTTAAAGGACTTTTTGGTGGCTTACAAAGGGAGAGTTTTCAAGCCTCTATTTGCAACTTGGAGATGTAAAATGACTTTTTGATCAACGAGCAAGGTTTTGATCTAAGTGATCTAGTGATAAGAGTCATAGAAGACACGAAGTTGTTTCTTCTTGAGAGCTTGAGGATTTATGCAACATGTGGATTTTTCCATGAACAACTCACTGTGATTTCCAAATTATGTTTAAAGATCTTGTGTTTATGAGTTTGGTAAAAGTTTTAATTCTTGGCAATCTCAATTCTATTTTGATTCTATATTTATTGTGAATATTTATCCTTGCAGTGTGTTGGACCATATGTTATGCATGTGTCTACAATGAGTGCATTATACAAGAAACCTTCTTCAATGTAATAATCTAATATATTGACATTCCACGCATGCTCAAAACATCCCTCAGTAATATTTCTTTGATGCTTTATATCACTTCCAGTGGAAAAAACCCTCTCAAATTTCCACTTGTGTCTCAATCAAGTAGTCTATATTCCTAGGTGGTAGGGATTGTATTGTTCATTAAAAAAGAACCATACAATGTTATGTACCATTCATGCAATAAATTCATCAGTTGTACATAAATGAGGTACTAGTATTTTTTGCTTTTGCATAATTAAAGTATTGTTTTGTGCTTCTTGTTTCGGTAGTTTATTTGTCCTTATTGATATGTCATCGCTCGGGCATCCATGAAGGGATGCACTTTTTTTTTCTTAGTGTAGCTTATTACAATCGTAATACTTTTTTGAGTAGCCCATCTACAAAGGCAAAATAAACATACAATCATAAAAGAGGAAAGAGAACAACTTTATCTAATGAGATACTTGATCAAGTAAATATGGTGGATATGTCCTTACAGCCTAGTAATATAAGTGATCAAGGACATGAAGTTGAGAGTCAACATATTGAGTACGGGATACAAGAGGATGTGCAAAACATTGAAGATGATAGTGCTCCACCAGAAGTAATCATGCAGATTGTGCCTTATGTGTTTTAGCCCAAATTGATTGTTCAATAATGTAGAGACAAGTGATGCAAAACTGCACATGGATAAAGGTGAAGACATTATGAAGAAGATTTGAATATTGAGTTGTTTTCATTGCCCCACCATACCACTTTGCAGGTTGATACCGCATGCTCATGTTAGAGGCCTTTGAGATGATGTCTTAAGTATAATTTAGTTTTTTTGCAAATAATATCACTTTCAAATTTCTTTTATTTTTCATTGTCTTTATTTTGAATTGTAGGTTTAAAGTTAGCTTTTGCCAAGTTATGTGCTTGAGAAGGGTGCATTCATTATGTTTGTATGTACATGTGCCAATGAAGTGACTATTGTGGATAATAATATTATGAAGGGATGGAATGCCATATGGTGAGAGATAAATGACAAGTTTGAGAGTGAGATTCGGGGCAGGGATGAATTTCAATTCTTGTCAAGCAAGATGTTCTATGTTTGGGAGGGATATCACAAGATAGTGGCTTGGTTAGGTGCTATAAGGGAAAACTTTGTTAACAAAAGCTCCAAGCATTGCAGGGTTCTTTGCACTCTCATTGATCCCATAAGGGTCAGTGAGATTGTACTACTCTAGTCTCCAACGAATAAATTAATAAGTTTTGCAATTCATTTTGTTTCGTGTTAGTATTTTTTACCAATGTGAATACACAAGTAATTTGGATTATGTAGTTTAAATACACATGCTTTGGTGGCTCCCACTCTTCATGATGAGTTGATAAATGTAGCCAACATTTGTTCAGCCAACCATCAGGACTATATGAATGAGTTGCCTAATAAATTATTCAAAATTGGAAGAAGTTTACAAAGGGATCTAAACCTTGGTATCCACTTACTCAACACTACTTGGGAAAGCTTGTGTATAATTTAAGTATTGGTGAGCCTTGATCTGCTAGCAGTTGAATTAGAGCATCTCAATTTTCCTGATTATTCAAGTTTGTGTATCTATGTGTTTCCTTGGTTGAATTGAAAATCTAAGTATACTTGGGCTATATTGAAAAAGATCTCACCACACAATATGGTGATAGAATCGGAAAGGTACATGACTCCACATATTTTGCGTGCATAAACTAGGCATGAGGATTATTAAGTTTTTAAAATCAAATTTTATATTTTGCAAATCCTTAACATTCTAATTCCAAAACTTGGAGATGTGTGGCGAGAACGTGTGTTTGCATCAAAGTGGGGTTTTGATTGCTTAGCCACTCTTGAAAGATTAAATTTAATTGCTTTGGATGATGTGCCCATTGGTACAAAGTTGACTTGTCTTTCATTACTCGAAGCAACAAAGACCACAAAGAACTTAATCGGGCTTCCACAGGGTGATTATACCTTGAGAGAGTGGGTGCCATGGTGTATAGTTATGTGAAATTATTTTGACATTTGATTTTTTACAATGGTTCATGCTGATAGTTGTTTTTTTGTTTACTAAACATTCTCCTTTTCTTGTATGATGCTAGCTCCATCAAGAGGGTGTCCTACAACAAATACTTGTCATGACTAGACATGTGCTTGCAAATTTCATTAATGCACCATGCAGATTGATCCTTTCTAACAATTCTTCTCTTGATGATTACTTTGAAGAGATGAAAATAGAGCAAAGGAGGTACTTGTTTCCCTTGGAGGTTAGAGTGTTTTCTAGGGAGAAGGGAGAAGATATTAAAGCATTGAGAAAATTGGATATATTTTAAATGGCCTCACAATACCTTGTGTACAAGTATAATGATTTGTTCTTAGGACAGCTTGTGAGGTTTATAGTGAGTAAGTCTCCTATAGTGTTTTGATTAGAAACATGGATGTAGGTACTTTCACTTTTTGAAGTTAGAGAAACACTTGGATGCTATTCCTATATGAGCTAGACAATGGATTGTGTTGGTTGATAATGAGGGGGTTTGTATATACCCTCCCCCAACGCATAAACTTTCGGAGTGGGAGCTATAGTAATGCCCTTGGTGGATTGATCTAGCTATAGTAATGCGGATTGATCTAGAGCATTAGTTTTTAGCTAAGTTTCTTGTTAGGATAAGGTCTCTCATAATATAGTGAGGGGAGGGTGTTTGAGATAAAGGCTACAAGTAGAATAAAGTAAAAAGTTCCATCTATTAGAAAGGGGGGGGGGGGGGGGGCGGGGGGGGAGGGGACTAGAAGATACTCTTGCGAGATCTTGGTAGGTTCTTGGGTTCGAGTTAGACATGGGGACAATACCCTGCCTTCCTTGGGATGAGATGTCATTGTGGAGTGAAAATGAAGTAAAAGAAAAATCTATATGGCAGATAAATTTATTACATGAAAAGAAGAATCGAGCCAACATATAGTGGGATATTATTTGCACTAGACACATTACCTATGCTCACCTTTGTTGCATTAACACGAATAAAGGATTCGTGCAAAATGATAAAAATGGGACTAGTGTATAATGGCCTCCAAAAATATGGGATGTAATATGCCATCAGATACATGGATTACCATATTGGATTATGTATTTATTAGTGGAAAAATAAGTTATATAAATGAAGAAACATTTGCATAAATGCCTCGAAGAACATAAAATGCTCGATAATTATAATATTCACTTGTTTTTAGACTCAATATCTCAAGAAAATGGAGAAAAGTAACACTTAAAGTTAATGACAAAAATTTGAAATTACAAACATGGAATTATAAAGAAATAGAGACAAGATGATTGAGAGTTGGAGATGGGTACCTTTCCTTGAAGGAGTACATTTCTACTCAACCCAAGTCCCTTAGGGAAGAGTCTAACTACAATCAACTTGGGAGTGAGGAGAAGTGTTTCTCATTCTTACTAGATTATGTAAAAGATATACATTCACACAAGTTTCACTTAGTATGCAGCAAAATAAATAAGTTCTTTATATATTCAGAGTAAGAAGAGAGAGAAAATCAGCACTTTCTTATCGTGGATCAACCATACATTATTATGTTTTTCTTGTTTTCCTTGAAGCTAAAGAGAGCTCAAGATGGAGGTGCTCTGATCATTTTATATGCTCGATGTTCTATTAAAAAACAATGCAAGATGAGGGAATATTGAGGCATTTGAGGGTGATGGAGTGAAGAATGATAATTGAGATAGGTTAGACCAACTTTAGGCTATCTTTTGTTGTTATACATTAGTTTAGGCAAGAAAAGATCACGCAATGAGAGAAAATGGACCCTTTTAATAGGATAAAGAAATGCTTTGTGCACAGAGCGAAAGCTAAGTAGCATAAGACAAGTGTTCGATCACATGTCATGAGGTGTGACAAGTAGTGGCATACTTTGAAACTTGTGTGACAAGTGTCCTCATGCTTGTCTCTTCTCCACGGCCTTTCTTTTTTGGGGCTAAGAATTTAGGGATCCCCTAATGTTTAGGGATAGCCTAATCTAGGTATCATGTGAAAGCTCTTTTTTAGTACATAACAAAAGTAGAGTTGGATTGCTTATATGAGTCTTCTATGCAAACATTCATGCATTTTAAGCTTTTTGCTTGTGTATGCACATTTTACAAACATTTCACGATCATGCCATCTTGCTAATTGTAACTATCTATTTGGGTATATCTAACTTATAGTTTAAGGTATTAAATCTTTTTGTGTGTGAGACTAATCCTCATATGCTTGAGTTTCAATCACAAGTACCCGATCAAATCATATAGGCGAAAGGATGTACTATCTTTCTTTTACCATAACATGTGACCACTCATTGGTGGCTAGCTCTAATACACTGTTCTATATATCTAGTAACTACAA
The DNA here is from genome assembly GCF_053477565.2 of Lygodium microphyllum. Taxonomy (NCBI): domain Eukaryota; kingdom Viridiplantae; phylum Streptophyta; class Polypodiopsida; order Schizaeales; family Lygodiaceae; genus Lygodium; species Lygodium microphyllum. Next base: position 120,688,251 of record NC_141135.1, read on the forward strand.
ATGAGACAAATTTAATAGACAACTAATTATAAAATTTAAAACAAATAAAAATATACGAGTTTTTTTTCTATTGTGTTGTGATAGTCCTTTGACTTTTATTCAACTATCCTTAATTGGAAAGCTTATTTCTATGGTTAAACAGTGTTTGGATAATCGTGCATAAAGTCTTTATCCATCCACTATCCATGTATTCTGGATAAATTTTTTGAATATCAATATGAATTTATGTGTCACTAGACTATACCTTGTGAAACAAAATTTGTTCAAGTCCCAATAGTTGCTTTATTTCTTCAACTTTTGGGGATCTTTATTAATCGGTGTCTTTGGTTCTGGTCCTATATAAAACTTAAGCAAACTTACATGGAAAGCATTGTATATTTTGTAATAAGCAAGAAGCTTAAGTCAATAAGAAAGTCAATTTATTTTGTCAATTACTTCAAAGGGTTCAAATTATCTCTTGGATAGCTTTCAAAATAATTTGGATTGGAACCTTATTTTACCTTGTTTTTATCAAATTTCAATAAGACATATTGGCCATTCTCAAGAGCCACATGTCTTCTTTGTTTGTATACTTGTTTTTTTCATCACTCTTAATTAGTCTTGATTATCACTCAAACTTGATCCATTGCTATTTTTAAATCTAAAGAAAGCAACTCATTAACAATCTAGGAAAACTCAAAAAATAAAAGATATTCATCCCATTGTGACTATGTTAACTAATATAAGCTTTCAACCAATCAATTGAATGAGATTCATCATCTCCATTTGGCTGTCAACTTTAGGATAAAAAGGTGAGGAGAACTTTAAAGCGGTTTTTAAATTCTCAAATAAAGTGTGCCAAAAGTTACTTCTGACTTTAGAATATATTTGTGAGATGATTTTGAAAGGTATGCCATGTAATACTTGAGATGAAATTCATTATGATAGATTTCCATGGAGCATCAAGCATTGAAAATCGTTACAAAAATCCTAAAACTAGATAGAACACTATATTGAAAATAAAAAATAGTAACTAATTTAAAAAATAAAAGGAAAAAACATTATCATTTTCATATTTGTAGCTTGTTGAAAAAAATAGCACTTTTTATGCTCTCCTATTTAAACTCAAATAGAGTTTTTAAGCACTAAAAATTAAGCAAGAGAAATCAAAAATTAAAATGTAGAAAAATACATATTAGAAAACCTCAATATATAATACCTCAAATCAAGCTTAATCTGAGATATAGAGGACCCTATGAAATGATCAAGATGTTAGAAAAATAAACAATGTAATGTATGAATTTAACACCACATGTAAAATGATTTTTCGTAATTTACACTTCCGTGTATACACACCTCTATATGTGCTCCATAGAGTGCTTAGCATAAAGTGCTTTGCACTAATTTTTTTTAAAGACCTCTACACATACATGAATAGGACCATATATTTTTTCAATTTAAAGAAAGAAAAAATAGTTTTACCATTTTCTTTTTTTGCCAATTTAGAGTTACAGCCTTTCTCATTCTTGTTAACTTTCTTCTTCTCTCCCAATTTATTGCCCCTTCATGTGTGCATACACAAATAAAACAAAAGCAATAAAAGTTAATTAGAACTTTCTTTTTTACAAACTATATATTGAGAAAGTTCAACTTGATTATAGAAAGAGAGAGTAGATACAACCACAAAACTTGTAGTTGAGATAAGCTTTGCACAATATCATGTTTAAAGGTGTGGCTTACTACATTTTTTGTTGTTTTATATTCACACACTATTACACATTGCCCTTTTGTGCAGAATACAATGCATAGAACCCTTTTATAGTTATCTTAGTTTAAAATATATTTTTAAAAAATAAAGCATTAACATAGAGATAAATAAATAAATATTTTAAACTTAAAGAAAAATGAGAAGAGAAATACTTCTATGTGAGCTCACATCCTTTGACAAACATGGAGTTCCTTACTACTTTCTTCCTTTGAAAACAACAAGAAGAAAAAGAAAAACAAGAGAAAGATTATAAAGAAAGATCAAGAGGAGTTTAGTCACCTCAATCAAACATCATGTAACCATACGTATTATATTTTAACCAAATTTCCATTTGATTGCACCATGTGGAATTAATGGATTGAACATCAGTCCTCTGGTGAATACTTGATAATATCCTTGGATGCAACTTTTGGTGCCTGCAAAAGATACATCCATGTCTTGTATGCTACAAAAATGTTGAGATATTTTCCATACGCAAATGCAATAATAATGGATCATATGATTCCATGTCTACTATGTATGATTGTCACTTACAAGCGGTATCATCTAAAATTGTTGATAGGAGGGATTGTCCATGAGCTCAATGAGGAGCCGAATCTCAAAGACACAAATATATGTTTGCTACAAGGGTTCTTAGAAAGAACCTTGGCCATCTCAGGCCTCTTATCATCTAGCTGTAAATAATCCGCCTAACTAGCCTTCACATGAGAAGGTAAAGGATAGCCAATAGTCTTAGCATCTTGTATATGGAATCGCTCAAGTACTCTATGTATGTACTCCTTTTGGGATAAGTAGAGAAGTCCCTTAGAGTGATTGCATGTAATATGCATATTGGGTATATGTGAGGCTTATCCCATGTCCTTCATCTCAAAGATCTTCTTGAGCTGAGTCTGTAAAGCACCCAGTTCAACATGAGCACTTCCAACTATAGCATATCATCAACATAAAGCACTAAAATAATAAGGCTATCATGAAGGGCCTTTTTCATACATAAACAGGGATCCATATCACTATGTGAATACCGTACAAATGCATGAAAGTATCAAATTTATGGTACCATTTTCTCCTAGTACCTATTTAAGCTCATAAAGACTCTTATTCAATTTTCACACTAGGTGTTTCCTGGCTCTTTTCACAAAGCCCTTAAGATTATATATATAAATTTTCTCATGTAGGTTTCATATCTTAATATCCATCTAATAAAGATCTAAATCCAATTGTGCAACCAAGGCTAAGACTAAGCATAAGGTAGTCATCTTGACCACAGGACAAAAATCTCATCAAAATCAACTCCCTTTTCCTGCTTAAAGCCCTTAGTGACCAATCTAGCCTTACATGTTAGCTTCAGGTGTAATATCTCCATTACTTAGTTTATTTTAATAAACAATGTGCGTATACGTTCCAAAATTTGATTTATGCTGAAAACAAAATTACACATTTGAAGATAATTGAGGAGGTATTATACACCAGTTCATGGAAGGAAGGCTTGGGAAACCCTTCCAAGACAAGCTTATTAAAACTATGTTTGTAGTATAGAACAACAAAAAGAACTAGCCTAGTGGATAGTCACTTGGCAGTTAAGTATATATTTGGATGACGACACTGCCAGAAACTTTTCCTATAAACTAGTGGGAGCTTCTTGTGCACAGCCAATGGTGTCAACGGAGCCTTTGTAGCCCGTTGCCAAGTATGCCTTGGTCACTGCCCGCTCGATAACACGACATGTCGTGATCACCCATTTATTCGTAAATTTTTATCTTCACACTACAAAAACACAGCCCCCTCTTTGACATCATCGATGATGTCATCGAAGATGCTAAAATCAAGTGTTCTCTCTTTATCATCGATGACATCATCATCGAATACGCTAAAAAGCGAGCGTTCTCTCTTTTTCCCTTGATTACTTTATAAACAGGGGTAGAGCATCATGTTAAAACAACAATCCGTGTAGAAGTCTCTCTATTGTTGACGTGACGAAGCTTTGCTACAATCAGTCAAGCCTCTCTTTCTCTCCACACCTACATGGAAGCATTGCTCAAATCCATTAAGCTTCTCCCATGGCTCCCAAGAGATGTCGAGATGCTGAGTGAGGTCATGCTTGGGGAACTCCCCAACACGAGGAAGTACTCACTGCTAAACCCCCGAATCCATTCAACCGGAAGGACCGATTATTCCACAACAAACCGAGGTTGCGGTCATGCCCTGTAATCACGATGGATAGCCGAATGGAGATAATTAGAAAATAATTACTATTTTATATTATTGTTTTTTTGCATCTTACGAATAAAACGAGGCATAAGTTAGTAATGTTAAAAAATCCCATGGGATAAGTCTATTACATAGATTACGATTAGTTAGAACGTACTTAAACTTAAAAAAGCATATTAGTATTATCAATTGCTTTTTAGGAAGAAAGAACACAAAAGTTGATGAGAGGGATATATCCTATGTATCACATACATTGACAAGTGTGTTAAAAATGTTTTATGGTTATGATTGCTTTTGGATTTGTGAATGATGAATTATGTCTCTTATGATTCCGGACTTGTATCATCCGGATGAGTTGTAGATTGTGGTGGTTCAGGACATTGGGGTCCCCAACCCAATGCTCCCTAATACTTTGTGGAGTGTGAAAAAACTCACATTGCGGATGGGGGTTCTATATTCCCGAGGGAGGTAGGTGTTTTAGTGTTAGATCACTTCAAAGGACAAAGGGCCGAGTGATAAGTGCCCCTATTATGTAGGACGGCTCCTCTTGAGGCTCAAGGAAGCTTAGGCTGAGCCAGTAAATTTCCTGTTGACCGTAGACATAGTGCGATCACATATATCCCAATCCCGAGGGATTAGAATGTCTTATCCTAAGTTGGACGGTGTCTTTTTGCAAAAATATAGATTTTGTACCACTTTGTAGAGTGATGGTTCTGCTTGTTATTATGAAATAAAGTATCCGATTTCCGAATTGTTTGTTATGTGCTAAAGATTGAGTTTAATGAACCTAGTTTAACGGAGTAATAAAAGGAAGATGTTTGTGGTAGTATGCTTTGCTTATTAGAAAACTAAAGCAAACCCAATTGAGGAAAGTGGGAAGCTTTGATCCTGACGATCAAATGCCTATGGTTGGGTGGACCCGATAAGTCGGGTAACTTTCTAACACTAGATAGAGCTGATCAAATTGTGACTCTCCCAATATTGGTAGGATTAGTTACCACATTCAACACCATTTTAGGGAGCTGGAGCTGATATTTTATCTTATGGGTAGTGGGATTGAGTTACACTCTCTCTCATCTCTCACTCTCTTTGAACCAAGTGCGGTGTTAACCTCACTCCTATCTTTGATTGATTTCAAAGTGGTCTTCTCAAGTCAGCATTAGATTGCTGTTAGGGGTGACTTGCCCATGTTTCCCCTATGAAGTAGAACTGAGATTCCCATGTTCAACTAAGTCCTAGGTTTCCCATGGGGAGACTGAATGGTGATGTGCATGGATATGAATTTCGGTCGACTACTAAGAGGACTCCTCTGGGTCTGTTGGAGGAGGCACCTCACATCGGGTGACTAAAGGTACTCATCAACTTGTACACCCACTTGCATGGTAATATACTCTCTTCATCAAGCAAGGAAACTAAGTCTAGTGTATGGTTCTTTTGTAAACAAATCAAACTAGACTGCATAGCCATCTGTCAAGAGAATGAGAACCACTTCTATGCATTGCCTCCTCATAGGTAAGTGGCTCAAGTACAGTTTGTTACCATGAAATAATCCATAGAGGGCTCATAATAATCAGGAGAATGTGAAGCTCTAGTAGAGCATCTCAAAACTAGCAGGGGGACTTGTGTGGCATGTCCTCTCTATCCAACATCATGATCCTACATAATAGGTAGATCCTAGGCCACTACATCACCAACAACTATAGCATGTTGTCTCATTGGGATTGGTTGTACTGCGACATGAGGCTCCTTTTGAAATATCAGCCTTTATACACAAATTACCTACTATGGTCTCATATACTTCTTCTTCTCATGGAAAACAACATGATGGGCCTATGGATAACCTTCTTTTGAGAGTACGGATCCCAAAGATGATAGCTCATCTCACCTGCATCTCTATATCCAAGAAAGATGCATTTGACAAACTTTGCATCTAACTCATTGTGCTTGTAATTGGGAATATGTTAGAAATCCTCACATCCAAAGACTCACAAGTGTGCATACGAGGGAGCTTTCCTACACTATACCTCCCCTCTATAACTCTACCACGTAGAGTAGTGCATGTGGATCTATTAATGAGATGCATAGCAGTAGTAACTGTCTCAGCCCAAAAATATTATGGTAAGCTTGCTTGACTAAGCATACTATGAACTCTTTTCTAAATATTCATGTTCATGCGCACAATATTGTTCTGGGATGGGGTGTATGGAGTGGCTAATACTGCTCTCATCACATAGATGCTCAAAATTCTTAAAGACATATTCACCCTCAATGTCAAATCATAGGCATTTGATCCTATGCCTAGACTGGTTTTCAACCATTGGAAGAAAGCACTGATACATAGACAAAGCATCCGATTTCTGCTTAATGGGATAGGCCCAAACCTTATGCAAAAAATCATCCAAAGACCGATAGGGTATAGGGCCACAAATATCTAAAAACACGAGCCAAAAGTTCACCCACATGCATAGAACTAGATGCCTTATGTGAATTACAAGTTTTCCTGTCGCCATAAAGACAATGATCACATGAATCAAAACAAGAGTAATCCAAGGACATTAGATATTTACACAAATGAGTCAATACTTTCATTCCTTTCAAAGATATGTGCTCAAGCTGATGATGCCATAAAGATACATGTAGATAGGGTAAGGTAGAGTAACACATTATTATGTGTAAGACAAGACCAACCATATGCCCTCATCGATTCTTTCATGGCATAATTCTTTGTATGTTCTTTTTATAAGTGATGAAGTTTTCTTTGCTATGTGTAGATTGGGTGTGAATGCATGTGTTCATGGATGTCTCTTTGCACACAAGAATAGGAATGCATGCATTTTTTGTATTCTTGCACCATAAAAGGAACCCCACACCTCCACTTATCTGCAAAAATCCAACATTCCCTCTCTCTTTCTTCTTTTTTATCTTACCATGATCCTAGATGTCTCTTTGCACACAAGAATAGGAATGCACGTATATTTAGTACTCTTGCACTCTAAAAGAAACTAGTAAGCCTTCACTTATTTGCAAAAATCCATCAATCCCTCTTTCTTTCTTCTTTTTTATCTTACCCTAATCCTAGAATGAGAATGTGAGGTTTATATAATATATGTATTGTTTATTTTTAAGATTGAAATTTATGTTAAATAAGATGATTCTTTTGAGATAGACATTTCTTAACTTTAGTGATAGTTTAATATTCTCTTTCTCTTGCTTTTTATTTCTCTCTAGAGCCATTTCAGCCTACCTCCCCCCCCCCACACACACACACACACACACACACACACACACACACACACACACACACACACACACACACACACACACACACACACACACACATGTGACCTTGTTCTCTTGGGGTTCAGAGTTCTCTCTCTCTCTCTCACTCTCTCACTCACTCTCTCTCTCTCTCTCTCTCTCTCTCTCTCTCTCTCTCTCTCTCTCTCTCTCTCATCTTATGTCATCTAGGAGTTTCCAATTCTCTCTCTTACTCCCTCTTTTAAACCTGCACTTTGAGATGTGAATGGCCCTATTCTCTCTATGATTCTTTGACAACTTGCTTCTCAGTATATTCTTTTTGTAAATGTGATGAAGTTTTCTCTTTTTCTATCTAGCCATTTTAGCATTTACCTCATAATATATACAACACATGGAGAAAGATGGAGGATCATGTTCACTTAGGTTCTACAAGCCCCCTTCAAAATCATATATTTGCCTCTTTTGGAGAGAGGGAGAGAATAGTAGACCCTATTTAGCCTGCACAACACAAGTTTTCTCTTTTAGAATAGAGGCTAGTATTCTAATCAAATGAGGTGAAGCCAATATTAAAAATGATATATTTTCTCTCCTAGAAAGAGGGAGAGAACCCTAGGCTCTACTTGGCCCCATGACCTAAACGTGAACCCTATCTTTTTTGCCCTATTTAGCCTCAGCACCACAAGTTGTCTCTTTTATTGTAGAAGTTTATATTCTAATCAATTGGTGTGAAACCAATATTCCAAATGCTATATTTGCTCTCCTAGAGAGAGGGAGAGAGCCCTAACCTCTACTTGCCCCCATAACCTATAACTTTGATCCTAGGCTCTTGCAGCATGAACCCTTAGAATTGTAATCTTAGGCCCTATCATCTTTACCTCGTTGAGAGGTAACAGTAGGAGATCTTGTGGACATGTTTGACGTACTAAAATCATGATGCTCCTTACGGCTAGGCCTATATTAGATCTAGTAAACCTCGTTATTTCTTTGTTAGTTCATTCTTGCTAACATTACATACCTCATTAATCAACTAATTAGTAGTCTAATACTTAGTTAGTTACTCAATTTAATTCCTTATTACTAGTTAACTGCCTTAATTACTTGATTAGGCTGAGCAATTCATTATTTAACTTAACGAATAGTTAAATTCTTTGACTAATTTATTTACTTTAGTAAATTAGCTAGTTATTATAACACTTACCTTCCTTATTAATAATTCCTTATAAGTTAGTATTATTAATTAGTATCTTATTCTAGCTTGTGGGCTACATATCACTTAGTTTAGGTATGTAGAAAGAATGCCATCAAGTAGTATTTGTTTCTAGATCTAAGGGTTAGTTTGAATTAAATAAATCAGCTATGTAGGGACCAGTTAGATCTTCATTTGAAGTGGTTAGTTTAACTTAGAAATTAACATTTTTTGTTTTACTAGTGGTTCTAGTAGTGTTAGTTCTAAATAAACATAAAATTGAAAGGATAATGTTACTTTTGAATAAGGGCAGTAGCTAGGTGTTACAATAGTTAAGGCAAACAAGGTTAATTGTTTTAAATAAGAGGCTTAGTTAACAAGTAAGGCAATTAATATTAGTTTTAATTAAACTAATTCAACTATAAGGGGATTAGTTAGGTGTTAGGCTTACGAGATAAGTGTAATTTAAAAATTAGCATTAGTTTTGTTTTAGTAGTTAGCGTTAGTTGTAGTGATCATTGTTACTTTTAGTAGTTTATTTTATTTTCAACAATTAATCCTTACATTTTAGTTGTTATACTTTTAGCTTTCTTACTCAATATCTATTAGTTATTTTAGTAGTTATATTTATTAGTTGGTTTAATATTCATACTTTTAGTTAATAAGTGATGTATGTCAACTTTAGATAAGTAAGTAAGTTAGGTGTTAGGCATAACAAGTTAGTTTTAAATAAAGGCGCTAGTGAAGATCTAAGAGATTTAGTTTTATTTAACTTATTTGATAAATTAATTTTTAAGAAATAGTTCTAATTAAACTAATCGGATTATAAGCAAGATAGTTAGGTGTTAGGCTCAATGGGTTAGTTTTAAATAAGTAAGTAGTTATCAATTAAAAATCTATGATTAGTGATTATTATTTTTCATAATCAAACTAATAATTATTTTACTTGATATTAATGTAATATATTCATTTGCTTCTATTTGATTCATTTGCAAGCTTCAATTTAGTAAATGTAATTACAATTTTCATATATATAACCTTTCACAAGGTTAGGATCTATATTTTCTCCTTTTTGTCATTATCAACAATACAAGAAAGTAAAGAAAAGTAAATAACAATATAAATATATTCTCAAAAGAAGGAAGAATGATGTCTTTTTCCATAATTATTAAACAATGAAGAGACTTGTGCCAACTCTTCAACATGCTATATGTTATAAGCTAAACATGTTATGAAGTTATAAGTTAAGGCTTCAACAAAACATGTTTAAAAGAAAAGTAAAAAGTTAAAAAATATATATCATATTTTAATCAAGTAAAATTCTCATTTTTCATTTTGCGTTTGCAAGGTACTCTTCATTAACATGTATCAAGTTGTATGATAAGTTTTAACCCAAAATTGATTAGCTCCAAAAGCTCATACATATTGTTTATGTAATGCATAGTTTAAAAGCGATGATGTTTCATTTTACCTAGATGTGGTCGAAGTTATTTTTTCAAATTTTTTAAAGTATACAAATTAAGATGTAAAACTATATCCAAACATAGAATGGTATTATTGTGATGAATAAATATATATTCTTATGCTAATAGGATACACAATAGTAATACACTCCATGCAAATACCAAGTCACAAGACCTCATTAAGGCCTTTTAGGAAAAGAAAAACTATGGCTTTTAGAAAAACGCCACTAAAACCATGTGTTGTGTTAGTTAATTCAATTAGTAGTTAAGTAGTTTATAAGCACTAATTTATTTATTCAATCAATATTAATTTCATTAATCTGACTATAGTTTATGGAGCATTAATTTGATTAGTATTAATTGGCTTAATTCAATTATTTAGTAGTTTAGTAATTATTTAAATTAGTAGTATTGTACTAATTTGATTAGTTATTAATTAATTATTTTGATTAATTAATTTACTCAATAATAATTAGTATTTATTTATTTTACTTAAAATTAATTTGACATTTAATTATTTAGTAATTTAATAGTTAGCTAATTTGATTGATAGTTGGTTGATTACTTAGTTTTAATTTAATTGTTCAATTGGTATTAATTGACTTAATTAAATTATTTGATAGTTTAATAGTTAGTTAAATTTAAAAGTACTTAATTAACTTGATTAGATAATTAGCAATAATTTGATTTTTCAATTTGTTACTTAGTATTTGATTATTTGGTTAGTAGTTATTAAATTGACTAGTTAGTATTAATTCAATTATTATAAATTAGGATTAAAGAACACAATTTCTATTCTCTTGTACAGATAAACAACATCCACAAAGACAAAGATGACTCTAGATGAGATATACACAACATAAATAGCACTACCTAATATCCATAAAAATCCAAAAACATAAATTCATCTAAGCATATCAAACTGTGAATATAAATGTTCAAGCTATATATTCATAACCATAAAAACATACACCACCAAATCAAGCACTGTCCTACTAACCCATATCACAGGTACCTAACAACAAACCAAATGAGGATGACAAATGTCATTGGGCAAAGACCATCATCATGCATTGATGACTTCACAATCTATGACAACCTCCATAATTTGATAAACAAATCCAAGCATATATTTCATAGCAATCTACATGGGAAATAAAATATAATCACACACAAACAAATCTTAATATGGTCTTCAACATCATTCTTGCTTTGAATCTAACTCTAGTAACACAAACACATCTCATATTCAAGACTTCTAAAAGACATACTTAACAAATTCAAACTCTAGTACAAAAATATGCATGCACAATCAAGATCCTGCACTATAGATTCAACATCTCACTTGAGGCCTTGGCAGAAATAACAAAAGAAGTTGACAAAACACTAAAAACATACATGCAAAAGAACAACTACACTCATGGCCATGAAAAGCCTACAGTGACCATCAAAAAGATTACATACTCAACATAGATATCTACAACCAAATCCATGGTATCAAAAGCAATTCATTCAATGCTATCATATATGTAACATGCAAGTATTTAAACATAACTCCTTTTAACCTCGCAATGCATTTAACCCAAAACAAAACACTCTTATAACAATAAAATTCATTGTAGAAAAGCAAAGTCAAGCAATCCAATAGAGAAAACCAAAACTTCTACCAACACCAAAACACTAACCTTACCGACTAAGAATGTTGCCACCAACTTAAGCACAACTCCATCATCCAATACAAACTCCAAGCAATACCTACCAACTAATTCAAAAGCGACAACACAAAGAAACAAGATCAAACATTTTAGCTATAACATCAAGAAAGAGAGAATTTATAATGACTTCATGCCGCTCTCATTTATTGCTTGCTTGAATATGCAATCCAATAATATGAAAAATTTCAATTATAAAATGTCAAACAAATGCATAACATTCAACCAACTTTAACCGTTTATCAACTTGTTTTCCATATGTCATTTCAAATGGTACATTAAAGAAAAAGTTAGATCTAGAAGCTTTAAAAAAAGCCTACCCCTATAGAGTTTACAATGTTTTATATATAATGCAAATTTATGAATAACTGTGAGAAAAGCAAGGGTTCACTAGGATTTTGTAATGGCTTTGTAGTAATTTGAAGTTGAAAGCTATGAACCCAAATTCACATTTTTGTGTGCTCAAGTTAAACTAGTGAGATACATTTGTATAACAAAACGAAAAGGTCTAGGCTATACAACGAACATTGAAAAAACGCTCCAACACAAAAGAAAGTCAATTCAAAAAGTAAAAAATACATCCAAATCTAATGACCATTCGAAGAAAATTTGAGATCAACATAGAGAACATTTGATAACATAGACAAGCCAAAAACTTGGAGCACATGATCCTAAAAAAGAATGCAACTATTGCAAGCTATAACATATATGCACATCCAATGAAATGTCAAAAATATTACTTTTTGAAGAGAATAAACTTGATTTTACTTTCTATATGATCCATGGCTTTCAAAAATTTAAAAATTAAGTAGTTTTGTAGCTCTAGTCAAGTATTCAACAACCTTCAACAAAATGGCTAATTTTTCAACATCCAAGAATATAATATATTACCTTCATTTGATATTGACTTCTTTTAGGGAAACTCACAATCTTTTTATTGGAAAAAGTATTCTATGTTACTTCCATTTTGGACAATAAAAGTAAAGCTCACTTCTCCAAATCATTCAAAAACGACCACATGGTTGCATGTATGAACCTAGTTTTTTCAATTAGAAGATAGGATTTTCAATATTTGAATGCTAATTCCAAATCCACGTAATTAAGGATTTGTATAGATCATGGGGCAAAAAAGATGTATTCAGCTTGAATGAGGAAGTGCCCTTCTTGAAATTATGATATAAAATAGGATATAATAATTGCTGTGAAAGAGGAAAATGATAAAAAAGAAGCAATGAAACCAACCAATTCAACGAAGTTCTGAAGGGCTGTCATGCATGTAATTCATCATTGCTTAACACTTGTCCCACATGCAACAACACTTCCCTAGGAAGATAGGATTTTCAAAATTTGAATGCTAATTCCAAACCCATGTAATTAAGGATTTGTATACATCATGGGGCAAAAAAGATGTATTCAGTTTGAAAGAGGAAGTGCCCTTCTTGATATTATGATCTAAAATAGTATATAATTATTGCTGTAAAAGAGGAAAATGATCAAATCAACTAATTCAACAAAGTTCGAAAGGGTTGTCATGCATGCAATTCATCATTGCTCAACACTTGTCCCACATGCAACAACACTTCCCTAGGAAGATGTCAACTCCTCCACACTTCTTCCATAAGCTTTCTACCTTTTCCCTTTTCCTCCTTGCACCTCTTGTTTCTGCCTAAAAAAGTTTTTCTCTTAGTATCCAAATGAAGGGAAGGTGAAGGAACATGTTCTTCTTTGGAATGTGGTGAGGGCTAGCAATTCAAGATCAATAATCTTCATTTGATGGAGCCTGTCAATGGTGCGAGGAATGAAGTTTTCGCTCCCATTGAGAAAATTGGATCTAGATGTCATGCTTGTTCTCAACTGGCATTCTCATACATCCATCAATCCCTCATTGCCAATTCTAAGACTATACTTTGCCTTACAATGAAGATCTTTCGCTGAACTCAGGGCCCAAACAGTACCGAACACAGGGGACTATCTATTGTTGATACTTCTTGTCAGAGGGATTCTTGCCAAGCTCAAATATAAGACGACGATCCAGTTCAAAGTGCTTTGCGATGGAACTCTGCAATTGAATCCCCAAAAAGTGAGAACGAGTTTCACTAAATAGCGATGAAAACAAACAGAACATTGAAGCTCTGCAAACAACACGAGCTAACCACCAAGGCCAAAATGATCAGCCATGGAACTCTGTAAACCAGTTATGAGAGACAATTAAAATTGCACCGTGAACACAACTAAGGTTGTTTGATAGGCCTACCTCAGAAAAAGCTTCGGCTATGACACTTCCATCATTGCTAGCAACTGGCAAGCGAGAAACTTCAGTCCCACCTTCAAACAGCACATATGTGGGCAGCTGACCCAGCTTGACTGTATATATAATCAAACAAACAGTTTCTATGAGGGCCCGAGTGGTACACACATTGGAATCGTATTACTGCTGGTACAGTATTATTGAAAGCAGCATGTTTGCTAGAAAGACCCAAAGCAAGTCGTAGCAGCTCCCAATGTTTGTTAGTAATTAATATCTTTCTTTTTTGTTTTGGAGAAATATAGTAAGTCACACTTTGCAAGAAAAAGCAATATTAGTTAGTAAGATGGATGGAGGACATGGATAAGGATGAGGATAGGGATGGGGTCAGCAGACCAAAATCAATGGATGGCCAGGGCGGTGTTCAGGAAAAGATGGGTTTGTTTCATCCTAGAGCCAACTCATGAAAATTGTGTGAGGAAAAAACCTTCCCAGAAACACACAGTTTTATTTATAAATTTTCGAAGCTAGGAGGAACACGCCAATTCAAATTTCCAAATTCCTTCTTAGTGTGAGATTGTGTGCCTATGGAGGCTATTAAACTTATTTGTATGTCTATGTATGTATGATGTGGGCTATTAAACTTCTTTATGTGCATTGTGAGCCTGTGGCAGTGGATGATCAAGTCTTGCCCACTTTCACAAAAACTTTGTCGCCTTCCAATGAAAGCCATTTCAAAATAGGGAGACAATTTTGGAGTCTCAGAAAAAAAATTAAGGCTCAAAATAACAATATTAAGGGTTCACAAACTTTACGAAAAACTTCATAGCAGACATAAAGTTGCCATGTGATGGCATGAAGAAGAAGATACACCTCTGAAGACGAGAGAGACGGGGCTCCAAAAATCGGAGAAAGGCTCATGCTCTTTTCAAGAAGCAACTAGATCACCGGACAATATTCTAGGAAAGTGAAGATCATATGTTCTCTCTCTTTATATAAGGAGACTATGCAAGATCTCATATCTTCATCTGAAGACTCCACAACACCAGCATTGATTCTTCCCATTTAGCAAAGAATCACCTCAACTTAGCCAAGTACTAAAGGCAGAGTCATCAGTGACGAGATGCATGCAACTCTTGGATACCAGCTTCATTACAAGAGAAAAATTTCAAGCACAAGAATTTTCAGTAAGTAAACACCAAAATGGCATACCTCCTAGAGAAATCCCATAAATATCACCAGCTTTTGGAAAGCGTCCCAAGTCAATCGAGCCAAAGTACAAGTTTTCAGTAGAATACCTGAAGTCAAAGGACTATGAGGACATCAACTTCCCACAATAAAAGCAGTAAGAATCATGGTCATCTGGCATGCATGAACCTTGCTGAAAGATTTGTGAACACTCGTTTTGCACGATTACATTGCGGTGACCAAACTGCTCTGAACTCCACCTGTTTGTGAAAGGAAGACTAGGAAGTTTAGATGCTTTATGTTTGAAAACCAATGATACTGATTTTTTCAATAGAGGCTTTTAAATGCACTCATATGTATGCAATCATGCCATAATATTTAAGACAAAAAGCATATGCTTCCACACTTTCCCAGTAGGATGGTTTGCTCATATATAACCATATGGCAAATACAGAAAAGTATGGAAGTAAGATTGGACTTTGATTGAGACCATGCATTGCACAGAAGTTTATTTCAACAAATTAAGAGACATCTTGTTGCAACCAATCATTTGTACCTATTCTTATCAACAAGGACAAAACCCCCTGCCACTGACACACTGGAAACCTGGTTGCCTTCTCAAAATATGCGACAGATTAGGAAAAATGGTTTACTTCAAATTCCAAAAAAAAGGTCATGGATGACTATGCCTATTCAGACAAATGGAAAAAGGTGGTTTTAACACATACCATATTTCAATCAAAAATGCTGGAATGCAATCATGGTTCCCTAAAGCAACATAAATTGTCTCTAGCATTTGAATGGCACGCTTCCAAGATAGGTAATAAGAGTGTTATCAAACAGAGACCAGCTGCCCATCTACCAACAGTCTTCGGTAAATATTGTATTCACATCTCAAACTCTATAAGACAAGGCCAGGGGCGGGGGGGGAGAGAGAGAGAGAGAGAGAGAGAGAGAGAGAGAGAGAGCCTCCTGTGGGCCTCATTCCTAGGGGTGATTTGGCTTCTCGGCATGCTGCAGTATCTTCAGTCTCTTTGAGATACATAGAGCTCTGCCCACATAGAGTTCACTTGTGAGTCTTGTATTTTATGCTCATAGTAATTATATAACTACCCATTATGAAAGAATAAAGCAAAGGAAGAGAGAGAGAGAGAGAGAGAGAGAGAGAGTATATGTGTGTGTTTGTGTGTACCTTTACCAAGAAAACAAAAAAACATCTTGTTTGGTGACTCTGTAGAACATAATCATCATAATCTCTTGGAACATGATGAGGATATTTTGGATACTCATGTGGAGACAAAGAAAGTGTTTCATTCCTTTTATGCCTTTTACGAGCATAGTGTCATTCTCCTTTTCATTGCCACGATTCTGGAGGTCAATGGTTGACCTCCATCTTGCACAAGAACTGTGTGGAAGATATCTTTGTCAGTCCTCGAGCCTTCTATGGGGTCATGCTGAAATTGGTAAAGAACTGGGATGATCATTTGGGCAAGTTGCCTTTTTTCTTTGATAGGCAGCTGGTGCATGTGGTGCCATGGAGACCCATGGCTGATTTTCAATGTTTACTTAAACAAGTGTCTCTTGGCAATTTCCTAGCAATTTATTGGCCTCCATTGAAGGATGCAATGATAGCTATTGGCCTTGTTTTGGTGCCTCCAAGTATGAGGGTAGCAAATAGAAATCACAGGTTTATCTAGTCGTACTTGATGATATCCAAATTTAAGATCTATCTTGCTAAATATTGTGGCCCCTTGTAGTTTATCCACGAGGTCGTCTACCCTAGGGATTAGATATCTATTCTTGATAGTAATCTTGTTTAGGGCACGATAATCAATGCACATCCTATAGGTGTTATTTTTCCTTTTAACTAATAGGACAGGTGCACCAAAAGGGAACTATTGGGCAAATGGGGCACCTTTGCTAGTCTCACTATTTCTCTTGTGGCAAGCTTGGCCACATCATGCCTAAGTGCCCCAAAAGAATGGATGTAAGGATTGACCATAATATGGACATTGGCACAATGGTTGATGAATTGGCCATTGATGAACACCTTGTCCAAAGAGATTTGGCCAAGGGCAAATAGCCTATTTGCTATCTTCACTTCCAGAGATATCAAAATAGAGTGATAATCAGAATAAAAAAGGCAAGACGGTTGATGTTGAGCAGCTAGCTAGCCTATCAACAGGCTCCTACAACTCCTTCTGTATGCATTTGTGTCAAAAGGATAAGTCTTTACATGTGCCAAATGCATTCATTATAGCTACTTCTAGTTCTAAACTCCCTACAAATTTGCCATTGCATGCCGGGCGATTGGATTCCTGTTGCACCTTTTGCATTTGACAAACAGTGTAAGGTGATTACTCCTTGGGATTGCCAATACCCACACTCAAGTTCTAAAAATGAGAATAAGCCCTCTTCATCTGTCATGGGTGGAATGCCTTTATAATGCTGGCTGATTTTCTAGATGATGGGGTGCTTGAGGCATTTGCAAAAAAGGTTCAATCAAGGCAAGATCAACCTTGAAATTGATTTTTGTTTTGCTAGTATATGAAGATCATCACTTGGGATGTTTATCGGGTTGGCTCTTGCAGCAAACAACATGATATATGTTGTGTCCTACATGGGATGTGTAATATGTTGTTGAGCATAAGAGTCATAGCGGTCCTCATGGTTATCCATGAAAGATTTTATCTTGTCCTTGTAAAAAATGATGTATTTGGCTATTTTCTAGTGACTTAAATTATGTTTGAAGGTAAAATTGTATGGCTGGTTAAGGTATATGCACTCAATAATGCATTGTATTGATGCGACTTATCGGATGGTTGTCTAAAAGCAAGCTTGTCCCTTGGTAGACCAGGCTTGCTCATCGGTGACTTCAATGTGTGTTGATCCTTCGTGGTCTACCTCTGAGCACTCAATGATGGATGGACCAAAAGGTCGAGCTTGGCAATATTTTGCAGTGATAGCTCTCAAAGAAGATCTTTTGTCTTGGCTTTATCCATCAGTTTTGAGATTTACCTTTCATTTAGCTCAACATACTACAACTTGGAGTCACTTAGATCGTACATATATTATACAAGATGTTTCTTACTAAAGTTTCTAGAGATGAGGGTGCTGCAAGAATATGCTCTCTCTGATCACTTTCCTCTATAGTTTGACATGTTTAGACAGCCTATTAGCCCCTTAGCACAACTTTCAAGAAGCCTTTCTTTACACTTCAATTCCTCCTTTCTAACCCGTGCAATTTTCAATGGTTACATGGGACAACTACGTGACACGTTTTTGCTCAACTTCCCATGTGCAGATTGCCTCCTTTGCACAGTTGCTTCAAATAGATGAAGTGTTACGAGGCAATATAGAACTCACCATGCTTTCCTTAGCCGACAACGCTTGCATGCTGCTGAGAAATTGTTGGCCTTGGTTCATTGCCTATTTCTTGAGTCTCCAAATGATGCTTTCCTAGCTCCATTGTTTGTACACTTGGCTCATTTGTTAAGCACTTTCAGTTGCACTCTTGTCAACAAGCCAATCTAAAAGCCTTGACAAAGGGACTATAGGATAATTCATGTCAGTCCCACAAATTCTTTCATGGGTTACATGCATCCTCTACTTAGGAGAAAATGATGAGAGACTCTCCAGGCAAACATCTTCTGATCAAATTGCCCATGCTCGTTCAGTCTTTTATGCCTTGGTTAAGGATCAGCTTTCTCCTCATATTCATGTTGTTTTGGAGATTGATATTAGTGAGAACAACATTATGGATGTCTTATTGCACTTGCACAAGCATAAAAGCCCTAGTTGGGATGGCCTCATGAATGAATTTTTGTAGATTCATGCTACTTTCTTGGTGAAGCCTTTGATAGCCATGTGTCAAGAGGTTTGAGTTACTGGAACCATGCTTGTATCCTAGAAAGAAGGGGTTATCAAGTTGTTCCCCAAAGTCCCTTTCCCTTCGATGCTTGAGCATTGGCAACTAATTTCCTTGATGGATCCTATGTACAATATTTTCCCAAAGGCCGTGGCTAATTGCCTTCATGAGCATCGCTCTATCATTGTGCATCCCCATCAATATAGGTTCATCAAGGGCAAGACTATTTTGCACAACATCCTAAATGTACAAATGACTATAGATTATGCGCAACACTTCCACCAGGAGGTTGTTCTTGTTTTCAAAGAAAATGGCACATAGACCCAGACCCAACCACTTATCTTATAGATGGATGGAGATATTGGGTATACCAAAGGAGGCCTCTATAGAGACTTCAGTGGGATCTAGGAGAGTGGGTGTGGAGGGATCCCTTCCTTGATAGGCCATCCTACATCCCCTTCTTTGGCTACACTACTAGATTGGGACGGAGGATACAAATGACCAAGATTAGAGCACAGCCTATAGCTATCCCTCATTGGCATAGAGAGGGAGTCTTAAACGAGTTCCGATATGACTTTTGGAGGCGGCTACATGATAGCTTCAAGCCCAAGAAGATATCTCTCTTTCTATGGCTTCTAGCCCATAGGAGTTTAGCAGTTGGCACTTGGCTTGGATATGGCAAGGACCCAGTGGCTTGCGCACGATATGGTGAGCTAGAGGAGACACATAGACATTGCCTCTGGGACTATCCTAGAGCCCAAGAGATTTGGAGGAGCTCTTAGGATAGAATTCCATGGTACAACAGAGTCCATGGTGGCAACATGGGGGGACTGCAGCTTGGGTCACAGAGAGAGATCCAGCTTGCAGCTATGAGGACACTCAGGGGAGCATTTCTTTTCTCATCATTGGACAGCATTTGAGCAGGATCCCTACCCCAGACTACTCATAGACACAGTGGACTTAGGGACATTGTCACAGATGGGAGCTGATTTCCAGCATTATAGCTTGGTACATATGGACTGCGAGATGTAGCTAGATCATTGATCTCCAGGATATACCCATTGGGGAGTCTTTATCAAGGATTTGGACAGAGATAGTCCATACTCCCCGTGGGAGATGGGAGAGGTTGCAGGGCAGCTCTAAGAGGATGAGGAAAAAAAGAGAGGCTTTCTTGAGGATTTGGGATTCAGACACCTTCTTTCACACTACCCCTCAGATGGTCTGGCAATTTAGGCCACCAGATTGGTTGTTTACACAACCTGATGTACTTAGTTATTCTTCATAGAGTTTCTTGTACTTTGTAGAGTTCTCTTTTCTTGGAAAAAAAAAAAGGAGGTTGTTCTTGATCAAATAGATTTGAGGGAGACCTTTGACTATTTGGAATTGACTTTTCTTCTCAAGCTTATACAAACCATGGGTTTTGGACCACACGTCTTACTTGATATATAGTATTAGCAATGATGCTTTTTCGAGTGCCGTGTTAAATGGTGGTGTTACTAAACCCTTTACCCTTGCATTAGCAGTGACTGAGCCAGGCCACTAACACCAAAGTCTATCATGAACTCAAAGTGTCAATAAACCATACATCCCATAAGCATATGCATCATGCAAGTAGAAGATCTCAAGAAGAACCACAAAGATAGTTCAAATGCACAACTAACTAAGCAAAGAGTAATGACACTTACTACATAACCAATATGCATGTATATATTACTGACAAATTTCTAACAAAGGTAAGTGTTAGTATCCAAAGCATATACCCTAAATTGTAGAGCAATGGCTGACCCAAAGCTCTTCAACAGATGCCAAGGACAAAGCCGGAGGATACCGAAGGGACTCCCAAACAGTAGGCAAGGTACTAGGCAAGAGAACAGGAGCAAAAGGCAAGAAGGAAAGCAACAGTGAAGCCCCCTAAAAATGTGCCAAAAATTGTGGGGGGACTGTCACGGGGCTTTACCTACATGAACTAAGCACAAGGCTCACTTCCAAGAGCTCAAATGGTCAGGGGAAAGGCCTGGAACAATACCAAAATATGATTGAATAAGCTCAAAATCAACAGGACTGATGCATACCTCCAGATGTGGCTGCCATTAAAGCTTGAAGTTGAAGCTTTGAATTCGGGCTGAAGCAAAAATGAAGAAGAATCTTCTCAAGCCCAATCTCTAATACAAGTTGAAAGATAAGAGCCCAAGTAGAAGCACACAAGTAGAAGCAAGAGTGAAGTAAGAGCTATGGCGGATGGAGCAAGAGAGCAAAGAGAGAGAGACAATATGTGGGAACTTCAATAGTCACAACGTGTGACCGGCCTTCCCTTATTCAATAGTCATTGAAAGAATAAAGAATAGTGACAATGATAAGTGGGCGCCCGCCACCTACAGTATACAAGTGTGTAGGTAAAGTATACAGTGAGTAAAGTGGGCGCCTAGGCACAAGCGCCTTTAACCCCAATATTCTCTATCCATAAGTTAACCTATCACTTGTTGAGATAAAATATGCATTACTTGCTGATTAGCCTCTTAAACAGCCCCAAAACACACTAAAAATGCTCTTTTAGAGTAAAACCCTAAAACAGGAAGCGATTCGAGAGAGTTTAGTGGAAACCCTAATTTTTGGGGCGCCCTTCCACATCTATAAATAGACAGGCTGCCCCCATTCAGCCATCATCCTTGTTTGTAGATTACACCAGCCCACACACCCTCTGCTGTTGTTGGCGCCCAGTTTCCAACTTGCAGTCCGCCTCCATCTGCTGTCCAGCCATCATCGACTGCAGCCACATTATCTTCAGCCTGTCCATTGCTGTAGGCGATAGCTCTCAGCTGCTAGTGACTGCTCCAGACTGTCCCCGACTATTGTTCAGCCTGCTGTCCATCATCTCCAAGGTCCGCCAGCCTGCATTTTCAGCATTGCAGGCCCTGACACTCTCAGACACTGCTTCAGCCTGCTGTTTACAGCAGACTGTGCACAGTTTCCAGCCTCCGATAGGTGGTACACTGCTGCGTTTACCAGTTTCTAGCCTCCAAACTGTTGCGTTTTGGTGACCAGCCTGCTGCCATTCACTATTCAGCACTCCTACACTCCAACTGGTGGTCACAAACTTGGGATCCGTCTTCGATGGACGTCACACTCCGACATTGCTCTGCCCTTGAGCACACTGTACACTCTTACATTCATTTACAGCATTCATTCACTTCAAAGTTGTGTTCTCTCTCTCGCTTCTTCTGTTTGCGTTTGAGTTTTTGTGTTTGAGTTTTGAGTTTTGCGTTTAGGATTTGAGTTTTGCCCTCTGTGTCTGTGTTTGTCTCTTTGTGTTTCTATCGTGGTCGTACACTCTGTGTCCTCAGTGCAAACCCTAGCAGTTTCCTTCACATCACTTAAGTGCCAATGTAGCATAAAAATCTTGGCATTATTTGCTCTATCTACATACCATCTTGGTCTGAAATTATATTGTCTTGTTCATGGCATTGTATTAAGCAAATTGCAATGAATATTTGAAATATGCAATGTCTAGTCTGAAAAATTACATAATTATGTAATTAGGAGAGAGAAATGTTTCAAGCCTTCAAACGGCTCATAAAGCATGCAAGTCAAACATTATATAAACCTGTAAATGATTCTAATCACCAACATCTAGAGTAAGAGACAAATAAATATGGAAAAGAAAGGAAGTCCCCTACCACCACATAAGATTAGATACAACAAGTATCCCCAAAAAATCGGACCTTTTGGCTTCATACAAATGATGAGTTAAAAGTATACCAGCCAACAATTTGTGGAGCTTCCCTCTGATAAAAGATTCTCTAGTTGTAGTGGTGTCATTTCAACAACATTTCCTGCCAAGCAAGCATGGGAGAAGAAAATAAAAATGTTATTTGACAAAATAAAAAGGAAAACAAGACAAAAACTGCAAACTAAATTTGCATGCAAATCATGTAGTGGAAAGGAGCCTAACAAAAAGACTCTACTAAGAGGTAAGAAATATCTTATCACAAAACTCTAAGCGAAAGTGGCCATATACATGGCTAGCCAAAAGGGCCATAAGCGTAACCCTATGCCAAAGGCACTCCTCACCCCAAAACTCTAGTAAGTCACAAGTAGATATCATTGATAAGGTACTAAAAAATAAAACCTATACTTTTAGAGACAAATCAACAAAAGCCCATATAAAGTGAAGAAGAGGCCATGGCAACCCCACTCATGCATTAACTACTTTTGAAGCTTGTGTTGATTGGAGAGCTCCCCTGAAGCTATTCCCAATGGCCTCTAAGGAAGTGAATTAATGGATGACCAGAGCTCAGCCAAGGTGGCATACAACGAGAGGCTCTTATCGTTGAAGATCAGCTAGCAACTAGCCTTCTAGATATGCCACCTTGTGAGGCTTCCAATGCTTCCACACCTCTGATCTTGACACATGAGACTCCAGTAGTTGGCAACTCAGCAAAGCCTCCAAAGCCCATTATTGCACACAACCCATCCTTGATGCTTGAGATCATATCATGTACCTCCTCCTTGTAGAGTAGATGTTGGCCCTAACTAACCGACCTGCTCGCAAAAAGTTCCCCCATGAGCTAGACCCAAGGCTATTGCCACTACTCAATGGAGTAGACTACAAGGCCTTATCCACACTAGTGTCATCTCACATGACACTCCTGGATATCTTACGAGGCAATGTATGGGTCAAGCTACCACAACTTCCCTTGGAGTCCCATGACTCTGATCCTTCTTCAAAGGATGTCGTGAGACCCTACTACCCACAATTCAAGGTTAGTCAACCACCCTCTTGCATGATGAATAAGGTATTCAAAGGGCCACCTCTGACTCTACCTACGACCTACATTGGGACACCAATAGGTGAAAATCCAGCTACCCACCCTGTGTTGCACCCACTCTCAATGGGGGCAGGTGAGCCACTTCTGGGTGATCATTGCATCAATATTCTGCCATCTGGCCCAAACCCCCCCTCCAATATCCCACTACTTATTGAAGGACCTCCAATATTCTGCCATTTGGCCAACCCCCCTCCAACATCCCACTACTTATTGAAGGACCTCCAAGTCGGGATCCATATAGATGTATCTCTAAACCTTGATAGAGAGAGCAAGGCCGTGCTCCCAACCCACCCACTGAATGTGTGTACACCATAGTCACAAGAGACATAGGGGATGCGGACCCAAAACACAAGGACACCATCCCGAAATGAGGAACACTATCAAAAGAGGCTGTTCCCACGAAGGGTCCCGTTACCAATGGTATAGTATGGGAGAGTTTTGGAAATGGGAGAAACGAAAACAGCAAAAACCAGAGTTTCGGGGTTTCGGCCAACTTTAGAACTGGAGGGAGCAATTTCAAATCTTAGCCTAAAATAAACAAGTAGGTATCCAAATATAACAATGCCTACAACAATATATATCCAAATTTCACGTAAAACTTCAAGCCGTCATGTCGCATGATTGAATTCATCACATGCCCCTAAATTGGGTCCGGCTCAATCACTTAGAAGGAAGGAAGCATGTGAGCTTAGGAAGAGAAAGGAAAAGGATGGAACTTGAAGGTTAGAGGAGAAGGAAGAGGAGAAAGAAGAAGAAGCAAGAGGAGGAAAAAACGAAAGGAAGGAATAAGACAAAGGAAAAAGGAGACGAAAGGAACAAGGAGAAGTAAAAGTAGGAGAGGAGCAACTCGGGGTCACAGAGGAGAAAACAAAGCAGCACAAACGCAAAGGATGAGGAGAAAAAATGACCCAAAAACACTTTGTATAAGCTTGTTTCTAACCACAAGGTGGACTGCCCAAAACGCCATTTCAGCAAGAAATGACTGGTCTGTTTAGGACTATCCGAAATGGCATTTCGAGGTATTATGGTGTACACACATGTTTAGGCAACAAACCCTCCCTCCCCCCCACCCCCAAACCACATGGAAACTCCGTGGCAGCTACTTCGACGCCCAGTTGAATGTGAATGGGCTGCCTCATACTAGCCGCCCAATCCAAGAAACAAGTGGCTACCTTGGCTAAGGCATAGGCCCTATAGCCATCAATCCTCTCTCAATTAGTTTATCATAGCATTAGATGGTAGCTAACTGGGACCTAGAAAGTTTCCCAGACATTTTGTATGTAACGTTTTGGTCTTATAGGCCACTTTGGCCTTTCGTAGACGTTAATATAACTCTCTCTCTCTCTGTCCTCGACATCATCATCTCTCTCCTCCCTCATTCTCTCTCCTTGACATTGGGTCCCTCTCTAGAGCTAAAATAAGCATTGCATGCTCAATTAGCCTCTTAAAAAGCCCCAAAAATGCTTGATTAATGAAAACCCTAAAATGGTGAGCAATTTGAGAGAGTTTTAAAATGGTGCGCAATATGAGGTCCCGAAACTTTCAATAATTAGGTAAGCTGCTCTCCATTTAGTCCAATCTCATTTTTGAAAGTTTCAGGCCCTCTAGTTTCTCTGCCCACATCACGTTCGCAAAGAACATCTCAACGAAAGCTACCTATTGCTGTCTACATCCATCAAGCACTTGTTTCCAACCTTCATTGTGCAGTCTACACCGCCTATACTGCTGCTGTCCAGCCTTGACAACTACTGCAGACCACTCACCTGCTGCCACTAGCTGCCATGTGGTACAACTGCTGCATTTTCACCTACTGGCCGCTACCCTACTCCAATCAACTGCAGATCTGCCTGCGTTTTCCTCAGTTGGCTGCCATACAGACTGCCACATCAGCACTTGGAGCTGCATTGACTTGCTGGCTGCTCATGATGAAGGAACTCTTCAAACTAACTATCGGTTGATTAGCTCCTATCAGGAAAGATTTTTCCAGTTGCACTCAAGAAAAGGAAAGCAAAAGTTGCAAGAGTCTATGGTGAGTGCTCCTTCAGCTTTTACATCTCATGGTCAATTTGATTTTGGTGATTCATCGTTTTCATCATTTGCATTTAATGAACAAAAGGAACCAAACACATTTCTCACAACTACACAAATGACAAATCCATTTATTCTCCCACCCCTCCCACCTACTAGTACTGCTGCACCTTCCTTTCAACCTCCATTAAGTGCACCCTTCATGTCTTCACATATCACACCAAGGGGTTCTTCACCCTTGGGCACGCGCTTTAGGAGCACGTCTTTTGCTCAACCAAGTGATGTCTCCATGATGGAGGTTCATCCTCCCATCCCCACACTTTCGGGTTTTTCACAAGTTGGGAATGCCAACCAGCCCTCACCGAGTGTGGATAAGCTGGTACCACAATTTGCCCCCATGGCATTACCTATTGGGCCTTCTGGTCATTTTGTTGTGCCCCATCCGACCATTGGACCAGGCTTATATGTCCCAGTGTCTCCACCTCTACCAACACTTCATGGAAACTTTCATGTTTAAGTGCCTCCACATCAATCGGCACCCATTGGACATTTTCAAGCTATTTTTGCCTACCCACCTCCCCTTCCAACTTATCCCCCTTCACCACCTCCTTCTTATCCATCTTATTCCACTTATCCGACATCTCATGGTTTTTTCTCCTCATCAGTCAAATGTGTCTTTAAATAGAAGACTCATTTTAATAGGTCAAACTTCACTACTTCATCAAACCTGATGACATATGTCTTTGACGCACAGAACTGATGGGATCTTGTGCAAGGGTTGGAACCCAAACCTGATACGAGGCTGCCAACTCATGGAAGGCTAGGAATGCCTCTACTATTGTCGAGCTGATGCAAGGTCTATTATCTGAATTTCATTCACAACTTCAGTATTTTGACTTAGCATCCCAGTATTGGGTACACTTGACTAACCACTATACGGCTCAAGATCAGATCCATCTCATCAATTTGGATTGTGAGCTCCAAAACTTTAAAATCATTGACCAAGATGACTTGAAAGTCAAGTTGGCTAAGTATTGCCGCCTTCTCGATGAGTTCTCTACCATGAGGGCTCCTAAGTCCTCAGACGATCAAATCACAGTGTTTCTAAACAAGTTACTAGGGAAATACTTTCATTCTGTGCAGTAGGTGATCTCACAACCCACTATGCCCACATTCATGAATTTGAGTATCAACTATAATGCTACACTCAGTTGTTTGATCAATTTTATAGATTGACCTCTACATAGGGGAGCTCTCATTGCTCTTTCTCAAAAATAGCAACAAGGAAAGGTAAACAAAATCGAAATTCCAATCAAAATAAAAAACAATTAAAATCAATCTAGTGAGACCAAGAAAACTCCCAGTCATCTCTAGAACACGAGTGGTAAAATGTACCAAAGAAAAATCAGTACTATCAACATTGTCAGAAGGTTGGACCACTTTGATGAAGAGTCTTGCTCAAAGGCAAGAGACACAACACCAAAAGCTAAGATTTAGACCCTCACTCCTCAATTGCACAACCCCAAACAAGGAAGACAGGGTGGTGGAAACCCTCAACAGGGGCAATAGCAAAGCCAAACTCACGCTACCATCCGTCAATCACATCAGAATCAACAGCATTCTCAACGCCACAGGGCTTGTCTAACTGGTCTGCAGAGGCCCATATCGTCTCCTTAGAGACACTTGAAGATGTGAATCTCATCCACATCTGCAAGTTGCATCCTAATGAGGTGACTGCAAAGCCCACTTATCACAGCCGAGCACTTCAACTACTCCTTGGATGGTGGACAGTGGAGCTATCCATCATATGACCGCCATCGAGGCCCAAATCGTCTCCTTAGAGATATTTGAGGATGCGAATCTCATCCCCATCTAAAAGTTTCCTCCTAATGAGGTAACTGCAAAGGCTCGCTCGCCACAACCTGGTACTTCAACTACTCCTTGGATGGTGAACAATGAAGCTACCCATTATATGATCCCCATCGAGGACATTTTCATTTCTCCATCCCTTGCAACCGAGCACGTTCGAGTTGGAAACAACTCCTCAATTAAGATTTAGGTGACGATCGCATTAGTTTTGCCATAAACCAAGGCCCAGGTCACACTATGTTGGATGATGTATACTATGCCCTCCAACTTGGGGTGACCTTGTTATCCATTCAGCAACTTTTCCAATTGAGTCGAGTAGTCTTCCAAACAACCATCATAGTCGAGGTCCTGGACTCTCAAACTAGCTTAGTGATTGCTTGCAGTAAGGCAACTCTTTCCAAGCTGACAACTGAGGGCTTAGTTCCAAAATTTACTAATTGTGCTAGAAAGCCGCTCACTACGGTTGACCAATCTATTCAATGGACATCAAAAGTGCCTTTCTGAACGATTATCTAGAGAAGAAAGCCTATATGGAGCAACCTCCCAGATTTTCTTCTACTGACCGAAAAGATAAGGTCTTTTGCTTATAGACAACTCTTTATGGGCTAAAGCAAGCACCACGGTCTTAGTTCCAGCAAATGGATGAGTTTCTTAGAACTCACGGATACCATTCTACCCCTTATGACCCGAACTTGTATGTTCGTACTACTTCACAGGGGATAAGCTATATCCTACTGTACATAGATGATTTACTTAGCACTGGCTTAGATTCTATTCCCATAGCAGAAATTAAGACCCAGCTTTGTTCTACTTTTGAGATGACAAACCCTGGTTTGTTGTCTTGCTTTTTGGAGGTGGAGATAGTTCGATCTAGGAATAGTATTCTTATGTCACAACAGATGTACACTCTTCAATTAGTGGACCAATATAGCACGGATCAAACCCGGCCTATGGCCATACCTATTGATCCTGCTGTCTATCTTTCTAAGGATACCCTAGGTCAACCCTTCAACGATCATACCTATCTATTGTAGGGAAACTTCTTTGGTTGATTTATACTAGACCAGATTTAGCTTATTGAGTTAGTTTGATTAGTATTTCACTGCAACTAGGATGTCACATTGGATTGCATATCTTTGTGTTTTGTGATATTCGTGGTGTACCTATTCTTATGGCTTAACCTATGGTTTTGGTTTATGTTTGCACGGCTACAATGACTCTGATTGGGCAAGAGATCCTGATATCCAGTGTTCCCATGGTGGCTACCTCTTTACATTGGGCACGCCACCTATCTCTAGGGCCAGCTGTAAGCACGAGATGGTGGCAGCTTCCACAACTGAGGTTGAGTATAGAGTTCTTTTTTATGGTACCATGGAGGCTATCTACTTGAGGAGCTTACTACAGCACTTCAAATTCCATAAGACTCTTCCATCATTGTCTATTGTAACAACCAAAGTGTCATTGCCCTTGTAGGCAAAGATCATTAAACCACAAGCTGTATACTATGGTACCATGGAGGCTATCTACTTGAGGAGCTTACTACAGCACTTCAAATTCCATAAGACTCTTCCATCATTGTCTATTGTAACAACCAAAGTGTCATTGCCCTTGTAGGCAAAGATCACTAAACCAAAGTGTCATTGCCCTTGGGCGAGCTGTAAGCACGAGATGGTGGCAGCTTCCACAACTGAGGTTGAGTATAGAGCTCTTTTTTATGGTACCATGGAGGCTATCTACTTGAGGAGCTTACTACAGCACTTCAAATTCCATAAGACTCTTCCATCATTGTCTATTGTAACAACCAAAGTGTCATTGCTATTGTAGGCAAAGATCATTAAACCACAGGCGCGGCATGGGGGATTTACTTCCACTTCACCAGAGGGCAAGTTGAGCTAGGCACTATATGCCTAGAGTTTGTGCCTTCATCCAACAATTTTGCAAACATATTGACCAAGAGAGTCAATCGGCTAGTGTTGCAATATATTCTACCTAGGATTAGCTTGAATACATCCTTCCCTACTTTGGGTGCAAGTGCTATTTCTCAAAGTAGTAAGAAGCAATCCACACTTGCCCTATCATCTATAGAGGCCGAGTATAAAGTTGCATCTTCTACCACATGTAAGAGAGTGTGGCTTCAGAGCTTGGCTGTCCTCAGACAGATCCTACTACACTACATTGCGACAATGAGTTGTATTGATTTAGATATTAGTAATCATGTGTGTCATGCATAGTCATCCCCTACTTGTGACCCGCAATCTTGGTCAGACGAGCACAACATTTTGATTGTCTTATTTGCTAAACTCCTCTAGCTCTTTTATAGCCCCAAAAGAAAAACTAGCTCAAAAAGTTCTATAGCAAGCAATCATGGGTATTGTCAATTTTGTCCCTTTTTCCTCCACTTTTCTATACTAGCTCTCCATCTCTCCCTACCATCATCCTCTTACAACCATCCTATTCTCTTCTCTCCTACATTTGGGCCCAAGCAAAGGTTGTGATAAGTTATGCCAACTGGACTTTGGGGGTCAGTTGGTGTCAATTTTGAGCCTAGGACAGTTATTTGGCCAATAAGTGTCAAAGGTGACACTAGGGACTAGCATTAATTGATTAATTGATGTCAATCTAGGGGTCAACGGAGGTTGGGGACCGCTCCAGGTTGTAAATGGCCTAGCTAATTTGATTGTGCATGGGCACATTTTATTTTACGCATGGTAGAAGGGCTAAATTTGATTTTTAGGATTATTTAATTCTAAAAATTAATTAAATGGCTAGATAATGCTAAAAAATGGATTTAGAAGACTGCTACTGCAAAAATGCCCATGCAAACCGAGAAAACCTTTTTTGGGGGTTGGGTCTTAGCCATTCAGTCAGTTTACAACCTGTGAGAGAGTGAGAGAGAGAGTTGCTAGTCCATGTTTTTATCAGAAAACAGCAATTTGTTGCAAAAGATAGCCATATAGGGGCCTCAACAGGCAGGGGATAGCAGTGAATCACCTTCTAGGGACTGGCAATAGTATTCTGATCAAGTGACAGCATTTTGGAGATATCTAGCAATAGGTGACTGATTAAATACAAGCTGGAGTAGGCAACAGTCAAAATTTAGGGTTTTCATGCAAAGAAAATCAGATTTCTCTCTCAACTTGGCTTTCTCTCACCTTCTTCAATCCATTCTCATGAGATCCCAACATTTCTCAACCATTTTGAGTAGATCCCAGTCAAAGTTGGTGGACAATAGAGAGATCCCTATTGTAAACCCTAAATTTCTACAGAAATTAGGATTTGACAGCCACCTTGAGACCCTGCCAATTGGTGAAGGCACCGTACATTGAATTCAACACCTGAAATTTGAGTAATTGTCAAGGAATTCAGATACCAATCCATTCATTGTAATTTGGAGCAGCATTTGGCCAGTTGGTGATTCTATTTGTGCATATCCTCGGTGAAAAAACATGGGGCAATTGGCCCGAATGGATTGCTAATTATTGCTACAGCAAAGAAACTTTTGGAATAGCAAAGGAGATTGTGAATCTCAGCTTGTACTCATTCCATTAGCAATCAAGTTAAAGAAATACCGAAAGAGGAACCACTTTTGGGGCAAACAAGGTGTCCAATGTCCGAGATTATTAAGGTAAATTATGCATTTCAATTATTTTATTTGTTGATTGTGATAATTAAGTGCTTAATCAAGGAATTACCACCCTCTCCAAGAAGGAAGGTTGTTTTCACCAGTCTCTCCTGCTACTATCACCATAATCCTAACAGCTAGGTGTCATCCTCCACAACTGTCTGCCAGCATCAACTATGCCCAAACTGCCATGTTTTGGCTCCTACTGGCATCTCCACTACTGGAAGTCATCATCTCTAGTCGTGTTGCTGTGTTAAACTAATCAACATCCATGGTTTCACAACATGTTGCTGCTTTCCAATATCTCCTCAGCCTTGGCAACCCTTTCTCCATTAGCATCTTTTCCTCAACATCTAGCATAGCATATCAATGGTTTGCTCCACTTGGGATCCATTAGAGTATGTCACACTCCATCCCTCAGCACTGCTCCCAGGAGAGACAGCGGTTGTTGGACAGTCCTTCACTAATTAAGCATCTGTCATATCACACACCTAGCATACTCAGTTTGATCATTTTCCTTTCCTTTCAGCATCCATCACGTTTGTTCTTAATTTGTGTTCTTGTCTGAGTTCATTTGTTAGTCATGTTCATACACACCATGTGTCTTCTTTGCAAGCCCTAGTGTGTCCCCACAAGCCAATCTATGAATAGAACTAAAACAAGAAGACAAAGTATGTTTATATTTTTTCAGCTTTGTCCAAGCACAAACCAACAAAAACAAACATAGGTGTGTTACAAACTGAACATGAGCTTAAGCATTCATCCTTTCAGCTAATTGTATCCATGTTCAAAATTAGAGTGCTACAAAAAACAATGTGCAAATGCATACCTAAGCTTTTGCAAGGTGGTTGTTGGAAAAGAAGAAAAATAACTGCAAGAGAGCATCAACACAAGGATATTTCAGGTTTGATATCCCAAGAACAACAGTCCTCATGAAAAAAACCACATTTGTATGAAAAATCAACAAGCAAATAATTACCAGCATATAATAACAAATACCAAGCTGCCAAGCGCCTATCAATTAAGCACACAAGCAGCAGCAATACACCCTACAGAAAGTTATTTAAGAAAGTTCTCATATATATCACTCATTAATGACTTCCAGCAAATAGTTTGGTACCACACAAGAGAAACCCAACATCATGTACCTTTCCAAAAAGCAATCCTTCACCATACCATGCTTCATAGCTTACACTTTTACGGCACTGCATATACCAGTAAACCATCTAGTATCATAGTATTACAGCAATTCAATTAGCTCGTTTAGCATACACTTGTAGCATGGTTTTAAAAAATTTTAACTAGCAAGAATTCAAGGATGCAAACCCAATACCAGAAGTGCAATGTGATGGCAAGGGATCACAATGACAAAGTCAATAGCATCAAATTGGCAGAATTAGCAATGTCATCTGAACTTTCTGTAGTACTCTAAAAACTGATCATGCATTGCTTTAGGAGCATGAGATCCTACCTAAAGCATCAAATCTTGCATGATCATCTTAAGGATCGCTACACTGGTTGACCTGCTTCAATATATGACACTCCATCTATCCAGATTATTGTGTAAAAGTTGATCTCAAATGTAATTTTGGCCACTTTTCTCCATAATGAGGCTCTCAACTATAGTCGAGATACCATAGCAGGGTCACTCACCATAGGAGCCAGGCATGACACTATTTTGACTCCGATACCTTAATTTGTATGGTACAGCTCACAATGACAGGCATTGTTGGATGACATCCATCCAATACAAACATAGCATTCCCCACCCTTTTTATTTGCACCCCCTAGACTGTCTCAGGCATTGCTTTCATTTTCATCTTTCCTACCATTGTATACACTTGATAAAATGTATCAATTGGAAACCATCTCATCAAATAAGAGGGGTTCACAGAACCACTTGACAGATCTGACAGTTGAGTCTTGACAATCTGATGTGAGCCTGACACGCTCACAATGTGACACAAGCCCTCTTTCATGTGCTGATGACCTAACTACCCTCTAAAATGCAACGCTTACTACTATGTTGACCCCCTAAAACATGACGCCTGACTGTTGCTGCCTTGTGACATTCACCTTCTCCATCTATCATTGACCATCCTGTCACTAGCTTCCACCATCCCTACCTGCCACAGCATCTCTGCCAGCTCCTGCCACACTGCCCAATAGTGTACTAGACATCCAACCCCACCACCCCAGTTGCAAGCCTCTCCTACCTCCAGCTGCACATCCCCTGTCTCCACCCCTACCCTGCCAACTCCTACCATACTTCTTGATAGCTTGCTCGATATCTAGCCCCGCCACCCTGGCCTCTGTATCTCCTGCCACCAGCCCAACAATTATCTTGCCCATCAACCCCTATCACCCAATCATCAACTCCTACCTTCCATTTCCAGCCACACATCCCCCATCTCCAACCCTACCCTGCCAACTGCTACCACACTTCTTCATAGACTGCTCAATATCTAGCCCAGCCACCCTGGCCTCTGTATCTCCTGCCACCAGCCCAACACCCAATCATCAACTCCTACCTTCCAGCCATCCTTCTCATACCAACTCTTTCCTTACTCAAGTACATGCCGAACAGCCCAAGGCCCCCTCTTGCAACCTCCCATATGCCTAGTGAAACCAGCCTTCCTCCTCGGATAGAGTGGTAAATAACCTGATTAAGCACTATTTATAGCAATTAACAAATTCACAAAACCAAAATGTACACTTTACCATATAATCTTGGGCACTGGACACCATGTTGGCCCCAAAACTACCACCCCTTTCTGTATTTCCTTAACTTAATTGAAGTTGATATATAATGGGATTCTCCCAATCCCTTTCGGCATTCCAACTCCCCTTGCTGTCCAAAATGACTAGCAAGTCTTCAATCTAATTTGCCCCTTGATTCTGGTAGTCAATTGGCCTTCACCTACTTTGACGGAGATGGAAAATGCCCCAAATTCATTGAATTGCTGGTCTCTCTACTTGAATTTGACTAAAAACAGCTTCAGCCCTATAGAATCCAAGTATTGGAGCTTCCAATTTTTGGCACGCTTCCCAAGGCCGTCGCTAAAACCTAATTTTTGCTACAAATATGGGTTTACGACAGAGAAATCTGAAATTTCTCAACCTCTGGTGATCCTATTTGACCATTAGATTGGCGTTAAGAATCATTAAACGCCACTCCTCTAGTGTAACCAATTGACACTTATGGCCAAATGAATGACCTAGGCCAACAATTGGCACCAGATACCACCAAGTACCTGTGCAGCATAACTTATAGTAGCTTTTGCCTTTAACATCCCGTGATTTCCTCGAGTCCCGCGCTCGTAAATTTACTCTAACCCCAGTTACACTTCACATGTGCAACATTTACTTAACCATGTGATTAAAAATTAATCCACATGTTAAGTGAGGTTTCAAAAATACATGTCCTCATGACACCTAGCCATCGAGAGCTATAGCCTTGCTCCCACACAACCAATGGCTACTACATCCCTTGCTCTAGCAGCATTGTTTTATGTGATACCTTCCACCCTTCCCCGTCACTCTTGCCTCCTCACAAGAGACCCCACAAGATCAACAGAACACAAAAAAATCAGCAACACAAGAACCCATGCAGCAACAAGGACAAAACCGAACTCTTGAGATAGTAACCGGTCCCTCTTCTACTGCTAGAAACTCCAGCGCAGTCCCCCACAACTAATACAAATCAAGCTTGATTCTAACATAGAGCTCGACAAAAGAGACAGAGTGGCAGCCTTAGAGGCATCATCTCTAGCATCCCAATTGATAGGTGGCAAACCCCCAATGGATGCATTGAAAGACATGATACAAGTAGCTATCACAAACACCGTTGAGAGGGTCACAAAAGTAGCCCCACTAGAGAAACAAGGTTTTAGGATTAACTTTAGCACACTAGAGCAATCTACAATGGCGCTTGCTATCAACCCATTGGACATGTAGATAGCAATTTCGTGTTTGACAAATTGATTAAGAGCAAGGATCACTCCATGCTTAAGGATGGTACAGCTATTACAATTCACTTATTGGACTTGATGAGTTCTCTTTGCTCCATTTATTCCAAATTGGCAAATCTTTGGAGTGCCATTCAGCAAGACATGACCTTTGCAGTAGCTAGGGCTGAGGGGCACCTCAAGCACCTATCCGTTAGGGTTATGGTCCCCACTAGTTCATTGGGTTCTATTCCTCAAGCCATCAAGATCCACTTGGTGTGCATGGGTTTCATGCTCCAAACAATATACTATACTCATCTCCCATGGCAACGATTCGTCTATAGGATGGTGAGCCACCCTACAACAAAGTGCCCCAAGTCTCAGCAAAGGAGACGAGTTGGTAGGCCTTGTCCAATCTCCTCTCAAGATGAGGGGAAAGGACCCATGTCTCATGGGGGGGTTGTGTGTGTGTGTGTTGTGGGGGGGGGGGGAGGGGGGAGGAGGAAGAGGAGGAGGAGGAGGAGGAGGGGGAAGGGGGGGATGGAAAGCAGCAAAGGAGACAAGCTGCTAGACAAAGGAGGAGACATAAATAGATACAAAAAGTGACATTGAGACGAGCAATGGCTTGAGAAACAATGGAAGAGTGGTTGGAGACCCCAAGCATGCTACTTACAGAGATGCAACAATAGATATACTATTGTCACCCGTGGGAGTAGAGACATTTGTGCTTGAACCTGCCCCTCCCACGATGCAAACAATAGGGGACAACTTGCTCAATCACTTGTGATGGCACAAACACCCTTAGTATTCGGCCCCATATCCGTGTACCATCTACTTGGGGTCGAGCACCCTACTCACACACCCCCCAAGCTGCCAACAACAGCTCTCAACACACCAATTGCACCTATCGTTGCAATTGCAGCCCATGCTTCCACCAACCGATTGATCTCTCAAGTCCCTGCCCTCAACAAGAGAGAGGTTTCTCTCAAGGAGAGAGGAGGATATGGTTTCACAAATACCAGCTACCCATCAGAGGGAGCGAGGGAGCAAGGACGAATTGGATACAAGTTCCGATGATTTTTTAGACTCTCTTGAGTTTCTCTCTTTGAGATTACACGATTGCAGCAGCGAGACAGGACAAAGTTTATACTAGGTGACAAAAGAGACAAGTATGGTCCCTGAACCATGTCAGTCTGAGAGACTCATGGAACATTTGAGGCTTTGGTAGACGATTGTTTCACCAAGGACAAGCCTCGTGAGAAACTCTTCATAGAGCACTCGTTGGAAAATCAGTGGACTTCCTTATATTACAAGAGCACTATCTCTCGAGAAAGAGGATATCCCACGACAGTGGGAAATTATTGCTTAAATGGAATCACACATATTGGGCTCCAAGATGTGGGCACCTCAAAGATCTAAGTAGGAGTTTATGTTTGTGTTAGCAAGCGTTGGCTGCATCCAAGATTGGGGCATCCTCGGCTCAGGGAGGGCCCTTAGCTGTCTGTGAGAGTGGATGGGCACCTAACTGTTGCTTATGTATCCCCCTAACAGCTAGCTGGATAGAAGTTCTGGACCACCCTCACAGTCTCCACCTCATGTTGATCATTGGATAGAAGATGGAGACCTTAGTACGGTGGAGGCTTTGGAGCAAGGGAAAATGCATTGATATTATCAGAGGAAAAGAGCATGTAGCCTGAGAGAAATTATTTTTCCACATCAAGGGGAAAGACCCCTAGTTCATGGCAGTATTTGGCAAATCAATTGGTTCTCTTCAACTCTCTGGAACAAACAATACAGTTGCAGCCAGGATCTTTCCTGGAATAGACTGGTTTTATGTGGATGACTGGGCCTATGACAGAAGGGGCTTAATGGGGATTGTTCCAAGGACCACTCTATCATACCATGCACCAATGCAGTTGGTTCTTATGGGGGGATTCAAAGGAATCGCTATCAGCATCAAAGTTCCTGTTCACCAGTACAATGATGAGGGCCTGAGGGAGCATATGACAAGAATTTGGGGCGCAAGGCCCTTCTCAGTTAGCAGGGCAGCTAGAGACTTGGATGAGAGCCTCCATGAGATTAGCTGTTTTTTCTGAGAAGAGGCTAGGAACAAGAGAGGGCCTCTTGGCGGCCCGGGGAACGGGGGGTTGGGGGGGGGGGGGGGGGTTTGGGTTTTTGGCACAAAGAGAGAGAGAGAGAGAGAGAGAGAGAGAAGCATGCTGATCGCGATGGCGCTGCCTGCTCGTGCCGCCCTGCCGATGGTCGTCTGACCTGTCGGCCCTGCCCGTCAGTCTTCGTCGTTTCACACTTCGACTCTTCCTGCGCCCGTCTGGCCCATCATGGGACCTGTCGTCGGTCGTCTGGCCCGTCGCCTCCGTCGCCTGACCCGTCCCACTGTCGCCTGCTTGAACTGCGGTCTCTGCGCCTGGTTCGCGTCCGTCCGCCCTGTGCGTCAGGGTTTCTGCCCACGCCTGATTCCTGCCCTGCGCCGCCGCCAACTCTCTAGTCCTGCCGTCGGACCTGGGCCCTGTTGAACGTCACCTCGTTCCTGCCCTGCTCCGTGCCCGCCCTGTGGTTCGCCCTCTTGCACTTGCACTGTCAGGGTTGTGCCATGTCACTCGCGTTATTGGGACAGGCCACGACTGAAGCCGCTAGTCCAGTGCAGGGCCTGTTTTGCCTAAGAGAGAGAGAGAGGCCTGTGTGTTTCTGCCTCCTGTGAGCTCTTCGCTCGGCCTTTGACCAGCATACGCAGTGGTACAATATGGCTGGTCTGGATCTGGCTTTTATAGACCAAACAGTGGTCGC